>NC_070612.1:21706265-23048348 GCF_027172205.1 Podarcis raffonei
TCTAGAAAACGTTGGAGAAGAATGCCTCAAGTAACTCACACTGACAACAAGTTAACAAGGAAATCTAAAAGGCAAAAAGAGGAACAGTGATTTACCAGCGATGGGTATCAGAAAGCAGGAGTTGTGCCTTGTAACTTGGGGCAGATGTAGTGTTTGGGTATTGAAGCAGTCCTTGATATTTAAGTCAAGGGGAAGAGAAGTCATTGAAGTGAAAGGAAAAGTCTTCCTCACCCAAATGTGCCACAGCCAGGCTGATACTAGCATCTGACATCTTCGGGAAGTTGCTGGAGCAGCAGTGTCTCAGCAGTGTCACTGATGAATGGGGGCTGCCATTTTAATTTTTTATAGGGGCATTTTTTTTAGCCTTAAAAGTAACTATTAAAAATAAACCATAGGGATGTGAACAGATTAAGAGATTCAGGATTCAAATATGTTATGTTTGCATAGCCTGATTTTAATGAAAACCTACAACATCAAAATGGCAGACACTTTAATGAGTGTTAACTCTGTATGAATGTAGAGATGGAAATTGGTTCTCAAGGAGTTGCGGGGGTAGATCTTCCAAGAATTGCCTCCCTCTGTGGCTACAATAACATCCAACTAGCCACTTAACTTTTGAAATATTAAGAATACATAGGCAGCAATCCTGTTATTTCACAATAAAACTTGAAAATAGTTTTTTCCCATAACCCACTAAGAAAAACACACACACATTTTCTTTTTAGAAAATGCCCTCTTAAATCCATAACTGATAAATCAATGAAATATCTGTAAGCACATATTCTCTAAGAATCAAGGTTATGCATTTTGCCAGAGTAGCTCTGCCATCGACGTCTTTCAGCACTGGCTACCTTACATAAGAGGATTTGACAAGGTTATAATTTGTGTTACTAATGGAAATTCATTTCTAAGAATTAACCTCTAGGCTAGAAAGAATGACAGATATATTCAGTTTGTTCTCAAATGAGCATTTGAATTGAAAATCCCTATTCTCTTGACTTCCCCTCCTCCACCCCAGCCCAACTTCCATCCTGCCTTCCAGTGTGTCTCTCACACACAATTGAATTCTTAACAGCTGTCACTCAAAGGGGCTACAGAGAGACCATTTGAAAGTAATATTTTGCGCTGTGTGACATCTCATTTTTTTCCTTCGGAAATCATAATTTTTTTACACACCTAGTAGTCTTCCTAACAGGAAACCAGCTCTGCCTGTCATTCTGATTGGGGAGAAACCTTGTTTTCCAGGTCACCAGCCTGAATCTTGGAGACAAGATATTCATGAGGGACCTGCGCGGGGAATTTACATCTCGCCGCAGCGTTTTCCTCTCCATTTGTCAGCATGCCAGGTCAGTGAGCCGCTCCCTTGTCAGAGGGAAGATAATGGCTGCAGCATTGCCTCCTACTTATTACACACTCAGTGCACCTGACCTTCTTGTGAAATCCCCCCAAAGCATTTGGATTTTTGGCTACCTTCATACACAAATGCAAGATCCCTTTTAAGTGAACCCTGCAATCTGGATTGGAACTTTCAATGACACCGGGCTGCCCCTAACAACTACCTTTTAATGTAAGAGTTCCCCCATCACCACTGTCTCTATCTCACACACATGCCGTCCTCTCTTGTACGACTATATATATATATATATATATATATATATATATATATATAGTAAGTGACAATATTAATGTTTATCTGTGGTCCTCAAAGTGGGAGGTGATGTTAGTCAATGTGTGAGAAACTCACTGACCTTGACTCTCCACAATCAAGGACCTTATTTCTGTATGAACAGTTTGGGGGAAATCACCTTTTCCTCCTTTTGTGCACTTAGGGCTTAATGGGAGACATTAGCCCTTCTAGTAGTTGGCAAGTCCAACCGGCAGTGACTCTCCCTGGCCTCAAATATTGACTCTTTTAAAGCTTTGCTGCCTAAGATCCTGTTAACTGAACAGGACAAATTGGGACTTTGTGTATATAAAGCATATGCTGCACTACTGAGTTATGTCAGCTAGAGCTAAATCCTACAGTGCTGGATACTACAATGCACACTAGGTGGGACTGCCTTTGAAGGTGACTCAGAAACTACAACTAATCCAGAATGTGACTGCTAGGCTGGTGACTGGGAATGGCCATCGCAACCGTATAACACCATATAAGACCCCCAATGGCTCCCAGTATGTTTCTGAGCACAATTCAAAGTGTTGGTGCTGACCAGGAAGTTTTTAATGTTTGATGCTTTGCTGTATATTTATTATGTTGGAAGCTGCCCAGAGTGGTTGGTGGAGTATATAAGTAACTTCTTCTTGTTGTTGTTCTGGTCTGAGCATGGTGGCCAAGTCTACTTTACATAAAACAGACCTCTGTTTGAAGGGATGTTCAGACCACGTCCTTTCAAAAGACAGAGAGCTGAAAGAAGGGATAGCAGGGATCACCAGCAACCACCCACTTATGCCCTGCAATCCTCCTCACTACCAATTTCTGTCTTCAAACCTCCATCTTAGCTATACAATGTAGCATGTGAACCTTGTATATTCACTTGTGTACAGAAGGCCTTTGAGTTGCATTCAGTTGTGGGGATTCCCTTAGGCCTGGTCCAGAAGTTCCCTCTGGGGCAGAATGCAGCAGCTAGATAGTTGATAGGGCCAAGCAGTCAACAGGATGTGACACCTCTTCTAAAACATATGCACTTCTTTTCTTCTTGAACTTGGGTTCAAGAGGAAAAGGGATGGACTTTGACATAGGCGTAATGCATTTCCTGTGTGTGTATAGCAAGTGCATCTCAGTCAATAAGAAAGGAAAGAAAGGAAGGAAGGAAGGAAGGAAGGAAGACGCAAAATAGCTGCTATCAAGAAATTAAAACAAAGAACCAGAAATCTGAGAACAACAGGCAATTCGAAAATAATAGGCACAGCATCTCCGCAAATCATAGGAACAACAGGGTGTTCTCCCTCCCCTTCACCCCAAAATTAGAATGCATTCTTCCTGTTTTCATGTAATTATTTGCAAATAATCTGGTTAACTTTATAATCAAGGTATTTCCTCTTGGCTCCCCGGCTACCCATCAGGCTGCCTAAGAGGGTGGTTGACATCCTAAGGTGTTCACGAATAATCAGTGTTAAGAGCTGCTAATATTAAGAGTCTGACTAATGAGTTATTTTTTAAAAAAGAAGAAGAAGAAAGAAAGAAAAGGAAAGAAAAGAAACAAACAACAAAAGATGGGTTTGAAGGGGGAGGGGGTGTACATTGGCTTTACCATGATGTTTGCAAGGAGTTTGACTGCTTATCTTCCAATATCCATTTCTGTAATAACCAATTTAGCCGTTACATTTCTGTTTCTTTTCCTATGACTGATTTTTAAATTTCAGCTTACTTTAGAGGTGCATGAGAATGAGAAGCAGGGGTGCTCAACTATGTTTGTGTGGGGCGGGGTTTTATGTAGTGGCACCTGCTATATTGAACTCTCTGCCACAAGAAATTACAACATTTAATGCTTTTTTTAATTTAGGGAAAATGTGAGTAGAGACAACATTCTAGAAGGGCACACACTGAAGCTGACTGTTGGAAGGTTCAAGAACAGACAATAAGAGCTGTTCAACAGTGGAACGGACTCCCTTGGAAGGTGGTAGACTCCTTCCTTGGAGGTTTTCAAGCAGACATTGGATGGCCATCTGTCCTGAATGCTTTAGTTGAGATTCCTGCATTTCAGGGAGTTGGACTATATGACCTCCAGGGTCCCTTCCAACTCTACAAATCTGTGGTGTTAAGAGGCAGATCTGGCCCCCAACTTGGAAGGCTTTAAAAGAGGATTAGGCAGCCTGGAGGATAAGGCTACAAACAGTTGCTTACCCTGATGGCTATTTTATAATGTCAAGTTTTACATAGTTGGTTAAAAAATAAAAGAAACAAGAAAAAGATTTTGAAACATACACCAAAAGTGTTCATATATGCTGAATAGGAAATCATATTGTATTTTAATTCAAAACTATTTCATAGGCTTATTGCAAGATACATATTTGAATCTTAAATCTTAAGTTTTCATCCTTACCTATGTAAGGAGAGAGGGAGAGAGAAAGAGAGAGTAGATAGATAGATAGATAGATAGATAGATAGATAGATAGATAGATAGATGATAGATGATAGATAGATAGATGATAGATGATAGATGATAGATAGATAGATAGATGATAGATAGATAGATAGATAGATAGATGATATAGATAGATGATAGATAGATAGATGATATAGATAGATAGATAGATAGATAGATAGATAGATAGATGATAGATGATAGATAGATAGATGATAGATAGATAGATAGATAGATAGATGATAGATATAGATAGATAGATAGATAGATGATAGATAGATAGATATAGATAGATGATAGATAGATATAGATAGATGATAGATAGATGATATAGATGATAGATAGATAGATAGATGATAGATAGATAGATAGATGATAGATAGATGATAGATAGATAGATAGATAGATAGATAGATAGATGATAGATAGATATGCAAGCACAAAACTTTACAATTTCTATTTTCACTGTGCTTTCTGTTAGACTAATACATATTTGGTGAGGTTCTTCTTTGGGGCATGTTAAAGCTTGACATAGCTTAGGGACTCAGCATGTCTTAATCTGCCTCATCTCTTATAAGATAAGAGTGCTTGCCACTTGGGTCGGTTCCAAGCTCTCAGAGCTAATTCTTAAAAGAGACCTGCCAACATTTAGAGAGCCCTCGGAATCCATCACTGATATAGTACATCTTCTGCAAAGTGCTTTTTACCGTAAAGGTAAGGACCAAGGGAGTCTGAAATGAAATTAGGGTCTTTGCAGTAGTAAAGAAAAAGATAAATGAATGGGGGCATTCCCTTGCTGTTGAACTGGTTGCCATTATGTCTAATGTATCTCAGAAACCATGTTCAACTAATTTCAGGGATCATGTGTTTAAGGATGTGGTTGAATTCGTCATGGATGCTCAGAGCTTTTAGAACTCCTAAAAAGCACTAAGACACGGGCACATATTTTGCAAAAGCCACAGCATTACAGACTTTGATTCCATGATGCTCAGTTGGGAGCCACAATATCCCTGCACCTCCTGAAACAGGACCAATCGCAGAATGAGTTGAGTCTGTGCTGCCAGAGCACTGATAAACTCCATTTCCCAGACAGTCTCCCAGGATATGTTTTCATCTGATATTAGTGTTCCTAATACATTATCCCACAACCCACTTAGATCATAGCAGATGATCTCTTCCATATCTTGACACACTGTCTCCTCTGGTGAGGAAAAGGGCTGCCTGAGGTTCATTCTGGCAATCGTAGTAGACAAGGGTACCTACTAGAAAACTTTTTCCACTAGTATCTAGCAAACCCCTCTGGCCTCCATATAGACCAAACCAAAAACCCTCTGCACTAAGATCTGAGTGAATATTTCAATGGCTGTGTATTGGATTGCATTGACCAATATTGCAGCCAACCTTCAAATGTAGTATGGAATGTAACAGAATTATGGAGTGTGCCACTAGATTGCAAGGTTTAGCACCAATCTCTCTGTGGTGTACTTATTATGTACAAGGAGTTTTTATTTTACATTGGGTAAGCATTCAAAAATATGACATATCCCTCCAATTCTGTAGGCCTGTCGGCCATAATTCTACCATCACATTATGTATTAGGAACAGAACTACTCTTAGAGTCAGTAGTGCAAATATATAGATTGTTCCTAGAATTCATTGCCTGCTACAAATATATGTCTATTGACAGTCAGGCTATCTCACTGTAGAGATTTGTGACCCACAGGCACCTTCTGAATGTGATTCATAAAATATTTCAGCAAAACATCTGGAGGGCACAGCGTTACCTACTACCCCAATCTGAAAAGCCCCGAATTTTCTCTCCCTGTTCTAATTAATAGAATGCCACCTCGAGTCCAGGGATAATAAATATGTCAAATTGTTGTCAAAATTTGCAGATATCAGGATCTCTGTTGTAAGTAGACTATTAAGTGGATCATGGGTTCTCTGTTGAAGGAACTTCAAAACTTGATAGGGATGCCAGTGAAACCACTCATGAAAAGCAATTGTAAATGTAATATATTGAATGCATAAGTGGTTCAATGTTGTAACTCAGTCTTAGTGTGTATTTGAAAGTAAACTGATGGGTGCTTACATTTAAAATTGCCTTCTGCAGCCTAGTGTCTTTCAGATTTTGTTAGACTTCAACTCCCGTTATCCCTCATTATTGGTCATGCCAGCTAGGGCTGATGAGAGTTGTAATCCAACAACATCTGGTGGATACCAGGTTGGAGAAATCTGGTTTTGGAATGATTTTTGGGGGGGGGGGGATTTGCCATAAAATGCTGAGTCCCTTATTTGACTTTCAAATGCATGTTACATGAATCTAGGAGTCAGAATTTTTTTTAAAAAAAATAAACATTGTTATAACAATACTGTGTCCAGCTCTGGGCACCACAATTTAAGAAGGATGTTGACAATCTGGGATGTGTGCAGAGGAGGGCAATGTCAGGTTTCAGGGACTCTGCTTCCTCCCTCCCTTTGGCTGTAGATAAGCAGGACAAAGCGAAAAACGTCTCTTGCAACCTGATCTCGCAGCCACTGTGTTTTTTATGTAGCTACCTTATCTGCTCTATGTGACCTTGGACTGATAGGCTGGACACTTTGCAGTGAGAAGAGAGTCTGTTAGCTCTCTTTCTTCCAGTTCCTCTTCACTTTGCTGTTCACCCCCCAGTTGGTCCCAACTTTTGTCTTCAGAACTATGCCCCTCTGCAAACCACTGTTCCAAATCTATGGGGCTCCACTGTTCCTGGGAAGATTCAGGATCCTGGTCAGGAGCAAGGGGAGAAGGAGGCTCCCACCATTCCTCATCAGAGCAGTACACCTCAGCTTGGTCTCTGACAGGCAACCAAGATGATCAAAGGTCTAGAAAACAGTTGAAGGAGCTGTATATGTTTAGCCTGGAAAAGAGGAGACTGAGAGGAGATATGACAGCCATCTTCAAATATCTAAAGGGCTGCCACATAGACAATGGAGCAAACTTGTTTCCTCCTGCTCTGGAGGGTAGGACTCAAGCCAGTGGCTTCAAGTTATTAGAAAGGAAATCCCAACTAAGTCAGGAAGAACTTTCTGACATTGCAGTTCAACAGAAGAACAGACTTCCTTCAGAGGTTGTGGACTCTCCTTCATTGGATGTTTTTAAGCATCCAACTGTCATGGATGCTTTAGTTGAGATTCCTGCATTGCAGGGGGGTTGGGTTAGATGACCCTCCGGGTCCCTTCCAACTCTACAATTCTATTATCTTCATTCTTATTGTGTTAAATAAAGACCTTAGAAAGCTGGTGACATAGCATTAGACATCTATATATAATCTACATCTATATATTCCTTTATCTTAAAGTCAAATGTCCTAGATGTTTTGAAATATTTAATGATAATAGTGATATAAGAACCATACAAGTATTTAATAAGGTTGATTCTACACACACGTGCACACACAACCTATATACAGAAGAGACATTAATAAGCCTGCAATAAGAACAAAGTATCTTCAGCACACTATTATACATGAAAAAATGGATCAAAATGGGAAGGAAGGAAAACAACAACAAAAACTCTTTGCCTTGAATTACCGAAGTCTGCTAAGACCTATATTATCACAGCAGGTATAGGGATGCTTCCATCTCAAGCTAACTGGACTGTTCATGCAATTGTTTTTGATATAGATGCATATCTAGCACTGTAGCTTTGTGGGACTGAAAGGCTTCCTAACCCATTAGTAGTCTCCTGAGCCATTTGGTCTTGGGGATTCATAAGTGGGCTATAGAACCATTTTTCTGAGAACTTGCTGTTCTGAAGTCAACGCAGTTTGCTCAGGCCAAAAAGTCATTACCATCCAATGACTGCCGGGTCAAGTGGAGCAAATTAGGAGGTAGTCTCTTTTGTCCTGGCAAACAATCATTTTTTCATGTCAATGGTAACTGTTGGTTCTTTGCCCCACTGATAACTGTTTAACATATACACAAACCAGGTAAATGTAATATGTTGTACCTGAAGATATATGCTATGAATACAGTCAGGAATTAGCTACTTCTGGGTTTGTTCAATTGCCTGTGGACTATATAGTATGAAATAACTTATGGGTGGTGGGGGCGGAGACAACTAAAAGCACCATCCTATTAGTTTGCATCTTCAGTTTTGAGTTGGCAGTGTTACTTGTGGTCATAACATGACAAATCTCGATTTTCTAATCCCATTATCACAAATGAAGACTTAGGTAGCCTTGAACTTTGTGGTAAGCAACTAATGTGAACCTCAAAGGCAAAACACATTGTTCTGTATCAAAATTTATTTAAGGGGGATAATAGAACAAGGAAACTAAAAATGAGAGAGTTTCCAAATTCTAAGTGTGCATGAGTTTCTTGTGGAGTCTAATAGTTACCCAGGACAGGTGAGAAGAAACTGATCAGGAAAAGAATGTGTCAGGGCACCTCCCTTTTTAGGGATCAGCTGTCTAGACAATTTGGATGGAAATAAATTACAAACCAGGTGACCTAGAACCAGCAATTTAGGCATATGCTGTGGGGTTTAAAAAAGGAATGAAAGAAACCTAGTGGACTATGCATGTTTGTATAGCAGCTGAGGTCCAGGATAAACAACATGGGATATATGGGAAACTGCCCAGGACTGTGTATAGATTTATCTAGAAACACAGAAAATGAGGTACTTCTAATGAGCAAAAGAAACTTAAAACCATTTGTATGAAAGCTGCACTGAATCTGATATCAAAAATATATAGAGCCTAAAAAATGTCATTGCTGATTGCGCAGATATAAATGGTTCAGATAACTTTGGATTTTGTTTGTTTTGAACACCAGATTCTTTAACTGAGGAATTGTTTTACTGACTGTCCTATAAACTACTTTGTGACCATCCATGGTGAAAACTGATCTATAAATATTGGAAACTAGCCATATGTAGGGATGTCCCCCCCCCATATATTATTCCTCTTAACTATACAAAACAAATTCCACACCATTCAAAATAGTGCAGAGCTTCCTCCACACTTTGCTGCAAGATGTATACCAGATTATATGCCTTGGGAGCAGTGCTGCATTGCATTGACCCCTAAGGCATTTTGGGACATATGGCCTGTAGGAAGTGGTACAAATGCTTCATTCGGGGAAGGTTCTCTTGAGCAGGGGTGTGCATCAGATTCATTAGGGGTATGCACCGTGCCCCCCACCCTCAAACCAGGTGCATTTTCAAAATAACCAATTAACCCTCTCCTCCAGGGACGTGGGTGGCGCTGTGGGTTAAACCACAGGGCCTAGGCCTTGCTGATCAGAAGGTCGGCGGTTCGAATCCCCGCGATGGGGTGAGCTCCCATTGCTCGGTCCCTGCTCCTGCCAACCTAGCAGTTTGAAAGCACATCAAAGTGCAAGTAGATAAATAGGTACCACTCCGGCAGGAAGGTAAACGGCGTTTCCGTGTGCTGCTTTGGTTTGCCAGAAGCGACTTAGTCATGCTGGCCACATGACCCGGAAGCTGTACGCTGGCTCCCTCGGCCAATAAAATGAGACGAGCACCGCAACCCCAGAGTCGGCCATGACTGGACCTAATGGTCAGGGGTCCCTTTACCTTTACATTTACCAGGACTAAATAGGATAGTACCTTCAGCATCTGCCTTATAGTAGCCAGAATGTCTCTCTTCCCTGCTATAATTCATTTCAGCGACAGCTTCCACTCGAAGGCCCCTTGGGGCGCTCTCTGTGTGCGGAAAGTCGTATAGGAACACAGAAAGCTCTTCTTATACCCCATTGGGCAGTGTAGCTTAGCCTTGTCTATACTGATTGGTAGTTGCTTCCTGGGTTTACAGGCGGGGATTTTTTTGCAGCCCTACCTTGAAATGCCAGAGGTTGAAATTGGGACCTTCTGCATTCAAAGCAGAGGCTATGACTCTTCCTCCATGAGGTAGCCAAGACCCTGATAGCAACCAGAATGTCTTTCTCTCCCTTCTGCTACAGTCTCAGTTATGTGCCACTATTCTTAGGCACACACAAACAGTAGGGGTGCCTGTAATAAATGTCCCCCGTTCCTTTCTTTGCTTCTATGAGTCTAAGTCACCAGCTCAATGTGGTGGTATGAATGCCGTTTTCTTTCTGCCGTTTAATTACTATCATTATTATATAGATCCAGTAGCAATTATCTCTTCATACTGTCTCATTATGTTTTGATCAATTCACATAATAAAGGTTTCATGTAAATATAAGGTTAGGGAACATTCCAGAAAACATGTAATTATGGAATGTATAATCAAATACAATCACAACCGCAGAATGTTTTCCAACAATCTGAACAATTAAATGTTTGGTCTTTTTTGTTGTTGATTATGTTAAAAGAAAAGAAAAAAATCCAGCTCAGTCTCTCCCCCCCCCCCGCCCCTCTTTATAAAGCCCAGATGTGGTGTTTTTTAAAGTGATGAGTACTAGGGAGCTTTATTTGTTGACCTCAAATTACTTTCCTTCTGTTATATTGATAACATCTAGGCTTTGGGGGAACTTGCTTGCTGGCACCAAATCTTTTCAGCTTTATTAATGATTCAGATGGCAGTTTTTGAAGAGACAAGCCCCACAGAGAGGGAGCACTTGATTAATGACCTGGAAACACTTTTCCTTTTCAGCTGATTAAATAAAATTGACTGGATTTTTACATTTTTATAATAAAATGACCCGCAGGGCTGAGATGCCACAGTGAAAGCAGCATGTTCACTCTTCAGCAGATTTTTATTTTGTCACTTGTAAAAATGAAAGGGCTAACCACCCAAGCAGAAAAATGCACTTTATCACCGTCCACTGCCAACATGCTGACAATTGCTGCATACAAATACAGAAATGTGGAGGAAACGAGACGGTGTTTACACTCTGCCTGATTTTGTCTAATGATGACAAAAGGTTGGTGACTTCTTGGGGGATGAAGAGGTGCTATTTAATTATTATGCCAAAGAGTCACAAACCTAGCAATGCACTAAACAATATTAAAAGTCTTTATAGAGTCATTTGCAAATGAGGTTGCATATAATTCTGCTAATATGTGTTTTACTGTTGGATTATTATTTTTTACCTCCTCCCCCGCCCCCACATATATCTGTCTGCCTATTGTGACCGTACAGGGAGATAAGGAGACAAGATACACAAGTTGGATGAATGAGGTTTAATGATTTAAGAAAACGGACCTGCAGTTGTGACTACAGCACAGGAGGCTGTAATATATAAATTATGGGGGCTCACTCAAATTTTCTGTTTGTGCTGCAATTTGTAGGCAAAGGTCCATGCTTTCCAGGCAATGGGTGTTGTTTTTTTGCCCTGTGTTTTCCCCAAGGAAACTAGCTGTTTATCCTAGAATCGAAACAAACGTCAATTCGGTTTTCTGCAGATTGACATTTGTTCTGAACGGAACAACAAATGGAAGTCTGGGTGAGCCCTGGGTGAGCCAACACTGCTAAGAGAGACGGATAGTATTAACTCGGGTTGCACTAGTGAAAACCCTCGCACTGGCTAATGCAATGATTTAGTTGAATACAGCTCACTCTTCTTCCAATGCAAGCTAATTTTTAAATCCAAAGGCGATTAAGGGAAGAGGTAGAGTTAATACTATCCTCCTTTCTTAGCAGTGTTGGCTCAGCCTGCCCCCCCTCTTTCCCCTCTCTCCTCCCTCCCTGTGCCCCCACCCTCCTGACTTTCCCCTCCCTCCGCGTGCTCCCCACCCAGTGCCAGATTTACGTATCAGCTAAACAAGCTATAGCTTAGGGCCCCACTCTCTTGGGGGCCCCTAAAAAATTTAAAGGGGAAAAAACTGGATGTACATTTCCAAAATACAGTATAAGATAAAAATAAAACCTACACACAGCAACAGTGTTTTGTGTTGTGTAGGCTCCTATGTGCAAATGGCTTTAGATACCTATTAGGTTCATAAATTACCATATAGCATATATTCAACACAAAAAAACAGTGACAATTTGTTGTTGACAAAGGACAGCTGGACATATAAAGGGCCCCATTACCTTCAGTAGCTTAGGGCCTCATCAAACCTAAATCTGGCCAGTGGGTTTTTAGATCTTTTGAAGAAGCCCTTCTGGCTGGCTACCAATATCTGAAGCACATTTGTTGTTGTTTAGTCGTTTAGTCGTGTCCGACTCTTCGTGACCCCATGGACCAGAGCACGCTAGGCACTCCTGTCTTCCACTGCCTCCCGCAGTTTGGTCAAACTCATGCTGGTAGCTTTGAGAACACTGTCCAACCATCTTGTCCTCTGTCATCCCCTTCTCCTTGTGCCCTCCATCTTTCCCAACATCAGGGTCTTTTCCAGGGAGTCTTCTCTTCTCATGAGGTGGCCAAAGTATTGGAGCCTCAGCTTCAGGATCTGTCCTTCCAGTGAGCACTCAGGGCTGGTTTCCTTAAGAATGGATAGGTTTGATCTTCTTGCAGTCCATGGGACTCTCAAGAATCTCCTCCAGCACCATAATTAAAAGGCATCAATTCTTCGGCAATCAGCCTTCTTTATGGTCCAGCTCTCACTTCCATACATTACTACTGGGGAAACCATAGCTTTAACTATAGGGCCTTTGTTGGCAAGGTGATGTCTCTGCTTTTCAAGATGCTGTCTAGGTTTGTCATTGCTTTCCTCCCAAGAAGCAGGCATCTTTTAATTTCGTGACTGCTGTCACATCTGCAGTGATCATGGAGCCCAAGAAAGTAAAATCTCTCACTGCCTCCATTTCTTCCCCTTCTATTTGCCTGGAGGTGATGGGCCCAGTGGCCATGATCTTCGTTTTTTTGATGTTGAGCTTCAGACCATATTTTGTGCGAAGGACATTTAGTAAGAACTCAAAGAAAGGCCCTTTTTGATGGCTTCTGGGCCCTGGAATGCCTTGCTAAGAAAGGCTCACTGACCTCCCATAGACGGGCAAAGATGTTTTCATTTAGACATGCCTTTGGTCCATATACTGACTTAGGCATAAGTTATAATTAGCTTTAAGTGGTTGGGTTGTTATTTTTAATTATTATTGATGTTTATTTTTATCCTACCTGCCTCATTTTTAAGGTTTGTTTATTTTACATTTTATTGCTGTTTTATTGTTTCCTATTATATCTGTATTGTCATCTTGAGCACCATTTAATGCAGGCATAGGCAAACTCATCCTTCCAGATGTTTTGGGACTACAACTCCCATCACCCCTAGGTAACAGGACCAGTGGTCAGGGGTGAAGAGAACTGCAGTCCCAAAACATCTGGAGGGACGAGTTTGCCTATGCCTGATTTAGTGGGAAGGCAGCATATAATTTTAACAAGCCAATACATAATATATAGTACAAATATACAAGTCTTGCTGTTTTTCAGCCAGTCATTGCAATCCAGTAGTTTATTCTGGGTACAGCATATGTGATGGTATTCTTGCATTTGTAAAGGCTCATCCCCATTCACTTTAATGGAGAAGGAGTGCCCCCCAAGTGAGATTGCTGAGAGTCATTCATTTGGGTTGAATTATACATTTGTGTATTACTTGACAAACCTTATAAAAGAAGTAGTGTCTTTCATCATAGTTGCATAACTTAAGACCTCATTTAGCAGCTGCAGTAATCATGGATGCGATTATATGACTCAGTCCATTAGTATTAGCTTGGATCATTTCATTCCAAATGAAATTAGGGCTCCTTCTAAATTTCTACACATTGGGTAGAAATTTTAAGATCCCTTCAGACAGAATCATGTTCTGAAATGATATGCAAATTTGCCAGGATTTATGCACAGTTTTGCTGGATTGATCCAGGCAGTGCTCTGCTGCTTTGAGTGACAATAGAGATTCAGTATTATCCTAGTATCTTAGTGTCATAGTCAAGAATGCTGCTTATACGGCCTTCAAACTATAAAACCCATAGTTTGTGAGTGAATGAAGTACAATTGTAAATGTGAGTGACGTACAAATGTAAAAACACCAAAGGCTTGCAGTTGAGAACTTGTAAATACTGGAAGGAATGCAGTAAAATCATTAATGCATACACAAAATGCAAAGTATTCAAGCTGGGTTTGGCATTTCCATACCCTGAAAATACTATCCTTGCAAGTTTCAAGGACAAAGTCTTTCCTTCCTTCCTTCCTTCCTTCCTTCCTTCCTTCCTTCCTTCTTTCTTTCCTTCTTCCTTCCTTCCTTTCTTTCTTTCTTTCTTTCTTTCTTCTCTCTCTCTCTCTCTCTTTTTCTTTTCTAGTAAGCAGTCCAAATACTACATCCATAAATGTCAGTGGGAAACACACTAGAACTTAGCATGCAGTTATACACAGTGGCCTCCTGCTTTTAGCCAGTTAACCTCCTAACCTTTTCTCCTGGGGTGAATATTAGAAGCCACAGTTCCAACACGAATGCCTTTCTACATGCAGAGCTACAGTACATATTCTTGTGGTACCTTTGGGGGTGAATTGTCTTGCTAGCAACAAAAAGCAACCATATTTCCCTCTGGGTATTTGTCAACACACCTTCATCTAGTTTACATGCAGGAAGAGTCACAGATCATTAGCACGACATATATTAATCCATCTAGCAGATGAGATACATGAGCAAAGACTCTACCCAAATATATATATATATATATATATATATATATATATATATATATACACACACAGTAAAAAATAAAAAAAGAATCAAACCACCCTACAAAGATTTGTTAGTATTCCCCCAAAGTGAAATAATATTAGACTGCCCCAAAGACATTGATCAAAACGTGTGCAGATCATTGCACTTGCAAAGGAAGTCTCTCTCTATCAACATCAAAATCATTGGACTGGGAAATCTGTAGTGTCTAAATGATGTTTATAGTTTTTTTTCCTGTGATGCCTCTATTTAGTGATACGATCCATGTAACTGCTTGCTGCCATAGGACACATATTTAAGACTCAATTGAAAAAGGAAATGGAAAATGTGGTCAGCCTGATGCAGGGTATTTAAGGCGGAGGGAATAATCTGTCAGTTCACATTGGCAATGTAATATTTTTTTTAACTCAGTGGCATTCACTCACTTCTTGGGAACAGTGAAGAACAAGACAGGGAAAGTAATTCAAGTTGGATCAAAGAATCTAACCAATAGATCATATTATGACATATTTTGGCAGCAGCCCGGGAGATCAAGCATTAGGGTCATGCTGCTGCTCCAGGACACAAACACTGACGCCATAATCAGCCTTGGCTGAGTTGTCTTCTGCTAGGACACTAGAAGCTGCCTTATACCTGGTAAATCCACTCCACTTCCCAGTGGGGAGGAGTTGTGGTGGACCACGTGGCCACCCACTCCCCTCTGGGGGTGGGGGATGAAGTCCTGCGTCACCCGGAGGTTCCTGGCCATATCATTGTCCAGCCAGCCACTCTGCTGGCTGGGGAGGCGTGGCCAGGCCCCATTTAAACTGAGGGATGAGCCAGAGAGCTTCCTCTTGGCTCACTTCCTCTTGGCTTGCTTCCTCTTGGCTCGCTTCCTCAATCTTCCACCCACCCTCCCTAATTTTCAGGTTTGGACATTTCCCTTGCTATGGACCTCAGTTGGTTACTGTTGAAGGGCCTGGTAGGAATTTTTCCACTTGGCAAATTGGCATGGGCCATTTGGCTTTTGCCTGCCTCGTAGCAACCATCACAACTTTGTAAGGTTAGGCATTGGTTGATCATATGTTGGGAGAGGGGAGGTGTGGCCATCACCTGCACCTCCAAGCTTAAGGGTATCCCATTAAAGGAATCAGGGGGTGTGGATCTTGTCCGAAGCCTGGGGTGGGGCTAGGGCCATGCCATGACCCCGTCGGGAACCCTGGGGGAGCTCAAGATGGTTTGCATTGACGGGGCTCCCCCTATCAGTGGTTGACCCTTGCAGGGCTCCCTGCATGACGGGCAGGAGTCAGATATAGTCGGGTCAATTCCAATGCCCAAGCCAATACCGCTCACCAATACTGTAACCAATAAAGCTGTGGCCTAAATTTGCCCAATAACATTAACCTAATATCCATCTCCTTGTGTCTTATTCATCAACAAGGGGGTGGTTTCGGGGTCTCGACACACAAGACTATTTCTCCATCTATCCTGCATGGTTTCCCATTATCTGTTATCTTAGATTCTTTATCTGGATATCCTAGGGATTGAACCTGCGACATCCCACATGCAAATCATGTGGTCCACAAGTGAGCTACATAAGAAAAACTGCTGGATCAGGTCCAAAGGTCCATCAAGTCCAGCATCTTTTTCTCACAGCTACCAATCAGATGTCTATGGGAAACCCACAAGCAGGAACTGAGTGCAACAGCAGCTCTCCCCCCACTTGTGGAAAATAGCCATTGTGGCCAGCCCCTCCCCTCAAGCCGCCCATGATCCAAAGGCAAGTGGCCAAGTCTCCTCCATCTTCTTTGTACAATATTCTTGAGTTTTTATCAACAATGGAGTTTTGCTTAATCTTCCCTGCCAAGCACTGAATCAGGCTGTTCGGTCACTGATTCATCAACTCAGCCTGGTGATGAGTCTTCTCAGTATTCTTCTCTGGAGTCTCCTTGTGTTGAAGACCAACGTACCTTCCATAGTTTTATAAAAGTTTCACAATATAACACAAGTAGACTCATCATCTGCCAAGAGCAGAGATGAGCTACAAACCTTCAAATAAGTTGGGGTGAAGCCTTGCTCTGCAACTCTTTGTGTTCTCTTGGGCTCAACTGGCCATAACCTCTCCCTTCCCACTACAAATGGTCCCTGTATTTTTCTAACCCTCTAGAATGGGTAGGAGACATTTTTCAGTCCAAGTGCCTTCTGGACAACAATCCAGAGGCCACTGCCTCTGGAGGCCAAAGATGGATAGAGCATCATATGTGATGTGTGCGTAATGTGTGTGTGGACTAGTTTCTACACACATTTGCACATCTTCCTACATCCTCCATCCGGACAAGCAGGGGGAATGATCAGAGTTCAACAACTCATTCCACCAGGCAAATGCCCTCAGGATATGAAGGACTGCAACCTGGGGAGAGTTCTAAGGGCCAGGTAAAGAGATTCGGAGGTCTGCATTCCAGCTCCAGGCCTGAGTTGCCCCATCTCTGCCAGAGCGCTCTCTCATCTGGTCAGCAGACATTGGTACAACAAAGCTAACACACAGCTCACAAAATTCGTTGCCCTCATTCTGCCCCTGCTTTTGAAGCACCTGCTGAAAACTTTTCCGCTCCGTAAGGCTTAGGAGGGCAATTAAGAATATATCTTTCCGCAATAGTTATCTGATTTCTGATTTCAACTTTTTAAATGTTGTTTTTATTATTTGTTTTTATGTACAGCTGCTGTGACCCACTTTGATTTTTTAAATTGAGTTAGTGTTGTATAAATATTTTTATAAATAAATATATTTATTTCAGTGGGGCTAATTACTGTACTTAACCAAACACAACACAGCAGATTCTAAAAGTAATTTGAGGAATAATCATGTTAGATACTGCACTTAATATTACTACTTATTTGTAGCAACAAGCATTTCTCATCTTCATTTCTTGAAACCAAGCCAGCTGATTATGTATCTCGAACTGTAGCCATCAAATTGATTCTTCATTTCCTTCAATCATACCTTCATCACTGAAACCAGGTCACCATGTTATTTTATTTTTACAAAAAAAATAAAAAATGGAAGTAATTATTTTACTTGCACGTATTAATCAATAGCATCATTGTAGCATAGGAAGGGTCAGGAACCTATGATTGATGTGTTCTCAGGGACCGTGGTTTCAACTGCCAACATTTTGGTCCATTAAAGTAGTTTCTGTTTACCTTGGCTACTTTATAATATGTTGCCTGTGGGAAATCTTGGCAATTATCTCAGCCATTAGGGACAGGAAGAAGCAAGGTAAAGACACTTGTTTATTATTGTTGCCTAGCAGGGATATGCCCCAAAATCAAAACACAGAAATTCAGTCCATTGATATTTGTCAAAGATGAAAGTGAACCATTGTCAAAGTGCATCACAAGATTTAGTGTATATGGAGGCCTGATTTCAATGTGACACTTGGTGTGCCAAAAAAATACACCCCTCCACAAGCATTCAACAAGCACATCTTATTGCTGAAGTCACCTGAGAAATCTGCGGCCAGGGTAACCACTGCCGTGCTACTGTAGCAGGTGCAGGATAACCACATATGCATCTCCTTAAAGAGAAAATGCAGCACCCAAAAATAGGACAAAATAGGAGACAGATTTGCATACAATTTGTGCATACGTTATATTTATTTTTCGACTCCATTTACAAATTGCTTCCCATAAAATATCTCAAAGTGATTTCACCGCAAAAGCAGCAGCAATAAGAACAATTTAAAATAATTCCATATATAAATATAATTTAAAACAATTTCATAAAGGTAAAGGGACCCCTGACCATTAGGTCCAGTCACGGACAACTCTGGGGTTGTGGTGCTCATCTCGCTTTATTGGCCGAGGGAGCCGGCGTACAGCTTCTGGGTCATGTGGCCAGCATGACTAAGCCTCTTCTGGCGAACCAGAGCAGCACACGGAAACACCGTTTACCTTCCCGTTGGAGCGGTACCTATTTATCTACTTGCACTTTGACCTGTTTTCAAACTCCTAGGTGGGCAGGAGTAGGGACCGAGCAACAGGAGCTCACCCCGTTATGAGGATTCGAACCACCGACCTTCTGATCAGCAAGCCCTAGTCTCAGTGTTTTAGACCACAGTGCCACCCGCATCCCATCAAAAACAATTTCATAGATAAAAACAATTCCAACACCAACACAGACTAGGATAAAGATCTCCACTTAAAAAGTCACATAGTTGCAAATCTGGAGATAATTCCTATAATTTCAAAATAAAGACCATCGATTGCATAAATAAGAACATGCACGAAACCTCCAGAGAAGAATTTTTTTTTTGAGGGGGGGATGCAGGAGACTGTAGAGAAAGAAGATTTCTATGAGCAGATCTCCCCTCATGGGATCTCTGAATCCAACCCAATGGTGCTGATGATGGCATTGTGAATAGCTAACCTGTCCATAATCTGAATTTGGGCCACAGGGTTAATTTCAGTGGGACTAAATCATTGCAAAAGCCCACTGACTGACCCCACCCCACCCCACCCCATCTTTATCAGGAGCACAACATGAGTATGGTCACTAAGCTTAAGTCTAACGAGGCACTAATGGCAGTGTTGGATGTTTATCAACATTCAACTAAATCAATGGTCGCTTAGCCTAGTTACAAAGCGATGCAAAAACTGGAGATGGAAAAAAACTGGGTGAGCTCTTACTGCCTCTAGAGCAGGCGACCTCATGCAAATAAACATGCAGCTCATTGAATTGATTATTGCTGGCACTAAATGTATAAAACACTCGATGAAGAAGCCAGGCAGGGTAGCAGCAATCTGTCCCAGTTCTTCTCGATCCAATGGAAACTAGAAACTGAGGAATGCGAGTGTGGCAGCGAAGGGCAAGGCAGCCTTCTCCGAGTGCCCCTGCCCCTTAATGGCATCTTGAAAAACAGCTGGTCAAATGCACAAATATTGATTCAGTTTATGGAAATCTGGCATTACACCGTTGCTGTCTCTGGGCAAACACCTTATCTAAACAGATCTGACATGATTATACCATCTGGTTTTATTTCCGGAGTGCTTTCCCCACATTTCTTTCTCTCTCTTTCGCCTCCTGAAATGGGTAGCCCAGGTGATTAATTGGAGTGATTTATAACTTGCATGTTCTCCCACACCAAATGCACCCATTTGCTTCCTTCAAGGTGGCTGATCACTTTGCAGTAATAAAATTAAAAAGGCACAAATTTCGGCATCCAAGATGTGGAGAGTTTGCAGTTAATTGTTAACTGCATTTAACAAATCTTGGCTCACGTATTCATGGGTGACTGCAGTGAGAGGTTGATAAGGTCTCCATCCTATATTTTAGGTGCTGTGTGCTTTTGACCATGCCACATTTACCACACATTAGTGAGAACAAACAAAAGGCGATGAGTGGTTCTGAAGAGACAAACAGGTAGCTGGCAGGCCTCTCGCGGGGATTAAGAGGAGAACTGGAGATGAGACCAGGTGGGGGGCTTGGGAGATGTGATTTGGAGCTTCTTTTTATCTGTATGAAACTCCCCACACATCAACAGCAAAGTGCACACATTGACACCCCTTAACCTGCACAGGGCAAATGTGACTGCATTCAGTAGGGATCGTATAGCCACATTCACACCACACATTTATATCATTATGGTACCAACATTATGGTGCTTTCCACAAAGAATTCTGGGATTTGTAGCTCATTAAGGGTGCTGGGAGTTCTTAGGAGATTCACAGAGCTGTAGTTTAACAATCAATCCCTCTTCACAGGTTCCCCGACAACTGCTTTATATGGAATACTGATTTGTCTTGGGGTTGCCATGTCCCAAAGATATTTGGCTAGCGG
Organism: Podarcis raffonei; assembly: GCF_027172205.1. Taxonomy (NCBI): domain Eukaryota; kingdom Metazoa; phylum Chordata; class Lepidosauria; order Squamata; family Lacertidae; genus Podarcis; species Podarcis raffonei. The sequence continues at coordinate 21,726,751 of NC_070612.1, forward strand.
TGAGTGGGCTCCCACTGGCCTATATAGCCTACTCCATTCCCCCACGATGCCTTGGGGATGATGCTACAGCATGGCATTTCAAATGAGACATTGTGGGGGATTGGAGGAACACATACAGGCCTCAGGTAATTTATTATTCTTATTTATTAAATTTATATGCCAACCTATAACTGGGGGTCTCAATCAAGATATAAAACCACAAAATACATAATAAAAACAAAAACCCAATAGCCCCCCCCCAAAAAAAAACATATTATAAAAGGGCATAGGATGTAAATCAGATCAGCCAAAGGCCTGGTTAAATAGGAACGTTTTTGCCTGGCATCTAAAGGTGTATAATGAAAATGCCAGGTGAACTTCCCTGCTAATAGGAAGTCAATTGATGTTTGTAGCAGGGGCCAAGCTATGTTTAAAGGAGATGGGAACTAATTCAGACAATAGTTAGATTTGAAACTAGAATTTCTCCTGTTCCTTCCCTCAACAGTCCCAAACTCTCTCCCTCTCTCTCTCTCTCTCTCTCCCCTTTTGTAGCCTGCAGAAGTATGGGGACTTTTTAGCTCAGTGGTAGATGACACCCTTCATCCCTAATCAGTAAATTGTTGTCTGTACTCTTTCTGCCACGTGGTCACTGTAGCTTGTGCCCGCATGTAAGTGCAGCACCGAACTCAAAATTTCAAAGGTAAATTTGTGCTTAAAGCAAAGGTAATTCTTCTTTTTTCAACACGTGGCTTGCATTTCCAAACCAGGCATTCGTTATCTCATGTAGGCAGCAGACTGTGCTTGTGGAAAATGGAGCTAAGGTAAGAATTCCACTACAGATGTCATTAGACCAAGGCAGGTTGCTGCGTTGTCTGGTTCTGACAGCGAGCGTTCTCAGAACATTCAGTCTGACAAAAAGGAGACAGGATCATTTCAGGGGAACTCAACTTACTTCGTTTCTTACATTCCAGAACCCTGGATAGTTCACTGTGAGGAGGACTTCAACTTCAGCTATGTGCTAAAATGTATTTTAATGTTTTCGAATGTGTGTGTTTACAAGATTGTATTGTGGATTGCTTTAGGGGCAGAAATATTGTTTGGGAAGATGTGGATTAAAGAGCTACAAAACGAAACCCCCTTTTTTCCTTCCCTTTCAAAATGATGCCCAGTCTAGCAAATCAATAGTGTGTCTGACAAGACAATAACAAGCACCTAGAGAGGAATCTCAGTGCTATGGCAATCTTCTTCCATACTCCCTTCTTTCACGAGAGGATATAAAAGTCAGGGCTCAGTCTGCTCATGGGAAATGTTTTCCATCATGTGGAGGGGGTTCCTGAACATGTTATCTACTACTCCATCCTTCTGCTTTTAATTTATTATTACATATAAAAAGCTCCTTGCCTCTGAGGAGATCTAGGTGACTTACATTGTTTTGCCCATCCCCATTTCCCCCTCACCACAACCCTGTGGGTTGAAAGACAGCAAATGGCCCAAGGTCACCCAGTGAGCTTCATGATTGAGTGGGAATTTGAACCCCAGTCTCCCAACATTATTACCACTATGCCACACTGGCTCTGCTAAATTACACTGAAGTTGCCAAAGAATAAAAGGAGGGAAATACCGTATTTTTCCTTGTATAAGACTAGGGTTTCCCCCCCCAAAAAATAATGTCAAAAATCAGTGGGCATCTTAAACACGGATAGTGCCGAGGGTGGACTGGCAATCGGTTGTTGCCCCCAAAATAGGGGGTGTCTTAAATATGAGGGCGTCCTATAGATAGAAAAATATGGTACACTTAAAAGGTCAACTGCGTAGTTTTTCATCTGAAAAGAAATCCTTCCTCAACCGCAGAGATACTGCTAAAAGAGCATTTGGCAAGTCCTCACGGACCAACACAACTGAAGAATGTATGTGGGGGATTGCACATTTGGAAACACCCTCACACAAAAATATTTTTTCGTGTGTAAAGTTTATGCCTCTGGGAGAAGACTGCCTAACACACACACACCCTCAATGTGCCTTCAGAGTTTGTATTAGCACATGAGGACATCTCATCATGTGCTCTTTTAAAATGTTTTAAGCCAGGTCTGATCTGAAACACACTTATCTGTGTATGTGCACCCCTTAATGTCTTGCCCCTCACCTACTATCCTTCATCAGGGATTTCAGATTTCAGATGAGAGCATCGTTTAGGTCCTAGAACATGTGTGGTGCAGGGCAAGGTGGGGCTAATGAAATGTGCAAATAATGTCACATTCATGAGGGTGCCATGTTGGTACCATCTGCCCTCTTGAAAAAGATGAATCATGCAAAAACACAATCTGTGTCGAGTTTGTGTTGTGTTAGTCCTAAGGTGTTGTGTGCATGGCCAAGTGGGAAGTCCAACAAGCCCAAGAGATATACTGTACTGAAAAGGCACCGCTCCATTTCACCACGACATTTTGCAAAGATTTTGCTGATTTTTCAGGAGGGCAGGCAAAACTTGCCCCAAAGGTAGGGGCTCTTGTCTGTTGTGTTTTGGTAGCAGAAGAAGGTGTAGGTTCCACTCCCAGGTTTGAAGGGACCCTGGACGAGATGCCATCTGGGCAGAGCTTGTTTACCAACTTGGCCAACTAAATGGCTTCCTATGGTGGCAAACTTTTGGGCTGGCAAAATTAGAGGAGCAGTAAAATTCAAAGGTGCCCCTAAATATTTTTCCCCTCATGGGCATTTCTCCACTCCTGAAGATGATGCCCGATTGGCTGTGTTCAACAAACCCAAATCGTTACCCTTCCTGCCTCTCTCCACCTGGCTCAGGGCACCTGATAGGCTTCATGAGAACTGCTGCTGCTGCTGCCCCTCATCAAAGACTGGAGTATTTTGGGGAAAGTTTTGTCGGGAGTTCTTGCTGTTATTGATATTAATTTTTTGTATCTTTATTTTTATGTGGAAATTGTTCAGTTTGGTTATGTGTTTTATTTATCCCATGGACTGCAAGAAGATCAAACCTCTCCATTCTTAAGGAAATCAGCCCTGAGTGCTCACTGGAAGGACAGATCCTGAAGCTGCGACTCCGTTTTTTTGGCCACCTCATGAGAAGAGAAGACTCCCTGGAAAAGGCCCTGATGTTGGGAAAGATGGAGGGCACAAGGAGAAGGGAATGACAGAGGATGAGATGGTTGGATAGTGTTCTCAAAGCTACCAGCATGACTTTGACCAAACTGCAGGAGGCAGTGGAAGACAGGAGTGCCTGGCATGCTCTGGTCCATGGGGTCATGAAGAGTCGGGCACGACTAAACGACTAAACAACAACAACATTTAACTTTATGACTACTTTGCTATGTTTGTAACTATGTAAATCTTTTCATATTGTAAGCCACCTTGAGCATTGTTTTAACTGTGGAAAGGCGGCATACAAATAAACTGATGGTGATGATGATGATGCTCACTTCCACTCTTCCCCCTGGGGTCAGAAATGATTTAAATTAAAACAGGCAGCTGGAACCCTGGTTCATTGTGGCATATGCTGCTATTTGATGCTGTGACCCCACTTTGCTGTCTTTGGGGTTGTTTGGGACCCCCTGGATTACATAGCTTTCCAACACTGCACCTCATAGTCTTCTTGCCGCCCTGTTCTGGCACCTGCCATGTACCCAATGGAACTCATTTCATTCATTCTGATTTGTTTGCACTACATTTGTGGGGATGTTTGGACGTCAGCTATTTACTGAGCATCCATTCTGGTTTATTTGCAGAGAGGTTATATGTGCAAAGCAATAATTCTCCCACATTTTCTGGTGCATTTCCCATTCACTTTCTGTATTATTGCAGGAAGTCTGAGGAGGAGGGCAGTTTTCTTGCACAAGACCTGAATTTGCTAGTCAAAGATTGAATCCCACCCCAAAATAGCAACACTCTGGAAGCACCCATGGGATACCTCCAAGAAGGGCTTCTGCAGGGGAAATTTTTGACCTGCCCAGGTGACAAAACAAAACTCCAACGGGTGCAGAATGCTGCGGCGAGACTCCTTACGGGGTCTTCACTGCGAGATCACATTCATCCGGTGCTATATCAACTGCACTGGCTCCCGGTGGAGTACAGGATCAGGTTTAAGGTGCTGGTTTTAACCTTTAAAGCCCTATACGGCCTAGGACCCTCGTACCTACGGGACCGCCTCTCCTGGTATGCCCCACAGAGAAACTTACGGTCTTCAAATAAAAACATCTTGAAGGTCCCAGGCCACAGAGAAGTTAGGCTGGCCTCAACTAGAGCCAGGGCTTTTTCGTGGAAAAAGGTGGAACACTCTGTCACAAGAGACTAGGGCCCTGCGGGACTTGACATCTTTCCGCAGGGCCTGCAAGACAGAGCTGTTCCGCCAGGCCTTTGGCCAGGGCACAGCCTGACTCCCTCCCTCGGCAATCTTCGCGGAGCTCTGGCCCAATGGTGGCCAGTGGCTTGAATTTAATTAATTTTATAATGAATGATTTTAGAGTGTTGTTTGTGTTGTACTTTTGTATTGTTTTATTGTTGTTAGCCGCCCTGAGCCCGGCTTCGGCTGGGGAGGGCGGGATATAAATAAAATTTATTTTATTTTATTTTATTATTATTATTATTATTATTATTATTATTATTATTATTATATAAAGAAATGATAAAGGACCACCACAATGATACAATAGATAAAATCCCCCAACTTTGGGGGGCAATTGGCTCCCCACCAAAAAAAAAAAGAATTGCCCCAAGTTTGTCCCTCTTTCTACAGCACCTGATGAAATTTTAACCTAAGCTCAGAGAACTTATGCCTGAGTATTCAGTGCTCTAGTTATCCATTGGATTGTTCCCCACCCACCTTTCCTTTCTTTAGTTCTTAAATCTCAGTTGGGAAGTTAAGATAGTGCAACTTAGTCTCCCCCCCCCTAATGTAAAGTCAGTGCAAATTCACCAGGGATAATTTTGCCCACAGTCTGGAAAAAAAAGTGTGTTATTCGCAGAGCTAGATACCAAGGCGTGTCGGGTGGAAAGGCATCAGGTTGAGAAGTAATCAATATGTGTGGGAGGCTGGAAGGGCGAAGCAACACCAATGTCATCAGAAAGTCATGAAAGAGGAGGTGGGAAAAGAGTCCCCACTGCAAACTTTCTGCTTCCTCCCAATTAGAGTGTTTGACCTCTTTTGTTAACTGGTTCTTTTGTTTTGTTTTTCATTCTGTGGTTAAATCCCAAACTTATGGGCATGGTACTCGTTCCTACTTATACTTCTTTGTGCAAGGTCTTGTGTGGGAAGGAGGAAGAAAACACTTTGAATGAAAAGGAAAAAACTCCATTGGCATTTGTCTCCATTTAACACTAACTATGATCTCACAGGTGTTATAAAAATAGCTCCACAGCCAGTCGCCCACCGAGCAAGGTCTGACTAATGTATTATCAAGACTACAGAATGCTTGGGAGATACATGGGCCAGCCTATAGCACCCAAATTGTTACAGGCTGTTGAGAAAGGGCCGTAGCTCAGTGATAGAGCATCTTTCTTGTATGAAGTGGATCTCAGATTTAATCCCCAGCATCTCCAGGTAGAGAGATGAACCAAAGAGAGCTACTGTCAGTCCATGTTGGCAATACTGAATGAGATGTATGAATGGTCTGACTTGGAATAAGGTAGTCTGGGGATATGGTAGGCTGTCCTTGCATACTATTATCATGAGACAATGGCAAACAGCTCATCCAACAGTACTTTTTTCACCCAAGGCACCATGTCTCAAGGGCAATCCTCTTCAACCTGGTGTCCTCAAGATATTTTAGACTGCAATTCCCATCAGCCCTGGACAGCATAGCCAGTGATCAGGGATGATGGTGGTTGTTAAAATAAAATAAATGTGCCTTGATTCTGTTTATTCCACCCTAATCATTGCCACCAGTCAACATAAGGGAAGGAAGAAAGCTACAGTGGTACCTCAGGTTACATACGCTTCAGGTTACATACGCTTCAGGTTACAGACTCTGCTAACCCAGAAATAGTGCTTCAGGTTAAGAACTTTGCTTCAGGATGAGAACAGAAATTGTGCTCTGGCGGCGTGGTGGCAGCAGGAGGCCCCATTAGCTAAAGTGGTGCTTCAGGTTAAGAACAGTTTCAGGTTAAGTACGGACTTCCGGAACGAATTAAGTACTTAACCTGAGGTACCACTGTATTTCATTTTCCCCGCCCTTCAGAGGATGAAACTAAGAAGTCCCTTACTTTGTTTTTGGTACTTCTTAGTGGCACTATTGCAGAGGAAATAATTGGTCTTACATTAGAATTTGTACCTCTACAATCCAAAAAGGAAAACAAAGAAGCAAATTCTAAATATCTGCTTGTTGGGAGAGCAGACCTTCATGGTGAGTTCTGGCACCTCGTTTTCTATAAAATAAGCACGGATTATATTGACAAGCTGCAATGTGTGCATAGGATGGTGATCAAGATGATCAAGGGTCTGGAAACCAAGCCTTATGAGGGAGTTGGGTATGTTTAGCCTGGGTAAGAGACGACTGTGAGGAGTTATGATAGCCGTCTTCAAATATCTCAAGCGCTGTCACATGGAAGATGAAGCAAGCTTGTTTTCTCCAGCTCCAATGGCTTCAAGTTGCAAGAAAGGAGATTCCAACTAAACATCAGGAAGAACTTTCTGACAGTAAGAGCTGTTCAAAAGTGGAACGGACTCCCTTGGGAGGTTGTGGACTCTCCTTCCTTGGAGGTTTTTAAGCAGAGGTTGGGTGACCATCTGTCATGGATGCTTTAGTTGAGGTTCATGCATTGCAGAGGGTTGGACTAGACGACCCTCAGGCTCCTTTCCAACTGCCCGGACACTGAGGTCCAGCGCCGAGGGCCTTCTGGCGCTTCCCTCGCTGCGAGAAGCCAGGTTACAGGGACCCAGGCAGAGGGCCTTCTTGGTAGTGGCGCCCTCTCTGTGGAACGCCCTCCCACCAGATGTCAAAGAGAAAAATAACTACCAAAGTTTTAGAAAACATCTGAAGGCAGTCCTGTTGAGGGAAGCTTTTAATGTTTAATAGGTTCTTGTATTTTAGTGTTTGGTTGGAAGCCGCCCAGAGTGGCTGGGGAAACCCAGCCAGATGGGCAGGGTATAAATAATAAATTATTATTATTATTATTATTATTATTATTATTATTATTATTATCATCATCATCATCATCATCATCATCAACATCTACAGTTCTATGAAATGTTCCCCATCCTGTGCTCTCATAATTTAATCCCATACTCAAATGTACCCCACTATCGATTTACCTCCCTGAACTTGCACCAGTCTTGTACACATTTTTGGTTGCATACATCCACTTCAGCCTCAAACTGGCGCATAACAAGCCCATAAAAATTAAACCCGCAATGACCTCGTCCCAAAGCTACACGCAAGCGCCAGCCTCTCCTAGGACTTGATTCTTCTCACTTGCGCTCGCCACTGTGAGCTCTCTTTTTCTCTGGTGTCAGCTGCTGCCATCTATCAAAACAACACCTTTAAGAAGAACAACTGAGTGCCAGCACAGGGCTGCCAACCCTGAGAAAAATCAATCATAATATTGAATGTCCTGAGCTGTCTTTGCTTTGCTTCATGGTTGGAAAAGGAGAGGGGGGAAACTATGACAGAGGGCATGCTGACATTTCTTGAGCCGTTCTTTTTCTTTTAGTTGTGGGCAGGTTTAAGAGGTGGATATTGAAGTCTACACTGGACGCAGCGTGATAGGGCTGATAAAGAGCAGAAGCTATGCCCATCTGGGATGTGACCTTTTTCTGACTATCTATTCCTGACGCAAGGCGGGTGGAATGCACCCTTCTTTTATGGACTAGAAACGTTGCTGTCTCGTGGAATAACCAGACTCTGTTAATTAGACTTCAGTCATACTGGAGATCATTAACGGGAAAAGGTCAGCCTTTGGCAAAGGACGAAGGCAGCTCTATCTGAAATGTGCCATCTCCCTCTCCTAAGCCAGCAACGGGCAATTATCGATCTCCTTTGGGCTGCTTTCTGTGTCACAGCTTGCAGTTTCTAGTCTGTAGAAAGATGCAGCCATAATGCAAGCCTGCAAACTCACTCACAGGGACCTCTTTACTCTTTCTTAAGAAGTGGGTAAATTATTCTGATCGTCAGTCATTATCTAAGCAGCCAACCCACATAGGACTAAAAGAGCATCTATGGTTGAGAAATCAATTTTTGATTAACTGTCTTCGGGGGTGAGCAAGCTATCAACTGGTGGGCCAGATCCCAGGATCCCCAGATCCTCCACCCCTGGCAAGTTTCTTTGACAGGGGGATAGGGACAACTATCTGTCACTCACCTGGTGTCCATAGTCCCATTTTCCCTTTGTAGTGTGGCAGAGTTCCCAGCAGAAGATGGCTGAGCTACAGAATTCCCCGTCAGAATTCCCAGCAGTTTTAAAGTCAGTGCCTATCAGCTGATAGGGGACTAACACAAGCCATAGTTACATGCAGTTAAAGCTTACAGTACACAGAATAAGTGGATGTAAAGCTTAGCACGTAGAGAAGGATTGACCAAGAATTTCCTCCCAAAGAATTCTGGGAGCAGTAGTTTGTTAAGAGTGCTGAGATTGCAAAGAGGCCACTCATAGAGCTACAATTCCCAGAATTCCCTTTGAAGAGAGATTGTTAAACCACCCTGGGAATTGTATCTATTTGGGAGGAATAGGGATCTCCTAGCAACTCTCCCAAAATCCTTTGGGGGAAGCCATGACTGTTTAAAGTGGTGTCTTAGTGCTTTAAGTGTATTGTGTGAATGTGACCATGGTGCATTAGAAGATCAAATTTGCTTCTCCTGTCTGGAACAGCAAGGACAAGGAACTGGGGAAATAGTGTCATCAAGGGAAAAACATAAATCTAGGAAGCTAGGGACACCCAAGATGAATGGAGATAGCAAAAAGAGATAAAAAGCTGTCATCTGCAGGCATAGGGAGGAAAGGGGAACTAAGGCTGCATTCAGATGTGGTGCTTATTGTGTTAGTTTTACTGTTTAAAATGCTAGCACTTCTATCCCAATTTCTAACATTCCTTTAAAACTGCAGAACCTGTTGCATTATTAAACTGTGGCTTTTTGATTTATATGTTGTCATTTCACTCTAAATTTTAAATGGTGGGAAAGAACTGTATATGAGGATATTGCCTCAAATGTTGTCACATGAAATTATCATGCAAAACTCCCAAGTTTTTCTGAGTTAACAGGGCAACAAAAAATATATATTTTTCTATAGACAATTAACAAAGAAATGAGCACTAAACCTCCACTAGATTTCCAGCAGTGGCTTTTACATCATGTGAATAATCACATAAAATATGGAAATTATCAGGAAACAATCCAATTTGAAAAAGAAACAGTAGCTAATGTGGCAACAGAACTATCCCTCTGGTGATAACTTTACATCGTCTTAATCACCTAGGTGTAGTTTAGGTAGGTTTTGGATTCTCGGGGACCAGCACCAGAAATGTACCTTTACGAAACCATCTGTTCCTTATCTGTTTAACTGCAGGCCACCCTGCAGCAAAGATCTCAAGGAAATGGGCAATGGGATGGACAAGTGTGAAAAAGCAAAAACTGAAAGCTGTCAAACCATCCAGGAGTAAAAAGAGAATCCACAGGAGTAAAAACAAAAAGAATGCCGACCTTACCACCTAGGGGGAAACGGGATAGAATTATGCAATGCCAGCTGCATGAGAGGTAACCAACCAAACTTTGCTGCTACATGGTCCAGAGAATATTTAATGTCTAAATGGAACTTTTAACATTTAAAAAGCCCCAACAGGAAAACCTTTGCATTCAGAAGGACATTTAGCTATAACTATGCACTTTGAAGAGGCGGTAATAGCAAGCTGGAAGTTCCTTATAATACCCCTTAAGAAGTTCTGCTGGATAAATTATGTGCAGTTTTTTAAAGGATTTATTCAGGTATGTCCTTTAAAAAAAAAAACATACAGAACAAGGATGGAAGAGATTGCTCCAGTGAGCAAGTAATGGCAGTCAGAATATTGTTTCAAAGACCTCTGGGAAGCACTTAAGCAGGGCAGGAAGGAAATAGGTGTCTTCCACAAATGCTCCCCAGAAGCTGGTCTTCAGCTAGATCCTCTGAATCTTAAAGTTCAATATAGCTATCAGGACCAGTAACATTTGATAACCAAATCTTACTAAGATGGAGGGGTCGCTACTAGCTTCTGTTGAGAAAAAACTCATGGGGAGTACTAATCACCTTTCAGACCAGTTAAGCTAGTAGTCATCTCCACACCTTCTGGCCCCAAATTTAATAAATTGATTCTGCATCGTGCAAGTAAGTGCTTTCCCATTTTTTGGTTCATAATTGCAACACAAGCAGAGAAGCTCTGCTGGAACCTGCTGGGGTGGAGAGGAGACAACAGGATAATTGTCCAGGTGCATATAAATGCATATGCATGAAGCACACAAAGACAGGGCACAGTCAGCCATTTTGCAAACTGAAGCTGCTGAAGTATACTCTGAAGCAGACAATGATGCATCCCTTCACCCCAGAACACCCTTAGCCAAAAGAACAAGCAACCTCTTGGTTTTTAAACCCTTTTGCAGAGTACAATAATATGGTGAAGAACAGGTGGAGCAGAGACTTTGGTAGAGTTTGGCATCAGCACCTGGCATTCTAGGGCAGCAGTCAGCCTTGATATTTGCTCCAGGCCCATCTCATCAAGTAGCTGTGTCTACAAACCTCCATTGTCATTTCCCACATGCCCTGGAGTGGCACTACAGCAGGCATACCCAAGCACTGTGAAAAATTAAAATGGCACCTCCCAACCATCCATGTTGTGCTACCACCAACACTCCAAGTAAGCCTGAGAGAGTCCATGAGCCTAAGTAATATTAACCCCCTCAAACATGAAGCCACCCCTGACTTCAAATATGATTGGAGGCTGGAGTTGGGGAATAGGCCTTGGTATTCCATATTGGCATCTCGGGGTCGATAGGCCAGCTGGCTTGGCCCAGCTGGAACGTCTCCCTCTCAGCCTTGCCGCTGCGAAGGTTTCCTCGACCTCTGCTCCAATGTACATCAGCGACTCAAGCTTGCAGACTTGAGCACACTTTACTTAGCAGTGTACAGTGGTACCTCAGGTTACATATGCTTCAGGTTACATACACTTCAGGTTACAGACTCCGCTAACCCAGAAATAGTGCTTCAGGTTAAGAACTTTGCTTCAGGATGAGAACAGAAATTGTGCTCCCTTGGCGTGGCGGCAGCAGGAGGCCCCATTAGCCAAAGTGGTGCTTCAGGTTAAGAACAGTTTCAGGTTAAGAACGGACCTCTGGAACGAATTAAGTACTTAACCTGAGGTACCACTGTATACTGTGCAACAGTAGAGGCTTGAGGCTGTAGATACATACTAAGCTACGCATTTATTAAACATAAATCAGGACAAAGAAACATGTCGTCTCTCCTTGCCATCTTCTCGGGGAGAGAGCTAAAAACAACAGCTATACAGAGCGGAAGTTCCGCTTACGCCAGCAATCTGTGCTGGAATGTAAACAGAAATGTGACATGCAACAACCCCATGTCTGCAGCAAAAGGTGGAATGGAATCCCAACAATGTAGTATATGTAAAGAGGATGTCCCCATTTTTATCTGCAAAATGTTGGGGATCCTGCTTTCCGAACAGGAAGATGTGACCCAAGGATCAGCAGACTTTTTTAGCAGGGGGCCAGTCCACTGTCCCTCAGACCTTGCGGGGGGCCAGACTATTTTTTTTTGGGGGGGGGAATGAACGAATTCCTATGCCCCACAAATAACCCAGAGATGCACTTTAAATAAAAGGACACATTCTACTCATGCAAAAACACCAGGCAGGCCCCACAAATAACGCAGAGATGCGTTTTAAATAAAAGGACATATTCTACTCATGTAAAAACACGCTGATTCCCAGACCATCTGCAGGCCGGATTGAGAGGGCGATTGGGCAGGATCCGGCCCCCAGGCCTTAGTTTGCCTACCCATGACAATTTGTGACCTAATGGGACTAGCTTTCTTTTCTGTCAGTTTTTGCTATTATACTTTCACTATGCCTAAAATTCTTTTATCTTTTTTTTAACCAAAATGTTGAATAAGGGGGAAAGGCTGCACAGATGCTGAGTCTGCTTAAAACAGAATTTTTTAAAAGAGGAGGAGGAGGAAGAAGAAGAGCAAAGCCTAGCTTCTTTAATCTGATGTCTAGGCTGCATTTAAAAAATTGGATTGAAAAGAATTAGATTAGATTAGACCTTCTGGATTTAAAAATGTTAAAGCTCCATTTAGACCTTAACACAATCTCCTTCCATTCTCTGGAGCCATCAAGCTGAGCAGCCCCTCTCACAACTTGCCCCCTCCCCCAGTGTTATTAAATTTGCTGCTGCTGCTGCTTTTTTCATTTTTAAATATCCTGGTTTCATATTGGTAATAGCAAGAAATCCTCTGAGACAGATCTAAAAGTTCCTTTTTGACCTGAGTGGAAGAGCTAGCATTTAAGCTCTGGATTTTACACGTATTGTACGCCACTGCAAATATATAAATATTAATAGCTAGGTGGTGTGGTGCTTTTTTTTTTTTCCTCTCCTCCCCAGAAGCGGAATATGTGAGAGTGCTTTTAAGTGCTTGGGGTTTTTCAAAGAGCAACGATGTTTTACAGGACGGCTTATTTATAGTGCATTATTATGAAGAAATGTACCATTAAAAAGCAGCCGTACACTTTATACCATTTCTGAAGTACCTCTCTCCTGCAGTACCTATAAACAAAAATTACCCAGTTATATATGCAAGCTACTCCATAGCACTCCAAACATGCAGATGGAGCTACACTTATATCATAAAAAAAAAGATATCAGATTGCATTTCGGATTAACACTCACCCTGATCCAATGGAAGTTGGATTGACTCTTGGCTCAGGAGTGCAAGAGACGGGGGGGGGGGGGAATAACATTGCACCACTGTGTGGGGCTTCTGAATGAGGCTCCTGTTTGCGGAGGTGATCAAATGTTAGGCAGTGCCTAACATGGTCCGTATAGTAAAAGCTATGGTTTTCCCAGTAGTGATGTATGGAAGTGAGAGCTGGACCATAAAGAAGGCTGATTGCCGAAGAATTGATGCTTTTGAATTATGGTGCTGGAGGAGACTCTTGAGAGTCCCATGGACTGCAAGAAGATCAAACCTATCCATTCTGAAGGAAATCAGCCCTGAGTGCTCATTGGAAGGACAGATCGTGAAGCTGAGGCTCCAATACTTTGGCCACCTCATGAGAAGAGAAGACTCCCTGGAAAAGACCCTGATGTTGGGAAAGATGGAGGGCACAAGGAGAAGGGAACGACAAAGGACGAGATGGTTGGACAGTGTTCTTGAAGCTACCAGCATGAGTTTGACCAAACTGCAGGAGGCAGTGGAAGACAGGAGTGCCTGGCGTGCTCTGGTCCATGGAGTCACGAAGAGTCGGACACGACTAAACAACAACAACATGGTGGAGGTTGTCTGTTTAGATCAGGGCTGGTGGTCCTTCCTCCTTCATTTTCCATGCCCAAGATTTAATCAGTGGCACCTGAGAGGCATCTAAGGCAGAGCTGTGGTATCTTTTTCAGGCTGAGGGCCCCATTCCCTTCTGGGGGCCACATGCCAGGGATGAGCAGGGCAAAATGCAATAGCGAGTAGAACAATGAATAGGGATTTTGCCTTTGTTTCCACTCACCCACCCATCTCCGTTCCTCCATCCAGGCCAGTGAAAAGCACAATCAGAGTTCAACGAGAGGTTTCAGCCAGGCTAAAGCCATTCAAGGAAGGTGCAGTTCAGGGCTGGTGAGAGATTTGACTTGGAAGGAAAAGCCTACACGCTTTTCATATGAGGGCGTAGATTGGTCCTGCTAGATCAATGGGAAACGACAGGCTCTGGGGTCAGAGGCCTCTCTGTCGGTTTCACTTTCTCATTTTTCCAATCCTAAATTCAGTTCTCCATAATTCCACATCAGTTTGTTGATTTATTTTATTCTTTTTTTAAAAAAGGTCCTTGTGAAAATTCATAAGCATTTTACTGCAAATTTCTCCTAAGTACACATTTTTTGTATACTTTTCCCCCCTAACATACACATTTCTTGCAATGCAATTTCCCCTTAATATAATGCATTTGGGTATGCTATTTTCACAAATACATGCATTTTTTATGCACCATCTCCCCTAGTATATGCATTTTTGTACATATTACTTGGCCGGAGAACTGTACTGAAGAATTTCTACAGCTGCAGATTTCCAAAGGAAATTCTGGTTTGCAGATTGTTTTGCAAAGTGCACACTGAATTGAATTGAATAACTCATCTCTACTGCCCCCCCCCCCCAGGACCTGGAAGACGGCCTGAATTTCCCCTTCATCTGGGAAAATTTTATTCGCAGCTTGTGACCTTCAAATGGGCATTTCTGCCATTGCCCCTATACTCTGGCATGCCTTTCCCTCTGCCATACCTGAAGAATCATGTGTCATTTCCTTCATTCACATTGCCCTCACCAACTTTCTGCCCAGGCTTTTCCATGACCCACAAGGCTAAGCCCTGTTATTACTGAATGTCTGTTTTTATCTGTTTTATAATAACTTTATTGGTTTTATGTTTGTATCTTTGTTTTTATGATACCGCTTTACTGTTTTTATGTTGTACTTTTTGTGATGCCTAAGAGATTTTTAAACACTTAGCAGTTTAGAAATGCTTCTGAATTAATTTGTTTTTATACACAATGATGGCAGCAAGAAAATTATTGGCCCAAAAACGGAAGCAAGAAGAATTACCGACGAAAGAAGATTGGAGGGTGAAATTGATGGACTATGTAGAATTAGATAAACTAACGGGAAGAATTCGAAGCCAGCGGGACCAGAGATTCACAGAAGATTGGCGTAAATTTACGGACTATCTGAAAAGTAATTGTGATGATCAGATTACATTTGTAGGTTTGCAGGAAGTTTTGTGAAGTGAATAATTAGAATTATTTCATAATTGGATGAAAAGGAAGACGTTAGTTAAGATAATTAAAGGCAATATGAATTTAAGAAATGCAGAAGAAATCATAAAAATGGGGGATCATCAGAGGTGCTGATGGAAGTCCAAAAGATTGTATAAGATGTGAAATTTTGTGGTATGTATGACAATTAATATGTTTTGAAATGAATAAAAATATTTTTTTAAAAAAAGAATTAATTTGTTAATAAAATGACATTTACAAATCTACAGACTGAACTGGCGTGGCAGGATGGCAGGAGTGCTGCCAGTCCGTGTAGACAATACTGAGCTGGCTGATTCAATATAAGGCGGCTTCCTATGTTCCTGGAATTTGGCAATGAAGTACAGTATTGACCAGAAGTTTCCTGCAGGAATTTCCCTCCATTTTAATTGGACCAGCGATGTATCAACCATACATTTCTCTTTGAATAACCTGTTCACTTCCCCAGCAGTGCATGTGTAAGATACAATTCAGCAATTGCCCCTAAGAACAAAGCAGTGCAAAATGGACACAGAAGGCTTGTTCATACATTACACTGGACATGGGGTGCAAGCTGCCTCAACAAGTGTAAAAGTGTTCATGTGAAAGATGGTGGATTTGTGGATTTGCACATCTCAGCTATTCTGTATGCACCATACACTCGTTGAATGTTACATGTGAATAGCAGTAGTAGTAGTAATAATAATTTATTATTTATACCCCGCCCATCTGGCTGGGTCTCCCCAGCCACTCTGGGTGGCTTCCAACAGAATATTAAAAACACTATAAAACATCAAATTTTAAAAACTTCCCTAAACAGGGCTGCCTTCAGATGTCTTCTAAAAGTCAGATACAGTGGTACCTCGGGTTAAGAACTTAATTCGTTCCGGAGGTCTGTTCTTAACCTGAAACTGTTCTTAACCTGAGGTACCACTTTAGCTAATGAGGCCTCCTGCTGCCGCTCATGTGATTTCTGTTCTCATCCTGAAGCAAAGTTCTTAACCCGAGGTACAATTTCTGGGTTAGCGGAGTCTGTAACCTGAAGCGTCTGTAACCTGAAGCATCTGTAACCTGAGGTACCACTGTACTTGTTTATTTCCTTGACATCTGATGGGAGGGCGTTCCACAGGGCAGGCACCACCACCGAGAAGGCCCTCTGCCTGGTTCCCTGTAACCTCATTTATTGCAGTGAGGGAACTGCCAGAAGACCCTCAGCACTGGACCTCAGTGTCTGGGCTGAATGATGGGGGTGGAGACGCTCCTTCAGGTACACTGGGGCGAGGCAGTTTAGGGCTTTAAAGGTCAGCACCAGTACAAGGGCACAGCTCAGCTGTCTCTGTACAACAGACTGTAGACTTGTTGAATATAACATCTGAACACCCCAATAAGTGTGTGCTGGCATTGGCTTTTATTTTGACCAATTTCTTCCTTGAAATGATTTTCACCTACGCCCAAGGCCTTTGCACAAAGTGCTATTGTGCGTTAGTTGGAATCTTTGGATACCAGACTTTAATTTGATTTAAACAGCACATTGGATGCACTTAGCCTTATGTACTGACACACATTTCGCTGTGCATGTTGACAAGTCCTCGAAGCGCTGCCTCCCCCAGCAATCGCTGTTCCTTCTAGTGCTGGTAGCTCTTCTTGACCTCCCTATAAGTATTTTCCCTCTTTGTTCAGCTTTAATAAAAAAAAATAAAAATCAAGATCACACTGTGAGGTGCCTTGACTGACACTCAACTGCCATTCAGAATATATAGAAAGAAAGCTGTTTCTTTGGCAACAGAGGCTTATGTGTTGTTGCACGTCATCCCAATCTTCAAGTGGTGTGAGATTCCAGAGGTCCCAAAGGACCCTTGGGAATGAGGCACCGTGGAGAATGTGGTGTCTTTATGATATATGGTTTATTTGCACATATATACAACCTGAGCCTACAATGGAGAGGGATAACAGCATTAATATCCCAAAACGGTCTAACAACAACAACAACAACAACAATTAGTCTAACTACCAGACTTTTAGAAGACATCTGAAGGCAGCCCTGTTTAGGGAAGCTTTTAATGTTTGATGTATCACAGTATTTTAATATTTTTTGGAAGCCGCCCAGAATGGCTGGGGAAGCCCAACCAGATGGGTGGGGTATAAATAAATTATTATTATTATTATTATTATTATTATTATTATTATTATTATTACCGTATTTTTCGCTCTATAAGATGCATCAGACCACAAGACGCACCAAGTTTTTGGAGGAGGAAAACAAGAAAAAAAATATTCTGAATCTCAGAAGCCAGAACAACAAGAGGGATCATTGCACAGCGATCCCTCTTGCTGTTCTGGCTTCTGGGATAGCTGCGCAGCCTGCATTCACTCCATAAGACGCACACACATTTCCCCTTACTTTTTAGGAGGGAAAAAGTGAGTCTTATAGAGCAGAAAATACGGTATTTTGTTTCCCCAGCCACTCTGGGGAATATTAAAATACAATAGTCTATTAAACATTAAAAGCTTCCCTAAACAGGGCTGCCTTCAGATGTCTTCTAAAAGTCTGGTAGTTGTTTTTCTCTTTGACATCTGGTGGGAGGGAGGTCCACAGGGCGGGTGCCACTACCGAGAAGCCCCTCTGCCTGGTTCCCTGTAACTTGGCTTCTCATAGCGAGGGAACTGCCAGAAGGCCCTCAGAGCTGGACCTCAGTGTCCAGGCAGGACAATGGGGGTGGAGACGCTCCTTCAGGTATACTGGACCGAGGCCATTTAGAGCTTTAAAGGTTAGCACCAACACTTTGAATTGTGCTCGAAACGTACTGGGAGGCAGTGTAGGTCTTTCAAGACCGGTGTTATGTGGTCTCGGCGGCATAGCCGCAGCCTTGGATTTAAATCAAACATTGCTCTGACACTAACTAACTGCAAACTGGGGGCCTCACCCATTTGCCATCTCACACAGAGCTTCTTTCCTTTGTTTCCCTTAATGGCCCATCACTCAGGCTATCTCCTCAACACAGGAAGCTGGCCTGGCTTATATATCTTTATACTTGCTAGATCCAGGGGTTAGAAGGATCTCGCATATAGGTGGAAAGAGGAAGCAGTCCCAACCAAAGAAGATTGGCAAACCAAGTTAATAGACTATGCTGAAATGGTGAAACTAACTGGAAAGCTCAGAAATCAAGATGACAAATTTTAAAAAAGAATGGGATATGTTTATTATGTATTTGCAAAAGTATAGTAAACAGGTTAATACATTGGCTGGATTTTAAGAACACTTGTAATTTTAGAGATAGTACAGGAAATTTGATATTTTGGAGTGGAAATAATATGCAGTTGAAAAGAAAATTTAAGAAACCAGAGGTGGGGGAAAGAAATTTATGAAACCAGGGGAGGGAAGTCACAGGATTCGGAGAATCCAATTTTATGGATTTGATATTGTTTTTGTGTATATTTTTCTATGTTTGTTGTTGTATTTGTTATTGTTTATTATTGTTATTTTTGTTGAAAATTTTAGAAAGAAAGAAAGAAAGAAAGAAAGAAAGAAAGAAAGAAAGAAAGAAAGAAAGAATCTCACATACAACCCACTTCCTCCCCGGGAAACTCATAACTGTATATACACTACTTTGCCTTTACATTTTACATTTTCTCCCGTGTGTAGATACGTGCATACAGACTTGTGCAGATGAAGAAAGAAGCCACAAAATGAATGGTGGTCAATGCAGAGGAACAAATATAAACGAAAGTAACCGCTACTGGGAATTTCTTCCAGGAATGCAGCAGCAGACAACCCTGGCATGCTTTTAAAAATATTACGCAAACCTTCTCATATGAGCAATGTGAGTTTGGAGTGGCTCATAGAATATGTCTTCTTCTGTTGTGTGAACTAGAAAATATCAATGTCAGATTTGCCAGTGAAATAGAGAGCCCAGCTGTGATCTTACTATGCTATGGCACCCTTTGTGTAAGTTTTTATTTTCCTTGTAAAAGCAAGCCATATTGTTGGAGCTGATTCAGGAATCGCACTGATATTGTTTGAAATTCTCCTCACCTCCACTTTACCAAGAAGCGCTATAGGCAGTGCTGGCTCTGCCATTAAGCAAAGTGAGGCAATTGCCTCAGGCAGCAGATGCTGGAGGGGCAGAGGCAGAAACCCTCTTCCTAGCCATTCCCTAACATACACCCCTAAACTAGATTTCTGACCAAAGAGAGGTGGGATTCCTACTAAGTTCCTGTCAGTTTCACATGGAAATGGAAATGCAATGAAGTCCCTTAGAGCAAGTGCCTGAAAAAGCAGGTCTTCTATCTTGACCATGAAATGGAGAGAAGAGTTGTGAATGGTGTTCTTTAAGGAGGGGGAGATTACCCATTACTCATAAGGCCACATCAGTGTTGTAGCCAAAGGACAGCAAAATTCATTCCTGTGTTAACCTAGAACTCAGCTCAAGTTTTCATGATTTTTCAATTATTTTAGTATGAGCACTTTTATACAGTAGTACCTCGGTTTTTGAATGTAATCCGTTCTGGAAGACCATTTGAGTTTCGAAATGTTCAAAAATCGAAAACTCAATACGGAAGCCGCAATACAGAAAACTCAATATGGAAGTCGTGTGGCATGTTCAACTTCCGAGGCGCGTTCAAAAACTGAAGCATTTACTTCCGGGTTTATGGCGTTCCAAAACTGAAATGTTCGTCAACAGAGTTGTTCAAAAACCAAGGTACCACTGTATATGTAAAAAATGAGTACCTGCTAAAAGCATCTAATCTACACCCACCTTCACCAATCCAGAGTTCTACAGAGGTTTTGGATGAGGGCCCAGGTTGGGGAAGTGTGTTCTTTGCAGACGAACTAAGTTATAAGGAAAGAAAGGGTTTAGTTCAGTATTTGTGTAAATCAGACTTTGATCCATGTTTTCCTCTCCGACCTTTCATTTGTGAGCATACATTTTTTTATCAGAGAAGGAGTTCTGTGAAGTAAGCCCTTGCAAGCAATTTCTCTTGAACTCTGGGCTTAGCCTTATGAGTTCCTTTCTCCACCATTTCATTGTTGCTTTTTAAAAAAACAACATATATATGCTTATTTCTCATTATAAGAGATCTTCATTTTCTCTGAAGGGTATCCATATTCTTTCTTCTCTTTCATGGTCCAGATGGGAGGGAGGGGTGGAAACAAAAAGAAGAACGCTTTAAAAAAGAAAAGAAAAAGATGAAAGGATGAAAGAAGATCAATGTTCCAATTAAGGGGAATATAAAATTCTACATCCAAACTATACTTCACTGAGTGTGCTTTTGTGTGCGCGCCGTGCTTTCTGAAAGAAATGCATGCATACTAATAAAAAGATAAGGGTGGATCAGAAGCCAAACACATAGGCTGGTCAATATATTACTGGAAATAATGGAAAGGAGTATTGAAAGAAAGAAAGCTGTTTTTGAAATTGGCTTGCCTGTATGAGCATGAAGCAAGTAGCTTGTTTATTTGATATATGAAAACCTAGTAAACATAATATACAGTGGAACCTTGAGTTACATACTGTCCTCCTTACAAACACTTCAGGTAATGAGCTCCGCTAAGTCGGAGGTAGGTGCTTCTGGGAGTGAACTTTGCCCCGGGATACGAGCGGAAGCAGTGGCACAGCAGCAGTGGGAAACCCCATTAGTGAAAGCGTGCCTCAGTTTAAGAATGGTTTCAGGTTAAGAATGGACCTCCGGAACGAATTAAGTTCATAACCGGAGGTACCACTGTACTTATGTCAGGAAGGAGAAACCTGTAGCCCCCAAAATATTATTCAATATACAAGGACTTCCTCTAGCTTCCCCCCCTGCCCCAACCCAATATGGCCGTGGGGGGTGGCAGGATGGAACCCCCAAGCACAGCACGTGGGAAGAGGATAGGGGAGACTGTTCAGTCAGGCAAGCAGCAATGCTTGTGCCAATGGGGCAATCTCCTTAGCAGCATATTGAATTCCTTCCTATCTCCACCACAAACACACTGCAAGTGGAGGGTGAAATCTTGCCTGGCTCTAAGGAGCAGCTTGCAGGATTGTATCCTCTGGTGAGTGGAGAATTCAGTTCTCCTGGGATCTGCTTCCCCAGTTCATTCCTTGCAGGGGAATATATTGGGGCTGCCTGCCTCTCCTTTTGCCTGCTCCCTGACTGCCCTGGATTGCTCTGGAGACCAAAACATGGCGATCCAGGGTTGTCTCCGTCCACCTTGGGCAAAAACCAGATTCCATCCCCCCTCCCACCACGCTGACGAAGAATTCTACAAAACAGTAGTCAATATGCAGATCCACTGTTCAGTGTTGGACATCATATTTGCTGAATGCAAAATGCTTCACAGCTTGTCTTTCATCGTACAAAGTTTGGTACCTCGCTTCGTTTAAAGATTTTCAGAGACACTGAGACTAAAGATTTCATTTTGTACCTGTTATGGTTTGAAGGAATTCTCTAAAGATTGTCTATTACATATGTATATGGTCATCATGTTGCCTAGACATTGCTGACGTACTAAATAAACTGGCATGAATTACTCAAATTCTCAGTCAGAATCAGCCTTTTTTTTTCAATAAAACCACCCTGATTTTATATTATTTATTACATTTATATCCCACCTTTTCTTCAATGAGCAGTTTACAAAGCTTTACCCTCTCCATTCTTACAACAACCCTGTTAAGTAGGTAGGACTGAGAGACAGTGACTTGCGCAAAGTCAGCCTGTGTACTGAGACTTTAGCATAGGTCTTCCCCAGTCCTTTTAGATTTTTAGCTGGCATTGCCAAATTGTGGAGTAAAGCAAGTGCATTTAGAAGCAGCTGTGCTGAAGGATATCTCCTTACGACACCAGGATGGGTCACCAAATACAGTTGCAACAAAGGGCTGCAACTTGGATTGGCCGCCATTGGCAGACAAAGGTGGAAAGGGCCACGACATCGCTGCAAATTGGGAGCAGAAACAATTCCCACAGTGCTGCACTTACCAATATTAGTTCATAAAAGTAAAAGGAATTTGTTTCAGTCTCGGATAATCCTCGTACTTCTTCAGTAATAGAAATACAGAGATGGAGCTGCAGCCGTTTAATACCTCGGGTGGGATGCATGCAGGCCACTTTCCTGCGGAATGGTGAAAACTGTTCTAATTCCATCTGACAGAAGAGGAGATCTCTGAATTTAAAGAAGTGTAACTGCAATCACATTTGGCCCATAGCGTTTGGCCAGCTGGGGATTCCTGAGGATTTTGGCAGAGGGAGGGAATTCTATTATCTCTTTCCCTGTAGGCATCTCTTAACAGCAAATCAATGAAACTTAAAAGAAAACCCACAAATGTCTATTCCAAAATTAGAAATACCATTAAGGGGACAGAGACAGGCTAGAGGCCATCTTTAATATATATGAAAAGCTTTCTGTGAAATTTGAAATGTTTCTAGGTGATAGCCAAGGAGCAAGTTCATGGATTTCATGACCACTGAGCCTCTTGGGCTTGCCAATCGGAAGGTCGGTTTTTCGAATCCCTGTGTGCTGGTCCCAGGGGTTAACCAAGAGGCAAGGTCCAGTCTGTGGTTGATGATGCAGTAAGGAGGTAGTCCGTAAAAGTTGACACTAGGTGCAGGGCAGGGTACAGGCAGGAACTGACAACTAGAAACGTTGCTCCCGCAACTTGGGACTGGAGCTGGCTGGCTTTTATCTGCCCTGAGGCATAGGGTGGCCCCGATCCTCAGGTGACTTGCCTCTCCTGGCCTGGAGGCGAGCACTCCTCCTGCAGGAACTTAGTTCCCTCCGCCCTCTGCCCTGAGCCGCTGTAACAGAGGAGAGGCTGGAGGGTTACCGGACCCAGAGGCAACCTCAGCTTCCTCTGACGGGGCTGAGAGTGGAGCACCTGCAGGCAATGGGTCCTCCATCACCTCAGGAGCCAGAGCAGACTCAGCTGGTGCCTGCACCTGAGGATCCAGCACAGGTGAGGACCCTTCAAGCTCATGCCCCAACCCCGGCTCAACTGGTTCTGGAGGCGGGGAATCCTGTGCAGGCTGGAATTCCTCAGGTTTAGCATCTGAATCCGAATCCCAGGCCAACAGACCCTGCAACAAAGTGAGCTCCCATTGCTCTGCCCCAGCTCCTGCCAACCTAGCAGTTCGAAAGCACGCCAGTGCAAGTAGATAAATAGGTACTGCTGTGGCGGGAAGGTAAACGGTGTTTCCATGCGCTCTGCTTTCTGTCACGGTGTTCCATTGCATCAGAAGTAGTTTAGTCATGCTGGCCTCATGACCCAGAAAGCTGACTGTGGACAAACACCAGCTCCCTTGGCCTGAAAGCGAGATGAGCGCCGCAATCCCAAAGTCGCCTTTGACTGGACTTAACCATCCAGCGGTCCTTTACCTTTTACCTTTTACCTTATGATTTGGTTGGGTGTCGTCCCCCCACCCCAAATATTTGCCCCCTTCTCATTTCACTTTGCATATTTCCTCCCCCCAAAAGGCAAAAAGAACATTGCACAGTTCCATCTAGATAAGTATTCTCCAAACTTGACAAGCAGCAGCTGTCCAGGGTTTCAGAGAACAACCCAATTTGGGACCACAGGAAATTGAACATGGGGCATTGTGTGTGCACAGCACGCGATCTGCCAACGGAGCTCTGGTCCTTTCTTTAAATACAGAGCTGCTCCTATTTTAAAGTGCTAGTGTAACCTGCTCCAATATTACTTTCAGCAGAGAATAAACATTTTAAGTAAATGAAATACTTGTACATAAGTAGAGGGCCTAATATAGGACTCTCAGGTTGTGGACGGAGAGATTTCAGAACTTGTGCAGATTTGAGCATGCTTTCTCAGGTTAAACATTTTCTCATTCTCAGGCTAAACATTTTCACATTTCACATGAGGAATCCATTGTTACCCTGCTACCCAGTGGTGGTGCCCAGTGCCCATTGATAAAGCAGAAGGAAGGGGGACCAACATTAGATGGAGCCAGAGCCCCCACTGGCTGGTTGTAGGTAAGAAGACAGGCTGGTGGTGGCCAGAGAAGCAGTGCCTCATTTACCCTCATGCACCAGCCTCTATTTCTTCTCCCCTAAATATAAAATAAGTGCTACCTGACATTTTACCACTCTCTTGATTTTTCCTATTGTCGAAAATTTGTTTCCTCCTAAAACATTCATTTCCCTGCTTCCCATAGTTCAGGATACATTGTGCCCATTGGTGCTGCAGTTCTGCCTGCATTTATCTGACCTTCTGAGAATCTCTCTGCCTTCTCCCAAGAGTGGCTTTGTGGAGACTCTATAAATGTGCGAAGAGGTCCTGCGTTTGTTGGTGTGGATGCTATATTTGCTCTAGAGAATCAAGCCCAATAGAAGGGACTAATAGGTACTTAATTTCATGTAAGTAAGATATATTGCGAGGGACGTGGGTGGCGCTGTGGGTTAAACCACTGAGCCTAGGGCTTGCCGATCGGAAGGTTGGCGGTTTGAATCACCACGACGGGGTAAGCTCCCGTTGCTCTGTCCCTGCTCCTGCCAACCCAGCAGTTCAAAAGCACGCAGTGCAAGTAGATAAATAGGTACCGCTCCGGCAGGAAGGTAAACAGTGTTTCCGTGCCCTGCTCTGGTTCGCCAGAAGTGCCTTAGTCATGCTGGCCACATGACCCAGAAGCTGTATGCTGGCTCCCTCTGCCAATAAAGCGAGATGAGCGCCGCAACCCCAGAGTCATCCGCGACTAGACCTAATGGTCAGGGGTCCCCTTACCTTTACCTTTAAGATATATTGCAGGCCTCATCACAATGCATATTGGAATATGGCAATCAGTGCTATTTTCCTAGGGAAAAGGGTGCCGGAGCTCACCACGAACTTCTCCCTTGTTCTCTTAGAATGGCAATGGTGCCCACCTGACAGGTGCCGGAACTGAGCTCTGGTGAGCTCCAGCTAAAGAAATGCCCTGATGGCATTTAGTGCCATGTAGGAGGTTGTCCATGCCGTGCAACATGCAATGTTAGGCATACCATTAAAAGATACAACTGGATATGACAAAAATCAAAAGTCAAGACCCTCCAAGTCTCCCTATTTTCCAGGGACAGTCCCAGATTTACAGAAGCCGTCCCAGTTTCTGATTTGATCCCAGAATGTCCCACTTTTCCTTAGGATGTCCCTATTTTCATCAGAGAAATGCTGGAGGGAATGGAGCTATGCTACCCCCGAGCCAAGGAGACAAGTAACTACACAACCTTTAGAAAGTATCTGAAGGCAGCCCTGTAATTTTTAAAATGGCAATTTTTAAAATGTTTAAATGGCAATTTTTAAAATGGCAATTTTTAAAATGTTTGAGGTGTTATTATGTTTTTATTTGTGTTGGAAGCCACCCAGAGTGGTTGGGGCAACCCAGTCAGATGGGTAAGGTAATAATAATAATGATGATGATGAATAGGAGTCCCTATTTTCATCAGAGAACTGTTGGAGGGTATGAAAGTTACAGATGTCATAGAAATGTTAAAATGGACATGTGCAGGACATTTGGCAAGAGACAACTCAGGTTGATGGAATAAAGCGGTGTTAGGATAGAGACACAATAATTTCAAAAACCAAGGGGACAACTACCTATGTGATAGATGGTTGACATATATTCAAATATGGTTGTGAGATGTTGCAGGAAAAGAGGTGGTCCACTAGGGGGCAGCATTCCAATAAACGACCTTTGCACGCAGTGGTATCTTAAGACTATATAAAAATGTAAATTTGGGAAGTCTACTTCTAAGAGGAGGCACACATTAAGCAAAATGCTGCAAGCAGGTGAAATCTCCACAATATATGAAGTGTGAACTTTCTACCCCCTTGTAGTAATGTAGGATGTGGATGTCTGGATGAGCTATTCCACTTTTATGAGTACCGTAAAATATTTACCAGGCCTACATCTTTGTGGATTTTTCTCTATGAATTCTGCATGCAAATAGTATTGTCATGGTCAGTTTATTCCTATGCTGCATTCTGTACTCAAAACAGTTCACAAAAAGTTCAAAGTCTAAATACAACAAAACATAATAAGGCATGTAATATCATGGCAGCAGATCACTAAGAATTATTAATCAACAATTAACAGTTCATTTAACATATATAAACATTTAAGTAAGCATACAGCTTACTAAGAGGTCAAGTCAAAGTACAGTCATACCTCAGGTTACAGACACTTCAGGTTGCATTTTTTCAGGTTGCGAACCGCCAAAACCCGGAAGTACCAGAACAGGTTACTTCCCGGTTTCGGTGGTCACACATGCGCAGAAGCGCTAAATCACACTTTGCACATGCGCAGAAGCGCCGAATCACAACCCGTGCATGCGCAGATGCGCAGACGCGGGTTGCAAACACTGTGGGTTGCGAACGTGCATCCCGCACTGGTCACATTCGCAACCCGAGCATCCACTGTATCCATTAAGCAGCTCCCTCTCTCCCGAGCAGTTCGGAAGGGGAAAGGTAGGTTTGCCATATTTCAAAAAGTAAAGTTCTTGAGCTTTTAGGAAACCACTGCCAAAATTGTTGAGCTTTTTTGGGGGGAACCTAACCCCAAAATTGTGATTTTAAGCTTTTTGAGCTGTTTCCATTGCGTTGCCATACATCTGGGTTTTCCCTGACATTTTGCCAAATTGAAAAGTGTGGAATGAAGTTATCTGACCCCTCCCTCCACAAGCCGTCTGAAGGCAATCCTGTATAATGATCAGAGTGCTGGGACAACCCCATACAATGTGTGGGGCATAAATAGTAAAATTATCTTTATGGAATGGGACCTCCCTATTTTCATCAGAGAAATGTTGGAGGGCGTGCGGGTGCTCTGCTGCTAAAATGTGTGGCCCTGCCCCTTGTGCAAGTCAGTCAGGATGACCGTTTACTAAATAAGTCCTGGAACCTCTGGAGGGCCACTTCCCTATGCATCAGCTTTTCTGCATGGAGATTGTCCATGTGGGGAAAACTGTTGTGTGTGACACAACCTTGAGGACTGAATCCTTCCTTACACCTAAGAACTCAGGACCAAGCAAGGGAAATTATGACGCTTCCCATCCCCTCCACCCCCCTTTAGCCACCAGCTAGATTTCATTCATATTCAGCATCAGCAAGGAAGTGCACTCCAGGCATCCAAAGCTACATACCCAGGTACCAGTTTGTGATTTGATTAACCAGCTTAATCCCATTAGAAACTGATCTTTTAAACAGCAGGAAAACTGCTGACAAAATGCCAACAGGAACATTAAAATTCCATCCGTGGATGGAATTTAATATCACAATTAGCTGCTGCAGTGCACAAGCATGGCAGGCGTTTATTTGTATTTAGCTGTTGGCTCAGTCAGTTCTGGGGTGGAGGAAAGGGTGCCTCTGGTTTTTGATATTTGCTCGTTGTCCAATAGAATCAGAGGATTTTAGGACTGGAAGGAACCTCAGAGGTCATGGAGCCCAACGGCCACCCCAGCGTAGGATCTAAAATGCCAGATGCAACTGCAGGATCCCTGAAAGGAGGGCACTCTGGATTTTCACACAGGTGAAGGTCCTGTGTGAGTGTCTTGAGGTGGTTGGAGGACGGATGGTGGCTAACAGATTGAGGTTGAATCCTGACAAGACAGAAGTACTGTTTTGGGGGACAGGGGGTGGGTGTGGAGGATTCCCTGGCCCTGAATGGGGTAACTGTGCCCCTGAAGGACCAGGTGCGCAGCCTGGGAGTCATTTTGGACTCACAGCTGTCCATGGAGGCGGAGGCGAATTCTGTGTCCAGGGCAGCTGTCAGGGCAGCTGTGTCCAGGCCACCCGCCCTGTGGAACACCCTCCCATCAGATTTCAAAGAAATAAACAACTATGTGATGTTTAGAAGACATCTGAAGGCAGCCCTGTTTAGGGAAATTTCTAATGATTGATGTTTTAATGTATTTTTAATCTTTTGTTGGAAGCCGTCCAGAGTGACTGGGGAAACCCAGCCAGATGGGTGGGGTATAAATAAATATATTATTATTATTATTATTATTATTATTATTATTATTATTATTATTATTATTATTTTCACTAAATACCTATCACCACAAGAGACAGACTTGCCTATTGTTGAATGGACTTTACCAATAGGAAATCTGCTTCCTTGCAATTTCCACCCACTGCTTCTAGCCCTGTCCTCTAGAGCCAGAGGCAACAAACTGCTGAGCTGCTGCCAGGCCAAGTCTGGGGTGATATGATGCAACCTTGGGGGCTGCAAGAAGGGAGTTGGAGGAGGGAATGGCTAGGTGGCTGCATGGGATTCAGGAATCCATGGAGCTCCTGAGCAGCTACTAATGATATTGCTGGGTTGGATACTACCCAGATTCTTATGGTCTTATGGCCCTTTAACAGCAAACTAACCGAAATATCCCTCAATCAGAATCTTTGCTTTGTCAATAAATGGAACAGGGAAATAAAGACCTAAACCTAAAACTCAACCTCAAAGATTTAAAATGGGAAGCATCTTCCTGTTTTATTGAAGCATACGTTTTGTGCAATACACTTCTTAATGCACAGCACTGAATTATATACCTTTGTTTTCTTAACTAGATTTTTCATAATGGGCCATGTAACTGAGACCAGGAGCAGAACAGAATAAATCAAGCAGCTTCTGAATATGCATGCAGACCTGCTTCAATGCATGTGGCTTCTTAGAAAAATGGGACGATGGCCTTGGAAGTGTGTGTATTCTGTAGAGCCCTGAATATAATTTACCATGTCTGTACATAAACATTTTTATGCTTATAACGTTGCACTACAACCACCTGAGCTTTTGAGAGCTCCTTTTTTTATTATTTAAGAGGAAGAGATATAAACCACACATGTAACCTATTCAGTGCCGGCTACTAACAAATCTAAAATATCTGTAGGTCATTTACTGCCCTCTTTTGGATCAATAATAAGAAGTAGGGAATGAATAAGCCTCAATTCATCAACTGTTAATAAACACTGCATATTCAGTCCAAGCTATAGTATTCTATACAGTATATTGATCGCTCTCGTTTAGTTACAACAGCACTTCTCAACCTTCCAGATGTTTTGGGCTGTAACACATCAGCCCCAGCCAGTTTGGTTGTTATAGTCCAAAACATCTGGAGAAGTATGCTGTATAGTTACGGGTTTATCAGCCCCAGCCAGTGCTATTTTTCTAGAAAAAGAGGTGCCGGAACTCACCATGAACTCCTCCCTTGTTCTCTTATAATGGCAATGGTGCCACCTGAGAAGAGATGTAACTGAGTTCTGGCTGGGAAAAAAGCCCCAGCCCCAGCCAGGAATGATAGGAGTTGTAGTCAAAAACATCTGGAGGGCACAATTTTTGAGAAAATAGTTGCACATGCCACCACAGAAATCTTAAAACCAGTAGCATAAAGTGCAAGTGTCACGTACACACAGAGATAAAGTCTAGAAGTTCATTTTAAGGAGACTATGCTGTCTGGGACAATAGTTTGCTAACACACACTAACATAAAATCTAACTCTTTTGCAATGGGCTTCCAGAGAATTGCAAAAGTATTTTGCCCTGACAGGCCCCACCAAGGTAGCAGAATTTTCCATGTGAAGAGTTACAACACAAATACTGTAGCGGGCATAGGGTAGGAAATATTGCAGAAAATCTTCAAGTTTTTGGAACAATGGCCAATCATTCCTGAATAATTGCCCCTTCTGTACTGGAGCCAATGGATGAATTTTAGTTTAGGAGGAAAAATTAGTCATAAAGCGGGATTCCATATCAGAATATAAACAGCACGCTTTGTTGCCTGTTTCTCCGCAAGGAGAAAAACATTGGCCTGCTTGCCAGAAGATCTATTTGGGACACCAGAAGGAGAATAACAGTAATAAGTTAGGACGCTGGCCAAGAACACTGTGATTAATATCAGCAGCTCAAATTGCCCATTAGGCCATCTTGCAAGAGCCTGTTTTGAAACGACTGCATTTCTAAATTAAGGAGATTGTGCTACAAAGGACAGCTTGCTAAAGATAACATTATTGTGTGCTTAAGGAAAGGCTGTTTGGACCACTTCTGAGCCACTGTGTGGTGCATAGGTTCAAATGGAGTGCTGGACTGTCCAGTAGAATCTGTTATGCTTCTTGTTGTGGGGAAGAGGGGAAGAGGAGAAAACATTATCTAGGTCTTCCCCTGTTTTTTTAAATACCCGGTACAGCTGTCTATATTTCTGTCTTTTATCCTAAACAATGAGTTCAGGGGCTAGAGTCACAATCTCAGGAGATATAAGTCTCTTTGCAAAAACACTCGCCAGAAAGGAGGAGTTCACAGGTACATCACAATGTGAAGCATAAAGAATCATAGAACCCCAGAATGGATCCCCAGGGTCATCTAGCCCAACACCCGGCAATGCAAGAATCTATATAGAGCATCCGTGACAGTCTTAAAACCTTCAGTGAAGAGTCTACAATCTTCCAAGGGAGTCCGTTCCACTGTCAGACAACTCTTACTAAGAATGTTCAGTGTAAGTCTAAAATGTGATCCAGATACAAGATCATTTAACAGTTCCAGATCAATATCACCCAGAGTTCAGGAATCATACAGGACTATGGTATCTGCCGTCTCAACCAGCAGGAGACAAAACCTGTGTTATTTCTACCAACTGGAAGGTTCAAGAGAGACCTTATATGGTCCCGCCTCCTTTAAAAAAAATAATAACATATACTTTTTAATTATATACGTTACAACACTTATTCAAACATAATTCTAACATTTCAAACTTCAACTCCCTTCCCCGTCTTTTTGCGGTACTTTACATTTATTTTCATCCTTTCCTGCATACTCCAAATTATCTTAATTTATTTTTTATTCACCTATTCTCATATGTATCTCATATGTGTTTTTAAAACTACAGGTTTCTACAATACTTCTGCCAGTGTCTTAATCTGTTTACAGTTTGTTTGTAAATACTCAATAAACCATTTCCATTTCTTTCTAAACAGCTTGTTATCTTGATTTCTTATTCTTCCGGTAAGTTTCACCATTTCTACTTACTCCATTAATTTCTGTAGCCCTTCTTCTCTCATTGGGACTTCTACTTTCCAATTTTGGGCATACAACATTCTTGCAGCTATAGTTGCATACATAAATAAATTTCTAAACTGTTTAGGTAGTTTTGATCCCATAATTCCCAAGAGAAAAGCTTCTGGTTTGGTTTGGTTTTTTATAAATGTTATTGAAAAAATCTTTTTCAAGGTTCAAGAGAGAGACTTTATATAGACTGGTCTCCTGGATCAAACCCTAACCACAGCTGATGGCAGTGAAGGCATTTAAGGGATTGCGTAAAGGTAAAGGGACCCCTGACCATTAGGTCCAGTTGTGGCCGACTCTGGGGTTGCAGCACTCATCGCACTTTGTTGGCAGAGGGAGCTGGCGTACAGCTTCCGGGTCATGTGGCCAGCATGACTAAGCCGCTTCTGGCAAACCAGAGCAGCGCACGGAAATGCCATTTACCTTCCCACTGGAGTGGTACCTATTTATCTACTTGCACTTTGACATGCTTTTAAACTGCTAGGTTGCCAGGAGCAGGGGACCAAGCAACGGGAGCTCACCCCATCGCAGGGATTCGAACCGCCAACCTTCTGATCGGCAAGTCCTAGGCTCTGTGGTTTAACCCACAGCACAATGAAATCCCTTACTTATAATGACTCTGGGTCCCTGCATGTATGCTTGTCATGGTTCTGTGGCCCAGACGCAGACTTTTTGGAGTTGGTGAGGATGCTGAGCATTAGGATGGATGCTCTTGCACTCATGTCCTGCTTGCAGGTTTCCTAAAGGCACCCGGATGACCACTTTTGATAACAGGATGCTGGACTAGATAGGTCTTGGCCTGATCCAGCAGGGTTCCTTTCATGTTCTTATGCATGTACCATGTGATTTTCATCATGAAAACAGAGCTAATCCTAGTTGCTTCCCAGAATCTTCCCCCCACCTCTTGTAGCTACCATTAACGCAGGTGGCGCTGTGGTCTAAGCCACTGGGCCTCTTGGGCTTGCCGATCAGAAGCTCAGCAGTTCAAATCCATGAAATGGGGTGAGCTCCCATTGCTCTGTCCCTGCTCCTGCCAAGCTAGCAGTTCGAAAGCACGACAGTGTAAGTAGATAAATAGGTACCACTGTGGTGGGAAGGTAAAGGGCATTTCTGTGCACTCTGGTTCCCATCACAGTGTTCCATTGCACCAGAAGCGGTTTAGTCATGCTGGCCACATGACCCGGAAAGCTGTCTGTGAACAAACACCAGCTCCCTCGGCCTGAAAAGCGAGATGAGCGCCGCAATCCCACAGTCGCCTTTGACTGGACTTAACCGTCCAGAGGTCCTTTACCTTTACCTTTCACCTATCCCATAAGTTGTCGTTCTATGTATATGTGCCTCTCTCTCTCTCTCTCTCTCTCTCTCTCACACACACACACACACACACACACACAGACACACACTATCTTGGCTTTGCTTAATATGGAAATGCATTCCTTGGGTTTTCAGAATATTTTCTTCCTTTTCCTTTGTGCATTTTTAAAATATCACCTTTAGAGGAAACAACTGGAAAAAGACTCCAATCTTAAGAAAAGGAAGTGATTATCTTGTGCTAACTAAGGACTCTTTGGTTGCACAGCATCATAGCTCTTTCATTGTCATTCCCAGGTTATGCCTCTTTTTAAGAAAGAGGACGTTCATTGTCTTTCAAAGAATGTTAGAACCAGTGCTACTTTATCACATGTATAGTCAGTATAAACCCTATAGTAGCTTGTGGATACTCAAGGGGTTAAGATAATAGGAAAGACAGAGAGAGAAAGAGAGAAGGTGAACCACAGCTGTCAGCTATTTTATGCTCAATTCTAGTTTCCTTAAGGGGTTTCAAACTGTCACTGTGATCAAAGGCTTGCCACTTAAGGCAGCCCCTCTGCAGCAGAAGGAGAGCAACACTGATCTCTTTAGTGTCTTCTCTATCAGAACCCATAATCTAGAGGTGGTGCATAACCTTCATCTTAACAGCATTTCCATATTGGAAATAAAACATATTGGCAAATGTATGCCTTGCCACAAATATGCACTTTTCCTGCATCAGCAGAGTAGCAGCAATATGGAATTATAGCTCAATATAGCGAACAGCTGCCATTTATGCAGGTATGGGCTCAGCCCATCATCTGCGCTCAGTGTGGAGGCGAAGGGAAAATGTGTGACACCATCTTTGTGTTCCACTAATCCTGGAAATAGCCATTACCCAGCCATAAATCTAAGCTGCAACTTTCCATTTTTACAATGTGTATCTGCTTTGGAAAGCCATCGCTCAGCTAAGCCTGCTGCTTTCAGAATGGTACTGCTACCCAACGGGACAGCTGGCTGAAGTTAGATACAATGCAATACAAACGGGGGAGAGCGAGAGCGAGAGAGAAGGGAGCCAAACAACTAGTATATTGTAATAGCTACAGGGATGTCTTTGTGCCAAAGGCACAAAACCTAACAAAAATGAGATTGTGAAAGCGGATCTAGCTCTCACCTAACTCAGACTGAATTAATTCAGACTGCAGAGGAAAGTCCTTTACTGAGACATACTGTCACCTCAAGCACTCCGTCAAATGTCCCATAGTACTGAGGTTCTGGAACTAAACCTTGAATTCATCCCTGCCAAGACAGCCTCATGCACTATGGATAGCCATAGTGAACTATAATGGTGAACCATAATGGGTAGCCAATGAACTTCCACCAGCAAGGATACAGAGATGACTGTGCTGGTGTGAAGTGACTCAGCAAAAGCAATCTTCTTGGAGCAGTGCCCAATTTGCTGGCCCAGTCCCATGGCTCGGGATGCCAACCACACAAATGTGCCCACCTCACTCTTCAAAAGGAAAGCTTTGAGGCCATGTCAAGTATTGGATCAACATCTTGAGAAATGACATGAGAGCCAATTGAATGTGCGTGTTGTGTTATTGTTTGTTGTTCTTATGTTATGCAGTTTGTGTTTTTATGTTGTAAACTGCCCTGTGATCTTTGGATGAAGGTGGGTATATAAACGTAATTAATAATAATAAATGGCTGTGTGGTGTAGTGGTTGTGTGGTGTAGAGCCAGTGTGGTGTAGTGGCTAAGAGCGGTAGTCTCGTAATCTGGGGAACTGGGTTTGCGTCTCTGCTCCTCCACATGCAGCTGCTGGGTGACCTTGGGCTAGTCACACTTCTCTGAAGTCTCTCAGCCTCACTCACCTCACAGAGTGTTTATTGTGGGGGAGGAATGGAAAGGAGAATGTTAACCGCTTTGAGACTCCTTCGGGTAGTGATAAAGCGGGATATCAAATCCAAACTCTTCTTCTTCTTCTTCTGTCACGTCACAGTGCCGGATTTACATGTAAGCTAAACAAGCTATAGCTTAGGGCCCCACTCTCTTGGGGGCCCCAAAAAAATTTAAAGGAAAAAACTGGACGTACATTTTCAGAATATGAGATAAAAAGCAAATAAAATAAAACGTACATACAGTTAGAGCTTAATAATTATTTCACTATTAATATACTTCTTAATTGTACTTCACTATTAATATACTTTTTAATTGTATTTCAGTTCAATAATTAGAATCATAGAATCATAGAGTTGGAAGAGACCACAAGGGCCATCGAGTCCAACCCCCTGCCAAGCAGGAAACACCATCAGAGCACTCCTGACATATGGTTGTCAAGCCTCTGCTTAAAGACCTCCAAAGAAGGAGACTCCACCACACTCCTTGGCAGCAAATTCCACTGTCGAACAGCTCTTACTGTCAGGAAGTTCTTCCTAATGTTTAGGTGGAATCTTCTTTCTTGTAGTTTAGATCCATTGCTCCGTGTCCACTTCTCTGGAGCAGCAAAAAACAACCTTTCTCCCTCCTCTATGTGACATCCTTTTATATATTTGAACATGGCTATCATATCACCCC
Source organism: Podarcis raffonei (assembly GCF_027172205.1). Classification (NCBI taxonomy): domain Eukaryota; kingdom Metazoa; phylum Chordata; class Lepidosauria; order Squamata; family Lacertidae; genus Podarcis; species Podarcis raffonei. The sequence continues at coordinate 21,761,567 of NC_070612.1, forward strand.
TTAACCTCCTCTTCTCCAGGCTAAACATGCCCAGCTCCCTTAGCCGTTCCTCATAAGGCATCGTTTCCAGGCCTTTGACCATTTTGGTTGCCCTCCTCTGGACACGTTCCAGTTTGTCAGTGTCCTTCTTGAACTGTGGTGCCCAGAACTGGATACAGTACTCCAGGTGAGGTCTGACCAGAGCAGAATACAGTGGCACTATTACTTCCCTTGATCTAGATGCTATACTCCTATTGATGCAGCCGAGAATTGCATTGGCTTTTTTAGCTGCCGCGTCACACTGTTGGCTCATGTCAAGTTTGTGGTCAACCAAGACTCCTAGATCCTTTTCACATGTAGTGCTCTCAAGCCAGGTGTCACCCATCTTGTATTTGTGCCTCTCATTTTTTTTGCCCAAGTGCAATACTTTACATTTCTCCCTGTTAAAATTCATCTTGTTTGTTTTGGCCCAGTTCTCCAATCTGTCAAGGTCGTTTTGAAGTGTGATCCTGTCCTCTGGGGTGTTAGCCACCCCTCCCAGTTTGGTGTCATCTGCAAATTTGATCAGGATGCCCTTGAGTCCATCATCCAAGTCGTTGATAAAGATGTTGAATAAGACCGGGCCCAAGACAGAACCCTGTGGCACCCCACTAGTCACTCTTCTCCAGGATGAAGAGGAACCATTGATGAGCACCCTCTGGGTTCAGTCAGTCAGCCAGTTACAAATCCACTGAGTGGTAGCAAAGTCAAGACCGCATTTTACCAGCTTCTTTACAAGAATACCATGGGGCACCTTGTCAAATGCCTTGCTGAAATCAAGGTAGGCTACATCCACTGCGTTCCCTTCATCTACCAGGCTTGTAATTCTGTCAAAAAACGAGATCAGGTTAGTCTGACATGACTTATTTTTCAGAAATCCATGCTGACTATTGGTGATCACAGCATTCCTTTCTAGGTGCTCACAGACTGTTTGCTTAATGATCTGCTCCAGAATCTTCCCAGGTATTGATGTCAGACTGACTGGGCGGTAATTATTTGGGTCCTCTCTTTTCCCCTTTTTGAAAATAGGGACAACATTTGCCCTCCTCCAGTCTGCCGGGACTTCGCCTGTTCTCCAGGAATTCTCAAAGATGACTGCCAGTGGTTCTGAGATCACATCTGCCAGTTCTTTTAATACTCTTGGATGCAGTTCATCTGGCCCTGGAGACTTGAATACATCTAAACTAGCCAAGTATTCTTGTACTATCTCCTTAGTTATTCTGGGCTGTGTTTCCTCTGCTGAATCATTTGCTCCAAATTCTTCAGGTCGGGCATTGTTTTCTTTATCGGAGAAGACTGAGGCAAAGAAGGCATTGAGGAGTTCAGCCCTTTCTGTGTCCCCTGTTTGCATTTCACCATCTTCTCCTCTGAGTGACCCCACTGTTTCTTTGTTCTTCCTTTTGCTACGAACATACCCATAAAAGCCTTTTTTGTTGCTTTTAACCTCTCTAGCAAGCCTGAGTTCATTCTGTGCTTTAGCTTTTCTGACTTTGTGTCTACACATGCTGGCTATTTGTTTGAATTCCTCTTTGGTGGTTCCCCCCTTTTCCATTTTTTGTACACATCCTTTTTTAATCTTAACTCAGTTAAAAGTTCTTTAGATAGCCACCCTGGCTTCTTTAGGTACCTTCCATGTTTCCGTCTCATTGGTATTGCCTGAAGTTGTGCTTTTACTATCTCCCTCTTAACAAACTCCCAGCCATCATGAACTCCCTTTCCTTTTAGTATTACTGTCCATGGGATCTCACCCAGCACTTCCCTAAGTTTTATGAAGTCGGCTTTCTTAAAGTCAAGAAATTGAGTCCTAGTATGCTTGGCTGCTCCTTTCCGCTGTATAGTAAACTTCAGAAGAGCATGATCACTCGCGCCTAATGATCCTTCCACTTCTACCCCACTAACCAGGTCATCAACATTGGTTAGGACCAGATCTAAAATGGCTGTTCCTCTTGTTGCTTCTCCCACTTTCTGGACAATGAAGTTGTCTGCAAGGCCAGTGAGGAATCTGTTTGACCTTATGCTCTTGGCTGAGTTTGACATCCAACAAATATCCGGGTAATTGAAGTCCCCCATTACTACTATCTCCCTTCCTTTTGCATGCTTTGCCATCTGTTCCAGGAAGGCATCATCTATGTCCTCCGTTTGGCTTGGGGATCTATAGTAAACTCCCACAATGAGGTCACTGTTATTCTTCTCTCCCTTAATTTTGACCCAAATGCTCTCACTTTGGCTTTGAGGTTCTAAATCTTGGATCTCTTCACAGGTATACACATCCCTGACATATAACGCCACTCCTCCTCCTTTCTTGTCTGGTCTGTTTCTCTGAAATAGATTGTATCCCTCCATTATTACATTCCAATCATGGGACTTATCCCACCAGGTTTCAGTGATGCCTATTATGTCATATTTAGTTTGCTGTACCAAGAGCTCAAGCTCATCTTGTTTATTTCCCATGCTTTGCGCATTAGTGTACAGACATTGAAGTCCATTAATCATTCCCCCGTGTCTCTTATTTAAGGATTTTTTCCTCCCACCACTAGGTCTGCGTGCTGTTTGCTCCATTTGGTCTATGACATTTGGATGATCATCTTCATCAATTGATAGACTCCTACCTTCAGGAGCACTGTCTCCCTCCCCCACATTAGTCAGTTTAAAGCCCTCCTGATGAGGTTTCTGAGATTTTTGGCAAAAACATTCCTCCCAACCGTTGTGAGGTGCAGCCCATCACTTGCCAGAAGTCCATCTTTAATTACTTTGATAAAATACATATTATGTTATGTGCAAATGGCTTTAGATACCTATTAGGTGCATAAATTACCACATAGCATATATTCAACACAAAAAACAGCGACAATTTGTTATTGAGAAAGGACAGCTGGACATATAAAGGGCCCCATTACCTTCAGTAGCTTAGGGCCTCACCAAACCTAAATCCAGCCCTGGTCACGTGGAAGATAGAGCAAGCTTGTTTTCCTCCGCTCCAGAGGGTAGGACCCAAACCAAGGGATTCAAATTATAAGAATGGCGATTCCAACTAAACATTAGGAAGAACTTTCTGATGGTAAAAGCTATTCAACAGTGGAATGGACTCACTGGAAAAGTGACAGACTCTCCTTTCCTGGAAGTTTTAAACAATGGTTGAATAGCCATCTGACAGGGACTCTCTGGCTGTGGTTCCTGCACTGCAGGGGTTCGGTCTTCCAGTGCTACAATTCTATGATACTATTGTCTTAGCTTAAGCCTAGCCATGACTGCTGTCAAACCTGTAGACCTGAATAGCCACACCTGTCTCATACTGGCCTACACACTGAAGTTGCGAGGCAAAGTACTACACCCACCAGTGAGGGCCAGGACAACACATCTGTACTTGAAGCATGTTTGAAGATCAGGGCAGATGGGAACAAGCCTGAGAGTGCACACAGTGCCTTCATATAAAGAAGCACTAGCCTGTGAGTGCTCCAGTTGGATAACAGCCTTTACCAAAGGTGTCACGGGTTTTGAAGACACTTGAACTCAGAATACAAGGGAGAAACGTGCTAAGAGGAAGGCACACTTGCCAAATCCACACCGTGATCAACTCCCACCTGGAAACCAATGTCCCCACTGTGGAAGGACATGTGGATCCAGAATTGGCCTCCACAGTCACTTACAGACTCATTGTTAAAACCGTGTTTATGGAAGACAGTCTTACTCAGCTACGAGTGATCACCAAAGAAAGAAGATAAAGAATCAAGAATCCCTGAGAATTCCTGCACATCTAGAATTAGGGAAGAGGTAACTGACCTCACACTTTCCAGTCTGAAGATATGAGTTTTAAGTTCTCTCTTTTTTTTTTTTAATAATATTTATTAGCATTTTCAAGAAACAAACAAGAACAAAAAATAAACAGAACAAAAGAAAAATACAAAAATACATAACAAAATTAAACAACAACAAAAATATAGAAAAAACACATAAAGTTACTAATACTTATTGTTCTTAACCTTATTTCTCAGACTTCCTCACACCTCCCCTTCTTGTATTCCAATTTAAATTGTCAGTTCAGCAAGTCCTTAACTTATTTCTTTACCTTAACTTATACATTTATTCTAACATACCATTTTTTACTTTACTTCTTTTTTCCATTTCCTCCATTTATTTTTAACAATCTTATTTTCAATTAATTTAAAAAAGAAGAAACCAATTTTACCTTATTAAAAACACACATCAATACTTATACCTCATTAGCTATTCTTAAACCTTTTTCCTAAAGTCGACCAAAATTTCCCTTCCACGATTTACCCAATTTCCTTACCACTAATTAAAAATAAAAAAAGAAAACAAATTATCCTTATGTGCCCTTTGGATTCCCAACCTCCACCCACCCTTTTCCCGGTTCCAGTCCCCGACCAATGTCCATCAGTCTTTATGTTATTTATTTAGCCTGGAGACCTCACATCTGAGGCCCTTTTATCTCTCTCAGTTCCTTTCTGCCGGTCTCTTTGATGGTCCTTAATGTTAAACCCCAAGTCTCGGAGGGGCTCCGGACCAGCAGAATCCTTGTTGCTTCCAGCCAGTCTTCCATACTTAAAAGCAAAGCCTATGGGGGGCTCCAACTTTTGTTTCAAATTTCTTACAGATCCAGATGTCCCCAAGGCTCCAGCTTTCACCTTCCGCAGATTTGTAATCCTCAGGTCTTCGGATCTCCTCCAAGGGAGATCTCTCCATTTTCCAGGCTCCCATTCAGACCAGGCTTTCCACATCCAATTTTTATTATCCTTTTTTATCATCATGTCAGGCCTCATATTGTAACTCTCCTTTAACTCCTGCACATCTCCTGCTTCTCCTTCATTTTCTTCAAAAACAGCACCTTGCTCCATCATTTCTGCACTTTCAGTTTCATTTATTTGTTCAGTTAAATAGGCTTCCTGTTTCAAGTCCTTATCAAGCTCAAAACTGTTGTTTACTGACCGGTGTAGTAGTGATACCTTTGTAGACATAACATTGTATTCATCTTTCAAGTTTCCCAAGAGAGCGAGTGTTCTGTCCAGTTCTGCTTGGAATTTACGTACTCCAGTCATTTTTGTAATGTAGTATCCCTATTACCCCTCTAGGGGGATTTTAGTTCCTTAATGTTCCTTTCAGCTCAAAACCAAAAGTCCAGTTATTTTGTATCAGCCCTCGTTGTTTTCAACAAAGTTACAAAGTTGTACCAAATGAACCAACAAAAACAGCAGAAACAATGTTCTCTTTTTCCAGCTGGCAACTAGCTGACTAGCAGCTCTCTTGACAGCTGTCAAAATCTTCCATGCAACAGACTTTCTCTTGGGGCGTTCCCGGGTCTCGGGGGGGGGGGTGAAATTCCAGTCCCCAAATTCTTTTTATCCTCCAGTAAATCCTTATAGTGTCAAAACCGTGAAATCAAGATCTTTTCACTAGAAAACAGGTTCTCTCGACCTTGGTTGCCCAGTCCTTTGCTTTAAATTGTTTACAAAGGGGGGGGGTGACTTCCTTTTTAGCCCCTTCCCGCTCGTTCCAGATCCAAAATTAAAAATTTTTTAACGTTCCAATCTCCGTATTACTCACGGGTTTATATTTTAGAGTCCAGTCGGTCTTGAAAGAAGTTGGCGCTCTCTGTCAATGGCTTGCGGCTTCACTCCGTAGGCGAGGGAGTACTCTCAGCACCACGCCTCACCCTGCCTCCGTTCCGAAGCCTTTAAAAAGGCTCCGTCGCGGATTGGGGGGGCGCAAATGGTGCCCGCCGAGTCTCTGTGTTCACAGGCATCTGCGCCTGTGATTTTAAGGGTCCCCGCTTCGCCGCAGCAGCCAGACCCAGACGCTACGGAGCCGATTCCCTCCGGAGCTCGGAGGGAATCCGCCATTAAACAATGGCGCCAACCCGGAAGTCGCTTCGGCAGCACATATACTAAAATTGAGTTTTAAGTTCTCAGCACTACAGATGGTCAGATCAATGTATTTGCAGTCCATGTCAGTTTCGCATGTTCAATCAGCAGTCCATCCCCTCCTATTTAACTGTTTTTGTTTTGTTTTGTTTGAAGTGCATGGAAATCTGCATTTAAATAGCATGCATTCACCCCTAAAAGTAGACCATAGTGATCTACTTTACAGTGAAAGGGATGTTTGTGTTAATAGAATGTGAAGTTTGTCACACTTGATTCAAAATGGCGCCTGGCATCCCAATGTACACAGACACCACTGCCTCTGCCTTGGGAAGCCTCATACCAAGATAGCTGCTGATATCATGAGAAGTGTTTATAGCCACAGACAGACAAGCTACTTTATAAAATATATAGCTGATTAATAATAATACCTCTTGGACATCATGGTGTTTTGTTTCCAGAATTCTAAATGTTTTGTTATGTGGGGGGTGGGGTGTAGATTGTAGAAGTAAGAAGTTTCTGGTTCTCTTTTGGGGAGAGGAAAAATGTCCCTTTTTATGGGAGGGAGGGAATAGCTCAGGCCACTGACATTTCAAGAAATTGCTGCTCACACTGAGAAGGCCTCCCGCCTTTGTTAGGCAGTGACATTACTGTCGCAGCTTGGCACTACAATATAAAGAAGATGTGCTATTGACATCTTCCTTTGAAGTGAAGTCCCAAAGCTTTAATGCTGTCGGGGGTAAAAAAAAACCACAAAAAAACCCTCGCTGAAGTGTCACTCTGGTCCTGTTTCCTGTAACTCAAATATATATAGTCTTCTCCACAAATCTATCAAAGCCCTGGTAGAAATCCAATAAAAGATGTTAAAGGCTGCTAAGACTATTTCAGTGCCGTTCTAGTCTCTCTCTCTCTCCTTCCTTCATTCCTTCCTTCCTTCCTTCCTTCCCTCCTTTATTCCCCTCCCAACTTTTGAACTGTTTTGTACAAGTTTGCAAGAGCTAAGTGCTATGGCACTTCATGTCATCCCCTGATTGGCTCATTTCTGTCATGCTACGGTAGATGGAATGTGACAGAACTTTCCATAGCATTAGAAGACAACATGGCCCCATGGAACTCAGGACATAAGCAACTTCACTTCAGTGCTTCTTATTTTCTACCCTCCCGATAAAAGTTTAGCAAAGCTTGTCGGACATCATCAGTCAACTCAAATGAGTGATTTCATGACAACGTCCACCATAATTCAGCACATCTGGAACTAACAGCAAGTAGTTTCAAAAATAAATGCACTCTCTGAGGTACAGGCGAGAACGTATCACACAAATGGAATGGTATTGGTAATGTGCACTTCAGACTGGGGCGTGAGTGGGTTACCATGCTTGGTACCTCAATAGTGGACACCACTGGGTCTGTAACATACAAGAAGAGGAGGGAAATCACCACAAGAAATCAAAACAGAAAGGAGAACAGGCTCTGGTGCTTGCTGGTACAAGACTTTTATTTTAGCTCTACGCATTGCAGAGTGAAATGCTCTTTCTCCAGATGTTTGAAAATCTTGCAAGTGGTGTCCTCCATCATGGAAGGCACGTGTTGTGATAAGATCACCAAAACTGGCTCCTGGGTGTTGGGGCGGGACCATTTGGATAGCCTCAACACCCCATTGGACGCCCCTTGGTTGCTGGGGCAGAAATTTGGCTTTTGGGAAGGCTATTGGCTACCAAGGGGCTATTTAGGTGTCTGCACGTCAAGTGGAGCTTTCTCTTCATTGTGACGTGCATTGGATCACCCACCCTCCTCTCCCTATATTTAGGGTTGTTTTCTGGCCTTGCTATGCCTGTCTAGGGGTCGTCTATTTTGGAGCAGGGGCCCAGTAGGAATTTTGCCATTTGGCTGACCGGCTGGTGCCATTTGGTTTTTGCCTACTGTGTAGCAAATCGTCACAACTTTGTAAGGTTGGCGTTGGTTCAATGTTTTGTGGAGGGGAAGTGGTTGGCTGTGCCTGCCCCTCCATTGCTGCTGCTAGGGAATTCCGTTAAAGGAATTCAGGGGCTCGCCTTGCTTTCATCCAAACCCTGTCACGGGGCTAGGGCCACGGCAGAGTCCCTGGGAGCATCTGGGGTGAGCTGGGAGACTGAAGCCAGCTTCAGGCTCCCCCAGAATGTTTTCCCTTACTGACTTCTGGAGGTGCCCAGTTGTCAGTGCTGCCCTGCTGAGGTCAGGTACAGCTAGTCAGGAACCACTGCCTAAGCAACCACTCACATGCTGTAATCAATAAAGTTGTGGCCAAATTAATGCCAAAAACCTTAAAATAAAATTCTGTGTCTATTGTGTATTTATTTGGGGGTGGATTTAGGGGTCTTCACACACAAGTCCTTTAAATTCAGAAGCAGCTTGTTCTGAAAATCTGAACTTTCTTCTCTCCTCATGAACTCAGTGGATAGCTGTTAGGGACTGGAGCTGTTCTCCGCTCTTTCTGATGTTCCTCTCCTGCTTCCTTTTGCCACTGCCACCTTCCCCCTCTCTCCTTCTCTTGCTACTATTTTCTCTCTCTCTCTTTCTTGTACCCTGGTTTCCCCCTTCTTGCTAACCACATGAAATTAAGCCAATGACTACATGGAAATGGGCTGAGGCTGAAATTTCAAGTTGCCCACCTGTGATTTAAAACAGCCCTTACCATAAAATAACATAATACAGTAGTGATGGGGGGGGCAAGCACAAACAAAAATCAATAAATGAATTATAACCAATTCACAAAGCAAATGCCTTTCCAATGAGAAATATTAGTTCCAGACTGCAGAAGACCATTAAAGAAGAGGGGTTCTTTAATAAAGGGGCAGCCATCTTTATATGTGTGGCTGGGGAAACTCAGCCAGATGGGCGGGGTATAAATAAATTATTATTATTATTATTATTATTATTATTATTATTATTATTATTATTATTATTATTATTAAATACTTTATTGTGGGAGCTGAAGTCCCCAAGGCCCCTAGGAGTTGGCTCCTATGTTACAAGGTAAAAGCACAAATAAATACAGTGGTACCTCGGGTTAAGTACTTAATTCGTTCCCGAGGTCCGTTCTTAACCTGAAACTGTTCTTAACCTGAAGCACCACTTTAGCTAATGGGGCCTCTTCCTGCTGCCGTGCTGCCAGAGCACGATTTCTGTTCTCATCCTGAAGCAAAGTTCTTAACCCGAGCTACTATTTCTGGGTTAGCGGAGTCTGTAACCTGAAGCATCTGTAACCTGAAGCGAATGTAACCCGAGGTACCACTGTAGATGAAGCTGTACTAAATATATGTGCACAAATGTGCGCCCTTTTTTTTTTTTTTAGCATCTCCCTATAACATTTATCATATAAATTAATTGACTGCAAGGAGAAAGAAAAAGTCAAAGAAAAAGAGCATGTGCTCGTCAAGCGGCTGATGACTGCAAGTTACTATCTGTACTTTTTCTGGGGAACTCTCTCTCTCTCTCTCTTATTATGATTACCATTATTCACACCCAGGGCTGGTTATGACTGTACTTCAAATTACAGTAAGAGACAAAAATGGAAGAGGTCTGTGGAGTCGTTCTGCGGGAAGAACATTGTGTCATGCAGCCCAACAGCAAAATAGAAAAATTGCATGTAATTATTTCCGAAGCTGAGCTTGATGATGATGATGATGTGCATGGGAAGAACTAATGGTGATGCACTCTGCTTGTTAGACGCCTTCCTTCCCGGCACCTCAAGGTTACAATAAGTGCACTTTGCGGGGGCTATTCCCCCACCCTTCCTGCTACAGCCTGAATGTCACATCCACAAATAAATTCTGCATAGAGGGGGTTAATAATAATGTCTCCAAGATATTCTTAAAAATAATTTTAAGCAAAGTCTGGTGCAATGCGAGGCTGGCAACAATTTCCCCTCCTCCCCGCCTCCCCCTTTAACTTCAGGCATCCTGTATTGATTGATTAATTATTCTCCCAATGAACTAACAAATATTGACCTCATACAGTTGAGCAGCATTTAGCCAAAAGTCCATAATCTACATTGATCACTTAATGGAACATCAAAGCTCAGCAGCTCTGACAGTTTTATGTCATTCAGCAAAAATCCACCCAGGCCTAGACGATACCCTGACCTTTCCTGTTAGGCATCCTTCGCAGTAAACTCAAGCAGCGTAATAAAATTAAGGATTGTTGTGGCTAACGCTTTGTTGCAGGGATAGGAGCTGCTGTTGCCCTGATCGCATTGGCCATCCCAACAGATTTACCACCAAGTTAAGATCACGGAATCTGCGTAAGCAGGCAGCGACCACCCCAGCCCCCAGGGACCACCAGAAAGGAATAATGACTCGTGACAACGTGTTATGGAATTAAAATCTGGCCACAACTTTATTAAATTTTCAAATGTAGGAAGAGCTTGGCTTAGGCATTGGGCGTGTATCCCTCCCAGCCCCCCAGCTGGGGGAACTGGGGCTCCTCTGGGTAAATGGGATATGGGGGTGTCCTGCAAGACGCATGTGTACGCAGACAGCCCACCCCCATATCCCCACGCACAGGGTAGTTCGCTGACAACCTTTCAGTGTATGGCCAGTGACACCCATATTACAACCCCTTTAAGAGGGGACCCTGGAATCACCACCACGGAGGGGAGTGAGTCACCACTTCATGCCCCCCCCCCATTTTAGGGAAGAAAAGACAAAATGATTCCACCCAAGGCCTTAAACCGCCAAAGTTGTGACGAATTGCTACGGGGAAGATAAAACCTGCCAATGCAGGAAAATTTCTTCCTGGTTCTTCAACAGCAACCAGTCAAAAGACCGTAGCAGCGCCCGCTAAACAGGAAGAAAAATAGGGACATCCCATTCCATAATGATAATTGTACTATTTATACCCCACACATCTTACTGGGTTGCCCCAGCCACTCTGGGCAGCTTCCAACATATATAAAAAATATAAGAAAAAAAACATAAGAAAACTTCCTTATACAGTGGTACCTCGGGTTACATATGCTTCAGGTTACGGACTCCGCTAACCCAGAAATATTACCTCGGGTTAAGAACTTTGCTTCAGGATGAGAACAGAAATTGTGCTCTGGTGGCACGGTGGCAGCAGGAGGCCCCATTAGCTAAAGTGGTGCTTCAGGTTAAGAACAGTTTCAGGTTAAGAACGGACCTCTGGAATGAATTAAGTACTTAACCTGAGGTACCACTGTACAGGATTGCCTTCAGACGGCTCGGGAGTCAGATAACTCCGTACCCTCCAACATTTCTCCAGTGAAAATAGGAACATCCTAAGGAAAAGTGGTACATTCTGGTATCAAATCAGACGGCTTCTCTAAAGCAGGGACGTCCCTGGAAAATAGGGAAACTTGGAGGATCTGTGACTGACTAACTGACTGACTGACTGCATGTATATCCCACCTTTGATTATACACACATGCACACAGACCACTTTTCTGTCAAGGCACCCAGGGCAGTTTACCATTTAAAAATACTAAAACACACACACATACATATATAAATGTAAAGTGGGTCCAGGGGGTGGGCACAGCCCAACTGAAACAGGCCCTAATATTCCCTGGCCTCTTCCTTGCTATCCTCTTCCTTCCCACAGGGCAAATTATAGCCTTCCTACCCAAATCTCCCTCCCTCTCACCCAACCAACCAACCAACCAACCAACCTGTGAGTATCCTATCCAGTCATCTGCGCAACTTGCTACTCTTGCCTTGACACCTGCTCTGGCAGAAGAGGGGCCTCTCTCTTTCCTTCTCTCCCAATCTCCCAACACTTACGGGACTCCCATAAGGCTTACTGCAGAAAGTTCGTGAAACAGTTTAAACAGTCTAAAGCATTAGATAAATGCTAAGATGGTGACAATGATCCCACTCGGATCAACTTATTTTATTTCCAGAGGACTCAGCTCTCATTAATCTTCTCGGGGACCATTTCATCGTATTTAGCACATGTGAAATTGCAGGCTATTTTCAACACCTGGAATAAAGGACATTGTTTGTAAATCACCTGCACAAAAGGCACAAATGACCTTTTCGCATGCTGCTGCTGCTGCTCAAGTGCGTCTTTTGTATTTTCTGCAGGTTGCAACCCCAACACAAATCTGTTTGGGGGTGTGTGACTAATTTATGTTTGCCCAAGTTGCAGTCTTGAAAATGGTACATTCTGCTGCCGCCTGACGACATCCAGCAATCAGTGTCAATTACGCGTGGTTGCCATGGTGACTAGAGAGCCAACAGTTCTTAAATCTTCATTGGACCACGAGTTTTACAAATACAGTGCCATTACGAAGGGCTTGCTTACAATGGGCAGGAGTAAAATTGCTCCCAGGTCTTTCGCACAAAGTTTAAGAAACTGCTTTGTACAAATAATTCTATAAATAACGCCATTCATTTCTCAAATAAAAAGGATCACACTGTGTTGCCTCGAAGATAACAGATGTGTGGTCGTCCCCCCATCTTCCCAATGAATGAAAGAAATACCAGTTAATTTTGTATTTCAGGGTATTGTAGCTTAGGAAGGTATCAGACAGACAGATATTAAGAGTCAGTTTTTGAAAGTTTGGGCAGTGTGACTAAGAAAACGAATTCTGTATGGGGCTATGCAGATGCAAGTGTTAAGCAATACAGAGAGGATCAGGCTCAATTTGCAATCACTTATATGGGGGGAGTAACATGAAGTGTAGGTGGGTTCAGGCATGACCCAAGACCAAGATTCAGCTCAAAAAGGATTTATTGGAACATCAGGAACAAGAAGAACAAGAATTTTAGTGTATTTTTCATCTTTGTTGGAAGCCACCCAGAGTGGCTGGGGAAACCCAGAAAGATGGGCGGGGTACAAATAATAAATTATTATTATTATTATTATTATTATTATTATTATGTCAAACAGGGGCATTTGCCCATTATATTAAGCCGGCCCAGGCAAATGGGATGGTTACTATAATCTAGGAATTGAGAAACACTTGAGAGAATAAGGTATTTATAATGTGACCTATTGCCATCAATAACATGGCATTCCTGTCTCATTTTTTGTTTGTTTGTTGATAAGGGGCTTTTTCTTCTGTTCTTACTGATCTGCTCAAAAAAAACGTGTGCTTCACAGTGGGTTGGTGTATAAAACATCATCTACATGCTAGGTATTCTTTTATTTGTCCTGAACTTACTGCCAAACTTCATTGGATGGTTTCCAAATTCGAGAGTTCTGAAAGAGAGATGTACACAGAGAATTATTTCTTCCTATTAGCGCTGCCATACTGTTCAAGGATGCACACTTAAAAGAAAATAGCCTTCGTTAGAATTCCCCTTGATTTCTTTCCTCCCTTGCCTGCAAGTTGTAGGTAAATATAATGGCAAGGGATACATCAAAACCCACTAAAAGGCTCCGTAGTGCAACCATTGTCAAACCACTTTAAGGATTTTCTAATATGCGGCTCCTATTTTTCTCAATTGACATCATAGTGGGTGCAGCTAATGGAAAGAGACATGGGACATAATGGACCAACTAGCTCCTGGCTGGGAAGAAGCAAATGGATCATGAATCCAGCTCTGCTCGCTAAAACAGGCCTAACGCTGAATAGGAGAGAGGATAATTCCCCGCCCCCCGCTCCTGCCAGCCACATTCCCTTCCAGACAGAAACCAAAAAACTGCCTCAAAGTGTTTTGCTTTCCTCATTATCCACCTCCCCACTCCATCATAAAAGCCAGCCAGGCAAGCTCAAGGCTGTTTGCTTTTAAATGAATCATAGCAGTACAATAAAGATGCAACACAGAGATTAAATATAAATCAATGACATAAGCTGATGCTCATATCCAAATGTCCCAAAGAGCAAAAAATAAATAAATGCTCACAGTCATGAAAGGTTCACCCAATAATGTGCCACAGAGGTGAGCTTTGAGTAGTATGGTGAGTCCTGTATCAGCCCTGCTGCTCCTACCACATGATTAAGGGACTTGTGGGGATTTGGTGGTGTGATCCTGTCAGCAGTTCACAACATTTCCTGCCAAACATGGAGACGCGATAGCTGTTTAAGGAAGACCATGAGTTCTCATTAGCTCAGGTAATTTGGACTCGGGGAAGGGCTGTGGAAAAAGACCTCTCTCAAAAACACACCAACCTATTCATGGGCAGAAGAATCAGGGTGTGTGAGCGGGGGAACAATTTCTCTGAATTTTCCCAAGGGGTGGAGAATTCGTTTGTTTGTTGGTTTGCAGCATTTTTTAACAACATTTAATTTAATTTCCCAAAAATAGCAAAGATAAAACAGTAACAATATCAAAACAAAACAAAACAAATGGACTTCCCTCTAGTCCCTTCCTTGGTTCCATTGTTTATCAGCATACTGCATCTCCGTTGTAAAGTTATAAACCATTGTTTTACTTATTATCCATTCAAAATTAAATTACAAGTAGTATTAAAACCCTGCCAATGTATTAACCTGAGTACATTGCTTTTGAATATATGCAATAAACTCCTTCCAATCTTCCTTAAATTCGTTATCGTCTCTTCTTCTTAGTTTCATTGTCAATTTTGCCATTTCAGCATATTCCATTAATTTAACTAGCCAATCTTCTTTAGTTGGGACACCTTCTTCTTTCCAGTGTTGGGCTAATAATATTTGTGCGGCCGTAGTTGCATACATAAATAAGTTCTTTAGTGATCTTGGTAAAGCCACTCCAGTAATACCTAGTAGGAAAGCTTTTGGGGTTTTTTAACAAAAGTTGTTTTAAACATCTTCTTCGTTTCATTATAAATCATTTCCCAATATTTCTTTACAATTTTACTATCTCACCACATATTTTAAAAAAGTCCCTTCTGTTGTTTTACATTTCCAACACTTACTTTTATACAATTTTGCTAATTTCACTGGAGTTAGATACCATCTATACATCATTTTCATATAATTTTCTTAATGCTGCAAACAAACAAACAAACAAAATTATACGTTTGCAGCATTTATACCCTGCCCTTTAACCAAAAGGGCTTCCCAATGGCTTCCAAAAATCTTTTCTAAGACCGTTCCTCCCTTGAGGCTCATGGCAGGCGAGGAAAAAGGAATAGGCGGGAGAAGGAGGGGAAAGCAAGCTCAAGCTTATAGCTACAGGGTCAAATTAAACATTGCGCTATGACAAATGTTCTGTCTGCACAAGCATTTCATCTTTCCAAATGAAATAAGCCCCCCAACCCACCACACCGCATACTGTTCTTGGGGTTCTTCTGACATCCCCAGCACCACCACCATGAGAGGCACAGCGTAAGGAGGGGGGGACCCACTGCACAAGTGGAAGTCCGTACACAGGGCTCACATCGACATGCTTGTGAGGTGAATCCTGCCCACAGTTCTTGAAATCACAGCCGATGTCAGTGATGGTTCTGCTTGCCTTCCCTTTGATTTGGCCTGTGTCATGTTTGGAAGGTATGTGGTCCTCCTGCCCACCATTCAGAGTGGCTCATGGCCATAAGGCTGGCCCTAGCATGAGGTAGGGGCATGTGGCAGCCTCTGGTGGCAGTATATTGATGGAGGGTGGGGAGAAATGGGATGGTATTAGAAAACATCTGAAGGCAGCCCTGTTTAGGGAAGCTTTTCATGTTTAATAGATTATTGTATTTTAACATTCTGTTGGAAGCCGCTCAGATGGGCGGGGTATAAATAATAGTTGTTGTTGTTGTTGTTGTTGTTGTTGTTGTTGTTGTATTGTACCATTTGGCCTCTTAGCCAGCCTTCCTTCAGGCATGGTGAAGGATACTAAGCATGGCCAACTGCAAGAGCAGAGCCCTGCCTTTTGATAATACTAATTCCTGATGGGGGTGTAGATTTTGTCCCTTCCCTCTTACTGCCCTCCTTTTAAAATTGCCCAAGCTCTGAATGCAATGGTTATCCCTTTAAGACCTGAGAGACTTGTACATATATCAGCCTCACAGTGAACTTGCCACAAGCTGCCACAGAGCTATATTAGCCTGCTTTTCGACAGCCTTAAGCCAGATATTCAGAAATAGAGTCCCTGCCTTGGCAAGTAATATGTAGCCATCTAGGTGGTATGCCCTGATTTACATTTGGCTTACTCCATATTTTCCACGAGTGCATAACTCTTTTCTAGGTTTCCCTGAGTAAGTAAATTTAACTCCTACTGAAAGCTCCAGTAACTGCTTTAAGCAGGATGGATTTAGCATTTGCAAATGTTACCTTTACAGCACTTTTTGCAGCCTCTGCATTCCTGAAATTTGCAAAAGGACAGTGATAATGGTTGCTGCAAAGATTTTCCAATAGCAGATTTTTACTAGTTTCTTCCTCTGAAACCGTCAGTAACAAATGATTCAGTAATAATAGATGCTTGCTCTTGCTGTACACTCTTATGTTGATTTCTTGTATGGTGCACACAGCTTTGATTTCTTGGGTGCATTTAAAGCACATTTCTTGTAATTGTTTTCTCAGAACAACACCAGCAAGATTGTCAGATAAAACAGTGGCCCTACCTCCACCATTTCTTTAAGGCCAGAGGTAGGGCAGTGCTGTGAGGTGGGGTGGCTGCAGAGCTCTGGATATATGTTAAATGGAAAGAAATGTTCACATACCCTGGGCCACCTCACAGCAATAAAGTAAGCTGAAGTTCAACCCCATGCCCACTAAAATTATGAAGAAATAAAGTGCCCTGTAAATGATGCAGAAAAAACAGAAAGATCTTTTGTGGGGGGAAAACCTTTAGAGAAATTAGATAAAAGGTTTTGGCACAGCACCGGCACACATGGTAGACTGGCCATGTCAACAGTTCATTATAAGCCTAGATCACAGGCAAATTGTTTACTCAGACTAGAGTTTCACTAAATACACATTCAGTCCATGCAAATGGAACATGTCAGCACCAGTGGTGGGGGTAGGGATGGGGTGAAATTTCAATTCCGTTTGCCTACCTAATTTGGACTTTCCAAAACAATAGGTGAACCTGTCATCCTTCATGATTTGCATTTCTCTGAATTTTGCAATACAGTTCTCCAGTCAAGTAATGTGTGCAAAAATGCATAGACTGCAGCTGAGTGTTGGTAAAAAATGCATATATTGGTGCAAATAACATGCAAAAGTGCATTAGTTTAGGGGAAATTATTTTACCAAAAATGTTTATTTTAGGCAAAATTGCATAGAAGCAAAATTGTGGACTTTTCTCTAAAGGAAACTGATGTGGGAATGTGAAGAACTGGATTTAGGACTGGAAAAATAAAATAAAAACCACATGCAACCAAAATTGAGCCCGGCTTCGGCTGGGAAGGGCGGGATATAAATAAAATTTATTATTATTATTAAACTGACAGATTCACCCATCTCTAGATGTGTGCATGGAATCCATAATACATACTAAGGAGTACCAGTTCTGATACCTTTAAAAGGAATTTAGACAAACCCAAGCAGAAAAAGGGCTATCAATGACTATTAGTCTGTATTGCTTTCAAATATCTTTACGTTGCTGTACACTTTCCCTCTGCAGGAGGGCAGTAAATAAATACTTACATTGTGTGTGTGTGTGTGTGTGTGTGTGTGTGTAAAATACAAATATTAGTCATGATGGGTTTGTTCTACACCTTGTGTCAGAGGCAATATTCCTCTGGGAATCAGAACTGTGGAGACTTCTATTGCACTTTGGTCCTGCTTTTGGGCATCACCACTGGCGGAGAAAGAGGAGTGCGGGGGGAGCACACCGCCCCCAGCAGCACGATCCCCAGGGTGCCATTGCGGCTCCCCCCCGCCTGTGCTGGGCGCCCACCCCGGGATATGTGCCAGCCCTGCCCCCACCTGCTCTCCGCCCCCCGGTGCCAGAGCATGAAGCTCCGCCACTGGGTGTCACACAGAAATCTGGTTTGCAGCTGTGAGAAGAAA
Organism: Podarcis raffonei; assembly: GCF_027172205.1. Classification (NCBI taxonomy): domain Eukaryota; kingdom Metazoa; phylum Chordata; class Lepidosauria; order Squamata; family Lacertidae; genus Podarcis; species Podarcis raffonei. The sequence continues at coordinate 21,779,324 of NC_070612.1, forward strand.
GTGCTGGGATAAAATGGGCAGTAAGGCTGTTCTTATGTTCTTAATCCAGCCAAGTCCCGTGTTGCGATCTTCATTTTCCAAACCTGGAAAACGTATTTGTTTTAATATGGATTAAAACCAAATTGTTGTCTGAGTGCAGTTTTATCTACCATCTAGAGTTCTTCTCTGGACTTATGGTCAACAGAACCTGATTGCGTTTCTCACCAGTTATGATAGCTATACCATAGTGTCTCTCTTTATTTTCTTGGGAATTAAATTTCCTCTTGGGAAGTGCAGTGGTCCACACAGAAAGGCAAGGCATACGGCTCTTCAGTTTGTCAGTGAGTACAAGACTTAATTTCCTCTGAGTATGGAAAACCTTATCAGATGAAGGTAGATTGTCTGCTCACAAACCGAGGAGGTGGGGGAAACACCTGCTAGGTAAATTGGAGTCATATTATTAATACATAAATTTAAAATCCAAGCAGAGAGTTTCTCCTTGGGAAATTAACATTGTCATTTTACTTAAAGTGAAATGAATGGCATGAGGTTACTCTTCTGCATATCAGATGCATCGAACACAGGAAGGGGGTGGGAAAGAAACTCGGTCCTCGTTCTACTGAATACAGAGAAAACCCTGAAGTCACCATTGGGTCAATTGAATCAGGGACGATCCGATCGTCAGAGATAAAAACAAAACAAAACCACATTAAACAAATGAGGGTCTTTTACAACCGGCTGTGTGATTTAAAATTCACCTTCTCCCAACTCAAGGTGAACCATGTGGTTAGGGGTTGATTAGACGAGTTGTCAGATTTCTTAATAAAGCATTGGGTTTTTCAGGTACCATTCAGGACCAAAGGAAACTGGACTTTAACAGCAGTTGTGCAAAAACTGAAATAGCACTGCCCATTTAAACAGATGGTTGTTGGTTTATTTTGCTAATTATGCTTAGTATTAATGGTGGCCAACAATTTGGTGTGATATCTTTTTTGTTTTTTACAAACAACAACAACTATTCCTATCTGGTAGAACCTCCATTCCTACCTGGTAGAGCATATTGGGTGGAAGTCAGTGTCACACAATTACGAACATTTGCTCTGCACAAGCATTTCCCCTCACCAGGTGGAGTGAGTCCTCCTTTCCTCCCCCTATGTGCTGTTCTGGAGGTTCTTCCAACCACTCTAAGCTAATTTCAGCTACTGCAGGGGAGAGGGGCAAAACCCCATTGAGCTCTGTTAGCTGCAGATAAGTAAGGACTGGCAGGTGGGACCATTTATGGTGACCAGTAACCCAGAAGTGTTCTAAATGCATCAAAGACTCTGTTGATCTCAAGGTCTTAGAGCTTCAACACTCCTTTTATATGATTGGCTAGGGCCAGTTCTTACATTGTAGGATTGCCAGTATAGCCATTTCCTCTTTCTAGATATAACCTGGACCATATCATACACTCCAACATAACACAGAGGGAAATCAGGACACATGTCATTCATGACTGTGCTCTTGCAGCAGCCATTTGACTCATGCGAGAGCACGGTCCCCAAAAATTGATGTCTTTGGGGGCCGCGCTCTCATGGGAGCCAAAACAAGACAAAATCAGAAGCAGGGGTGGCTTCTGTAATTCCAGCATGTCCTGCTCAAAGCAAGGCAATAGATGGGCTTGTCATGTTGATATTTTAAGATGGGTGTGGGACCTTTTTCAGGGCCTCATTCCCTTCTGGGCAAGGCCAGTGGGGCCAGAGGCAAACGTGGTAGAGCAAAGAAAGTAAATGCTACCTTTGTGTAGTAGGTTAGCTTTTACATGCATCCCTCTGTATCCTCCATCCAGGCAAGCAAAGGGCATTATCAGAGTTTAGGGACACATTTCAGCCACACAAAAATCCTCCAGGATGGTATAAAGCAAGGGGAGTGAAGGATGTGACCTTGGAACATGGGACGTGGCATGGGAAGATTTCCAAGGGCCCAGTGCCCTTATGAATGGTCATTGCAAGGTGGTGTGGTGGTGGTGAACGGGTGGGTCAGCGCAGTGCAGGCAAGTGACTACTGAGCAGCCAGCACTAACTTTGTGATAAATAATTAGAGGGAAAGACAGACAGACAGAGAATGTGTCCCACTCATACGTTGTCCTTGGTAGGTGGCCAGTAAACCCTTCCCCCCAAGGGAATGAGGTCCTCAACTCCACAAAGGTATGGTTGGAGAGGATCATAAAATTTATCAGTGGGGAAATTGGCTGGCCAAGGGCTTAGTTAGTTGTTTTCTTTGTCTAGCAACAACCACAACACTGAAACTGTCTCCTCTCGTCCTACTTTCTTACAACGGCCATCCCAGCATATAGGAGTGTGATAAATCCTCATAGAAGGTGAGTGTTATTTTCAATAACGATGAAATATGGTCTTCCCACTTCCACCCCCAAACCAGCTAGATTCCTCATAAATATTATACTTCCATGCTTTTGCATTTCGTAACACTTGGTAATCTAGAGCACATTGCTGTGGAGATGCAACACCTCCCTCCCCAAAGCTCATATGTAAATGCATGGCACTGCTGAAATTTATGAAGGTGCTTTAGGCTGTCTTGCAGTATTTACTTGGAAGGAGACCAACAGAGATAAATTTAGTCGGTACTTTCTCTCAAAAATGGAGTTATTTGTTACCCAAATAAGCAAAACTTTGGCCAGAAGTGGACAAAGTACTTCAAATTTATTACTTATGCATGAAGTGTGACTTAACTTATATTTTTTTGGGGGGGGGGGTTCCATAGAAGTTCCTGGTTTTTAACTTTTCGCTTGCTTTTTTTCATTGTGTTCTAATTGTTATGGTTAAGAATGGCCTTTTAGGGGTACTGTTTAAAGAGAAACTTGCAAAGAAATGAGGGTTTAGGCCATCAAAAGTTTAATTTGGCAGACATCAAGGGAAAGATAACCCTACCACAGCAAACGAATTCAAATGCATAGTTTGAGCATCCTCTTACTTAGCTATTGTATATCCAGTACTGTTATTAACACTCCTATAGGGCAGGATTCAACTAATGAGTCCCTTTCAGTGGAAGCCCTGTAATTTGTTTGCACAATGGGGTTCCCCCCTTCTCCTCTCCAACGTGCCCCTTGCCACCCCCCAAATTGGGAGTCAAGAGAACCCCAGTGGGGGGGGGAGGAATCAGTTCATCCAGCAAACCAATGACAGCACAATGTTCAATTCCTCCCATAATCCTTCATGGCTGGTTGCTGCAACTTACCTTGATTTAGCATAGAGTTGCTCCCCTTGAACAATGGGTCCCAACACACTTCCTGGAGCTTCTTTATTTATTCATTTATTTCCCTTCTGTTATGTACTGAAGTTCTCACCCTGGGCCAGCAGGGGATACTGTAGCTAGTTTTCACTCAGGTCCACATATGCAAATAAGGGATTGAAAGTGACGTTCAGTGATTGGATAGTTACAGAAAGTGGTTACAGTTACGTTGTACTGGAGCTCTATATAAGCAGGCCGGCTGAACCCTTCAGTTCAGTTCTTTTGTGGCCTGTGAATAAACAAGAGCTGTTTGAAGAATCGCTGTGTCATCTGATATGTTCACCCACAACTTAACACCTTCTTCCCAAGAGCTCAGGGTGGTGCACTTGCCCCTCTTTTATTATCACAACAGCCCTGTCAGGTAGGCTAAGCTGAGAGGGAGTGACTGGCCAGAGGGTTTAAATAAGGACCTGCCTATTTAAGCTCAGCACTCTTAACAACTGCACCACATTACACTGCCTGATTTGTAAATGCAGACTTGAGCCAGCCTCAAAGGAACTGAAAATGTCATGCCCTAATGTGTGATACATGTGACATATTTTCCTGAGTTCAGTCCCAGAGCCCTGCCCTGTACATAACAGATCATAGAAAAGCAAATTTTATGTATTATCACACATTTAAATATTAAGGTTTCCTAAGTTTCCAGACGTGAATTCCAAATCATGCACAGCAGTGATCGCACAGCTGGGGGGGGAGGGAATAGCATGTAAATCAGCTCTTTGTATCTGAATTCTTGGAAGGATTTACAGTAAATGGAAAATCTGCTGGGAATTACGTATCTCAATTCCCAGTACAAGCACTAATATGAAGTAGTAAAAATGCAGACCGAAATTCCAGAAGAAGTTGACTAATACAATGAGATATGTAAAAGACTATTTTTATTTGCCGTAGTTCGGTTTTTCATTTCCTTACTTCCCTGATTGTTTCATTCCTGACTGTCATTATTAAGTCCCAGAGTGGAACTTAACCTTTGAAATTATTTGCACAGACCTACAGGAGCTGTAGCAAGTTATAGATGCACAAACACTGGTGGAGCACTGTACTTGCTCTGTGCAGAACTCTGAGTTTCTCTTTGAACAAAATATGTACCATATTTTTTGCTCTATAAGACTCACTTTTTCCCTCCTAAAAAGTAAGGGGAAATGTGTGTGCATCTTGTGGAGCGAATGCAGGCTGCGCAGCTATCCCAGAAGCCAGAACAGCAAGAGGGATTGCTGCTTTCACTCCGTAGCAATCCCTCTTGCTGTTCTGGCTTCTGAGATTCAGAATATTTTTTTTCTTGTTTTCCTCCTCCAAAAACTAGGTGCGTCTTGTGGTCTGGTGCGTCTTATAGAGCAAAAAATACGGTAATTCTGTCCCTGCCTTTCTCAGTGCTACCTGGAAATACCCTGGATTGCACATGATGCCTTTTGCATACAAAGTGTGCTCTCTGCCAGTGAACTATGGGCCTCCCTTCAAAACATCACATAACTATCAAAGATAGCATCATAATCAAACTTAACATCTGCATAAAGCATAGGTCTAGTGTCAAAACAGAATCCAGAGCCCAGGCAAAGTCGTCCTTTATTCTGTAAAACTAATAGCAAGTGAGAATGCATTTCTTTAAAATCTTTAAAATCTGGCTCCTGCAAAATCTTTTTATGATGCTCATTGGAACAAAACTTTCCATTGGAAATTGTCAGTTTTAATTACAGCTGGAAGGGCAGCTGCAGGACTTTTTATAGACCTGCAGTGAAAACAGACTAAGCCACCTACTTAGGCAGAATGATTACATAAAACATAGAATATACTGAAAACAGTAAACGACCCTAACAGGCCAGGCTAAGGCTGCAACAGCAAAATGAATCAGATTTGGGCAGGAATGATGACTGCGCTGCACATTTGTAGGAGAAGAAAAGAAGGAAAAAGATAATACCAAATGATAATTAAGATGAGGGTGGTATCTTATTCATATATATATATTTCAGTGGGGAAATAAATTGAAGGAAATAAAGAAAGGAAGAAGGAAGAAGTGCTTGAAACTGTGATACAATGAAATACATGGGTCTGTAAGTAGTATGATTATTCCAATGAATATAAAATTATTAACAAGATGATGATGGTATCTGAACAGGAGGAACACCACAACATGTCTCTCACATGGGTTAATACTTAAGAAATAAAATGATAGGTAAAACCAAAATATGAGGATGTGAGTCCTGGTGAAATAAATGGGGTTCAACTTACTCCAGTCAAGTTTATTTGCCTAAAACTGACCTGGAAATAGATCAGTACAGTATAATGTTCATCATAAAGAACTGCATTTATGATGGAAACCTTTCAGAGCTAAAACAGCCCAGTGCCCCCTAATCTGAGACAACAATCTGTCTTATTTATTTTCCATTATATAACAACCGGCGCTGCTCTTATCTTGAAGCAATTAGCTTCAATTTCTGATACTAAATCCCTGCATTAGGGTTTTGAGGCAATCAGAAGGGCATATGGGAGCTGCCAAGGTTCCTGTGAACAACATGATGCTGTGGTGAGGATATATCTTTAATCACAAGCACCTGATCTGTGTATATGAAATAGTACATGTAACCAAGGTTAGGGATCAGCCTTAACTACTGAGTAGAAAAAAGGTTGTGTATATGAAATTAGCCAGCATACAAGATGAGACCCAAAGCTGTGAATATGAGGTACTGGGGTAGGAAGGGAGAGGTCAACAGGAGGTAATGTCCTTCACTTTTTCTTTCCTAGCAAAAATGCAAAACAGATGCAGTACAAGGTTGTTGTTTTTTCCTTAATGTTGTTGCACCCTGAGGCCCCCAAGCCCTTCCCCAAGTAAATAACTTCACACTGACATGCAATTTTGGTTTAAGTTAATGGAAAAAAATTAGGCCACAACTTTACACCAAAGTGAATGGTGTTGGCTTAGGCACTGGCAACAGACTATAACTGACTCCTGCCTCTCTGGCTGCGCTCCGGAGGCTTCGGGTTGCCTTCACTGAAGGCGACTGAATGCACCTTGAACACACTGGACGCACCTTGTTTTAGAGGCGGAGAACAAGAAAAAAAATCTCCCCCTCTCTGCGCAGCGTCCCTTCAGCGAAGCGTCAGGAGAAATGGAAGGGGCTCCGTTTCTCCTGCCGCTTCGCTGAAGGGGCGCTGCGCAGAGAGGGAGAGAATTATTTTTTTCTTGTTCTCCCCCTCTAAAACAAGGTGCGTCCTATGGTCGGGTGCATCCTATAGAGCGAAAAATACGGTATGTATGCGACCACTGCTGCTTGGATGTTAATCGCCCAGAGATGGAAAGAAGATAAAGTCTCTACCAGAGAAGAATGGCAGATTAAGTTGATGGATTATGCTGAATTGGCAAAAATGACCAGAAGAACCATAATAAATAAATAAATAAATAGATTTGTATACCACGCTTCATCCATAAATCCCATTATGCCTCTCTATAGCAGTTGCTGGGAATTGCAAATCTGGAGAGCACTGTTGTTCTCAGTCCTGCTATCACCATCATCTTAGCAATACCCTTGGTGCCTTACATATGGCAGAACATGGGGTTCGAGGATATGCATGTTTTAAGTCAATATATACAGTACTGTAATTTGGTGGGTCTGACCTGATCAAGCTTTTCCCCTATCAGCCCACCTCTTGCACTGAGAGCCCACTTATGTCTGAACCGCTTATGCATTCCCAGTTTTTTAAATAAAAAAACCTGAATAATTATTTTGTGCGTGTAAAATTTTGCATAGAATTTTGCATGCATAGAAGATTTACATGTATATAATGCATATGAAGGATTCAAGCTGCATGCATAACTTTAGAAGTATTAACATACGTATTATTGCCAATTATATGCATTGTTGTATACATTTGTTTATGTGCCTCTACTTTGGGAAACCTCAAGTAAGTATGCTTATAACAATGTGTATTATATACATAATGCATATTATAAACATATTAAAATGGTTTGGATTTTTGGTGGAAATGGTGGGCTGGAAACCTCATTTCTCTTCAAGTTCAAGGAGCAAGAAAAAAATTGCATGGATAAGCTCAACATCAAGATTGTTCAGAAAATTCTATCTCTAATTATCTGCATGGGAAACAGTTCCCTGTATGGTTGTCAAGAGCCATGGCTTGCAGTAGGAGACTTGTCTATGCATGCAGCTCTGAATCAAAACTCCAATGTAGTCATCATTTTCTAGTATGAGAGCTAACCTTTTAGAGAAAAAGTTGTAATTCCATGATTATTACATGCAAAAGCAGGGAACAAGATGTCACAGCATGAAACAAAGGAACATTGTGACATTATTGGCAGGTTCTTGGGAGAAATGTATAATCTCCTGCTTTTGTTATTATTTTCAAATCCTCTATAAATCAGAAAAAAACTGGTGATCTATGAGTATTTCCACTTCTTAATAAAACAGCTTCCTGTGTTCTGCGTACTTCCTGTTTCAACCCTTTTAGGCTGAATCGTCTATTATTATTTTTCAGTGTGGATTTAATTGGGTCATGCTGCTATCAAAAAGTGGGTCACATTCTCCTATACAGAATCTGTTTTGTGCCTGCCCATTTATAGTTCAGTGGCTCTATTGTTTATTGGCCAAACTCTATTGTTTGTTGGCACTGTCCTCTAGCTTAGCCAAGAGGCACTGATGTCCCCAAAGAGCAGTATATGGATTGTCACATATTGAGAAAAGGGTATGTTTCAAACAAGCCCAAGACTTGTGCATATTATAGGATAACCATGAAACACGGACAAATTTGCTCCAGGCTGACCCCACAACACCCGCTCTCTTTCAGTATAACACAATGCATCATCTGAAACAATGCCTCCCTAGATTGCCAGGACCACTGGCAATGAGCTCAGTTTTAGGTATATCTTGATGTGACTTTGGCTTTGCTGTAACTCCCAGAACTTCCAGACACGCTCAGCCAAACCACAAAATTGGTAATAAGCAACTTAGTCTTTCCGATGGGGAACCAGTGTGCCTCTTCTTTCTGCAAAATACTTGCCTTTTTAGGTGATGAAGACAGAAGGACAGAGGAACAACTATTATTATTTGGAATACAACTAAATAACACAACAGCAGGTCCCAGCCATGCTCTTGCACCAAACTCCCTTCCAGTTCTTGTTTATGTAACAATTCTGGTGTGTTTTTTATGCTGGAGGCTGGCATAAAACAACAAATAACAATAAACCACAGAGACTCAGCTGCTGTTTGGTGCCCTTTAACTCAGAGCAAGGCACATCATCATCTTTGTCCCAGCTCCTGCCAACTTAGCAGTTTGAAAGCATAGTGGCGCTAGTAGATAAATAGGTACTGCTGCAGCCGGAAGGTAAATGGTGTTTCCATGTCATCACAGTATTCTGTGCACCAGAAGCAGTTTAGTCATGCTGGCTACAGGACCTAGAAAAGCTGTCTGCGAACAAATGCTGACTCCCTTGGCCTTAAAGCGGAGATGAGTGCCACACCCAATACTCTAATTCAACTGGACTTAACCATCCAGGGGTCTATCCATCATCTATTATTTAATATCCATCCTCCATAACAAGGTATTTGTATGTAGCTGAAAGGATATCTGGTAATCAAATGGATTCTTCCCACTGTGTCTGCTCTCTTCTGACCTTCCACAGACCTTAACCTTCCTGTATTTTCCACCCAGACTCAACACCTCTGGTGTTCTGTAGCAGGGTGGAAAGGAGCCAGTCAAGAGCCATGGCAGTGAAGTAACCATGTAGATTGGTCAGTCTGCCACAGAGTCTTAGGACAAATATTTATCACAAGGATGGGGAACTCCAGATGTTGCTGGGATACAGCGTCCATTATCCCTCACCGTTTGATATGCTGGCTGGAGCGGACACGAGTTAGGGTACAACAACATCTGGAGGTTTATGGAAATGTCATGTTCCACAGAAGCTTTTGAAAAAGAAAAAGGTTTCCATATTGATAGAGGCTACCATTAACCCAAAATTCAGGTTATATGTCTATTTGCTTAACATCTTACTATGGGAAATCATTTTAATAGTACTTTAAGTCAACAACATTATCATGCTTTTATGGACTGTTTGATTGACATAAGCAGCAACTCTAGCTTGAAACTGAACCCACTTTTTCAAAAGCAGTATAAATCATCAGCTTTTACAACTTCTTGATTACCTCCTAATGTTCGCAGAAAACAAAGATAAAAACTAAACAAAAATCACCCTCTGATGAAAGCCTGCTGAGCACTCGAAAGAAACTTTTATTAAACAATATCTAGTTAGCAACACCCTATTGGGCCATCAGTGAAGAGTGGTGATTATGGAGTGCTTTTCTGCATAAACAGAATACATTTCATAAACTGTTGATGAAGGCTCTCTGGTGTATCATATATCTACCAACTTGCTCCCAGTAACAGAGGGAAATTTGACGCAGTTTGTTGCACTTTTAGGACATGCAGTAGCATATAAGAAAAACCCTGCTGGATCAGACCAAAGGCCAGCAGCAGACTTTGGTAATAGGACAAAATTTGGTGCCCCCGCAACTTTGAGTAGGTACTCATATAAATATGGGTAGTAGTAGTATGATGCACCCCCTCGATTCGGCACCCTTTGTGGGAGAACCACCCACACCAACCTAAATTTGGCAATGCCAAAAACCCATCTAGTTTTTACAGCAGCCAAACAGATGCCTATGCAAGCAGGACCTGAGTGCAGAACTCTTCCCACTTGCTGTCCAGCAGCTGATATTCAGGAGCCTTCATAATGGATATGCCACTCAGGGTAGAGAATTGCACAAGAGAGATCTTCCTTGGACAAGTGGCTGAGCCACCAGCAGTCCTCTCTATGGAGGGCTATCAAAGGACATCCCTCTAGTTAAAGGCGTTATCTTTTTGAAAGTTTGTCTGGTTTGAGGATAAAGAAGAAAGGGCAAAGGCATGGAAGTTGCCCATCCACAATTAGAACCTGGGCAGCAAACTCATCAGGCACACAGATCAACAGGTCACACCTTTCTTTCCTCAGTATGGCGAGATGTATTTTTATTTAAATTACAATAAATGTAGAAATTATCTCTAAACTTGCGTCTCCTTACATAAAATAGCATGTGCATATATTATGCAAATCACTTGCTCTTTGAGAGGGCAAGTGGCAACCCTACAGACAGCTAAAGCACATATTACATTTGCCATGGGAATGCCACCTAAAACCACCTCCTTTTGGTGACTGATCCACACTTCCATAACTTGCGAAAGTTGTCACCATGTGAAGCATGTCCAGTGTGTGTGTGTGCATCCACGTGTCTTCAACAATTGCCTGGAACATGGAACAGGTAAGTGGAGATTCATAATGTGAACCAGATGGTGAGAACTTCCATCTATTACAGCAAGGAGAAGGTCAGTCATCCTAGAGAGGCTGTTTTCCTCAGCATAAAATCACAAGGAAAGCCCTGGAGGATCAAACCATAGATCTATATCATCCTGCTTCCCACAGTGGTCAACCAGCCACCTTTGGATAGCCCAGAAGCAGGTTGTGACAGCAGTACCTGCTTTAGTTCCCATAAAATGATATTCAGAGATAAGCTGCCTCTGGTCCTGGAGGTAGCATAAAGCCATCATGAGTAGTAGCCTTGATAATTTGGCTCACCCCCTTTTGTAGGTATGCACTGTATGAAGAAGTGCTTCCTTTTGCCTTTTAGTTCTGGATCTCCCACCATTCAATTTCACTGGATGACCCTCAGGTCTTGCAATATGAGGGGCAGGGGACTTCTCTCTCTCTCCACTTTCTCAGCACCTGTCTTCCCCAATTTGGTGCGCTCCAAATGTTTTGAAATACAACCAGGAGTGACTCGCCCAGTGCGGCAGATCCACAGGTTGCAATTTATAAAATTATTTAACCCATATCTGCTTCGTAATACCATTTTTAAAAAAGTCAGTTGCACAACTCAGATGAAACACAAAATCCATACCATGGAAATCAACACTTGGTCCTTAGAAGACTATCCAACGGGTCCTAGACTTGTTCGCTCCAAGTCATATCCTACTGAGTTCAGGAAGACTTGCTCTAGTTCCTAGGACTGCAGCTTCAATTCTTACTAATATTCCTCCACTGACTTCTGTGCTACTTTGGCACGATTCATGACTCTGCACAACACCAGCCATATAATTTAGCAAAGAAATGTGTTGGTGGATGAGATGAGAATGGACAGAGTCCAACTTGGGCCTGCAGAGGTAAGCAGAATGTAAAGGCCTGATGTCCTTGGCTGATGTGGGAAGGCACAGTACAGAATAAATGCTTGAAAAAGCAGATCTATCCAAGGAGAAGGTGTCATTGCCCCCAAAGCTATTGTTTCTGGGTTAGATATTGATTTAAAGGACAGCTGATAATCCAGCACCAGAATTTCGTGGTTACTGAAATTACAAATGATGCAATATCCCCATAAAAGCTGGAAGCTGCAGTGACTCCAGAAAGGTCACCTTATTTTTATAGAAATACAATATTTATTGTATGGTAATACCACCTGTCATTCTGAAGCCCATATTTCTTCATTCTCATGTGCTGGATCCATGCCTAGTTTTTGTTTCTATTGGAGTGGTGAAAATATCAGGTTTCCATCAGAAGCATCTGAAGGGGGAAGGCAAGTTACTCTAGGCTTGAAGTTAGCAGGACACACAGGAACAGAAGGAGAATGTGACTTTCAGCCTATTTGATCAGTCCCATAAATTGATTCTGTATCTTGTCACTGAATTGACCAGTGCCCTGCAGTATTTGCTTAAAGGAAATCACTCTACTTGAGATGGGAAGAGGAGGCAGGGAGTTATTTTTTTTGAGAATTAACTGCATACCATGAGTGATCCAGGCTTCAGGAAGGACTCTGATCGAGCACGGGTCTGTTTGACAATGATAGCTTCTATGCTTCAGCCTTCCACTGCTTCTGAGGCATTGGTATTTTACAACAGAACTTTTGCATAACATAGTGCTATATTATTTAGCAATGCCACTGTCTTTATATAATATTTACTCTCAAGCATGCAGCCACCAACGTCTGAGAATGGTCAGAGATGCTGGAAGTTGCAGTCCAACAATGTATGGAAAGATACAAATTCTCCATGCCTGAACAAGAGAGGCCAACAAAGAGCTCCTACCAGCACAATCCTTGGCATTTAAGCACAATTTCACAGTGCCAACTTTAACCTCCCAGTGCTGAAACAGTACTATCATCCTCCACAGTGCCTGTGCCTATTTACATGTTTCGAAGAATGCAATCCTAACCCACTCATCTGGGAGTAAACCCCACTGAATTCAATAGGACTGATTAAACATTCTGTATCTATCTATCTATCATCTATCTATCTATCTATCATCTGTCTGTCTATTTGCCACCCATTTGACTGGGTTGCCCCATCCACTCTGGGCAGCTCCCAACAAAATATTCAAAACACCATCAAACATTAAAAACTTCCCTCTACAGGTCTGCCTTCAGATGTCTTCTTAGGATTGCTTTGATTATGTCCATTGGGTCTATCATCATAGTTAGGGTTTAGACTGCTGCCCTATATATTAGTTGTCCTCTGTGGCAGCTTAGAACTTTGAACAACTTGCTTGCCTCCCCTGTCAGATGATCCTATTTGAAACCTGATATTTTAGTCACTCCAGTAGAAACAAAGGCTAGGTACACACATTTACTCCCATTTACTCTACATCTCATGTGCTCCCACCACTAGTTTGGGAAGTTGTGCATATGCAACATTACCCGCAACTCATATCCATCCTGTATCCTTCCTTTTGTTTCTTATGGAACACTGTGTTTTGATGTGTCCCCCCCCCAAACCAGCTTCAATCCAAATTGTGTAAAAGAACATCCTAGTTGCATTTTTAGACGGTAATGTATACACATCCAAAGTCTAGGCACAGATGCAGTACGTGAGGTTGAAGAAATGGGGGCCTCAAAATAACAGAAGACATCACCATACAGCAGTTTCATGCGCTGACTTCCTCAGCAACCTGTTAGCAAGAAGCTTCTATTTGTCTCAACAAGACTCTGCAACGATGTATGGAGATTTTAGCAGGGGGTCAAAAAACACCTCCCGTTCTTCTTGCTTGCTTGCTTGCAATAACAGGGGGCTTTCAAGAAACTGGTAGGCCATAATTTGATGGTGGTGGGCTGTTTTCAGCTTGATGGTTCACAAAGTGTGCAGGCCTTTGTCTGAGGGGTTGTTATAAATGTGCCCAGCAAGCTAACTTGGAGCGTAAGAACATAAGAAGAGTCTTATGGATCAAGCCATTGGCCCATTAGTCCAGTGGCATCCTGTTTTCACAGTGGCCAATCAGATGTTCCAATGGGAAGCCCACAAGCAGGAGCCAAACACAAAAGCAGTCTCCTCTCCTGCAGATTCCAGCCGCTGGTATGCAGAAGAATTACTGCCTCAAGCTTCTTCTCAATGGTCTCTTTTGCCTGAAATTTCCTGCTTTCCCCAGGTCAGCCTTTGATCCATCTCAAGTAACCGTTAGCTTTTACCATTTGTTAGACTAGCTGCTGCTATTAACTAAGAAGACATGCTTTACTGATTTGTATTGGGAGAATCTAATTAGACATTATTGTGTCTGCATTGATTTTAGCTAAAGTAGTGGAGCTCAGTCCCTCTCTCTTTTAATCAGAGCCTAATCTAAACAAATGAATGCATCATTACTTCAGGTGTCTTTGAGAAACAAACTAATTTTGTTTGTTTTATTTATAAAAAAAACAAACCACCACCGTTTAGCACTTGAACCTTAGTGCATAGCAGCACTTTTCAAAGGGTGTGCGTTTCTTATAGATTACTAGAAAGCAATTGCGTAATTCAGAATTATATAGGCTGTGATTCATATGCCCACGAGCATATGAGTTCCAGCTGGGGAAAAAAAGCCCTGCATTTAGGCCTTTAAACGCTGCTATAAGCATCTTGAATTCAGCCTGCAAACAACCAGGCAATCCATGCAGCTGTTTTAGAACAGAGACTACTATCATCATCATCATTTCTTTCTTTCTTTCTTTCTTTCTTTCTTTCTTTCTTTCTTTCTTCATATTGATTTTATATGCTGCCCTATACCCGCAGGTCTCAGGATGGTTTACAGAATAAAATCAAAATATAAAACCACAAAATCCATAATCAAAATAAAAACAACAACAACCCAATACCCCCCCCATATATTTTTTTTTAAAAAAGGCATAGGAGGTCAATCAAATCAATCAAAGCCTGGTTAAAAAGGAACGTTTTTGCCTGGCACCTAAAGGTGTATAATGAAGGCACCAGGCAAACTTCCTTGGGGAGAGCATTCCACAGATGGGGAACCACTGCAAAGAAGGCCCGTTCTCGCGTTGCCACCCTTTGGACCTGCACAGTTCTGGCTATGTGAAGTTTCCAAAAACTGTGCTTCACAATAGATGAAAAACCCTTCCGTTTTCGGAAGTGCCTAACTAAAGTCCCTCAATTTCTCATCCAAGACCTTGTCACTAAAAGGAAGTCTGCAAAAGCCCTCAAATATGACTGTCACAGAGTTGGGAAATTTAGGGTTAAGTTACAGAAAACACCTAAATATTTAAATCCTATCGTAAGTAATCTGTGGATAAAGCTTACTGAGAATCTATAAAGGAGCATCACCTAAGCTTTAGCTCAGACAGGAGCTTTGTCAGACAAACTCAGGGATTTCACAGCTCCTTTATGCTCAAGCCTGAGGCACCATCACTAAAATGTGCCCTGTAGGCTGACTCAAGGACTACATCATTTACTGGAGCCTTAAGAATCAGCCTTTAGGGGCTTTTGCACAGCTCTTCACCGTGATTATTACTTTCCAAGATGAAAGGTGCTCAAATCTGTCAATTTTTGTTTTTCTCGGTTTCTCATTTTTTTTCCAGTCATAAATTCAGTTTTGCACATTTCCACATCAGTTTGATTAAAACTTCTTCATGAAAATTCATTTGCAAATTTATCCCGATATGCACATTTTTGTGTGTGCAACTTGGCCTAATGTGCACATTTTAGCAAAGCATACTTCTCTAACCTAATATATAGCAATGTTGTTCTCGCTAACAAACGCTTTTTTGTTCACACTACATTCATTTTTGTACACATTACGTGGTAGAAGAACTGCATTGCAAAATTCAAAGAAACTCACATTTGGTTCACATGCTATTTGGAAAGTGTGGAGTAGGTGGAAATATCTTTAAATGTGAACTGGGTTGAATTTCTCTCCCACCCCTATCCAGGATTTGGATAAAAAGGAGGTGTACACTTTAGCTTTGTGTGTGTGTGTGATTTGATTTGCTGTTCTCTCTCATCAAACATGAATGTGTTGGCATACAGAAGAGAGAGAAAAGTGAAGTGCACAATATTTGGCTCACCTCTAGCACAAATCAAACTTCATTTATGAAGCCAGTATAATTTCTTGGACTCTTAAACAATGGCATGTGCTAGTTTGGTTTGCTTCCCTTTAGCCCTGGTAGGTCCTGTCTGAATGTTCATTTCAGTTGCTTCATATTAAGCACTGGCATGATGGCAGCCTCTTTAAATAAATGCTGGCCCTGCTTTTCCACCTGACTGGAGATTAAATACTCAATGACCTCTTGAAAGCACATCCAGCTCTTCAGACACACAAATCCTATTAAAAGGAAACAAAATTTATGTATGTGCTCCACACAGACTTCTTTGCAAAATATTCACTGTGTGTGTGAGAGAGAGAAAGCTTACAACTTGCAATCCTAAGCACACACACACAATCAAGAGAAAGTCCTACTGAATATATTGGAACTCACTTCCAAGTTTGCGGGTACAGAATTGTGCTGAGCTACTTCCAGCATCTTATTGCTCAGAAAGCTGAATGCAGCTGAGCTTTTTGCCAGGATTTGTAATAAATAGTGCTGAATTAGTAACTTCCAGAAAAGGGGGGAAGAGAATCTCCTTTAAAGCACTCCACCCTTTCTGTGAACTCCTTGCTTAATAACACAGTCTCCATCCCCTCTTATAAGCATTTTCATTTCTTGCTGCTCTTCTTTCTCCTGACCCTCCTATTCCCTCCCATCTTCTATTCTCTCCCCATTGCTAAAATGTATGTTGGTTGTAAGGGCCAAACTGGCATGATATGGGAGGTGTGGTCGTCAAAATTCTTTGTGTTTGTAAAACAATAGCAGCTGACCTCTCCCACTTCCCACTCCGACAATGCATACCTTCCAACATTTCTCTGAAGAAAATAGGAACATCCTATTCCATAATGGTGATGGTGGTGATGATGGTGATGATGATGATGATTTTATTTTATTTTATTTTTTATACCCCACCCATCTGTCTGGGTTGCCCCAGCTACTCTGGGCAGCTTCCAACATACTGTATATAAAAATATTTTTTAAAAACATAAAAAAACTTTCCGCATACAGGGCTGCCTTCAGATATCTTCCAAAGGTTATATAGTTGCTTAACTCTTTGGCTGAGGAGTCACATAACTCCATACTCTGCAGCATTTCTCAGATGAAAATCGGGATATCCTAAGAAAAAGCGGGACATTCCAGGATCAAATTAGAAACTGGGACAGCTTCTGTAAAAAAAAATATGCATTATAAAAAGGGGGGGTTGTTTTAATTTTATTTCTTTAACAACGTTTATATGCCACTTGATTTGTTGTAACCTCTAAGCGGTTTACTAGAAATGTTTAAATTATCAGTAAAAAGCATCGCTTGTTTTTTTTCTGTGATAAACAGTGTGCAGGTTGTGCAGATAGTGAGAAGAAGCTCTGAAGAGGTTAAATGCTTTCTGGCATAATTATATTTATTGAAAAGAATGGCTAGCACAATTTCCTCGGTTCAGAATATGGACCATTTCATGTGAACTCCCAGAACATAACATAACACCTGCACAAGGTCCCTTCTTCGTCCTGCCATCAGTCACTTACATAGCACAAAGACTGCAACTTCAAAGGTCGATACTCCCACCTTGTGGTTGATGCAGGTAAAGTATATGTTAATAAAAGTCCTGAAATGAGTAATATAACTGCAAGCCACAGATTTCTATTGTTTACTATTAGGCTTGCATGAAAAGCAAGAGCTGGGGTACTATAGGAGTCAAGAACATCAGTTATGAGCTATAAAGTCTCTTTGTTCAAGAAAGCCCTCCTGGTGTGTGATCTAGTCACCCATGGAATATTGTTTGCATATATGTAAATATGGTTTTATTGCTTTTAGAGCTTTTTAGAAGTGATTTTATTGGATTTTTAATTTTTTGATGCTTTATACTATTTTTACTGTGACACGGGTGGCGCTGTCGGTTAAACCACAGAGCCAAGGGCTTGCCGATCTGAAGGTTGGCGGTTTGAATCCCTGCAACGGGGTGAGCTCCCATTGTTTGGTCCCTGATCCTGCCAACCTAGCAGTTCGAAAGCACGTCAAAGTGCAAGTAGATAAATAGGTACTGCTCCAGTGGGAAGGTAAATGGTGTTTCCGTGTGCTGCTCTGGATCGCCAGAAGCGGCTTAGTCATGCTGGCCACATGACCCGGAAGCTGTATGCCGGCTCCCTTGGCCAGTAAAGCGAGATGAGCGCCGCAACCCCAGAATCGTTCATGACTGGACCTAACGGTTAGGGGTCCCTTTACCTTTTCATACTATTTTTAATTTTGAGACCCCACTGATGGCCTAGGACCATGAAGCAGTCTTTATATCTGTTAAATAAAATAAATGCAAACGTAAAATGTCTTCTTCAATCTCACCTTAGCCCTAAACTCACTTAGGCAAGACTCATTCAGTTTACCATACCCTCCGACATTTCTCCAATGAAAATAGGGACATCCTAAGGAAAAGTGAGACATTCCGGGATCAAATCAGAAACCAGGGTGGCTTCTCTAAATCAGGGACGTCCCTGGAAAATGGGACACTTGGAGGGTCTGATAGCAGTGTAAGTCACAGCTTGGTTTGCTATGTTACTTAAGGGCATTTATAGGATTCTTTCTGAGTTCAATTGCTGAAGAATTTCTGCATAAAATATCACTGGGAAGCAAACCCTTGATTTATCTCCAGAGCACTTTCAGAGCACAGCGGTGTCTCGTCCTGCCAGTGTGGCCTAGCTATCTTAGAATATATGAATCTCTGTCAAACTAATGAATAAGTATCATGTAAGCACCTGAGTTGGAGAGCCTTTTTTCTACTTAAAGTGTTTTCATATTTTAAAATAAAAGGAAGCATTTGAAGACTTGAAAATGAAGACATACGTATGACTGAATTCTCCTGCATGTTTGCAGGAATTGAATTCTTGAGGAACGTATAGAAGTCTACTTGCTATCTCAGATGACAGAATATTGTTAACAATAACTTACATAGTGTATTGGCAAGGCAGCTACAGCAATGGCTCACCTCTTCAAAAGGGGATGGGAGAATGCAATGCTCATGTTCAATACCACGATGAAGGTCAACCAGGCTTGGATGTTGAGCACGCTGCTTCATGGAAGTGAGTCGTGGGCAACTTACAACAGTCAGGAGTGACGCCTCAATGCCTTCAACATCAGGAGGATTTTGGGCAGTGCCGGATTTACGTATCAACTAAACAAGCTATAGCTTAAGGCCCCACTCTCTTGGGGGCCCCCAAAAATTTAAAGGGGAAAAAACTGGATGTACATTTCCAAAATATAAGATAAAAAACAAATAAGATAAAACCTATATACAGCGACAGTGTTTTGTGTTGTGTAGGCTCCTATGATGTAAGTAACGGGCCCTACCTGCTCCCTAAAATATCACTGGTTTGCTCATTTCTATATATACGGTGCCTACATTCTGCATGTGCAAATGGCTTTAGATACCTTTTAGGTCCATAAATTACCACATAGCATATATTCAACACAAAAAACAGCAACAATTTGTTGTTGACAAAGGACAGCTGGACTTATAAAGGGCCCCATTACCTTCAGTAGCTTAGGGCCTCATCAAACCTAAATCCGGCCCTGATTTGGGGTTTTACATTGCAGGACAGAATTTAAAACAAAGATGTGCTCTCCGAAGCCCACATTCCTAGCATGTTTGCACTGCTGTCTCAACAACGTCTGTGCTGGCTTGGTCATGTCCAAACCTTGGTCGAAAAAGAGCTCCGCCTTGGGCTCAGGGAATATTTGCCACCTCCAATAAGACTGAGGTGATTAGCATCCTGCTGACCTCAGTCCTCCTCAAAGGCATCTGAACAGGGGCTCTCACTTTTGCAAGAGCCCCATAGCAAACGCTCGCAGCATCCCTAGGATAAAAAGCACCTAGAGCGCAGACTACAGGAATAAGGGCAGTGGATCCAGCACCCAATTGGCCTGCAAAAGAACAACTCGCCCTGGTTTCACCTGCCTGAAGGGCCTGCTGTCTTCACATGCAGCTTAGACCTATGGAAGGCTGAAGGCAAGAGAAAAAGAGCTCCACTTTGAGCTGCCAGTCTCTTGTCTGCTAAGAGAACACAGATGAAGGACCGGTTATTAGGATTAGTCCCAGAGCCCAGATAACATGCTGAGACATACACAATGACCCAATTACAACACCAAGACCGAATCATTTCAGTACACGTCGTGCCTGGAGAATTACACTGTTACCATTCTACACTGAGAGTAGAATTGCACACTTGTTAATTAGCATTCCTACTCTTCTTTTTCACATATGCAATTATAACGTATTTTGTACTCAGGTTGAAAGATGCATGCATGGTGTGATATGGGAATGGCCCATGCCAGTCTAATTTTTGTCACAGTGTCTGCATAGCAGGCACAGGAAGGAGGCATGATATGGGCCAGCAGCCTGAAGACAAAACTGTGGAAAATGCTGAACTGGTAGGTTTTTTTGCCTGCCATTCAGCTGTTAAAAACATCACCTCTCTAGAAGGAAATAAAAATGTGACCGTCCTTCTTTGTTACTGTCCTTCAACTACGAAAGGTCAATGGGTAATGCACACTATAAACACGTTAAAGGTAATGGTAAAGGTACCCCTGCCCGTACGGGCCAGTCTTGACAGACTCTGGGGTTGTGCGCCCATCTCACTTAAGAGGCCAGGGGCCAGCGCTGTCCGGAGACACTTCCGGGTCACGTGGCCAGCGTGACAAAGCTGCATCTGGCGAGCCAGCGCAGCACACGGAAACGCCGTTTACCTTCCCGCCAGTAAGCAGTCCCTATTTATCTACTTGCACCTGGGGGTGCTTTCGAACTGCTAGGTTGGCAGGCGCTGGGACCGAGCAATGGGAGCGCACCCCGCCGCGGGGATTCGAACCGCCGACCTTTCAATCGGCAAGCCCTAGGCACTGAGGCTTTTACCCACAGCGCCACCCGCGTCCCATATACACGTTAGGCTTTTTTTTTTTAAGGAAGGTTTAAAATCTAGCCTTGGTGTAATGTCTCTGTTTATACAGAATCATAGAATTGTAAAGTTGGAAGGGACCCTCTGAGCGTCATCATTCTAGCCCAACTCCCTGCAATACAGGAATGTTTTGCCCAACATCAGGCTCAAACGCACAGACCCTGAGATCCCAACTGAGCTATCCATAATTAGGCAAATTGAACATGGAGAACAAAATGGTCATGGGAGAAGGAGAAAAAAGAATTCATGTTGTGGAGAGTACAGAAAGAACCTACAGACTTTGGACTTGCAACAGCAGCTCCTCCTCTCCCAACCTGGTGCCCTTCAGATGCTATGGACTAGAACTCGTGTCAGTCCCAGACAGCATATCTGGAGGGCACCAGATTGCCAAATGTTGTTCTACAACATTGCCTTCTCAGGTGTGATTATAGTTGAGCAGATATTAATGCTTGAGCCTGTGTATCACATAGCAGGAACAGAAGCCAGCTCTTCCACTGACTTAACCTTGCAGGTTAAGTGCCACCTGGTGGCTCATCTCTAACTGATGTCACATCTATTTAGGAACATTGAACACAATCTTTATCTATATAAGGACATGGTTTCTAAACGTAAGGGATAAAACCATAGTTATTTTGAGGCAGGCAGGTATTCAAACCATCAGCTTTATTTTAATCGCATATACCAAATATATGTAGATCCCTAGTTGTGATAGCAGATGTCACAGAACATGTGCTTTATTCATTAATATAGTTCCTCTTGGCTCCTCCTTTATGTTTGTGTGCCACTTAAAATGCTGAGAAACTGAGATGGTACAGTCTTTTGATAGGACTGTACCAGCTCCAGTTTTTTGTTTTTTTGTTTTTGTTTAACGTGTTGGAGGTTAGGTGTTTCAAAGCATGATACCACAGGAATCTTTTTTTCAAATCTGCAACCATTTCCCACATCAACATTTCCTATCTGATGCTCTCCTGGTCCATGGTTGCATTAGCTGGAGCACATGGGAGTTGTAGTCCAAAACATCTGGAGAACATCGAGTTGAGGAAGGTTGTCCCACACAGACACATGGAGCAGTAGAGCTTACCGTACTTTACGTTATAGGTGAAATCATAACTTTACGGTTTGTACCCAGAGAGAAACCAACAATAAAATATAACATCCCCTACAAATAATAGTATTTCCAAAACAAACTGTTCTTAAAAGCACCCAGGTTAAATTGTCAGGGATTTGTTTGATTGTTTTATATCCCAATCCTTCATAAATTGTTCTGCACACATTTCCCTAAACATGGATAAATGTCATCCAGGTTCAGACTGAGGACTGGGAAAGAGGAATTAATTGTAAAGCCACTCTGGAAATTGTAGCTCATTGAGGGGAATTGGGGTCTCCTAACAAAACTCAGAACCCTTAACAAACTACAGCTCCCAGAAATCTTTAAGGGAACCCATGACATCACATGTGCAGTGTGAATGTAGACAGTGGACCTCTGAGATTTCACATATCAAACTGAGGACACATTTACCAAGGTGGAAAAGAAAACGACATTAGTTCCTAGAGATGGTTGGACCAATATTGTAATCACATGCAATATTAAGCATGGATCTTTCCCAAATGCTAAACTAGAATGTGTGTGTGTGTGTGTGTGTGTGTGTGTGTGTTGAAGTATGTTGACAGATGTACAGAAAAATACAGAGCGATGATAAATATGCAGTCCACATTGCAAGCTCAGTGCACTTGCTATGGTCGCCCTGCAAAGGAGCTCTTCCACCTGAGGACAGATCACTCAGTTCTTCCTTTACTGGCAAAGAAAAGATCAACATGGCTTATTTCAGTATTAGTGCAATAAACACAATATCCTAAGGAAACTGGCCAGGCTGCCATCTGGATAACAGGTGTGCTGCCATTTATACAGTCCCTTGGCAGGGGTACATCTGCCATGCCTCTCTCATACTCTGCAGCTTCCATTTCAGATAGCTTCTGCCCTGTGTCACCTTGAGCTCAGAAGGTGGTACTTAGTTTCAACAGCTGGATCTTGTTTCCACTCCACCAAGAGCAACTTCTAGGAAGTACAGAATTTGTTTCCTAGTTTTAAAAAATAACCATTTATATCCTACTTGAGGAACAAACCTATTGACATGTTTGTACATCATATATTTAACAGAGAGAGAGAGAGAGTTGTTCTTCAAAACAGTAGTAATATCCTGAAGAAGGAAGTGATAAATAATCGGGATTTCCTCGGCCTCTTTTAAACAAGAGCTTCCATGGCTGTCTTAATAAGTTTCAGGTGCAGCTGATCCCTGGAATCTGCCAGAGGAAGTGAAAGCTTTTAAGATGCCTGCAGATAAAACACGCCAGGGCAGGAGAACAGATGTGCTTCTTTTTTGTGGTTGCATTGGGAGATGCCGTAAACATAAAGTGCAAGGAAAAGATGAAGCATCATTCATTGAATCCGTATGACCTCCCACGGTCACACCCTTCAAGTTTTGTTGAAACATTGCCATCCTATTTGGTGATCCAGTCAACACAGAATCAGAAGTATGCATTTGATTAATCAAACTTGGTTTGGTTTGCTTGATTAGAGTGCAACTGACAAAATCTGTAGGCTTGGGGTGGCATTCAACTACCACATCCCAGAATAGGATGCTGGATTAGATTGGCCTGACCCAGCAGAGCTCTTCTTATGTTCTTAATAATGCAATCTGTGTTGATCTATGGTCCCTGCAGCTGCTCCCAGTCCCCAGTCTAGCTGTCGCATTCTGGATTAGTTGTAGTTCCTGAGTCACCTTCAAAGGTAACACCACATAGAATGCATTGCACTAGTCCAGGCATGGCCAAACTTGGCCCTCCAGCTGTTTTTGGGACTACAACTCCCATCATCCCTAGCTAACAGGACCAGTGGTCAGGGATGATGGGAATTGTAGTCCCAAAACAGCTGGAGGGCCAAGTTTGGCCATGCCTGCAGTAGTCCAAGCGGGAGATAACCAGGGCATGTACCACTCTGGTGGGCCTAAACTAACAAAATGGATTTCAATACAGTCAAATGTAAGGTTCTACACATAGGCAGAAAGAATCAGCTGCACAAATATAGAATGGGGGCAACACCTGGATTGTCAGTAGTACATGTGAAAATGATCTAGGGGTCTTAGTAGACCACAAGCTAAACATGAGTCAACAGCAGGAAAAAAAGTGCTAATGCTATTCTAGCCTGCATAAACAGAAGCATAGTGTCCCAATCAAGAGAAATAATGGTGCTGCTCTATTCTGCCTTGGTCAGAATACACCAGGAATACTGTGCCCAGTTCTGGGCACCACAATTTAAGAAAGATATTTAGCAGCTACAACGTGTGTAGAGGAGGGCAACCAAAATAATTAACGACCTGAGAACCAAGCCTTATGAGGAACGATTGAGGGAACCGGGTATGCTTGGCCTGGTAAAGAGGAGACTGACAGAAGAGATGATCACCATCTTCCAATATCTAAAAGGCTATCATATGAAAGATGGAACAAGCTTGTTTTCTCCTGCTCCAGAGGCTACGACCCAAACCAATGGATTCAAGTTACAAGAAAGGAGATTCTGGCTAAACATCAGATGTTTGACAGTGGAACAGGCTCCCACAAGAGGTGATAGACTCTCATTCCCTGAAGAGGTTGGATGGCCAACTGTCATGTATGATCTAGCTGAGATTTCTGCATTGCAAGGGATTGGACTATATGAACTTTGGGGTCCCTTCTAACTCTACAATTCTATGATTCATGATGTACAGGCTCCAGGATCAGACGTACCATGCCTCAGAATACCAGTTGCCAGAAACACAAGCGAGAGAGTGCAGTTGCATTCATGTCCAGCTTGTGGGAGACCCAGAGACATCTGGTTAGCTATTGTGAGAACAGGATGCTGGGTTATGCGGGCCTTTGGTCTGATCCATCAGGACTCTTCTTATGTTCATGTATCCATATGGTGAGCAGGAAGTTTGAGAGGGAAGCCAGAAATATATCCAGTTACAAAGGATGAACCCCAGGAAATGGATATAACAATGAACATATGTTCAAGGTACACCATCAGTATCTATGAGAAACTTCAACAGATATCAGACTGCTATACAAAACACTCGGCCCCAGGAATGCGTTGTTTAATATCTGTTCTGTTTATATTGTGCATTTCTTGTGGCACATTAAAGGCAAGAAACGCAGGGACTTAGGTGGTCTCCCACTGGCCATATGCAGACCTTCAGCAAGGTTCCTGTATCATGGGCCTTCAGCCCATACCGTTAAAATGCATAAAACAATTGTCAGAAAGGTTTCTCACTTCACCACTTGGTTTCTTTATGGATTTGAACAACTTCTGAATGCTCAGTTGGGTGCTGATCATCGTAGGTACCTTAAAATCATTGTAATCATGAGTTGGTAGATTAAATCAGGAGTTTATCTGAGGTGGCACTAAGCTTAATATGTCTTTCTCAAACATAATGGTAGAAGTCCGCTGAAGCCTATGAACCTGTCAACAATGGTTGCCTCTTCAAATATATAAAGTTAGAGAAAGCTTATTATGGAACCACTCAGATATGCCTTACAAGGTATAGGTGTATCCAACTGAAATAGGGTAGACCCATTAAATACAAGGCATCTACTCTGAGTAGGACTAACATTGGTTATAACCATCCGTATAATGAGGAAAGAAAAGTGAGTGTAATGGTTAATATAGACTTGGGCTGTTCTTGTTTTCTAAAAAAAGATATTGCATTCTTGGATGTTGTTTTGTATTTCCTTGGAGTTCCCCCAAGCCTGCTGCCACCTCCCTCTTGTTTCTAAGTGTCCCCATTGTGGACCCTACCCTATCAGCACTACAACTCACATTCACTATGATAGGGAGCAAAATTGCAGATGAAGGCTGAGGCTTAGAAAGTACGTCTTGCCTAAAAAAAACTACTAAACAAGTCTGTGGCTAGTGTAAGACTTTCTGCCTCACACTCTTAGCCACTATAGACTGTATAGCATAAGACATTCACTCTGGATAGCTTTAATTTAATGTTTATGCTGTTTTTACAATGTGGCATTACTAGCATGAGCCTTCAAGAAAGGGTTAAAAACCTGACTTTCATAGATTCTGATGCTGAAGGTTTGGCAAGGAGTCAAATGCAGAGATACATATTAGACGGAAGGGAAATTGTCTTCAGCAATTGGGCTTCTGAGTTTGACATTTCACTTTACAGCCACCAGATAGCAGAAGAACCGCTGACTTGATATGAATTCTGGATGGAGCAGGAAAAGTTTGATTCTAACGCAAAGTGAAACAAAACATATCCCAGACATTCCAGAGTGACCCGCATGCCAATATTCTGCAGTGCTTGGAAATACAGTGGTGGGAACCTTGAGCATGGTCTAGGTTACTGTGTTAAACATGGGAGCACTTCAGTTTGCTACTTCATAATCCCCAAGTTGCTGTGTCATTGCCTTGTAACACAGCATATGTTTACAGTAGGGAAGGAATTCTATTCTCTTTGAATATGGATTGAAATGCAAGTTCAAAAGAACTCATCAATTATCCTTCTGCATCCATCCTGGAATGAGCTTTGTGTCCTGATGACTGATACATAAAATGACACCTTTACTGGATCTTTCACCTGTGTTTGTTTCTAGTTCAGGTTGGGGAAGGTTTTTTCAGCTCAACAGCCACATTTCCTTGTGATTGGCTTGCCTGCCTTTTCCACTAATTGGTTCTAGTCCTGCCCTCTAGAGCAACAAAGAACAAGACTGTTCTCTCTTCTGTGTGTCGCAGCTCTTCATATGTTTGGTCCTCATCCAGCCTATCATTCAGACACTGTGTGCAGCTGAAGAGGGAGAGGGGAGTTACTTACCAACCATTTGTCAAAGAGAAATAAGTGCTTTGTCTAAGCACACCTGAGTTCTCTCCCTAAATCACACCCCACCTATGTGTGAACTGTCCTGCATCAGTTTTGTATTAGATAGTCCTATGTAGCAATGGCATTGCGATGGACCTACAGTATATTTGGGGGGGGGGGCTGAAGCTTGAACTGTTAGGGAGGCCCTTCACAACCAGCAACGAGGTCTGGGTAACCACTATTAACTTCTTCAATGGGGTTGTTCCATGACAGATATCACCACCAATTTTCTGTGAATTTGTATTTTTGTGAACTCATCGTCCTTCCTCTAGGGTCTTGACCTCTGTTAAAAAAGGGGATACATTAGCCACAGCAGAGCAGCCAACTTACTGCAACACTCCACCTTTACAACATCAGTGCTACTGACAGATGCTACTGACAGTATTTTTGTTGGTGAAATAAATACAAATATATATATATCAATTGCAGTCATACTAGACCCCCTAGATTTAAGCAATGTGGATTAAAGTCACCTCTGGAGTGCCTCCAGGATAAGGGGCCCTGAAGCTTAAGCTTCATTATTTTCATAGTAGCTCTGGCCCTGATTGCAACTGATATGCCACATATTATGAAGGAAGCGTCCCAGTGGCTTCAGATTGGATGCTTATGCAGTTCGATGATGAAGCATGTTGCTGTTGGCAGTGCAGCAGCTACAAAAAAACTCAGGGAGAACATTTGTTATATTTTCCCTTCCCATTTAACACACAAAATGTAGCTCTCCATTACTTCAAAGACAAAACACTTCTAAGGCTTACCCAAGTGCGGCATGACACAGAGGCCATGAAACAGAAAGTCTGAAACCTTGTTATGGTGTGGGTGGGAGATTACAGCAGCAGTAGCTGAACAGTTACACTGTCCAGTCCCGGAAATGAGGAAATGACGTTTAATCAGATGCAGATGGCAAGCAAATGCACCGTTTCCAACTATAAAGCACACAATTCTTCTCTTCCCCCTGGAAACATGTATGCTGGCGCTGCAGAACTTCTCTTGCAAAAGTGCCAGGGAGGGGGGAATTGCAATGTGGGTGACCGTTGCCAACAGAGTAGGTCCAGATTAAGAAGTAGTGAACTTTGTTCCCAGGATCAAAAGTATAGCACTGCTTATTCTACGTTGGGAGCAAGGAACCTCAGCCTCCCCAAACAACTTTATGATTACCATGGGAAGTCAGCTGTGTCCTTCTGGTCCAGATTGTAGAGATCATTGTTTATTTATTCCACACAATTTATACACCGCTTGATTGAATGCTCAGTGCAATGATGTAATTGACAACATGCCATTTTATAGATTCTGCCCCAGCAAAGAACTCTGTGTAAAATGTATATTGCAAGTCTCATTCTTCCATAAGCCTTGGAGAGAACCTGTAGCTTTGGGTGAAAATGTCTGGTGGTTTTTCTATTCTTGTGCACTTAAGAAAACACTCCAATAATCTGCCGCAAAAGGTTTGGGCCTTGAACCAGAAATGCTGGCATAACAGAAACACTCATAAGTATTCATACAAGGAGACTCAGATGCTCCAGAAAGCAGGACTGGAACTAAATGGGTGGAAATGACAAGGAAGCAGATTTCAGCTGAACGGTAAGAGTTGTTTGCCAGTGGAACAGGCTACCTTTAGGTGAGGGTTTGCCTTCCTCTTAGCACATTTCTCCCTTTTCGTCCTGAGTTCAAGCATCTTCAAAGTCCATGACACCTTTGGTAAAGGCTGTTCTCCATTTGGAGCACTCGCAGGCCAGTGTTTCCCAATTGTTGGTGTTTATGCTACATTTTTTAAAGATTTTCCTTGAGAGAGTCTTTAAACCTCTTTTGCTGGCCACCAGCATTATACTTTCCATTTTTAAGTTCAGAATAGAGTAGTTGCTTTGGAAGACGAAAATCAGGCATCTGTACAACATGACTGGTCCAACTAGGTTGATGTTGGAGAATCATTGCTTCGACACTGGTGATCTTTGCTTCTTTCAGTACACTGGCATTAGTTTGCCTGTCTTCCCAAGTGATGTGTAAAATTTTCGGAGACACTATTGATGGAATCTTTCAAGAAGTTGGAGATGTTGTTTATAAGTGGTCCATGTTTCACAAGCATACAGTAAGGTTGGTAGTACAATAGCTTTGTAAACAAGCATTTTGGTTTCCCTGCAAATGTCCCGGTCCTCAAACATTCTGCAGAGTTCTGATGTGTAGCCTTGATATGACAGGTAGATTTTACTTCTAGCAGTCATGTGTTGCATTTGTACTCTCAAAGCAACATGCAGAATATTAAATAAAAATAAAAATCACAAGGAAACAAATGATAAAAACAGGTAATAAAGGCAACATGGAAGCATATAATTCATCAAAGTGATCAGTGGAACTGTCTCCCTCAGTGGCTGTGGACTCTCTGTAGTTGGAGGTTTTTAAAGCAGAGGTTGGATGGCCATCTGTCATTGATGCTTTAGCTGAGATTTCTGCATTGCAGGGGGTTGGACTAGAAGACCCTTGGGTCCCTTCCAACTCTACAATTCTGATTCTATGATCAATTACATCATACAGATGACTTTAGAAAGTTAGTTTGCTTTGGATCAAAATCACATGTGGAATGGTCAAACCGAAGGGAGATCCATAGGGTAAATGTTACAACTGCAAAGCCCCCACTGTTGACCCCCCTCCTTACTATTGTAACCAGCCTAGAAGGAAGGTACATCAAAAATCCCAAAAGGTAACTCAGATTAATGTCTGGTGAGATCCCCAAGTCTTCTTAATATACACTTAAATCAATAGGTTCTACTTCTAACTAGCCTCATGCATGTTTGTGTGTCTGTGTCCTCTATGTATGTGTGTTCTCTATATGCATATGTAGGAGCTCCTTGGGTGCTCAGTGTCTGAAAGCAATCAATAAGTAGGAGAAAGTGTGTTAACACAGATGCTTTGTTAGGCAGATTTATGGGAGAAAACAACTTTCTCATAGATACTCAAGACACAAAGGGAAAGGAAGTGGAGGAAGCTGATGAAATCAGATCCATCGTAGCTTTGATATCTCATTCAAAAACAGAACTGGCTCAGTTTCAGAGGCAGGACCTTATGATTCCATGTTTCCTGCTCCACTGGAATCATTGACAAAGGACAATGACTATCTATTCCTTAGAAGCAGGGGGTGGAGCAGAGAGCCATACATGGGCCATCAAGCCAATAAGAAAACAGAAAAGAAGCAGAGAGACTAAGCCCAGTAATTTCAACAAACCATGCTGGATTCTAAATGCAGGCAGCTGCTTTTCATTCGTCCACCCATTTTAATTGCTTCAAAATCTACCTATTTCTTAGCATGCCAGGGGCTGTGTCGATGCCATTAAAAAATACTTTCTAGATCATCACACACACTTAGTTGTGTTGAGTTCAGTAAAACTGCACTCCACAGATGTCTAGAAAAGCTTTAACTCAACAAATGTGGTAGTGTTGTATTGTCTTATTTATGCAAATTGATTCTCGCTGGAGTTAAAGATCTGACTGGGACAAACCTTGCTATGTTGAACTCGTATTTTGCACAATTTGTATACGGTGTCTGTGTGACAATGTGTTGTTTGCCATGCCTAATAAAGGATTTAAAAAAATGTTAAAAGGCTAATGCAGCTTCTTGATCCTCTGCTATCAAGGTGTTTTGAACTGTAACTCCTACCAATCCCAGATAACTGTAGTTGTAGCCTAAAATACCTACAGTAGAAGGGACTAGGTTGGGGAAGGCTGGGTGAATGGTTTCTCCTCAAGGATTAAAAAAACAACAACTGACTTCATGCAAACTTTATGGTAAGAAGCATAAATGAGCACTTACCTGCATAGGGTATATGTGCAGTGCTTTGAGATAAAGGACAGATTGGATTTGAGTCAACAGCTGGAATGCCAGTGGAGAAAAAGCAGAGGGGTTGGAGAGTAGTCTTCTGCCAGATGCCAACGAGAAGGAAGTGATGAAGGGGAAATCCTAGGGAGAACCAGGACCACAAGAATTGGTCATGGTAGAAGACAGTCTTCAGCAGCCTACAACACAGGTGAAGGGAAGGTGCAGGAGCAAGACATAATAATATTTAATGCTGTATTGTTTTTCACTTGATTGGAAGCCGCCCAGAGTGGCTGGCTTCCAATAATAATAATAATAATAATAATAATAATAATAATAATAATAATAATAATATCAGACTGATTGGTAAGCAGCAGTGAGGAGTGTCTTTGTCACGGTCCGGGTTACAGGCAGTCAGAGTCCCGGCTTGGTACGTCGGGACCAGGGTAGAGGTCAGGAAGCAGGAATCAGCAGTCTAGGATCAGCAGTCCAGGAGTCAGGAAGCCAAGAGTCCAAGGGTCAAGAAAACAGTGGTCAGGAAGCCAAGTGTCCAAGAGTCAGCATACCAGGAGTCAGGAAGCCGAAGCACAGCTAGGTGGGTAGTGTGTTGCTGTGGCAAAGAGCCAGAGGGAAATGATGGCCTTATATACTCCTCCCGGCCCTTGTCAGCAGGTGCTACGAGTCTTCTGTCAAGCCTCACCTGTGCGGCCGCCGCGCCTTGCTCTTCCAGGTCAAACTCAGGAAGGCCCCAGTCCTGTGAGGCCCTACCAGTCACAGTGCCTAGCTCCTGCATATACTCCTGCCAGTCTTCAGCATATTGCAAGATGTGATGAACCTCAAATCATGAAGAGCAAAGAATATTCCAGCTCCAGGTCTCCAAAGAAGGGTTGGAGACCCTTCACTCTATTCATCTGATCATTAGGAACCACTGTTTCCTTTTAAAGAACTCAAAGCCCACCATGCTACTCAGCATAAAAGAGGGCTATTTCACTCATGTCCTGCTTTAAATGTAAAATAAAAACATCAGATATTAGGCACAAATGCCTAGACTTTCTGGAGAATTATTTAGCCTCATTTATGTCATCTCTCTCCTGCCAACCTAGCAGTTTGAAAGCATGTCAAAGTGCAAGTAGATAAATAGGTACTGCTCCGGCGGGAAGGTAAACCGCATTTCCGTGCGCTGCTCTGGTTCGCCAGAAGGGGCTTAGTCATGCTGGCCACGTGACCCAGAAGCTGTATGCCGGCTCCCTTGGCCAGTAAAGCGAGATGAGCACCGCAACCCCAGAGTCGTTCACGACTGGACCTAACAGTCAGGGGTCCCTTTACCTTTACCTTTATGTCATCTCTACTAGGTACGAATCTGAATGCTTGTTTGCATTGATTCACCAATTTGCTCTATTTGTCCCATTCATCTGCCTTTTTCTTTTAGTTAAGTGTTCATGAAAATGCCATGAACTTGCCATAGACTGAAAAGCTTTCACAACTGCATGACTTCTACATATGCATATAGAGGACACATATGCATAGAGGACACATACACACAAGCATACATGAGGCTGGTTAGAAGTAGAGCCCACTGATTTAAGCATTTATGAAGTCTCAAAAAGACTTGGGGATCTCGCCAGACATTAATTTGAGTTACCTTTTGGGATTTTTTATTTACAGCTATGTGAAACTGTGATTCACAGAATTTTTGCAATACCCGCCTCTCTCTTTTTAGCGATTTCATGCTTATTAAGAAAAGGTTTTGATCTATTTACCTATATATTCTTATTAAAATCAAAAACTGCTTCTGATTCTACTATCATTTCTTTTCATTTGTAACAAAATGTCCAGGAGTGTGGTGCTTACAAAAACCACATGCTATAGAATAGGTCCAGGGTTTGGATATAGTCTAAATAGGAGCAACCAATGTGGTGTTCTCCGGAGAGGAGCAGATCTAATATCATATATTATCAATTAAATCATCACACTGTGCTGAGCATTCATTTACTCAATACATATCTATTACAATATGCAAACTTCAACATGGAAATAATAATGTAAATGTAAATCTACTGCCAAAAAAGCAACCAACATCACTAGGATCATTTAGGAGGATACAGAATGGTTCATAACATAAAGCGCTAAGCCCAAGTTCAGACCTTCCCCCAGAGCTGTCATTCAATTTGCATTGATGAGCAATGTGGGACTCTTCTATCCTCCAGACACTGAATATCAATGGTGAACTAGACTCTGCATAAACACCTGATTCTGTTGATGAATCAGTCATTCAAGTGGAGTTTCTTATTCATGCTCAGTGTTAGGTGCATACTAAGAGGGAATGAACTCGCACTGTTACTCCATCACACAAATGGAACAGGTGAACAGGCGCAGGTGTAGCAAACATGGCACCCTCCAAATGACTGCAACTCCCATCAGCCCTTGTCATCACGGCCAATGGTCAGGGATGGCAGAAGTTGTAGTCCACCACCATCTGGAAGGGATTGCATTGGCTGGTCGAAAAGGGAATTGAGCAGGCCTAGGTCTGGTCAACGTCTGGATGACAAACTACCTGAGAACGATATGTGTTCCATTATGACACAAAAGAAATAATAATAATAATAATAATAATAATAATAATAATAATAATAATAATAATAATTTATTTATACCCCGCCCATCTGGCTGGGCCTCCCCAGCCACTCTGGGCAGCTTCCATAGAAACCAAAAATACAGTAAAATATCACACGTTAAAAACTTCCCTGAACAGGGCTGCCTTAAGATGTCTTCTGAATGTCAGGTAGTTGTTTATCGCTTTGACATCTGCTGGAAGGGCGTTCCACAGGGCGGGCGCCACTACCGAGAAGGCCCTCTGCCTGGTTCCCTGTAGCTTTGCTTCTCGCAATGAGGGAACCGCCATAAGGCCCTCGGCGCTGGACCTCAGCGTCCGGGCAGAATGATGGGGGTGGAGACGCTCCTTCAGGTATATTGTAATTAACAATGCATAGCTTCCAACTTTTGATGGAGAGAAGAAATTCCTGGTCAATTTTTATTACCAGTTTCTTGGTGTATGCAGTCAAAGATCATTTGAAACATTATCTTTTAAGTGTACACTTCCCAGTGGATTTTTGCATATATTCATTTCATTAAAGACAAAAATGCTTGTACATATTTAGTGTCCTTTAACACTCTAGTTTAAACATGCTGAGTTCTCAAGGAAAACAGAAAATGGTGTGCCATCAAAACTAGCTTGGTGACTAAACTCCAGTATTAGCTACAGCTTCAGAACATATCACCAACTGATGCAGCCAAATGACCTGAGCAGCTTAAATAAGTAAAGCATGACAACATGAGGATGGATCCTGAATTAGATTGTGGCACATCCACTGCAAGTAGCTTCAGCTTCTTTTGGGGTTAAGAGATTCACCAAGCATCCCAAAAGCATGAAACCAAACATCCAGATGAGCGAATCCTCCTCCTCCTCCTCCTCCTTCTTTTGACAGCTTTTTCTTCATATTGTATGTGGCTTAGAGCCATCTCTGTGAGGACCTACAATGACTCCTCTTTAAAAGAGAAGATCCTCGCAGAGAATTTCTTTCCCTTTTGGCCCACCACAGGAGGGGCCAATCACACCCATGTTTAGCTTGTTTGTGTTATCAAACCATCTGTAAAAACAGCACAAAGTTCAGAAAAGGACTCTGGGGCTCGGTCACTTGGAGACATTTCCTGTGCAACACATTTCCTTTGGGTAACAGCAAGCATAACATGGGATACAGTTTGTTTACCTATTGTGACTCCCCGTGAGGTTATAGCAGCCTTCCCCACACTGATGCCCTCCAGATGTTGTTGGAGTACAATTCCCATCATCACTGGCCATTGCTCGTGCTGACTAGGGCTGATGGGAGTTGTAGACCAACAACTGGAAGACATCCCATAGCAAAAGGCTGAGTTTTAGTAACTGAAGCTGAACACCTCAGGAAAGGTACTGGGTATTCTTACGTGTTTGGTGCAACAGTCAGTCACCATGGAGGGCAGTGACTATCCTAAGAACAACTTCAGTAGCTCAAGCCTTGGGTCTCAGTGATAATACTGTAGATAGAAGCTCTCCACACATTCTGCTGATGGGTGAACTTGGAATCACCTTAGCAATACCAACTTTCTTGCTTTTTTTAAAGATTTCATGAAGGTATGGAAAATACTGCAACAAACATGAAATAATACCATGTTCTATCACTCAGATAGCATCAAAGCATAGGGCTATGTCAATGGGAGAAGTCTTCAGATGTCCATACTTCATGCATTGGGAAATTGAGAGAGTTATGGAGATCCTTTGAAGTCGTGCAAAAAATAGTCCCACCGTGCAGCCTGGAAATGCTCTGTGTTTTGTAGTCCATTAAAGACTCTCATATTCTGCATTGTTCTTTCAGCAGTTTCTAGATTCCAGATGTTCTCCTATCACAACAGTATTTGCAGACCTTAAGCACCAACAACTTTCTCAGAGAATTCTTGGGCAAAGCTCAGCTCTTTTCCAGGATTACGCTCCTCCCATCTCTGAGTGCCTCTCCCACTTCAGGGTTGATGGTGCTGTGCACATGTGGCTAATCATATCACACAGAGAGCAATTTACAATGATACACCAAAAGCCAACTGAGACTAAGGGTATGTTCACATCACCACTTACTCAACATCTAGCACGCTCCTCTGCTCGTTTTTAAAGCAGGCATAGAAGAAGAGGAGGAGGAGGAGGAGGAGGAGGAGGAGGAGGAGGAGTTTGGATTTGATATCCCACTTTATCACTACCCTAAGGAGTCTCAAAGCGGCTAACATTCTCCTTTCCCTTCCTCCCCCACAACAAACACTCTGTGAGGTGAGTGGGGCTGAGAGACTTCAAAGAAGTGTGACTAGCCCAAGGTCACCCAGCAGCTGCATGTGGAGGAACGGAGACGCGAACCCGGTTCCCCAGATTATGAGACTACCGCTCTTAACCACTACACCACACTGGCAACCTTGGCCCTCCAGATGTTTTGAGACTACAATTCCCATCACCCCTGACCACTGGTCCTGTTAGCTAGGGATGATGGGAGTTGTAGTCCCAAAACATCTGGGGGGCCGAGGTTGCCTACGTTTTAAAGCTACATTCAAACAACATTAGCCACAGTCCATATAGATCCTGTAGTTTATTGAAAATAGAAACATTTTCTTTTTCTTAAGCCAGCATCAATCCAACCAGAAAACTGAATGTGGCGTAAGTGGTAAAGTGAACATTTGAGACAGCCATCACACGTGTGTACATGAGTTCGAATGCTCAGATGACAACTCCATAAAAAGAAATTCAGGGTGTGGGGTGTGCAGTGGAACCAAAAGGGTCATGCCGTTGGGTGAAGACATCCCCACCCCCTCTCTGGTGAACAACAGCATGTACATGCAGCTTGAAATGCAGTGGAGGGAAATGTGAACATACCCTAAATTTGAAGATATGACAGTGGCATAAAATAAACACTCATCATGGTCTAGTTTTCTTCCTGTGGTTTCTAGAACCACCCGTAGTGTAGTTCAGCTTAGCTTAGTCATTGCCCACAGGCTTTCGGGTAAACTCTGTGTCCATGGATAGAGGCAGGGGGATATGTACATGCCCTTCCCCCAATGCCCTTGAACTCCTTGTAGATGCATTAAATAGAATATAGCAAAAAGTCTAGGCCAGGCATAGGCAAACTCAGCCCTCCATATGTTTTGAGACTACACTTCCCATCATCCCTGACCACTGGTCCTGTTAGCTAGGGATGATGGGAGTTGTAGTCCCAAAACATCTGGATGGCCGAGTTTGCCTATGCCTGGTCTAGGCCATGGCAACTTTCAACCCTTCCATGGGCTAATTTCATTCAATCTAGATTGACTATTGGCAAAGAACTGCAAATGGTCAAAAGGGAATTTGTAGTGTAAGTCAATCCAGGCTGAATTCCACTTATGGTGAGGGCACATACATAACCATTTTATTGTGAGGCGATGCAGTTGTGAGCCTGTATGGACCTGTATGTTTGCTGCAGCCATTATAGACTAAAGTGGCTGTAAAGATGAGGCCATAACTCATTCTGATTTAGAATGTACAAGGAGGGGCTTTCTTTGGTAAGACTGCCATTAAAGAAGTGCAAAATAAGACGGCCTGCCACTGTGCAACCCATATATAACCACCTCAGCTTCTCCACTGTCTTCTTAAGGTGAGCTCTCTTAAATTGCTTAACAAAACAAAACCTTTCAGTACTGGCAAAAAAAAAAATAAGGAAATAAAACTGCTCCTATTCCCTCCTCTGACACTCCCCCAAGGGTTTTTATTCATACCTAAACAGCATGGGATTTATGGCTGACACAAAGGAGTTTTTTCTTCCAAATGAATTTCATTTTTATTATTCTGCCTCTGTTTTCTTCTCCCCGTCAGGCTATTGCTCAACTAAATCTTCATTTTATTACCTAGGGAAGTTGGACTCTATGGTGGTCTATCTGCTCCAATATCGAAAGAGAATCTTTCCCACCCCCCTCTCTCTGATTTGAAAACTCATTCATCACAATGGAGACGGCTCCATAACGAATCCTTCAAGCAGCTATCACCACAGTCATTAAATGTACAACACAAGCCTTAAAAGGAAGGTTCGGATGCACTTTGATGCTTTGCTATAATCGTTTTATTGGGCCTGCAATGGGTGTCCAGATAGCTATCATGGGGATCTCTTCTGGTTGATGCACTGCTACCATAAAACTGGCATTTAGTTTCTATGAACTAAAAGCATTTGGGAAATTTAGGCAGCATGTCAGGCCATCAGGAATGCCGTACAATAAGGAAGGATACACTATTGTATTTTTCAGCAGAAATACGTCTGGTGCTATTTATGTTTTTATTTAGGCACATGACAAAACAATGTCCCTAGAATCCTTCCCCAATGTAATTTCACATGTGGCATGAAGCATCATCTATAGTGCAAGAGACACCCGAGCTTGTCAGATGCATGTCCTTACATTCTGAGGTCAGCCAAGAAGAAGTGTGAGAGATAGCATTCCTGGGTCTTTCAAAGAGTGGGAAATCTGGAGACTGGGTTTTCCCTACTTTCCCAGGAGAAAGCATAAATATTAAGCCAGCCTATTTGAGAGACAGAAACAAACATCTGGAGTTTAAGAAGAGCACCGCTGCTTCACATGTTGGCATGAAATAGAGCAGCCTTCCCCAACTGGGTGCAATCCAGATGTTTTGGAACCACAACTTCCATCAACCCCAGCTAGCGCAACCATGCTGGCTAAGGCGGATGGGAGCTGTAGTCCAAAACATCTGGAGGGCACCAAGTTGGGGAAGGCTGCATCAGAGGTTTAGATGCTTCTGTTTGTTGTCACAGTTGTCAACATCACCACCGGCATTGGCATGGTATCAGCAAATGACAAGTGTCAACAGAACTGTGTCACCAGGGAATGGCATCTACTGTTCTTTGGGAGTTCTTTGGGAGAAGTCATGTGGTTTAAAGCTGTATTGGATGTGCTATAAATGTGTGGTGTGGACCCACCAAAAGGAGATGGTAGGAAGTTTGTTGTCCTAAGCAACTGGTTTCCAAAGGCAAATGGGCACAATTTTGTATTAAGGGAACCATAAAGTTGTTGCAGAGGAAGAAGCACCTTGAGAAGCTTCTATTTTCCTTTTCTTTTGAAGGGCAAAAAGGATGCATTGATGTTCCTTTCTGAAAACATTTCAAAAGTCTGCAATGAGGAAACAAAACTTCATTTCATTAAGTAAATTCCAGAAGTAACATTCATATCTAATGATCATAGTGGTGTAATAAGTTAGTTAACCACACAAACTATTATGTTTAAAACAAGAAATCCACATCTTTTTTCGTATGATCCTTGCTTTGTGATAGAAGCAAATGTTCAGACATAAAACTAAATACTCTTTTAGTAAGTAATTAAATCCAGCAAGCCAAATAAAATTATGTAGTAAATGCAAGATTGCCAAATAACTGTTCTTCCAGTATCTTTAACATAGAGGGTTTTTTTTAAAAAAAAACTTGATTTCAAAACTT
This sequence comes from Podarcis raffonei, assembly GCF_027172205.1. Taxonomy (NCBI): domain Eukaryota; kingdom Metazoa; phylum Chordata; class Lepidosauria; order Squamata; family Lacertidae; genus Podarcis; species Podarcis raffonei. Next base: position 21,817,634 of record NC_070612.1, read on the forward strand.
AAGATGAACATTAATTCAGTTTTCATTTTCTTAAGCTTTTAAGAAGAAAAAAATGACTCAAAAAACTTTAGTGCTTTGAAACCACAAGCAGATACAACTTGTATACATGATTCACAAATACATTTTGGCTTTGAAGGTTTTCGGGCTGCAAATTCTGCAAACACTTTCCACATGCCTGCTAAATCAAACTCAGTTGCCTAAAAAGAAAAAAGGAAAACACATGGGTACTTAGAGGGGACTTAGAACTCAGAATGAATAATTTCCGCAAACACATTTCATATTCCAAAATTTCATCTGGTTACACAAGCCTAACAGACTGTGGCTGGTATGCACATTTCATCGCAACCAAGTTACAAAAAGGACCAGCAACACTTTGCGTAATTTGGAGGGGGGGCACTAATGTTTTGCATAAACATCAAAATGTTTCCATAACTTCTGGAAATGTATCTTACGCGATGTTTAGGAAATCATTGATGAACAAGACATTATGGGAGCTAAGCTATTGCTTTCCATTGTATTTTTCCTTGGCAATAAGAAAACATGAATTCAGGTTCTCACCCATCTATGAACTCTGCAAGATATGAGCTTTAGGCTGCAACAGTCCCACTGAAATTATTTATTAATCACTATTATTTATATCCTGCCTATCAGGATCCAAATCCTTCCAAGGCAGCTTAGAAAAAAATTAAACTACATTAAACACACACCCCAATTTATTATCAGCATTAAAAAGTCATCAGCGTGCTTTCCAGCAGGATACTTAATATGTGTCTTATTTTTATTTCTTTAAAAAATTGCCTACTCCCTCTTTGGAGGAGAGGAGTGATGATTTGGTCGCATCCTGTTTGGGAGGATATGAGCTGTTCACCTTTCCTTCTCACCTTTACTATTTTATAATAGATTGCTACTTATTTTAATAAACTGACCAGTTTGATCACTAGGAGATTTAGTTTTGCCCTGCCAATACCTTCCATGTAGTATTTTGTGTGTTCTCAGCTGCACGTCTGCTTTGTATCTCTTTTTGGCGGGTGAAACGCAGAAGAAACAGGAAAGGCCAGTCAAATTATGGATGTTTTAAGAGGTCAGCGTTATGCCTTTCAAGGCATGTGGAGAAATTTTAAGTATATAAACTCATTTCATGTTCTGTTATGGGTAACTAAAACAGAAAGGAACATGACATGACCTCTTAGTCTTGCAGTCAGTGACACTCTGGAATGAGAGGAAAGAAGGCAAAATTTTGGATAATATCACTGTGTCCATAATCCCAGTCTTGGCTGCTGGCTCAGTCTCAGTAGTTTTGCAGTAGCTAGCATATACGTACCTAGGGAAGGGAGGGAAATTTGTTCACTCTTCCCAAAACCAACATGTTAACGAAAATTCAGCGTGTAAGACCCATTCAACTGTGTAAATAGCTAGGTTGGTTAGAGCATCGTGCTTAGTGCTCTTTTTCAGGGGGTACTCAAGGATCTGCAATAGCGGCACTTTTTTTGTTGTTGTTCTTAAAAAGTGTGGCACTTACTGTAACAACTTCATGGTGAGTACCAGCACCTATTTTTCTAGGGGGGAAAGCACCGATCATGCTGAAAATGACACGGCTGCAGGTTCAATCCCCATAAGGGACAGCTGTATATTCCTGCACTGTAGGGGGTTGGACTAGATGATCCTTGGGGTCTCTTCCAACTCTATAATTCTATGATGTTAGCTTTCCTCTGAGTAGATTGCACTGTCAAAGACTGTGTTCTTTCATCTTTCACCAAGCCTTTTAGCTCTGCATGCTTTCTTAACACGAAAACCAGACATTTCTGCTGTTTACTCCCTCTTTGATCCACAGCAATGCTGATCTGTGGGGCTGAATAGCGACTTTAATTACGAACTATAAATAAATCTTTAGAAAGCCATACGAAAATGCAATATAATCTTAATTGCCACTGCAGATACTAATAACTGCCTTCCAGGAGAGAATATATATCATCTTCAGCAGAACACACTGTAACTGGTAGTTATGGAGCAAAATGAGATAGCCTGGTGTATTGGAGAGCTAAATGAGCATTTCCTCTTATTGAGTGTTTGCCGCTGCTCTCTGAAATGAAGCATTTACTGAAAAAGAAGCAGATGAAGGAAGCTAGAGACCTAACATTATGCAGCAAGAGACTGGCAGTCTCATACTGATCAGGTGTTCCGGGTCACTTCTCATTGTACCTTCCTAGCCTGAGTTCACAAAACATGTATAGGAAAAACACAGTAAATGGCCTCCTTTCCCTCTACAAAAGTACATGTAACTGCATGTTAAACACAAGGAGAACCCTCTGTGTGTTCAGGGAAGGCCCAGCCTCAATGCATGGTGAGAGGAGCACAGTGACTGGAAAAGGAGCCCTAAGTGGGCGGAACAGCTCATGGTTTACATGCAGGCTTCCCAGGTGGGGGGGGCTTTGCATTCTCTTCACAGGGAAGTCCACAACCACATTTCTTAATTTGCTGAGGTTAATCTGGTGCATGTGGAAAGCTGCCAAGAGGTGGTACAGTGGTACCTCGGGTTAAGAACTTAATTCGTTCCAGAGGTCCGTTCTTAACCTGAAACTGTTCTTCACCTGAGGTACCACTTTAGCTAATGGGGCCTCCTGCTGCTGCCGCACCACCGCTGCGCAATTTCTGTTCTCATCCTAAAGCAAAGTTCTTAACCCGAGGTACTACTTCCGGGTTAACGGAGTCTGTAACCTGAAGCGTCTGTAACCTGAAGCATCTGTAACCTGAGGTACCACTGTATCTGTGACATCAAGGTAGGCTTGCCACAGACTCAGGATCTCATTGCCCAGAAATCCCAGGCCAACGGTCCATGTCTCCAGGCTCTCATCCAGACATATGGACTGATGGTTTCTTCTTGAGATGCAGTTTGCGAGGAGATTGTTGGAGTCTTGCTGGGGGGCGGGGAGCAGGGAGAAAGCCATCCCTGGAAAATGTGAGCTCAGGAGAGTGGGGTGGTTCATCATGCACCCACTACCAAGCAAGAGGCACCAACACAGTTTGAGGACACATTGCAGCAGAGGAAAGCAGTGAAGAAGGGTGCAAAGTAGAGCTGGGGTGGGATGAATTCTAGGTTGAGAGCATGACCAAGGAGAATCCCAAGTTCTTAGAAAGGCCTGAAGGGTTGCACTTGGCTGCTGTGCCTGACATTCCCCACCTCTGCCTTGCCATAAAATATAAATTGCCCTACAGACTAGTCCTTTTATTCTAGGCAATAAATTGAATTCTTGTACACACACACACAATAGTTGTAGAATAGCGTCTTAGAGCATTTCCTTCCATGTTCTGGGTCAATTTTAACAAAAGGAGCATTTGCATCCTGCATTTCAGGAAAAGGAGTGGCTGGCTTTCGGCACTAACTTTCAGCAACTGCTGTTTCCTAGGACTTGCTTTTTAGTCACAGTTGCCACAAAAGAAATGTTGAATTCCTCCTCCACAGTTCTTCCGAGTGTATAGTATCCGTCTGTCTTGTATTTCCTGCAGCCAAATAAGAAAGACATGGATTCCCTGAATGATATTGCTAGCATGTGAATAATCGTTATATGAATCATGTGATAAATTCAAAGCCAGCCAAGGCACATCCTAAATGAAAACTGTAGTTTATTTCGTTTTCGTTAGCATTACTGTGCTGTATCTGATGGGAGAGAACAAGATTAGAATTTCTGGTTCTTTATGTATTTGGAAATATTTATAAGCTGTTCTTCATGTAAATCAGCTGTGGGAAACCTTTGTCCCTCCAGAGTTGCTGAGCAACAACTCCCATCAACCACAGCTAGCAATGAATGCTGGGATCTGTAGCTCAGCAACACCTGGAGGGGCAAAGGTTCCCCACACCTGATCTGAATAATACCAGAGCTGTTGCGTGTTGAGGTCCCCAGGGCCACCCCAATAACTCACACATCACACAGAATTTTTTGTTTAAGATTTTTGGCATAATTTTGGCCACAACTTTATTATAATACAAATTTGTGAGTGGTTGCTTAGGCACTGGTTGCGACTATCTGCCCCCACCATGGGGGACAGACTGACATTCCGCACGATGCGAAAGTCAGAATAGGGGAATACACTTGGGGTAGCGACGGAGCATGGAACCTGCCCTCACCCCAAATGCAACCAGGAGCTCATTGCTATGGCCCGAGACCCCTTGACAGAGTGGACAAGCAATAGTTAGCCCCCAATTCCTTTAACGGAATCCCTTGCAGCAGCAGCATTAGAGGGGCAGGCACCCAACCTACCAAGGGCAGGCACTCAACCACTGCCCCTCAACCAACCAAACCGTAAACCAATGCCTAACCGCAACCTTACAAGTTGTGACGATTTGCTACGCAGTAGGCAAAAACCAAATGGCCCCAGTCAATCAGCCAGATGGACAAAATTCCTACCGGTCCCCTTCCCCCAAAGCAAACAACCCCATGACAGGCATAGCAAGGTCAAAGCGAACAACCCTAATTCTAGGGAGGGGGGGACGGGCAATCCGATGCACGGTCGAAAAGAGGAAGCCCTAGCCTCATGCAAGGAGTTTTAGCTTTTCTGGCTGTCAATCAACAAATGGCAACATTAACTTCTTCCCAACAACAAGGGAAGCCCTAATCGCATCAGTGGCCAATGATCAATTAGCCCGCCCCCAACTTTGGAGTGTCCTGGCGGCCCCCACCGCAACACGCGCTCTCCATGAAGGAGAACACGCTTTCACAAAATGAAATAGGATGAAATACGCATTAAAGCCAATTTGATCAAATCGTATTGATTTTTATTATCAATAGCACAATAATGCCACATACTTAAACCAGAAGACCTGCTTTCAGAAACCATAGTAAGTTAGGCAGTTTCCAGAAAACTGAAAATCTACCTGTAGATAGCTGACTCATTGCTATGCTTGTTTCTATGCCCTTATTTGCTCTAACAATTATCTGTTTAAATCCTAACCGGTATTTTATTATATGTTTTTCTTATGCTTGTCTGTGATCGTAATAAAGTTAAGAGGAAGAAGACTCATTGCTAGATTGAATGTGGGTGTACAAGCATCACCAATCGTCATTGTTGTCACTGGCAATTTTATTAATTTATCACTTTCTCCACAAGTAAATCTGTGCTCAAAGCAGTTCACACAAAAATCTAAGTCTAAATACAGGAACACGATAACAAAGCACAAGACAATCTTAATGTTTAGGGAAGCTTTTAATATTTGATGAATTGTTGTATTTAATATTTTGTTGGAAGCCACCCAGAGTGGCTGAGGAAACCCAGCCAGATGGGCGGGGTATAAACAAATTTGTTGTCTCCGCCTTCTTCTTCTTCTTCTTCTTCTTCTTCTTCTTCTTCTTCTTCTTCTCCTCTCTGCCACTAGAGAGGTCTGGGTGTCTGGCTGACTTATGAACAGCCATGTACAGGTTTGGCAGGAACACTTGAGTGGCCACCCATCCCATTTGGGCTTCCATTCATGGTTGCCATGGCAGCTGAGCCATGTCTCCCTATATTCTGGTTTCCCTCTAGACTAACCTCAGTTCTGCCTTTGCTGACCAAGCAACTGGGACATGGTTGGGTTGAATCCTTCTCCTATTGAACCATGAGGGTGGTCTTCTGCATGATCACTGGTTGACCATCATTGGAGTCCTAGCAGGAAACTTTCTGCTGCATCCCTGCATGGGTCACTCCTCTGGCTTTCTCTCTTTGCAATTGGGTTCAACAGAAGGTGAGTAATTCTACTGTCTCTCTGCATCAGTTTTGAGTGGAACATTTCAGCACGTCAGACTGGCTGTGCATCTCTCATCGCGTTTTCGACCATTGCTTTTCCAACCAGGAGGCATTTACGGAGCACTAACTCACACAGAATGCAAGGGGTGTACTTTTCTTAGGGAAGGGCTCTTACCAGTTCCGCATGCTAAAGTCAACACTGGAGATGTTAGCAATGAAAAGTGCTGCCAGTTATCAAGGCTAGTCCTGATACATTCTGGTGCCCTTCTCCCAAGCCAAGGTACCTTAGTACCTAAGGCTAGTCAAATTATTTTGGCACCTTAGCGGAAAATCCTCACAGGTGCTTCTCTTCAGCGGACAGTAAAAATATACAGATATTAAATTCCTAACAATTTCCTTCCCTTTCATGATACCCGAAATAGCTGCCTGCAGTGGCCACCTCATTCTGCAGAATGAAAAAGGAAAGGAAAGAGGAAGAATGCCTGCTTCAGTTATCAGAAAACAGGGGCAAAACTAGGTTATTGTCTGTGACAACATTAGTGGAGAACAGTGCAGTTTGCTTGCCTTTGTGAACTTCTTTTTTCTCATTTTCATGTCCTTGGTGGCTGCCCCAGCACTTGAGGAATTGAGTCTCTCCCACAACCACCAACGCTTACAAAGACCCTTAGTTCCTTCTTGTCGTTCCTTATTTCATTTTTGTCCTTGGTGCCTTCTTGTACTACAATAACGGAGCAAAGTGGTGGTTCAACCTTACCTGCCTATCTTCTGATAACTAATATTAGCACACTTAACAACCACTCCAAAGAAACTTGAATGCAGCAATTCAAATTTCCGCTAAGCCGCCTACGTGCAAGTATTTGGAAAATTGTAGGTGACTTCTCTCAAGTCAGCTCTCATCTCACCGCAAGTCATATGTATTGGCAAAGCCTGAATGTTGAAGGTTAGACTACCAGAGCGAGTGGAGGGACCTAATGCTTTTTCCTACAATGTGAAGAGCAGAAGTGTGCCGTGCTAATAAGCTTTGTAGATCACATTTTTCCCCATAATTTTATTTTCCAAAGGTACACAATATTCAGTTAGCAATAACAATACAAAATAATAACCAAACAAAAACAAAAACAAATCATACACTCATATGGCTTCCCTCCCCCAATACTCGTCATCTCTTAATCTTTAGATTTATAACATTGCGTCTTTTGGTCATCCTTAATATCCTTAATATATTACTTTTTTCTAGTTCTGCTTTACAAATTTAGTCTATACAGTACATATCAACATATTATCCTTAGAACAGTGTTTTTTCATGTAATCCTCAAAGCATTGCCATTCTGACCTTAAATTCTGATTAGTCTGATGCCTTATGGTTGCTGTTAACTTCGCCATCTCTATGAATTTGCTTAATTTACATATCCAATCTTCCTTTGTGGGAATAATATTTCCTTTCCAGTTCCTTGCAAGTAGTAGTCTAGCATATAATGGCATATAATGTGAAGAGCAGAAGTGTGCTGAGCTAATCTGCTTCTAGATCACATTTTAGCCCCCCTTTTCCTAAAAGTATCATAGAATGCTTCTCATCCTCATTTTTATGACTTTTCATAAAAACCTAAGAAGAATCCTTCTGGATCAGGCCAAGGATCCATCTAGTATAGCATTCTGTTCTCACAGTGGCTAACAAGATGCCTGTCAGAAACCCATGAGCATAGGGTTACCTTGAGCTTTTGGGGGCCAAAGTTGTTGTTGAGTTGGTTTGTTTGTTGTTGTTGTTGTTTGCAAAATCTCCCCCCAAAAAGAAGTTTTTGAGCTATTTTGGGGGGAAATCCAGCAACAAATCTTCACTTCTAATGTGGGCTGCCTATACATTTTAACCAGTTTTTGAACATTTCCCCCGGATGCTATTTTCGACAGACGAATCCTGGATATGTCCTGGAAAATCTGGACGTATGCCAACCCTACATGAGCAGGAAATACAATACTTCTCTCACACTCACCCAAGCAACTGATGTTTGGGATCAAACTGCCTCTGACATTGGATGACAACATAGCCAGCAGCCTTGAAGCCATTCTCTTTCATACTTTGTCTAATGCTGTTTTTAAGCAATCCAAGTTGGTGGCCATCCCTGCATTCTGTCACAGCAAATTCCATAGTTTAGGTGGACACTGTGTGAAAAAGGACATTCTTTCTTTATCTTGGATCTTCCAACAGTCAGCTTCAGTTTCTCTCTCTCCATTTACTCCACACCATACATGATTCTATACCCCTCTATTATGCTACCCCTGACCCTCCATGACTTTTTTCACAGTGAAAAGGCCTCAGATGTTGGAACCTTTAGGATGCTAAAGGAGTTCCTTTCTAGGACCTTCTTCATGCAGTGCAGATGCTCTGCCATTGAGTTACAGCCCTTCCCTAATGTCTGCCCTAAGTTCTCCCGCCATTTGCCTTCATTGAATGGATAGCTCCTTGGGAGCCAACTCCTAGGGTCTGAGCTCCCTTCGCCCCCCCAATAATATATTTGAGGGGGCCAGCAACCCCCCCAAGTTGATAGGCACTGCCACTCAAATGGTGCATGTGTGCCGTGTCTTGTGATCAGTTATGTGTAGCGGGGCTTACCTGGGTCCCCCCCAATGTTTTGTTCAAGTTAGCACCCCTAGATAGCTCAATCTATGATTCCAGGCTCTGGTATTTCTCTCCCTGTCCATTATGCATATTTCTATAAGCCAAAAATCTATTTTTATTGTGGTTTGTCAATTTGGGGTCAGGGGGAACACACACGATGTTTACTTTGGCTCTACAATTCTACGATACTTCAAATCAATGTCATCAAGCCACAAATATTCACAAGCTGAATGCACAGTCTAGGTTTAGGGTTAATGAATAGCTAAGCATAATTTCTATAACAGTTTTTTAAAAAAAAAAATCCTTTTTAAAAAAATCAACATCAATGCTACGTACTGATTTTTAAACCAAATATTGCATGTATATTAACAATGGGCAATTTCCCCCAGTCTTGGAATGATCTGGCAGCCCTGAATGAATATGGATGGACGTAAGAGCATTCATTTCTCTGTACCTTCTGGCAGGGTGTTGCAATTTAGTCTTAAATAGTTGCAGATTCCTGAAAATTGCCTCTTTTAGAGCACTGACATAGAGAAAGTAGGTTCAACATGTTCTCACAAAATCCAAGACCGAAATAGCAGCTACGTTTTAACTAGTGCTTGCAGTCATTAGCAGCCGTTTTTTATTATTCTCAAAGGAGCAGAGGAAAATTCCATGAACTTCCGATTATTCGCCAAAATCCTGGCTCCAGTTCAGGAGGGTGTGGGTGAAGAGAGTCATTACTAAACCCAATATCTCCAAATATTTGAGATAAGTCTGGTTTGAGCTGCATGCTTTTACAGCACTGCAAAAAGATGTGCTCTTAGCTCCTACTGTTTTGCAAACAATAATACAATGAGATCAAAAGCTGAACTGTAAAAGAGGCACTTTGAAAGGAAAGTGATTAGAGAAAGGACTGTATAGAGAAAGTTTGGGTGGGGGAGAGAGAATTGCAAACTAGAGAGCTAACATTGTGAAGCAAACATTTAAAAATGGCCAGAACATGATAACAGCTTAGGAGTTTAATGCTAGCAGAATATATAGAGAATTTCCAAGAGAAGGGGTTTAAAGGACCCTGAAAAGGAATCTAAAATCTGTATACTGAGTTAAGTTTTGCTTTTGTCCACACTGCAAAACATGTCAGAATAAGAGCAACTATCTCTACCGACTTCAGGGTTTGGGGGGCCCTAAGCTGAAAGACGCGGGTGGCGCTGTGGTCTAAACCACAGAGCCTAGGGCTTGCTGATCAAAAGGTTTGAATCCCCGCAACGGGGTGAGCTCAGTCCCTGCTCCTGCCAACCTAGCAGTTCAAAAGCACATCAAAGTGCAAATAGATAAATAGGTACCACTCTGGCGGGAAGGTAAACGGCGTTTCCATGTGCTGCTCTGGTTCGCCAGAAGCGGCTTAGTCATGCTGGCCACATGACCCGGAAGCTGTCAGGGGTACCTTTACCTTGAAGCTGAAAGGGGTGGAACATGCAAACTGAGAACTCTCTGAAGCTGTATCTGGTCTCCTTGAACAACCTGTGCACTCAACCTGTGGAAACAACAGCACTCTTAAGGCAGTGGGCCCACTGCGAGTTTTGGGGTCCTGGCACATGCCCAACCCTGTCATCCTCTGGTGCCAGCTCTGGCAACTGTGGGTAATGCTGGATAAGATCTGGGTTTCAGACACTATATTCTCAAGCTGATTCTTCAAATGGCTCTGAGCAATGTATTGTTAAGCCCAAGGATAGCACTGCCCTGTTTAATTGCTTTTAGATGAGAGAGATCTGGAGACTTAGGGTGTCTTTGTTATATTTAGGTTTCTTACATTCAAAGCTGGAGAAAGTTAATAAATCATATATCTTTAAATCTCCCAAAGCAGCAGGAGCTAAGGCAGCAGTTATGACTTGCCCTGCCTGTCCCCCTTCCCCAGACATGTAAGCCACCCCTTCCCCCAACCTGCAATAACTGATCAGGCATGGAAGCTGTAGAGAAGGGCTGCAGTGCTTCATTTCAGTGCTTCATTCCCTGCCCCTTTCTGTGTTCCAGGTCAATTATTTAACGTATTTTCTAACATCAATGAATTTACCAATGTGGTTACAGCAAAGTGTAGACATTCCCTCTTACCACCGAGAGCCCTAATTGTCTGTGTATTTGCCAACCCCCCTTTTTTTCCTGCTGCCCCCAAAGGCAAAACATTTGGCAAGCTAAAGCCTGCAATTCCTAGGCATCCCAGTGCTCTATTGCTGGGAGCATTGAGCACCACCATCCAAACACATTTCCCCATGCAGAGTAAATTACTCCACACTGGCACAAATATCTCAAAAGGGTGCCAGCAAAATCCTTTGTGGTCAGTTTTTGAGGCAAATGCATACCCCCCCTCCCAGGCTTTTTGCTATCGCCAGTCCCCTGAAATGTATCTTTGTTCCAGTCGATAACTTCTCGTTTGTCTCAAAGGTCAGTTTATCATGATTCTAACATACCCCATTTAAACTGGGTTGGGAAGGGTTGTGTTCACCCAGTACTATTCCCTTGATGAGCTTTGGCTTCTCTTCACTTTTGTCCTTTGGCTGAATAGAATTGTTGTATGCTTGTGTGTGATTCCTGATGCTTGGCAAATGATCTCTGGCTACATTTCCATCATAATCATCTAAAAATTCCAATCACATTCTTTGGTCTTTGCCAAGGTCTCCCATCATGCATTGCAGCAGGCATCTCCTTATGCCCAAAAATCACAGGACTCCTCTCATCTACTCCAAATAGGGTACCTCTTTCTTTCTCCTGCTGCTCCTGAACTGATTCCCAGGCCAATCTAACTCATACCCTAAAGCCAACTGTAGATCTAAGGCAGCCTTCTCAAAAACTGGTGTGTCCCCCAGATGTTTCAGCTACAACTCCGATCAGCTCCTACCAGCATAGTCAGGAATGATGGAGGTTGTAGTCCCAAACCTCTGACATGTGCCTTGAACAATTCCTTGCCCCAGGGTATGCTGTGCCCAACTAGCAGGCCAGGTCCATTCTGTCCAAGCAATTGGAAGTAAACTCATTTTCTCTCCATTGTCCCAGTCCCTATAGGGGCAAGGGTCTCTGCTGAGGAAGATAGGCTTTGGGTCCCATTATTCTTGCAAAATTCATGATTACACAAAGGAGAGATACCAGCTCAGTCCTATTCAGAACTGCGCTACTGAAATCAATTGCTTAAGTTATTTAAGTCCATTCATTTCAGAGGGTTTGCTCTGAGTATGACTGGCATTGGATATCACCCTGGGCACCTGCCAGTATACATGAGTTTTAGGGAACTGATCCCACACACTAAAATACTCATAGGAAACAACTGGATTTTTTTAATAAAAAAAACTCTATATGGTCTCTTTCTTCAGCCAGGTCTGCAGTCTGTAGCTCAGAACTTGTGGCTCTCCAGATGTTGCTAGACTATAATCCCCATTGTCCCTGACCATTGGACATCCTAGCCAGAGCTGTTGGGTGTGAATCCAACAACATATGGAGGGCCACAAGTCACCCATTTCTGCTCAGCTGGTCCCTTCTTCCTTGCCATTCCCTTAATGAGTGGGCTGCTAATCATTTATCTCTTCCTGTAATTTGATTTCCTAGCAGCTTCCATTTCCTGGGATTCTTCCACCACCTTTGCATTCCCACCACTGTTGGCAGTCTCCTGATTAGATACTGGCTGTAATATTCCACAATCCAAGCCTATCAGTTGCTGATCCGCCTCCTGGAATTCCCCAGCCAGGCACAACTGGAATCTCTCTAGCTTAGATGTTCACCCTTCTCTTTAATCCCTCCCCCAATCTCCTTCACTTTTATTTTAGGTTCTTCCTCAAATGCCTTACTTGCTTGGTTTCTCAAGGATGCTCAGATTTATGTTGACTGCTGTGATTCACTCCATCCTGCCTCACACACCTGCTCAGTTACTTTCCAAGGTTCCAGAGCTATGTGATCCACAATCCCCAGTGGTAAGAAGGTCTACGTTGCTTGTTTTGAATTATTTACGGATACAGTATACAAGCAGTACATATTGGAAGTGCATACTATCCATGTGCCAGATTTCCAGGCAAAGATTCTGAAAAAGGCAGCTGTGTTGATCCATGAGGGACTCCACCCCCACCCCAAAAAAATCCATAGTTGGCCCATATCTTTATTAGGTCCAACAAAAATGTCACACAATAGTGAGCAAGTTTTTGAGTTCACCAGACTTCTTCCTCACATCTAGCCTCAGGAATAGATCTGGACAGTTCAGAAGCCTGCTTGCTGTTTTGGTTGGTTCCTTAATCCCAAGGCACTTCATCTGAAGGCAAATCACACCTCTCTGCCCATCTCTCTGCCAAGAGGGTGCCACCTTCACAAACCCCAATGTGTTTTTCATTCTAGGCTGTGCAGGGACTCCCAGCTGTCAAAGAACACTGAAGCAATACAATGGCAAAACCAGAATGACAAATTGGTACAGAAGTGGATCGAATGTTGCTGGTCACTGAACGATTCAGAATATATGGGCTGTCATGGGGGGTGGGATAGTCACCAAACAGGAGACTAGAATTTTCATTAATGATATAGCACTTTACTTGGTCTCACTATAGCTCTCTGAGAACTGTCTCTGTTATTCCCAATTTACAGCTAGGGTAACTGAGGCTGAAAGATAGCAGCTGGACTGCAGATTTAAAACTGTATGTGGCAAGGCCTGTAGAGCAATTTATGCTAACACGAATGATCCAAATAAGCAGTAGGTGTTAATCTTAAATACAAATTGCATGAGAGAATTTGCAGTCTCCGCCACTGCCACCGCCTTCTACAAAGGCTTGATTTAGTATATATGCTACAATACAGAACAGAAACATTTTTAAAGAGTGATGTAAGTGGAGGAAAAATTAGACCCACAAAGGGCAGCTTCAGCATGTAAGTGTCTTGAAATCTGAATTTGACACACACACACTTCTTAATAGGGACCTCTGCAGTCTTGCAAAGAAGAGAGTATTATTTAGGACGGCGGTTTGGGAAGGAAGGTGGGGATGGAGGGAGAGAGAGAGGGAGAGAGAAGAGGTTGTTCCCAAAACCTGCCTTCTCACTGTCAGCATTTGGTAGAAGCTGGCTGGTAGCTAGAGACACCCATTAATTATAAGCATGCAGATGTCCCTTTAAGGTTTGCTTCGCAGCCTGCCGACTTCAGCCTAAACACGAGCTGTTAAAGATCTGACTTTATTTGTACATGTCTCTGAGCTCCGGGATCCAGCCACGTGGGGGTTTCAAAGGCTCAGAGCCCACTTGGAGCAGGAGAGGGAGGGGGGCTGGGGAGAGGGGGGTGCAATTCATCTTGATGTGTAGGGGGAAAGAAACTTAAAGGGCTTGAACAACAAACAGGAAATGCCTGGCTGGGCTGCCGCTGCTGCTGCTGCTGCTAATGCAGAAGGGACCAGAAGCAAGAGCGGCAGCGGCAGCAGCAACAGGACTGTGAAGTTAGCAGCCGAACAAGAGAACCCCTGTTGTTAACAAGCTTGCCTCGTTTCTTTCTTATTTTTCCCCTGCACGGGTTCCTTTTGCAATTGCAACCATGGGCTCCTGCTCCCTCTGTCCCAGCGGCAGCATTCCAGGTGTTGCTGTCCCCTGCTTGGTACTGACAGGTGAGAACATCTTTCTCTTCTTTCCGAGGGCTCCGCATCTGCCAAACTCTCCTTCTGCTTTTGGATTTCCCCAGAATTGAGCAATTCGTCATTTCCACTTCTTTCAGTCTGTCTGCTTTTCAGCCAATTCCACACACACCCCACCCCGAGTTTTAAGTCAACTTTACAACCAGCGATTCAGTGATTTTGGCTGACAGAAGCCTTAAAACTAAACAGAAAGATGCAAAGAAAGAGGAAAGTGGGAATCATAGAACTAGGCAAGCAAGGAAAGGGGCGACCGGGTTGAAATGTACTGTTGTGCAAGCTTGATTTTCACTTTTGCAAATCATTTTGGACAGTGAAGCAAATTGCGCCCCCTTAACTGCACAGGAGATAAGGGAGCTGATTTACTCTTACTTAGCATAACACTGCCAATGAAACATGTGGTGTTTCCATTTCAGGATTCCCTGTTCTCGAGGATTTCTTAGAGCACCATAGACTCAGGGGAGTTCAGCTTTTCCTGACACAAACCATTTTCTGTTTTGGGGTGGTGGAATGGGAGGAAATGGAAATGGAAGTGGGGGTGGAAGAGGAAATGAACACAATTGCAATTGCTCAATGCTTTGTGGGTCTCGGAGGGATGGCTTTGCTGAAGTATGTGGGCGAAGCAAAAAAAATAATAAAATAGTGGGGAGGGGAACATCACATTGACAAAGGCTGAGAGTAGCCAGGAAATCTTATAGTAATCACCCCAAGGGGAAATGAAAATATTATTTTCTGTTGCTTGTGTCTTTTGTAATGTTTGGTTCTAGTTTGTAACTCACTTTCGACAGGCTGGTTTTATTTATTTTTAATGAGACAACTTTGGGATGAGTGGTTTAAATTTTCAACTTTTTGTCTTTGCTTTGGGGGTTGTTCTTTGGAAATGTGCACTGCAGTTGCAGCAATGCCTGATTATAGTGATCCCAGCTTACCAAGCAATGGCAGCACAAGTCATATGATTATAACATCCAAAAATTATAGCATGGTTCTATTCTCCTTCCTATACACAGTGGTGGCGATGTTTAAGGATGTTTTTCATACAGATAATGAACTGTTTTGTTACTCCGTTTCTGGATTTCTTTTTCAACAAGCTCTGCAACACCTTCCAGCCACTAGTAGTTGAATAATTTACTGTTGAATTTACTCTAAGCTCTCTGAGCTGAACATCTAAATACAAAGGTAGGCCACTTGGTTGAAAGGAAGTATTGGACCTGTACAACAGCAGATAGTCAGTGCATAGATTGTTGGTCATTAGATACCATCCAAGCTCCTGGAAGATAGCAGAGAGCAAACACAGGGTGGAATATTCCATTATTGCTTTAGGTGGTTGGTTATTTTCCTCTTCAGTATACAGTGGTACCTCGGGTTAAGTACTTAATTCGTTCTGGAGGTCTGTTCTTAACCTGTAACTGTTCTTAACCTGAAGCGCCACTTTAGCCAATGGGGCCTCCTGCTGCTGCCGCGCCACCGGAGCACAATTTCTGTTCTCATCCTGAAGCAAAGTTCTTAACCCAAGGTAATATTTCTGGGTTAGTGGAGTCTGTAACCTGAAGCGTATGTAACCTGAAGCATATGTAACCTAAGGTACCACTGTAGTATCCATTTATGTTGTTGTTGAAGACAGGATGGAAGTTAGAATTTCTAAGAATTGTGAACTTCTAAGAAGTGTGAGGTGCCGCACGCCATGCCCTTCTCATCACTTGATTCGTCAGTTCTTGATAACTTGCAAGCTGGATGTCTGAACTGTTTACCAGATAATGTTTAACATAATGTGAATACAGAAATTTAGGCTGGTGTCTTGTCTCATTCTTACACGCAAGAAGCTGCAGGCTTCAACTGATGAACAAAAGTATGAATTGACCTTCAGGTTAATTTTTTGCTTGTTTGTTTTCTCTTCTGATGCTTTGCCTGGGTTCAGTTTTTACGTTCCTTACATGTAGAACCGAAACTGATCTAGCTTGAACATACTGAGTAAGAGATGGATATAGGGTAAAGGAAGTATAGAGCAAGATACCCTTGTTGATCATACTGAAAGACAAAATCTGATAAAAGCCAGCTCTTATCAGACCATCAGCTCAACAGCAACATCATAGCCATTGCCAACATCTAACTGAACAAGAGTTGAAGCTAAGATTACAGATCTAAGAATGCTTCATAGTAAGCGGGTCAAATATGTCTAAGGATTGAGCTATAGGCCTGATAGGGCCACTGCCTTCCAATTTTCCTCCCCCTTTTTGGAAACCGAACAGAATATAAAAGTTAAGGATTTGCAGGATAATTCTGCATACTTGCCATGGTAGTTTCTGAACTGAAGCTAAGCAAAATATAAACATGAACTTTAAAGATTTTCAAATGTGACTGAACAGGAAAGGGTACACAGCAGACATAAATGAAACTTTTTTCATAAGGCCAAATTCTGATCCCAAATACAGAAACCCCATTGTGTCTTTTATTAGGCCAAAATTATAGTCCAGTAGAAATCAGCTATTTGGCATTTTTGAGGATTTTATTTAAAGTTCTCCAATTCTTTCTTTTTAACGTAGGCTCATCAACTTGGTATCTTTCTCAGAATATTTATTTCCCTTTTCCCTGTGCATGTGAAGAACTGAGCTACAGGTGATGAAAATCTGTGTTTTTCTGTACTGAAATAGCATATTGTTGCAGAGGTTGCATGCCACCCCCAATCTCTGCTGAGCAGTAGCCAGATTCCAGGGGGTTCTAGACATTTACCCAGGGCCATGTTTCCATTGGGAATTCAGGCTTGTCAGAAACAGTAGTGTTTCAAGATGTATGATTTATTTTACACCTATATACACCTGGGTCTAGGTGGAGGAAGAGAATTCACAGCATTATATCTCGAGAGGGGCTTGTTCCCCATAGCAGCATAGCATTGGGGTCCAAGGCATTTTGTACACCATTACTGTGCCTCTAACCCAGCCTGTTAAGATGGTTCTACCCCACATGCCCTCTGCCTCCAGTTCTAGCACTTATCTTTCTCCCTCCCAAGAACCTTTGCCCAAGAACCTCCCTCCCCTTCTCCAAACCTGTTTCAAAAGGGACACATTTTTCCTGTGTGGCACCACACACACCCCGTAATGGCAACCCCCATTTTGCACAGACCCAGGGTTATTTCTTCAATGTGTTGATGACTCACCATTGCTTCATCACCATCATAATTTATTACTTGTACCCCACCCATCAGAATGGGTTGTCCTAACCACTTCCAACAGAATACAAAAAACACACGATACATCAGACATTAAAAGCTTCCCGATACAGGGCTGCCTCGGTCCAGTATACCTGAAGGAGCGTCTCCACCCCCATCATTCTGCCCGGACGCTGAGGTCCAGCGCCGAGGGCCTTCTGGCGGTTCCCTCATTGCGAGAAGCAAAGCTGCAGGGAACCAGGCAGAGGGCCTTCTCGGTAGTGGCGCCCGCCCTGTGGAACGCCCTTCCAGCAGATGTCAAAGCGATAAACAACTACCTGACATTCAGAAGACATCTTAAGGCAACCCTGTTCAGGGAAGTTTTTAACGTGTGATATTTTACTGTATTTTTGGTTTTTATGGAAGCCGCCAGAGTGGCTGGGGAGGCCCAGCCAGATGGGCAGGGTATAAATAATAAATTATTATTATTATTATGCCTTCAGATGTCTACGGAAGGTTGCATAAATGATTATCTCTTTTGACATCTGATGGGAGGGCATTCCACAGGGCGGGCGCCACAACCGAGAAGGCCCTCTGCCTGGTTTCTTGTAACTTCGCTTCTCGCAATGAGAGAGCTGCCAGAAGGCCTTCATAACTGGATCTCTGAGCGGAACAATGGGGGTGGAGATGCTCCTTCAGGTATACAGGGCAGAAGCCTTTAAAGGTCAGCGCCAACACTTTGAATTGTGCTCAGAAACATACTGGGAGCCAATGTAGGTCCTTTAGAACTGTTATTATATGGTCCCAGCAGCCTCTCCCAGTCACCTGTCTGGCAGCTTGCATTCATCTAGTCTGGCCAGGCTAGTCTGTAGGAGAATTGCTGAAGCTTGTATATTCCCTTCAATATCCCAAGTTTTAGCTAAATTCTGACATTCATTAATTTATAACATTCACTGACTTCCTAGAATTATGAGCGCCTTTGCACCCCCAGACTTGTTTTAATAAGTATAGGTGGCTGAACTGCAGAAAATGTTACAAATTTCTACCGTAAGACCATCTGTTTCTCAACAATCTCCTTTCCTATCTTATTTGCTACTTATCAAGTATTTTCTATTCCTATACTGTATAACAAAAGAATAGTCTAATAATTTGTTGCTATTTCTCCCTCCAGCAATTGTTTCCAAGTTTGGGTTTCAATTGAGATAATATCATGATGTATCTCCATAATAATGGCAATAGTATTTCATATTAAGCCTCAGTACTATTATTGTTTTGAAAACACGATCCTCTACTTCTGCCTTTAAAAGCTGTTTTTTTTAAAAAAAAAAAGTAAGCTAAATGACAAAAATGGCTTTTGAAATGGCTGACGTTACAGCTGTAAAATAATGCCATCAATTTAAATATTTGTCAGACTAGGAGTTATAATAAAAAGTGGTGAACAAAGGGGCTGCCATATACTGCAATGGAATAGCTTCACTGTTTATTACCTGTTTTTAAAAAGAAAAGATGTTAAGGCACATCATTTTCTATTCAAATGTTCTTAGAACTGAAAAAACAACGACTTGCAATGAAACCAATTACTAATATATTTTGAGACTGTTGTTTTCAACTGAGTCCTCTTTTGCATAGCTGGTTTTCCTAATAAATAAACCAAAGTTATTGCAAAAGTATTTCCTAATCATTTTCTGAACATTGCACAAGGGTCAACTGAACATCTTCAACTGAAGACTGCATAACCCACTTCTTATTAAAAAAACAACCACAATTTTCTGGGTTACAAAGTAGATCAGAAACCTAATCTATTACCTTGAACAGGAGGGCTAGTCCTGCAAAAAAAATTTACTTATTTAGTTTTTATCACAGATTGTTGATTGCACCATTCTAAGAGTTAGAATGAAGTCACTTGCAGACTACCTGTTTACTGGGCACTGATCCTGATTTGTTTGCACAAAGTTTGTGGGGAGGTTATATGATGTCGCCTCAACTACCTGTCTTCCCACACTTTCCCATGCATTCATTGCTGCAAATGTCTGTTTTTAATTTTTTAAAACAGGATCCGTTGTGCAAGAGCCCAAATCTATTTTAAATGCACAACCTGAATTTGCGGATATGCGTGGAATCCCACTAGCAAAAAGCAAGTCAGGAAGCACACCGAGACTCACATAGAGCTTCAGTTCTGGCTTTCAAAGTAATTTATATAGGTAATTTATAGCACAGGATGCTTAAGACTGGCTGTTTCTATTGCCTTTATATGGCAAGCAAGGCACTATGCAGAAACAGTGGCTCTGCCTCAGTGGTTCAGCAGGTTTCCTACTAATGTCATATCTTCCCACAAGCAGGATCTGAGCACACTGGAAAGATGGTGCAAAGCATACGGCTGCTGTGCATATAACATACATTTAAAGCACATGGCTTCTGCCCCCTACCAAATTGTAGTTTGTTAAGGGTGCTGCGAATTGTAGCTCTGTGGTGGGTAAACTACAATTCCCACAATTCTTTGGGGGAAGCAATGTGCTTTAAATGCAATGGTGTGTATGCAGACAGTTTTTCCAGACCAGCGGTTAACAGATCATTTAAATATGGCAAACAGGATACTGGAAACCAGTTTTGGGTTTTTTATGGATTTTCCATAGAAAGGATGAGGGGGAATATGGTCTAAGTTTGATGCTATCAAAGTCACGCGGACACTGTGAAAAACGTGCATGCATGAGCAGCAACAATCCCTTATTAAATACCAGTCTTTAAGCATCCAGCGGCACTTGAACCAGCTCCATTTAAATGTTTTGCTGTTCAGGGGCTGTTAAAGCAAGAGATCAGGAGCTGGAAATGTACAATAGTTCCAAAAATTGAAATCGGGTTTAAGACATAGCTGTCAACGTTCCCCTTTTTTTAAGGGAAATTCCCTTATTCCGAATAGGATTCCTCGCAAGAAAAGGGAAAAGTTGACAGCTATGGTTTAAGAAACAGCTATGCTAGGAGAAGTGCCGAACAGCTGAAAATCACCTTATTTTAATCATCTTTTTGGGAGGGGGGGGTCACAGCCCGCTTCTCCTGCGCATATTTGCGCGCAAGCAATTCTAACTGAATAGGGCTTACTCCCAGGAATGTATGTATTGCAGAAACAAAGTCTTTCTGGAAATTATGAGGCAAGAAGAAACTCCACGGCATGTAACGGGATCCACTCGCCTTGTGGGCGAGCAAAAGCTCGCAGTGTCACGCAGCTCGAGCGCATTTCACTCTTAAAACTATTAAAACCAGAAATTTGCGCGGCGGTGGGCAAACGACGCGCATGCGCTGTATAGCACAAACTCAGCGAGCCGCTCCCAACTCTGCTGCGACCGCGATTCCCGGGCAGAGCCGGCTGGCTTCTCCACGCATGCGCCGCGGGGCGCAGCTGGCGGAACGTCCGGCCGCCTTGCCAGCCGGCGACTTTCCTCTGCCGGATGACGCGACGCGAGGAGCAAGGCGCAGGCGCTCCTAAGGCGGCGGGAGCGCAGTGACGCCTACGCGCGTGCTCGGAGGGAGGGGAGGAGGAAAAGCCGCCGACTCTTGGCCTATCAGGACCCGGCGGGCGCGCAGGCGCAGGGGAGAAGCGGCCGGAGCGCGGCTGTTGGGCCGCCGATGCTGAAGGGATGGGTCGCTGAGGGGAATTTTCTCTCACACGCCGCATCGGGAGGCCTCGCCCTCGGCAGCCCAGTCATGAATAGCTGACCCCCCCCTCATCGTTTACACTCACTGAGAGGAACCAGGCCTCTGAGGCGGAGGCCTGGCGTGTTCCCCTCTTCCCGGGGTTTGAGCGGCGGGTGCGGCAGGGCCGCCCGCCTGCCCCCTGAGGCGCCGGCAGGATGAAGCTGGTGCGGAAAGACATCGAGAAGGACAACGCCGGGCAGGTGACGCTCATCCCCGAGGAGGCCGAGGACATGTGGCACGCCTACAACCTGCTTCAGGTCGGGGACAGCCTGCGGGCCTCCACCATCCGCAAGGTGCAGACGGAGTCGGCCACGGGCAGCGTGGGCAGCAACCGGGTGCGCACCACCCTGACGCTGTGCGTGGAGACCATCGACTTCGACTCGCAGGCGTGCCAGCTGCGCGTCAAAGGCACCAACATCCAGGAGAACGAGTACGTCAAGATGGGCGCCTACCACACCATCGAGCTGGAGCCCAACCGCCAGTTCACGCTGGCCAAGAAGCAGTGGGACAGCGTGGTCCTCGACAGGATCGAGCAGGCCTGCGACCCGGCCTGGAGCGCCGACGTGGCGGCTGTGGTGATGCAGGAAGGGCTGGCGCACGTCTGCCTGGTGACGCCCAGCATGACCCTGACTCGGGCCAAGGTGGAGGTGAACATCCCTCGGAAGCGGAAGGGAAGCTGCGCGCAGCACGACCGGGCGCTCGAGAGGTTCTACGAGCAGGTGGCGCAGGCCATCCAGCGCCACATCAACTTCGACGTAGTCAAGTGCGTGCTGGTGGCCAGCCCGGGCTTCGTGAGGGAGCAGTTCTGCGATTACATGTTCCAGCAGGCTGTGAAGACGGACAACAAGCTGTTGCTGGAGAACCGCTCCAAGTTTTTGCAGGTAAAGCTCAAGGCAGCGTGTTCCGTTTAAGTTCAAAGGAGGGGTGATCGTTATTCGATAGTAGAATAGATTATATATATATATATATATGGGCGGGTGTGCAAACATGGTTTTCCAGAACATGCAAAATATCAGCACGTGTCTACATAGAACTAGGTGAATGCATCTAAGACAGCCACACACAAAAATGTTCACAGTACGTTAATAGCCATCCTATAATATTCACTTGTTTTAAGTAATGGTAATAATAATAATAATTTATTTATACCCCACCCATCTGGCTGAGTTTCCCCACTCACTCTGGGCTGCTCCCAATCAAGTGTTAAAAACAGTACAGCATTAAATAGTAAAAACTTCCCTAAGCAGGGCTGCCTTCAGATGTCTTAAAGATAGGATCCAAATCCTTTCACAAATGCTTATTCAGCCAACTTGGGCATCCCAAGTTCAATACTGTGGGTTGGATGTGGATGCAGGCTTATCTGGGAGTAAGTACCATTCATTTAATGGGGCTCACTTCTGAACAGATATGCATTGGATTGGGCAATTATTTAAAGTAGACCTGTCAAGATAAATGGGACTTAAAGTCCTTTGAAGACTTTCTTCCCATCCACTTGGGATAAGTATCTGTAAGACTGATGCTTTGAATCCCTTTCTCTGAAGGCTTCAGCCCTAAGCATGGTTACTTTTAGGTAAGTTGACTGGCTTTTGTGGAACTTATTTATGAAAAAAGCATGTTTAATCGGCTGATATACATCAGTTTCAGATGCCAGTCTAATACAATCTCATCTTGTTACTTTGGTTGCAGTCCTGTGTCCCTTTACCTGGGGATAAACACCATTAACCTTACTGAGACTTACTTTCTCAGTTGACATGTGTAAGATTGCACTGATAATCACTTCTCCAGACCTTTTCCTTTTTTGATGCCAGTTCCCTTGGAACTTGTATTTAGTGTACATTGGTTGAAATAACCAGAAAACCAGTTTGTGCCTAAAGCCCTGTCATGAATGATGTAAGGAGACCCACTCTTCAACATTTATTTGATACATAAATCTGTAATATTTATGCATGCTAATATAAGTTGCATTGCATTATTAGATTGCTCAGATTTATTAATTTCTGCTATGCAGTATTGTAATTGGTAAACTTAATATCTTTCAAACTGTATGCATGGTCCTCTGGAAATTAATGTACTTGTAGGCTTACATGACAGAGCTGAAACTTTTGGTATAAGAAGTAATAAGATTAAAACAGCTTTAAAGCATGGCTGAATAAATACTGCTCAACGAAAAGAACAAAATCTGGTGGGTTGTATGTAAATCCATCAGAAGTATTATTTAACTTTACATGTAGCTTTTGGAAAGGAGAGGTGCAAGCATACTTCTAATGCCAACGAAACCTTCCCAAAATTTAAGATTCTTTAACTATATATGTGAAAGGAGAGTGGCAGTATTAAATACCAGTTTTTTATTCTATATTTTAAAAATGCCTGCATGAACATGAAATGTTTGAGCTTTTTGAGGCAAATTCTCATGCTAATGAAACTGTGTCCTATTGTGCTACTTGCACTTAATATCGAGGATGTGATTAAGAACTCTTCCTAGCGGGCCATAAAGTTTGTGAAGTAGTGTATGATCCTACACAAAAGTTATCCTAAGTTCAATTGCACTTAAAACTAGTAAGCATGCTTAACATGGCAGTCCTTCTGATGGTTGTAAAAAGTGAAATGCTCTGCAACAGTGTTAGAGAACCTGCCACCTTCCAGATATTGTTGAACTACTATAGGCCCAGCCAGCATTGCTAGTGGTCAGCTTGTGATGGGAGGTGTCGTCCAGCAACATCTGAAGGGCCATGCATTTTCAACCCTTACTCTATGTGGTATGTGCGTCACTGAAATTTGTTCACAAAACCTTATTTGTAGGAGGAAGTCACCAGTAACACTGTTGTTTTTAATATATCTAGCAAAACTAAGCATAGGGCAGTTACAAATGGTAGGATGTAATCTCACAACTTTCCAGTAACTCAACATAAAAACTTCCTTGAATGATGTAAATAGTTATCATTATCGTCAGTCATCATGTCTCACCACAACAGACAATTCTGTAACTTCAGGGGCTTTTGCCTGACCTGTCTTTACCTGACCTGAAAACAACTCAAATTTAAGGAATTCAGTTTTCAAGAGAAATAAAAGTCATTATCAAAGTTGTTTCTTTCTTTTGTTTCTTTCTTTTTTTGTTCTAGGTACACTCTTCCTCTGGACATAAATATGCATTAAAAGAAGCTCTGTGTGACCCAGCTGTGACTAGTCGACTTGCTGATACTAAAGCAGCTGGTGAAGTCAAAGCCTTAGATGATTTCTACAAGATGCTACAACATGAGCCTGACCGGGCTTTTTATGGTCTCAAGCATGTGGAAAAAGCCAACGAAGCCATGGCTATTGATACCTTATTGATCAGTGATGAACTTTTTAGGCATCAGGATGTGGCTGCACGCAGTCGTTATGTCCGGCTAGTTGATAGTGTGCGTGACAACATGGGCACTGTTCGCATCTTCTCCAGTCTTCATGTGTCTGGGGAACAGCTTGGACAACTAACAGGTGTGGCTGCCATTCTGCGTTTTCCTGTTGCTGAGCTCTCTGATCAGGAAGAAGATTCCAGTTCTGAAGAAGATTGATGATGGTGTACTCATTCACCCTTCTCATGTAATGACTGCTTCAGCAGGGAAGGGGGTGTCTTTGTCCCAAATATTTTATGCTTCTGTACCATGCCTTACCGAAAAGAAAAAACAATGGGAACACTATTTTTTTAAGTGACTGGTAAGGTGAGCATTTAGTGTGCTGCTCTAGAATATTGCATATTTATACATTTTCCTTGTGTGAGTGGTAATGATTATGATAGTTCTCTCTTAGCAAAACTGGACTGACATAACTAATTGGAAAACATTGCTGGTGCTTTGTGGAACATGTGGAAAACCAATAAACTGAAACCATGAAAGAAGAGAATGTTTTGCTCAAGTATTTTCTGTGTTTTGCACACACACAAAAGTTTCTCTCCCCTCCCCCCTGTTATCATGGGAACTTGTTTAAATGCTAGGATGTTATAACTGAGTGTTGTTGAAGTGTTTATTAAGTTGAGTTGGTGTGACATACTGTAAGTGTAATTGTGTTTTATTGTGTCTGAAAGATTGTGGCTGATTTTGCACAATCCTTTCAACTTACCACTGAGATGGGCACAAGCTACAGGCACTCACATGTAGCTGTTTTATTCCTTTCTTCACATGAGTGACAAAACAAAGGTTAATAGCTTCCAAACAAGCCAGTATACAAAGCCACAATTTAAAATGGTTTGGAAGCCATTAATTATAGATTCAAGTAACAGGAAGCTATGGGTAACTGGATTCCAGTCTTGTTTCCTAACTTACATGAACAGAGAAGTGAAGTGGGAGCAAAGGGGCTGGATATGGGTGCATGATGCTTGCGTATATATTGCTTATTAAGTTGTGATTTGATCATGCCAACACGGCCATTGATTTACTCTGTTGTTGAATTGAGAATTTTAGTTGCAACAAACAACTATTTTAAAAAATGAAAAGCAAAAATAATACTTGATTTATTAAAAAAGGATTTTAAGCAGAACTCCCATGGACACTGTTAATGCATAAGTGGGTCATGTGTGGCCTACCCATATTTTATTAAATACTGTTATTGCTGGGTTAATCATAACAATGGCACATTTCTCATGGCCACCTAGATCATAAAAGGCAGTTTTCATAGAATAGCGTAATCACTAAAAAGCTAAAACATATGTTTTAATAAAATGTTGGCAACAAACTTATTTTGTGAGGATTTTACTAGTCTTGCTCATGTGTCCTATTAGTTTGTTTTATTAGGAAGTAAGCACGGATTCAGTAAGTGAACAGCTAAACAAAATCAGTGAAAGAATGAGCTGGGAGGTGGTTGGGTTTGGGGAACCAAGTCTTTGTTCCCAGTGTGCAGTCTACTGATCTAAGGCCTCAGTTCTAGGCACCTTTCTCTAAAGATAAGTTCCATTGAACTCTGTGGGCTTACTTGCAAGTCAACATACATAAGATTGGGCTGTTATTCAGGAATATTTTCTCCTCCTTGTGGGATTGGATTCTCCAATCCCAAAACTTGTTATTGTGTGTGTCTAATCTTCTGGATTTGGGATTATAGTCTCTTTACTTGCGCTCTAGACCTAAGACCACCAGAGGAATACTGATAGCCATTTCCCTCTCTAAGATGGGTTCATTTAAATATTCCCACAGTATTGAGTATTTTCAAGGACCAATTAGTGTTTTTTATGAGAGATGAAAACTTTTACAACACATAGTTAGCCCCTTTGGACTAGAACAATGTTTACCTTGTGCTAGGTGAGTTTTCACCAACTTGGCACTTTCCAGATGTTTGGGATTACAACTTCCATTAGCCCCAGCCAGCCTCAGTTTGGTAAAGACTGGGCTAGATTATAAAGAAGGATGTTGCTGTGCCAGGTCCATGATATTTGTATTTAGCTATATTATTTATATTACTTAGCAATTACTGAGGTCTTAAGTTAGTCATAACTACTGATTTCAGTGGGCCTACTCTGAATTTGACATAGTTGATTCCTGTAACTTGTGGATGTTATTGCAGTTAATGATCAATTAACAAACATACTAGTATTTTAAATGAAATATCTGTGAATGCAAGACCACATGCAGGCTATGCTAGTTGCGTTAGCATGACAAGATAGTTGAGATACGGCTAGAAGGAATAAAAACAGTATGCAAAATATCTTCCTAACATTTTGTGCAAAACAGGTATTTGCTAAATATTCCCAAATCTTTTTTACTTTGATTTTTGGGGAAATAGCATTGGGTTAAGAAAAAGTCTAACTTAACAAGGCTGCTTTTTGTGGTCCTTTAAATTTAATAACCTGTCGTTGAGGAAATCCTTAATGAATTTACACTCTGGTGCATTTATTCTTTGATGTATACATTCTTTGATGTATTCCGTATTTATTAAAACTTATTTGCTGCAAGTAGTTGGATATGTGGAAGGTGATGTAGGCCACAATCCAATGCACACCAGAGGGAGAGTGGTCTCCATGGAAGGAACCCTTGCATGGCTTAAATTTATAATTGATATTTATTTATTTTGCAAAAGCACTGTTAGATAACTGCCCTTAACCTCCGCTTTATCTCTTTGATAGTTATCCATTTATTGTTGAGGCGTATACTTGTATCAGTTTCTCAAAACAGTTTTTCAGATAATTCCTTCCCTTATTTATTGCACTTGACCACCTTGCTTTTAAGGAGCTCAAGACAATGTCTCATAATTTTTCTCTGCTCCTCCCAACCTTTATATACCTTTAACAGCTCTGTCATACAGTGTTCATCACCTTCATGCCTTCCATCATCCTTGACTATTGACCATCCTGGTTGGACCTGATAGGAGTTTTGGTCCAAAACATTTGGAGGGCCACAGGTTGGGGAAGGCTGGTATAGGTCAAGAGACTGGTGAATATTCAGCTAACTTCATTGCAGAAAAGCTTTCTTCACTGGCTTATACTGTTATTTGCACTTCTCACTGCTCACCAATGCTTTGTTAAACTGATAAATGTACTAAATCAAGTCTTTGTATCTTTTCCCAAGCTGAGAAAACTGGGAGACTTGTTTTGTGGGGGGCAAAGGAGCTCAAGAAAATGGACTCAATTAACTGTATACCAGGGCAGTATGACCTAGTGCCTTTTACCAGTTGCTTGACACCACAGGAGAGGAGAGTGCTCTTGTGCTCTGTTTCTGCCTGCAGGTTTGCCACAGGCATCCGTTCAGTAACTGTGAAGATAGGAGGCTGTACTACACAGGCCACTGGGTTTATGCAACAGACTCTTAGGTTGAGATGAATTAGAATTAAGGTGCCCTGGGTTTGAATTCCCATTATTTGCTGTATTTGAACAAAGCCTAGTGTTGGATCTGAACAAGTATTAATTATGAAATCTGAGTCATCTGCAACATCCTTAGCTCTGTTTTGCTCTAGTAGACAGTTGTCTACTTTTTTACAAACAGCATTCTAATTCTTTTGTATAGTTTACTGGAAATTCTCCAGAATCTTAGTTTATTATTCTGCAAAGGTTAAAGATTAAGACAGAGAAGCTTAAACAAAAGTTCTTTTATGGTCTTGGGGGCGGGGGAATTGGCAGATTTGAATTCTGAGCTAGAAAACTGAAAGATTTGTATAAGGTTTTACCTGAAATACTGGTGTTTAGTCACAAATGAAATTAATTGCCATATGAATTTCAGTTGCAGCATTTTGAGAGAGTGGGTGTGGCATTTGCCCTCCTAGGTGTGTGACATCATACTGGTTTCATAAGGAAAGGATTAACTTACTGTAAAATGACTAACCAATGGGAACCCCAGGGGGCAGAGTTAACAGCGTATAAGGTTTAAGCACAGAGGGTTTTTGGAGGAGTTAAGAGTTAGGGTGGTAGAGAAGACAGACTGGAGTTAGAAGAGACAGAAGATAAGTCTGTGGGTTGGGCTAGTCTGGTGTGAGTGAGGGAGAGAATTTGTTAAGAAGAGTCAGTCAGACAGTCTGGTAAAGAAACTAAAGTTAAGATACTGACAGGAATATTATCTGAGAAACCATAAACTTGTTAATGTTTGTATAATAAACTTGGTTTTTTGGTTCACTTTTAACAACTGTCTGGACTCAGTGTTTTACCAGAGAGTAACTGGTTGGTGGCAGCGGGGAAGCGAGCACAGTGGTGGCACAGGGATCAATAGACCGTTAAACGTCCAGGGACCCTGTGTAATTGCCACAGTGGGGGTTATAAGAGCTCTGAAAAATGCACATATTCTGTATGTGATGTACATTTTGCTGGAGGAAAGCTGGGGTTAGAGTAATATGTGACAACACAGAAATGCTTGCTGTTGCATTATTGCATGTTGAGCATCCCGCCCCCCCGCCCCCCCCCCCCCCCGGAACTGCAGTGTGCTGTGAAGTTGATTGTATCAGTGGTGCAGTTAAGGACTGGAAGAAGAATTAATGGTTTCAGTGTTTAGGAGATGTGTGGATGCCAGGTGTAACAATGAAGGAGTAGATTTAGTGTACAGGAGAAGGCCAGAGCTCAGTAGTACAATATCTGTTACACATGCACAAAGTCCCAGGTTCAATCCCTAGCATTTCCAGGTAGTGTTAGGAATATCCTGTTTGCGACTGAGTAGTTGGGTTGAGCTAGTGCAAACAACACTGTTAGATGGACCAATTCATTACTGTTGCTAAAAAATAAAAATCCTGCAGATGTCCCTGGGTGGACACACTGTTGCCCAGCTGACAATTGCAGACGGCCCTATCTTTTATCCCTGGGAACAATAGTTTTTCAGTATGAAGCAGGAAATTCCCTATCCAGGCATGGAGATAAGTTCCTCTCCCCTTTTTATATCATTGTCTTTTCTTCGCCCTTCAGGTTGCTCAAATCCATTGCCTCCTCTCACCCTTTTGACAGTTCCCCATGTGGTG
Source organism: Podarcis raffonei (assembly GCF_027172205.1). Classification (NCBI taxonomy): domain Eukaryota; kingdom Metazoa; phylum Chordata; class Lepidosauria; order Squamata; family Lacertidae; genus Podarcis; species Podarcis raffonei. Next base: position 21,846,813 of record NC_070612.1, read on the forward strand.
TCTCAACATCTCATGCCATTAAGTTCTTATGCAGCTGTTTTGGAAGCTCTACCCCAAGGGGATTTCTTCAAATATATATGTGTGTATTTCTGAACACCTTAAGAATACCCCAAATTTGCCGATGCTTCCATCTTGTTTTGGCTGCATAAGCATTGGTGCTTGGGGAAAATTAGTTGGCAATAATATATAAGTAACAACAAGAGACTTCACTTTTTCAGTGGCTTTTTCTCTCTAATGACAATAGTTTTCTTTGCATTCGGGTTTTTACTTCTACAGCCTTCTAGCGGGCTGCCACCTGAAAGTATTTTGTTAGAGAATACAGTAAATAACACAGCAGTGTGATTCATTTTCCTTTTATTTATTGGTCAAAAGAGCAGAGCCAACAAAACGTCTCTTCCTCTCTCCTTTACTGACATTAACTTTTAAAACTACTTTTTTGCTATTTTCTGGGGATCATAAGAGCACTAATGGAAGCAACGAGACTTTTACAAGCAATAATTCTGTTCTTTTTATCGACTTCAACTACTGTAAAAGGCACTGGAAAGCTTGATCATGGCCTCATAAAATGCATTGTGAATCCTAGCATCACTTAATTATCAACAACTTTTTATGAGATGCACTCTTCTTCTCCAGAAAACATAACCTACAAGAAACACCTTCATTACAAGGCCCATTAAAAGTAAAGGGAGGAGCAAAATAAACGTGATCATACTCCTTTTGCATCTCTTCTTCATTTTATTTTGGCTTACATAAGACAGGGCCCTTTGACTCTTAGCCTTTACTTGAAGATCCTGTAGTCCTCTAGAAGTTTTGCACTACAACCCCAGAGAACCAGTGTGGTATTGTGGTTAAGAGCGATAGACTCGTAATATGGTGAACTGGGTCCGCATCTCCGCTCCTCCACATGCAGCTGCTGGGTGACCTTGGGCTAGTCACACTTCTTTGAAGTGCTTCAGCCCGACTCACCTCACAGAGTGTTTGTTGTGGGGAAGGAAGGGGAAGGAGAATGTTAGCTGCTTTGAGACTCCTTCCGGTAGTGATAAAGCGGGATATCAAATCCAAAGTCTTCTTCTTTAATCAGCAAGGCCATCATTTGAAGATTGTAAGAGTTGCCGTGCAAAACATCTGGAGGGCACCAGGTTGAGGAAGGTAGCCACTGAAGAACAGAGTCTGTTGTTTAGATAAAACACCATGTTAGGCAGTGTGGTCTTACTTTGTTCCACTTGGATCAATCCTTGGAAACCTATGATGCTGAGCTTCTCCCATCAAGCCCCTCCCCGCCCCAGCCTCATGCTGTTTTCCCACTGGGTAAATGAAGCACTGGGCTTTGGGAAAGGGATGTAAGGGCTCTGACAGTCCTAAAGTCCTTCATCTTCCTTCCAAAGCCTAGTTAGTGCTTTCCCAGCTTTGAGAAGGAGGTAGAAAAGTTATAGGACTCAGACATGCCCTCACTTAGCCAGCTTTGGGAAGACAGCATGAAGGTTGGTGCGGACACCAAATTTTGGACTCGCTTCCCCCCTTCCGACACGACAAGGCAGTGTGCAGCCCACAGGTTCCATGTTGAAATACTCTTGCAGCCCACTTGGTATGCAATGTTGGACCACCCTGGTCTAGCCACTCGATAAAACTGGCCATAGGCTGTCAGAAAGGCAGAGTAATCACATTTGCACATACACTGAACACACCATGTGTCATCTGGTTCCATATCCTGCTCTCATGGTGGCCAGCTGTGACTACGATGACTGTGGGAAGCCACCAAGCAGGACATGAGCACAACAGCCCCCTCTCTACTTGTAATTCCCAGGAACTGGTGTTCAGACATTGACCCCAACAGTGGAGTCACGGTGATTCATATTCTCTCCCCTACATTTTTCTTTTCTTTTACACAGTGCTGCTGCATCTTGTTCTGTCGTTCAATGTTGATGTGAAAGATACAATGACCTTCAGTGGCCCAGTGGAAGATATGTTTGGATACACTGTTCAACAGTTTGAAAATGAAGAAGGAAAATGGTAAATTTTGGTTTTTTGGGATTCTTCCCCTGCCAGAAAAACATACACACACATACATAAACATAAACCTTTCTCACCTATGTTTTACTCTGGGAACTTAGCTCTGCATATTATTTGTTCTGTGCAACTGATCACATTTATTTCATTTTATTTAACCTATTTATACACTGTTCTTCATCTGAGCAAAACCAGAGCTGTTAACAGTATGTAAACGTAAAACAACAGCCCCACACATATTAAAATATTTAAAGCCACATTAAAATTACTTCCATTGTGACACAATATATATATATGAAGCTAAGGAGTTGCAGTCCAGAAATATCTTCAAGACCACGGACTCCCTGTTCCTGCTTTATAGGGAACAACAGTAAAATTACCTGCTATATTGAAAAGATGACAGGCTCTTTTTTTGTTTTTTCAGGGTGCTTATTGGTTCTCCTTTAGCTGGCCAACCTCAGAAGAAAACAGGTGATGTTTATAAATGCCCTGTGGGACAGGGCCATGGTTTGCCATGTGTAAAACTAAACTTACCAGGTAAGAATGTAAGTGGCTGGCAGAAATTTGGAGTAGATCCAACATAGGAATGTTTAAGACCTTGTCTGTATTTTCTTTGTAATTCTCTGCAGCATCGCAGGGTTGCGTCACGTATGGCATTCTTCCTCGATCTATATTTATCCATGGAAAATATTCTCATGTGCATCACTACATGTAAAATATGATGTGAATGTTTCCTCTCTCATGCAGGCCCATGTTTGTTTTTAAGGCCGGTTTGCACCTTGTCATTTTCCCATACACATGCAGATTATCTGACGTTGTGAAAAAGTACAAAGCAAAGCATTATATGGGATGAACCAGAGCAATTTGTGGAATGGGGTAGCTTGGGGATAAACGCAGCTAAGATTACAGAGGAACATCTCCATGATGCTGCAGTGTTAAAACTAATGTGCCTCCTTACATTCAAGCACCTGAATACAATAGTGTGGAGAAAAATAAGCAGGCCTTGAACTAGTCTCTATGAGATACACACAGTATAAACAAGACATTTTGTGGTTCGTGCATTTTGCTCTCCCTTTGTTAGATCCTTACTTTAGTTTCTGTAAACAACATGCTAAACCTTACCTTAATACTGCACACAACTGCTGAAACAAGCCTGAGCAAAGCTTTGGGCTTGTGTGTTCCCCTTACTTCTCACGGGCAGCTGGGAGAAGCACTTTGGCAAAGTTTAGTTTCAGTTTTTGCAGAATCCTGATGAGGTTCAGTGAAAACAGAACACTGAAAGTTCTCGCTTAATACTAACGGGCAGGGAGTTCCAGAGCATAGGTGACACCATACTAAAAGATCGATTCCCTGCAAGTGCAGAAAGAATATTATATGGAAGTTGTAAAAGTGCCACTTCAACATATCAGATCAGTCCAGTGGGTACGTATGGTGTAAGGCGATCTTTTAAGTAAACTAGTCCTAAGCTGTTAAGGGGTTTATATACAAATAGTAACACCTTGCTCAGCCAATGCAGATCTTTGCATAGAAGTGTAATATGCTCTGTACCCTGTTGACAGTCCTGCTGCACCATTCTATACTAACTACTTTGGCCTTTCTTCCAGAGTGTGAAAAACGTTTAGCTATCAGGCAGGCCTCTTAGTTTTCAAATCATACATTAAATTGCTGCCTGTTTCTTTTCTGGAACGTTTGCAAAGCTGTTGACAGTCCCGACTTCACAGGACTTTTATGACTGCACCGTTATACATAAAAGCAGGAGCAAGTGTTTTGGGTTTTTTTTAAAAAAAAACTTTTTGACACCTTTATACATACCTGGCTCTAGAGTGAAATCTGAATCAACTCTTGTGGAGGCTCAAAAGGCAGATTGCTTACTATGCTTTCAGACTGCTCCCGCCAAAACATGGGGTGCCAATCAACTAATTCTTACTAAGTCCTACTCTTAATTTTAATGATCATGACTAAGTGGGGTCCATTTCAATGGGTCTCCTCTGGGTATGATGTCGTTGAGTCCAACCCATATGACAGCCAGATAGTTGCATAATATATGTGGGCCCAGCACAGGCTGAACATCTTAGAAATACGAATTTATTCTATCCAGAGCTGAAATCAAAGCTCTGGCTCTCCATCCCAGATTCCATTAGCCTGGAGGCTGTTTTCTCCTGGACATAATGTCATTAGCACACCACCCTCTTCCGTGGATTGAGAACAAAGACTCACACAAAATGGATGCTCACAGATTAACATATGCATAGGGCTGAACTTCAGTCTTTTTCATGTGACTTAAGTTAAACACCTTGTGTCAGAGCAGCAGAGATACATTAACGGTCAATAATTAACCTGTTAGGCGCTCTGCGAGATTTTGTTCAGCTCAATAGATGTTTCCATTTTATCCCTCTAGCAGTACACACACAGTTATTTTCCATTTCAACGTACAATTAAACAATCGTACTTAAGTGTGTCCTTACATGAGTCAACTTACTAATAGGGGGACCGGTGTGAATTCCAATACATTTCCTGTCCAATAACTATTTCACCTTTCTACCCATTGAACTGTCACGAATGCTGCTGACCTTTTAATATCCTATCAAATAATTTAGTAGTTTTACAAGAGAGGAGTTGGAAAGGTTTGATTTGTTCTCATTTGTAATGTATGTGAATGCTTGTCTCCTTCTGTCACTGCATTGCTGTTTTGACATCCTCTTTGAGGATCAAGAAAACTATGTGAAGCAGTGTCCCAGACAAAGTTTCTGGGATGAGGGCCAGGCCTTTGACTTGTTCATCAGAATCTGAATCAAGAGGGAGGAGGAAGGGGAACAGAAAAAGACTGTGTTTTATATATAAAAGGTTGGGTGTTTTAGTTTAGAGAAACTGCTACATGATTTAACGTCTTGCTTGCACGTTTCCACATATTTTACATTTCTGATCTATTTATAGATGACATCTCCATTCCTCACGTTGCGGAAGTAAAGGAGAACATGACCCTTGGAGCAACTTTAGTGACTAACCCAAATGGAGGATTTCTGGTGAATGAATAAAGTATTTTAAGGAAACAAGTGACCAGCAGCCTCATACCCAGCATTGCTTGGCAATTTTGAGCGGGGGGAAATCAGGGCAGTTTTGAAATGTTCAGTCTGCCATATTTATTCAAAATGGTGTCCAACTGTATAGACGTATAGATGAAAATCTACTCCTTGATCTCATGAACCCACAGACAAAACCTTGTTACAGTATCTTAAGAAGTACCCAAATGCACCACAACCAGAAAACTGCTTTCCAAAATATTTCGTAGATGTGTTTATATAATGGCTTGGACCAGCAGAGTCCTTCTATTAATGGAGGGGGTCATTCAACTTAAAGAAATGTCCCTTCTCTTTGCAGCATGGGCTTGGATCCAATAGAGTTTCTGCAAAAAAAATATTGGAAAGAGGCAATTTTCACCAATACTCTCTTCCCCCTGCCCCCTTTGTCACCTCTGCGTGGTCCCCCAGCCCAGGGTTAACTGTGTGATACAAATTTGTTTCCTTGTGCATATTAATAAGCTAGCCTAGCAGGTCTGTTGACTTCAGTGGGTCAGTCTGAGTGAGGCAGATACAACTCAAAGCATAGAACATCTGTTTCTTACAAGTTGAGTTTTTATATAATGTTGCTGGTTGTGTTTCCCTTATAAAAATCTGGTAGAGATAAGAGGGTTCCAAATTTTGTATATATATTTTTAAAATTAATTTTATTTTCACAAATTGTTATGGGGAACAGATCTGATTCATGGGTTGTCTATTAGCCAGTCCAGCTGTAGTTAAGGTCATCTCTGCCTCGCAATTACATTTATTTTATGTTTTCATATACCATTTTTCATCACCAGAAGAACTCAAAGTGGTTCACATAAGGATATATAAATCATAGCACTGAAGCAACGACATGATCCTTAATGTGGCATCACACTGGTGTTGCCATGTGTTTTCACTGCCATTTTGTGATATCCCCAGACCTTGAATTATTATAAAGTAAGCGGACTTGTTTAAACTGTAACCTTTTTCTCCTTTACTTAAGGCATGTGGGCCTCTTTATGCTTACAAATGTGGGCGCTTACATTACACCACTGGTATCTGCTCCAATGTCAGCTCCACTTTTGAGGTTGTAAACTCCATCGCCCCATCTGTACAAGGTATGTATATGAGAGTGCTGCTCTTCTACGTGCTGAAATTATTGAGCACCGAGGGAGACAAATGTATACACAGAAGGCAGCAAAAGGCAGAAACCGAAGCATAGCAAAAGGCAGAAACTATTTTTCAAGGCCACCAGCATTACCAAGTTAAGTAAATGTTATCATTGTCTGTATATTACCTAACTGCTTGCTGCTTCTGGCTGCTGCTTAGCATAAACAGAGTTTGGGATGCTATGTCATGAGCAAAGATCAGGCTAAAAATAATCTTTATGTAGTCACAGTGAACTGAGTGCCTCTTTAGATTAAGAAGACAAATGCCCTCATAAACTTGTTTTCTTGACTATTGTTTGATATCTGGAGTGCGAGAGGTCCTCCTCAAGTTTAGATCCCAGAATAAAACTCCCTCAAAAACAAGGGGCAGTGTCTAACTCACTTGTTCCATCAGTTCAAAGATTTCTGCTTGCAAAATGGAACTTCCACTGCCTCTCCTACTCCCATGTGTCCCCTAAATCTCATCTGGGGTTTTCCCCACTCCCCTGGAGCAGATTTGGGGAGGGTGCAGGAGCAAAAGGAGAACGTAAGTTCTGTTGCAGAAGTAGAAATCCTTGTGCTTACAGAACAAATTGGTTCTGGTGCAATTGTGTGCATTTGGGTGATAAGAAGGTCGGTGGTTCGAATCCCTGCAATGGAGTGAGCTCCCGTTGCTCTGTCCCAGCTCCTGCCAACCTAGCAGTTCGAAAGCACGCCAGTGCAAGTAGATAAATAGGTACCACTGTGGCAGGAAGGTAAACGGCATTTCTGTGTGCTCTGATTTCTGTCACGGTGTTACGTTGTGCCAGAAGCAGTTTAGTCATGCTGGCCACATGACCCAGAAAGCTATCTGTGGACAAACGCCGGCTCCCTCGGCCTGAAAGCGAGATGAATGCCGCAACCCCATAGTCGCTCTTGACTGGACTTAACCGTCCAAGGGTCTTTTACCTTTACCTTATCTACCATTAGTAGTAGTAGTAGTAGTAGTAGTAGTAGTAGTACCCACCTTTTCCCTTGACAGTAGTCCATAGAAAGACATGTGATTCTATCTAGAAAGCTGGACTAGACGGCAAATACATATTTTCAGCTGCTATAACTCACCCATCATGAAACATCATAGCTATATCTCAAAGGAAGCTTTTACATTTTTTGTTCCTAAGATTTATATACCACACTTTTGCCACCAGGTAGCAGGGCAACTTATAAGAGAAAAAGTCCAGAATATATATAATAATGATACAATACTAATTTACAGTACAGCAACAATTTAAAACAGCAGTGGAATGCAGCACATAAAACCCAACAGAGCATAATAAACATGTTAGTTCTCAACAGCTTCAAATAATTCAAAGGCCTGGGAAAATGTCTGCGCCAGACACTGAAATGGCATCTTCACAAGGGGCCAGGCAAGCTTCCCTTGGGAAGGCATTCCACAAGCTGCAGTATTTTTGCATAAAATGGCCTGGCGGCTGCCACTGCATTCTCATTCTATCTATTTCTGATGTTCAGGCTGTCAGCGTCATTGGTTTTGTTGCCAAAAGGGCACCCCATGCACAAAATAAGATATCAAGCAGGCTTGGGGGAACCCCAAACTTTGCAGAGAGATGTGAAACCTTTGAAAGAAAATGCTAGGTGAGGATTAGGAATGGGGAAGAAATTTGGAACCAAAACACAGCCATCTTTGGAAATTTGCATTTGCCTGAATTTTGAGGTGCGGTTCTCAAGCCAAGCAGTGTGTACAAAAAGGCATATAATGGAGCAAAATGTCCATGAAAACAGATATTTTAGTAAGAAATAAATAAATACAAAAATGCATTATTGTAGGGCAGGCATCCCCAAATTTGGCCCTCCAGATGTTTTGGAACTACAATTCCCATCATCCCTGATGAAGTATACTCCGAGTCGCAAAGTGATTTCATGCTCTTTATTCAGCTCATAGTGGTGAGGAGGAATGAATGAAAGTCCCCTCAAAGTATCTGCTTTATATACATTATTTACACAATGGGCTGCACATGATTGGCTAATTCCGGAATTCTACTGTAAGCCAATCAGGTTGTGGATTCACTTCTATCTGGAGCATGATTGGGTAGTTCCTGCCAACCAATCATACTGCTGCATTGTTCTAGGACCAATCAGACTGCTGCATTCTGAATCCTATTGTTCTAGGACCAATCAGACTGCTGCCTTTTGGATCCTATTGTTCTAGGACCAATCAGACTGCTGCAGTTTGGATCCTATTCAACTCAGTACATAACACCTGACCACTGGGCCTGTTAGCTAGGGATGATGGGAGTTGTGGTCCCAAAACATCTGGAGGGCCAAGTTTGCGGATGCCTGTTGTAGGGGGAACTGCTTTGGAAAAATGTGCTGGGCAAAACAGGATGCAGACATTTCTATTTTAGGAGAAATTCCCAGTAAAATACTGGTGAATTTTCTTGGGAACAAGAGAAAAAAAATCAGGAACCGATGTGAAACACTGAACTTTAGATTGGAAAAAAAATGAGAAAATGAAAGAAACAAAAATTGACAGTTCCATCCATTCCTAGCGAGGACCCAAAAGAATCTCTTTGGGAATGGGCATACTCAATGGCCATGGAACTCTGACTGAATGTTGGAGGTGGAGGAATTCACAGGTGGCGCTAGATTGGAGTGGCTGGAATCCTAAACAATGGTACTTCATCCTGCAACAGTACATTTCAGATCCCACTCATATAAACCCTACACTACTAGAGAGGTTTTTAGGTTTCTCCTGGACCTTTCCAGTATGTGACTTGACTGGTCTGCCGGTCAAGATGTTTAACACATTACCAATCTATCCTACTGTTTTTTTGATGGCATTCCATTATTTATATTGATTCCCAGAGGTAGATCCCATTGAAGAAATGCACTGTCTTGCTTTCAGAATTACTTTATGATCCGTTTCCCAGAGAGCATGCTGTGGGAACATATGGTTTTGCTTCTCCTTTCTCCAAATTCTTCTTCTTGCTCCCTGGCTGAGGACAATTATAAGTAATGCCAGACTAACCATATTTCTTTGGTTTTGTCTGAGTCATAACTGAGGAAGCCAGAACAGTTGTTTTCTTGACTTAGGGCCACTTTGAATGTTGCATACCTCGCACCCCCCTGACATATGTGACCCATCCCAGACATTTTTGCACATGTCAAAGTACGTGAGAGCCAGGAAATGCTGGATGTTATTAGTTGCTGCAATTCCTGTGATCTTGGAGGCATCCTTTCTATTGGAAATCACAAACATTTCAGCCAGCCAGTAACAGCAACTTGGATCACGTGTTTTATTTATGTGCATAATCACATGCTCTGGGATAGCCAGCAACTGAAAAACTTGTGGCAAGTGTAAAACATCTGAACTATCTATTGAGGATGATCACTAGTGTAAAATGCCCTTCCTGAAAGAACTGGGAGTCAGAATCCTTGCTGATCTACTGCCAAAACAGTCAGATGCCAACATCACCTTTGCAGTTTTGTGTTTGTCTTGGTTTCTCCCCCCCCCCACACACACACAAAATGTATGTGTTTTTATGCAAACATTCCCTCATATACACATTTGTGAGCACATTATTTGGCTGCAAAATAGCGTCACAAAATTTGGGGAAGTGTGAATTTCAAAGGGTAGCTCTGCTTCAGTTCACATATTGGCTCAAAAAGTGTGAACTGGGTAGTTTCTCATTTGGAATGCCAATGAAATCCTGAGCTGTAGTGCATTAGGGATAAGGCCAGCTGTTCCCTCTGCCTGCAACACAGTTCAAGTAGCATAGTGTGCCACTGCCAAAGTGTCTGGGTTCACACTTCCACTGCCTTAGAGACATCCCAACAGAAGTATCCTCTTCTATGTACCACTAAATGCCACCCTCAGCTGTATGTCCACTATCTGGTTGGCAAGCGTGCATGTCACGATTATTGCACACAGTGACATGCATCAGAATATAATCTATCAGGAAAATGGGATATTAACTTTTCTACTCACCTTTGTCATCCGAATGCTCTTGGCCAGCAACAAGGCTTCCCAGGCTGCTCTGCACTGACTTTAAAGGTCAACAACTGAGGATCTTCTTATTCGTTAGCTCTGGGATGGGAAACCTGTGACCTTCCAGATGTTTTTGGATGCCAACTCCCATCAGCCCCAGTTAACACAGCCAGTACTCGGGGGTGATGGAAGTTGAAGCCCAATAAGACCTGGAAGGCCGCAGGTTTCCTCCCTATACTCCTGCTTTCAGAGTTCCCATTTAGAGTCTCAGCAAGTCTCAGTTGTATAAATTATCTCCAGAGGAAGAAATGTCAATGGATGCAGAAGAGGTACTGTGTAAGTAACGCCATCAAGACCGAACAATTAAATGTTGCAGCCTGTGATTTCAGCATATTTACCTAAAAGTAATTTCTGCTGAAAGTAAAGGGGAGGGGTCCTTGCAAGTAAAGTATTGAGAGTGCCAGCTAAGATTTAGTTTAGATTTTTTTTAAGGCCTTATTAATTTCCTCCTGATGCATTGGGGCACTTCTTTAAGATCCAACAATTCACATTGCAGAATGCAAGACCCAGCTGGACATTGTTATTGTTCTTGATGGCTCCAACAGTATTTACCCATGGGAAAGTGTCACTGCTTTCTTGGACAGCCTGCTGAGAAATATGGACATAGGCCCCAAAGAGACACAGGTATGGCGAAAAACACGTTTTGTCTTCCGTTTTTGATTGGGGGTGAAGGGAAAAGAGTAAGGCTGAAGTCCTGAATCTACTTATCTGGAAGTAAGTTTCAATGGACTTGATGAAGCTTACTTCTGAGTATTTGTTAAATTTCTAGCTAAAAATATGCAGCATAACACTGTAAGCTAGATAACCAATGATATTTATGTTCCAGGCATATAGGGTTGTATCCAATGAAGTCGTGTCATTAGCGCAAGGACTTCTGCTTATGCAACAGAACTTCCTCTCCCTCTCCTTCCAGCCCCTCAAATCTGTTTTGGGAGAGAAGAGGAGAGGGAGGGGAGTCCTTATGATAATGCTATTAAAAGTGTTTGTTATGGCTGAAAATATCCTTCACCGACCTGAAGGACACTTTTCTCCAATATTCGGCAGCCTATGTCCTACCTCTATCTAAGGTACATGGTGAGGACTTAGAAGAGGGCCTTTTCAGTGGCTACACCCAGGGTCTGGATCTCTTTTCCTAGAGAGATTCATCTAGCCCCTTTACTGAATTTGTGTTGTTATTTACATTTTTAGCCACCTTTCTTTTAAAAAACAAAACCTAAAAAAGGTGTCAACGCAAAATTTGAGTACATAGAAACAAAGATCTCAGTAAACACCAGAACAAAGGTTATGTGTTGTGGGTCTCAAAACTACTACTTTTTTGTTACTGGTTCACGCAATCCTGAATTCTAGTATAACTGGTGGAGGAAGAATCTTTGTATCTAATTTCTTTTCTGCAGTCATAATGTGAATTTACCCCTTCTCATTTCCTGCACCCCGGTCTTCAGCCTGCTTCCTTTTTCTTCTAGCTGTAACACATTTGTAAAGGCATGTCACACCTGAAACAGAAACCTCATAGTCAAGGGTAGAGGTTGGAATGACTGCAACTTGCACCAGGAGTTTCAGATTTGTAATAAAATAACTATGAAGTGTCATACTAACATTTTATTTTCATAACTGTGGTTTTCATGTTTCCTTCAGGTGAAACTATATAATCGCAGTAATAACTGTGGTATCATTATTTTAATTTTTGCAACCGTAAAACACCTGTGCTTCCGTTTACATTCTTTGGTTCAAATGGCACCAGTGAGTGCCAGTAAACAAAGATGTTTTTTACTAAAAAGAGATGGGTTATAAAACTGATTGGGAAGCACATCTGCAAAGCCTAAACTAAAAATGCAAACTGGCCCGGCTATAAAAGAATACGATTAGATAAAACCTGTAGAGGCCTTATTGATATTCAATCTGTCAGTGTTACAGGGCTTTTAATAATAGATGAGGAACAGATAAATATGCCAAATCAAGGTGCATTTTCACCCCACAACTGAGCGGCGTGTACTCAAAATATCGAAGGCAAACATAAACTTGAAATATGCTAATGGAACGTTGCACAGATCACCTCTAGTCAAGAACCTCCCATAACATCAAAGCAAGTGGAGATGAAGAAAGAGAGTGGGGAGAGAGTTGTTTATCTTTCTTTCTTTTCTGTTTCATGTTTCTTTTATAAGCGAAGTTGGGGAAATTAAGGGACTTCGCGTACAGTGTGCGTTTGATGAGCACGCACATGTGCAACTATGCTGCCAAAAGCGCAAGGGATCAGCTGCCACCAGCAGCGACTTCCTGCCATGTGTTCATGTGATGGATATGTAAGGATTTGTTACAAGTATGATCCATGCTAATGTCCTACCCAGAACAGGTTTTCCATTAGGAAGCTTTTGCCAAGTGTGGATCAGTTTTCGCATTTTAGATGGCTTCTCTGTCTTGAGCAGAAAGCAAGAGGAACCCACTATAAGCTCATAGATATGGGCTCTGCACAACCCCATTCGGGGCCCAATCTGGTGCTCTGCAGTGGCCTTGATTTGAAGGCCTTGCACTTCTTTAGTTGGGACCCTCCAAGTGTCCCTATTTTCCAGGGACATCCCTGTGGTGTTTGCCTCCTAGGTGGGTCATAAGGAAAGGGTTAAAATGAGTGTGATGTGATTGGCCAGTGAGAATGCAAGGGGGGAGTAAAAGTTAGAGTGGGAGGTTTTGAAAGTCAGTTGAGGTTTGGGAGTTGAGAGTTGAGGTTTGGGAATTGGAGAAGGAAGAGGGAAGAGGGAGGAATAGGCAGTGGGTTGGTCAAGTTGTATTGTGAGAGAGTGAGAGGAATTGTTAGGGGGAGTCAGATAGATAGTTGGGATAATCAGTTTGGAGTTGTTAGGAACTAAGATTAAGAAACTGACAAGAGAAAAATAAACTGAAACCTGCATTTAAAGAAGCGGGGTGGTGGCAGCGAAGAAAGCAATCACAGTGGTGGCACAGGGTCAATTGACCGTCAAACGTCCGGGGACCCTGTGTGTGATCGCCACAATCCCTGATTTAGAGAAGCCATCCCGGTTTCTGATTTGATCTCAGAATGTCCCACTTTTCCTTAGGATGTCCCTATTTTCATTGGAGAAATGTTGGAGGGTATGGAGATATCCGAACCCTGAGCCGCCTGAAGGCAATCCTGTATAGGGAAGGTTTTTTATGTTTAATGTTTTATTGTGTTTTTATATAAGTTGGCTGGGCAAGCAGCCCAGTAAGATGTGTGGGGTATAAATATTAAAATTATCATTACAGATTCAAGATGTTTAAAGATAAATTAGAAAGAATGAAAGATGTTAAGTGATCAAGTTCTTTTTTTGAGAAAACCGATTTTGGAAAACTGTTAAAATGATATATAATGAAATTCAACCAAGGGGATTTGAGGAAGTCACTTAATAATGTTACCAAGATTTAAACAGGATGTATGTATGTATGTATGTATGTATGTATGTTTGTTTGTTTTGAATTTTTGGAAAATCAATTAAAATTTTTGGAAAAAAAAATATTATTACGGAGTGGGACGTCCCTATTTTCATCAGAGAAATGTTGGAGGGCATTTGCATAAAGCATGCAGCTTGGAGGGCAGGAGAAGGAGATGCATGCAGACTGCCACTGTGTGACTCCTTCTCTCCCCCACCCCCCATTTTCAGAGCAGGTGCCAAGAATGGTTCTATTGTGTTTTTGTATATTCTGTTGGAAGCCACCCAGAATGGCTGGAGCAACCCAGGCAGATGGGTGAGGTACAAAAAACCAACTTCTTCTTCTTCTTCTTCTTCTTCTTCTTCTTCTTCTTCTTCTTCGTCTTCGTCTTCGTCTTCGTCTTCGTCTTCTTTTTCTTCCATCATTGCAATGCTTACTTTAGCAGACGTTATGTGTTATAGGTTGGGATTGTTCAATATGGAGAAAATGTCACCCATGAATTTAACCTCAATACATATACAACTACGGAAGAAGTGCTTGTTGCAGCAAAGAAAATTGGTCAGCGGGGAGGACGCCAAACCATGACAGCGCTTGGAATTGACACAGCAAGGTAAGTACTGCATGCAGTGCAATATTTATCAAGGTTAAGATGCTATACCAGCCCCCATGAGCTACCATGTTGGTTTTTCATATGCTCGCCAATTGTCACCAATTTACAAGTTGGTTTTGTGCAAGTTAATATTTGTAATGTGGTCCTGTGATGCTGGAATTAACTTGGCCTATCTGCCTGAAAGGAGGGTTGCAGGATCTGGAGGACTGTGGTGAAAGGAAGGGGGAGGGAAAATTCTGATCCACAAGTGGAAGTACTTGCACAAATGGGATGACTTTGTTGGATATAACTCCAAGTTTACTTATTTAGAACATTTGTTTACCATTCTTCATAATACAAAGTGGGTAAGGAAGGGTGACTGACCCAGTGAGCTTCATGTATGAGCAAGGATTTTAACCCAAATCAAACACCCCAACCCAATGATGGGGAGACTGTGATCTTCCAGAGGTTTCTAGACTACAACTCCCATCATCCCTGACCAGTGGTCATGCTGGCTGGGGCTGATGGAAGTTGGGAGTCCAACTACACCAAAGGGCAACAGGTTAGTCATCCCGATTGTGGAGACTCTGGTTCAGCCAATATAATTCTATTGGTTCTTGGTTCTACAGATGTAGTATTAAAGGTAAGGGGACCCCTGACCATTAGGTCCAGTCATGACCGACTCTGGGGTTGCGGCGCTCATCTCGCTTTATTGGCCAAGGGAGCCGGCATACAGCTTCCGGGTCATGTGGCCAGCATGACTAAGCCACTTCTGGCGAACCAGAGCAGTGCACGGAAACGCCGTTTACCTTCCCGCCGGAGCGGTACCTATTTATCTACTTGCACTTTGACGTGCTTTCGAACTGCTAGGTTGGCAGGAGCAGGGACCAAGCAATGGGAGCTTACCCCGTCGCGGGCATTCAAACCGCCGACCTACTGATCGGCAAGTCCTAGTGCCACCTGTGTCCCCAGATGTAGTATTAGGCTTTATTACTTATTGCATGTTATACTAGCTGCTATTGATCCTGCTTAGTTTGGTACTTGCTGCTTATAATTGGTTACAGCCGTTAGCTGGGAGAATGCCTGCAGCTCCTTTTCTCTTTTGCATCACTCTCTTTCTCTGACTGTTTAGGAAAGAAGCTTTTACAGAAGCTCGTGGAGCACGCCCAGGGGTCCAGAAAGTCATGGTAGTTGTGACAGATGGAGAATCTCACGACAACTATCGATTAAAGAAAGTGATTGAAGATTGCGAAGAAGAAAATATACAGAGATTTTCGATTGCTGTAAGTGGCACTTTCAGGAGCCTAAAGATCCATAGAATTTTCTCTTTCCATTCTCCTCAAATTTATCTGGAAACATGCTGCATTAGCTGCATGACCATCTTTTCAGAATAATGATGTAGCACTTTGCCTACATCATCTCAGTAATTCATACCACATACAAGGTAGATCTAAATTATTTTCTTCACTTTGCAGATGAAGAGCTAAGTGAGGGAGGACTTGTACAAACTGTGCACATAAGTTTGATTCTCTTTGTTTGGGTGTGAATAGAGATAATGGCCAAGGAGATCTGTTTGGCAAAGCTTAGCTCCTCCTTGGGAAATGGATATGTTTAGCTTTGGGCTTCTCCCAGTTCCCACCATAATAAATCCATGTAGCACATTTCTATAATATAGATCTTATGGATGATTTCCATAGGCATCTGGTTGGCCACAGTGAGACAAGGATGCTAGACTAGATGGGCTGTTGGCCTGATCCATCAGGTTCTTCTTATGTTAAATGGCCAGCTCCCCTTGTACAATCACGTATTTGGCACCCACAAAGCTTTTCCTTGCTGGGGTATATTGTTTCTCAAAATTACAATGGCCAGTGAAGCAATAATGGTACAATATGGTTGGCTTTGCAACCTTGGACAGTGCTCTCTAGATCATGGTCAATATCAACAGATGGCATAGCCAGGCATCTACCAAGAACACATATCCCAGCAGAAGGTTCAGTGATGGGAGCCTCCCAGACTTTCTCCATCGTGCAACCTGATTGCTGATCTCCACAGGCCAGGTGCAGACTTGAGTGGTATTTCTGTCTGGGCTGGTCACAGCAGGGCAATTTATATAGTTATATAACATCCATGGCTAAGCGATCTCCCAAGGCAATGGTTCCTGTATTTGCTTCTTCAGTTTTCCATGTGGTACCACTTGTGAGCTACAGGAATGTCTTTTTGAAACCTTGCAACACTAGCATGTCTTTTTGGAAATGCCATAGATTCTTGGCCACTACAACAGAGGCAACCTAAGCACTGAAAAATTGGTTGAGGAAATAAAATCGATTGCAAGTGAGCCAACAGAAAAGCATTTCTTCAATGTCTCGGATGAATTGGCCCTGCTTACTATTGTTGAAGCTCTTGGAGAGAGAATATTTGCTCTGGAAGGTATGTTTGGTTGCCTCTTTTCTTTAATTTGAATGTGTTCATGCATTATATTCATGAGGGAGAAATGGTTTCCTGCTGCTGGAGTTTTCCATTATGCAGTTGAATCAAGAAAGGGCAATTCTGGAATTCATCTTCTTTTCACTCCAGGGTCAACAGTGAAATTCCCTTTTTTCATTTTTCAGGAATAAAATAAAATAACAATTGCGGCATGAGGTCAGACTAATCAGAGCTGGTCCTACCATTAGGCGGTTTGAAGCATCTGCCTCATGTTGCACAGTGTCTTGGCCAATCCTGTGACCAATGGTCCATTCGGTCCATTTGAACTTTCATGATGTGGCAGCAGGATTCAACATTGGCTAAAAACTCTTTGTTTTGGACTACAAGTCCCATCAGCCCCAGACAGACTTCAGCTAGTAGGGAAGATGACACAGGGGTTTTCTGCCACAGATTCAATGACTGTTCTTAGGCTAGTTGGTTAATATTATGCCTCAGTGTTCCTCAGCTGTTAAATGTCAACTTAAGTGACATAAATGCAGTTTAGTGTCTGTGCAGGATCTGCTTGCAGCTTGCTTTCCTGCTTTTCTCTTCTGTAACCGTCTTCTCGCATGACTTTTAGTTGTTACTTTCTACTCAGGGTGCTGCTGAGTCTGGATTATGTCTTATCGGCCCCTTGACATGGTGCTGGATTCGATACTAGCCCAACCTCTTTATATAGATAGTCATCAATCTACTACATTCCAGAAGCCAGAAAAATAAAAGCATCCAGTATACATACCTTCATCTTAACAACAGAGCAAAAAACAAAGCAAACCATATCGTAAACACCATCAGCTCAAATATTCACATAATGATTATTCCAGCTTCAGATGGTTAATAGGTTCTCACTACCGTTGCTAGAAAATTGGTCGCTGCTAACACCCATGGGATTTTATTTCCCAGCAAATATTTAACATAGCATTGAGCTGACCTTCCTGCTAGTTGGGACAACAAGGGGAAATTATTTGATGACGAGCTTCAGCATTAAAAGGGCAAAACAATATAACATGTTGTACAAATTCCATCTCCTGGTTATACAGGAATGACCCTAATCTGTGAAAAGGTGGAGGGTATGTACTTTTTGTCATGCCACCCTTGCCCACAAAGCTACGTGGTGCCTGGCTCTACTCAGACTCACCCCAATGTACCTGTTTACTCTTCGTAAGATGCACGGATCTGAGCTGGGTCTCTGATAGAAAACCTGTTACTGCTCCTCCACAGTACCTCGACATTTCCCACTTCTAACCATCATGTACTATAATCCAACAATTTATTAAGACAAATTGTCAGGGAACTGCCATCGGCTCAGGGGCGAGGGGGAAAATGAGGATGGATTACAGAGATCCCCCAAAGATCGTGGGAAGCAGCACTTCCTCAGCGGAGGAAGGAAGCCACGCCTGTAGTGGAGAGGAGATGCAGGGCTCGGAGGAGGCAAGGCAGTGCCAGGACACATTGACCGAGCAAAGCGGGGAGGAGGGAGGTCCTCCTTTACCCAAGCCGTCCGTGCGCAGAGAGGGGAGGCGCAGACTGGGGGTCAAGAAACTACTCTGCTGGGGAAGATTTAAGCACCGCCCACTCTCAGATTATGCCAGTGAATGAGCAAGACACGGAATAGAGGCACTCTGCATTCTAAAGGTTTTTACCACCAATAAGAAAGCTTTAGAACAGACTAACTGGACCATAAAGAATCGCCAAAGAATTGATGCTTTTGAATTATGGTGCTGGAGGAGACTCTTGAGAGTCCCATTGACTGCAAGAAGATCAAACCTATCCATTCTTAAGGAAATCAGCACTGAGTGCTCACTGGAAGGACAGATCCTGAAGCTGAGACTCAAATATTTTGGCCACCTCATGAGAAGAGAAGACTCCCTGGAAAAGACCCTGATGTTGGGAAAGATGGAGGGCACAAGGAGAAGGGGACGACAGAGGACGAGATGGTTGGATAGTGTTCTCGAAGCTACCAGCATGCGTTTGACCAAACTGCGGGAGGTAGTGGAAGACAGGAGTGCCTGGCATGCTCTGGTCCATGGGGTCACGAAGAGTCGGACACGAATAAACGACTAAACAACAATTGAGGCATAGTGCCTGATTGCTCTCGAGCAACCAACCGATACATCTAACACAAATAAATAAGCATTTTTAATCAGTGTACAGAGACATATGGGGTCAGTTCTGTATTATTTGATTTGTTACTTCTTATCACAAAAAACAATGACTGATATAACAATGCTGATGCTACTTATCAAACCTGTCCTGCTGCCATCCAAATGCTCTCTCCATCTATAGCTTTCACTGCAGCTACCACCCATTCCCAAACTCAGCTGACTCTTAAACTGTCTCCCACCAGGATTCAAACTTTCTAACCCTTATCCAGTCACTTCCAACTTTCCCAGATACCCTCTCCCACCGCCCCGCCCCAACCTACACCTACATGTTATACTTACCCACACTTTTACCCTAAAGTCGCTTGTATTGTTACATATTGTTGTCATCCATCTGTCTCGAGAGACAATGGAGTGTGCCTCCAAGGGTGAAGTCAAACCACTGCATAGCAGCATCAAAATGACCTCCCTGGACGCAAACCTGGGCAGTGTGTCCATACACTCTGGGCTGCCCAGGTGACCTCTTGGCTTAGCTGATGTGGTCTAAAGGAAAGCAGAGCAATGCGTTTGGCACCAGCTTGGCTTCAGGAGTTGCCAGAAGGAGGCATAACAGGGGTCATCCAATTGCCTTAGAGACTCTACTCTGGATTTGTGTAGGGTTTACTCCTTAGCCTTTTTTTCTCCTGAAAACATCCCACAAGGCAGCAGAAATGTTATATATGCACACAATATTATTTACAGAAACACCAGAAGATCACAGTGTTGCACAGGCTGGGTTATTGACAGATATCCTTTGGAACCAAGATTCAGGGCCTGCTGTGACCCAAAGCCCTGGCATGTTAAATATCAGTCAAACTTCTGTTCTTGTTAATCTTTTGCAGGTCTCTGTTCTAATCTGTTCGTTGCTTTCTAAGCCATCTTGGCAGGAACAGTGTTGCTTCTGTGTTCTTTCTAGTGCTTAATGTGCTAGTGGTGCTTTAAAATGTTAGGCAACAGTACAAGTAATTTGTAAATGATTATATTTCCTAGCAGGGAAAACATCTGTGGATACTTCACATTTAAAAAATCTCAGTCTTTCCTGAATAATCATTATAGACTTGCTTGTGGGTGACATTTGCAGCAGTGTCAACAGAGAGCATAAATATAGGAATTCACTTATGAAAACACACAAATTAGCATTTCATTGCTAACAAATAATTAGGAACCTCATTAGAATGATTGGATTTGTACAGAAACAATGTTTGGGCACAATGGCTTCTCAGCATTGCAGCTTGTTTCAATTAAGGGGGATATATATATTCTTGGCTAGTGAAAAGTATTCATTTCCTCACTTATAAATTGGTTGTATTCCAACCGAGCTCTGTGTATCTGTATGTGCAAATGGAAAACAATCTATACAGCCAGATATTTTGTTGCCATTTCCACAGCAGCAGTTCATGCTGCTGAAGAGGACAGCTGCATTTTCTGCAGAACCAAGGCTAGCCTCTTCAGTGGTGTGACGTGGGGATTAAGCAGAGGCTGGATGGCCAACTCTGAGGGATTCTGCTGAAGTAGTAGAATTCCTATAGCAGGTGATGTCCTTTGAAGTCCCTGTCAACTCTATGAATAGCTGGCATAGAAATTGAAAACTGTAACATTTTAGTATTGCATTTTATTTTGTAAATGACTTTCAGCTTCTTGACTGGAAAGAAGACTATTAATGATTTTAACAAATAGCTAGATCCAATATTATATTCTTCCTCTCAACTTAATGAGGCGGTCCTTAGTTCAATATACCAATGCCTATGAGTGAATCTTCCACTTGGATTTCTTTTGATGCCATAACTTCCAGCCCACTGCAATCCATAGATAATAATTGTGGTAATACATGTGGTGTTCACTCTCAACATTTATAGTCTGCTGTTAAAAAAAACAAAATTGCAAAAAAATCCAGCTGCATGATATTCCTATCCTCTCGTCCTACATGTAATTGGAGATGTAAGTCAGCGTAATGACCTGATAAAAATAAATTTCAAACAGAGAACACATCTGTTACTTATTATTCCTGATTGTACTTTTGAAAATTAATAGCTTTTGCACTTTTAAAGAAGGGAGACAGTTTGTGAGTTGCCAAAAAAAGTGCATCCTCCCCAAAGGGGAAGACAGGGCACAGATTTGCATAAAATGTTTGAGTTGTATTCAATTAAGTTTAACTTTGAGTAGACCCTACTCAATGGTTCTGAGTTAATCATCATGCTCTCCCTTAAATGACTATGTTTAAACCAGACTTGGACAAGACACCTTCAAACATTTTATTTTCACAGCAACCCTGTGAGGTAGGTTAGTCTGAGAAGTAATGACTAGCTCAAAGTCACCTAGTGAGCTGCGTAGGGATTTGAAGACATCTGATGGATGACAAGGCACCTGATGGGAAGAATTCAGGATTTTGCTGCTTGAGAGAACTGGATAGATTTTTGACATTTCTTCTAATAAAATATATCTGTTTGAAATATTTCTCTCAGTGTCCAAGTTAAGGTGCTGGTAACTCTTAATAAACGGTCTAGTCTTTCCTCTACTTTGGAATTATTTATAGTCAGCATTTTGATCCATTTGCATTGAAACAATAAGCATTTCCTGTTTTATAGCTACGAAAGACCAGCTGGCATCCTCTTTTGAAATGGAAATGTCTCAAGCTGGAATCAGTGCTCATTATTCCCAGGTAAACTAACCAGTCATCTATGGATATAGCTATTCTTTAAAATAAATTGTTCTTCAGAAGGAAGATCTTGAATATCCTCAAACAGAAAGATCACTGTAATGCTTTGGCCAGCTGTGTGTTATTTTTAAAAATTACCATTAACCCACAATACTGATGATACTTCCCTCCTTTCAAACTCCATACAATTTCTAAACACTTCCAAACAGTATCATTGCGCCATTCAGACACGTCTCATTGCGTTGCTGCACGGTACGACTTGATGCCTTTCTCCTTTTGGGGGGCTCACTTCATCCCCACATACGAACATGGCAAAACATTGGGTGTGTGCACAGACTGCATTTCTGATGATCTGGGGACACAAGTCCTATTCAAAACTAATGCTCAAGCAAGAAGAAGGGAAGCACTGATGGGTCCAGCCCCCAATGGCTTAGCATGACAATATGCAGTGGGGTAGATTTCCTGTATACATCTGTGCATGCAAAGTCATCCATGCAACTTGGAATCCTGTGCAAATGGGGTTGCAGATCACATGGACAATTTTGCACATACAGTTGCACATGTTGCTCCCTGCAGGCGTTTGTGCTGAATGTGCAGGTGCCAGGCATGGGGCAAGCTGGCATGTGCAAGGTTAGGGCTGGAGCTAGTTGGCATTTTGATTTACCACATGAGTGCTAATTGGGGGGAAAGTGTGGAATGAGAGATTATTAGCCACCTTGAAAACAGGGGCAACATATCGTAGTTGAAAATGAATAAATAAATAAATGAAATTTATATCTCATCTTTCTACCATCATGGAACTCAAGGTGGCATGTGCAGTGCTTTTTTTTCTGGGGGGACGCAGACCCCTAAACATTTTGTGAAGCTAACAGGAGAAGAAGCTTAAAATTTTTAATTTTTAATTTTTCTAACACAGTGAATCGTCAGTTCTGTTGCTTCCCCCTATAGCGGCCTCACTTCCTGTCACAGTGTTTCCTGAGTCTCAGATGGAATGAGAATACCCCTAAACATATTTTTATATATATAGAAAAAAAGCACTGGGTGTATGTACGTATAATTCCTATGAGGTCACCCACATAGGATTCCCATATATCCTCTTTTTCCAGGACACGTCCTCTTTTTCATGGATATGTAAAATGAGAGTCGTTGTAGAGATCCATAGTTAAAATTAGTTTATGTAACTAATTGATTTCTCCTCCTATGTAAGGACTGGATCATGCTTGGAGCAGTTGGAGCATATGATTGGAATGGAACTGTCGTCATGCTAAAGGACAATGCCTTTCAAATCCCAAGAAATGACACATTTTATAACAAGTCTTCGGAAAGAAATGAGCCTCTTGCAGCATACTTAGGTGACTCCAATATTCCAGTTCATTCTTTTCTCACAGCTAGCCAACCTGCTGTATACCCTTAGTTAGGATTGCACTGCATTGGCCCATTGGAAATATATTTATGCATTCTTTTTCTTTTTTTAAAGAGGTACAAGTAGTTATTATCAAAGTATCCTGAGAATGAATGTTGTCTCTCCCATTCTTTATTTTAGGTTATACAGTAAATTCAGCTTCAGTGCCTGGAGATGTGCTGTACATTGCTGGCCAGCCTCGATATAATCACACTGGTCAAGTTATCATATATCGAATGAGAGGAGCAGATATAGAAATACTTCAAAGATTAAATGGGGAGCAAGTAAGTAAGTGGGGTTATTGGAATTCACATACTTCAGAATGATATATATTTATCCCATACTGAATACAGTGGTGCCTCGCAAGACGAAATTAATTCGTTCTGCGAGTTTTTTCGTCTAGCGAATTTTTCGTCTTGCGAAGCACGAAATCCCATAGGAATGCATTGAAATTCAATTAATGCGTTCCTATGGTCAAAAAAAGTCCAAACAAAGCCAAATTTGGTACAACAAGAGTTTATTAAGTGCTCTTTAAAGTCACACATACTGTAAAGAGCATTTCAAAAACTGAAGGAACAATAAATTAAGTTTCTAAACATGACAGAAAAACATTTAAAAATCAACAAAGTGTACAGTACATTTTCTAAGACTCTGGGGGACAACTCGAAGGAGGTTCCTCTTCCACTCTTTGCTTCTTGCTGAAGAACCTGTCCATGGTCTGCTGCTTCATCCGCCTTTTCAGCACCTCCCTGAAAGGCGACATGACCCTCATATCAAAAGTGTTCACAAGGTCATGTGCCAGGTCCTTGTCAGGGTGGTGCCGCTGTGCAAAAGCCTGCACATCCTTCCACTTCAGGCAAATGTCCCTCAGTTCTTTGGAGGACAGCCGTTCCTCAGTTGCTTCCTCCTCTTCCAGCGAGGCCTGCTCCTGGGCAGCCTCTGCCTGCAGTTCAACCAGCTCCTGGGTGGTCAGCTCGTGGTCATGCTCCTCCACCAGCTCGCTGACGTCCTCCTCTGTGACCTCCAGGCCCATGGTCCTCCCCAAGGCAACAATGTCCTGCACCACTGTTGACTCTGGTGCATCAGAGTCACTTGGTGCCACACAGTCCGGCCACAGGCTGCGCCAAGCGCAATTCAAATTTCTCTGGCTGATCCCGTTCCAGGCTGTGGTGATCATCTTCAAGCAGGTGACGATGTTGAAGTGGTCCTTCCAGAATTCCCGCAGGGTGATGGTGGTGCAATCAGTCACCTCGAAGCATCGCCTGAAAAGCTCCTTGGTGTAGAGTTTTTTGAAATTGGCGATGAGCTGCTGATCCATCGGCTGGAGCAGTGGCGTGGTGTTAGACGGCAGGAGCATGATTCTGATGAAGCTGAACTCCTCCAACAAGTCCTCCTCTTTTTTTTAAAAAAAGATATTTATTAGAATTTTCAATATTAATACAAAAAAGGAATCAAAAAGAAAAAAAGAAAAAAGAAATAACAAAAATACAAGAATAAAAAAAGTTAAAAACACACAAAATTTCTAATGCTTATTTTTCATTAACATGTTTCCTCGACCTCCTCATACCTCCCTTTTATGTATTCCAATTCCAATTATTAATTCAACAAATCCTTATGTTCCAGTTCAAATTGTTAGTTCAACAAGTCCTTATCACAAAGACCTTAATTTTACCATATTTTTTCTTTATATAAACCACTTTTTTACTTTATCCAGACTTAATTCTCGTCCAAATCTATATAACGGTGCTTATTCTTAAAACATTTCCCTAAGGTCGAAAGAAAGTTCCCTTCCACAAATTTCCAATTCTCCTAAAAATAAGACAAAAAAAAAAAAGATTAAACAAAAGAGCAACTTGTATTATGTACACTTTAAATTCCCATTTTTCTTTTTTTTTTTATAATTAAATATTTATTAACATTTTCAAATAACACACAACAAACAAAAACAAAAAATAAACAAAACAAAAAACACAAAAATACATAACATTCAAAACTAAACAAAAAAAAATAGAAAAAACACATAAAGTTTCTAATACTTATTATTCTTAACCTTATTTCTCAGACTTCCTCACACCTCCCCTTCTTGTATTCCAATTTAAATTGTCAGTTCAGCAAGTCCTTAACTTATTTCTTTACCTTAGCTTAAACATTTGTTCTAACATACTATTGCTTTACTTTACTTCTTTTTTCCATTTCTTCAATTTATTTTTAACAGCCTTATTTTCAATTAATTTAAAAAGAAAAGAAACCAATTTTACCTTATTAAAATTACACATCAATACTTATACCTCATTGATTATTCTTAAACCTTTTTCCTAAAGTCGACCAAAATTTCCCTTCCACGATTTACCCAATTTCCTTACCACTAACAAAAAATATAAAAAGCAAATTATCCTTATGTACCCTTTGGATTCCCAACCTCCACCCACCCTTTTCCCGGTTCCAGTCCCCAACCAATATCCATCAGTCTTTATATTATTTATTTAGCCTGGAGATCTCACATCCGAGGCCCTTATATCTCTCTCAGTTCCTTTCTGCCGGTCTCTTTGATAGTCCTTGATGTTAAACCCCAAGTCTCGGAGGGGCTCCGGCCCAACAGAATCCATGTCGCTTCCAGCCAGTCCTCCATACTTAAAGGCAAAGCCTATGGGGTGCTCCAACTCTTGTTTCAAATTTCTTTCAAATCCAGATGTCCCCAAAGCTCCAGCTTTCACCAACAAATTTGTAATCCTCAGGTCTTCAGATCTCCTCCAAAAGGGATCTCTCCATTTTCCAGACTCCCATTCAGACCAGGCTTTCCACATCCACTTTTTATTATCCTTTTTTATCATCATGTCAGGCCTCATATTGTAACTCTCCTTTGACTCCTGCAAATCTCCTGCTCCTCCTTCATTTTCTTCAAAAACAACATATTGCTCCATCGTATCTACACTTTCAGTTTCATTTATTTGTTCAGTTGAATGGGCTTCCTGTTTCAAGTCCTTATCAGACTCAAAACTGTTGTTTACTGTCCAGTGTAGTAGTGATACCTTTGTAGACAAAGCATTGTACTCATAAATTCCCATTTTTCATTCCACCCATCCCCCTTCCCGGTTTCAGTCCCCAACAGATCTCAAAATAAAACCATCTAACCTGGTGATCTTATGTCCGAGGCTCTTAAGTCTCTCTCATGGCCCCTCTGCCAGTCTCTTTGATAGTCTTTAATATTCAAGACCAAATCTCGATGGGACTCCCGCCCTGCAGCATCCAGGTTTCTTCCAGCCAGGCCTACGTACTTGAAAGTAAGGCCTATAGGGTATTCCACATCTTGTTTCATTCTCCTTAGGATTCCAAATGTCCCTATAGCTCCAACTTCCAACTGAATCAAATTTATAATCCAAGTGTCATATGATCCCCAGATAAGGAGATCTCTCCATCTTTCATTTTCCAATTCAGGCCAGGCTTCCATCTTCAAAGGTTTGTTTCTTCTTGTTACCATCGTGTCAGGCCTCAGGTTACAGCTCACCTTTTGCATCTGCAGGGTTGGGTCCCCCCCCTTTTTTCTCTTCAAAGGCAACATTATTCTCCTTCCCAATTTCCTCTGTTTGTTCAGTTAAGTAGAATTCCTGTACCAAGTTCTTATCAAGTTCATTGCTAGTACTGGCTCTTGTGCCCAAAGTTGTAACATTTGTAGTCAAAACACTTATTTGACCTTGCAGCTTTCCCAAGAGAAAGAAAGTCTTGTTCAGTTCAGACTGTATTTCTTTACCAACTGCCATTCTTAAACATATCAAGGTCAGAAAACAATTTCTCAGCTGGTTCTTAATGCAATGTCCCAAAACTCCCTCTAGGGGAATTTAAGTTTCTTTTTACTCCTTTCAGCACAAAACCAAAAGTTCCATACGTTAAATTGTAGCAATCCTTCCTTCTTTTAAAACATAGATTTGTAACCAATATAAGCAGCAGAGACAAAGTCCTCTTTTTGTATCTTGACAGCTAACTTAACAGCTGTCAAATTGTTGAATTACTCCTCAACCGGCTCTCACAGACCACTCCCGGGTCCGGGGGGGGGGGCACGTCAGTTTTTAAATATAGTTCTTCTCCCGGAGGTTCCCCTGCTTCCAAATAAGTTTTCTTGTAATCTCAATCGGTAGAATTAAAATCTTTTATAAAAAGTAAAGTTCTCCACGACCTTAGTTGGAGGTTCTTTGCTTTTAAATATTTACAGAAAGGGGAGGCAGACTTCCTGTTTGGACCTTCCCCGATCAGTGCCGAATTTAAGAATATTTAAAAGATCCAATTTCCGTACTACTCACGGGTTGTTGTTTTAAAGTCCCAATTCTTCCAGGAAAAAGGCAGCGCTCTCTGGCAACAGCAATGCGGCTTCGCTCCACGGAAATAGCCGGTGACTCTCAGCACCACGCCGCTTCCCCCTCTTCACTTCGGAGCCCGTTGGCGGGTTCCTTAGTGGGTTGGGGGGGCGCTAAAGGTGCCCGCCGAGTCCCATGGTCACAGGCTTCATCCGCCTGTGATTTTTAAGAGGGTCCCCGCTTCGCCGCAGCGGATATGACCCGTTTCGCGTGGAGCTGGTCCCTCCAGTTCAGAGGGAGGCAGCCATTGCCGAAGGCGCCAACAAGTCCCCAACAAGTCCTCCTCAAGGCCTTTAGGATGAGCAGGAGCATTGTCCATCAGAAGCAAAGCCTTCAGCGGCAGGTCGTTGTCCAGCAGGTACTGTTTGACAGCAGGGCCAAAAGGAAGATTGACCCAGTCCACAAACAGCACACGTGTGACCCAAGCCTTGCTGTTGGATCGCCACATGACACTCAGCTGCTCCTTGTCGATCTTGTGTTTCTTGAAGGCCCGTGGGTTCTCTGAGTGGTACACCAGCAGGGGCTTGATCTTCAGGTCGCCGTTGGCACAGAAGAGCAGGGTCAGACGGTCCTTCATGGCTTGTGGCCAGGCAACTTGGCCTCCTCCTGTGTGATGAAAGTCCTTTTGGGCATCCTCTTCCAAAACAGCCCGGTCTCGTCGCAGTTGAAGACCTGCTGTGGAATGTAGCCCTCCGTCTTCACAGCCTCCAGGAACTCCGCTGCAAAGTCTTCAGCCGCAGGAACATCAGAACTGGCAGCCTCTCCATGCCTGACCACGCTGTGGATTCCAGATCTTGCCTTGAACTGGTCAAACCAACCTCTGCTTGCCTTGAAGACTTCTGGCTCGCCTGAGGTTCCTGGCTGTTCCCGGACAAGGTCTGCGTGCAAGGCCTTGGCCTTCTCACAAATGACGGCCTCAGTCACTGTGTCCCCTGCACGCTGCTTCTCTTCTAACCAGATGAGCAGCAACTTCTCGACCTCCTCCAGAACAGCTGGGCGGTTCTTCACGATCCTGGTGAAGTCTTCTTGGGTGCCATGGCAGCACAGCTCCTACCTTCGCAAACTCAGGGGGGAAAAAGAATCAGTGCTTCACATCCAAAAAATTCAAAAGCACCCAGCCACCCACCACACAGAAATTCAAACCCAGAACCAAGTCCTTGAATTCCAAACACCCCAACCCAAAATCCAAAAACCCCCAAAAAAGTTTTAAAAGTTTAACTTACCAAATGGCTGCAAAAGAAGTTTTGGAAAAGCTTCAAAAATCACCAAAGTCTTCAAAAACCTCAAAAAAGGCTACCACACCGCATGCTATGAGTTGCTCCTTGAAGTCAAGTCGCAACTGCACCTCTTCAAGCAATGCACCCTGGGTATTAATGGTTTTACGAAAAAGGAAACAAACTTGCAAGACATTTTCTTCTTGCGAAGCAAGCCCATAGGGAAATTCGTCTTGCGAAGCACCTCAAAAAACAAAAAACTCTTTCGTCTTGCGAGTTTTTCGTCTTACGAGGCATTCGTCTTGCGAGGTACCACTGTATTGCCAGAAAAAAGTGTGAACAGTAGAGAAAAACCAATAGAGCATGAATCATTGCTGCAGTTCTGAACAATTCTACCCTGTGTCTGAAGCCACTTATAAATCAGTAATGCTGAATGTGTGACTACACAATGTTCATTTCAAGTATTGGATGCAGTCGTGTATTCAGATAATAAATTCAGCAACAGATAATTGAAGGAGGTGGTGCCCTGGTGGTGACTCTCTTTGGGATCATACCTCCAGAGTCCCTACAAATTGTAGGAATTGAGCCTCCAGGGTTAGGCCAGCAACAACCTACCATACTGCAGCAACCCTCTTATCTTTTTTGTGGGTGGCGCTGTGGGTTAAACCACTGAGCCTCTTGGGCTTGCCGATCAGAAGGTCAGTGGTTCGAATCCCCACTACAGGGTGAGCTCCCGTTGCTCGGTCCCTGTTCCTGCCAACCTAGCAGTTCGAAAGCACATCAAAGTGCAAGTAGATAAATAGGTAAGGCTCCGGCGGGAAGGTAAACGGCATTTCTGTGCACTGCTCTGTTTCGCCAGAAGCGGCTTAGTCAAGCTGGCCACAGGACCTGGAAGCTGTACGCCGGCTCCCTCAGCCAATAAAGCAAGATGAGCGCCGCAACCCCAGAGTTGTCCGTGACTGGACCTAATGGTCAGGGGTTCCTTTTTCCTTTACCTAGGCAAGTCAGTGGCTGCCGCTGTTTCCACTCTCCACTTCTAGAACCAGCAACAGCATCCTCCTTGTTTTATTTGTACTGAGTATCTCTTCATTTTTGAACACACTGCTTTGGCATCTTTAACGATACGTTGTTTATGCATTAAATAAGAATAAAATGCATATTGATTACAAACATGAGGGGATCCTATTTTGTACAATTACAGATTGGCTCCTATTTTGGAAGTGTTATCACAACCATTGACATTGACAAAGATACATTTACTGATATTCTTCTCGTGGGAGCACCTATGTACATGGGGACCGAAAAAGAAGAACAAGGCAAGGTGTATGTTTATTCATTGAACCAGGTAAGGAAGAAATGAACTGTGTTGGGATTTAAACAGCAAGAGCATAAGACAAATCCAGCTAGATCAGGCCAAAGACCTGTTATGTTAGGAATCTTAGGTGAGATACCCATGCAGTGGAAGTTGCTCCCAGTACTAGTCAGAAGCAGAGGAAGGTTCAGATAGTTTACTATTACAGAAGATAAGGCTCAGTAAAACAGTTCTGAATGTAGATATATATAGCTTGTAGGCTTTTGCAAGGGGACTAGGGTGGCGCTGTGGTCTAAACCACTAAGCCTAGGACTTGCCAATCAGAAGGTCGGCGGTTCGAAACCCACGACGGGGTGAGCTCCCGTTGCTCGGTCCCTGCTCCTGCCAACCTAGCAGTTCAAAAGCACATCAAAGTGTAAGTAGATAAATAGGTACCGCACTGGCGGGAAGGTAAACGGCGTTTCCATGCGCTGCTCTGGTTCGCCAAAAGCGGCTTAGTCATGCTGGCCACATGACCTGGAAGCTGTCTGTGGACAAACACCAGCTCCCTCGGCCTATAGAGCGAGATGAGCGCCACAACCCCAGAGTCGTCCGCGACTGGACCTAATGGTCAGGGTCCCTTTACCTTTAAGGACAAAATATCTCCGTTGCACTAAATAAGTTCAGCAATTCAAGACATATCACTGGAAAAGTAGTACCAATGAAAGCTTCAGTCTCACAGACTGACTCACCGTTGAGCTGACGTGCATTAATCACAGATATAGTTGGGGCCCTGTTCCATTACCATAGCAACTGGCTTAGCTGAACTTGCACCTGCAATTAGCTTATCCATGGGGAGATTTATACCCATTAAGCCTTTCTCATGTCTGATTACTCCAACATGTCCAGCATTCTTTTCTCACATTGGCAACCAGATGCCTATGGGAAGCCTGTACTGTAAGCCAAATTTGGGTACAACGATGTGCTCCCCACTTGTGATTCCTAGCAAGTGGTTTGAAGGTAGAACATTACTATTGTGGCTAGTAGCCATTAATAGCTTTATCCTGCATGAATTTATCTAGCCCTCATTTACAGCCATCCAACCCTGGTGGCCAGTCTTGGAGGGAACAGATTCCATAGTTTAACCTTGCGCTGTGGGAAGAAAAACTTCCTCTGGTCTGTTCTGAATCTTCCAAATTTGATGACTCCAAGTTGTAGTATTATGAGGACTTCTAGTATTATGGAAGAGATGCACTAGAAGAGCATCTACCAGGAAAAGTTAGCAAAGTAGACAGAAATCCATTGTAATTTTTTCCACAGAAAACATTTGAACATCAGATGACCCTTGAGCCTATAAAGCAAACATGCTGCTCGCTACTGAAGCACAATGACTGCACAAATCACAACAAGAATGAACCTTGTGGGGCCCGTTTTGGAACTTCAATTGCTTCAGTAAAGGACCTCAACCTTGATGGGTTTAATGATATAGTCATAGGTGCCCCCCTTGAAGATGATCATCGAGGAGCTGTGTATGTTTACCATGGCAATGGGAACACTATAAGGAAAGAATATGCCCAGGTATGGAAGAAAATTAAGAGTATGTCTAGATACAGGAGGGGGGGAGGTGTTGATGGTAGGAGAAATGGGGGGCTGTTAGAAACTTGGGAGTACTCAATTTTGCAAAATTCATAGATTTGTTTATAAAGTCACTCTGGACTGACTTTCTATGTTTAGATTAATTTAATATGTTAGCAAATGACACATTTTGATGAATATCAATCTGAACTTGGCTTAGATTCACCTCTGAATGTCAGCATTAACCAGATTTTAGATACTTCCTGTAATGTGAATATTTGGGTATTTATAAGGCTCCAAAATTCAATTTAAATAGTATTTTTGGGACTTGGTACCTGTCTGGTGTCATTCATTTTTAAATACAGGAAAGGATTTAATTCTCCAAGAGTGTTGAACAAAAAAGTAAAGAAATAAGTAGTATCCCTATCCACACTGCCATCTTGAAGTGTCAAACCTTCTGTATTTCCCTGTTGACTGTAATAAAGTCATTGTGCTTTCCACAGCGCATTGCATCAGGTGGCGATGGGGAAAAGATGAAATTTTTTGGCCAATCGATACACGGTGAAATGGATTTGAATGGAGATGGACTGACAGATGTCACTATTGGAGGCCTTGGAGGGGCGGCCCTCTTCTGGTATTTATGATACAGCTTTCACTTTAAAGAATGCTCAGTTTGTCAGTAATTGCTCAGTTTGTCAGTAATTGTTACCTGGGACTTTTAGTTAACTCGTTCCTTAAGTGTGTGGATCCTTGTCTCGCCAAAACAGCACAAACATCATTCATATTGGCTAGGACAGAGGCAAAATTATCTACACTATTTCTGGGTGGCAAAACTGCAGCGAGAGGCCAAATATTATGAAGGGAGAGGTGAAATTCTCCAGCAGTTTTGCTCCAGAGACACTCTTGTCTGATAAATTTCAGCTTGTTTAATTTTGTATAAAAAATTTATTGTTAGTTCATATTGGTAGATGAAGGAAGAACTGGGGGACAACTGCAGAAATATAGGACAAGCCCATTGCATTACATTCAGTGTTAATCCTACTCAGAGTAACATGACTAAGGGGGCAATTCTAGGGCAAAGATCCACTGGGATGAGTAGATTAGGAGGCAGAAGATTGGCTGAGCTGGGAATCAGCTAACTGAGCCAGCAATCTCAGCCAACATCTGCAGTTCTGGCTTAGCCAAAGATGCAACAGTGTAATTTGCTCATCCCAGCTCAGCCAGGGCTCAGCTACCTAAATTGAAGCTGGCTGATCCAAGACTTGTGAAAGTCCCCCAAAAGGGGCATTCTGGGGGTGTGGCAGGGCAGGACCAGAGAGGGAGGTACTTAGGTTGGATCCTAAGCCCATATTGCTTAGTCACATGACCTGGCGTAGAACACTATTCTAAACCAGGCATAGGCAAACTCGTCCCTCCAGATGTTTTGGGACTACAACTCCCATTGTCCCTAGCTAACAGGACCAGTGGTCAGGGATGATGGGAATTGTAGTCCCCAAACATCTGGAGGGCCAAGTTTGCCTGTGCCTATTCTAAAGCCTTGTTTTCCCTCTGCTGAATGGGGTTTGGATCTAGCATAGCTTTATGCCAGCTAATTTACACTAACTTGCTTTATGCTAGCTTCTTATGCATAAGATTGCTCTCTACCTTAGGTCCATTAATTTCAATGGGTCAACTGTAACTTAGATGGATGCAACAGTTTTGAAAGTGAGTCCACATTAGAAATGACAAAATTGGGGAGTCCATATCTGTTATAATCTGGAGGAGGACTGAAATTCACCAATAGGAGGGGCTCTAAGAAGAAAGAGCATTTTTAAATTAAAAAGTTAGAAAATGCTTTTCTGAGGGATCTCATGTTTGTGTTTCATGGACGGCATCTGTCTTAGGTCTCGAGATGTTGCTGAAGTAAATGCTTCCATGGAATTCACGCCCAGCAAAATTAATATCCAGAAGATAAACAATGACATGCAAAAGCAACGGGTGTTCATCAACGCCACAATTTGTTTTAAAGTCAAATTAAAATCAGAGGAGGCCACAATGAATGAAACAAGTAAGTAGATTGCACTGAATTTTGCTATATAGATTGTCTACCAACTTTTTTTAAAAAAAAAAACCTCTCACTTTAGAGCAGTTCCTCGAGAATTTTCTGGAGAACCTACAGGTAAATGACTGTGGGTCAAAGGCTTTACTGCATTTTCATTTGCTGCATGCAAAGATACAATAGAATCACTGTTTTATAAACTGTTCTTTCCGTTACAATATTGTATTTGATATTAGACTAAAGCAGTAATCAGGAGATTCCATCATCTAAAGCATGGTAAACATTAATAAAGAGAAGGTCAGTTCCCATGTCCTAAAGAAGAGAAATAAAGGAAACATTATGGATTTGTGTTTCCTTTTCCATGCTTGATTGAACCAGGACTGTGGGGTTTAAGCTTCACACAGGCATTCATAATTTAAGTTATTTTTCTACAATGTTATATAGAGCTCCCAGGCCTGGGTAGAGATTCTCTTAAGATGGGACACAGAGAAAGGCCTCTCCGCTAGATTCTAGGGAGCAGGCAGGTCAGCATGGAAGATGACAGCCTTTTAGATGGTAGGAGAAGAAGTGTTTGTTACTCATGCATCTTCTGTCACTCCTTCAGACTATCTGAAGTGGCCAAGAAAAGCAAGAAAGCAAAGGACAGCGAAAGAGACAATGGGTTGTACCCAATGTTGTCATTCCACTCTTGCAAGAGACTTCTGCTTCTCCAATGACACTTCGCCCTTGTCTCCTCTCCTCTTGCCTGCAACTTTCACATACCTTAATTTCTTGTCCAGGGAGTTGGGGGACCATTTGGAGCAGACCTGGGGGGCTTTCAGGGAGGAAAACTATTTGGGGGTCAAGCTCTACGAATGCAATTAATTGTACCTGTTCACACACCCCCTTAGGTATCCAGTATTGGATTACACTTGACGCCCAAAGAAAGTTGTCACGAAGCCTTTTCACAGAAACTCTTGAACGGAAGATGCAAAAAAATATCACAGTCAAAGGGTCAGAATGTGTTAACCATAACTTCTACATGTTGGCAAGTAAATCATATCAAGTGGCAACCCTCCCCTCATTGCCTTCTCTCTCCCTCCTTTTTTGCATTAGTGGACAGGATGCATACAATTAAAAAATAATGGTGGTTTTTATGTAATGGATTAATTAGAGAGAATTTATACTGTTTTTGTATGCGGACAATATTCTCTTTACTCTCTCATTTCATTTCTCTTTATCAGTGCTTGCAAACACCCCAACAAGTTTGCCATGTATTGATTTCTATATATTAGACTGATGATTTTTTGACAATTCCTGATCTCTGCTTGATTCCTTGTTAGTATGAAATGAAGCTGCATATACTGTATTTTTCGCTCTATAAGACGCACCAGACCACAAGATGCACCTAGTTTTTGGAGGAGGAAAACAAGAAAAAAAATATTTTGAATCTCAGAAGCCAGAACAGCAAGAGGGATTGGTGCGCATTGAAAGCAGCAATCCCTCTTGCTGTTCTGGCTTCTGGGATAGCTGCGCAGCCTGCACTCGCTCCATAAGACGCACACACATTTCCCCATACTTTTTAGGAGGGAAAAAAGGGAGTCTTATAGAGCAAAAAATACGGTAATTCTAAACACCCTATCTTATGCACACCTTTATAATATAAGCATTTTTATACAAATGATTCGACTGGAGGACTTAACGGTGTTATTTTTATGGTGTTCAAGTTCCCCAACTCACTGAGGAGTCTGATTTGCATCCCTGTGTGGGACAGGCAGAGGGTGACATGCTCTTTTCATATGCAGCTTCCTTGTGGGATGGGATGGCCTACTTTGGGAGGGGAGACCCAATCTGCTACAATTCTTGGACTTCCCAAGGCAGGTTGTGGACCAGACTGAAGACTCCATTTGGGCTGGCCCAGTTCCAGATTATAAAAGGGATTTTTCCTAATTGTGATACATACTCAATTGTGGTACACAAGTATTTTGTATACCATAAATGCAAACCGAACCAAATTTCTCTCCATCCCTTCTATATCCCAGACTAGCTATATCTGAAGACAGTGAGACCCTTAAGAGTATACTTCTATTTGATGATAAGGGTTGCTACCAAAACAAAACAAAATCATTACACAGGCACTTTGTATATGCTGGAGCCTCTTAGGACCCCAGCCTTAAAAAATTCTGTTGGTCTCTTACTGAGACCCAGCCATCTTCTTTGGAATGCAGAAAAAAGATCTGTGCTCCTGGGGGATTATTTTCCATTGTTGTCATAGCTGGCACACCAGACTGCATCTTAAATTCTCTCCATTTTTAAAAAAGTGTTTGTGGTCTGAGGCCTGCTATGATGAGCCTAGCTGAAAAACCCTGAAGGTTGCTTTTTATTCAGTGAAACCTGGGCTCTGACTCATAGTCTGCAATTTCAAGATAAGAAAAAGGGTCAGTTGGAGTCCATAGGGGAAAATCCTTTGGATATGTTGTCTAGTATGGTCCTTAAGCTCCCTGTTTTGTCTTGAATTTGCTGTTTGGCATGTTTCCTTTTAAGTGAATAATGCAAAGTGTAGACCACCCACCAATAGTCATTTTAAAAGCATGCCTCTTTTTTTTTTTTTTTTTAGTATTCTGACGATTGGAAGAAGGGGAAAGGTTGCAATGACTGTTTTCTTTGCCTTCCCTTTGTCTCTAGGACCAGCCTGACTTTCGTGATTCTGTAAAGGTTTTGTTGG
This sequence comes from Podarcis raffonei, assembly GCF_027172205.1. NCBI lineage: Eukaryota > Metazoa > Chordata > Lepidosauria > Squamata > Lacertidae > Podarcis > Podarcis raffonei. The sequence continues at coordinate 21,882,899 of NC_070612.1, forward strand.
ACTTCAACTTCTCTGATCCAGAGAGTGGACCGATCCTGGACAGTGCAATGCCCAACTCAATATATGAATATGTGGGTCGCTACAATGTGGAAAGTGGTCTGGTTTCTTGATCTGATGTGTGAATTAGTGCTTCAATATATTTCTGTATTTATTTAATTTATAAACTCACATAAAAAATATCAAGGAGGTGGAGAACATAGGGTTGTTGTTGTTGTTTAGTCGTTTAGTCGTGTCCGACTCTTCGTGACCCCCTGGACCAGAGCACGCCAGGCACTCATGTCTTCCACTGCCTCCATCAGTTTGGTCAAACTCATGTTGGTAGCTTCGAGAACACTGCCCAACCATTTCGTCCTCTGTCGTCCCCTTCTCCTTGTGCCCTCAATCTTTCCCAGCATCAGGGTCTTTTCCAGGGAGTCTTCTCTTCTGATGAGGTGGCCAAAGTATTGGAGCCTCAGCTTCAGGATCTGTCCTTCCAGTGAGCACTCAGGGCTGATTTCCTTCAGAATGGATAGGTTTGATCTTCTTGCAGTCCATGGGACTCTCAAGCAAGAGTCTCCTCCAGCACCATAATTCAAAAGCATCAATTCTTCGGCAATCAGCCTTCTTTATGGTCCAGCTCCCACTTCCATACAACACTACTGGGAAAACCATAGCTTTAACTATACAGACCTTTGTCGGCAAGGTGACAATACAATACAAAATGATGCCATAGGATACCACAAAAGAATGCAAAATAATCACAAAACTGACTGGCTCATCTAAAAAAGAAAAGAAAAATAAGTGAAGAGGCTTGTCAACATTAAACATTAAAAAAAAATGTGTTCAAGAAACATCTGAGGGTTAAGATTGAGCTAAGATGGAGCAGTAATGTCCCAGATTATTAGTATGCTCTTCAGCAAGAACCTCTAAGGCATAGAGAAACTCATTGCACAGTCTAAAAACTGCTTTGTAAACCACTTTGAGGTTTTATTACAGTCAAGCAACATATAAAGGTTGTGGAATAAATGAATGAATGAATGACTAAACTTCTTGCAGATCCCTTTCACAAAGGATTGTGGAACCAAAGAGAAATGTATTACCGATCTACAGCTGACTGCCAATGCAGCCGTAGAAGGAAGCAGGTAACATGGACAAAGTTACCTTTTTATATACACACGTAAAATTATGCTTGTATAGATATCTTACATAACATTCAGCATGGTTGGGTCAATGAAACTATTGTTACAGAAATCATAAGCCAGAACTGTTTTAAAATTGTTTATTACCTAAAAATGTTTTGTTTTCGGCTGATTAAATTGATGGATTATGCTGAAATGGCAAAATTAACAGGTGTGCTAGGAAACCAAGGGGGGGGGAATTATTAAGGAGTGGGGAATATTTGTGGAATATTTAAAAAATCATGGTACAAGCTAAGTGCATTGGTATGGTTGACTTAATTGTCAGATAATTCAGAAATGGAATAAAGTGGAAAATGCAGTGTTAAAAAGTTAGGTAAGAGAAGGAACCACAAAAGGGGGGCCAGGGAAGTCTGATATGTATTTGTATTGGAAATATGTGACTGTAACATGAGTATTTGTATTCTTGAAAACTGAAAATAAAATTCATTTTAAAAAAAGTTTTGTTTATTTTTCAGTTCATCGCCATTCATCATCAGGTCGAGCAATCTGAAGTTCTGGGTCCGGATGCTTGTTAAGAATAAAAAAGACAGTGCTTATAATACCAGAGTCATTGTTCAGTATTCTCCCAATATTATTTTTGCTGGGATTGAGGTACATGCTTTAATTTAAATAATGATGATGATAATAATAATAATAATAATAATAATAATAATAATAATAATAATCCTCTTGTCTTGTTGTGATGGAGAACTAGTAGAGCCAGCTTGTCTGTTTGATGGAATTTATATGTATAATAATTCAGGTTAGAGAGCCAGGGATTCCTATGCAATTGTTGATTTTTTCCTAAAGGTAGATATTGGTACTTCGCTCTGCAAACAGTACTAAAGAAAAATATGTGTAATGTAAGAAAGACACATATAACTGTATATTATTGTGTTAGAGCCAACATGATGTAGTTCAGGGGCAGGGAACTCATGCCCCTCCAGATGTTGGCCTCCAACACCCATCAGTCCCCAGCCAGCACAGTCAATGTTCAGGGATTATGGGAGTTGTAGTCCAACAACTTCTGAAGGGACCTAAGTTTCCCAGCTCTGTTGTAATGGCTTGAGTGTTGGACTTGGACATCGGGCTGGGTTCAAATCCCTGTTCATGTATGAAGTTGACTTAAGTCAGTGTCTCTCAGCCCAGTTCATACAGTGTTGCTGAAAATACCTCTTCACAATGAGCTTCTGAGAAGAAGAAAAAGGTGGCACGCAAATATGGCTGTTACAGCCTTCTTTGCGGATGTATTACTGAATTTATGGGACACGGGTGGCGCTGTGGTCTAAACCACTGAGCCTAGTGCTTGCCGATAGGAAGGTCAGCGGTTCGAATCCCCACGACGGGGTGAGCTCCCGTTGTTCAGTCCCTGCTCCTGCCAAACTAGCAGTTCGAAAGCACGTCAAAGTGCAAGTAAATAAATAAGTACTGCTCCGGCGGGAAGGTAAATGGCGTTTCTGTGCGCTGCTCTAGTTTCGCCAGAAGCGGCTTAGTCATGCTGGCCACATGACCCGGAAAAACTGTCTGCGGACAAACGTCGGCTCCCTCAGCCAGTAAAGCGAGATGAGCTCTGCAACTCCAGAGTCGTTCATGACTGGACTTAACTGTCAGGGGTCCTTTACCTTTTTTAAAAAAAACAAACACCTGAGTTTATATCTTCAGATTTTGCAGGTTTTCACTTCAAAAATAAATCAGAAATAACTCACATTACATCAAGGTGAAATAATTTCTATCATTTTATGTGCAGAAAATATCAAAAGATAGCTGTGAATCTGGGCCTAATATCACTTGCAAAGTGGGCTACCCCTTCCTAACACCTGGCGAGGAGGTAAGTTGTTGTGAATGGACTGTTTTGGTTAATTACATTTTTCTAACGTCAGGCTCTTTTTGAGCCAAAGCTTGCTAATGTGTTATGAATGAAAAATGTGTATGTCCCAGTCTTCATGCCTCACCATTGGCAGCTAATGACATTTAAAACACCATAATGTGAAAACAAATACCATAGATCAAGCATTCAATAACAGTACAGAGCCTGAATTCTGACCCACCTAAAGACTTGAGTAAATAGAAATGCTTTCTATTTTACTTTTTATTCATACAAGTAATAAATACAGGAAAACGACACTTTTCAGTGGTGAAAAGGGCTGTAGATCTGTGGTAGAGCATATGTGTTACAAGCAAAAGGACCTTCACTGCCACGCCGTGGGCAGAATCCTGCTCTCTAATGCATGTTTAAGAGTATCTATGGTGATTCTTGAGCCACTTTCCCTATCCTATTTATCACCTGTTTTCATACCATCAGAACACTGGATTGGAATTTCCACTCTACTTTTAATTGTATACTGGGAGACTGATTGAATTTGTGTGCCTTTAGTATTGCTGCTTGCTAACCACCACAATTTTTCTCTCCCAGTTACTTTGAGTGGCACCCATGAACCGTGAAGCATACATTTGAGACACAGGAAGTGTTTTCACAACAGGGCTGAAGCAATAGCGTGTGATGTTTGCCTTGGACATTGCTTTGAAGCTCTAATTGTGCCAGAATTTGAATCCTAGGAGCATGGTGTACATGGGAATATATAAACATAGCTTCTAGAGTGGTCCTAGTATCTGACGGCACCATCCTGCAGCCAGCATATTTATTTATTGTTTAATCCCTAAGTCAGAAAGGGTCCTGTTGCAGAAGTCAGAGGACCTTGCAGTCTTTGCCTTGGGATCTTCTTAGTTTTGGCAGCTGCCTTTGCAACTTTTGTACAACGGAAGAGTCTCGTTTCTGCAGATGGACAAAGTTTATGCAAAAGATCCCTTCATTCAGAGCTTCCGCTGAAGACCAGAGATCTTATTTCAGTGTATGTAGGAGGAAAAATGCACTTTGGCCTACATGCACACACTACAAACTTTCCTTGCATAAGCTACTTCCCGGGAAAGAATGTTAGCAAGGCTTAGGTCACATCATTTATCCTGTGCAGAGGACATAAACCAAGCCCATTCGTCCAAGCAGTGGAAATCATATCCAGTGATTTCTCTTCATTAGGCCTTGCTGACATACTTCGAAGCTTATCTTCACTGCAGTAATGGCTAGAAAACAGCCAGTATGGATTTGGAAATGAATCCCTAAGGCAGGAATGGGAAGTCTCGGACCTGTGGGCCCCATGCAGCATTTGATATTCTCCCCACGGCACATACTCTCCAAAGCCACACCCTTCACAAATTGCCAGCATGGGGGCCCAAGCAGTTTCAGGATCCTAGCATGGGGTGGGTAGAGACTCCAAGCCTACAGTGTGGGTCGGGGAGCTACATACATTTCAATTCAGATGACTCAAATATCAGGTCTGATAAACGCTGACACCTTGTGTTTCTGTATTCCGCCTGAGGGTCTAACAGATGACCAATTAGAATCCTTCAGCATGTCATCTTTTTTTGCTCTGGGGGCACAAAAAAACCTGAATTCAAAGATTATAGCACACTGTATTGGCCATATGCAATAACAGGGGTACATTCTTAAGGTGTGAAAATACAGCCTGAAAAGGAGATTTGTGTAGGAGGTGAAACTACCTATTACTGTTGCTAATAGGATTTCTCACCTGCCCTCAGGTCCCAGGGCGAGTTACAACAATATTAAAATGCAGTATTTAAATCAGTAGGGTAGTTCGCAAAATATATTGATCTGAACACCCCAGAGGGTCTGCAGGGAAGGAGTCCGTCTTTCGGGTATTTGGGGCCTCAGTCATGTCGGGCTTTAAAAAGCAATGTGAACACAGGTGAACAATGCAGCTAGATCATGGAAGTTCTGGAACCCCAGCCAGCAATCTGGCTGCTGTGTTTTGGACCAGACAAAAATTCTAAGTTGTCTTCAAGGGCCATCCCACATAGGGTGTAATGCAGTCTAGAAGATACCAGAGCATGGAATAATACTGTGGCCAAGTCACCTCTGTCCAAAACAGGCCATAGCTAGAACCACACACTCCTGAGCCTCCAGTGACAATGGTGGAGCCAGGATCAAAATTACAATCTAAGAAATCCCCTGACCAGTCCACCAAAGCCTCTGCTGGAAGTCTAAAAGCACTAGGAATTAAAGTGCTCAATGTGTTAAAACGTTAAGTTTATCTGATTTTCTTCACCCTGGTTATCTGGAAAGGCTCTGAGGCTGAGCCTGACAGCAGCTCTACTCTGGTGACCTCAAATATTCAGCCTTTATATTAACCATGGAACTCATTGCTCTGTTTTTAAAAGTGAAATTCTAGACTTCGCCAAGGCTTTTAATAACCTTACAAAAACAACTTGTGTGGAATTTCAATTTATCCCCAGTTCCTCATTCTGTGACCTGGCTCTGTTCTCTTGACACTAAATTGGCTGACGGCAAACTTTCCCACAACTTCTTCTCCAGGGACTTAAAGGCAACACGATGAAACAATTGCAGTGTCTCTGTGCATTGTTTGCAAAATACTTCTTAACGGCCCCGATTATGCTGTGGTAATTCAGAGTCAATGCGAGGGAGATAATAGGTTCTATCCATGCTGCAAGAATGGAAAATACGCTGCCAATTGCCACTGGCCTCTGTATAGATCTAAAAGTCTCTCCAGGCAGTTGCAGGAGAACTACCAAATGTTGTGGACCATTAACTTATGGAGTAGTAGTGCAAGAGGGGAATTGTCGAAATTGGGCACCTGTGTGGTATCAGGCAGTTCCTCTGCTTACTGTAGCCTTGCAAGACACAGCCTATGATGTTTGGAGAGTTCCCCCCACCAGCCCGCTGGATATGCTTTCCCACTGATAAAGGGGACTCCAGGGGGAGAAGGGAAAGAGCCATTGTGAGCTGCCTTCCAGGACAGATAAAAGAAATCACGACTTCATGGATTGCATGGGTAAGCTATGCAATCCACAGACAAAAATTCTAAGTTGTCTTCAAGGGCCATCCCACATAGGGTGTAATGCAGTCTAGAAGATACCAGAGCATGGAATAATACTGTGGCCAAGTCACCTCTGTCCAAAACAGGAGCCGGGGTGACCACCAACTTGGATGGCTTTAAAAGAGAATTCAACAAATTCACAGAGGATAAAGGCTATCATTGGCTGCTACCCATGATGGCTATGCTCTGTCTCCACCGTTGAAAGCAATGTGCTTCTGAATACTAGTAAACTGGAAACTGCAGGAGAGGGCTCTGGTGCTCAGGTCCTGCTTGTGGGTTGGCCATGGCATCTGGGTGGTCACTGGAAGGACAGGATGCTAGGCCACTGACCTGGTCCAACGGGTTCTTTTTATGTTCTTAGGTTCACTCCTGCAATCTTCGGTACAACTCGCTATGCAGTGGTACCTCTGGATGCGAACAGGATCCGTTCCAGAGCCCCGTTCACATCCTGAAGTGAACACAACCCACATCTGTGCGTGTAGTGATTCGCCACTTCTGCGCATGCACATGATGTCATTTTGAGCATCTGCGCATGCACGAGCGGCGAAACCCGGAAATAACACATTCCGTTACTGCTGGGTCGCCGTGGAGCGCAACCCAAAAACGCTCAACCTGAAGCATATTTAACCCGAGGTATGACTGTATAAAATTGGAACCAATGTTTCAAGTTAAGATATTGTACTGATCGAAAATACAGCACAACATTATGCTAGAGTAATTTTCCTTCCCCTCCCTCCCTCTCTCTCTCTGTAGGTGGGAAGGTGGTAGAGTAAGGTTACCAGATTTTTTTCTATGATTCCGGGGACACTTTTCAACTTCAATGGATTTTGTATGGGGACTGATTTGTAAATCCAGGGACTGTCCCCGGGAAACGGGGACATCTGGTAACCTTATGGTAGAGGGGAGGGAGGGAGGGAGAGAGGGGGGCCACTCCAGTTAGGAACAAATGAAATGCATATTTTCCCCCTTGAGATCTTTAATGGGATACAACATTGCCCCTTCCATATTCAGATTTTAAAATACTGCTGGAAAGGTCTAGACACGCATCTGTAGTTGAGAGTCACATTTTCTTTGGAGTTTGTGTCCCTCCTTTCAGACCAGCACCCAATTCTAAATGATCAGAATTTGTGGCTGTATCTCCTGACAAGGTTCAGTGGCAGCATGAGGCAATGTTGGTGTGCAGCCCTCATTCTCAATGGGGTGGGTCTCCAGTCTTGTCATTTACAGTCATACCTCGAGTTATGTTTGCTTCATGTTGAGTTTTTTCAGGTTACGAACACAGCAAACCCAAAAGTGTTTACTTCCGGGTTCGCCACTTCGCACATGTACAGGAGCACTCTATCATGTCACGTGCACACGCAGAAGTGGTGCTCTACTTACGGACTTTTCGGGGTGAGAACGGCACCCCGGAACAGATCTCGTCCATAAGTAGAGGTTCCACTGTAGTTCCACTAATTTACCGTTCTGTGTGTCTGCACATAGGACACCTGATTTATTAATATTTTTTATTTCTTAAATTTCTATACCGCTTTATATTTTTAATAAAAATCTCAAAGCAGTTTACAGCATATTAAAACAATAAAACAATAGCCGGGCAATGTTGCTCTGGCCTCATGAGGAGCCTCTTTAGAAGGGCTGGTGAGTCTGGGCCTTGGAAAGGTGGAAAGGGCCTTGTGGAGAGCGTCCTCCACACTAACAGCCGGGCAATGTTCCTCCGGCCTCATGAGGAGCCTCTTTTGTAGAGCTGATGAGTCTGGATCCCGCCCCCCAGGCCAGGTGGGGCCATTTTTAGGTCCTATTTTTATCCTGTCTTCTGTCATGGAACCCAAGGCATTGTGCATGGAGTTACAAGGCAGTCATCCACCCACATCTGAACCCAGATCTGCTTAGCTTTAGCAAAGTGGTAGTCTCATGTGCTTTCAGCCCATACTCTGCATCTGGGAAGTGACTATAAACTGCATTCTATTTCTATTAACATTATTTTACAATTTAGACATTTTGTTTCAAATCATTGTGAACACCATTAATTCAATGCACTTTTCCTTTAGATCTTCTTCGATATAGCATTCCAATTCAATGTGTCTTCGCTTCTGGAAAATACTGTGATTCAGTTTTCTGTCACCAGGTTAGTTCTTGCCGTTATTTGTAGTGTATTGTTAATCTCCCCACCAATGCCCAGTTTTGCTTCCTAGGCTACTACGTGAGATACCATTTTCATATGAACGTTTATGAAGGCCCCATTTATAAATTGACAGTAGCTATTTATTACATGGATGGTAACAAATCAAGTAGGTTAAAGAAATAGATTCTGGCTAAATATTAGGAAGAACTTTCTGACGGAAAGAGCTGTTCAGTGATTGAATAGACTACATCAGAAGGTGATGGACTCCTCTTCAGAGGTTGGGTGGCCTTCCGAAAGGACTCTTTAGTTGTGATTCCTGCATTGCAGTGAATTGAACCAAATGATCCCTGATATTCCTTCCAACTCTACAATTCTATGTGTCTGTATTCTTGAGGTACAAGTGCATCTGGTTTTATAGCTGCCCCTTGGCAAAGTGTTCAGAAAAATGATTTATACTTTAACATAATTTAATGTCTCAGTCAAGTTGAGCCCTGTGGTTCAAACAACTGCTCAGCTGTAATCATTTTATTTCCTGGTGTAATATTGGTTGTTGCCAGAAATTCCAGAGAAGAAAATTATTGGGTAGTAGGACAATTCTATGTCTTCAGCAGTTTCTTACCTGAATGTGGAGCTTAGTCCAATATAACTTATTTTTGGACACATATCTCATTTTATGCTGAAAACTGCTGTAGCTTAAAGCAATGGACAAATAGATGTGTTAATCCACAACAGCAAGCATTTCAGTCTAGCAAAACCTGACCCACCTGTAGTGCATGAATTTCATATTTGATCTTAACCATTTTTCATTTCAGTGACAGTGAAGAACACGAAGAGACCCTCGCAGATAACAGAGGAAGCATTGCAATACCAGTCAAATATGAAAGTGGATTAATATTTAAAAGGTACCTCTATATATTTTGCCAGAGCAAAATTGTCCTACAGCGCAATTCTATACATATTTACTCAGAAGTATTATCAAATGGGGCTTGCTCCCATGTGGGTATAGGATTGCAGTCTGGTGGTATAATTTTATGCAATTTTACTTAGATATAACTCCCACAAGACTTACTAGAGATATAAGAAGCATTGTTTTCTGTCCTGCCCTGTATTGGTCACAAGCAGCACTGTTTCCATTCTGCTGCAGTTCATCTGACAAAAACTACATTATTCTACTTGGTGTCTGTTTTGGTGTATGTAAGTTACATCATTCATGAAATGAATTACATACGTTGCTATGTCATTACATGATTCCACCACATACTGTAAGTTTCAGTGCAAAGGAAACACAATGCAAGTACTGTACACATCAAACTGAAAGCAAATACAGCAAATGCCAAACATATTTGGTGATCTGAATTCTGTTCTAGACATGGGACACATAAGGGAACAATTTCCGCTCTCATTTCTGTTTTCAGCTGAATTCTCGGACAACCTTACTTCCTAATAATGTTTAGGATTTCAGCCTTAGAGATAGCTTCACCTGAAGCAAAAAGGCACATATCTATCCTTTTCTAAGAAAAGCCCTGCTGGATCAAACCAAAGGCCTATGTAATCCAGAAATCTGTTCCCACAGTAGCCAACCATATGCTTATGGGAAGCCCTCTCAATATTTTAATTATTTATTCCCTTTTACCCTAGGGTCCCAGAGCAGGTTACAACATTAAAACAAAATATTAAAAACAGTTTAAAACAATTTACAGTTGCAGAAATAAGGTGAGGCCTAAAAATACACATCTCAAGTGTCAAAAGCCAGGATTAAGAGGTGCATCTATTCTCCATGTTCACTAGAAGCTGTATTTGACATCTATGGCTGATAGTGAAAGAGCATGATTTTTGTTTAATTACTGCATTGTTTTCTCAGCATCAGCACCAGCCCTTATCTAAAAACATGGGTATATTGAACACTGGCCTACCTTTTGATTATTTTATGTTACTGTATTGGTGTATGTTGGATATTTTGAAAACTCTAAATAGCAGTATACATTTTTGTTTTGTTTTGTTTTCTTTTTCAGAGAGCCCAGTTCATTTCACATCATTATTGCTGCAAATGATACTTTCCCTAAATATATTAATTCCACTGAGAACATCGGAGATGAAATTAACATAAACTACATGGTAAGAAAAATCCTGCAAAAATTTACTGGCTGCTGTTCTTTTCCGTGTGTGTGTGTGTGTGTGTGTGTGTGTGTAAAAGCGAAATTTTGCCTATGTAAATCTACCCTAACCTCTGACAGTTGAAAAACAGGTTGTGGTGATCAGCTTTATAATTGTCAAAATGTGGGTTTTGTTTCATTCACTGTTTTGAACTATATCACTTGTGTTTTGTAACCCACTCTTAGGCACCTTAGACTGAAGGGCCATTTTCGATTTCAGTCAACGTGTTGGCATGGGGTGAAATAGATTCAGTGGGGGACTGATAGAGTGATAGCAAAGTCAAAATCCCCACTCGTGAATATATTCAAAATTTAATTGCAAACAGAGCCAAAAGTAAGATAATTAGTCCCCACTTACATTTTAAATAGATATATACATACATTTCAAGACCATTTGTCCTGGTTACATATTTGTACTCTGTGTATTAATCCAGGAGTAGCATATTCAGCCAGAAAAAAGAGCCGAGATACTTCTTGGCACATCTTTCTTATGACAACTGACAGTATGACAGTATGACAGCTGTTCTTCTTTATAATTTACCCTTTTATGCCATTGAATTTACCATTTATGAAATTATATAATTTATACAGAGTATACTATGATCTGATGTTGTAAGGCTTTGGGATTGCAAGAACTAATAATATCCTGTGGGCAGGTGCCAAACCATAGCTAGTATTCTGTATTCTGCACATTCAATAGGCATTGCCCCCCAGCTTATAGTTCAAAGAGGTCTGGAGTAGGATGGTGCTGGATATTGATGAGGTCCTTAGCACTGAATGAATGGACTAATCAAAGTGAAACTTCCATCCTTTTGTCCGTAGATTGAAAAAGGTGACCATTTTCCAATGCCACCGCTCACACTGCAAATCTTGTATCCTAACCTGACTTCAGTCGAAAACTATATCCTCTACCTGACCGCCATATCTTTCTCAGAGGTAAGTTAGTTATATGCAAACAGCATTGCCCAGTAACTGGAAGTTAAGCTTCTTATCTGCATTGTGTGGATTTAATATTGTGAATGACAAGAAGTTCCATGTCTCTTTCCTTTGACTTTTCTAAATGGAAAATGGAAAACCATCATCTTTAATATTTATTGTAAAACGCTTAGAAGTTTTTGCTACAATCAAGTGGCATATAAATTTTGGTAAATGAAATTAAATAAAAACCTTCTAGAAAGTTTAAGGGATAAGAACAGAACAGTCTGCTCTGTTCAGGTTAGAAACCAGAAAATCCATGATGTCGTCTCCAGCGTTGGGCCAAATACTGTATTGTGGTCTGGGCAAGAAATTTCTTTGTACATGTCCAAGCTCACTTGGGCATGTAAAACTATTTGTGCTCTGCTTTAGTTATAACAAAATGTGAAATAGTTATTAAAAATAACCTACCCTGTTTGCTGTATCCATTTCTGTTTATTATGGTATATTTTTCTTAGCACTGGGCTATTCTGTTCTTTCTGTTTAAAATTAATTTGCCTTTTAAATTACTATATTCTGATCCTTTATACAGCTTATAACAACTGCAGAGACATAAGCCAACTTATTTGTGAAATTAACATAAACATGGTTAAAACTGTCTTGGACTGCCAATAATATTTGTTTCCTGTTGCTTTCTCCGCTAACAGAATGTAAACTGCAATTCCAGCCACTCCACAAATCCGTTGAGAATTGGTGGTGGCCCTTCCTTCGAGACATCAGGAATAAGACACCCTCTAAAGGATCCAAAAATAGTACGTTTTTCTGAATATCTGTCTGCTTGGGATGTTTGAATATTATCACAGACATGACTAGTTTCAGTTTGGGTTATGTTAGGAAACATTTCCCAATCATATTTTTCTTAGCCTTTGCTGGGAATATTATGCACAGGAGTAAGAAATGCATAATACGGAGAAGCAGGTTAGTGGGAGGGGCAGGAGGGGGGCAGTGAGATGGTAGGGAGGTATGTACAGTGCAAATGTACATAGAGCCAATCCAGCTCTCCTGCTGGTGCATTTGCACCATGCTGACCTCACCTTTGCCTTGCCGCTTTCAATAACTCGTACCTACGGGACCGCCTCTCCTGGTATGTCCCGCGGAGGACCTTAAGGTCCATAAATAACAATACTCTAGAAGTCCCAGGCCCTAAGGAAGTCAGATTAGCCTCAACCAGGGCCAGGGCCTTTTCAGCACTGGCTCCGGCCTGGTGGAACGCTCTGTCTCAAGAGACCAGGGCCCTGCAGGATCTGATTTCTTTCCGCAGGGCCTGTAAGACAGAGTTGTTCCACCTGATCGCCTCCCCCTCTTTCCTTTTCCTTCTGTGATGGAACCCCTATTTGGGGACTTCCCTGGCTTTTTTCTGGCCCACATAGGACCAGTCTAGATAGTTGGCCTTGGTGAAGATTTGACGTTTTCTCCCCCCAAACAGTTTTTGATCTGGGCTTCCATTGAAACGAGGCTGCATTTTAAGTTGTATTTTAATCCTGTTTTTAAGTTGTATTTTAATCAATTGTTTTTATACTTGATGTTAGCCGCCCTGAGCCCGGTCTTGGTCGGGGAGGGCGGGGTATAAATAAATAAATAAGCAAAAGCAACTCAAATAAATAAATAAATAAATAAATAAATAAATAAATAAGCAAAAGCAACTCACCTGCCTGGAAACAAGCACTGTGACTCTGCTCTAACCAGTAAGCCACTTCTGATAACCAGCACATGCAATTACAATAGCTCCATTGACAGACGTTTTCACTTTATTTAGATATGGTGAGCATATACTCTTAGGAGTATAATTTTGAGTTTTGAGGGCCTTTATAGCCTTTTGGATCTGAGTTTCCTCCATCTTTCCATTGCAGTGAACAGAAATACGCACTGATTCTTTTTTCCATTATTTTATGAGTCAGAAATATGCGTACTGGTTTAAGTTGCTCTCTGTCTCAGAGTCTGTGGGACCCTTTTTCACCACATACCCTGTATGACTGCCACTCTATGTATTTCAATAGAAATAATATATAATAATAGATGTTGAAAGGCATTTATTTCAGTGGGGTGAAGAAAATGGCTGTCAGGATATCTGAAGTCAGGCTATTTGGAGCAGTCATGTTTGGCAGAGGTTTAATTAATAACGTCTGTCTATGATCCTTCAAACAGAACTGTGATTTTTATCGCTGTGAATCTATTAACTGTACGGTGGCCCCATCGAATATAACGCATGTGAACATTTCATTCCGAATCTGGAAACGTACCTTTAAAAAGGTAAGTGAACTGCCAACTTTGTTACAGTCGTGAGTCCAAAACGGTGTTATGCCACTGTCACAGTTCTATATGTAGGTATAATTGCCCAATGTATCTATTAGGGTTGCGCACTGGATTTGGCCAAGGCCTGAGTCCACAGCCGCCTCAGCTCTACCTCATTTGGGTGTCAGCTGCAGTGCCGGATTTATGTATAAGCTAAACAAGCTATAGCTTAGGGCCCCACTTTCTTGGAGGCCACCCCAAAATTGTGGTTTTGATCTTTTCTGTGAACTGCCCTGAGGCCTCCGGGTATAGGGCAGTTTATAAATTCAATAAATAATCATAATAATAGATACTGTTAGCTTTTAATAAATGAAGAAGAGGTTAATGACAGACAATCAGCCTGTTATAAAGCAGGACAAAGTAGCAGAGAATGTTTTGTTTGCTTGTTAAAACACACACACACACACACACACACACACACACACACACATTTGTTTAGTATTTAGTCGTGTCCAACTCTTCATGACCCCATGGACCAGAGCATGCCAGGCACTTCTGTCTTCCACTGCCTCCCGCAGTTTGGTCAAACTCATGCTGGTAGCTTCAAGAACACTATCCAACCATCTCATCCTCTGTCGTCCCCTTCTCCTTGTGCCCTCCATCTTTCCCAACATCAGGGTCTTTTCCAGGGAATCTTCTCTTCTCATGAGGTGGCCAAAGTATTGGAGTCTCAGCTTCAGGATCTGTCCTTCCAGTGAGCACTCAGGGCTGATTTCCTTAAGAATGGAGAGGTTTGATCTTCTTGCAGTCCATGGGACTCTCAAGAGTCTCCTCCAGCACCATAATTCAAAAGCATCAATTCTTCGGCGATCAGCCTTCTTTATGGTCCAGCTCTCACTTCCATACATCACTACTGGGAAAACCATAGCTTTAATTATACGGACCTTTGTTGGCAAGGTGATGTCTCTACTTTTTAAGATGCTGTCTAGGTTTGTCATTGCTTTTCTCCCAAGAAGCAGATTTCTTTTAATTTCGTGGCTGCTGTCACCATCTGCAGTGATCATGGAGCCCAAGAAAGTAAAATCTCTCACTGCCAAACCCCATTATACATCACTCATGCTGCAGTTAGTTTTATGGGAGAAAGGTATCATTGGAGCACACAGGGATGTTCATTGGGATCACAGCTGCGGGTTAAACATCAGTACAGTCCCAGTGAAAATTTCCTACCCCACTCTCTATCCTGGTGCCTGTGATTGAATAAAATAAATAAATTCGTGTAGTTCTGGTGGCAGTTCTGGAGGGGAACAGCTGGGGGCAAGTGTTACAAAAAGGCACACAACTGAAGGAACCACTAACTTGCTCCTTTATTTCCCGCATTTTACCAGTAAGGAAGAGAAGCTGTTCAACAAGACAAGAAGCAAAATGCCAAGGCAATCTCAGCGAGACAGCTGACAGTGGCAATGAATGTCATAAATCAAGGGTGGCCAACTTTTATCAGACAGAGGGTCAACACATGGCAAAGTTCTGTGCCAGAGTGCCAGAGACCAGATAGTGGGTGGGATAAGAACTGTAGTTCTCAGACCACCTCTCAAGCAGGTTTTCCACCTGCTGTTCTACACAGTTTTAAACAATTTCCTCTTAGAAGCAGAAATCATACTCTGTTCTGATTCATCTCTGGAAATCGATGCTTCCTCAAACTGCTTTTCTTCTGCTTTATTCTAGGCAAATCTTCATAGTGCAGAGGTCAGCGTAAGAGCATTACTCAGGAGTGGAAACTCATTACTAATATTGAAAAAAGAAAATGAAAGAATAGAGGTAAGTCCCACCAGACTCTTGCAAATACTGGAAGCTCAATCCACAAACCGGTTAAGGCAGGAAAAAAGGCTGCCATCCTAAGCTTATGAATTATGCCGTAAGGCTCACTGAATTTACTTCTAAGTAAACATGCAGACTGGCTGCTCATTTGTCCAGAAATATTTATCCAGATTCACAACTACAATCAAATGAAAAGGTAGTAAAAACATACTGTTCATTGGTTTTCACACGATGTGGAAAATTAGCCACCTAATTTCTTCTCTGCCACTGCACTCTTAATTAAATTAGTGCATCATGAGGGTGGTTATTTTTAACATTTGCAGCTTTGCAGCACAATTCTCTGCATATTTATCCAGAAGTAAGTCCAATGGGGCTTTCTCCCAAGTAAACACTTACTTCTGAGTAAACATGCCTGTGGTTGCATCACACAACAGCTGCTCAGATCTCTTGGGATGCAGTTCTTTACAAAGTTTATCGGAAGGAAGTCTCATTAAACGTATTTGGATTCACTTCTGAGTTAGCATGTATAGGATTGTGCTGCTAGTATGCCTTGTTTGTGAATTCAGCCTGAAGTGATTGGTAATTACATTTCATTGACTTCAGCAGTACTTGTATACACAAAACCTTGAGATCATTTGCAGCCGTTTTTATTTCAAAACACTTTTGGGGACGACACTGATTTGCACAGGTAACTAGTAGAAGCAAAACTCTCACACAGCTTTCCCCTGGATATTATCCCACGTAATAGGCTATGAAAAGCCTCTTTTTTCCCCTCACTTGCTTTTGTGTATTTGCATGAAAACTTCAAAATTAAATACAACTAAAAGTTTGTGTGTGTTAAGACACAATTAAATACAGATTAGATTAGACCTAGACCCTTGTTCCATCATTACTGAAATGTGATTTATTTGTGTGTGTGTTTTCAATTTTCAGACCATTATTAAAATTTCCAAAGAGCTTCTTCCTGGTCACGTGCCACTATGGGTTATTTTGCTGAGCGTTTTTGCTGGACTTTTGATTCTTACGCTGCTTATATTTGCATTATGGAAGGTATGGTATATGCATTGTTCGTTCCATGTTTGAGTTTAGTGTTTCAGAATTATTCCCCCCTCAGTGAAAAATCAGTGAAATTCAGAACAAGGTGATCAGTATTAAAGCAAAATCTAATTGTTCCCTACATATTATCTTACTGATAAAGGCTGCCTTGTGCCTCTGTTGTTGCAACAGGAATATCATATAAAGGAATAATGATCTCTGTTCCCCAAATGTTGTTTCTTATACAGCCAAAATCCATGCATAAGGAGGGAGGTGTTAGCGGACTTCAACAAACCTGAAGTTTTACAGAAGTTAAAAAACATATTTTAAGGGGGGGGGACCCTAAAGGGTGAGGAGGGCTCCTGAAACAGAATGCTGACAACAGCTACAGCTACAGAATGCTGACTAAATGTTACTCATACTCAGAACTGATTTCTAGCATTGAATATCATCACCCATAGTACATGAAGTGGTATCTGGTGACTTCCATTGCAGGAAGCATCTGGGTGGCATTAAGCATTTGACCACAAGTGGGAGCCCTTGTCAAAGCCAAAGAAGGAAAGAAAAGGAAATAACACAAAGCAGATTTAATATGTATACAGTGGTACCTCGGTTTAAGAACAGTCCTGTTTGCGAACGATTCAGTTTACGAACTCCGCAAAACCGGAAGTAGTGTCCCGGTTTGAGAACTTTACCTCAGTCTAAGAACAGAATCCAAACGGTGGAAGAGCACCGGCCACGGGAGGCCTCATTAGGGAAAGCGCACCTTGGTTTAAGAAAGGTTTCGGTTTAAGAACGGACTTCCGGAACGGATTAAGTTCGCAAACTGAGGTACCACTGTACACAATTTGAATCAAGTATCAGCGTCTTAGGAGTTGCACAATGATCGTCTTAATTCAAGTCTTTCTGTTCTTTGCGTGACTGAGTGCCCTATTTCTGAAGTTTTATAACAACTAATCAGTTATTCCAAACTGATTTTTGATGGCAAAACCTTTCTTGACAGAGAAGTGTATGTTAGGTAGATTGGCCTTAAATACAAACGGAAATGAATTTCTTCCCCATCCCTGTACATCCTTGCAAGTTTTCAAAGCTGGATTAAAATGTTGTTACCACTTTCCTTTCAGGCTGGGTTTTTCAACAGGCCATTAAGGAAGAAAATGGAGAAATGAGAAGTGGAAACCCTCCAGAAGAAAACTAGGAATTCTACAAGGACTTGTCCTCAGGTCTTCCTCAGAAATGTGACTGTAAAACACTGACTTGGAGCAATCAAGGTGGTCACAAACGTTTTCTTGAACACTAACAGAAAGTGCCTAACACTAAACACACACATACACACAAACACACACAAAAACACATGAAGCCAACAAATCAATGATAGAAAAGGGCACACAGCACATGTTGTGTGTCTACGGAGACTTTGGGCTTCTGCATCTCAAGCAACCCATTTCCATGGGGCATGCAGACTCCTTTTAAAACCCAGGAGAGCTTTAAAAGCAATTTGGGATATGGCCAGAATGGAGAGTGGTCTACAGAGGAAAGGAAACAACAGTGGAGTTGTGGGTTGGGACCAACTGGCTGAAGGTAGCTTAGCTTAGCTCTGCAGCTCTGTAGATCCCAGTCTTTTCCCTAACCACCTCCCAAAAAAGTTGGTGTTTGTTTTCAGAGCAGCACTCCTCTAAGGCTGTCACATTTATAGGGCAGTGTGTTCTATTGAACTAAATGGGATACATTTCCTAATAATACAGGTTTCCTACCCATCTGGCACTCTCCTGATATTTTGGAATACAGCCATGTTAGCCTCAGACAGCACAACCATCGGTCCCTAGGCTGAGAGAGAGTATTGTATTTGGGATCAGTCTCAAACATTTTGTAAAGTTGCTGTTTTGTTGTTCCAAAAGAGGGGCGAAGGTGCAGGATCATTTCCCATAAGTAAAGGAATTCAAAGCTTGGTACTTCACTGTAAGCCTGAATTTCAAATCCTGAACATAGCTGTTGGTTTGAGCGGCAAACATTTGCTTCGAAGAACAGCACTCAGAATGCATCGTTGTGAAAAGGAAAGTTTTCCCTGCTCTATTTATGATGTGACACGCAGATGTGTTTTGATCACTTTATTGTATGACCATCAAAATATATATATACAAGTGCAGTGCTGGTGCTGTCCATTCCTGACACCGCCCAAATTTTTCATTCATTCACTATTGTACACAAGGAGGTTTGTGTGCCTAGACAAACTTAGTTTCTGTGGTTTCACTAAGATTTTTGAAAGGATAATCAAATCTACACACACCTTTTTCAAACATTTAAGAGATGGGAACATATATATGGGTGGTTGTGAGCTCTATGGTGCTGGTGGGCATTTAACCGTGGTTGTAATATATTTCCTCCATTAATCTGGCAATTATATTGGGGGTAGGTAGGATTGTAGAAAATCCTGTTGCTTAAAAATAAAAAAAGCAGTGCCGGTCAGTAAAGAGCCTCTCATACATGTGGCTTGTAATGGAATATTTGCTTAAATATTTGTTTCCAATTTAACTGGCACATTGGAATTTTGAAAATGTGAGCAAGTATTTCGTGGAATGACCAAATATTATTATGTCTGTTGGAGGGAGTGGGGTCCAAACCCAAAACCTATCTATGTTGCCCTATTGCTACAAGGTTACAAATCAGCTGTATTAGCATATAACTACATGAAGATTGCAAGTGGCCATAATTGTGACGTGTGAGGAATTCACAGCATGAATAATCACACATATTTATTTGGTACGGCATACATTTCACACTGGAGATTCTGTTGTTTGCCATTTAAGACATTGTCAGAAAAACTCGCCAAGAATCATGTTATTTGCACATAAATTAAAAGGAATGGAAACTCAGATTTAGGATTATACACTGATTCCTACAGGGAAATGCATCACAGTATCAAGCAATTAAAAAGAAACAAGAGTCTAGCGCTACAATGAAGCAAGGTGACCTCCCTTGGTTTTCATTTTTTGCTATTTATGTGTCAAGGAATTATTTAAACAGTAGCTATGTTAAGTGTCTGTCTGAAACACTATTATGTACACTGTATCTATAGAAATACACTGAAATAGAAAGAATGTTTAAAATCCTAATAGAGCACAAAACACAGTGGCTCAAATCCCACTAAATTTAGCCACAGGTGACTGAAAACACAAGAAGGTTATTTAGATACAACTAACTTGTTCCAATTAGCCGCTTTAAAAAAGGGAAATCCATTCATTTTAGTGGAACTCAATTTAAAGGCAAACTTGCTTAGGATCATGGCCTGAAGATTGCACTCAATGGCCCATTTAGTCTAATTTAAGACAGTGGAGCTCTACTGGAGAAAGTTGGCTGCATATTGTTATCTAATATTGTTTAATGCGAGTCTAATTATCTTTCCCCAAATATATCACCTTTCTTCTGCACTATGAAAATGTTTTGCTGTACATTCACAATTTGATAAGCTTGGTGTGTATATAAATGTGGATATTTTAAATGTAAGCTTGGTACATATTGTTTAACTTCAAAAGTTTTCTCTCTTTTATGCTACCCTATCTGAATTTTTCACTATTCTTGGTTGGAAGGTTATTCCTCTCCCCAAGAATGAACACGTACATATGAGCTAGTTCACACATGACAGCAAACCACAGGAACCAGCCTTGTCCCTGTGCCCTTCTTCCTGTTGTGTTTTCAATTAGTTACTTACTGTTTGGCAATAAATAAATAAAAGCTTGCCATTACATCTGATCTAGGAAATAACAGTTTGCACTAATCCTTCAACCTAGGATTGTAGAGCCAACTTCAAACTGGCTTACGATCCTAGTTCAGAAGGAAAGCACAAACCATGGTTTACCAATCTGGGTGCAGCAGCAAGCTATGGTTCGCACTGAAGTGAGAATTAACTAATTGAAATAGAGAACACAAGGAGACAGGAAGAAGGGCAAAACAATGTGCTAGCTCAAGGTTTATTCCAGTGGTATCAAACCGTTAGCTTTAAATATATTTGAGTATACACAGAGTTAAATAAATTTTCATTTATTGTTTTAAGTGATTATATAAAATTGATGTAATGAGTCTGATTCATGCTTTATAGTATCCATAGCATTCATAAGTCTGAAGCAAACCATGAGTTCATTCCTGAAGGCATACTGTTTGTTTGTGTATGCTTGTTCCTAATACAATTTCACAATCCTGTCTGAAGATGAACAAAGCCCTTTGTTTAGTGAATAAAACTTAGCAGAAACCACAGACAGAGCCACAACTTGAGACTTCTGAATAATTATGACTCTGTGGGTTGCCTGTTCTTGAGCAATTCCTCAAGATCAGTCAGCTATGCACCTGGAAAGATGAGATAGTGAATCTTGACCTCATTCTATTTCACCCTCCTTATGTGTAATTTCTAGTATCGTAATGAACTAGATCCAACCTCACAATACTATCATTCAGTGTCTGTTCCGAAGCAAGTTCCACTGAATTCAATTGGGATTACATTTCTAGGCATGGAGTATATAGCACTGCAATCCAAATCAGTTGTACCTGTGACTCAATGAAATCAGTGGAACGAAGTCGTGACTTAATTTTACTGTTTGGATTTCTTCACGTGAATTATTTCATGCAACAACCCTGTAGGTGTAGGTATTGTTGATGGGGCAGAGAAAGTAATCACCAGATGGCCTTAGGCAAGCCAGAGGTGAGAGATCTGAACCACAGGAGAGGATACTGCTGTTGCACAGTGGTTGGCCACTGTGAGAACAGGACGTTGGACTAGATGGGCCTTAGCCCTGATCCAGTAGGGCTCTTATGTTCTTATCTTCAACTCTGCTTCTTCACCATAATGCTACAAGGGACATGGCTCAGTGATAGAAAACCTGGTTTGCATGCAAAATATCCCAGGTTCAGTCCCTGGCATCTATACACCCCTGTCTGAAACCCTGGAGAGCTGCTTCCAGTCAGTGCTGATGATACTGTGGATGTTGGATCTGTTTAAAGTGACATGATGATGCTTTAAATGTTGAGTGCAGATAGGGCCTCATGCTAGAGCTGAAGAAGAGGAACAGGTACGAATGAGCATTATGGCATTGGTGTTGTGCAACTTATCTGAGAAAGCTTATACCCAGAGCGAACTTAGTTGGTCTCTAAGGTGCACCTTAGAGTGGGTGGGACGCGGGTGGCGCTGTGGGTAAAAGCCTCAGCGCCTAGGGCTTGCCGATCGAAAGGTCGGCGGTTCGAATCCCCGCGGCGGGGTGCGCTCCCGTTGCTCGGTCCCAGCGCCTGCCAACCTAGCAGTTCGAAAGCACCCCCAGGTGCAAGTAGATAAATAGGGACCGCTTACCAGCGGGAAGGTAAACGGCGTTTCCGTGTGCGGCTCTGGCTCGCCAGAGCAGCGATGTCACGCTGGCCACGTGACCCGGAAGTGTCTGCGGACAGCGCTGGCCCCTGGCCTCTTAAGTGAGATGGGCGCACAACCCCAGAGTCTGTCAAGACTGGCCCGTACAGGCAGGGGTACCTTTACCTTTACCTTTAAGGTGCACCTGGACAATGTTTTGTTTTTATTTGAGATACACATTTTTGAAGATAGAGAACAGTAGAAAAGAAGAGCTTGCTTCTGCACAGGTTTTTTGTTTTTATTTTTGGTCTTTCTACATTCTTCTTGGCATTGCTCTATTAAAAAGAAGGAAAACACACTCCAAGTATTTGTGTGTCATTATATGTATATGTATATGTATATGTATATGTATATGTATAAATCCCCTCTTTCATGGAAAATGTGTTTTTCCAGGAACAAAACATTGGTGTTGGAGATTTCCCACAACAGAA
The DNA here is from genome assembly GCF_027172205.1 of Podarcis raffonei. Classification (NCBI taxonomy): domain Eukaryota; kingdom Metazoa; phylum Chordata; class Lepidosauria; order Squamata; family Lacertidae; genus Podarcis; species Podarcis raffonei. The sequence goes on from NC_070612.1 coordinate 21,905,118, forward strand.
GCAGCTTTCTTGATATTTCAAAGTGTATAAATTTGAAAGTGCAACACTAAAAATCTTTTGATCACAGGCGCAGAATATGAAAATGTTGACATAAGTAAAAGGACAAATGATTGTTGTTGCATGTAAGCGTCCAAATTCAAGATGATCTGTTGCATGAATTTCTAAGTTTCCTTAGTAGCACGGATCTAAATGACTCACTGACGTCTCCCACACTGCTTAACAATGTTCCTCAGAAGAAGTTGCAACATTCTGTGTTGATACAGGGTGAGCATGAATGGAGGGGGTGGCCTTATTAGATGAGACGCATATCTTGAATCACTGCATCTCCAGGATAACATCCTGCCCATTCACGGTGTGCATTTCCTCAAGTTCTTGCTGCATGAACCCGATTTTTAGAGGGCAGAGCCATTATAAAAAAAAGTAAATAAAATAAGTGGCTTGTTTCTAAAAAATGTCAGAAATGAAGTCCATTTGGAAAAAAATATTCTCTTAGCAAAAAGATGTAGCAAAAGTCCACAAAAGTGTAAGAATGTGTATTTCAAACATTAGATATACCCAGAGGAGACCTGTTAAAAGCAATGAATTTAAGTAACTTTATTTCAATGGATCACCGTCCATTATGATAACATGGTAAAACTGTACCTTTTTTTCTATGGAAATTGTCACTTGAATAAACACTTTTCTCCTTGTTGTTGGTTTCCACTCCTTTTTTGTTCATTCATGAGCTGGCGACATTAAGCCACCAGTGTTATCTTTCAAAATATTAATAAGTTCCTTCAACATTTGTTTAAAGATAAGCCAGAAATTATTTTGGCTTTATGTCTTGAAATAATCTGTAGAGTTTTTCAAACAGAAACTCCATCCTAAGATGAAAAATGCAAACACAAAACATTTGGTAAGACATAAATGACACTCGCTTCATGGTGTGCTAAGAGAGTCCCCACCCCAACCCAGCTATTTACTATGAGATTTTTATGGCACGTGTTTCTGAGTAGTCTATTGGCTACTGGAATTGTATCAAGGTTAACATTCAGCTAAATGTCTCCAATATGGGCAGGAAAATTTGTTGTTGCTGTTCTTTCTGTTCATCTATTTATACAATATGGGTTGCATATGCACCATACATTTAAATAACTATTAAAGGTAAAGGGACCCCTGACCATTAGGTCCAGTCGTGACCGACTCTGGGGTTGCAGCGCTCATCTCGCTTTATTGGCCAAGGGAGCCGGCGTACAGCTTCCAGGTCATGTGGCCAGCATGACTAAGCTGCTTCTGACAAACCAGAGCAGCGCACGGAAACACCGTTTACCTTCCCGCCGGAGCGGTACCTATTTATCTACTTGCACTTTGACGAGCTTTTGAACTGCTAGGTTGGCAGGAGCAGGGACCGAGCAATGGGAGCTCACCCCGGCCCAGGGATTTGAAACTGCCGACCTTCTGATCAGCAAGTCCTAGGCACTGTGGTTTAACACACAGCGCCACCCGCGTCCCTGTTCATCTATTTATACAATATGGGTTGCATATGCACCATACATTTAAATAACTATTACACCACTTTAATAGTCATGGCTCCCCCAAAAGAATTATGGGAGCTGTGGTTTGTTAAGGGTGCTCCGAGTTGTCAAGAAATGCCATTTCCGCTCACAGAACTACAATTCTCAAAGTTCCCTGGGAAGAGAGGATCGTTAAATCACTCTGGAAATTGCAGCTCTACAAAGGGTACTAGTACTGGTGTGCAAATTTCAGGGAACTCTTATTATGGTCTCTAGGGTGCACCTGTCAGAAAAACCTGAGCCATAGACACAGGTGGTGCTGTGGTCTAAACCACTGAGCCTCTTGGGCTTCCTGATCGGAAGGTCAGCAGTTTGAATCCCCGTGACAGGGTGAGCTCCCATTGCTCTGTCCCAGCTCCTGCCAACCTAGCAGTTCGAAAGCACACCAATGCAAGTAGATAAATACAGTGGTACCTCGGGTTACATACGCTTCAGGTTACAGACGCTTCAGGTTACAGACTCCGCTAACCCAGAAATAGTACCTCGGGTTAAGAAATTTGCTTCAGGATAAGAACAGAAATCGTGCTCTGGCGGCGCGGCGGCAGCAGGAGGCCCCATTAGCTAAAGTGGTGCTTCAGGTTAAGAACAGTTTCAGGTTAAGAACAGACCTCCGGAACGAATTAAGTACTTAACCCGAGGTACCACTGTACTGGTAGGTACTGCTGCGGTGGGAAGGTAAATGGCATTTTTGTGCACTCTGGTTTCCGTTATGGTGTTCCGCTGTGCCAGAAGCAGCTTAGTCATGATGGCCACATGACCTGGAAAGCTGCCTGTGGACAAATGCCAGCTCCCTCAGCCTGAAAGCAAGATGAGTGCCACAACCCCATAGTCGCCTTTGACTGGACTTAACCATCCAAGGGTCCTTGACTTTTTTTTTTTTTTTTTTTTGGTAGCATGTGAGAGCACCTCTTGTCCTCATTACTCTTGTGTCCCTCTAGGACAACACTTTCCATCTTCCCAACTGCAGCCCCTTTCGGAAAGAGATGATTTGGCCATGGTACTCCACACTCAGTTTACTTCCAGACTGGATTATTGTAAATAGCTGTGTGCGGGACTTCCATTGAAGACAACTTGGAAAACTGCAACTGGTTCAAAATGCAATAGCCAGATTATTAGCTAGGGGTCCGTTTAGAACTGACATAATAACCCTTGTTTTAAAATGGCTGCCAGTGCCTATCAGAACTTAATGTAATCCTCCCAGCACCCCTGAAAATTATAGGCCAGTATAATTATGCCTATAGTGCAGGTGGAAAAGGCGACACTGAAAAAGTATGGCTTGGAAGGCCAGCCAGCTTTGTGATGAAGGCAAAATTTCAGCCTTGGGACTTCCAGACTCACATCATAGATCCCAACACTAAGCCAGTTCTCAGACAGAGGAAGGAGCTTCCTTACATCTGTTTATGGAAGCTTAGGTGACGGATATCTCAAAGGGAACTGTGGTACAAAAATGGTCCTCTGCTGGGCGTCTCTTCTGCATGCAGTGGCAAAAGTGGGCATGAACAGGCAGGTACAGCATACTAGGAAAATTCTGTGGAGAAGCGGTAACAAAAAGCCCACACATTCTTAGTCATCCCTCCGCTCAAGAAGGCACTAATAAAATACAATACATTAAGGAATTTTACACGAGTCTTTGCCAACCTGGTGCCCTCCAGGTTGTTGGACTACACCTCCCATCATCCTTGACCATTGGCCCTGCTGGCAAGGGCTGATGGGAGTTGTAGTTCGAAAAGATCCAAGCTGCCACCTGTGTTTTAGACACAGAACCTATTTTTTTAGATGTTCACTTTGCTTTAGCTGTTACTTCACTGGCTTTAAAATATAGTTGCGCTGAATAGGGTCCTGGCCATCCGCCCTAAGGTTCTGCCCTGGCAGCCGCCCCTTTTCGTCACTTCTGGCCGGCCTGTGAGACGAAAAAGTTGAGCTTTCAGAGGGGGGCGTGCTCGGTGTTCGAGTTATGAGGCAGGTGAATGAAAAAAGCTCGCGCGTTTCTGGCGGGAAAGCGCGGGCCCTGAGAGACTTTTTGTCTCTGGGCGGCGACGTCGGTCCGCAGGAGGTGTTTGTTGGCGAGGGAAACGGGGAGGGGCTGCCGCCTTCTCTCCCTGGGGGCTCCTTCCACCAGCAGGAGCGTGGCGGGGGTGGCCGGCGGTGGGCGGAGCTGCCCTGCCCTCTCACGACTTCTCGTGGATCGCGCAGCTCGTTTCACTCGCCTGCCGCGGCCGAGCTGCACCTTGCGCCCTCGCCTTGACCCTCCTCCCCTCTCTCTTTCTTCTGCTTGGTACAGTCGCCAGCGCGGTCCCCTCTCCGCTGGGAACTATGGGCGCGAGAGGACGCTGCGAGAGCTGCCTGGCTGCGAGGCGCCTGCTGCTGCTGCTGCTGCTGCTGCTCAGCTCAGGTAAGTCGGCGGCTTTCTTGTCGGGCAGGTGGGAACTCGCCCGCTGCAGCAGGGCAGGAGCCTCTGCTGTCGCCTCGGGACGCGCTTCTTCTGCCAAGTCCTGAACTGCAGCGGGATGCGAGGCGCTTGCAAAGCAAGGGCGCCTCTTTGCTTAACCCGCCCCCCAAACAAACCCACCAGCATCGGAAAGAAAAGTCTCATTTTGCGCTCCATTTGTAAATCTCCCCAGGAGGAAAACACAAACGAACCTTCTCTTCTCTGCTGGTGAAAACTCAGGGTACCATTCAGCTAAGTTTTACTTAGAGTAGGCCTATTGAAATTAATGGGATTGACTTTCGGTAGATCTAGAAAACTTAGTCGCACTGCTGTCATGGGGTGTGTGAATGGCGCTTTTAACTCTCTTCTGTTGAAACCTGTGAGACTTGACAGTCTTTTTGCATTTGGACAGGATCTTCATAGACTATCATAGAATTAGTTACAGGTAGGTAGCCGTGTTCGTCTGCCATAGTCAAAACAAAATTTAAAAAATTCCTTCCAGTAGCACCTTAGAGACCAACTAAGTTTGTTACTGGTATGAGCTTTCGTGTGTACACGAAAGCTCATACCAATAACAAACTTAGTTGGTCTCTAAGATGCTACTGGAAGGATTTTTTTTTATCATAGAATTGTAAGTGTTGAAAAGGAACACGAGGGTCATCTAGTCCAACCCCCTGAAATGTAGGGATCTTTTGCTCACTGTGGGTCTTGAACCCACGACCCTGCGATTAAGAACTTCATGGTCTGCTGACTGAGTTGTCTTTATAACAACAACAATAACAACGATAAATTGTTGTGGATAATATATAGACCAAGGGTGTAGATGAAGAGGAAGAGATTATAAATCTTGGCAGCCCATGTGGATGCAGGGTTTCTTCTTGGACTGGGGAGACTGATCCCCATTCAGACATCACACTTGCTTGGGGACCTTATCCCAGACACTCTCAGCCTAGGCTACCCTGCAGGGCAGGTGTGAAGATAAAATGGGAAGAGAATTGGGTATGCTGCCTTGGACTCCTTGGGCGCAATTATTATTACTAATTTGCTTTTTGTTTTTAAAACAACCCCTCTAGCATTTCTGTACGGGCATTCAACTGTTGAAACCATTTTAGCTCAGTAATTATTACACCATTCTTGCAAGGTAGTCTGGTATGTTTATATCCATATTGCCATGTGATCCTTAACCTGTTATCTCAGGAGTATAACACCCATGAGACTTACACCCAGATAAGCATGTAGGATTGAGGTCCTAGTGAATTAATGGCTAAAGTGAAATTTTAAACAGGGACTTGATGGCTCATACTCTTAGCCACTACAGCAAACCAACTCTTATCTCCAGTTGATGGCCAAAAGTTTGGAATCAACCCTACAAGGGGATGCCAGGGATTGAATCTGGGCAATGCAGATGCTCCACCACTGAGCTACAGCTCTTTCCTAAGAAATAATAAAGCAACCCTTTGGTTATACTACTGAGAGCTAGATGAAGTGGTGTTGTTGCTTTTGACTTTGACATGTATGACTAGGCTTGCTTGCACCACTTGTCTAGACAGCAGACTCTGGGGTGTTCCTTCAGCTTGTGTTCCTCACCTCCTCGCACAGCAGCATTCAGCAGGGCAGTGATGCTTGCCTGACCTCCTGTCACCAGTGCTGCTGCAGCACACCAGGAGGCCCAAGAGTAGGGCTGAGACAATGGTGAGGGCAGCACAGTGTGAATGCACTGGCAGAGGCAATCCAGCACCCCCAGCAGTACATTTGCATCACGCTGACCTCACTGCCGACTCACTTCTCACCCTTTTGCTCCAGATACACCACAGTGTTGGGTGGTCATGTAAGCACTTCCGCCACGCCAACTGCTGCTGGTTTAACATCTAGAAGTCTCGCAATACCCTGTAGCCAATCATGGTGGGGAAGAGGCATTCTGCACAGGCTCAAAAAGATTCCTGCCCTTACTGTTATTTCATATTTTCTGGCCTGGAATAGGAGTTCATGTTGTAAAATGTCAACAACAACAAAGCTGGGAGTGATGGAGTCCAGCAAGATCTGGAATGCCCACCCCTAGCTTAAGCAAACCACTGTATTGTTTCAACTCCTAGTTCTGAAATATGGAGATATTGGTGTAGTAATGATCATGTAATTATAGGTTTAAGAACCTTAAGGTGGTTTTAAAAAAATCCTTTATAGTTGAATAACTTTAAATAATAATCTTAACTTGAAGTTATCTTACATGCCATGTTCATTCTTGGGCCAAGATGAATGTAAAGTTTGGAAATCTAAACTGCCTTGTGTTTTTGGATAAGTTTACCCATATTTTTATGGGAACAGCAGCTGCGATATTCTCATGTCATAGCATTTTCCTTCAACGTTTCCAGATTGTAAAAATCAGGGTTTTTTTTAATCTATCTGAGCTAATGGTGGAGTTGGATGGCATGCAAAAACATTTACCTGTAAGAAGTTCCAACATGTTATTTCAGTAACTATGGGAAACATTGTGGAATGCAGTGCCAGAGGGAATGAAATCAGATACAAAAGACATTAACCTTTTGGAAGAATTGTGGCATGAAAACCACCCTGTGATTTTTTCCCCCCAAGAAAGGATGAAGTCTCAGTTCATGAAATGTTCTATCTGCATTTTTGTCTAATCTGCCTTTTATTCTCATGGTGAGAGTATTTGGACTTTAAACAAAAGCACCAATTCACACTGTAAAAGCACCCAGCCTAGAGTGACAGTGTGTACCAATACTGTCAAAACAGTGTAGATCAGCGGTTCTCAAACTTTGTGTGTGCGTGGACCACATGGAAATTGCTGGGGGTCTTGGTGGACCACTGTTTTTGTTCTACAAAGCAAACCACAAACCACAAATTTTAACAGCCATAGCTTTTCTAATATGATGGACGTGCCTGTTTTTGTTGTAAGAAAGTTCTGTGAATTGTCAGCTTTCACCTCAGGTCAGGTTCAGCATTCACCCTGCTTTTGAATTTAGACTTGAGGGTGGCAAGTGATGAAAACCCAATCTTTCACCATTATGAGAAAAAGAAAATGTTTTTTAACCTTCAGAGCCAAGCGTTATAATTAAACCCATCATGGGAGCCAACTCCTAGAGGCTCAGGTCCCTTCAGCCCCCCAATAAAACATTTGAAGGGCCTGGGGGCCCCAAAATTAATGGGCATTGCCATTCAAATGGTGTGTGTGCCGCATCATGTGATTGGTTATGTGGGGTGGGGCTTATCTGTCCCCCCCATATTTTATTTAAGTTGGCACCCCTGAAACACATCACCATATTATGAAACCATGGACCCTAGGCCATGTCACTGAGGAAGACCCTGCCCCTTTCACTGATAAATGTTGAGGGGCAAGGCCTGCTTAGCCTGTCAAAAAGCATAACCCTGGTCAAAACAGCCACGATTTCCATTGTCAGTAAAAACAAATCCAGTGCAAATACAGATGTTCTGGGTTACTTGAATTAAGTGGTTCACAGACCACAATGGTTAACCAGATGGCTGTGGGAAACCCGCAAGCAAGACCTGAGTCCCCACAGCAGCATTCAACAACATTGTGCAAATAATATGTAAAGGACAAGAAGTACAGTGGTTACAGACGCTTCAGGTTACAGATGCTTCAGGTTACAGACTCTGTTAACTGGAAGTAGTACCTCGGGTTAAGAACTTTGCTTCAGGATGAGAACAGAAATCGCGCGGTGGCAGCACGGCAGCAGCGGGAGGCCCCATTAGCTAAAGTGGTACCTCAGGTTAAGAACAGTTTCAAGTTAAGAACGGACCTCCAGAACAAATTAAGTTCTTAACTTGAGGTACCACTGCATGTACTTTTAAAATGTATCTAGGCAAGCCCTTTTCAGATCATTTCTAAGCTGAATTGCAACTTTATTAGCAGGCAGATGTAAATATTAAAAAGGTTTCAAAACAAATTGAATGTAATTAAATTTGGGGGCAGAATGTGTGTGTGTGTATATATATATATATATATATATATATATATATATATATATATACACACACACACACACACATACATATACATATACATGTGTATGTGTGTGTATATATATGGGTTTCTAAGTTCTTTTTACTTCAGAAGGCTAGACCAAGCCATTAGCACTCTGAAAAGTCTTGAACACTCACAATTCCCTGTTGTCATTTTCACTTACTCATTTCAAGGTTTCCATTGTTTGGCTTTGTGCAGGCTTGTCCCCATTTCCATGGTTACCGTGTTGAAATGCAGACAGGACACAAGCTGCATTCCGATCAGAGTTCTACATGCTGCTCCATGCCAGCAGCATATGCTTCGGTTGTTTTGGGGCATATTGTTTAAGGGCCCATGTATGCAGAGCAGTCAACATTTCTGTGTTTAATCCTTAAATCATTGTTAGCCACTGAAAGAGAGAGGGTTGTTGCCGGTGTTTTGCTGGCAGAAAGCCCACGTAACTGATCTTCCCCGTCCCATCCTCCCCACTGCAGCCTCCTTCACCTTTTCCCCCAAGCAAGTCTCACAAGAGAGCTAGGAGAACCTGCCCAAACATTGTGGGCCAGGTCTTCTGCAGCTGCACTGGGAGAAGAGACTTGCTCTAAATCAGGCATGTCCAACTTAGTTTGCAGGTGGGCCATTGAGATACAGTACTGCAAATGAGCTGCTGGCAACAGTTTTACTTTTTACATACAAGATTTCCCATGGAAGGCAGGAATTGGGGAATATAGACAGGCATTCTCATGCCAGTGATGTTGTGTAGATGCTGAACAAAACATGTATGCATAGAAAGTGTCAATGTGTTACTATTAGTGTAAAGGTAAAGGGACCCCTGACCATTAGGTCCAGTCGCGGCCGACTCTGGGGTTGTGGCGCTCATCTCGGTTAATTGGCTGAGGGAGCCAGCGTGCAGCTTCCGGGTCATGTGGCCAGCATGACTAAGCCGCTTCTGGCAAACCAGAGCAGCGCACGGAAACGCCGTTTACCTTCCCGCTGGAGCAGTGCCTATTTATCTACTTGCACTTTGACGTGCTTTCGAACTGCTAGGTTGGCAGGAGCTAGGACCGAGCAACTGGAGCTCACCCTGTCTCGGGGATTTGAACCGCCGACCTTCTGATCGGCAAGTCCTGGGCTCTGTGGTTTAACCCACAGCGCCACCCGTGTCCCACTATTAGGATACAAAGCCCTTAACAACCCTAGAACTAGTTTACCTGTGAGCTGTATGCCTACTCAACTGCTTCGATCTGAGGAACTGGCATTGTTACAGGTGTAACATAATACCCATTCTGCATTTCAAAGAAATTGATATTTTAGTGTGACTTTAAAACTCCCTGCTTACTGATATCATACAGGTGCCTTCAATGTACTGTTTTTGGTGCTTGCCAAAACAGTATTTGTTTAAGTAAGCCTACGCAGATATCTAGAAAGTGGATGCATTTTTAGTTTATTGCTGTTTTTATTTTATTTTATATTCTAAATAGTTTTTTAAATCATTCTTACCAATAATTTTATTGCTTTATGCTTTTTGTAAAAGCTTTTGTTGCTTTTTTTTTTTACAATCAAGTGATATATAAATTTAACGAAATAAATAACAGCACCAATCTCACAATAAGCACCCATTTAGATGCACTAGGAAGTTGATCAGAAGGTAACATCATTTTAGCCTGTGCACTGTTGCAGATTGCGTGAGATTGTTTAGAGGGAAGCAAGAGCAGGCATGCAAAAAAGCCATTTTGCTGGTTTCTTGTGATGACTAAGATCAGGCAAGGGAACATAGGTGTAGTGGGGGATGAGGAAGTGTGGTTACTTCTTTACATTGTACTGTTATCTGTGGTCTTTTGGCTTTTGTAGACATACACACAAGGTTATGCATGGTTATCTCAGTACCCCTCCCTTTAATTCATTCTCCAAATGAGAAAAATCTTTTTGATAAATACTTTTATCTATCCTGTAGAAGAAGCATTCTAGATAAAACATTGCACAGGGATGTATTCTGGTTTGGGGATGAGGAAACACATTCTGATGCATTTGGTAAGAGCTTCAAGAAGCATCACCATTTAAAGGAGATAGCCTGAAGGAAGCAAGTTTGTGATGGGTGCGACTATGAGTACTCATATTATTATTATTTATCTACAAGAAACACATTGCATTTGTGTGTGGTTGCACTACTATTTTTGGAGCTGGCAGCAAAGCCAGCCTTACCAGGATATTTTATGCGTTTTGTTTTGTTACCTGTAATACCTGTATTTTCTTCCTCATTTTCTGAAGGCTGGCTTGGGGTTTAAGGCTGGATTAGAGGCAATACAATACTTCGAAATCCTTAAAGGTTTACCTAAAAGTATTTTAGGCAAACAATGTACAGAAATGTGGTTTTTTTCTGCTGGTTTCAGTATGATGAAACACATTTCCTTTACTTCCTTTTGAGGGCAATGCTTCAAAATTCCATGAGGTGCAGCATGAGGTTACAACACAAAGGGAACATCAGCAAATTATTATTATTATTTCTACCCTGCCCATCTGGCTGGGTTTCCCCAGCCACTCTGGGCAGCTTTCAACAGAACATTAAACTTCAAACATTAAAAATCACTTCTCTCTCCTTCCCCTGCCCGCTTCCAAGTGGACACTTGGAAATGCTTTGCATACATGTTCGGACTTCTTTGGACCCAACCATTTGTATGGCGGTGAGCATTTTGCACATGTCCAATTGATGCGTGGCCACTGACACATGGGTATTTTGGGACCTGGAAGGGAGTGGAACTGGGGCAGAATGGGGGCAGGGCATGGGCTCCACCAACGCATGCGGGAGCCATTAACGGACCAGCCCCGCAAAATGGTTGCTGCCTATACTATGACTTTATTGAATAGTATTAATCATTTTGATGAATGATTTCTGACATTTTGAATTACTACGACTTTATTGAATTGTATCATTTTGCTGAATTTGTTGTTGTTTTCTTTATTTGTGTTATTGTGTTTAACAGTATAGTAGTTGCAATGTTTGTTTTTAATGGTATTGTGATTATTCTGAGCTTCTTTGTTGGAAAATTGGAATGTAAATATAAATATTAAATCATATTTATATGCTTACCATTTTTAAATAAAGGTGTCGGGCTCTCCTTTGCCGGAACTGTTATTTATTCGTCTATAACATTTATATCCTACCTTTTCACAACCACTCAGTAAACCTTATGGCCAAGTGGGGATTTGAACCCTGGTCTTCCAGTCCAACTCTTAATAGCTATGCAGGAGGAGGGGATGTGGTCAGGGATGCTGTAGTTGTGAGATTCCTGCACCGAGCTGCTTTATCATTCTGTGATTCTAAGTTATTTTAGAAAGTTGCACATAAAGTCAATTGACTTTTGCTGTTATCCAGCAAAACAATGCCTTACTGTACTCTGACAACTGCCATTCAACAGTAGGAAATAGGAAATAAGCAGCTGGTGTTACTAACAGGTGTGTACAGGGTACAAAGTACAGGAAGGTAAGAAGGGAAGGTTGAGGAGAGAAGGATATGTAAATTCAATTGAGAGAAATGTCAGTGTCACAGTACTAGCAAAAAATCCTAGCTTGTAGATCTGTATAGTATTATTCCTTGCTTGAAATTCAGATGCTCAGTGACTTGGCACTCTATAAATGTAAATTAAAAAAGAAGAAGGCCTTATTTGTTTAGAGGCTAAAAATAAGTATGAAGCAAACTTAGCTCGCTTTTTTTTTAGTACAGATATTAAATATGATTTCCTGAGCATTGCAATTTAATTCAAAAGTACAAACCAGTTAAAAAATCCTAGAACAAAATATACCCACATTCCGTTTGCATCACATTTTGTGTACATTCAGCAAACCTACAGAGTTATAAATAATTTCTAGCAAACAGATCACTTCTGCACCATTACTGTTATTGATCTGTTTACTTAGGAAGGCAACCGCTGTCACGATGTTTCACTTCATTTGTTTGGATTCACTGGATCAGGTCATAAACAAAATCTTGCCAAATTGATTAAGAATGAGGACAGCTCTTCACCTCCAGTTGGTTTTTATAAAGACTAGTTTTCAAGTTGTGATTTAGCAGCACTCTCTCAAACCATTTGCAGCATGATGAATTGCAGGCAGACTCTCATAATAATCCATACAAAACTCTAATTCAGAGGAGACCTCATCTAACTTCAATGATTTTAATTTTTTAATTTAATAATTTTTATTGCGCTAGCCAAAGGCCATGGCAACATCCAAAGAATGAAAAAAAGCAGTCACTACATATGCAGTAGAACCATGATTAAATCCACCAAAAATTTCTTGTCACGCAGAATAAAAAATATATTTCAAATAAAATGTGCAAATTAGATCTCACAGTCCTCTTTGCAATTGACCACTAACCCATTCAGTTCTTAATCTTCCTAGCTGCCAAGGCATAGAGGGCCACCTTAAAAGTCACAGAGCCATCAGTATCACTCAACTGCTATTTCACCCTCTCCGTCCTGGTTAGATTTGTTTCCTTCATGAAAAGGGGTTTTATGAATCAGTTTCTTGGGTCTGTATATACAGTGGTACCTCGGGTTAAGTACTTAATTTGTTCCGGACATCCGTTCTTAACCTGAAACTGTTCTTAACCTGAAGCACCACTTTAGCTAATGGGGCCTCCCGCTGCCACCGCGCCGCCAGAGCACGATTTCTGTTCTCATCCTGAAGCAAAGTTCTTAACCCGGGGTACTATTTCTTGGTTAGCGGAGTCTGTAACCTGAAGCGTATGTAACCCGAGGTACCACTGTACTGGACATTGTAGTAAGTAATGGCAAATGTCCTCTGCACATGGTTGCCCACACAGACAGACTCTTTTCATAAGGTATTCCGTTGCATCACCCATCTAGAACCACTGAGGGCATAGATTGAAAGCGTAGTTCTGTGAAGGTGACTCTTAATGAGGCAGAGGGAAGATTTATCAAATATCTGGCTTGAAAGTGCATCGTTTTAATAAGTGGAAACCATGGTGAACACTTAGAAGAAGTAATAATAATAATAATAAAATCTATTTCTGCTTCAGTCATATAAAGGTACAGTGGTGCCTCGCAAGACGAACGCCTCGCAAGAAGTCTCCCCGCTGTCCCGGGGGCTTTTAAAATGCTGGTGGGCGGCAGCGAAGCCTTCGCTGCCGCCCGCCAGCATTTTAAGATCGCCCGGGACAGCGGCGAAGTCTCCGCTGTCCCGGGGGCTTTTAAAATGCTGGCGGGTGGCAGCGAAGGCTTCGCTGCCGCCCGCCAGCATTTTAAGATCGCCCCGGGACAGCGGAGAAGTCTCCACTGTCCCGGGGGCTTTTAAAATGCTGGCAGTCGGGAGGAAAGCCCTCCTGTCCCCGGAGCTTGCGGGGTGGGAGGTGGGGAGAAGGGCTTTTCTTCCCACCGCCAGCCTTCAGAACAGCCTTCTGAAGGCTGGCGGTGGGAAGAAAAGCCCTTGTCCCCCCTCCAGCCTTCAGAAGAGGTCGGGGGACAGACTGTCCCTGACCTGGTCTGAAGGCGGTTTCCCTAGGAACGCATTGATTGATTTTCAATGCATTCCTATGGGAAACCGTGCTTTGCAAGACGAAAAACTCGCAAGAAGAAAAAACTTGCGGAACGAATTAATTTCGTCTTGCGAGGCACCACTGTAGTCCATTAAATGCCTCTTCCCCATGTTCAGGGACACCTGGAGCTCTTGTAGGTGATATTGGGTCAAGTAGCATTGGATACCAACCTTCCAGTGTTGGGTCTGATCCAGTTCTTTGCAGCACGAGGTGGGAAATCTCTCATCTGAAAAGGATCTAGGTCCTTTCACATAATTTAAGCACAGATAGTTGATTCTAGCCTGTATTGTTGTCACAAACATCAATGAATTTAGAATGGGTCTGTGTGCACTGGTGACTGCTCTGATGACAACGGCTTCTTATTTGTTTGTGCACTTGCAGCAATATGCTATACAGTATACAGGAATGATACAGCTAACAGATTGCGGTTGACTCCTGACAAGACAGAAGTACTGTTTAGGGGGGACAGGGGGCGGGTGGGTGTGGGTTGGTGTGGGGGACTCCCTGGTCCTGAATGGGGTAACTGTGTCCCTGAAGGACCAGGTGTGCAGCCTGGGAGTCATTTTGGACTCACAACTATCCATGGAGGCGCAGGTTAATTCTGTGTCCAGGACAGCTGTCTACCAGCTCCATCTGGTATGCAGGCAGAGACCCTACCTGCCCGCAGACTGTCTCGCCAGAGTGGTGCATGCTCTAGTTATCTCCTGCTTGGACTACTGCAAAGTGTTCTACCTTTGAAGGTGACCCGGAAACTGCAATTAATCCAGAATGCAGCAGCTAGTCTGGTGACTGGGAGTGGATGCCAGGACCATATAACACTGGTCCTCAGAGATTTGCATTGGCTCCCAGTACATTTCCGAGCACAATTCAAAGCATTGGTGCTGACCTTTAAAGCCCTAAACGGCCTCAGTCCTGTATACCTGAAGGAGCGTCTCCACCCGTATCATTCAGCCCGGACACTGAGATCTAGCGCCAAGGGCCTTCTGGCAGTTCTCTCATTGTGAGAAGTGAGGTTACAGGGAACCAGACAGAGGGCCTTCTCAGTAGTGGCGCCCACCCTGTGGAACGCCCTCCCAGATGTCAAGGAAATAAGCAACTATCCTATTTTTAAAAGACATCTGAAGGCAGCCCTGTTTAGGCAAGTTTTTAATATTTAATGCTGTATTGTTTTTAATACTCGATTGGGAGCACCCAGAGTGGCTGGGGAAACTCAGCCAGATGTGTGGGGTATAAATAATAATTTGGTATTATTATATTATTATTACGATTTATGGAGGTAAGGAAGGTAGAAAAAGTCAGGGGCTGACAAGTGGTGGGGATGGAGCAGGGTTAAGTCAGGAAATCATGGTGGAGTCGTTAACAAGGTGGCAGGTGGCTCAGGAAAGCTGTTTACTTGCTTAGTTTCATTTATGAATTGCTTCCAATAAAACATCCCAAAGCAATTTAACCATAATAACAACCACAGTAAAAACAATTTCAGGTCTCGTACAGATACAGACTGGCATTGAAATCTTCATTCTAAAGTCTTGTTGGAAATAGAAGGCCCTAAATAGGCACCAAAAATATAATTGAGACGGTGACTGTTAGATGTGTGAACTTTTCAAGTGTTTAAAGTGATGGGTGATATGAATGTTCTTTCTTTGATCTCTAATGGATGCTTCACACATAAAAGACATAGCTGTTGTAGTCAGATGCACGTATGAACTTGACCTTAGCTGGTTATAGCTAAAGACAGCTATAAATTCAGCTTTTAAATTCAGGGTTTGCTAAGCAAGGGTCCATGCTCATTGAATGCTGGAAACATGGTGGGCTTGAAAGGGGGGGGAAGGCATTACTAATTGATAAATATAAAGGACATGAATATATTTTTAACTGTGTGCTGATGGGAAACAGGTCTATGATTTTATAAAAAATATGCTAAACTGTAGTCCCAAAGCCTCACTTACAAACAGGAATACATCTTAAAAATCAGCTGAAAGTATACCATTTGTTGGTGATAGCAGGCAAACATTGGAGCTTCATATAGTACTACCAACCCAAGACTGTAAAAAAGAGTTTACATCTTCAGTCCAGACTGTCAACACAGCATAGCCTTGACTTGCCTGGGAATGCCAAACATCGTTGTGTTGTCCAGGAAGCTCCTATATCTAAGCAGTTTGTGTCCTCATTTTAAAAAGTCCCCAGTTCCCACAACAAATCTGAGTGTTTCGTTCTTGGAAACACTAGTTGCTTCATCCGATCTCCCTGTTTTCATTTTATTTTCATGAGGTCTTCCTTGGCCACTGGGCGCAGCTTGAACCAATCAACATATAAACTGTGGGTGCCATGTGCATATACTATGCATCTTAATAAGGGTCACCACTCTTAAAAGAAACAAACAATTCTTCTCTGATCAGCTGCCCTTGTGTTATATTGAGTAAGGAAAACAGTGCCTGGCCTTCAGGGCTTTCAGCCTGAGCTGTACAATTCCCCACAGGAGCCCAGTGGTTATTTTCCAAGAGCTGCTCATTGACCAACCCCTTGTATCTGAAACGTCAGTAAAAGATTTGTAAGTGGTTGTGACTATTTCAAGGAGGACTGTTTGGAAAATGACTGCATTATTATGTCTCTTGCTGTCCTCCTACACAATTCCAGTCCAGCAGTTAATGAGACAGGAAGTGGGGTTGTGGGGGGTTTTTTGGTGGTTTATCTTTAGATGACAAATTATTTCACTCCGTAGCAATTATGTACGAGCCCATATATAGATATGCTTAGTGTTATTACTGTATTACTTCCTGTGGGCAATAAAAGTTTACATGCTCCAGCTTTGTTGAATTTGCTACCCGTGGGCTGAGTTCAACGTCACTCTGTGAAGAAAGGTCTGTCTGCACAAGCGTTGCAGCTTGCTGGAAGGAATTGCCTCTCTTCCCTTTCCCCTTCCTCCTACAAGCTGTGCTGGGAGTTCTGATCCCCTCCCCTGGAGAGAATTCTGGGAGAAAGACCCATTGAATGAGCACAAGCCCCTGTGGCTTTGTTTGGTGAATCCCACCCTATAACAGGAGTTTCATAGAATAGATGGTATTCAATGCTAGTCCCGCTCAAAGTAGGCCCATTGAAGTTAATGAAATTGGCTAAGAGGTTCCGTAATTTCAGTGGGTCTACTTTGAGTAGGACTTAGTTGACTATAGCCTCATAATTATGGGCTGAACTCAACTGACTGTTACTCAAAGTAGATCCATTAAGATTGCTGGCCATGTCCAACTTTAGACCCATTGATTTCAGTGGGACTACTCTGAGTAAAAGCAAGTGGACTATAACTCTGTTAAATAGTCTCAGAGACTTCCTTTAGCAGAGAAAGTGATAGCCTGGAGGGTGTACCATTTATTGTTAGCCTGGAGTGTTTACATTCTGATCCTTAAAAAGCATACTGTGTGCAAAGTGCATTCTGCTGTTATAACTAAGGTGGAATCTACACGCATATTAAAAGAACACTCTGAAAATGCTTTTAAAAAAACATTTTGAAAAATATGTTGAATTTGGCATAGCTGATTGTCGCCATCTAGTGTCACATTTGTATATTGGCGTTGTGGGTTAAACCACAGAGCCTAGAACTTGCTGATCAGAAGGTTGGTGGTTCGAATCCCTGTGACAGGGTGAGCTATTTAGAATATAAAATAAAATAAAGCCAGCAATAAACTAAAAATGCATCCACTTTTTAGATATCTGCATAGGCTTAACTAAACAAATATGGTTTTGACAAGCACCAAAAATAGTACAATGAAGGCACCTGTCTGATATCTATAAGCAGGGAGTTCTAAAGTCACACTAAAATATCAATTTCTTTAAAATGCAGAATGGTTATTATGTTTCACCTGTAACAGTGCCAGTTCCACAGATCGAATCAGTTGAGTAGGCATACATCTCGCAGGTAAACTAGTTCTAGGGTTGTTAAGGGCTTTGTATCCTTTTTTAAATTTTTTTTAATTGATTTTAATTCGTTTTACTAAATCAAACATTAAAACAAACGAAGAAAACATACATAACACATACATACAAAAAAAGAGTACATAAAAAAAGAAATAATAATAAAGAAAAAACATCTCCTAACATAAGACACCAACAAATTAACTTACATTAACTAAATAACATACAACATTAATTGACTTCCCTTCATCTCGGTTTCAGAATATATTATATGATTTTTTATCTGCAGTTTCTTTTCCTCAAAAAACTCTTTACATCACAGGTGTTACGTCACACCTACTGTGATTTTTAGATTTTTTACCTCTGTTTCCATGTATGTCATAAATTTATTGCATTCTTTATTAAACTTTATGTCTTTTTGATTTCTTATTTTCTGTGTCATTTTTGCCAGTTCTAAATAGTCAAATAGTTTGATTTGCCACTCGTTTATAGTTGGGATTTTTGATGTCTTCCAATTCTGCACTATTAGGGTTCTGGCAGCCACTGTCGCGTACTGAAAGAATGTTTGATCTTCCTTTTTGATTTCCTCTCCAATTATCCCCAGCAAAAAGGCTTCGGGTTTTTTTATAAAGGTATATTTGAGAATTTTTTTTAGTTTATTGTAAATAGATTCCCAGAATTTTTTGATAGGCTTACACAACCACCACATATGATAAAAATCGCCCTCCTTGATCTTACACTTCCAACATAATTTATCACCAGTTTTATATATTTTTTCCAATTTTACGGGCGTTACGTACCACCTGTACATCATTTTATACATATTTTCCCTGAGTGTTGTACATGCCGAGAATCTCATACCTTTATTTCATAATGCCTTCCATTTGTCGAACTCTATGTTATGTCCGAAGTCCATTGCCCATCTCACCATTACCTCCTTTACTTCTTCATCCTTCGTGTCCCATTCAAGTAACAGGCTATACATTTTCGATAGGAGTTTTGTTTTACTTTCTAGTATTTCAATCTGGAATCTAGATTTTTTCTCACTTATCCCATTCTTTTTATCCTCAGTCCATATAGAATTAATTTGGTGAAATTGGATCCATCCTGTCAATTTGTTCTTTATTTCTTCATAGGGCCTAATCCTCCAACTGGTCTCTGTTTTTACTAGCAAGTCTTCATAGGTCCATCTTTCTCCTTCAATGTTTGTTTTTTTTATTGTCAGGATATCAATTGGCGATAACCACCAAGGGGTCTTCTTCCAATAATTTTTTGTTTCTTTCCCACACTTCCAGCAGTGGTCCTCTAAAAATGTGGTTAGAAAATCCTTTATGAACCTTTCCCTTGTTACGCCATAGGTAAGAGTGCCAACCAAATCTTATATTAAATCCTTCTAGATCTAACAAGTCTTTATTTTTAATAACAATCCAATCTTTGACCCAACAAAGACACGAGGCTTCATAATACAACTTTTAATTTGGAACTGCGAATCCTCCCCTATCTCTTTGATCTGTAAGTAATTTAAATCTAATTCTGGGCCTTTTCCCTTGCCAGATAAATTTAGAGAGTATTTTCTGCCAATCTTTGAATACTGAGGTTCCCCTGATTATCGGTATATTTTGGAATAGGAACAACAGTTTCGCTAGTAAACTCATTTTAATCGCCGCCATTCTGCCCGACCAGGAAAGTTTTATTCTATTCCAAGTATCTAAGTCCTTCCTTATTTCTTTCCATGTGGTTATGTAATTATCTTCCATCAAATTTATATTCTTCATCGTTAACCAGATTCCAAGGTATTTTACTTTTTTTGTTACTTTAATACCAGTTTGAGATTCAAGATGGTTTTTTACCTCCTCTTTCACATTTTTAGTCATCATTTTAGTTTTTGTTCTATTTAATTTAAAACCAGATAATTTTCCAAATTCTTCTAACAGATCTAACACCTTACTAACACTCTCTTTTGGATCCTCCAAAGACAACATAAGATCGTCAGCATATGCTTTCAATTAGTATTCTTTCACTCCAATATTTATTCCGCGTATCTCTGAAGTTTTCCTTATCTTATTTGTAATTATCTCTAACATTATAATAAACAGAAGAGGTGACAGAGGGCACCCCTGCCTTGTACCCTTCGAAATTTCAAAGGGTTCTGTTAAGTTATTATTAATAATTAATTTGGCACTTTGTTGTGAGTAAATTGCTTTTATTCCTTCAAGGAATGTGCCCTCTATCCCTGTCTTTTCCAAACATTTTATAAGAAAACGCCAGGATACATTGTCAAAAGCCTTTTCGGCATCAATGAACATTAAAACTGCGGGGATTTCATTTTTGCATTCTAAGTATTCAATGATGTTTATTGTATGTCTTATGTTGTCTTTTATTTGCCTATTAAGTAAAAAACCAGCCTGGTCGGTATGGATGAGGTTAACTAAACACTTTTTAAGTCGGGTTGCCATTGCGTCTGCAAAGATCTTATAATCATTATTCAATAATGAAATCGGTCTGTAGTTCTTAATAATCTGTCTGTCCGAGTCAGGTTTCGGTATCAACGTAATGTATGCTTCTTTCCAGGACGCTGGTGTTCTTCCTCCTCCTAAAATCTCATTGTATCCTACTAGTGGGACACAGGTGGTGCTGTGGGTTAAACCACAGAGCCTAGGATTTGCTGATCAGAAGGTTGGTGGGTCGAATCCCTGCGACGGGGTGAGCTCCCGTTGCTCAGTCCCTGCTCCTGCCAACCTAGCAGTTCGAAAGCACGTCAGAGTGCAAGTAGATAAATAGGTACCGCTCCGGCGGGAAGGTAAACGGCGTTTCCGTGCGCTGCTCTGGTTTGCCAGAAGCGGCTTAGTCATGCTGGCCACATGACCCGGAAGCTGTACGCCAGCTCCCTCGGCCAATAAAGGGAGATGAGCGCCGCAACCCCAGAGTCAGTCATGACTGGACCTAATGGTCAGGGGTCCCTTTACCCTTTACCTTTGAGTCCTAATTCTGCATACTGTTGAAGACACCTCTTATCTTGCTTTGTTGCTTGCTGTTTCTCATTTATGACTGGACAATACAAACCCAAGATCTATTGGGATAAGGAAGTTAGGAGCTGGTCAGTCTTAAGCCAGCCAATCCCCTGTGTAGCTGAGCTATGCTAGCAGGAGCTAGCACAGCTGGAGCTACACAGATGCAACACCTTTGTCCCTGGAGAGCAGGGACTCAGCCAACTGATCTGTGATTGGATGACTTTATGCTGGTGTAAAATGGTTGGTGGAGGCAGGACCATGCAAGGGGAGATGGAGTTAACTCTATTCAGCTTGATCACATGAGAAGAGGAAATTACAGTGATGTCTTCATATATCTGGAGGGCACACAGAAGGCAGAACAGACTTCTATGTTTCTCCAGAGGTCAGGACTAGAACCAGTGGGAGGAAATGGAAAGGAAGCCACTTTCAGATAAACATTAGGACAGACTTCCTAACAGGAAGAGCAGTTTGACTGCCTTGGGAGGCAAGCTCATCTTTGTTGGAGATACTTAAGCAGTGGCTGGACAATTGTATTTCATGGATGCTATACACCCATCCTTCACTTACAGAGTCAGCATTGAGCAGGGGTCAGCTCTAACATTTTAAGATCCTATGTATGCAAAACCATCCCTTGAGGCAGAGTGCTGTCACTTCCGTTTTTCACATGAGGAATTGAAGCCAGTGTCTTTGACCATGTCCATCCACTTACAGAGGTTGTTTTCAGGAGTACAGTGGCTATTTATTCAGAAGTATATCAAACTGAAATAATGAGAATGACTTATGTTTATAGCCTTGGTAGGCCAGAATGATTCATACTGTATTTTCATTCCTTCGACACTGGTGATCTCTGCTTCTTCCAGTACACTGGCATGAGTCCCCTGAAGAACTACCACCAGACAGGTTATTCTAATCCAGTGCATCACAGCTCCCTGTGTCCCTGCTGCACTCATACACTTTCCATAAGCTTCATTTTATGGTACCTATGGGACCGCCTCTCCTGGTATGCCCCGTGGAGGACCTTAAGGTCCATAAATAGCAACACCATAGAGGTCCCGGGCCCTAAGGAAGTCAGATTAGCCTCAACCAGAGCCAGGGCCTTTTCAACACTGGCTCCGGCCTGGTGGAACGCTCTGTCTCATGAGACCAGGGCCCTGCAGGATCTGATTTCTTTCCGCAGGGCCTGTAAGACAGAGTTGTTCCGCCTGGCCTTTGGCTTGGAATCAACTTGATCCCCTTCCCCTCTGTCCTTTTTCCTTTCTGCTTCTGTGATGGAACTCCTACTTGGGGACTTCCCTGGCTTTTTTCTGGCCCACGTAGGACCAGTCTGGATAGTTAGCCTTGGTGAAGACTTGACTTTTTCATCCCAAAAAAAGTTTTTGATTTGAGTTTCTATTGAAATGAGGCTGCATTTTAATGTTGTATTTTAATCTTGTTTTTTAAGTTGTATTTAAATCAATTGTTTTTATACCTGGTGTTAGCCGCCCTGAGCCTGGTCTTGGCTGGGGAGGGTGGGGTATAAATAATATATTATTATTATTATTATTATTATTATTATTATTATTATTTTTAGGGCTAGGGTTTTTATTTTTTAGAACAATAAAAAACTCTGCTCCAGCTGCTTTATTCAGCCCCAATACCATTTGTGGGAATACACTAATGTGCCATGCCTTCTTGTGGGTTCCCCATGGGTTGGCCGTCTGATATGAACAGAATGTTGGACTAGATAAGCCTTTGGTCTGATCCAACGAGGCTCTTCCTGTGTTCTTATGCTGGTGCCTTTCCCAGTGCAGTTGTGGAAATGAGATATATACCCGCAGTGCTGTTTTTCAAGGAAACAGAGGTGCCGGAACTCACCATGACTGAGGCCTTGTTCTCTTATAATGGCAATGGTACTCACCTGAGTGGTGCCAGAACTGAGTTCCGGTGGGGGAAAAAATCCCTGTATACCCACATGCTGAGCAGAACTGGCATGAAGAACCAGGAGTACATTGGCTTATTTTCTTAATTGTTCTGTTATGGTCATATAAATTACTCTTCCTCTCATTAGGCATCTTTGAAAACCACTGTGAAGCATACAACGTTGGGCTCCAAGGAGCAAGAGTATTTTCTGGCCCCTCGAGTGAACAATTCGGATATACAGTCCAACAGCTTTTAAATCAAGAAGGCAAATGGTAAGCATTTCCTGTTCTTCATTCATAGTGCAGGGAGAAAAGCAGAGGGCAACTATGTTAGGAACACTGGAAGGTGCCTTATACCGAATCAGACCCAGCAGCCCATCTAGTTCACTATTGTCTACACTGACAATTTCTGATGGGTGTCTGGGGATCAAACTTGGGAACTTCTGCAAATCGGTTGGTTATGTAGGGGAGGATGTAATCTTTCAGGATACCTGAAAGATACCTGCCCCAGTGAGCAGTTGGGCTCAGGCCCAGGGGTTAAGTATGGCTTCTTTCTCTGAGGGCTCTCCCCAGACTACACATCTTGCTAGCTCATCTTGCCTTCCTGGAATGTGTCCTTGAACTATGCTGATGCCTCTTGCTTGCCTGAATAGAGGGAAGTGTGTGGGCATAGGCGTAGAAATTCTACTTCTGCATGGTGGAAATAAGACATGCTGGACAAAGGCATGTTACAGATAGGTAGCCGTGTTGGTCTGCCATAGTCAAAACAAATTTTTTTTTTCCTTCCAGTAGCACCTTAAAGACCAACTAAGTTAGTTCTTGGTATGAGCTTTCGTGTGCATGCACACTTCTTCAGATACGTACATGGACAAAGGCATGTAATGCTCCATCTGCTTTTGCCTCCGGCCATGCCAGGACTGGCTTGCAGGCCATGAGAGACAGTCCCTTGGGCTGTAAAATAATGTTTCCCACCCTTGTGCTAAGGCAAACTACCATTGGATGCAACCCCTAGTAATGCTAATCTGACCTTTTCGTGCTAATATTTTACCACATAAGAACAACATATTGAAAACGGGGGTTTTCAGAACTAGAATTGTTGAATTTAAAAGTCTATGCTAAACTTTTTAGGTGTTGGTTTTCTGCTTATTCAGTGAGTGTTTCCTGATTGGGCCACCCTGGCAATAGAAATTAACTGGTGCTTCTAAATTGCATCACCTTGGCTTGTTGATTAATTTCTTTGTCAACTTTCTTCTTTTAAACAATGCAAGGAAAAGAGAAAGGCGTGCCAACAACTGCAGATTGCAAAGGATTCAAATTCAACTTTGTGTTTGCAAAGGATTTAAAGTTGACTTTGTGCTGCACCCTTTTCTGATTCGGAGCTACGTCACAATTTGGCTCCTACAAGTAACTCATTGTACTTTCATCTTCTCCCTCCCACGGTCTGCTGTATGTTTGCAGTTGCGTCTGTTTAGTTGTTGACTTCCTAAAATCCAGACCCATTAAAAGAATATTTAGTGGAATGATGCTTAGAAAGGCGACTAATAGTACCCCACAGTAGTCTTGTACATTTAGTCATAGCATTGTGTAAGGTAGGACAGGAAGTTCATAGAACAGCAGAATCAGAGTATAAAGTAAACAGCAAGCAAGCCAAATTATATGAGAATGGGGAACCAGTGACCCTCCAGGTATTGCTGAAATGCAGCTCCCTACGTCTCAGACCCTTGGCTATTCTGTCTGTGGGTGATGGGCATTGAAAAGCCAACAACATCTGAAAGCCATAGGTTCCCCACCCTGAAATAAACAAATAAGTAAATTTAGCTTCTGAGATTAACTGTACTTAATTATCTGTATAGATATGGAAACTAAGATAGATGTTTCCATATTCTTTTGAGATCTTCTCTGTCTCTGTCTCTCTCTCTCTCTGTCATGTTGTTTTTAAAAATAAAGTTGACTTTCAAGGTATTTTATGTTCTTCTGTTCTGGATTTTAAAAAAGCTTCACAAACTGGAAATCATTTTAATCAACAGGGTCATGATTTGGTGTACTGCTATATAAAAATACCCTTTCAAAGCTCACTCTTCTGAGTGACCATGTGGTGTAGTGAGAGAACCTTTTTGGGTGTGTGTGGGGAGTTTTCTGGATGTTAACTTGGAAATAGTCACAGTGACAGATTTTCCAAGTTTCCACGACTGGAATAGTAAGTAACCTTTACTTACTACTGACTTCATTGTTTCCATAGCAAAGATTTAACCCTTCTTTGCAGAGAGGGAGGTGTGCCTCAAGTAATAATTATATTGTCACTAATGCCTACTCACTAGGGTCCCAAACCCTTGGTGAATTAGGGACTTTCCCTGCATGTGAAGACAGGCTCTAGTGCATTGAGTGGATGAGATCAATAGTGGGTCCAATGGTCAAGAAGGCAGTTTCTGCATATGCTATAGAGGGAAGTAAGGGGCAGGTGGGGCTCATCAACCTGGAAAGGTAGCACATCTAGGAGAAGGAAAACTCTGATCCTAAGCCTCCACAGCCTTGTGGGATATCTTCATGAGAAGAAAAGGCTAAGGAGTAAGCTACAGAAATTGAGAGTAGAGTCCCTAAGACAGTTGAATGGTGCCTTGTTTACCCCCTTCCTGCAACTCTTGCAGCCCAACTGGTGCCAAATGTATTGCTCTACTTTCCTTTGGACCACATCAGCGAGGCTGAGAGTTGGGTCTTGCCATCTAAGCAGCCCAGGACCTCCACACACACTGCCCAGGCTTCTGCGCCAGAGAGATCACTCTGGTGCTGTTAACACAGTGGTTTGACTTCACCCACGCAGGCACACTCCATTGTCTCTTGAGGTGGATGGATGCCAACAAGAATGCCTACTCTTTAGTTGACGCAAGTCACTCACACAAGTGAAAATGAGGCAGTAAAATTGGCTAGATGTTACCATGTAAAAAATGAATTGGCCAGAACACAAAATTATAAATACATTTCTGCCATATGATGAATACTCAGTATGTTGCATGACAGATGTTATTGACTACAATTCCCATGATTCCTGACCATTGGCTGTGCTGTTGGGAATTGTGGCCCACAGCATCTGGCGTGCAGCATGTTAACTACCCTTGTTTTACAGAGACCAAAGAAATAATCATAAAGATAATTATTGTAGTAACCTTGAGCTCATACTTTCAATTACTGTTTTTAGAGTGGAGTCTTTCAACTGAAATGACCATACAGTTTGTAAAGATATGTCTGTTTTCCAGGTTGCTTGTTGGTTCACCCTGGAGTGGATATCCAGGAAACAGAATGGGCGATGTGTATAAGTGTGAAGTTAATCAACCGGGAACCCAATGTTCAAAGATGAACTTGCAGAGTAAGTTCTAAATTCAGCAAATAAATTAAAGAATAAATTGTATTTCCTGCCCTTCTTCCCATGGACCTCAGCATATGTCATCATCATCTTGATTATTGTACTTCTTCTTATTATTTCTTATCCACCCAAAGTTGGTTATAGCATATAAAAACACAATGCACCACCCATAATTGCTAAACAGGGATGGCTCTGCTGTCATCTCTACATATATGTAGGCTCAGTTCTATTTAGAGACTGAAAACCTACATTTTGTTTTGTGAAAGATCTGTACATAGCGTGTATGGTCATATATTTTGTTCTGCTGAGTGCAGGAATAAACTTTGAGCACATCATCGCAACTGCTTGGGGTGCCAACTCGAATTTCTGCACATGGCAGAAATCTATGACAATTTGCAACAAGTTGGGAAGAAATGCACATGGACTGTGTGATAGAATTAGAGTCCCTAGATAAGAAGTGAGGAACATTTATTTGAGCTTGTGTTGTGCTCAGTAGCTCAATGTGTTTAACGCAAACCAGGGCATGGTTTGGGCACATGATGCAGCTAATCAGGATTGAGTCTGGTTGGTGTCTGGTTGGGAGATTCCCTGGGAACCTCATATTTGCTATCTTGAGTCCTGTGATGGAAGAATTGCCGGATCTAATGACTGTACTAAATAAATAAAATATGTAACATTCTGTTACTAAAAATAAAGCTTTTTACATGATTTATCCCGGCCTCAAATGGTAGTCAGAACAGTAAGGTCCTAAGCTGCTCCCTGTGCTGAGTTTCTGGGGAAAAGCAACTTCATGAATGGAGGATACTTGCCACAAACAATTTTTGAGAGCCAGTGTGGTGTAGTGGTTAAGAGCAGTAGACTCGTAATCTGGTGAATCGGGTTTGATTCCCTGCTCCTCCACATGCAGCTGCTGGGTGACCTTGGGCTAGTTACACTTCTCTGAAGTCTCTTAGCCCCACTCACCTCACAGAGTGTTTGTTGTGGGGGAGGAAGGGAAAGGAGATGGTTAGCTGCTTTGAGACTCCTTCGGGTAGTGATAAAGTGGGATATCAAATCCAAACTCCTCTTCTTCTTCTTTTTCTAATAGTTCACAGATGATGCTTATTAAGAGAGCATACATGTATTGTTTTAGGGACATAGGTAAGAGATGTACAGGGTTCTGGCTGCTTACATTTAAAATGGCAGCTTTGATTTTTCTTGATTGTGTGTATTGTTGTATTGTGTCTTTTTAGCTTTCGCAAGTGTCCCAAATGCTACTGAGATAAAGAAGTATATGAATCTAGGATTAACCCTAGTAAGAAACTCAATAACCGGAGGATTTTTGGTAAGTGCTGGTGATGCAATATAAAACATAGCTTGTTTTGCAGTCAGTGGGGAAACTATAACCTTTTCTTGGGTCCTTTCTTCAGTGCAGTTCATCCAAATGAGTTAAGATATAAATTACAGTGATAAATGGGTTTGCTTATACGTACATATAATGTCAATCCTGGTCCGACTACTCTGGCTGTTAATTAGTTTCTGGGCTCAGTTCAAAGTGCTGGTTTTTGCCTATAAAGCCTTAAATGGCTCAGGACTGCCTCTCCGCTTGTAAACCGACCCAGAGCCTGCAATCATCATCTGAAGCCCTTCTTTGTGTGCCTCCTTGTGAGAGGTCCAGAGGGTGGCAACATGAGAACGGGCCTTTTCTTCGGTGGCTCCCCACTTTTGAAATGCTCTCCCCAGGGAGGCTCGTCTGGCGCCCTCGCTACATACCTTCAGGCACCAGGCAAAAACAATCCTCTTCTCCCAGGCCTTTGCCTAATTAAGCAATCTATGGCCTTTTAAACTGATGGGGAGGCTATTGTTTTTGTATGCTACTAGGTTGTGCATTTCTGTGTTTTTATATTGTTTCCTTTGGAGGAAGGACGGTATAGAAATTCAATAAACAAAATAAATAAATAATAGATAACATTTCCCTCTAATTTATTGTCTTCTAGTCAGTTCCAAAGAAAGACTGGAATTTGATTGTTGTTGTTTCCCTGTTTTTGTAGGTGTTGTTTCCTTAGCTCATTGTTTTCATATTGTAGCATTGCAAGCGGCTGGTATTTTATTTAACATACTTTTGTATGTTTCATTGCATTCATGTAAGTTGCCTTGAGATCCTTGGAGTGTACGGCAATGAAGAAAGAAAGAAATAATAATCATTGACCTAGTCTAAAATTCCATATATCTTGTAGTGGAGGAAGTGATTAATAATAATTGCTCCTCTTAGTGCTTTGCTGCTTTTCAGAAGGATCATCAAATTGCAAGGTACTTATCTAACATTTCCTACCCACAGTTGAGAAAAGCTTTCATGGAATTAAGATTTCAACAGATGCTGTCTGCTTATTTGGATGGCAGATATAATCATGAAGAATGCAGCTGTTTAGGCTGGTAACTGGGACAACCTGATGAGACCATTTGCTACCAGTCCTGTAAACGCATTGGCTACCAATGAGCTACTGGACTCAATTCAATTCAATTTCTTCTTGGAATTTCAGTTTATTGTTTCTGGTGGTTTTCTAACTGGGATCAAGCCTTGCAAAGCTAATTGTCCTTAGATAAGAGAAAATAATTGCAGCTAAATACTTGGAGTTATTGTTGGCAGGGAAGAGTTTGAGTTAAACTTCTTTTTCCTATATCTAGTCTAGACACTAATATGGGATTTGTTCTTTGTTGTGCATATTGCACCATATAATGCTGACGCACAAAATTTACAAACATTCAAAGTTGTGATCACTTTCAGAAGCATTCCCTGTGCTTGTTGATAATGAGGTCTGAAATTATATTCCGAGAAACCTTTTAGTGCATGTTATTTGCATAGTCTTGAGAAGCGTATTCAATGTGTTGAGCTTGCATGCTGCAGATGCAACAAAAACAAGTCCCTAATGACTTGTTTGCATTATGCACAATGTTTCTTATGCTATAGAGACCAGTCTAAAGCTGCTCTAACATTTGTGGGAATTGTTTTTTGAAAAAAGCAGATGTACCAAAGAGTTATGCATATTGCAATACAAATACTTTAAATTTTGAACACAAAGGGAAAGGGCTAATGTGCTGATGATATAGGAAATCAAGACAAGGCTGTAATGTTATCTGTGGCATGGATGAAAAATAGCCATTTAAATAAAAGTTTTGCAGGAGGCATACTATGAAGGCTCTGTGTTCCAAAATTCCTATCACTGCTATGTGCCAACTCCTCCATGTGCCTGTTCAGCAGAAATCATCCGGAATGCAAGGCGCTCCAACACACCATTGCTGTGCACACATCTGAACTAACAGACCTTTACATTGCAATCCAATACCCATTTATTCAGAAGGAAGGCCCATTAAATCCAATGGGACTGCCTGCCACGTAAGCAAGTATAGGATTTCAGCTATAAACGTAATTATACTGCCTACCCTTCCCATACTGTTGTTGCCTCTGCTTTTTAATTATTAAGATATTATTTGAAAACAAGTTATTTGAGCTATAACATTGCAACTGAAATACTTTAATAGAACTGCAGTCCAGAATCTGAAGCAGCTTTCAGCGCCATGCCTCATGGAAGGGTTGCCTCTATTTTATCTCGCAGCCAATGCAATAAATAACTAAAACATTATTATGCTGTTTCTTGTGCTCCAGATATTTTAAAAGAGGCCTGGGGAACCTGCGGCCCTCCAGGTCTTGCTAGACTACAGCTCCCATCATCCCTGACCATTGGGCATGCTGGCTGGGGTGGACGGGAGTTGGGGTCCAGTAAGTTCTGGAAGGACGCAGCTCCCCATCCCTGTGTTAAAACAACAAAAGAGCTTAAGGACACGGTCCTAAATGTGCTTAACAAGGGAGTGACCCCCACGGAACTCAGTGGAACTTACTTTGGGGAACAATACCATAGGATTACACTGTTGCAATGCAGTCCTATACAGTGGTACCTCGGGTTACAAACACCTCAGGTTACAAACTCCGCTAACCTGGAAGTAGTATCTCGGGTTACAAAAGTTGCCCCAGGATGAGAATGGAAATCGTGCAGCAGCAGCGGGAGGCCCCATTAGTGAAGCGTGCCTCGGATTAAGAATGGTTTCGGGTTAAGAACGGACCTCCGGAACAAATTGAGTTCGTAACCCGAGGTACCATTGTAAATGAACATACCCTCAGATTGTTGAGGATTCTTCTCACGTTCTGCCATCTATTCCCTTCCATTATGGTCCTAGTGCTCTACAATGCTCAGCCCACCATGATGCACCAAAGCCCACTTCCACGGGCATTCACATTTGCTTTATAAGTCCAGTTATAAGATAGAGTTGGACAGGAAGGCAGTGGAACCTTTCCATGGCATCTCTCTACAGATCAGACGCTTCAGGTTGCAGGCACTTCAGGTTACAGACTCTGCTAACCCAGAAATAGTACCTTGGGTTAAGAACTTTGCTTCAGGATGAGAACAGAAATCAGTGGGGTTCACTCCTTTGTAAGTGTAACCTAACTGATCTGTTAATAAGAAATAAGTATATTAACTTCCTTTCTAAGGAAAGAAGCAGGACATTTTCCTGAAAGTATTGCTGCACAGGAAGGAGTAAATGTAACCCATTCTCCAGCAGAGCAGCCTTCCCCAACACATTGCCCTTCATCTGTTTTAAACTACAACTTCTATCAGCCCTAGCCAGCATGATGGAAGCTGTGGTCCAAAATATATTGAGGGCACCCAGTCAGGGAAGGCTGAAGGAGAGCTATAGAAGAATGTCAGACTTGCAGAACACTTTCACCTAATAATTAATTACACCCCTTATTGTAGATTTGATTTTTTTTGGGGGGGGGGAATGTGGCTACACCTACACCTGTTCCTGGGCTTTTACAAAGCATGGCTTGATCTGAAAGGTTAGGGCTGAACTTGTTTATTGCTGGTCCTCATAAAAGAATGCAGTGAATTGGAAGTAATGGAGAACTTACTAGTAAAAGCTCACTAGAATGATGCCATCTTCTGGCCAGTTCCAGTTAATGTGAAATAAATTTAAGGAGGGGGAAACTATCTATGGCTGAGACAAACAATTTCAGGTGACTTTTACTGATCTGAAATGGATTTGGGGTGTGGGAGTGTGAAAGATTTAATGGAAGGGCCCTTGCTGGTTTTTTCTGCTACCTGCTTGGGGTTCTGGTGGTGGCAATAATCCTAGTCTCCACCGCTGATGGGCATTTCCCACCCTTTGCCTACAAGGTGCCAGAATTAGGGCAGGAACTGTTGGCCTCACTCTGATTTGGCTTCATGCCAATACTATCTGGACCCAATTTGAATGAGGACAATGTTTTCTGGCCTCACTCTGTGACTTGTGAGTATGATACAAAATCGTGCCCAGCAGCTGAAGGAATGTCAGGGCTGCTGGTGCTGGTAAGCAGAGCAAACATAATGCCCACTTGCAGAGTCAACTAGAAATCATTAAAATGGGGCATCACCTTTCACAGGTCTTGAACAGGGTGCTGAAGTTGTGAGGCAACAGTACAGCTTAACCTAATATCTACTTTGAGATGCATAGCTTTTTACTGCTCTGCAAGTGCATTAGACTTGGTATGTAGTACAGAGATTGTAGCTATTTTAGATTCCTAACATGTGTGAGCAAGACCCAAGGGCTGTGTTATTTGCCACTAATATACTGTATTTTAGGTTTGAAAGGATAAGGCTTCTGATTATCAGGGATAAAAAAATTCTGAAATTACTCTCCCAGGAACTGCTGTGATAAGAAGGAACCAAATGGTTTTCAACACAGGCTTGGATTGATTTCCAAAGTATTTTAGCTCTATCGTGATTTGTGAACACAGCCAGTATGCTAAGTGGCAAGGATCTCCTTTATCAATGTCTTGAAATATGCAATGTTTATAGTGTTGAACTGAGAAATGTGTAGTGTCATGCCATAGAGGCAAGGACTAGTGCACCAAGCTACGCATGGTTCAGAGCCATTTATCATGCAAATTGGTCCACTAGATGATCATTGACAAGGTGCAGAAAATACTAGCTTAAAGGCCTTTGTCAGCCATACAATCCTGCCTATATGCTAATATCTGTTTCAGGGGGTCCTTCTCAAAAGCCCACCATTACATTAGACTAAGCTGTTGGTGTGACCTTCTTGGTGGTGGCCCCAGAGCTATGGAATCCCTTCCCATTGACTTGTGCACATCTGTACAGGCATTTAGGCTTTCCTCTTCAGTGTTGCCTTTAACTGAGATTCTTATTAACAGGGTTTTACACAGCAGCTACTTAAAAGTATACCGTATGCTTGGTAATTGAGACTCCTGCATACTGCCCTGCTCTTGCATGCTGAAGCCTGAAAAAAGTGATAAAACATATTTTAAATAAACAAACAGCAGGCATCCAATGCTTAACTGAACCTGGAACCACTAACTGATTCAAACCTACACTCTGGCTTAGGGCTCAGATTTTGCCCTCACAGGAACTGCAAAACCAGATGCAGATTCCTCAGTAAATTGCACTTTGTTTACATTTGAATCATTTGTTGCTTCGAATTGCAGAATGTACAAAAGCTATGCATTTCTTACAAAAGAGACACAAAACTTTTGATTCCTGAGTATGCCAAATATTAGAAACTATCCAATATACATGTCAAGAGTACATGTGGAGATGCAGGTGGTCTAAACTACTGAGCTTCTTGGGCTTCCTGATCAGAAGGTTGGCGGTTCGATCCCCATGACAGGGTGAGCTCCCGTTTCTCTGTCCCAGCTCCTGCCAACCTAGCAGTTCGAAAGCACACCAGTGCGAGTAGATAAATAGGTACCGCTGCGATGGGAAGGTAAATGGTGTTTCCGTGCACTCTGGTTTCCGTCACGGTGTTCCATTGCACCAGATGTGGTTTAATCATGCTGGCCACATGACCCAGAAAGCTGTCTGTGAACAAATGCTGGCTCCCTCGGTCTGAAAGCGAGATGGGCGCCGCAACCCCATATTCGCCTTTGACTGGACTTAACTGCCCAGGGGTCCTTTACCTTTACCTAACATGCGGAGCACTTGTGCATGGGTGGTCCAGCCTTGTATTGAGAAAGAGACTGCACAATGCACCTTCTAGCACAATATTTCTGTCCCACATTGTAAGAGGGAGATTAAATGCTTTGTTGTAATAGGTACTTCTAAAGGCTTATTCTTCTTCCTCTTCTTTTTAAAGACTTGCGGCCCTTTGTGGGCACAACAGTGTGGGAGCCAGTACTATGCAACAGGGATCTGCTCTGAGTTCGGCCCAAGTTTCCAGATCATGAGAAGTTTCTCCCCTGCTGTGCAAAGTAAGTACTTAAGTATGATTCAGTAAGCAGTTTCATTTGCTTTAAATACGAGACAAGGGTCTATGCTGCTAAAATAACTGGCTCAGACTTTTTCTATCCCCTTCTTTTGCAGAATGTTCTTCTGCCATAGATGTGGTGGTGGTATGTGATGAGTCAAACAGCATTCATCCCTGGCATGCTGTATCGGATTTCTTGAAAAAGTTTGTTCAAGGTTTAGATATAGGTCCCACAAAAACTCAGGTGCGTAGAATTGGGGCACAGGGGGTAGGGTCAGCAGAACTGAAGCCCCATGCCTTATTGGGGGGGGTGTATTTCCTGTTACTGCAAAGCCACCATTGGATACAGCCCATTATGTATGAGTTGGCAGTGTAAAGCTTCATTTTTTAATGTTAGGAGTGGGGGACATGTGTCCTGCCCCTGCCCCCCAGATTCTGCTGAATTTAGAACTTCTATCTTCCCTGGCCATTGGCAATGCTGGCTGGAGCTCATGGGAACTGGAGTTTATAGATGTATTGCACTGGTTTATTTAGTTAGTACTGTAACACTTTTTCCTCTTAATTTTATCTGAAATTTTAGGTAGGCTTGATTCAGTATGGTGTCTACCCAAGAGTAGTGTTCAACCTGAGTACTTACCAAGATAAAGGAGATGTTGTACAAGCAATGTCAAAAACCTTTCAGAACGGAGGGGTCCAAACTAATACATTCAGCGCAATTGAATATGCCAGGTAAAGCACACCGAATAGCAGCTGATTCTCAGCTAAACAGAGATCCTCTTTTTTATTTAAAACAGAACAACTCTATCACTGACAAAAAATATATATCTGTATGTGAGGGTAAATTAAAACAATGTTTGAATACTACTTTGAATGCTAATGTACTTGATATCAGCTAAGGATTTTGTGGTGATGCTGTTTTTCTGCATCTTCACTCTGTTGGTGGTAAAAGTACTACGTGAAAGCATGCATAAAAAGCAGTATTTGTATATAGTAAATCACACATGTTGTTCATTACAGACGTAACGCTTTCTCAAAAGAAGCTGGTGGGCGGCCAACAGCCTCTAAAGTCATGGTTGTTGTGACAGATGGTGAATCACATGATGGCTCGAGTATGCAAGAAGTGATAACTAAATGTAATGAGGACAACATCACTAGGTTTGGCATAGCAGTAAGTAAGGCTTTCATTATTGTGACTGTAACTTTAGCCCTTGCTATCTTTAATGCATGGATTACAAGGGGACTAAAATAATTGTGACAATGAGTCTAGAATGTAGCTCCTCTGTGAGGAATATACATAAGGGATAGGGAGCGGGGGCGGAGGAATTGTTTGAGTCACATTTTCATGCAAACCTGCCTAGTTCACACTTCCCAAACCAATAAACAAGATGGACTACAGCTATCCATCAGATTTTGAACTTCTCCAAATTTTGGGATGCAGTTCTCCAACCCAAAACTGTGCAGAAAGATGCATGTATCAGTGAAACTATTGTACAAAATTGCATTATATTAGGAGAACTTGCTTGTAAACGTGTATATATTTGAGGGAGTTGCATCCATATATGTACATATTAGGAGAAATGGGCATGAAAATGCTTTTGAATTTTCACGTAGACTTTTAAACCAAAAATTTGCAAATTGGTCCGGAAATGGAGTGAACTGTACTTAAGCTTGGAAAAATGGGAAGCACAGAGAAACTGAAATATATGTTCATCCCCAATATGCATTTTTCAAGTTCATAGCTCTATAGATGCTGCATTCTTCATACAGAAGTCTTCAGTGTGATCTTCTATATCCATTTAAGTCAAAAGAGATGCTTTGCGTATTCATCTCCACACTTGTGTGACCCACCTATTTGTAACCTCGCCAGCTGATGGTAACAATGTTAAGTCTAACCACATCAGGAAAATGTCACATTTTTAAAAGTTTCCCTGATTGTGGTTTACACAAGGAAATAATTTATAGTGAGGCACACATGAAGCAATGTCTTATGTGGGCATCATTGAGAACTGCTGAAATGCCCTCAAAATGCTACCCCCCCCCAGTATGACCTTAGCAGAGAAGTACACAGTGCTGAGACAGAAGTAGTAACAGGAGACAGAGGTAGTAAGAAAAGTGTGATTTCCTTTAGCAAGTCACTTGCCCTCCAAATGCATGTACCCTCCACCCAACATGCTCACCACTGGGTTAGCATGTGGTGACTGGGTAGACAGCCCTTTTCACTTGATCTGCTATGCCCAGTAGAGGTTGTGTAAAGGGACAAAATGGAGGCAAAAATGTTCTGTAACAAGTACGTAATACAGATGTATCTGAATGCTTCTTATTAAAATTCACATGATCATTCTTCCCCCACCCCCTTCAAGGTATTAGGATACTTAATTAGACA
The DNA here is from genome assembly GCF_027172205.1 of Podarcis raffonei. Lineage (NCBI taxonomy): Eukaryota > Metazoa > Chordata > Lepidosauria > Squamata > Lacertidae > Podarcis > Podarcis raffonei. The sequence goes on from NC_070612.1 coordinate 21,940,460, forward strand.
AGACATGGATACTAGAAATTTAATCAAAGAAATCAAAGGAATTGCCAGTGTTCCCACATCAAAATATTTCTTTAATGTGTCATCTGAGGCGGCACTTTTAGAAGAAGCAGGAACGTTGGGAGAGCGAATTTTCAGCATAGAAGGTACTAAAATAAAGAGTTTCCCTTTCTACTAATCAATCCTATCCAGTTCTAGCTAACCTGTTACTTGCCAGATGTTGCTGCATTACAAACCCCCTATCATCCTTGGCTTTTTACCATGCTGGCTGGTTCTGACAGGAGTTGGAATCCAACAACATCTTTGAGGGGGGGCACAGGTTTCCCACCTACTGAAATCAGTGTGTCACAAAATTTATTTGTAACTGGGGTGATAGACATATGAGTAAACATCATTTTTTCCCCCACCAGGTACTGATCAAGGTGATTTATTCCAGATGGAAATGTCACAAGTGGGATTCAGTGCTTCATACCTGCAGCAAAAGGTAATGAACAGCTTGTAAACCAGCACTGCATTTAACTTACTTTGCCAACAATACTCCATTTTTTTTCTTGAAGAAGAAACTATTAGAATGGTAGAGAATCACAAAATGATAGAAATGTATAAGTAGAAAAGTATATTGAAAACTACTTGTGTTGAGGATGTGTCACTGCCTCTTGTGTCATTGAAAATCATTCACTGAAAACACCTGAGTATATTTTAATTCTCGTTTGCCTTTGTTTTGCTTTCTCTTAAGGAAGTTCTGATGCTGGGTGCTGTGGGGGCCTATGAGTGGACTGGAACGGTGGTGCAGGAGACAGCAAAACAAGCTGCTATATTTCCCAAGGAAGCATTTGAAAAAGTTTTGCAAGACAGAAATCATACCTCCTATTTAGGTGAGGGTGGTGGTTCAAAGGGCAGAGTGAAATATTTCTCAAATGTTCTTGGGTACTCTTTATCACATTCCTGATTTAGAACTGTGGAAAGCCAATTAAAGATTTATCATTCCAGAGCATTTTCTTTTCTTTTAGATACTTGAACTTGAGAACTGTTGCCAGAAGTTTCAAGCATTTGCTCTCTTTAAATGAACAGTAATTTGTCTTTTATCTAATTTATTGGTTAATAAAATACAGTTTTCTAAAAACCAATATGGGTGTTAGGAACTTGTTTTGACTCTTATCTACATGTCTTTTGAAGGGGAGAGCCTGCAGACTCATGGGGGTCCTTGAATATTCATGTGGTTTACAAGTACGAAATGAGTCTCATAAGGCAGTCACTTCAGAATTATATTGGCAAGTGATGGAGAATTCTTTCTCCTGATTTCTATGATTAAATATTCTAATGGGGAAAACATTATGGACTTCAGAGCTATTTTCTTGAGATGTTACCAAGCCCTATATGCATCCATAAGCTTGCTAAAACTCTAAAGAGTTCTCAGACCAAGACTCTGGACAAGAAATAATCAAAATAGAAATAGCTGAGGCAAAAGCTATAAAATGGATTATGTGGCAGCTAAGTAAGGGCTGTGTCTGGTGGATAACTTTGCTCTAGCAGAAAGCACTTCCACTCACAAAAAGCAGGACACCGAATTCTTGCCAATCCCTCTTACTGAATGCAACCCCCCTCCCCAAGCCAAGTCCTGTACTGTTCCAGAGGATTTCAAACAGCCAGAAACAGCTTTTCAGTGGGTACAATGGGCTGCAGGGAGTAGGAAATATTGTCAAAATTGGGTACTTAAGGTTCCTAAAGCCCAGAATCTGGGAAAGAAAAAGACCCATAAAATCATGGGGTAGTAAATTGTCTATTTGTCAAACTAGAAATAAAGTGGCACTCCACTTCCTGGTCCATTCAGGACAAGAACGGAGGTCCCCCAGTGTCTCACCTGAGGGCTATGCAGTCTTCACATGTGTGTTAATAGTGCCGCTGTGCATGTGTGTCTTGACATGGGTTTTTCTGAATGCAGCTGTGTTCCACATGACAGAGAACATGAAACTGTATGTAGGGGGAGCATTGTTCCATCTGTTTCAGAGCCTGGCATTTAATGTGAATGGTCCCAGATCATCACTTGTCCTAAAATATATGTATCAGAGTGGTTAGGTCACAGGGAGCAATGCTTTTTTCAGCATAGGTTGCAGCTAATCAGAACCTCCTTTCTGTAGCTGGACCAGAAGTCATAGGACCTTGGCATGCAGCAACCAAAATAGAATCTACATTTCACTTTTAGAATACTTTTCATGCTCGGTTGCCTTTTTGAACAACTTCACCACTGTTACTTGATAACGATAACTATGACTTTGCTTTTCAGGTTATTCTGTTGCTGTTCTTTCAGCGGAAGACACTGACTATTTTGTTGCTGGTGCTCCACGGTCCAGCTACGCAGGCAGAGTGGTGGTTTATGAGATTGATGTCCACGGCAATGTATCTATTGTTCATTCTCAAAGAGGAGAGCAGGCAAGTGCAGAAGTTGGCACTGAGTTTTCTTGTTTGTGTTATATATGTATAAATGTCACAGGCACCAGCTGTCGCAAGTAGGGTTTAAAACTGATATTTACTTGCATTATGAGTTTGCCTTTCCAAAGTTGTGTATCTTGTCTGCACAAATCCAGCTACAATGTATGGCTGTAACTGGCACTGACATGCGCCGTCTGATAAGAAATGTTCTGTCATTTCAGATTGGTTCCTACTTTGGTAGTGTACTATGTTCCGTGGACGTTAATGGCGATTCAGTAACAGATGTGCTCTTGGTTGGCGCACCAATGTTCATGAATGAGTTAAAAAAAGAAGAAGGGAGAGTCTATATGTTTTCAGTCAGAAAGGTACATAAAATATATTGGGTTGCCAAGAGAGCAGCTCAAAGCTGATGTTTTCCTAAATACTTGGTCTATGGAGAATCCAGAAATTCCATTTGGCTCTCATCCATCCAAAGCATGTATATGGGGTAACTACATGCATGGATATCTTTCAAAATGTTTGAAGTTCTACTAATTGGTCATTTGATGCACAAGGGAGAATGGGGAGATGAAATCCACTCCTTGTTACCCCTTGCAAATAGCTGATAAGTGGTGTTGTTGGTTTTTTTAAATAAATAAATAAATAAATAAATAAATAAATAAATAAATAAATAAATAAATAAATAAATTTCAAGCTGTCTGCATATCTTGGTGAGCTCTTGGAATGAATGGAATGGCAAGAGACCCATTTGAACACAGTATCCTTCAACCCACTGAGGATGACTTTCATTTAAACAGTCCCCTTCGTTGGATCAATTAGCCTGATAGAATGACTGCGCTATTTAAGCAGACAGCAATAATTACTGATAATATTGGGAAGTATGCAGAAGCTACTTACCTTAGCAATAATTCCTGAGATGCTTAATGGAAAGTTTTTATTACTTGTGTCTGTTTTTACGACTTCCTATATAGTTGGCACAACAAAAATAGACAAGGGAATAAGATCTTCCACATCTGATTTTTCTATTTTGTAAGAACTAGGAAATTCCATTTCTTTTTCAAAGAATTGCATTCAGGTTCAAGAAAATTTGTCTAGTGTGTTTCATAAAACTCTAATGCAAGACCACCCCCCCTTTCTCTGGCCTTTTCTCAAAGGGCATTTTGGGCAAACAAGAACTTCTAGAAGGGCCTCAAGGGACTGAAAACGCTCGGTATGGATCTGCTATCGCTGTTGCCTCAGATATTGATTTGGATGGTTTCAATGATGTGATAGTTGGAGCGCTACTAGAAAACCAGAATGCTGGTGCTATCTACATTTACAATGGTAAACAGAGGACAATACACACAAAATATTCCCAGGTAAATTACTTTTTTTTTTTACAGAATGCTATAAATTAGGTCTGAACCTAATTACCCTGGTCTGAACCGTTCTCTGGTCTGAACAGTCATACCCAGTCATTGGCTGTGTTGGCTGGGATTGAGGGGAGCTAGAATCTAGCAATATTTGGTGGGCCACAAATTCCCCAACCCTGATTTAGAGTTTTGTCCAGGCTCTGAGCATGGTTATTTGTCCTCTCTTTTTGCTGGTATCTTGCATGTTTTATGGGGCCTTTTCTGTCATTACAGTGGTACCTCGGGTTAGGTACTTAATTCTTTCTGGAGGTCTGTTCTTAACCTGAAACTGTTCTTAACCTGAAGCACCACTTTAGCTAATGGGGCCTCCTGCTGCCATTGCACGATTTCTGTTCTCATCCTGAAGCAAAGTTCTTAACCCGAGGCACTATTTCTGGGTTAGCGGAGTCTGTAACCTGAAGCGTATGTAACCCAAGGTACCACTGTACACTGTATGACTCTGAGGAACAAAATCTTTCATTGCAAATCCTAGTTCCTGTTCCCATGTGAACCTCCCTGTAGTTTAAGATCAGATGAGGAGGCCCATCCAATAGGACCTCAGATCTGGTGGCGCTCAAATGATCTAATAATCCCCAGCCTCTCATTAGCATTGCTTGATAGGATTGATTATTAAGTTTATTGTGTGACTTGGCTCAGTTTCTGTCTTTCAGCCTAATGTACTTCACAGAACTGTTGAAAAGATAAAATGGGGTGGGAGAACAATGTACACCAATTTGAGCTCCTCAGAGGAAAATGGAATATAAATGTAGTATAGTAATTTTAAAAATGTGGAAATAATTAACCATACAGCTACTGATTATTTATTTATTTATTTATTTATTTGCTGTTAAGGTCTTGTGGCACTTTAAATGTGAATACATTGATTGTGGAATTATGTTTGCAAGACTAGATACTACTTTGTCAGATGCATGTGCTTTTCAAACTAACTCAAAAGCCAATGATGAAAATCAGTAACGATGACTTCATTGCTAATATGAAACATTTGAGCAAGGGAGAATCCTCAAAATAACCCATATGTGAATGAAAACATCAACATGCCTGATACAAATATTTCTCTTCTCAGAAAATTTTGGGATCAGACCCTGTGTTTGGACAGCAGCTCCAGTATTTTGGAAGATCAATAGATGGCCATAGTGATTTAAATGGTGATGGGATCACTGATGTATCTGTGGGCTCTGATGGAAACGTGATTCAACTCTGGTGAGACATGGATTTTTTTTTTAAGAAAGCAACAAATATCTTTAATGGCCCTTCTCCCACTGCTTCTCTTCCAGTCCCTAACTTAATTCTGAATGAGAGAAAGAAATTCAGGGTGGTATTCAACTCAGTGCTGAATATATGTTTAGCCTGAGGTCCCACTATATTCTATGGGACTAGCTCCCTATTGTGTATACGAATGCAGCCTAATTAACTGTTGATTTTGTAAGTATAAATTCTAGATAGATGCCTCCTCAGAACAAATCTCCCTTTTTTGCAATTAAGTTTACAGGCAAATCTGCCTGTTTGTATTTCAGGTCTCAGAGTATTGCTGCTGTGTCCATCCATGTATCAGCTACACCGAAGAAGATAAGCTTGCTAAACAGGAATACAGAGGTAGTTCTCCACATATGTTTCAGTGCAACCTTTAGACCTGCTCACAGGACAAATCAAGTGGGTAAGTATTTCTACAGTCTTGTTTTACATGATTATTATTTTTTTTTAAAAGAGTATTACTTGTTGGGGCAAGATGACCTACTACTGTAAGGCTGCAATTGCAAGATCCCCTTATGGGCATAAGCTTCACTACACTCGGTGGGATATACTCCCGAGTAGACATGTATAGGGTTGCATTGTTGATTTAAGTAAAATTCTTACTTCTGATTAAGGCTGGGATGAAAATATTTTCAATAATTGCAAATAAAAGAATAAAGGAGATATGTGTGGTTGTGCCACTGAAAAGCTGTATCAAAAATGCAAAATTTCTTGTCCTTCTGTGGACAGCACCAGTGCATCACCAGGGTAGGTATAGTACTGAATATTCCAGTTATTTGTGTATGAACAAATATATGTGAACTTAGGCTCCTCCCCCCTCACAGTAGGGTAACCAGATGCTCCTTGAATAATTGTGTAGGAGAGATAATTTTATCTGGTTTCATAATAGCTGAAATTCCCTTTCCTTCACAACTTTTTCTCTTGTCTTCTTTTTCACTGGGCTGCTGAAGAGCAGTTATAAAGGATCATGAAGATATGAAGTGTTTTTCAACTGATGTTTGAAGTTGTGTTTTTTTTATTGTTGTAAGCTGCCCCGAGTAATACATTTGCATTAGAAGGGTGCGATGTAAATTTCTCAATGAACAAACAGATTCCTTTAAAATATGTACCTTTTTTTTCCTTTTTAGATATCAGATACAACCTGACATTGGATGCTGATCTCTTGTCTTCTCGAGTGACTTCCCGAGGATTGTTTAAAGAAAATAAGGAGAGGTATCTACAGAATAGTATCCTAATCCACTCCAGGGAGAACTGCAAGGAGCATGTTTTTAATGTTCAGGTAGATATTAGCTAACTGATCTATATGTTACGCATATTTGTAGAAATGAATGGTTGTGGCCTGGCCCTTACAAACAGCAGATAACAGTTCCAGCTTGCAGCTAGTCTGCCTGTCCAACTTCAGACAGCCATTGAGAGATCGTATGATGGAATGTTCCATTGGCATCTGTATATAAACTCCATCACCTATCAATAACAACCATCACAGACCTTAGGATTGGCAGAGGAGGTGCTGCTGCCACTGGGGGCTGCCCAGTTGGTGTTGACAGGGCCTTTTCAGTGGACGTTGTGGGATGCTGTTCCTGGTGTGGTGTGCCTGTCTCCCTAATTGTTGACTCAGGAGGAATATAAAGACATCCCTGTCTAGGCATTTGGTGGCTTAAAAACACTGCTCCTGGTAACCCTGAGGTAGCTAGCTGAGATAATGTTTTTAACTGCAACAGCTTTTATTTTTTATTTTTTATTGTGGAGGTGTTAGCCACCTTGGGCAGGGCCATCTTTAGCATATGCGGCGCTGGGAATTGTAGTCCAGAGTGTCATCTCTTTACTAAAACCGCCATGTGTTCAATCACTCAGCCACTCCCCAACCATGGTTTGGGTAAATGTAATTAGGAAGGGGTAGTACTGTGATAAGTTAGTCTTGTACAAAAACAAAATGTTTGGCAGAATGCAGTGGATTTTAAAAAAAATTCAATATTATTTATCAGAGCCAGAAACTCCTGTCTTCCACTGCCTCTCGCAGCTTGGTCAAACTCATGCTTGAAGCTACCAGCATGAGTTTGACCAAGCTGCGGGAGGCAGTGGAAGACAGGAGTGCCTGGCATGCTCTGGTCCATGGGGTTACGAAGAGTCAGACACAACTAAACGACTAAGCAACAACATCAGATCATTTGGACCACTGAATTACAGGTATTCTCAGCCAGCAGTTGTGTATATGAGAAATATTAACTGAACAGATTTCAGTTGGTGGTTTGTATTTCTATGTTTGTGTTTATAGGAGCCTTCTGATGCTGTCAACTCTCTTAGTGTGCGTGTTGATATTGGCCTCAATAATCCTGGTTCAAGTCCTGCTCTTGACAAAACTTCCCCTGCATCTGTTACTTACAGTGTAAGTATATTAACACACATTACTCTTGCTGCATAATCAATAAGTTGACACGAGATCAATATGAGTCCCACTATAGTAACAGAAAACTAGGTTGTTTTAGTGGCACTGATCGGCTAAATCTATCAGTGCCATGACTAGACTAAAAATATAGAATTTGTTAACAAGCACAGGAATCAGCATTCTTTGGACCCATATACAAGGTTCAGGGACTAGCAATGCCTCAGTTGAGAACAGCTTTACAGGCCCCCAAATCCTGACTCACATTGAAAATTTCATCAGAGAATACTTCCTGACTTACCATCCATTTGCAAAATGTCTGGTGGGAGCAAATAGCAACCTGCCACTGTCAGAAAAAGACGGCCTTCAATGGCGAGTTTCTGTCTGCTCAGCAGCAGCAGCATGTCAACAAAGAGAGCTGTTAATCTCCTTAAATCGGCGCTGTGGTCTAAACCACTGAGCCTCTTGGGCTTGCCGATCAGAAGGTCAGCGGTTCGAATCACCGCAACGGAGTGAGCTCCCGTTGCTCTGTCCCAGCTTCTGCCAGCCTAGTAGTTCGAAAGCATGCCAGTGCAAGTAGATAAATAGGTACCACTGTGGTGGGAAGGTAAACGGCGTTTCCGTGCACTCTGGTTTCTGTCATGGTGTTCTGTTGCGCCAGAAGCGGTTTAGTCATGCTGGCCACATGACCTGGAAAGCTGTTTGTGGACAAACGCCAGCTCCCTCAGCTTAAAAGCGAGATGAGCGCCACAAGTCCATAGTCAACTTTGACTGGACTTAACCATCCAGGGGTCCTTTACCTTTTTACCTATTGAAATGTATAGAGAGATTGATTTCTCCATTGATTTCAGATTGGCTCAGGAAAAGGCTGGGTTCTTTCCTGCCTTACCCACCCACCTACCCACCCAGGGAGGAGTTGGGAAGTTCAGGTTTTTTCCGAGTGTGAATTGAGATCTAAGTGTGAATTTAGATCCAGTAAGATCCTAAGTGGAGCCTTCCCATCACTAATCCCAAAAGTCTCAACTTCCATTTAAAGTTGAGGTTTATTTATTTAATTAATTAAAGCATTTTTAAAAAATGTAATAGTTATATTTTCAGAAAACAAAAAAACAAAACCTCATGATACACTTGAAAGCAGACCAGGTGAGGTCTTGGAAAGATACTGGGAGACAGGGAAAGGATTTGGAGAGGGTGGTGTGAGGCTTAAGTACATTCAACATCTCTTTGTCAGCCTCATTGCAGTAAAAGCAGAATAAATGATACGAAGAAAGGTGAAGCAAGCATATTTTCTTGAGCTCACATAGTTCAAAATATTTGAGTATTCTTCTGGCAAGAGTTGGGTTACAGAATTATAAATGTGTTAATTTTTTAGCATAGATTATAGAGAGAACCATATAGAGACCCTTATTATGAGACTTGGGAACTAATAACAGTTGTTTGGATTTTTATTTCATTTTTATTCAATAAATTTCTTTCCCATTCTTCCTCCCAAAGAAGAAAGACCAAAAAGAAATATGGATATTCCTACCCTGAACTAAGAAGATTTTAAATTTTTAAAATTTAATTTAATTTTTATTTTGTAGATACCATTTGTAAAAGATTGCGGTGAGGATGAAGTCTGCAATACGGACCTTGTGCTTGATGTTCAACAGAAAGGAAATAATGGGTAAGACCCAATTTTGCATCTTGGTTCAACATTTCAGGTTGGGCTTTGTAGTACACACACACACACACACACAGTGGTGGAACTTCATGCTCTGGCACCGGGGGGGGGTGGAGACCAGGCGGGGGTGGGGCTGGCGCACGTCCCGGGGGCATGGCACCCGCAGGGGCATGGTGCACATCCTGGGGGCGGGGACGCCACCTGTGGGGGCGGGGCACCCAGCACGGGCGAGGGGGCACCCATGATGGCACCCTACCAGGATCACACTGCGGGGGGAGGTGCGCTCCCCCCGCACTCCTCTTCCTCCGCCAGAGTGTGTGTGTGTGTGTGTATATATATATGTATATATATATTGTAGACTCGAGTTCAACCACATTAACTGTGTGTTTCTGTTCTTCCTTTTTCCTCCCTGGCAACAGCAAACAACACTTTGTTATCAGCAGTAAGAACAAAAGATTGATATTCAGCGTGAAACTGAGAAACCAGAAGGAAAATGCATACAACACCAGAATTCAAATTGCTTTTTCCGAAAACTTGTTTTTTGCTTCATCTTCTTCACCCGTACGTGTAATGTTTATTTCAGTTTCTACCGCTGTCATTGGTGGTAGTGATACAACTTAGTGGATACTAAGTTGTACTTAGTGGTACAGCTTAGTGGAAAAATCAACTGACTTGTGTACTTTTTCCCACGCCAGTGTGCAAACCTCTCAGTGTTATAACCACTTACTTCAGAGTAAGCACTACATAATGCAAGCATCCTCTGTTTCTGTTCTACAGTTTAATGCTGAAAAATGTCTGCTTGTTACTTTTAGGTAGACGGAACTGAAGTTTCATGTCAGATGACCACTATCCAACAGCTTGTCATCTGCCAAATCAGCTACCCTGTGTTTAAAACAGGACAACAGGTATCTCTTAGAGTTCCTATGTATTTCTAGGTTTTGCAGAAACAACCAGCTTTGACTTCATGCATGTGTATTGTAGCTCTGCTGATGTAAACAAGCATCCCAGAACTCTCTATGCCTGATTCTAACCAATTGAATTTCCTTTGTGAAAAATTGGCTCCATAAGATTCCCAGTGAAAGAACCATAGTCTCCTTACGGTGTGCATGTCACAGGTGAGGGGGGATAGCTGCTCTTATCCACCTTAGGATAAAATTCAGAGGTATAATGCGCCTCTTGGCCTACCAGTTACAGTCAACATAGTAAGTATTAGGAATCAGTGTGGTTTTCATTGCATCAGTGCCAATGCTTCTCATTTTGTGGTGGTGGGAAAGCAATGCATATTTACAGCTGATTCATCAATATTTCTTTAAGACAGGCCCCTCGGTGTTTAGCTTCAGCACAAAGTAACTTGCTGAAATATTTGATGGCTAAAAGCTGAACAGAAACTATTGCAATACTTTTACTATTAATAGTTATAGGTGAATATTAAATTTTGATTTAACAGTTGTGATACTTTTATTTCCATGGATAGCCCCTGCTTTATAACTAAACTAACAAGTTGATACTAGTATAATATATAAACCTCAGATCAGCTGAAGCACAGAAACCAACTGTAGTATGTACAGGTATATGTGCTTAGAGCGAGACAGACAGTGAACCTGGGTTCAGGTGTAATGCTAAGCCAAACAATGGCTTAGCCCCAGGCGGCCTGGCAGCAATGGGACTGGAGAAGGTGCTCTGAGAACTCACGTTTGCTCATTCATTCCAAGCCATGATTTGGCTTAGTGCTATCTGCAAACCGGGTCACTGTCATAAATGATAATTGAAAGCAGCTTTGCTTATTTTAATTTCATCTTTTATCTCTGTTTTTCGTAGGTAACTTTTGATGTTCATTTTGACTTTAATTTGAAAAATCTTCAGAATCTGGCAGTTCTGCGTTTTCAAGCTCTGAGGTATAGTATAATATTTCGTATAACATTTTTAGCACGTTACTTGCAGCTTATAGCAACAGTTAAGGTATTATTATCAGCCTGTGTTTATAAATGCATTGGGCGTTTAAAATATGCAGTTCTTTTTGTTATTGATAGTGCAAGCAATGAAGAGGATGATAGCAACAATCAGGTCAACCTAACTGTTCCACTTCGCTATGATGCAGAAGTTCACTTAACAAGGTAACTATAAATGACCAACGTTTTTTGCATTAACAAGACTAGTCAAAATTCTGGGCAACTGTAAAAACTAGTGATCCCACTTGTGATTCTAAGCAACTGGCATATAGAGGCATAGGTAAAGGGACCCCTGACAGTTAGGTCCAGTCGCGGATGACTCTGGGGTTGCGGCGCTCATCTTGCTTTATTGGCCGAGGGAGCCGGCGTACAGCTTCTGGGTCATGTGGCCAGCATGGCTAAGCCGCTTCTGGCGAACCAGAGCAGCACACGGAAACACCATTTACCTTCCCACCAGAGTGGTACCAATTTATCTACTTGCACTTAGATGTGCTTTCGAACTGCTAGGTTGGCAGGAGCAGGGACTGAGCAATGGGAGCTCACCCCGTCACGGGGATTCAAACCGCCGGCCTTCTGATCGGCAAGTCCTAGGCTCTGTGGTTTAGACCACAGTGACACCCGCGTCCCTATATAGAGGCATACTGCTGCCAATACTGGACACAGTACACTGCCATCATGACTAATAGCCACTGATAGGCTTATCCCCCATGATGGTGTAATAAAAAGAAACTAATATATAAATAAATCTCTTCCAGATATGCTTCTGAACTCAGTGCCTCTGATTTAATACAAAAACATTAAGATTTCCAAAAGAATGCTTATTGATACTCTTATTTCTACTCAGGTTTACCCAAATGAACTTTTATGAGGTTTATTCGGATAACCACATACCTTCAACGGTGAACACTTTCAATGAGATTGGACCCGCGTTCAATTTTTCTGTTAAGGTTGGTAAAGATTTCTGCTAGCTTTTAAGTGCCTAAAAAATATTTAGTTTTTGTGTTTCCTCCTAAAGCATATTGAACTAAGCACTAAGCCAGGGGCAACTTATTGTGCTGGAGAGAGAATAAACAGGGCATGCCAGTCCCAAGGACAATGGGGCCATGGGTAGGTTGCCACATATCTGCTTCTGCACAGCCCTGGGCAAAGGTGGGAGGGAGTAAACTTGGAAAGTCAAACGTACACTATCTGCTCAACATGGTTTACTTTTGCTCTAGACTTAAAGTCTTCCACCAGTAGCACTGCTATTTTATGTTTAAGAAGGTAATGGGACCCCTGACCTATTTTATGTTTAGGTTCTTAATTTATCTGCATTTATTAATATCCCGCCTTTGCTGCAAGTATCTAAAGACCACATACATGGCCTCACCCTGTTATAATCTCACGACAATTCAGTGGGGTGTGTTGCACTAAGAGAGAAAGTGACCAAGGGTCCTCATCATCTGACACAATTGATGATGGGTGTGTCTGACAAGACTGTGCTGAAAGGACTCACTGAGTTTCACTAGTGAACATCTGGGATCCTTTCCACATTGCAGCTGTGCATACAAAGCCCTGTGCCTATGCTTTGCCTGAAGGCTTAATGTTTTGGAAACTTTGCCAGTTTTAAGCCAAATGCACACATGCCACCACACCCTGACTTCACACCCAGAAAACCCAAACATTCTATGCTTAGAATTTTTTGTTGGCATCCAAGGGTTTCTGAATTTTGTTTTTGAGCATCCAATGTCTTAACAAAACAAAAAAAATGACATGTTAAATAATGAGGAATGAGAGGGTATATGGGTCAAGAGAAGCATTATAGAGATAGAGAAGAGGGGCTAGGAAAATTGTATGGAGCACTGAAGTCATATCCCTTGGCTGCTGGAAGCTTTCTGCAATCCGTGTTCTGAATTCAATGCCTTGAGAAAATACTCCCTGCACATCTTCGTAGAATTGCTTTGACATTGAGAATTAGAATGCTGTTTTTCTTTTTCTTTTTTAAGGTTAAGTGAAAGCTTTTAGGAAGGCAAATTCTGCCCTAGAGTCCAAATTCTGCACTGTGCTTTGATTGTGCTACAAGTTCAGTTCATAAGCACATACATTTTATAGTAGTAACCATTTTTAAAACTTGCACTTTCCCATTGTTAGTAATAACAGAAAACAAGTCTTACAAGATAAGCCAACATCTGCAGGAGGTTATCCAGATAATTCTTTGTTTTTCAGGTCACAACAGGAAGTATTCCAGTAAGCATGGCATATTTAAAGATCCGTATTCCAGAGCACACCGAAGGGAACAGTCCATTGATGTATGTGACAGCTCTGCACACCAGTCAGGTGAAAAGATAGTCTAGATATTTTAATTACAGTTTACAACACAGTAATAAAGGTGACATGAATGCAGTGCAATATGGAAAGATTAACAATGCTAGGACATCCTGCACCACCATTCCATTGTTTTGCCACTGATTAAGACTGCAATTCAATACATACTTACATGATACATATTTCAATAATACATTTTTTATTTGTCACATGCAGTAAGGCCATTGCATAGATAAAAGCAGTGGGCATGAGCTAATCAGCTAGATAAAATCTCCATGTGTTCCTTCACACCCATTATTATTATTATTATTATTATTATTATTATTATTATTATTATTATACTCTTTCTAGGGTACTGATATTAGCTGCGATGCACGGATCAATCCATATAAAATAGGACAACAAAGCTATACTGTGTCATTTAGGAAGGAGAACTTCAAAGCTATGAAAGAACTGGTGAGTGGAATTTATGACCCCAGGGGCTGAGACCCTAGTTATTTCATTGTTATTTATAGAAAGTGAATACAGATGTACCTCGGGTTAAGTACTTAATTCGTTCCGGAGGTCCGTTCTTAACCTGAAACTGTTCTTAACCTGAAGCACCACTTTAGCTAATGGGGCCTCCCGCTGCCGCCACGCCACCGGAGCACGATTTCTGTTCTCATCCTGAAGCAAAGTTCTTAACCCAAGGTACTATTTCTGCGTTAGCGGAGTCTGTAACCTGAAGCATATGTAACCTGAAGCGTATGTTATCCGAGGTACCACTGTACCTGGACACCTCATAGTTCAGTTTAGGGGCTCATCATGTGGTTCGGATTAACCAGCTCTGTCTTAACTAGAAACTGTCCTGTCTGAAAGGAAATGGAAAATTCAGGGTGACTGTATGTCAGAATTTACAGGTTGCTTGTAGTAACCCATAGAAAAATTCTTGCAGCTTGAAGAGTTGGTGCTTTGGGTAGCAGACTAGACATGAAATTATATATTTTCCTCCTTTGCTATCTCAGGCTGTTTACCTGACACAGAAATAGGATTGTAAAACTATACTTTGATATATTTATTTGCCATTGATTTTAAGGTGTTGCTCTAAGTGCACAGTTAGATTTAAATGCACACTTGGAATTGTAAAGTGTAAATGAAACGAACATAAGTTTTAAACACCTGTGTCATACATGCACACTCATCAGGAGCCAGGATATTGATAGCATGTTCAGTGGCAACCCAGATCTGTTACTGTTTAATGTGCAGAGCTCTTCAAATCAGCAACGTAGCTTTATGTTCTAAAACGCTGCAGGTTTCTGCTGAACTATGGAATAACTTTTAATGAGAAAGAATGAATTCCTAAAATAGAATAAAATTAGTGAATTGCTATACTGACGCATTTTAATGTTATATTATCATCATCCCCCCTTTTTCTGCAAAAGAACTGCAAGAATGTCCGATGTGATACAATTACTTGCACACTAAAAGACATCACACTGAAAGCAGAGTATTATGTTAATGTTTCTACCAGAATCTGGAATGGGACGTTTGCAGCCGTAAGTAACATCTATATTTTAATGAGTTAATGGATATTTTCTGTTGTTTGATATTTATGGAGCTAAAAAAAAAAAGAAGGTAAAGGACCCCTGGACGGTTAAGTCCAGTCAAAGGCGATTATGGGGTTGCTGCGCTCATCTGGCTTTCAGGCCGAGGGAGCCGGCGTTTGTCCACAGACAGCTTTCTGGGTCATGTGGCCAGCATGACTAAACCACTTCTGGCGCAATGGAACACCGTGACGGAAACCAGAGTGCACGAAAATGCTGCTTACCTTCCCACCACAGTGGTACCTATTTATCTACTTGCACTGGCCTGCTTTCGAACTACTAGGTAGGCAAGAGCTGGGACCGAGCAACAGGAGCTCACTCTGTTGTGCAGATTCGAACCGCCAACCTTCTGATCGGCAAGCAGTGGTTTAGACCACAGCGCCACCCGCATCCCTTTCGAGCTAAGCACTAAAACACAAAGTAAAACTATTTTGTCTTCTGTTAACTTTGCATAACATTGTAAAAAGAAAACATAAATGTAAATGGAGGCTAAATTAGGTGCAATTAGGGGGGAAACTTTGTTGCTACTTTAAAACGGGAAGAGATGCTTTGAACTGCTAACTTGGAGACATGAGCTACACAAGCCGTCAAATGGGATGTTGGAGTGCAGAAAGCAGAATGGGTTTTGCCACTTTAGTCTGCGATTGAGAGACATCACTTTTAGATTCAGTCTCATCTTAAAAGCTTCCTGCATGTTGGAAGATTGCATATCAGGGAGAAAGGTTCTAGCCTAGCCCTTTACTAATTATGCTGGCTTTCTCATTTACAGGGAGAGTTATTTATTTTTTTAATGTAGCAGGTGTGATTTCCTGCACGTGCAGTCTGAAGTGGTGCTGCCAATTTTATTTATTTACTACATTTGTATACTACCCATCCAACCAAATTCTCTGGGTAGTTTACACACACAAAAAATAAAACAAAATGCACATTACAAATACAATATAAATTGCAACAGCCGAAAGTCCAACCAAAAAAAAATCCGACAACTGATATTAATTAAGCACAGAAGCTAAAACAATGTGAAACAATGTAAATTAGGCATAAAATTCAGCAAGGAGAAACTTAGTATAATAACATAAGCATTGAATAGATTCTGCTTTAAAGGAAGAACAAGAAGACCATTACCTAGTACATGAAATACCACCTGCAAGTGTAAACCAGGCCAAGATGTTCAAATGTTCTTCCACAGACAAAGCTGCCCAATTTGTAATTGCTCAGAATGGGAAAGATGTCTCGAATGTCACAGTGCGACAGTTAGCTTAAGAAAGTACTATATGCATCGCTATCCTGGAACGAAAGCATTAAGTGGAAACACAGATCCTGAAGACTTTGCAGCTGTTTGGTGGACTTTTATGACATATATGAGCAACTGTCCCCATATGAATGTTGCAGCTGCCAAATATGACTGTATATGGAATTATCCACGATATGCCTTGATGTGCAAACAGCCTTTAAAGCCTGCTGTCTCTTTGGTCTTCTCTTGGATCATATGGTGACCTCTTGCCACTGATGTCTAGGTGTTCTCTTTTCTTCCTTTCCTTCCAGAACAAGGGAGAGGGGCAGTTTTAATATCTCATAGCTTTCAAAGAGGTTTAGACCAGTGTTTCCAAAAATTGGGTCTCTAGCTGTTTTTGGAGTACAACTCCCATCATCCCTAGCTAGCAGAAACAGTGGTCAGAGATGATGGGAACTGTAGTTCATAAACAGCTGGAGACCTACAGAGGACAGGGCAATCAATAGCTTCTATCCCTGCTGGCTGTGTTTTGCCTCTACTGTTGGAAACAGCATGCCTCTGAATGGCAGCTTGGAAACTACAGGAAGGAAGAGTTGCACTCAGGTCGTGCTTACAAGCTTCCCATAGGTATTTGGTTGGCTGCTGTGAGAACAGGGTGCTGGACTAGATAGGTCACAGGCCTGATCATAGCTGTCAACGTTTCCCCTTTTTAAAGGGAAATTCCCTTATTCCAAATAGGATTCCTCGCAAGAAAAGGGAAAAGTTGACAGCTATGGGCCTGATTCCCAGGATCTTCTCATGTTCTTATCAGGTTTACAGTGCAATCATATAAATGGCTACGCAGAATACCACTGAAGTCCCATTACTCCCAGATAAGTGTATATAGGATCGCAGTCGGATCTTTGACGGACTCAGCATGGAGCTTAAACGAGAAGCCAAGTTACAGGGAACCAGGCAGAGGGCCTTCTTGGTAGTGGCACTCACCCTGTGGAACACCCTTCCACCGGATGTCAAAGAGAAAAATAACTACCAAACTTTTAGAAGACATCTGAAGGCAGCCCTGTTCAGGGAAGCTTTTAATGTTTAATAGGTTATTGTATTTTAGTGTTTTGTTGGAAGCCGCCCAGAGTGGTTGGGGAAACCCAGACAGATGGGCGGGGTATAATTAAATATATTATTATTATTATTATTATTATTATTATTATTATTATTATGCCTCCTAAGATGGAACAATTAGCACTATGACTGCTTTATATAAAAGTTGAAAGTCGGGAGGTAGTTGTGCATGCCGTTTCTCTAATACCATTGTGTTCCTTTTTAAAAAGGCTCTGTGCATTAAATAATTGCCTACACTTTATGAAAACCATATATACTTTAATTGAGATATGCCACATTTTTCTGTTGCAGTCAGCGTTCCAGACAGTAGAGTTATCGGCAAGTGCAGAAGTGGATACAAACGATCCAGATCTATTTGTGATTGGAGAAAATGCTTTATCAGTGAGTGACTGTTTTATGCTCCAGTCTTGCCACGCTAAAAGCTATTATGTCATTTTCACGCTCATTTAAAAACACATGGCACGCTGTATCTTCCTCTTATAAATAGGCTACACTGCTGTTACTGACATGTATAAATTGTTGTGTGAGTTTTAAAGTTACTGGAAACTTAACAGTTTTATGGCATTTCATCTGGCCAGGTTTTGGCTCAAAGGAAACCTAAAGCTATCTATAAAACTTTAAAACTTTGTTATTCAAGACAGTTTTATTCAAAATGGATGTTTGCATGGATCTGATAAAAGTTGGTACAAAAGCATATTTTTTTATATTAAATTAGGAGCTTGCAAACCTTCAGAAAAGAAGGTGGCTTTAGATGAATAGATAGAAGGGAAGCAGCAATGGGATATGGAAGTTTGATTCCCAATGCTGAGACGATGTATGGTAAGGTCTACTTATGGAAAAGGGCTAACTTGTATTGATGCCTCTCCATTCTGCCAGATCTTCAGGAGAGACTGTAGTCTGTCAGGTGTCTCTCTCTATGTATTATTGGGATATATTATATAATATACTGTATAATATACTGCCACACTGGGAGTGGCAAGGTGAGCCTGCTGTCCAATGGTGTGATGGAAAATGAAAATGAAGAAATGATGGGTGTGTTGATTTCAGAGCAGTGCTTAAAGGTTTTATCCAGTTGTTTCTCTCCACTCAAGGAAGACACTTCATTCTAATGATGGTTCCTTGAATGGAAGGAAAAAGCACGGGTGGGCTTTGGTAATATGGTAATTGGAGTGGTGAGGCCATCTACATGCCCTCTTGATCCCTGTCTATCAAGATTCGGGGACGCTAGTTGGATGGGACTGGCAGGACGGGCTGGTGTATCATTACACAAGAGGCATCATCCTGAAGCAGGGAGTAGTGTCCCCACTCCTCAGAGTCCTCCCAGGACCTGGAAGAGCTGAATAACTACCACCCAGTCGTGAATGCCCCTATTTCTTGCATAGGTGATTGAAACTGCTACTGTGGGAAACAGCCCACCTCCTCTGGCAGATCCCTTTGCCCTAAGGGTCTGCCACAGGAGGTAGGCTTTTGCCTCCAAGTCCCAGTTTCCCTAGGAGCAGCCCTTCGTAGCAGCAGCTATCAAAAGCGATGGAGGCATTTGAAATGCTGCAGGAGGGCAAAATGTCCTGCATGGACGCCGTTGCCACACGGGTCTCCTGTTCCCCAGTGGGCAGTCATTGAAAGCAAGCCTAGGCAAAGCAACAAATGTTGATTTTGTTTTGCATTTGGTGCTGTGTTGAAGGGCTGTCTCCCCCAGCATCCCAGTGAAACTGGGACTGCTGGATAACTGACTTTCTCTTCCATTTGCCCCTGATGCCTTTTCCTTGCCTGGATGGAGGATATGGAGAGGCAAGAGACTGTGTATAGTAACTAGCCTAAAATTTACATTAATTGCTGTGCCCACTTTTGCCTCTGAACCCCTCCTTACTGGCATGTCTCACACACACACACATGCAGAAGGGGTTGAAAAATGTTTCCAGCCCCTGCTCTATATAAACCAGGCATAGGCAAACTTGGCCCTTCAGATGTTTTTGGGACTACAATTCCCATCATCCCTGACCACTGGTCCTGTTAGCTAGGGATGATGGGAGTTGTAGTCCCAAAACATCTGGCAGGCCGAGTTTGCCTATGCCTGATATAAACCTTCTCATTTTTAGATCTGCATCAAGGCCTCACTCCCAGTGTCTTCAGAGCCGAGCAGGGACTTTTTCTTGGTGGCACCCCGGGTGTAAAATGATTTCACCAGAGATGCTCAGCTGGTGCCTATTTTCCTGTCTTTTCAGCAGTATGTGAATACAATTACATCCCTCGCTCAGTATTTTAATAGATAATTGATTACATTAATGCTGTTAAAGCTGTTTTTACTGCAGCTTTATAATTATATGGTTTGTAATATTAAATGCTTGATTTTATTTTTATTAGCCACTTGGGAAGATTCCCCCACCCCCAAAGATGGAACAGAAATCTCTTTAGCTAAATTTAAAAACAAATAATTTTCAATTTATTGTGATTTAATTGAATGTAATTGCTGTGAGAGAAGTCTTGATGCATGAATCAAATTAAGGAAATTGTTGTGGTTTCCCACACAGAGAGAGCGAGAGTTAAAATGGGCTATTTGCAGACTGCAATAATGAATGATTCCGCCTCTGCAAAAATCATTATCATGGTCATTTTGTTGCAAAGTACTGTATGTAGAAGACAGACACAATGAAATGTATCAGTGTGTCCACACCCAAAACAGCAGAATAATCATAACAATAAAGCTCTACTGGCAATACATCTGAAATATCTAAGTGGTTTACAGGGTGGAATTGGCCATAAGTTATGAGATTATATTTCATCAAGCAATTTAATTGTAACTTTGCCTTTGGAAGTGAAAAATACATTAAAATGTCCTTCCAGATTTTCAGAGCTAAACTTGAATTCCCATAGATCTTTGAAAACCCTAAATATATTTCGAAGCCAACAAGATCATCTGTATTTATAATTATATTCACTTTATGGAAAGGCTGCCAGCTCCTTGGTCAATGTCAGGATATATTGGATGATGAAGAAGAAAACAGCACATCCTTAAAGTTATATTCTTCCAATTATCCAACCTGTGGGTACAATGGCTGTGCCTACAAAATGTTTAGGAAGGATTTATTCCATATATTTGATTTCATTCATTAGGTGCATCCTAAAATATTCTCTAGGTGGAATACATTGAAACAAAATGCACTGGCTATATCAATTTGGAAATTAAATCATTCACCACCCAGCAACAATTCAACAACAACAAAATCCAAGCAGAGCAAATTCTGCAGTCTCCCATTTTCCGTTTCCCCCCTCAAAGGGAAATACTGATCCCAGAATTTCTGAGTTCAAGGAAGCCTGTTATGTAGGGATGCTGCTGGAATCTGCCTTCACTGAAATTCCGTCATGGAGTCTGGAGTATTTTAATGGGATAAATTTGCATAGGTGAAATGTAAAAAGTTGGAGTATCTTATTCCTCCAAAGGTGCATTTCTAATACTTTGCAAGATATTTGAAAGCAAATAAAAATGATAAATGGCATACTTTTAAGTAATTTTCAGCACCCAACATAGTTCCTTCTTTTGTTCTTGGCAGATTAATAATAATAATAATAATAATAATAATAATGTGTGCTTTTTTTGTTAAAAGTTGTGAGTGTATGTGACAGTTTCTGCTTTCTTCCTTTTTAACTTGTTTCAACAGGAACACACAGAGACCTGGTTCACACTACATAAGCCAAGCTATCTGGAGATGAGCTTGCAGTAACTTTGCTGTTCCTTTTTACTGCCACAGAGTTAAGACACACTAAGTTTAGCTTAGCAGGTCATCTAAACCCAGTCTCGTGGTTGACCTTTCTCCTCACTAACTACAAACTGTAGCTAAGAACACACACACACACACCGATACATTTTGTGGTTAGTTAGAAGAGAGCTTCTTAACCGGGTTTGAACAACATGATAAGCCAAACCTTGGTTTAGCTCAGTTCAGTGTGGTGGTCAAAAGAACCAGTAAAGAGGGATGCTATTGCAAGCATCTCTCCTGCACCACGCATATTCCCAGTATGCTGAACTTCGGCTTGCTGTATCGTGTGAACCAGGACACAGTGAAAGATTTTTGTTTCTTAATTATTATGAAAGTGCAAGTGCAAAATTTATTACCAATGTTCTGAAACCCAGAATTTCTGCTGGAATTCAAACAAAGCAGAACCAAAAGGCGAGAGCACAATTACACTCTCCGAGTGGCCAAAGAATGCATGCAGAATGCATTGATCACTTTTATTTGAGAATTGCTGCTGCCTTACCTTGTCTAACTACAACCATTCTTTCTTTTAAGATTCCGCTCACAATAACAAAGCCCGATGAGAAAGCAGACGTGCCGATTGGAGTTGTGATAGCAAGTGTCCTGGTCGGTCTCCTCTTGCTGCTAGCTCTAGTTGCTGCCTTATGGAAAGTAAGTTAACGATTCGAAAGCAATCATTGGGGAGAAGGCAAATTGCCACAGAACTCCCACTCGTGAGGTGAGAGGCATAGATCCACCACTAGAGGCAGAAAGCTCCTGCACAATCCACTCCGCTCTAGTGGTAAACAACTGAGCTGTGCTGCTTTTATGTCTTGTAGTCATTTTCTCAAATATATTTCATTTTGTGGTTCCTGCTCAATAGTAACCCAGTCATTCCTGGCATAGCAGAACTTAAGAACTGCTTTCCAAAAATTTCCAGAAACCACCGTGCCTATCTTGAATTCACATACTATAGCTTTATCTGTGGCTGGATTTGAGCATAATGCTAAACTAAGGTTTAGGATTATGTGCATGGAACACCCTTTTTCATGGTTTGCCATTATTTCTGAACCCAGAATTGTGATTAATCTTAACCTTGATTTAGAGAAAGAAGCAAAGGTCAGAAACCAGAGTCTGATGTTGGCTTGTTTCTGTAAGCCATAGTTTTCTGTGACAAACCAAGGTTAGTTGAAAACGAAAACAAAATCTTCCATTCTCATAGCATGCTGTAGGGAAACAGGTGCCCTAGTCTGAGGTTCATGCACATAGCACTAAGCCTTTAATTAAATGTATGAGCTAGCCTTAAGTATCATATACCATACATAAGGAAATTATTTTAAATAAATGTATTTCAGTGGTGTTTGCTAATCTCCTTAAAAACATCTCAAAACATTTTCTACAGCTCGGTTTCTTCAAGCGAAAATATGAGAAGATGGCAAAGGATGTGGAAGATGCGGATGAAATTGCAGAACTTACTAAGGACAGAGAATGAATATAGCAGGAATAGCACTGTGTACACCAACCTTCTGATCCTCAAACATTGCTTGCAATCACACTGGTTCAGCAACTTGGGAGTGCCTTACGGATTTTATTTTAATTTCTTATTTTTTTTAATGAAAATGTCATTTTTTTATAGTTGGGGAAAAAAATTTACAGGTACTATTTTATTTTAGCAATAACTGCTGGTCAGTTTGGGGTTTTGTTTACAAGGGTTTAAAATATTTTTATTTTTCTTGTTTGTATTTTTTGTATTTTATTAATAGCTGTTCTGAATCAGCAGGACCAGAAGCAGTAAACACTGAATTGTGCCAGAGATACTATGGTTTATATATTTATATATACATATATATACCATTGATTGACTGTCAGGCTAGTCTTTGTTAAAACATTAACCATAGCTGTCAACGTTTCCCTTTTTTTAAGGGAAATTCCCTTATTCCGAATAGAATTCCTCGCAAGAAAAGTTGACAGCTATGCATTAACACAGCTGCAGTCTAGAGCTGCTGGATGTGTACAAAAGGCCTACAGCAGCGTACTCTCCAACCTATTCACACCTAACACTAAGCCAAACTTAATATGAATAAGCAAGAATAGTGTCATACTCAGATCCTGCTGATGGAATTCTTGTAAGCCTCTGATTGGCCGCTATGAGAACAAGATGCTGGACGAGATGGGCCACTGGAGTTATCATGCAAGGCTCTCTTTATGAAGGCTGTGGCTGGAAGCTCTGAGGCAGCAGGAAGTATCCACTCCTTCTGCTGCGGCTATTGTCTCTTGCATTTGTGGGTGACCATTTTTATTATCACCCACAAATGCAAGAGAGACCATTTTTATTATCTAGACAGCATCTTAAAAAGCAGAGACATCACCTTGCCAACAAAGGTCCGTGTAGTTAAAGCTATGGTTTTCCCAGTAGTGATGTATGGAAGTGAGAGCTGGACCATAAAGAAGGCTGATCGCCGAAGAATTGATGCTTTTGAATTATGGTGCTGGAGGAGACTCTTGAGAGTCCCATGGACTGCAAGAAGATCAAACGCATCCATTCTTAAGGAAATCAGCCCTGAGTGCTCACTGGAAGGACAGATCGTGAAGCTGAGGCTCCAGTACTTCCGCCACCTCATGAGAAGAGAAGACTCCCTGGAAAAGATGCTGGTGTTGGGAAAGATGGAGGGCACAAGGAGAAGGGGACGACAGAGGATGAGATGGTTGGACAGTGTTTTCGAAGCTACATACATGAGTCTGACCAAACTGCAGGAGGCAGTGGAAGACAGGAGTGCCTGGCGTGCTCTGGTCCATGGGGTCACGAAGAGTCGGACACGACTAAACAACTAAACAACAACATCAACAACATCATTTTTATTATGTATTTATTAAATGCTTGCTGGGGCAGAGTTCCATGGCCAAAAAGACCGTGTTTCACCAAAAATGCATGAGAGCCCATGATAGATCTACATCTGGGGCTATATTCTAGAAGTATTTAGGCTACTATTGGGCTATTGTTATTGCAAAAAAACATCTGCCTGAAAAACTGTTGGACCCTTTCAAAGGGATACAGCCGCCCACCCCCCAAATTTGTGTCTTTAAGATCAGGGAAATAACTTTTGTTGAATATTTGAAATGATAAGTTTTCCAGCCCTCGAAGCTGGAAGTTTGCAATCCTGCAGCTTTCATTCATTCCCATTAAGCCACATGTTGCAATTTACACACTCCATAGTTTCTACCGCCAATACTAATTTTATTGCACTTTTCAAACTGGCACGAATCTGCAGTCCTGCTGTAAATCGAATGTAAATATATAGGTTTATAAACATGCACACCTTTTAAAAAAAAGGTATTTTAAAATGTGTTTTTGTACTAAAGAATTCAGTAAGGCATTATTTTAGTGGAATTTGACGCAATGTTAAGTGTCACAACAGAATCAGTACTGTTCTAAGAGATGTTCCAGAGGCAAAGGTCACTTAACTGCACAATTGACTTGTAGCTCCTCTTTTGTTTCTCAGGTGCAAATTCTTCCACCTTCCTTTACAATGGCTTGTTAAGGATAATCCTATCTAACCAACTTTACCCACCCAGAGAAAGCAGGGCATGTTCTGAACCCTATTTAATGACAAAGCTAGGATTTCAACTGCACCAGCACTGTTCATTTCAAACTAGTGTACTGAATACAGCATTTCATTGGAAATTGTAAAGGAGCCTGGCTCTACTAATATACATTCTGCTGTGTCAACACCAATTGAAATTACCAGGAAGCTGTGAGCAATTTTCATAAAGGCTTTATTTGTACAGGGCAAAACTTACCTCTGTGAAACTACTCTAGGGTCTTCTGCAAGTAACCTGAAAGATGGTGCTGGCACAAGCTGAACTCTCTGCATTTGGGGTTTGTGCAGAAGTTCAAAGTAAACCTTGTCCTCCCCACATTGTTATGTACATTTGCACTACCTTTTAAATCCATTGTATATAGCGTGTTCTCTTTTTTTATATGATGAATCCAGGTGTAATAGTTTGCCTTTGTGTATGTATATTTTGCACTTTTATTTCAGAATTTCAGAACTGAAATAAAAACGGATTTGCCTTGAGTAAAATTGAAACAAACCTGGTGTAGACTACACTGAACTCTTATTTCATATGCCTGCAGTTAGTTAGTTTCTATTCACTGTGCTGGGCATGTAGCTTAGAAAGACTCAGCCCAGCTCTGCCTGCAGATAAATGTGCGCTCCAAGTGGCGAGATTAAGTTATACAAGTCAAAACTTAACTGTAAATTGATAAGCTGTCCTTAATCCAGAAGAAAACATACTATTTGCTTTAGTTATCATGGAAACAAGCATCGTTTTACACCTTACAATGGAAACCAAAAAAATCCGCTTTTCTTTTCCTTTGGTAAACATAGAACGTATGTACTGTATTGTCACAGGCTTGTTGGCATAGCAGTTTCTCCACTGACCCCTACTGGTTGTTCCCAGTACAGGACCAAGTACTGCTCTTCCAGATGTGTATTGCAAATTCTCTTAGAAATGTTGCAGGAAAATTCAGAATATGTCTCTTTACAGCAATGTACAGAGTGGTGCTCTGTTGTATCAAAAATTCAAAAGTCTGGATATGCAAAGCCTGGCAATTCTTCCCCTTTTACTATCATTTTAATGTAATTCAATGTATTTATAATTTAAATATAAATATTTACCATTCAGATCTTAAATAAGATATATATTTTCACCCTCATTTTTAAATTTAGGATTCTTAAACTTCAATAAAACATGCTGATCACCCAACCAGGGAAAAACTGTAAGCCTGTGTGGCTTTTTATCCCACTGAGTGCAGTAGCTCTTTTAAAGTGCATACCCATTTACCCGGGAGTAAGGCCCACTAAATTAAATGGGACGTATTTCTGAGAGGACATACATAAGACAGTGGTTGCCTGCATTACTGCAGGTCCACAACACATTTACACATGGCTTCACAAAACGTATTGGTGCATCAAATAAATAAACAAACGTAAAATCTGTTGCAGGCTTTTGAGCACAACTGAGTTTAATCTGCTAAAGAAGAGTCCATATTTTCAGAAATAAAGGAAGGGGCTGAACATAAATAATGGTTGAACAAAAAAATTAAAATTAATTCAGTGCTTTTACATGACATTTTTAACCATCTAAATCTGTCCACAACTCCCAGCAGTCTTATGTTTGAAACCAATAATCAAAACATGAATGCATGATGACAGAAGTATTATCTTCAGACACTACCAAAAGGCACTTAAGTTTATTCTGTTATGAGGCAGCACTTTTTAAAAACACACACACACCTTTTTACTCCTTAACTGTTCCCACTGATTGTTATTATCAGCCTAACCCTTTTGAGCTACACTACTTCTAGGGTTACAAACGCCTTGCGCTTCTGTAGCTGCATATTATCCTACACATAGTCAAAGGAGCCAAAGTCACCTTCCCATGGCCACTGGTATGTACTAAACCCATCTGAGAGTTATGACACAATTCGGAATCTAATAAGCCCCAAAAGCTCCACCCAGTGCTGGAAAAAGTCCATATGCTGCTAGCAGCATGGCAGAAGTAGTTGCCTTAATAACTTTACAGGGAGCGATGGCTCAGGAGTGCCTGTGGCTTGTGTTCAGCAAATGCAATTCAGTCGAACTGCAACTATGAACTATGATGAGCCCCGGTAACCCAGAACAAATCCGCTTTAATGAGCAGGTTTGAAATAAGAATTTGCTAAGTGTGAACAACTCCATGGGGATAGTAACTTTTATGTTTACATACCTTTGACCCCTAGAAGAAATCACTAGAATAAAAATATATATATTCCACAACCATTAGTGTATTTCCAATTAAATGTTTGACAATCTTTTTTTTAAAAAAAATTGACTGTGTAGGCTATGAAGCTGCCTTACTCAAATGACAGAAAGTGGCTTAGGGTCCAGTTGTCATGTGAAAGAGTTTTAATCTGAAACAGAAGCTTCTGATCTTATCCTTGCAGCCATGCTGTATTATTTAAGCACAGTTGGGTAGTCTTGTCGGCAGAGCTTTATTTCAGTGTCTTGGCCCAAAAGCACTCCTTGTTTTCTTTCCAAGAGGATTCCTCTTCATAGACCTCCTGCAACCAGAGAGCATCATGGATGATAACTGTTGCAAAGCTGATCACACAGATCAGCAAACACAGATGAGGAGAGAGAGAAATGTTCCTGTGACTGCAACCAACCTGAAGCATCTAGATTTTTAAACTTCCTGTTGATGATGGGTTCTATTAAAACCTTTGAAACAACAACCCCACAGCACAATTCAGGAGAACAGCTAAATGATCAATTTACAAAGGAGCCCTGGAGGGCAGGAAAACTGAGTGCATATATGGATGAATGCATAGACTCCCAAAAGCAAAGGGCAGTGTCCTTCAGTGAACAAGCCTGAAAGGCAGCTCTCGTGGGGCCCAGAATCTCTGCCCCATTACATATCCTCATTCACAAAAGATATATTTTATATATTTAGATTAATCAAATACCTGGATCAAACTGATGGGAGCTTTGGTGTGTGTGTAGCACATGTTTTCAGAAGTCACAGCAAAATTTGGCGGACACGTGTAGATTGACACTTTTGTTTGTTTGTTACATAACTCTTGGAGAAACTTCACCCTTCTTCCCAAACTGTCCCTACCAGGCACACATGGAACACATGTAGTTTATTGTATTAAAAAAAGAAAGATGGGAGAAATGACACATACACATACCTTTTTCCATATAGGGACGGTTGCTTTCAAAGCATTGATGCCATATTGCACAGCCTCAAGAGACTCCGCTCTGTGAGGCGAAGAGATTGCGACCATCACACTCGCTTCACTAATGGGAACCGAACTACAGAGAAAAGCGAAAGGAAATATTAGTTGTTGTTTTCATCCATATTCACTTAATCTTCAGAGGGCTAAATAAAATCCACTGTCTTTCTGCTAATTACTGCACACTCTCACACACTGCAGGCAAGTTATATCCTAGGAATCTCAAGTTAGAACTGTCATGTCCCTCTCTTATACTTTCTGAGGCAGGATTCAACAGGAAAATTAAGAAAACAAGAGACAGAAATTACAAGAGCAACTTGATGTGACAGTAATTGGATCATTGGTCATACATACCCAAGTCTATGGTGTATAGCTATGTGTTTCACTGAAGGCCATTTTAATCTAATATCTGTGCATATTTTCTTGATTTCCGCTTCTGCCATCGGTTCATATGCTTCATATTCTAAGTGTATGACCTTTCTCCCCTCAAAGTTATTCCTGGTAGTGCCTGAAATGAAAGGACGTGTTCAACTGGCTGGTTGGAAAAGGTCAGCAGGACAAAAGCATTCACTTCATGAGTTTTGTTAAAGCTGGTTAACAAGGTTATCAGTGATTTCCCAGACAGTGGTCCCAGGTCCAAATGAGACCAGTCACCTGAGGAGGGTCCACAGCACACTAACAGAACACAAGTTCTGTACATGCAAGCCTAGTCCCCAGCCCTGGAGAAGTTGCGGCACTTCTGCTTGTGGCTGCAGACATGAAACTGGCACACTGTTGGAAACCGATAGGGTTCACCATGAAAGGCTATTTTGACAGGGTTTGGGATATAAATGTTCACATGCTTAGAGGGGTAACTAAAAAGGACAATTCTGACAGAATATGGACGATTCTTTCTTTTTGGGAACCAGCTGCAACCACCCATGTAAGTTCTGTAAGGGTGATTTTAACAAGTTTTTTTAAAAAAATAATAATTACTGGGTTTCTCTCTTATTCCAAAATTCATACTACATGCATCAAACCTACCTATAAATAAAGACACAGCTCCACAGCAGGGGGAAACCACCAGTGCTGATATTTCATCTGCCGAGAGCTTCTCGTGCTTCAATTTTATCAAGTCTTTGGGCTCATCCTCACTTACGCTCATGACTTCTCTAGGAATAAGCAGTGGTGAAATGAAAGTTATTACCGTATTTTTCCATGTATAAGACGATATGTTTTCCTTAGAAATAATATGCAAAAAATGCAGGTTGTCTTACACACGGATAGCAGAGGGGGGACAGGCAATTGGTGGCAGCAGCCAGCAAGAGTTTGGCAGCGGCGATTGGGCATGCGATTGGTTGCTGACAATTGGCTGTGGCTGCAGCAATTGGGTGTGCTATTTATGACAGAGGTGAGGTGTGCATGCACTTGGCTGTTGTTGCGTCGAGTGGGCAGGTGGGCTTTTGGCGGTGAGCGTGCCGACAATTAGTGGCCGTGGCGATGCATGCTATTTGCAGGCAGGTTGTAGAGTGATTGGGGGCGGTGCCCCTCCCCCAAAAAGCTGAACAACTCTGGGCAATCCACCCCTTTTTTGTGGTCCAAAAAAAGAGGGGGCGTCTTATAAATGGGGGGGTGTTATACATGGAAAAATACAGTAGTCTAGTTAATGGGATCATTTGAAAAAATGCTTCTTGACCTGCTACTAGAATAATAGAAATTCCAGGTCAAAGCCTTAAATGAGTGTATTTAGAGTGTGGATGCTGGAAAGAGAGATAAACCAGCATCACAGTGTATCTGGCATGTGCAACTTGGGCCTCATCTGCACGGTACATTTAAAGCTGTGTCATTCCACTTTAAATAGTCATGCAACCAGTGTGCTGTGGCACCCTGGGGTGCCTTGAATGATGGTCAGGGGTGCACAGCTGTTTCTTGCAGCAGCCCTGGCTACAAGCTCCCTGGGCGAATGGTGCCTCTGGGGCTAGATAGGGGGTGCTGGCTGCCAGGAGCTGAGGCGGCCTTGGAGTAAGCAAGCAAGCGGGCGAGGGAGCCCAGCCAACCAGTCTGCCAGCTCTTGCTGGGGAATGGACAGACAAGTCCCAGTCCCCTGTGGGGCAGTGTGAGGAGGCACCTCTCTTTGGGGCAGGGGCAGCTCAGAGTCCAGGGGCAGCGGCTGCCCAGAGGACTTCTAAGGAGAGGGGAGAGGAGAGGAGGCTGAGGGAACCCTCCACAAGGGAGGGTGTTTGAACAAGGATGAGAGGCTGCCAGCATTGCAGGCAAGGGGTGACATAACTGGGCTCCTGAGCCCCACAGGGGTGCCGCAGAAAGAATGTAGTTGGTCAAGGGAGCCATGGACTCAAAAAGGTTGAAAACTTCTGTTTTAGATTTAGAAATTCAGGGATTTCTCCTCCTGTGAAATTGTGCGGGGAGCTCCATAATTAGAACTAGCTTCCTACTCAGAAATTCATCCCCAAAATGTGGAAAGTAGAAGGAACATGGTTGAAGAGGGCAAGTCTGCCTAGTGGGACTTTGTTTCCCTGCTTCTAAATCACACAATTGGAAACATATGAAGAAGATCTGAACAGAGATTAGGTTATTCTTAATTACTTCCATAGGACACAACTCCTGTTTGTGTAGAGAATCGTAATTTTGGCACCTGTACCCATATCATGTGTGCAGACACACCATTATTCATACCTCATCGAGTGCCGAGAGGCTCGTTCACATGTTACACTGAACACAAGAAAAAACAGTCTCGACACATGCACAAGCACTGGTTTCCAAGGGTGTACACTTGTTGATTTGCACAGCTCAACTACTGTGTATACACGGGACACAGACTGCATACCCACTGAATGTTACCTGTGAATAACTGTACCAGTGTACAGCACAACAATTTCTGTACACTCATTTAACGTAACATGTGCACTCCCCTAATCAAATCGCCCTTTAGGAAGACAAGAGCACACACCTGATGCCGTCTTTCCAGAGCTAACCTCCACTAATTGGGGGGATAACAGCAACCTCGTCCCCTGGGTTGAGGACCACCAGTTGATCCCCAAGAAGCACGTATTCCTGGCGGACAGCAAAGACGACTTGTTCCTGTATAGCAGCGAGCCTAAAGAACGACATCAGGAGAAAGAGTAATGTTTCCTAGGACACCACAGGCCTGAGGCTAAACAACTCAAACCAGCTGAAGAGGAATCAGGTATCCCAAATGTAAAACCAGTTCCTGAAAAGAGCTAGTGGCAGAAAAGATTCACAAGGTGGGACAGAGCTGCTATACTAGCTTTCAGGTGTTGCTTACCAGTAGGTAGAGGGTTAATGCAGTCAAGAAATCTGAGCTGCCTTGCCCTTCCTGGTAAGCAACAGGGAACCACCTGCCAGGAAGCCAGCATAGCAAATCCATACGCCCCACAGGCTCTGTGACACTCACTTATCAAGACCAGTTCCTGAACTCTGATTTCCCAAGCAACCAAGAATTCAAATGTTTGCCACTTGTTTCTTTGAGGAGACCATCCGCCTACAAGGAAATAGAAGGACCACCACTACAAGTGGTGGGAAATGGAAATCAACTGGGAAATGGAATCTCAGTGTGATGGTCACAGTAGTCATTTCTAACCTGGTGCATGGGCGTAGCCAAGGGGGGGAGCAGCTGCCCACGAAAATCAATAAAAATATGTAACTAATTGAGGTTCTGCCCCCTCCCTAACATGAAGTCTGCCCCCCCCAATAAATCATGACCTGGTGCCCTCTGAAAACTAATAATAATAATAATAATAAATTTTATTTATATCCCGCCCTCCCCAGCCGAAGCCGGGCTCAGGGCGGCTAACAACAATCAAATAATCAAACAATCAAATAAACCAACATTCTAAAAATATTTCATTATAAAAATTAATTAAAATCAAGTTAATGGCAACCATTAAACAAAGCTCTGTGCAGGTTGCCAGAGGAGGGAGTCAGGCTGCGCCCTGACCAAAGGCCTGGTGGAACAACTCTGTCTTGCAGGCCCTGCGGAAAGATGTCAAGTCCCGCAGGGCCCTAGTCTCTTCTGACAGAGCGTTCCACCAGATTGGAGCCGCAGCCGAGAAGGCCCTGGCTCTAGTTGAGGCCAGCCTAACCTCTCTGAGGCCTGGGACTTTCAGGATGTTTTTATTTGCAGACCGTAGGTTTCTTTGTGGGGCATACCAGGAGAGGCGGTCCCGTAGGTACGAGGGTCCTAGGCCGTATAGGGCTTTAAAGGTTAAAACCAGCACCTTAAACCTGATCCTGTACTCCACCGGGAGCCAGTGCAGCTGATATAGCACCGGATGAATGTGGTCTCGCAGCGAAGACCCCATAAGGAGTCTCGCCGCGGCATTCTGCACCCGCTGGAGTTTCTGGGTCAGTCTCAAGGGCAGCCCCACGTAGAGCGAGTTACAATAATCCAGTCTGGAGGTGACCGTCGCATGGATCACAGTGGCTAGGTCAGGGCGAGAGAGATAAGGGGCCAACTGCTTAGCTTGGCGGAGATGAAAAAATGCCGCCTTTGTTATAGCTGTAATCTGCGCCTCCATAGAGAGGGAGGTATCGAAGATTACACCCAAACTCTTAACGGACGGTGCTGGCACTAACTGCACCCCCGCAAGAGATGGGAGTTGCCCCCTCAATCCCATATCGTCCCGTCCCAGCCAGAGGACCTCTGTCTTCGAAGGATTTAACTTCAACCGGCTCCCACGTAACCATCCAGCCACAGCCTCCAGGCATCTGGTCAGTGTGTCTGGGGCCGAGTCAGGATGGCCATCCATCAACAGATAGAGTTGGGTGTCATCGGCATACTGATGGCAACCCAGCCCAAAACTCCAAACAAGCTGGGCGAGGGGGCGCATAAAGATGTTAAAAAGCATTGGGGAGAGAATCGCACCCTGAGGCACTCCACACACCAAGGAGTGGCGCGATGACAATTCCCCCCCAAGCGCCACCCTCTGTCCCCGACCAGAGAGAAACGAGCGCAGCCATTGGAGGACTGTGCCCTGGATCCCCACGTCGGCAAGGCGGTGGTCTAAGAGTTCGTGATCG
This sequence comes from Podarcis raffonei, assembly GCF_027172205.1. NCBI lineage: Eukaryota > Metazoa > Chordata > Lepidosauria > Squamata > Lacertidae > Podarcis > Podarcis raffonei. The sequence continues at coordinate 21,973,325 of NC_070612.1, forward strand.
ACCATGTCAAAGGCTGCTGACAGGTCTAAAAGAATCAGCAGCCCTGACCCGCCTCGATCCAGCTGCCTGCGGAGATCATCTGTTAGGGCGACCAGAGCCGTCTCGGTCCCATGACCAGCTCGGAAGCCGGACTGGAATGGATCGAGAGCCGATGTTTCATCCAGAAACCCACCAAGCTGTTCAGCAACCGCTCTCTCAATCACCTTACCCAGGAACGGAAGATTCGAAACCGGGCGGTAATTGGATAGATCTAAAGGATCTAATGATGTTTTCTTTAAGAGCGGGCGCACCACTGCCTCCTTCAGTTCCCCTGGGAATGTCCCCGTGCCAAGGGACAAATTGATGATATCCCCCAGGGGGGCCCGCACCTCATCTGGACACGCTCTAATCAGCCATGACGGGCACGGGTCAAGAGGACAGGTGGTGGGCTTTCCAGCTTGGAGGAGTCTGTCCACATCGGCTGGAGATATCCGGTCAAAGTGGTCCAATACTGGACCCGAGGACAGTCGAGGGGCCTCCAGTTCATTTATTGTGTCCAAATTGGCAGGAAGGTCATGGCGGAGCAACAGGACCTTCTCCGCAAAAAAGCTCGCAAATGCCTCACAGCTGTGTGTCAGATTGTTATTTAAATTTGGCTGTCCTTCAAGGGACGTTAGAGACCTAATTATACTAAATAATTGCGCCGGGCGAGAGCTAGCGGATGCAATGGAGGCCGAGAAGTAAGACTTCTTAGCGGCCTTCACTGCCATCTCATAGGTTTTCATAAAAACCCTATAAGATGTTCTTGAGGCTCCGTCACGAGCACCCCGCCATACTCGCTCTAGCCGTCTGAGATCCCGCTTCATTTTCCGAAGCTCCTCGGTAAACCAGGGAGCCCGGTTTCTGTGGGGTCGCAGAGGGCGCTTAGGTGCGATCTCATCGATGGCTGCCAGGAGCTGGGTATTCCAGCCCTCAACAAGCTCAGTCAATGAGTCGCCAGGGGGAGCAAGGTCCCGCAAGGCCTGACGGAATCTATCAGGGTCCATCAGCCTCTGCGGGCGAGCCCAAATTGGCTCGCCACCTAAGCAGGGTGGGGGTGGAAAGTCAATCCTGGCTTTCAGAGCATAGTGATCAGACCATGGCACTTTCATCAAAGGAGACATGATCACATCTATACCGGCACCAAAGATCAAGTCCAGCGTGTGGCCTGCTTGATGTGTGGGGCCCGAAACAAACTGGGAGAGCCCTAGTGTTGCCATGGAAGACACCAGGTCCAGAGCCTGTGAGGAGGGAGTGGCATCAGCATGGATGTTGAAGTCCCCCAATACCAATAGGTTAGGGAACTCCAAGGCCCAGCCAGCCACCGCCTCCAGCAGGCCTGACAGGGTGGCTGCTGGTGCGCTAGGTGGCCGGTACACCAGCCAGACAGCCAAGCTCACCTCAGAGCCCCACACTAGGCCAACACATTCAATGCCGGGGATCAGTGGCGATGGTAGAGCCCTGAAAGAACAATCTTCCCGGATTAATAATGCCACCCCTCCCCCCCGGCCCACAGTCCGTGACTGGTGGAGGACGGAGAAACCCGGGGGCGCCATCTCTCGTAAGGTAACAGTTTCCCCTTCGCGCACCCAGGTCTCCGTCACACAAGCCAGATCGACCCCCTGCGAGGTAAAGAAATCTCGCAGGGTGGCGGTTTTGTTGCCTATAGACCTGGCATTGCACAACACCAGTGACGGAGGTGAGTAATCCTTGCTCACCCTACCCTCGTCCCTCGGGATGGGGCGCAGATTGGAAGGGGTACGAGCATATCTGTATCTCGATCCCCTTCGCCTATAACATCTGCCCCCACCGCCATACCTCCCTCGCCCCTCCACGGTAGCAATCCCAAGCCTCATACTTGCCTCCATTTACAGAATAGAAAAACAAAACAACCAAAAGCAATTATACCCAAACAAAACCAATCCCACCCCACTTAATATCCAACCCCAAACCAAAACAAAACGGAACAAAACAAAAATACATAGATAAAAACCACCATTCACGGTGGTACAACAGAATAAACAATAAAAACACCTTTAAAACATCTTAAAATATATAAAAACATCTTTAACATTTGCTGCAGCAGCACCAGTGTCCTTAAAGCTGTCACAGAGGTGAGCCTGGGCCCCGCCCCCTAGGCCAGATGGAATTAGCCTGAGGAGGGAGCGGCCTTCCCCCACACTCACGGTGCAGCAGCAGCAATGTCCCAATGCCTCAATGAGGCCTCTTAAAGCCGTGGCGAAGGTGAGTCTGGGCCCCGCCCCCTAGGCCAGATGGAAATAGCCTGAGGAGGGAGCGGCCTTCCCCCACACTCACGGTGCAGCAGCAGCAATGTCCCAATGCCTCAATGAGGCCTCTTAAAGCCGTGGCGAAGGTGAGTCTGGGCCCCGCCCCCTAGGCCAGATGGAAATAGCCTGAGGAGGGAGCGGCCTTCCCTCACACTTACGGTGCAGCAGCAGCAATGTCCCAATGCCTCAATGAGGCCTCTTAAAGCCGTGGCGAAGGTGAGTCTGGGCCCCGCCCCCTAGGCCAGGTGGAAATAGCCTGAGGAGGGAGCGGCCTTCCCCCACACTCACGGTGCAGCAGCAGCAATGTCCCAATGCCTCAATGAGGCCTCTTAAAGCCGTGGCGAAGGTGAGTCTGGGCCCCGCCCCCTAGGCCAGATGGAAATAGCCTGAGGAGGGAGCGGCCTTCCCTCACACTTACGGTGCAGCAGCAGCAATGTCCCAATGCCTCAATGAGGCCTCTTAAAGCCGTGGCGAAGGTGAGTCTGGGCCCCGCCCCCTAGGCCAGGTGGAAATAGCCTGAGGAGGGAGCGGCCTTCCCTCACACTCACGGTGCAGCAGCAGCAATCCCAGGAACGGCTTCAACCGGCCGGCTAAACCAGGTGAGGATACCTGAGGGGTCTCAAATCCTTGGTGTATTAGGGAATTCTGTTGCAGGTGAAGAAAAGCCCCCACGCCCTGCGGCCCCATCTCTCCGTCCGGCGGGGCCCCCCAAGACGAGCAGGGGAGGACAAGGGGGGTCTCTATCCAGGCGTCTACAAGTCCCATCAGCCTCTGCACTACCTAGGCCTGATTATTATTATTATTATTATTATTATTATTCAACTTAACGCCTCCCTATACCCGGAGGTCTCAGGGCGGTTCACAACAAAACCACAACATATTAAATCATACCAAAAGCAGTAACCCAAGAACCCCCCCCCCCCACACACATGGCATGCTAAGTCTAGAACATCTGGGCAGCACCAGGTTTGCAAAGGATAAGTTAAGAGGGTCAAACAAGGACCAGGAGACCCAAGTTTGGCTACGATGTTTACTGGGTGATCTTGGGTCAGTTACACACTCAAAAGGCAGCATCTTTTACCAGTCAGAAGTCATCATACCTTGAATGCCTCTTGACAATTTCTTCCCACAGCTGCAGGGATGTTATCTGTTGGGGCACGGAAATGGTCTCAGTGCGGACACCGGCTAATTCGGCACTTTTTGCAAAGTACAGCACTACCACCTGTTTTAGAAATGCAAACCAGATAGATAATAATAGTCACTCACCTATGCCTACACAAGCTACTATGAGTTCTTCAAAGGAACAAGAGCAGGGTTGTGAGCGAATAAACCTACCCTTTTCTTAGTTGCCCACAGCATACGTAACTCACGAATTCATAGAACAGCCCGGCACCATCAAATAGCATTATTATTCCCATACCAGCTGAAGATCAGGATAAAAATACATTCTTAAAATTTGAGATTGCACATTGTAACAATGGCTCACCTAAGGCCATAGGGGACTGCGCTGGACCATCAAGAAGTAATTTCCCCCCGCCTTCCTCGGTCAGCAAACCTGCTTGGAAGCAAGTTCCACAAAGGCCAAGGAAGTCAAGTCAGGCTTTTTAAACACAAGCACAACAGCAGTGCTGCATTGTTCGCTGGTCTCCAGTGTAAACAGACCAAATGCACTCAAGGAAAATAAAATGAAAAAAGATTCCCTGCAGCTCGGTTCACATCAGTTAAGAGCATGGAACCAATGTATATATGGATAACTTCCAATAAAGGGATAGTGGATAAATGTGCAGAATTGCAAGCTTTTATTAATAAAATGGGAAGTGCAGAAGTCCTTCTGTGCACACCTGTGGGATTGAACTGCACAGCACAATGCCAGGACCAGATGCCAAAACAGCATCTTTACACCCACTTCTAAATGACTGATCTGGGTTTTTGAGCTGTAATTTAACTCCTACTGCTGCTGTTTCTCCATGACATTATTCTGAGACTTTTTCCGAGGAAGAAATTGTTGCTGTTGGTGTGGAACTTCTACTTTATTCTCTTAATTCGTTTCACGCGACGAACCACCACCTTGGGCAGCTACGTGATGATCCCGAAAGGCAAGACGCGGAGCTTGCATTTCAAGCAGCGCTCCCTAAAGCCCAAACCCCGGGGACCAAACTCGAGAAGACCGTGCCTCTGAGCGCATGCAGAGGGCTTAGCGCCCAAGCAAACCGACGCTCCCCTCTCTCACCAAGGCTTCGGGGGAACCAGGTGCCTCCCCACTCCGATCCTGCTCAGAAATGCCCTCGGGGGGGGGCGGGGGACCGTGTCTCATGGCGCCTAGAAGCCAAAGGCCCAGGGGCGGATCGTGATCGAAGGGACCGAGGGGGGATCGCAAGCCAGCGATCGCGGAGGGAGGCTTGCAGGGGAGCTCCTCCTTCTGCGTACCTCGCAGCTCATGGGCGCGCCGTCACGGGCAGGCAGCTGCCCCGCTCTCCTTTCTCAGCTATCGGCTTGCGGGGTTCTCCTTTTTTGCGCCTGCGTCAGCTCCGTGAAAGGCCGCGGAGGCGACTAAGCCGAGCCGGCCTCTTTCGGCACCGCCTCCCAGCGGCTCCACCTCCCCGTGGGCTGGCTTCTCGGAGCGGAAGGGAAGCCGGTCGCTTTGCTGCGCCTGCAGTCGAGGGAAAAGGACGGAAGGCTGCGATCCTGCACCCACTTACCTAGGAGAAAGCCCGGCTGAACTCCGCGAGGCTTGCTTCCGAGTAGGCGCGCGCAGGATTGTGCTGTAGGGCTGCAGCCTTCTAGCGATCGCGGGGATGCACTTGCGAGTATAGATGCGTAGGATCAGGCTGCACAACCCGGGCTTGGCTAGGATATGAGCACACGCGTGCAACTAAACCCCAGTTTGCTCCTCTGCTTGCAGGATATTTGAACAAGGCCCGGAAGGCGTGTTTCCTTGTCATTTCATACACACGTGATCTAAGAGATATGCTGTAATCAGGGCTGGATTAAGACCTTTAGAGGTCCTAACACTTAAAATATTTTGGTGCCCCCATATTTATCTGAATCAAAATATAAACAATAATGAACCGTGAAATAAATAAATAAATAAATAAATAAATAAATAAATAAATACACACACACACACACACACACACTCTGTATATGTGTATATATAAAATTTTCAAAATAAAAAAGCCTACAATAAGATGGAAAATAATGTTTATTTTTGTATACATCCACTTTATATTTGAAAAATGTTCTCCTTTTTCTAATTGCAAAGTCTTTGATCAGAGCCTCAAAACTAATCTTACACAATACACCTGCTTCTATATTTAGTTGAGATATTGTATCCAGCCTCTCTTGACACATAGTTGTTCTGTTGATATTTTTAATATACTTCAACTGAGAAAATGAACACTCAGCTGAGCAATTTGTGACCATTAATGTTAAAAAAATCTGGCAATGGAGCATTTCCGTGGTGCGCCCCCCACACACACTGCCTTAATGCCCTAAACAGGTGCTTATTTTGCTCAATGGTTAATCCATCCCTGGTTATAATCAACACACTATATTTATATAGATTGCAGCAACTAATAACAATTTGTAAAATGCTTCTGCTCTCTCCGCCTACCTCACCTGAGGGAGGTGGAACTGCCAAGGGGGCACCCTCTTACTCATCTTAGCACCCAGGATGGTTGGTGGGGAAGGAGGTGGTCACTCAGATATTTGGAACCGAAGTCATTTAGGGTTGTAGAGGACCTTGAATTGGGCCTGGGAAAGGCCAGGCAACCAATGCAACCAGGCAACCAATCCATGTCATCTTCAAGGGCAGCCCTATGTAGAGCATATTGCAGTAATCTAATCTAGAAGTTACCAGAGCATGGAGTACAGTGGCCACTTCTGCCCAAAGGAAGCCAGAGCTGGAAATTTTAACAAGAGAACACTTTCTTTAAATAGGGAAGGAAGAAGTGCAGAGTGGACCTTTCCTCAAGGGCTTCCCCAACCTGGTGCCCTCCAGATGTTTTTGGCTACAACTCCCATCAGCTCCAGCTAGCATGGCAAAGTACTGGTGCTTATGGTTTGTTGGTTTGTTGGTTTGTTGGTTTTAGCAAGCTTTTTATAATTTTTATTAAGCTGTTTTACAATTTGGAATATTCATTCAAACAACCTTAAAATATCAGTGACTTCCCTTCTTCTTTTCATGGTTCATTTTACATATCATAAATCCCTGCATATTTTATATAAACTAAACCATTCAGCATTCCATTAATATATTCATCAAAACTTATTTACACTGATGAATTTATCTTAATGCTGCCAACGTTTTCAGATGTACACAATTTTCACCCATATATTCAACAAACATTTTCCAGTCTTTAAACATATGTTCTTCTTGTTCCCTTATTCTGTATGTTAAGTCCGCAAGCTGCACATATTCCATCAGCTTAAGTTGTTTTAGCAAGCTTTAAATGGATTTTTTTTTGGGGGGGAGGGTTAGGGTAGCATATATTTAGCTGAAGTTTTCAAACTCCACCAGTTTTAATTTGTTTTAATTTGCAAGCTCTACGACAGACAAGAATAATTCTGCATGCAGACACAATGCACAGACACTGTGATTCTCTTAAACTTCATCCCATTTTTGTTCCCTATTTGTAGTTTTATTTAGATGTGACATGTTTTATTGTCCATTTCATTGCTATGAATGACAAAATTGAAAATGGGAGGTAGAAGGTGCTGAAGGGCGCGCTGGATGGGGATGGGGAGAATAAACCCATTTTATTGACTAGTGTCCTGTCTAGATCATTAAAATAGTGTGTGTTGCTGCCAGAATATAGTTGTGTCTCTTTCCTTGATATGTTTGCCCCTTTGCCCTGGTTCTGCCAGTTCCCATCGCTTTAACAATAGAGGTACTATAGAGCTTATTTATCCATTTTGACATTTACTGTAATATTGATTTCTTGCTAAAGTTCCAACTACGGCGCACATTTTATGCACTGCCCACATTTTGACTTGTTTATATACAGGTCTGCAGTAAAGGGATAAAATAAAATAAAAAAGCTGGTGGGGTGAGGGAAGCTGAGTGCATCAAAGTGTTCAGATGAAAGAGAAAATGCTGCCTTTTTTGAAAGCTTGGATTAATGGTATCTGACAGCATTTGCTGGAAAAGGAAGTTGCCCATCCCATTTCTTGCAAATGCCATGAAACCTCTCTTAATATCTCTTTGCTGACTGGAAAACTAGACTTTGCTGGGCAATTTTGCACGTGCACCGAAACTTCATATATATGGAAATGTTGGTGTATGGTTTATCATATATTACCCAGTGGAGTGTGGTCCAGCTGGGTAAATAGGGCATGTGCAATCAAGCTTCATTCTCATCTCGCAGTGAGGGAACCACCAGAAGGCCCTTGGAGCTGGATCTCGGTGTCCGAGCTGAACAATGGGGGCGGAAATGCTCCTTCAGGTATACAGGGCTGAAGCCATTTAGGGCTTTAGAGATCAGCGCCAATGCTTTGAATTGTGCTCAGAAACATACTGGGAGCCAGTGTTGATCCTTTAGGACCTGTTTTATATGGTCCCAGCAGCCACTCCCAGTCACCAGTCTAGCTGCCGCATTCTGGATTAACTGCAGTTCCCGGGTCACCTTCAAAGGTAGCCCCACGTAGAGCACATTGCAGTAGTCCAAGTGCGAGATAACCAGAGCATGCACCACTCTGGCGAGACAGTCTGTGGGCAGATAGGGTCTCAACCGGCGTACCAGATGGAGCTGGTAGACAGCTGCCCTGGACACAGAATTGACCTGCGCCTCCATGGTCAGCTGTGAGTCCAAAATGACCCCCAGGCTGCACATGTGGTCCTTCAGGGGCACAGTTACCCCATTCAGGACCAGGGAATCCCCCACACCTGCCTGCTTCCTGTCCCTCCAAAACAGTACTTCTGTCTTGTCAGGATTCCACCTCAATTGGTTGCATTAAACAAGAAGAACAAAGTACACATGAAAATCCATTAGCGTTTTAGTGTCTGCTTTTCTGAATATGCACATTCTGGCATGCAATTTTCTCTAATGTAATGCATTTTTTTAATGTTATTTTCACTAATACACGCATTGTTGTGCATACCTTCCACTGCTATATGGACTTTTTGTACATTTTGGAGGCCTAGAGAACTGCACTGCGACATTAAGAAAAGTGAAACTTTTGAAGGATACCTGTGTTTCAGTTTGGTGTTTTGTTTTGGGAGGTTAGAATGGTTAGGATTCTACTGAAATACAATTTTTTTTTTTTTACCAATCTGTGCTTAGAAGTAAGCTCCACTGAATTCAGTGTGGCTTACTCTCATGTATGTAACACAGACAATCCCAAGCACACGTACCTGTGATTAAGCTCTATTGAGCAGAATGGTACATTCTTCTGAGTAAATGTGTATATAGGATTCCCCTGTGGGGTTACAATCCTGTACACACTTTACTTAGGGGAAAGCCCTGTTGAGCTCAGTTGGACGTCTCCGTAAACTTACTCAGGATTGTGCTCTAATTCTATTAAATGAGGAGACATTTTGGCAGAAACAGGATCGGCTTTTAGTTTGACATGAAGCAAGTTTTTTAAAACACACACACACACAATCCAGGAAGGTTTGTCAGCATCAAGCTAGTCATGCTCTGTTAAACCAGTGTGATCTCTGTCCAACTCCCTCAGGTTAGATTAACTCTGAAGGCCCTAGATTTAGAATGTTACCCTTTTGTGTTTTGATCTCCTGTACGGAGAATCTGAAGAGGTTAATTTTGTTGCAGTGAAGAATGATCTCCCATTTGTAAAAGACATGGATGATTAACTGCTGTTACAAATTGAGCTCTGCTCAAGACATCATGTGCCGGGTTAAAAAAAAAACTTGACCACTTGTAACCATGAATAACCGTTTCCTTTTATTCTTTGCCAGGCTGCATAATCTTGGATCTAAACATCTGACATTAAATCCATCACTTTCTTGGGAGACATGGAAACCATCCACAGCTAGGGTCGCCAGCTGACCAGGAATAAAGAAGCAGAAGCTGGTTTGGTCTGCTCTCGGGCCTTTACCAAGTGGCCTCCTTTGCAGAAATCTGCTTTCCGTGGCTGCATGACATGGGGAGAATGACAGCCTGCCAATGTCTGTAACTCAAGCTGCCATTATAGGCAGAGGAGCAAAGCCCATTAAAAAGCTGGCAACTGTGCAAGAATTCTATAGAGATGGGAAGGAGAGGGCAGTGCCAGTTAAACTGAAAAACAGGAGGCAGGTTCATTACTCAAATGTCCAAATTGCATAGATTCCCATGCATAAGCATTTCACGAAAGCCTTGCAAAATCCCACCCGTCTCTCTTCTTCAGGGAAAGACAGTAACTTTAAAAGATTTGCAGTCTTTGATGGATGAGAGCCAGGTGTCTCTGAAACATCGTTCCATACCACCCTCACAGCTGATGCACTAGCTGGAGGTTTTCTTGGAGGGGGCAGTGCAAAAAAATAATAATGTTGCGGTTTGAAGTGCTGGGAAAATGTTCCACTCCTAGTCTTCCAAATATTTTGGACACTGTGTCTAAGCTACTTAGATTAAAGTAGGGATGGATCAGGTTTTGGTTTAAGATAGAAATCACACTCGTGGAAGAGCTGATGCTGCTAAAAAAAGGGGGGGATGATAATTTTCTGCAGTGTAACCACTTGGGGAAATTAATGAGATAAAGCTTTCTGCATCGCCACCCTGCTGGCAAGGTTGTGGTTCGAGGACCCGACCCCCGTGATGTGGAAAGAATACGCAAGGAGACGTTATATAAGGTTAATGGGCAATGAAAGGCCACAACTTTATTAATTACAGCAGTGAAAAGGTATTGGCTTAGGCATTGGATCTCTCAAGCAAGTGGGTTTATTCACCAGTAGGTGGAGCCTGTTGATGCTAATCCAACTATAGGCTCACCCCTGATGTCACCGAGGGTCGTGCCATGGCCTCCCGCCAAGCAGGCATCGGACAGAATACACGACCGCCAGATTCCTTTAACGGAATACCCCTAAATTGAAGGCATAGGCGATGGCCACACCTAGCTCTTCGACACACCACAACACATTATTCCAATGCCTAACCTACCCACCAATACCACAAAAGTTGTGACGATTGCTACGAGGTAGGCGAAAAAACCAAAAAGCCTAATGCCAAATGGAAAAACTCCTACCAGGCCCCCTAGACAACCAGGGCGACCAACCTAAGGTCCATAGCAAGGCCAATGACCTAAGCCCTAACTCAAAGGGAGTGGAGGGTGGGTGACTCGCAGCGAGACGACGAAGAATGAGGCCGGGCAGAGGCTGGCCCCGCAGCAAAAGGCTGCTGAACACGCCTGGTTGGATGCCTGCTGAGGGGCGTGGGCGCCAGCCAGGTGAGACGGAGGCAGGGGGCTAACGCCCCCTGCTAGGGGCGGTGCTCGGCTCCCGCCCACAACCACTCCCCTCACTTGCAGGGAGGAGAGTCTTTTCGGTTCAAAAAGTACCAGAGCAGGGACAACTGTGGCTGTTATCTGGGTCTTCAAACAGCAGTTTGAACTGCAGGCATTTTCAGATAAAATCCCCTTTCAGAGATGCTATTCTGCATGCAGAAGGGAGAGCAGATCAGCTACACACGAGCATGCCTGTCAGCTGCGGCTGTTTGGCCAACCGTCTAAACAGAGAGCTTATGCAGGGCTAAGCAACCTTTTTACATTCAAAGGTTATTGAACCTTTAGGAATAGGGGTCTCCTAATAACTCTCAGGGGGCATGGGTGGCGCTGTGGTCTAAACCACAGAGCCTAGAACTTGCCGATCAGAAGGTCGGCGGTTCGAATCCCTGTGACGGGGTGAGCTCCCGTTGCTCAGTCCCAGCTCCTGCCAACCTAGCAGTTCGAAAGCACATCTAAGTGCAAGTAGATAAATAGGTACCGCTCCAGCAGGAAGGTAAACAGTGTTTCTGTGCGCTGCTCTGGTTCGCCAGAAGTGGCTTAGTCATGCTGGCCACATGACCCGGAAGCTGTACACCGGCTCTCTCGGCCAATAAAGCGAGCTGAGCGCCGCAACCCCAGAGTCGACCACGACTGGACCTAATGGTCAGGGGTCCCTTTACCCTTTACCTTTAACAACTCTCAACACCCTTAACAGACAAGAGGCCTAGTGCTATTTTCAGATCCCTCGCTGCTAAAATGCCACTTGAAAATGAACAAATGGCAATAGCCACATCAACATGCAGATCAATGTAAATCCTGATGACTTTCCTTAAGGACCCATCGCATTGGCTTCAATATTAAAATCAGCACAACTTTTTTCTTTCGGGCAACCTGCTGCAAAAGGGTGTCATTGATGTACAAGAACCTTTAGCTCTACACAGGATCAAGTCCTAAAAGCAAGCATGATATAAGATTTGCTGGGAAGCCCTACCTAACTAGATATTGGAGCATTTATTATTATTATTATGGCCTGGCTTTTATTTTTGCCAGTGATTCACTTCCTATGAGCAATATATTGGATAGGTGTCTTTAAGACTATAGACTGCCTTGTCAATTATCCCACTGGAATTGTTGTCTCACAAATCACCCTGCTACTCCGCTGGTTTTGTTTGTGCTTTGTGTTCCTCTTGGTTTTAACAATCTCTGACCTTTGACAAAAGAAAACGGAAATGCTTCTTCATAGTAAAAGGAATACAGTGGTACCTCAGGTTACATACGCTTCAGGTTACATACGCTTCAGGTTACAGACTCCGTTAACCCAGAAATATTACCTCGGGTTAAGAACTTTGCTTCAAGATGAGAACAGAAATCGTGTAGCAGCAGCAGGAGGCCCCATTAGCTAAAGTGGTGCTTCAGGTTAAGAACAGTTTCAGGTTAAGAACAGACCTCCAGAACGAATTAAGTTCTTAACCCGAGGTACCACAGTAAAGAGTTCAAAGTGTGGTAATAAGAACATTATTACCATACTGTGTAGAGCTGTGAATGGCCACTGAATGTAGAAAATGTGTGTTTTGAGATTCCCAGTCTCCTCTGGCTGGTGCACCAATGAAGTGATCTGAGGCAGCTGGCTTGGGGCAGCATGCTCCTCCAACCCCACTGGGGCATGGGCCCAGATCTTGGAAGGGTGTGTGTAAATGGCATGTCTTGCCTCAGGTACCAACAGATCTCAGGCCGGCCCTGGTGCCAGGGACATACAAACTAAACCTGGATCGGGTGCGAGAATGCACATCTCCAGTGCTTATATTCAACTCCCCATGTTGAATTTGCCACCTTACTGTATTGAGAGGCAATAGCAACCTAGAACATGCTCTCTCTCTCTCTCTCTCTAAATCCTTATTGAAGACTAAGAATTCTTCCCAGAGTTTCAATGGCAGCTGAATGAACAGCAACTTTAAAAATATGAATCATAACAAGGTTCTGTGACCGCAGTGTTTTTTATGTTTAAAAGAGACATCCATAGTCCGTTGACCCATGTTATTAACATTGCCTTGGCACCCTTTGATTTTGTCCATTACCAAACAGATGGTACAATAGTTACTTTTTGAAGGACTAAGCTAGTATAATAACCACATCTGGAACTAATTTGTAGCTCCCTAAACCAATAGATCACCCAGGTTTAAGAGGGCCTTTTGGTCTAAAAATCTCACACAAGCACAGTCAAATAATCCAAAAGCCTTATGGCTGGTTTCAAGTTGTATCTTGCAGTCCAAACATGGGTGCTTCCCCTCGCCCTCATGTGGCCAATGCTTTGACTAAAAATGGAACATGGATGGTTCTGTTTTCTTGGATCTTGAATTTGTGGCCAGTAGGAGTGAATTGGGTGGGGGCAGGGAGAGCCAAGGAAATCATCAGTCATTTTTTCTTCACAGGGTATTCTGAGAATTGTAGCTCTGTGAGGAGAATAGGGGTCTCTCAGCACCCTTAACAAACCACACTTCCCAAGATTCTTTGAGGGAAGCCATGACGACTTTAAATCTATTGTGTAGATGGGACCTCAGCCACTTGGAGTAGACTAACTTAACCGAAACATTATTCATCCATTGAACAATAACTTGTCAAATCACAGAATTGTAGAGCTACCCGGCGTCCTGTCCCCATGCTAACCTTGCTGCCCTTTGACTGTCTCCCAGCAATTTGCAGTGAAGTTGGTGGCAAGATGTCAGCTAAGCCCGGTTGCCCTACCAACCTCTATTGTAGGACACCCATAAGTTGACAAACTACTCAAGATGCAGCCTAACCAGTGCAGAACAGAATGGAAATAGTGACATTTCATTTTCAAATCTGAGGCTTGTTGACTTTTAAAAATCAGAACTATAGTAATTCCCCAAGCCCTGCAGATGATGTACAGGAGGTTTGGCCTTTGTGATAGGGGGATGTGGGTGTTATTGTAATCTGTGGCTTACTTATTATCATTTATTAAGTTCCATTTTGAACTAAAGACTCCATCTTGGAGTGCCTTAAGCAGCTGACTCCAGAAAGCTGTTTCTGCTACACATTCTCCTCGATTGGCCTTAATGTTGAGAAATTTTCTATGCTTATTAATGATTTTTTTAAAAACAAACAAACATCCCCTTACAGTGTTCTTATTTTTAACAAATCCTGGAGCCACCACTATTTTTTCATCTTAGCATAATGAAATCTATCACAGCAAGCACTCAAGTATATCCGTATTGCCACTGCCTCTTGTGTCATCCAGGTTCACAGTAGCAGCAGCAAAAGGTTGGCCGGGGGCAGGGGGGAGGCAGGACCCAGTAGACCTTGGACTGGCTCAACCTCACCTCTTCCCATCCTCAGAAACCCTACTTTGGGGCTTTCAGCCCACAAGTTTAGTGGCTGGCAGGAGGCTGGCAGAACCAGCAAAAGTGAATGGAGGGATGCCACTGCCTTGTCCAGTCCTCTCACATCCCAGAGTAAGGGGGGTGGATGGATTGCAGCCTACGATAAGTGACCTACAATAAATTAAGAGTCAAAAAACAGCACAAAAACAAAAAGAATGCATTAAAACAAAACCAGCACAATGATGCATAAACAGACACAGCAAAACACGAGCAGGAGAAAACAGCACCTTTATTTCTGGTATTTACACACCCACTAGAGATGTTCCCTGGACCATAAAGAAGACTGATCGTCGAAGAATTGATGCTTTTGAATTATGGTGCTGGAGGAGACTCTTGAGAATCCCACAGACTGCAAGAAGATCAAACCTCTCCATTCTTAAGGAAATCAGCCCTGAGTGCTCACTGGAAGGACAGATCCTGAAGCTGAGGCTCCAATACTTTGGCCACCTCATGAGAAGAGAAGACTCCCTGGAAAAGACCCTGATGTTGGGAAAGATGGAGGGCACAAGGAGAAGGGGACGACAGAGGATGAGATGGTTGGACAGTGTTGTCGAAGCTACCAGCATGAGTTTGACCAAACTGCGGGTGTCAGTGGAAGACAGGAGTGCCTGGCATGCTCTGGTCCATGGGGTCAAGAAGAGTTGGACATGACTAAACAACCAACAACAACAGAGATGTTCCGCTTCCCATCAAATACCTGGGAGAAGAGGTGTTTATGATGGCTCCAGGTGGCACTCACTGTAGCCACATCAATATTATAATGTGCAAAAAAGGGGGGTGGTTTAAGTTGGGCCTTTACTCCTGAATATTTGGCATTTCTTTGTTAACTGCAGAGGCTGAACATTTTAGCCTGCTACCAACGTTGGTCAGGACACCCATCCTGCTCAGATAAGCACAGATAATAACAAATCCCGAGCCAAAATCACTACCCAGCTCCCTGCTTCATCTTTTCGGGTTCCCAATTCCCAGTCAACCCATTTCGTGTTCCTGCAGGCTGTTTCCTGTCACCAAGATCTAATGAGGGATTCTCAAGGTCTAATGAGGCAGCCCAGAACTGCAGATAGTCTTACAGTGGGCAGGGAAGACTGGTTTTATTGGTTACATCTGCCTTGCAGATTGCCCATGAGTCATTGCTTGCTCTATCCATTACTTGTTGTGTGGTTTCTCTTTAATAGAAGAAAAGAAGACGACTTGTGCAAAGCCTTTCCTCTTGTTTCTGTAGGCATTTCCATGTGCAAAAAAGTGGTATTGGCTGCATCCAGATGCAACAATAAAAGCAGGGTCATCAACATGGTTCTCTCTAGATGTTTATGGATCTCAGCTCCCACCCACCCATCCCCATTAGCCATGGTAATCTTGCCCCAGATCTGGAGCAGATAAAGTCTGCATGCTAAGAGGTACTATTCCAGTGAATAGGAGAGGCTGGAAGAATCTTCATGTCTTGATTGTGGGCTTCTTAGAGGACTCTGGTTGGCCATTGTAGAAAGCAAGATACTGGACTAGTTGAGAATGTCATCTAATCCAACTAGGATCTTCTAGTGATGTTGAGGTTCACACATAAATACAATTTTCTAGAATATCATCATCATCACCATCACAACACTAAAATCCTAACAAGTGGGGATGTGGTAAAGAGCCAGCTGGGAAAGCTTGTCAGAATAAAACTTTCTGGAAAGTGCAAATAGTGGACCCCTGTGGAATGTCAGCAGGACTGTTGTTCCACAGAATGGGGCAGCCACACAAAAAGCCCTGTTCTTAGTTATTGTGGTGTCAGCTTCTGAGAGCTTTGGAAATTGCAGGAGAGACTCTCCCACAAACACTGCCAGATGTATAAGGGATAAAGCAGTCTCTCAAGTAAGCTGGTTTTGAGTGTTATAGGGCTGTATATGTTAGGACCGACAGCTTGAACTAGGTGCAGTAGCAAATTGTCAGCCACTGGAAATTTTGTGCAAGAAAGGTGTTCTATGCTGTGGTCATCCACACAGAATGGGACACAAGTTCTACTACAGTGGTACCTCAGGTTACAGATGCTTCAGGTTACAGACTCTGCTAACCCAGAAATAGTACCTTGGGTTAAGAACTTTGCTTCAGGATGTGAACAGAAATCGTGTGGTGGTGGCGCAGCGGCAGCGGGAGGCCCCATTAGCTAAAGTGGTCCTTCAGCTTAAGAACAGTTTCAGGTTAAGAACAGACCTCCAGAACGAATTAAGTTCTTAACCCGAGGTACCACTGTATTTAACCCAATTTGTCGGTGTAATTTGCTGGTATCTGCTTAGGTCTATAAATAGATAATTGTTTGTGAGGCGGGGGATGCAACCCACAATTACACAGCACTTGAAATGGGATTGTGTCTCCAATACTGATCATCACTTTGTCTTTTAAAAGCATATTTTTAGTTTGATTTCAAAGAAATAAAATTAGCTGTAATTAGCCTTTATTCAGTTCACAGGAAACTGCTTTGTGGAACAATTTCACTGTTCTCATTCATGTGATCAATGAAG
Organism: Podarcis raffonei; assembly: GCF_027172205.1. NCBI lineage: Eukaryota > Metazoa > Chordata > Lepidosauria > Squamata > Lacertidae > Podarcis > Podarcis raffonei. The sequence goes on from NC_070612.1 coordinate 21,989,945, forward strand.
AGTTTCCACTTTCCTGAATGTAAGAATAATCATCTCCACTTGAGGGCACCAATTCACATCCTATTACCAGAGTTAATGGCCTCAAGTTGCCTCTGAAATGAACACACTTAGTGGCTATTTATATTCTTTTGCCACTTTCCCACAAAATTGTGGCTGAAGTGACTCACAACGTATCAAATGGATGACAAGGAATACAGTGGTACCTTGGTTTTTGAATGTCTCGGAAGTCGAACGTTTCAGTTTTCGAATGCTTTCCGGAAGTTGAACATTGCACGTGTCTTCCGTATTGAGTTTTCTGTAAATAAATGCTTTCGGGAGTAATTGCTTCGGTTTTTGAACATTTCGGAAGTTGAACAGTCTTCCGGAACGGATTACATTTGAAAACCAAGGTACCATTGTATAACAATTTAAGAACACCTCACACACTAGGAACAATTAGATACAATCACATTGTCAGTTATGAGAGCCAGTGCAGTGTACTTATCAGAGTGGCAGGTTAGGACCTGGGAGACTTAGCTTCAGCCAACATACCTCACAGGGCTGTTGTGAGGATGAAATGGAAATGACAAGAATCAGCAAGACCCCACCTTGAGCTCCTTAGAGGAAAGATCTTTGAGGTCCTTGGAGAAAAGGTCTTTTAGCTCCCAACAACAGTCTCTAGCAGGTGTAGGACCAGTTCCAAAGGCAACCCCATACGGAGCTCATTACAGCAATCCAGTCTTAAGGTTACCACTTCATAGGCTACAAGGGGCAAATTACCATGAAGCAGATACAGCCAGATGAAGCTGGTAAAAGCCTCTCCTAGCCAGTGAGGTCATTTGGGCCTTGAATGCCAGAGATGTATTGAGGAGGACCCCCAAGCTATGTACCTGCTCCTTTAGAGGGAATGCAACTGGCCTTAACTTCTGGAACAACCTTACATTAATTAAATGTAACTATCATTTTTGCTTTGCATTTAATACTAGATTGCTCTGTTTGTATGTAACACTAAATTTATCCCATGCATTATTTTGAATTTTATGGTGTGTCCTGTATTCTGTATATCTGCATTTCCAGCGTTCTCTGTTTTGATGTTTTGAATGTTTACCATAAGCCAGTTTGGACGCAGCTCTTTGTGGGAAAGCAGCATACAAGTAAAATTGATTGATCTATCAAATATATAGCCCACCCTTTTCCTCAAAATAGCCCAGAGCAGCAAACCTTTCTGTGATTTAAAAAAAAAATGATTAAAAATAAAATCATTTTTAAAATGTTTTGATTTGTTACTCACCCATTGTTTTTAAATTGTGGATTAAAATACAGGGCAATATTCAACAAAGGTGTCCCATCAGTGCAAGGATTTCAGCTTCCACAATGGAACTCCCACTCCCCAAATACAGACCCTCCAAGTGTCCCTGCTTTTTCTTAGGCCGCCCATATTTTCAATGGAGAGATGTTGGAGGGTATGGAGTTATTCGACCCCTGGGTCTGAAGGCAGCCCTGGATAGGGAAGGTTTTTTTAAAATGTTTAATGTTTTGATATATTTTATATATATATGTTGGAACCTGCCCAGAGTGGCTGGGGCAACCCAATCAGATGGGTGGGGTATAAATAGCATTATTATTATTATTATTATTATTATTATTATTATTATTGAGTAGGGAAACCCTATTTTCATCAGAGAAATACTGGAGGGTATGCAAATATGCTCCATAGTGGTGGAACCCTTAGAACAAGTTTGGGGGGGGGGTGCACAGGGGTAAGGAGAGGGTGGAAGTTCTGTTGCACAAGGAGCAATCATTCTGCTAATGGAACATGTTAGTTGCATACCTTCCAATGCTTTTCAATGCATTCATCTGTAAAATACACATTCTATACACATGCACATTTTTTGCGAACCCTTAGGGCGTTGCAAAGTCTAGAGAGGTGAATAATCTGACTGGAAGCATCAGGCACCTGAGGGATAGCTCAGTCGGTAGATCAGTCTAATGTGAAAAGCAGGCCAAATTCACCCCTCTCCCCATCCCTAGAAATAAGCATATGTGTGAGAGGGGTGTGTGTGTTTGTGTTTCATGCCACAACCACTGATGTATCCTCAGGCCAAAGGAACTGAAACTGATCCCATAAAATGAAACCAGACAGTGCTCTGGAAATCGCCAGTGGTACAGTACCAACAATTTCCAAATGTTTCCACACCAATTTCCCATTGCCCATATCATGGCTCCTACTGAACAAATGCCTTTGACTCAGCTCTGACTTTAATTAACAGGGAATTGAAGATGTCATTTCCCAAACATTTGTGAGAATGTTCTGGCTCGCTGGGCTTTGGGAGAGTAGTAGCCATCCTTCTTTTCCGCATAGTTCATGAGAGCAAATCAACAGACAGTTGAATATGTAGCCTTTGTATTAGTGACTTATAAGTTCTACATCTGAAATTTGTTCAGAAGATGAAGGAGTGGTGATGGTATGTTTGTTTTGGTTTATTATATCCTGAAGCTGAGGCTCCAATATTTTGGCCACCTCATGAAAAGAGAAGACTCCCTGGAAAAGACCCTGATGTTGGGAAAGATGGAGGGCACAAGGAGAAGGGGATGACAGAGGATGAGATGGTTGGACAGTGTTCTCGAAGCTACCAGAATGAGTTTGACCAAGCTGCAGGAGGTAGTGGAAGACAGGAGTGCCTGGCATGCTCTGGTCCATGGGGTCACAAAGAGTTGGACACGACTAAACGACTAAACAACAACAGCAATCCAACTTGTGTCACTGGACGTAAAGGTGGGATGGGCACAGAAGTAAAAAAATTTAAAAAGGAATAATTTGGGACTGGGTTCAGCTAGCTAGTCCTGCTAAGGGAAGCCCTTGAAAGGACTTCTGCTGCCACTATGGGGCTTCCCTCATCTCTGTCCTCCAAATTGGCTTGGGGTGAGTGGGAGAACCCCCAAAACAGCACACAGGGGAAGAGAGTAGGGGAGATAGTTCCATCAGGCGAGCAGAAACGCTTGCACTGAAGGAGCGAACACTGTAGCACTGTGTTGAATCCCTCTCATGGTCCTCAAAAGAATAATAAAATTAAGATGGAAAGGACTCCAAATGTCTCAAAAGCTATAAAATACATTTCTGTAAGTACTGGGAATGTAATATCTCTCAAATAGATGAAAAAAATCCACAGAAACACACACAAAAATGATACTTTGTTTTGTGACATGTCCAGTGTGGTCAGTTTTACTCACAGAACATGGAGAAATATTATTTTGCTGTGTTCCCATTAAGGGATGAAGTTGCCGCCAACAACAATGAAAATCCAAGAACAAATGGGCTGTTCAGTTCTTTGTCAGAAATTCAAACCTTCACAGATAATCACCTTTGCCTTACCACTGCTCTGCGGGGTAAGATTTTTGTAAGCTGTTGCGATGATCTGCTGTATGCATTGCTGATTCCAGCGGCGAAAGCGGCGCTGGGAGAATTGCTCAAAGCATTTTCTGTCTGAAAAGGAGGGCTAATATGGAGTGCAGATCCATATGTAGCACAACCTGGCCATATTGTGAAGCAGGCTTAAACACGCGAAGAGACCTGCTGGATGAGGCCCATTTAGTCCAGTGGCCAACCATGGGAACCCTACAATGCAACAAGAGGAATAGGGCAAGATTAAATGAATGAGCCCTGCGAGGGGAGACCTGAGGAAGGACTTCTGGTTGTGAAACATGGCTTTCACCCACTCTTCTCCTCCAAATTGGCTCTGGGGGAGTAGGGAGAACCCCTGGAAGAGAAGGGAGATTGTAAAAATGCTGAGTTCTTCCTCCTATTAATGATGATGCTGGAGTATATTGTCTTTGTGGAGGAGAGGTCTGCTGTTCATTAAAAATGGGGCAGGGGGAGTCCCCATGCCTACTGGGTGTGCACAGTCCCTACTTCAAGTGTTTTTTGAGACTAAGGGAATGGGAGGTCTGTGGCTCATAGAAAAACAGGTGATACACACATGTTCTCAGAGCACCTCATATGGTGCTTTAGTTTTTGATTAGTAGTAAATAATAACAGCAATTATAATCACTCCTCACAGTAGTGCTTTAGGGTTGGCATAGAGTAAGTGCAAGATGCTTCGTGGATCTAGGGATTAGGACAGCACTCATCAATGCCGGGATCAATTTAAACTGCCCTTGAAAACCAGACGGTTTCATTTCAAGTAATGCCAGAGGTTATTAGCTTAGTCAAGCTTCCACGAGGCCCTGCTTCTTCTTGTTTTTTTTTTTTTTTTGAGATGAAACACTTTTAACCTTGTAATAGAATGACTTGCATCCCAAATGGCGTGTTTTGTGAATCAAAGTTCCCAGAATTTCAACATATCTCTGGAGGGAATGACGTCTCTGCTGGCGTTTGTTTTCCTCTTCCCACCTCAGAATACCTTGTTTAGTAGTACGTTGCTAAAGAGCGATTGATCTCTGTTATCTGGAAGGGAAGGGGAGCCAAGCAAAGAAAGCAATATTTTTCAATGTCCTGTTAGATTTGTCCTGTGTTTCTGCCCCATCCCGCTCCACAGATACATTGTAGATTACCAATGTCAGTGAATACATACACACACAACCGTATTTTTCCGTCTATAGGACACCTCCTTGTTTAAGACCCCCCCCCCTATTTTGGGGTACTCAATTTTAGGAAAATGAGGGGAGATGGCCCAAAGTTGTTGAGCCTCCCCCCCCCACAGCTGTGGGTGGGAAACACTCCCTAGATCATTTCCCATGCGCAGCGGCATCAGGGGAAGTTGCTCTCAGGAGCACAACCTCCTCTGATGCCGCCACGCATGGGAAACGACCCAGTATTGGACAACCCCAGTTTTTGACGTGCTTTTTGAGTAAAAAAACTTCATCCAATACACTTAATATATATATATATATATATATGCACCTTTATTAAACAATGTGTCACAAAAAGTAACACTGGGGTTCAGTTGATGTCTCCATCCAAAGCCGAACTGTAGTTATTTCTGCTGGACGTCATTCAGAGACACGCATGCTGGCATGGCTGCTGCTTACGTGGTGAGGCTGGGGTGGCAGTGATGTCAGAGCTGTGCAGTTACACTGGTTGGAGCACCAGATTGATGCAGCTGGTGGCATCATGTGAGCCTGACCTGGCCGCCATCCCAGCATCAGGAGGGTGGCTCTGCAGTGGTGTCCCAGCACCTGTGCCCCTATATCATTTATGTACATGTCCCTTGACAAATAACGAATATAAGAGGTTTCTACCGCAACAATGGAGAATGGATTGGAAAGAAGACTCAGGGTGAGAGGTAGACTGTGTACAACATGTTCAGGATACCACTATCCCCTTTAAAAAAAACCTTCTAGCGTAGCGAATGTGCATGCAGAGAACAAGTCCATAGAATTACAAAACCTTTGAAATACAATAATGCAACGCTCTTCTTGAAAATGCAATAATTGCATACTTTCCCTCCATTTGATACAGTGGTTATTGCTCCTCTTGTCCAAGGCGTTACTGAAACCAAAATCCTAAACCAGAATCCACCACAACCTTCTTGAATGGACCTAACTTTCTAATGAACCAGACCCAAACGCAAAAAGACACTATTTCCCAGAGTATGAAGATTGCAAACTCTTGAAGACATCCAGATTTTGTGGCTCAGACTCTTCTCTCGCCAGTTAACACTCCTGATAAAATTGTGAGAGTGAAAGCAAAGCAAAATGTTGGACATTAATTGTTCTATCTTGCCTACTTCAAAGCTCTCTAGATGGTAAAAAAAAAGCATGTGACCATTAATAAACAAAACAATACCCCACCCAGACAATGAATGTGACTTCTTCGTTTAAAAGGAAAGAATGAAAGAATACCAAGGACAAGTTCCAGATAAAGCTTTGTTTATGACTGTATTATGCTAAGAGTAAATGACTTTGGACCACAGTAGATTAAAAGCCATGAGCGTTTATATATATTAGTAGTCTGGTTTTTCTCCTTCAGAAAGGTTGTTTTTTGTTTTGTTTTTTAAAACCTATTGTCTTTTCAAAGCACACTCACATTGAAAACCACACTGACCCAATTCAAAGATATTTACGTATGACAAAGCATTGTGTGCAACTACTGCCATGTATTAAAATCCCACATGCAAGCAACTACATGGTCATCAGATGTGGGTACATATTTGAAGACTCAGAGATCAAAGACTCAGAAAGGGATGGCTTCATCTAGCCAGTGCAGGAGTACCAAATTGGAAAGTCACACAAGGGCTCAGTCACCAATTATACATTAGATGATAGATAGATAGATAGATAGATAGATAGATATATAGATAGATGATAGCTAGATAGATAGATAGATAGATAGATAGATGATAGATAGATAGATGATAGCTAGCTAGCTAGATGATAGATAGATGATAGATAGATAGATAGATAGATAGATAGATAGATAGATAGATGATAGATAGATGATAGATGATAGATAGATAAATAGATAGATGGATGATAGATTAGATAGATAGATGATAGATAGATAGATAGATGATGATAGATATAGATAGATAGATAGATAGATGATAGATAGATAGATAGATGATAGATAGATAGATGATAGATAGATAGATAGATAGATAGATAGATGATAGATAGATAGATAGATAGATAGATAGATAGATAGATAGATGATAGATGATAGATAGATAAATAGATAGATGGATGATAGATTAGATAGATAGATGATAGATAGATAGATAGATAGATAGATGATGATAGATATAGATAGATAGATAGATAGATAGATAGATAGATAGATGATAGATAGATAGATAGATGATAGATAGATAGATAGATAGATAGATGATAGATAGATAGATGATAGATAGATAGATAGATAGATAGATAGATAGATAGATGATAGATAGATGATAGATAGATGATAGATAGATGATAGATAGATGATAGATAGACAGACAGATAATAGATAGATAGATCCCATTATAAGAACAGGGTGAAGAAAACAAAAAACAAAGCGAAATATATACATAAAAATGTGTATCAACCAATGAAGGAGGCAGACATGCCTCCTCTTGCTCTAACATCAGGCCTGAAGCTGTTTTTGCTGTAATTACAAGTATTTTGCCTGCATTTATTTTAATACTGTTGCTGATAAACAAATGCTTGACTGTGAGTAAACTATATGCTTTAAACTTACTTTTCAGTCTGTAACCTGCTTCACTGACGAGCAGGGAAAACAAAGGGGGAGATCAGCCTAATGGCTAATTTCTATGCTTTCAGTTAAACTGCCTAATAAAATGGGGTTGAAACTCTGTCAGTCCTTTGCTTTTAAGTGCAAGCGATAAGCTGATTCTTTTGGCATTTAGCTCACACATGTGGGTCACAGAGGATAAAATATAGTTAATATATCTCCTCATCTACCTAATAAAAACCTATCACTCATTAGCTCCAGCCAGCATGGCCAGTCAGGGATGATGGGAACCGCAGTCTGGCCTGCTGGTTTCCCACCCATGATCTAAAATAAGAAACAACAGACAGTGCAAAGTTATTTTTTAATATGATTTTTTAAATTAAATTTCCTGTTTTACAAATTCAGATAAACATTTTACATACTTAAGTTATCAGTGACTTCCCCTCTTCTCTTTCCATGGTTCATTTTACATATCTTATATCTCTGCATATTTTACAAAAACTATGTCAGTTGGTTTTCCATTATTGCGTCCATCAAAACTTATTTACACTGTTGAATTTATCTTAATGCCGCCAGCATTTTCAGCTGTACACAATTATTTTCCACATATTCAATAAACGTTTTCCAATCTTCTTTAAATGTATGTTTTTCTTCTTCTATTATTCTATATGTTAAATCTGCAAGTTATGCATAGTCTGTCAACTTAAGTTGCCAATCTTCTTTGGTTGGGACAATTTTTGTCTTTCTGAAGCTTGTGGTCTCAACTTGCAATGGTCTTCTTTTTCTAATTTCTCTTCAACTGGTGTACTTGTCGGAAGGTGAGGTGCAACTCATTTCACTTAGAAACATCTGTGTGGGGTTAAGGCAGATAGAGTAGAAGACCTCCAGATTCCTAAACTGTCTATGTTTCTTTCATCTCTGTGCTGACCTGTCCTTTGAAGTCAAAGTGATGTGTGATGAGTTGCATCTTCTATGATTTTGGCTCCTCTCTCTCACACTTTTATTAATGGATGGAAACAATATAAATTTAATTCAGCTGCAATTTGGTCTCCACTGAAACAACCCCAAAGATTCCCTTTGCTAGATGGCTACAACATCATTTCCATAATAGTGTTTACAATATCATTACTGTTATTCTTCCGTACACATACAAAATGTACCTTTTCAAAAATCCAAGAAATTAGACAGATGTGGTTATCAAAGTTAATAAGACTTGCATCCCCAGTTTTTAAAAAGGTGGAAATAAACTGGTTCAAATTCATTTCTTAGCTGTTGTCTTAAAGAAAAGAAATATATTTCTGTTTGAAAAGAAACAGACTGGTAAAAAGCTTAACAAACTGTTTCATAATTTGCCAAATAGATTCCATCTGTGTAAGCTAATATAACATAAACGATGGTTTGTTTTATTCTGCTGAATAGCATCAATTCCAAGTCTGGCATATTAACATGTGTCATAATGTAGCTGTTCTTCAGATCCTCCACCGCACAGTCCATTGGTTAATGTATTGATTTACATGCATTGTGGTGGGTTTATTAACATATGTCTGTATTGTGCATTAATATCCCCCTTGTAGCCACATGCCTTAACTGCAAGGTCTGCGTGTTAATAGTAAACTTACTCTTTAAAACAAAAGGCAATATCTGTTCTCTCAATTAATGCTTTGACGTTGCTATTAATTTTGGAGCGTTTCCCTGTTAAGACACAAAAGAACAGGATCATATGGTGTTATGCAATATAGTCAATTCTAGGATCAAAAACCCCTTGGATTTAACGGGAGAGAAGGCATTTACAAATTCACATGCACTGTTAAGCTATGAAACTAAAGGCACTTCCTTCAATCACACTAGAAGCAGGCATGTTCTACAGCAGTCTTCCCCAACTTGGTGCTTCCACGTATTTTGGGCTCAAGGAGGTTGCAAAAGGATGTACTATGCTTTGCTGCTGCTACTCCAACTCCTGATCTTCCCCGCTCCCTGGGCTTTTTATCTTGTTCTTTTACCATGGGTTAGTGGTCTCTCTGCTGGTTAACCACCCATTCAATGAGGGTCTCTGCCACCCAGGTGACTTTCAACTTTTTTGTAAGTCTAAAGAACATTGCAAACCACAGCAGCAGCACAGGCCCTTGCCTGGTCACCTCACCCAGAATGCCTTGCGCTGTAGAAGGACCCTCTTGACCTTTCCTATAGTGAGGCATGGAAGAGGAGGTGGTAACTGAGGACCAGCTCCAAATAAAGATCTCAAATCCAAATGTCAGCACAAAACAATCAGTAATTTTTGTTGCCATCTAGGAATTTACCGTATTTTTTGCTCTATAAGACTCACTTTTTCCCTCCTAAAAAGTAAGGGGAAATGTGTGTGCGTCTTATGGAGCGAATGCAGGCTGTGCAGCTATCCCAGAAGCCAGAAAAGCAAGAGGGATTGCTGCTTTCACTGCGCAGAGATCCCTCTTGTTGTTCTGGCTTCTGAGATTCAGAATATTTTTTTTCTTGTTTTCCTCCTCCAAAAACTAGGTGCATCTTATGGCCTGGCGCGTCTTATAGAGCGAAAAATACGGGCATGCTGGCTTAGATATTGCCTTTTAGTTCCTTCTGCAGGTTCCCCACCACCACCACCTTGGAAGGACATCTTTGCCACATGCCTCTCTTAGGGGTGTGCAGATTTCAGAGAGGGTAAGAGGCTATTTATTTATTTAGGGACACGGGTGGCGCTGTGGGTTAAACCACAAAGTCTAGGACTTGCCAATCAGAAGGTTAGTGGTTCGAATCCCCACGACGGGGTGAGCTCCCGTTGCTCGGTCCCTGCTCCTGCCAACCTAACAGTTTGAAAGCACGTCAAAGTGCAAGTAGATAAATAGGTACCGCTCCGGCGGGAAGGTAAACGGCGTTTCCGTGCGCTGCTCTGGTTTGCCAGAAGTGGCTTAGTCATGCTGGCCCCATGACCCGGAAGCTGTACGCCGGCTCCCTCGGCCAATAAAGCGAGATGAGCGCTGCAACCCCAGAGTCGGTCATGACTGGACCTAATGGTCAGGGGTCCCTTTACCTTTTAAGAGGCTATCTGCATGTTGTCTCCAAATTTGTTTCATGTGTGTGTTCAATTGTGATGTCCATTTGGACTTTTCTAAAAAGAGGAAAAATAACCAATTTTGAGGGAAAGATATGAGGTGAGAATTGGTATGAAGAGAGGGTCCTTTCCTCACCCTGTCTCCTGCCTCTAAGTCCTGCCACATCAGTATATACTCTTCCACAATGATTTTTAAATGTGTGCCTGTCCTTGTAGATAGGGAAAGGGGAAAGGGTTAAGCCCTCCAGCCATTTCGCTCATAAGTGCCCTGTCCAAAGTTGACTTTATTCTTTTTCCATTGCCATTGGTCATGCATGCCTTTAATATTTGGCCAGTGCCTCCATGACCACTAAATAACATCTGCTTAGGGACCTTTGGGCTCTTTGTGATGAACAAAACAGTTGACATGAGACTACAGCTTTCTCCAACCTGATGCCCTCCAGATGTTTGGGACTACAGCTGCCATTATTCATGGCCATTGGCCATTCCACTTGAGGCTGATGGGGGCTGGAGTCCAAACTGGCCAGTCCATTCATTAGGCAAATTGGGACAACCGTCTCAAGCAGTGGGTTCAGGGATAGAGGAGACTGATGCTCCCTGTGCTTCTACTGCACACCAGGCCCTGCTCCCATCATTAATGTAAACTATTGTGGGTATCAACATTGCCATATTACAGCCAAAAAGTTTGTTGAAAAAGGGAGACTCCAGTTAGTACAAAGTCACTTAGTTGGAACTCATTGGCAAATTGTACAGTGTTTATATTGGTCTCAAAAACTTGGGAGTTGATAGCTCACTACCAAAAGTACAGCTTCCGGAAAATGGGAACAACTGGAAGGCTTTCCCTGTGGGCTCTAAAATCAGGCCTACTCAGGCTGGAAGAAGCCAGTCGGAGGCCATGATGGAATCTAGCTTCAGCTATGCTGTCCATAGCACTGTGACATAAGAACAATATGAAGAACCTGCTGGATCAGGCCAATGGGCATCTCACAGTGGACACCCTGATGCCCATGGGAAACCATCAAGGAGGAACAAGCAGGAACCTTCCTGCAGTTTCCAGCAACTGGTATTCAGACGCATACGTTCTCCAAGCATGCAGACAGAGCAGAGCCATCATTTACTAGTAACCATTGACAGCCTTCTCCCCCCTGAATTTGCCAAATCCTCTTTTAGAATAAGGTTACCAGATGTCCCCGTTTCCCGGCGACAGTCCCCAGATTTACAAATCAGTCCCCTAACAAAATCCATCTATTTAGCAGGAAGTTGAAAATTGTCCCCGGATTCTTTGAGAAAAATCTGGTAACCTTATTTTAGAATCACCCAAGTCAATGGCCATCACTGCCTCCTCTGGGAGCAGGCACCGTTTGTGCCGTGCAAAGAAGCACTTTTTAAAAAAATCTGTCCTAAAAGAAAATTAATGATGTATGTATCTATTAACTTTTGCATTGGTGGAGCTGTTGGCATAAAAAAACCACCGCAAAACATGTTCATCTTATGTTATCCATATGTCTCTAACACAAGGCTCCTCCAGACTGATGGAGGCTTGTTTGTTTGTTTGCAAGTGTATATTTTGCAATACGTCATTGGAGCAACAATAGTGTATTAGTGGTGGATTTATGCTAGACCATCCACACATTTTGCTTTCTTAGTTGTTCTGCTTCCTCAACATTATTGCATTATTGCCATCTTGAGGGGCAATCTTGCGCGAGAGTGCAGCAAAAGTCAAACAACCATAATGAGTGCAAATCATCACAAAGCTTATGGAATCTTAGGCAACAATAACAGTGCATGGGTCTACTCAGTAGTATGCCCCACTGTGTTCACGGGGACTTGCTCCCAAGTAAGGGCACATAGGGCTGCAGCTTGGCTGTGCTAGTCTTTAAGGAGCTAGAAGACTCTGTTCTTTAGGCTATGGCCGTTTGGCTACCCTTCTGGAACAACCAAACATGTGCAACATCCATCATAAAAACATAAAAAGAAGACCTGCGTGCCTTGACCTGTCTTTGGCTACCAACATGGTGGGGGGTTCATAAATATGAATGGTTAATGGCAATGGATAAGGTTACTTGCAGAGTGTCATAGGACTAACTGCTAATCCCCACTCTTAAATTCCACATACGATTAGTAAATTTGCAGATGATACAAAGTTAGAAGGTGCTGCAGGCACGGGCAATGACTGCCAAATTGCATCATATTTCGAGGGGGGCAGGAAAGGAGCTGGAAGTCACAAACTGTGATTCAACACCAAAAATATGTAAGAGTACAACTGTGAAATAATAATCTATATAATAATGATATTCTCCGCGGAGCAGTGAAAAAATTAGAAAGCCGGTGTGAAAAAGAAAGGCGGTGTGTGATGATAGCTGGCAGCAACCTACGGCTCCGACAATCTGATCCAGCCCCTATCCAGTCTGGGGTGGTGGTGGGGTGTTGCATCTGGCCCTGGATGGGAGTGAGAAATGTGGGCACGTGTTATATACTGAGTTGAATAGGATCCAAAATGCAGCAGTCTGATTGGTCCTAGAACAATAGGATCCAGAATGCAGCAGTCGGATTGGTCCTAGAGCAATAGGATCCAGAATGCAGCTGTCAGATTGGTCCACAGGAGCCACCCAATCCAACTCCAGGTGGAAGTGTATCCGCAACCTGATTGGCCTACAGGAGAATCCCAGAATTAGCCAATCATGTGGGGCCCATTGTGTAAATAATGTATATAAAGCAGACATTTTGGGGGAACTTCCATTCCTCCTCACCACTATGAGCTGAATAAAGAGCATGAAATCCACTCTCGACTCTGAGTATATTTCAGCATGCATGCAGGAGATGGAGCCAGGAGGGCTATATAAGCCCAGCCCATTGCACACAGCTGTTTTGGTGCTAGCGAGATCAGCCATGATGATGAAGAAAAAACAGTGGTGGCCCAAGTGAGCCATGGCCGGCGGTAGGAGTCTGATTCCCCCTATCTGCAGTGGAAAAAGCACCAGCAGGATTTAGAGTGGCAGGAACAAGCAGGTAGGGAGGGGGGAGAAGGAGAGAAGGTCTGAGGTTATTAGCCAAGGGATTCTGGGCACAGGCACTGCCATTGCCAAGTGCTCTTCCCCAAACCCCATTAAACTGTCCCAAAAGAAAGGTGGCAGCAGCTCAGAGATGACAGCAAGGGGAAGAATGGAACAATAGGGTGAGTTGAAGTGCCCAGAGAAGCAAACCTGAGCTGAGAGCCCATGGAAAGCAGATGCTGCTGCCGGGAGGCTATTGCAGTGGCTTCCCGCTACCCACACAAGGCTGGACAAGCAGGTCCTATGTACCCTTTGAATGCTCCTCCATCTCTTTTGCCACCAATGTATTGTCTACATTGCCATCCACTAGAGTCTAAAAACTAGCTAGTACAGTGGTACCTCTGGTTAAGTACTTAATTCGTTCCGGAGGTCCGTTCTTAACCTGAAACTGTTCTTCACCTGAAGCACCACTTTAGCTAATGGGGCCTCCTGCTGTCGCTGTGCCGCCGGAGCATGATTTCTGTTCTCATCCTGAAGCAAAGTTCTTAACCCAAGGTACTATTTCTGTGTTAGTGGAGTCTGTAACCTGAAGCGTATGTAACCTGAAGCATATGTAACCCGAGGTACCACTGTACTAAGAAGAGCATGCTAGTGCTGGAGTTAGTTGCTCTTTCATAACAGACTCTTTCCTGTTACACCAGTAACCTAGAATGACCTAGAGTGCATTTTTTTGAAAAAGAAAGACCTGATAAAACTCTGGTTTTTGTTTGGTTTTGCTGGATGAACCATCTGTAATCAGTAAAATGACATTACAACACTTCCGTTTGTTCTATTCGCTGAGTTCATCTAAGTGGGAGTTCAAGAGTGTTTGGCTTCTCTTTCTATGACTTTGGGCCAAGAGGTAAGTCCACAAGCCACTGTTGATTCTGAGACACGAAGCCCTTTGATGCCTCATCGTACAAACGCACAGTTAAGTCACAGAACTCCAGGGGCTTGTCCTGGCTTTGGTACATGAACTGAGCCAAAACTACTCGCAGTTCCAGCAGTGTTGACAGACACTTCCACATCCTGACAATTTTTCAGCACTCTCTGCGCACACAAACAGCAGTTCACCTGTATGTTTCAGTTGCCTCGCCATTGTACTGTTGTCCCCAAGACCTTATCCTGAGATGCTTCATTTGTGTTACCTTGCGGTACAGAATTGGGCACGCGACATAGACATTCTCCAATTGGGGTTCTCAGCACATGAAAGAATCTCACCAAAAAGGTCCTCTGGTTCCTTTGCTGCTCACTTTTAGATGGCAAGTGAAAATGGCTGGCAGACATTTTCTGATCCCTGAGTGGATTCAGTCATATGACTAATCTAGTTAGAAGAAAGCAGCACCTAGACAAGGATTTTAAAGATGAATGGCAACCTTTTACGAAATATTTGAAGAAGCAACAAAATGAACTGGACTCTTTGGCAGGTTTCGAATAAACATTCACAAACTCTTTATTGTAATATATAGATAGATAATTTGAGGATTTTTACAATTTTACAACATGTAGACAGAAAGATGTGTTGAGAAACCAGAGAAAGGAGCTGAGGGAAGTCTGGGGTGGGCATGGGATTTAACAATTTAACAATTGATTTAACAACTGATTTAACAATTTAACAATTGTTAAAATTCTTGTGTTGAAATTTCTTATTAAAAAAAAATTTAAAAAGAAGAAGAAAGCAGCACCTAGAAGGGAGGGAATGGGTGGAGGGAATGAAAATCTGGGGGAATGTCGTCCCACTTAAATTGTTAGCTTCTACCTGAAAAGCAGAGTGTATTGAATACAACATAATTCCCTTTGCTCAAGTCAAGAGCTGTCACGGTGTCCCACGTGCAAGAAGCTAGCTGACAATAAACAACAGGCTGGGGGTAATTGGCTGTATGTGATTCAAGCCACAGGACCACCATAAATTATTTTCCTTTTTTATTCATATACTGTAGAAACTGCGAGCTGAATCTTACACTACCTGCAGAGTTTCCAAACGGCAAGAAAAAAAAATCTTTATTGGGCTTTCAATGGCTGCAACAATGTTATACAAGTGATGTAGGAATTGTGCTTGCATTAAATTTTAACTGTGTTTGTGTATATATAGTCATGGGCTTAAGTCGTTTTAACAATAGCCTCCTGAAACACATTGCCAGATGCAGATAAGAAAAATGAGTTATGAACTGAAGCAATTAGCTCCTAAAAAGGGTAAACAATAGGAGAGTGAAGATGACAAATTTAGGAACTTCCAAATTTGCCCTGTAGTGGGATGATTTTTTTCTTTCTTTCTCTCTCCTTCCCTTAATTCTTTTAAGATTAGGGTTGAACCAAAACTGCCTGCTCCTTTTGCAAACACTTTTGGCAGCGTCAACACACCCCTTTTTGAGTTCCTTTTTGGCACTCTTAAAGAAAATGTTAGACACGTAAAGTATCTTCAGTACTGTTTTAAAATAAAAACCTTTTTCTTTCTAGTAAATCACATTTACATGCAGCCAATCAAGTCTGGCTATGTTCCTATGTCATTGATGGCAAACAAAGCTCATTCAGAGTAAAGATAGTCATGCCTGGGTAGGCATTAGGTAAAGGTAAAGGGACCCCTGACCAGTCATGGCCGACTCTGGGGTTGGGGTGCTCATCTCGCTTTATTGGCCGAGGGAGCCGGCGTACAGCTTCCGGGTCATGTGGCCAGCATGACTAAGCCGCTTCTGGTGAACCAGAGCAGCGCACAGAAACGCCGTTTACCTTCCCGCCGGAGTGGTACCTATTTATCTACTTGCACTTTGACATGTTTTCAAACTGCTAGGTTGGCAGGAGCAACGGGAGCTCACCCCGTCGCGGGGATTGGAACCGCCAACCTTCTGATCGGCAAGTCCTAGGCTCTGTGGTTTAACCCACAGCGCCACTCCTGGGTAGGCATTACCATCACTCTGAACTACTTTCATTTACCCTCACATGACAGGGGATGCAGTTTGCCTGAATGTTTCTCAGGGATGGCACACAACTTTCTGCACCACCACCGATTAAAAGCTGGTAGATTCATGAACAAGAGGAAACAAACTACCTGCGGGCTTGGAGAGCCCAAGGTTTTCAGTACCGAAAAAAGATAGGAAACATATGAAAGAAGGAGGGAAACCCAGAAACAGCTTAGTGGGGACTGAGTGTGCCCAGAGGCCATAGATTGCCGACGGATCGTTGGGGAAAATAAACTGAACACAAGTGGGAATGGAGTAGCGTATACCAGGGCATGGCTAGCTGGCTGGCATTCTGAACAGGAGCACTTGGCACTGCAAAGTTTATTGCGGAACCCACTTGTTCAACAGAATTCTAGTTCTATTTGTCCATCTGGTTGATGCTATTCTGCCATATTCCATTTGGTGGCAGTACTTGTTAAGAACAACCTTCTGTTGCTGATGGTTTTTTGCTTAATTTTAAGCCAAACTCTCTTCATTCCAAAAACGTCTGTCATTGCCATAAAGCTGCCATAAAGCTGTTCAAGATTGTGCAAGGAGAGTAGGGTAGACCTTTTCTAAAATCCAGTTGGACATCATAAAACAAACTTCATGCAAACATATATATATATATATATATATATATATATATATATATATATATACACACACACACACACACACATATATATATATATATATATATATATATGCGCTTTATTTTATTTTACAATATTACATTCAGTAGCACATGTTATCATTCCTTGTGATATATATATATATATATATATATATATATATGCATCTATATGTTTTCTTTCTTTTTACCCTTGTGACTTCCCTCCACCTGTGTTTAGCTTCATTTAATTATTTTTGTTTCCTTTAATATTGTGTTAAAGAACTATATTTTACATATTAAGCCATTATATCTTTTCGATCTATTCACCTTAACTTTGCGAACTTCAGTCCATGCATATCAATAAATTGGTTTTGGAACAATGTTTTCGCATGTATTCTTCCACACATTCCCACACTTTCCTTCATTTCTGGTTTGATTGGAATCTTAGCGCTGCTGTCATTTTGGCCAGATCAATAAACTCACAAAGCTTATTCTGCCATTCCACTACTGAGGAGACATTGCCTCCCTTCCTGTTTTCCGCTACTAGTATTCTGGCGGCAGCTGTCGCGTATAAAAATATTTCTTTCTTGTCATTGGGGATGTCCTTTGCGACTGTAACTAGAAGGAATGCTTCTGCCCTTTTCTCAAATGATGTTTTAAATATCTTTTTTAGTTCTTCGTGAATACTACAACAGAACTTTTTCATTTTCCCACATCCCCACCATACATGATACATTGTTCCTTCTACCTTATTACATCTCCAATGTACATTTGATTTTAATTTATATGTTTTGGCTAATCTGGCAGGGGTCATGTACCACCTGTACATCATCTCCATCAGATTTTCTCTTATTGTATAACAAGCAGTAAATTTGATGTCTTGTTTCCACAGCTTTCCCCTCTGAATTACATACCTAAAATCCACATTAATTTTTTTGAAAAAATTCTACCTTTGTGACCAATGTCCAACTTGTCTTATGTCTCTGTACCTGACCTTATAAACCACTGACACTATTTAGTCCCTGTGTTTCCTTCTGGGAACATTTTAAAGATGCACCTAAAAACATTACTGGGTGCACAGTTGCATTTAATTAATTGATGTGATTAAATAAATTTCTTTAATTAAAGAGTCTGAAGCCATTTTCAAGGCACATTGGATAATACAACAAGTGCACAGCACAATATTGCTGTACGTGCTCTCCTAATTTTTATTACCTGAAAATTACAAATATGCTAAGGACAAAAAAGTATAGCTAGATAAGATTCTCCGTCAGGATGTGCTGCAGTTTGTGAAGTTACTCTGAAGTCACACTTGTGCATGATCCCTGGTTTGCACTATGCATCAACAGCCATGCTTCCCAGCACCTGACTCCATGCAGCAGTTCTTAATAATGGGCTATAAAAGCACACACTATGCAAAGCAGATAAATCAGCCAAATAAATAACTCAAACAAACAAACAAACAAACAAACAAACAAACAAACAAACAAACAGTGCTGATATGCTTTTGGGGGCATATTGGTCATGTTTAAGCCATAAAAAAGTCTGTTTTTAATTCTAGTGTGTGCTTTATTTTATTAAAAATACAACATTGCACGGCCTACGTTCAAGGCACAATTCTGAAAGCAGGGGAAACCAGGTAGCTGACATCTCAGGGCACTCAGCACTGCCCCCTGTCAACCGTCATAGGCAAATGCATTCTTCCTCAACGGAAGTACTGTACACTCTGCATAATTCTATGACCATTTCTATTACGTTCAGTATAGTTTGGTTAGAGAGAGCCACACAATATCCTGTTTTTAATGCAGCGCAGGTGGTCACACAGATCATGTTTCCAAGCCCCATTAAATCATATATGCAATCTATTTTCTATTGCTTTCCCCCCAAAAAAACCATTTATAAACTAGATTAAATTGTTAAAACCAAATCTAGAAGAGAGAAAGGAAGCTAGTTATAAAGCTCAGGGATTCCCGCCCCACCCCCTCCTTATCCTTGTTAATCTTTGTTTTGATCCAAGTAATATTTCATTTGACTGTTTGTTTTCATTAAGATGCTTTTTGAACTCGTTTATTGAGCTGTGGTACGTTTTGGAAAGTGTTTCTGGCTATGGACAAATACCATCTGCATTAAAGTAAACTTGGAATTGTGTGTGTGTGTGTGTGTGTGTGTGTGAATAAAAGAGCGTACAAAGTAAGGAGGAGGAATCATAAAATGGAAGACAGTAAGTAGTCTTAATTCTGCAGCAAAAGGAAAGGAAGTTGTGAGGCTTTATTTCGAGACAAAAAAGAAGGCTTTTAATAAAATAATGGATTGTGTTAAACCAAGAGATTAAGCTGAATGCAAGCACAACACCTGTGGAATGGTCTCTAGAGAAAGGTGCCAGGAATTGTAGTTTAGCACGATTCCAGATTGCCACTAGGACACTGCAAATTTTGCTCACTGTGGTGTCAGAGTCAGAAGAACCAGCCATTTCCCATGTTTTCAATTTGCGTTCTTGGAATGTGTGTGCTGGGGGAAAAAATCCATTAGAAAAGCAGCAGACCTGAATAATGAGATTTTCAACATACACATGTTGCAACATGCACATGTTCCTACATATGATTATTTAGCTGTGATTCCTGCATTGCATGGGGCTGGCCTGGGTGACTTCAGGTCCCTTTCGACTCTGCAATTCTGTGCGCCTATAATTGTGCACACACTTGTTTAGTCGTTTAGTCGTGTCCGACACTTCATGACCCCATGGACTAGAGCACGCCAGGCACTCCTGTCTTCCACTGCCTCTCGCAGTTTGGTCAAAGTCATGCTGGTAGCTTCGAGAACACTATCCAGCCATCTCGTCCTCTGTTGTCCCCTTCTCCTTGTGCCCTCCATCTTTCCCAATATCAGGGTCTTTTCCAGGGAGTCTTCTCTTCTCATGAGGTGCACACACTGCTAAATAGATATTTCGGGTGGAGGTCACAACTGAATCAAGCCACCACATCTTTCCAATTCGCCCCAACAGAATAAGTAAGGTCGGCACCGGTGGTTCAAGAGGGATACTGTTGTAGACAGGAGAGCACACACATGCAATTGCTTGCTCTTGGACTTCTGGGGCTCACCGAAGTGTCTGCACACTTTCTAATACTCATCCATGGCCATGTCTATTAAAATCTACAATTTCACTTGAATGCAGACAAAGCACATGATATATAAAATCTGAGTGCAATTCTTTTAAAATCTTATTAAAACACAGCTTTTTATATTAAAAAAAAGCATAGAATTTGGTATTCAGTGCAGAATTTCAACATTCCATGAATCTCAGCTTTCATTTAAAAACTGCTCTTGTGATTGTGAATATAGGTTTGTATTCTGAGAAGACAGAAAGATGTGGTTGAACCAGATTCAGTTGGCTGGGTGGAGGGGTTCCAATGGCTAGGGCTTTCCTTTCCAAATGAATGGTCGAAATGGAACAAATTTGCAAGTCAAGCACATTTGCTTATTTGTATAATTTATATATGTTGGGATCCAATTTTATTTATCATTATTTTAGGCAATTTTAAACCCCTTTTAACATGTTCTCAGTGACTAAACTATTCTTTGTGAGTTTCGCTAACAGTTCGCTGGGATTAGGGCTTTGCTTTTTTCTTGAAATGCCAGCGCTCTTCGAGGTTATGCCGCAAACCAATTTTGAAATGTTCCCTTTGTTTCCCAGGGTTGTCTGCCCTGCAACGTGGGGATGTGGGGCTGGTGTTCAAGGAACATGCACTGCCAAGAAGGAAAGGATTGTCCTCCCACTTTGCTCAGCCCCCAACCTGTAAATTCTGGCAAATCACCACATGAGTCAATCATATTTTGTTTCTTCTAAGTTGATTTGAGATGCACGTGTTCGAAAAAATTCAGCAGGAGGCACCAGACATTAAAATAAAAAAGCCCAAGAAGTGCTTTGCAGGACTGGATAGTTCTTTGGATCCTGGCCATGGATTGCAGCTTTCCTTCGCTTGGAATTTGAGATTCATTGGCATGTCATTTTTAAGTTTTAGCTGGGAGTACAAAGAGCCCTCCATACATCCACAGCCATGATGACCTGCTGTCTCATGCTGCTCATCTACCTCTTGTTAACAGGCACACACATGAAATGAATTAGAGCACTCGGGATGACATACCCTCCAGTATTTCGTAGTTGAAAACAGAGACGGGCTTGTGACAGTTCTATTCTCACAACCTCCCTCCACTACTGTTACACATTACTGAAGGCCCTCTTCCAGGGATGGGGACCTGCAGGGCGTACAGATGTTGCTGGCCTCCAACTCCCATCAGCCGCAGCCAGCATGGCCAGTGGTTAGGGATGATGGGAGTCCATCCATCCTTGCCCTATACCTAAAGCAGGGATAGTGTGTGATATAGGCTGTATGACACATGGTGCACTGGAATCTTCTCATCTGTACATTTGTGTTTTATCCTTACCAACATAAAGATTTAACTGTTTAAGATGAGTGTGAGCTGGGAGGGTGGAATAACTCTAAAAGATGGTAACTCTAGCAAGTCATGCTAACGAAAACAAAGGTTGTGTATTTCTCAAAAGCAGAAATAAGAATAAAAAGGGGGACAGTGGTTTCTCCTGGATAGAAAACGAGGATAGTCAGAAGATCCGGGGTGATGCTGAATGCTTCCATGGGCTGCTTCCACAATGGAAATTTACTGGGAATAACCATGTTTCATTTACTCACTTTTCATGGGACATCTGCATGACCTTGTGATCAAAACATGCTCAACCCATGTTTTCTGTGTTCAGTTTTCAGTTTTGTTTTTTCAGAAGATGCATTAAAAAGAAACCAACACATTTGAACACTTGCAGAATTTCCCCTGGTGCACATGGCTCACCCCACAGCTGTTCAGTAGGTTGTTTGGCTGGTTATGGCTTATATAGATTGATTTACCCACTCGAATCCTCTCTGATAATTAGCTCTATCACTTTAGCCCTTTCCTTCCCAAACAGCATTGTACATTTATCAATTTCTGCTCCTTCCTGCAGCTGGGGAGGCAATCAAGATTCTCTAAGGCCCAGTGTCCCTCTCTAGGAACGAATTATCTTTGACCCTCTCCTTTCCAAATATCTATCTCCCTAACCCCCCACCCTGAAAAAAATGCAGAAGGATCAATTATGCTTGGGAGTCCCAATGCAAATTTCCCCCTCCCAATTTATAGGGGTGGGGAAAGGGCAAACTGCCCTTTAGCTTCAGGCTGTTAGAAGTCTGGAATCAGAATTGCTATTCCACTCTCAGTTTAAAGTAATATGGCAATGAATTGGCTCTGCTACATGTGGAAACACCTTTAGACATGTCTGTTTTGCTGTACTATTGTGTCAACGGCTACAGTTCTAAGAGACATGCAATTGCATTAGAAACGGCCGAACATTTCATCTCAAGTCTCCAGATCCTATGAGTGTGAGAATATGCTGGGGAAGGCCTTTTCACAAGTAGTGTAGTTGATCCTGGCCAAGAAATTATCCCATTCCAACACTGATTAGACATGAAATGCTGGAGCATTTGGGAATTCTAATGCTATTTACAAACAGGCGGACACAAGAATCACTTTCCACCTAAATATGAGTAACATATATCAACAAGAGGAAAAGAAATCCTTGGAGAGGAAGGTTGGCTTGTAGAACTCACAATCTGACCAGCTGAGCATAACTCATTTATCATGCACAAACATACAAGGACAGTGATATTTGCTCTTCCATCAGGCAGAGAGGCTCACTCGCAACCCATTCTACATGACGCATGCCTTGGACTCGGTTTGGTGGGCCCCAAAGTTGTGCAGAAGATTGGCCAACCTGGTGCCCTCTAGATGTTTTGGACTACAACTCTCACCAATGCCAGCCAGTTCCTGGGCATTTAGAGGGCATCGGTCTGGCAATAGCTGCTCCACAGACTTGCTGTGTTTGTTTTACAGGCCCACTTCAGGACAAAAACAGAACGAGAAAAGGGGGGTAAAGAGGGAAGAAAGAAAAGAGGGGGGAAGTTGGCAAGACTAACTTGAAAAGAAGAGAGGTTGTTTATCTTCCGGCAACCTGGTTCTACTATTTAACCCCCGTGTCACAACTGGAGCTGTGCACAATATTTACCTCAAAACTGAAAACCCGCCTGGACTGAGGCTCTGTTCCAAGGTTCACTGAGTTCATGAACGTCAGCCAACGCTCATGAAAGTTTTGGCAAACATCAGCTGAGGTTATTCACTTAGCCTTGAATCAGGCAAGCCTACTGCCCTAGATAGCCTTGGAAAAAACCTCACAAACCTGACTTCCTCCGCCACTCCCCTCCCCATAGTAAATCTCAGCTCATCCACCACCACCCCATTGCCAGCCAATCAAAACGGAAGACGAAGGAGCCTAGCTAGGGAAGCCTGAACATGGAGGCAGAGTGACTTCAGTCCAGTGTGAGGAAAGAGCTCACTCGCTCACCTCCCTGTCCCTGAGCGAAAGCTGCACGAACGCATACATGCACGCTATGCACACCCTGCGCTTGCCAGCTCCGAAATTAATGTTGCTGGGGAGGGGAAATGAGAAGTACTTAAGGGAGGGCTTGAAATGAGGTCATACACGTTGGGCCTGAAGGGCTAGAGGCAGCATTACGAGCTGTTCAGAGTGTGGTTTTAGAGATAAGAGTTCAGAACTGTCCCGGTTTATGCAGGAAGGTGTAGCCATTATACTGTTGCACATAAGAAACCGTTACAGGCTGCAGAATCTGCCAGTTTGGTTTCTCTCAGTTTCACTTCTCCATATTTCCATTTTTTAAAGCCCTAATTAAGATTCATCAGCATTTCAGCAATAATTTCTCCTAAAATAACACATCTTTGTATGTCGTTTCCCCATAATACACACATTTTTACAAAGCATGTGTTCCCTGATCTATATATTTCCCCTAACATAATGCACTTCCCTATGTTATTCTTCACTATAATATGCATTTCTATGCACAATTTATCCTAGCAGATGAATTTTACACCCTACTTGGCCAGAGAGCTGGAATGCAAAATTCAGAGAAGTGAGAATTTTGAAAGATGTCTGTGTTTAGCTTCACATTTTGTTTCAGAAAGCATGAATTAGGTAGGTTTGCCTTAATCAAGTGTCTTCCCCATCCCTACTCTAGAGCAATACTCTGCAGTGAACAACATAGGCAGCAATGTCTGTGGTAACACCAGCAATGACTTATTGTGCCCTACCACTGAACACAGGGACAGCTCTCTGCGCAAGCTGATATGAGCCTATTATGAGCTACGCTGCTGCTTTGCTTTAATGTGCATCACTTGCAGAATTTCTGCCTGTCACACACAAGCTCTCCTAAAAACCCCCACAACTCTTTGGACCCTCTTCTGGCCAGCGCAGACAGTCTTGAGCTAGGTGGACCAATGGTGTGGCTCAAAATGAAGCAGCTTCCTTTGTTCCTAACTTGACACATGGTAAATTTCAGCTGTGAAGACACACCACTCAGTAGGCTAGATCCCAGGCTGGGAAGAGAAGAAGAAGAAGAAGAAGAGTTTGGATTTGATATCCCGCTTTATCACTACCCGAAGGAGTCTCAAAGCGGCTAACATTCTCCTTTCCCTTCCTCCCCCACAACAAACACTCTGTGAGGTGAGTGGGGCTGAGAGACTTCAGAGAAGTGTGACTGGCCCAAGGTCACCCAGCAGCTGCATGTGGAGGAGCGGAGACACGAACCCAGTTCTCCAGATTACGAGTCTACCGCTCTTAACCACTACACCACACTGGCTCTCCACACTGGGAGAAGCTAGCAGCAGCTAGACTTAAATGCTAGACTACCTGAGCGCATGCCAGATTCATGCTCATATTACAGAGCTCAACTAGATCCTTACAGAGCAGCCGTGTAAAATATGCAGGGGAACGAAGAGGAGGCATAGCTGGAGAAAGTAAAGTGAGCTTCTCGTAGTCCACAGATTTCGCTAGTGCAGTACAGATTTATTGAGTGAAAATGTTATGTACTGAAAGGTGGGCTTCAGGTTTTAAAATATACGCACACAATATTTCATTGCTCACTCTGCGAGTGGATGGTAAAGAAGCAAAAACACCACACAGCTAAGTTTATGCCCAAGGCTTCTTTAAGCTGCAGTCCTGAACCCACTAACCAGGTAATAAACCCCAATGAAGTCAGTGAGAATTATTTCTGAATAGACACATATAGGATTGTGCTGCAAATCAACATGTGCACAAAGCAACGATGCAGGCATGAGGAACCTGTTGCTCTCCAGATGTTGTTGGAGCTTGATTTCCAATGGTCAGGAGTGCTGGAATTTGAAATTCAGTGACATTTGGAAGGCCACAGTCTCCCCATTGTTGCAATAAGAGGCATCACTTCCTCATATGATATCAGCATCCACATGGTAGCTCAGGGTGCCTAGAGGCTTAATGAAAAGGGAAGAGGCATCTAAAAATGCTGCAAAAAAACTGGAATGAGAATCTAAAGTTATTGAGTTAGAAATTATTCCAGAGCCAGCATGATGCTGATTTAAGCTGAAAAGCCTTGGAAACATTCACTGATTTTCCCTAGAAAAATAGGTGCCGGTACACACCATGAAGTTGTTACAGTAAGTGCCACACTTTTTAACACAAAAGGGGGGGCGGTACTGCGTATCCTTGAGTACCCCCCTGGAAAAAGCACCCTGGAAACATTCATTTATGAGGATTTTTTTGCAGCAAATGCTCATAAAAATTAGGGTACTCCTAAAGCATTTAGTTTACGTTACTAGCAACCTGATAAAGAAGCAAAAGGGGAAAATATTTGTACAAATAAAGTAATATCTGTACTTGGAAGAACAAATGAAGATCAAGTTAATCACACTTATTCTCATTGAAATCAATGTGAAAAGTTAGTCATGGCATACTTAAGTCACCATGATTTCAGGTTTGACTCAGGCTGCATACACATCTTACATTTTAAGTACATTCTCCCCCAAAAGGATCCTTGGAAGTGTAGTTTCTGAAGGGTGCTAGGATCTATAGCTCTCTGAGGGATCAATGACAGCTCTTAGGATTTTTTGTTGTTGTTGTTGTTGTTTAGAGGGGGTTGCTTTAAATGTATGGTGTGTGTGCAGCCTCAGAAATGCAATACGATGTAATGTGCCTTAGCATTCAGCTCTTAGCATTTTGGTACGGCTGGCTGAGGCTCCAAAATATCAGGAAGGCTTCAAGTGTTCTGACCTTGGCAAGAACTCATTGCAATTTGATACATGCAGGATGACAGGGAGACCCAAGGGTGGTCCGTGAGGACTAAGCTTGTATGCACCCTTGAATGTGCAAAGAAAAGAACATTTCACGACAGGTCCTCTGCATTGCATGATGGGGGTTTTGCAAATATTATTTCAACACACTGTGGCGACAATGCCTCAGTATTGGCAAACCCTACAACTGCCACAATGCCACAATGCCAGAAGTCTGACGAAGGGTATAATCCCAGACTGGGACAAGCTGGGAGTCAACTCCAATAGGTTGCATTCAATGGCCCTCTTCCATGAATGGCCCTCTTCCATGAATAGGTGATACCTTTAACCTGGCGGAGGCCTCCATTAATGGAAAGTGGGGGAGAAATTTCCTTCCATGCCCCCTCAGCAGGAGCTTTCTCTCCCTCTGATGCCACCCTCCGCTTTTCGATCTGGGTGGGGCTGGTGTGGGATGAGGATAATAATAATAATAATAATAATAATAATAATAATAATAATAAATTTATTATTTATACCCTGCCCATCTGGTTGGGTTTCCCCAGTCACTCAGAGTGGCTCCCAACATAATAATAATAATAATAATAATAATAATAATAATAATAATAATATAAAACTGAGTTGGACAATGGGGGTGGAGACACATCCCCTCCTCTTCTGCTAGCGGACACATCCATTGGGTCCAACGCCCTTCCACAAATGAAAGGACACAACTGGATTGAGCTCAATGGGACGTGCAACATGCAATCCTGTTTTATCTCCACCTCTCTGATGTTAAAGAGTGAATTAATTCCACTCATCTTTTACCGCTATTCCTCGCTGGTTCGATAAGCCTACCTTCGGGAAAGCTGGAACTTCCAGCGCGACTCTTCTGTTTTTCCTGATGAAGAAATTAAAACTAATTTGAAAAATATGGCAAACAACGCCACAGTGCTCCATTTGCATCTGGTATACTTTTGCGTGTAATTGCTTCACAGTTCTCCTCCCCCCTGCCCCCCACGCCATATTAAGTGAAAACAGAATGTTTTCAGAAGATGTGCGGTTGAAAGAATAAACATCCCCCAAAGAAATGAGGTTAATTTCTGTTTTATCCTCATTTTGTTTTGTTTCTTTTGGAATAAATAACAGCTCCTCCCCCTTCCCCCCTTAAGAAATGCACAAAGGCTTCACAACTATTTTCCAGGTCACTTGGACCCTTTGAGCAAGAAGACCTTCTCTTGCACGCTTACACTGGGGTATGTGGGACCAGCTTATGTTTTCATTACATGTTACTCAACTCCCACATCCCTACCATTAGGCAGAATGAGCCGCCTGCCTCAGGCAGCAGGTACTGAGTGGGGCATGTGTATCAGACAGAACTGTGTATGCCAGCACCCTGCAAGCTAACCTGTTGCCCCCATGGGCTGTGGAGGACACTATCCCATTCCCTGTATTGGAAAAATATTCAACAGTCAATCTGGTTGGCTTTTGTACATGGAATCTGGCATAGATGAATCTGCCAAGTATACCTGAAGGAGCGTCTCCACCCCCATCGTTCAGCACTGAGGTCCAGTTCCAAAGGCCTTCTGGTGATTCCCTTACTGCGAGAAGTGAGGTTGCAGGGAACCAGGCAGAGGGCCTTCTCGGTAGTGGCACCTGCCCTGTGGAACGCCCTCCCATCAGATGTCAAGGAAATAAACAACTACCTGACTTCAGAAGACATCTGAAGGCAGCCCTGTTTAGGGAAGTTTTTAATGTTTGATGTTTTATCGTGTTTTTAATATTCCATTGGGAGCCACCCAGAGTGCCTGGGGAAACCCAGCCAGATGGGCAGGGTATAAATAATTCATTATTATTATTATTATTATTATTATTATTATTATTATTATTACAAATTTGTTTTCTCTCAGTTTTATCAGTCTTCCAATACACATTTCCAATCAGTTCCTGATTATTTTCATCTTTTAAAAAGTGCTCATGAAAATTCATTGACATGCAGAATAGCATTTCAGTGCAAATCTCTCCTAGTATACACATTTTTGTCTGCAATTTTGCAAGGCAACCTCCCCTAAAACAATGTGTTTTTCTGTGTTTTCTGTGTTATGTTCACTAACACGTGAATTTTGATGTACACTCTACCCTGGTAAATGCATCTTTGATAGGCAGGAGAGCCACACCACAAAATCTGGAGACATGCGTATTTTGAATGATGGCTGCTTCTGTTTGCATGCTGTTCTGAAAAGTGCAAAATTTGGAGGCTTGTCTTTAAATGTGAACAGAATCAGATTTCTCCCCCATCCTTTAGAGGGAGCAATAACATGGCTGCAAATGCAGCTTGGAGGTTGTCAATAAGCTCTTGTTATGAAAGACTATAAACTCTTATGCATGAAGGGGTGGGTACAAAAGGGAGGAGAGGGTTGTCCACCTGTAGGTATGCTCCCAAGGGCCCCCCAAAACCTGGAAACAGCCACCACACACTTAAGGCTGAGGGAGACTGCTTTTAAACTATTTCCTCTTCCTTTGGCTCAGTGCATTTTTAATATGGGTCACCTGGCCTCTCTAATTAGCTGGTGGTTTATTTTCCAGCAACTCCAACAGATTATGTCAAGGTGTGCAAGGTTGGTGGCTCCCTAAAAGGTTGTCCTTGTCGCAGATGGAGCATGTTATGCGGAATGAAACCAGATCACAATAGAGTTATTTATTTTATTAGAAACAGCATGCACCCAAAAATGAGGCTAGGAGTGGAATAGTAGCTGTATAGCAGCCCAAGGAGAGTTATGTGCTCATAGAACAATAGAAAATGAGACAATGGAAGAAAAGTATTCCAAGCCTTCTGAAATCTTGGTTTTAATGGAGCCATGACAAACCTCCTAGGGAAACACGAATGACTGCTAGACTTTGGTTAGAGATTATTGTGATTCAGCAGTGTACAAATTTTTGAAATAAGTAAACAAAGCGCATGCTATTAGCACCAGGATTCCTGCTTATGCGACGGAATTTCCTCCTCCTCTCCTTACTTACATATGTCCTCCACCTTCCTCCAATCTCCTCCAGAAGGTTGCAGGGAAACCCAGAACACATTTAGAGGGCATGTGTTGGGAGGAGAGGGAGAGGAAGTTGTATTGCAGAAGCAGAAATCCCTCTGCGGATGGAACCAGTTAGTTGGATACCTCCCCATGGTTCTATTAATGCAGCCTATAATTACATTAGCATTTTTTGCAGCTACATGACACTTCTGGCTCATGCTCAGCTTGTGATCAACTGCAACCCTCTTTTTCCCATTCTTCTAAACTGTTTAAATAGGCCTTCTAATAGGCCACCCCTAACCAATTATTCAAAATGCAAGTTCCGATTATTTTCATGGAACCAAAGTGCAAATGTTCTTCCTGTTAGGACAAACCTATCTGGTTTTTAAAAGTTTTTTTCTGGTGTGATTACCTTCTTTGGCACCTTTTCAGCCTTTACAGCTCTCCGTCCCCAATTTGATCACATTTGTTAACAGGTTCCCTGAATTATTGGACCCAGGACAGAGCAGACTACTGACAAAGAGTTCTCACTGCATCCTGAAAATTCTTAGGCAAACCACTGATATGTCTTGGAGAAACAAAAGGATAAAAGAGTGGAAGGAACGAGCCTCCCTCCAAAGTGAAACAGATGTGAGTGGATGGACTAGTGGGCCTTTGGAACTCTCTGCCTTGTCTCCAGTAAACAAAACCTACTTTTGACAGGCCCCACATGGCTTTTAGCCATTGACCCACACACATAAGGGGTTGAGGGTGGTATGTTGGTAGTGGTAGGTGCTCCTCTGACCTCCCAACAACTGAATCCCCACTGCTTTCTGGGAAGAAGAGGCAGAGGGGAATGTGGGGAGGTCACACAACTTCTCTGCTATCTTCTCTGCTACATTGGCCCTCCCCCTTTCCTCCTAGTAAGTAAGCAACTCAGCTGTCAGGGCATCAGGTGAGCACTGCGGCCCACCACACATTCTGTTGCCATGCTCATAAATCCCTTTCAAACCTCTGCCACGTATACCGTTACCTGAGGAATGGCCGCTGAGTGTGGTGGTGTGACTGTGTGTGTCTGCGATAAGTGAAACTATACGCATGGTTGGCTTCATCTACTTAGTTTATCCAATGAAAACCCTGATATTGATTGATTGATTGATTGATTGATTGGTAAAGTGCAATTTATTTTCCTTCAAAGTGTAACTTGTGTAGCAAATGCCACCCTACCAGAAATTATAATGGATGTGTGTATGTGTGTGTGTTTAAATACATCTGGCGGCCATTTGTAGTGAATAAAGACTTGTTCCAATTAGGCATGTGAATTTCCTCTTTGAAGAGTAAAAAAATAGGTGTTACTTCATGCTCATATAAATTCTGACTTTACGCCTGCATAAAATCAGTAGTAAAAAGAGGCTAAATCCTAGAAATCTCCTACGCGCTGATACTTGTAGAGGCATATCACATACTTCAGACATGGTTCTATTCTGAAGTATACATTACTTTATGGGGAAAGACATTGCTTTATGGGGAAAGAAAAATGGTGTTAGACTATGTTATAAGAACATGATATTTTTTTGTGCTGTTATCCAATCACACAGGAACTAGTTTCCAAAGAGCAAAACAGAGAATATGTATTGTTGCACGCCACTCCCAAACTCTGAGCAGTGTGAGATTCCAGGGGTTCCAGGCACTTATCCAGCATTCTTGTTTCCTTTTGGAATTAGGCACAGTGGAGACTACAATGTCTTTATGATATATGGTTTATTTGCACATATATACAACCTGAGCATATGAGGAAGGGGTACACACTGACATCCCAAGTAGGCATTCTGTTCCTACAGTGCCCAACTAGAGGTCCACAAGAAGTAGGACGCGGGTGGCGCTGTGGGTCTCCAGCTGTTTTTGGACTACAACTCCCATCATCCCTTGCTAACAAGACCAGTGGTCAGGGATGATGGGAATTGCAGTCCAAAAACAGCTGGAGACCCAAGGTTAGGAAACACTGGTCTAAACCACTGAGCCTCTTGGGCTTGCCAATTGGAAGGTCGCCAGTTTGAATCCCCAAACACAGGGTGAGCTCCCGTCGCTCTGTCCCAGCTCCTGCCAACCTAGCAGTTCGAAAGCACACCAATGCAAGTAGATAAATAGGCACCACTCCAGCAGGAAGGTAAACGGTGTTTCTGTGTGCTCTGGTTTCCATCATGGTGTTCCATTGCACCAGAAGTGGTTTACTCATGCTGGACACATGACCCAGAAAGCTGTCTGTGGGCAAATGCCAGCTCCCTTGGCCTGAAAGCAAGATGAGTGCCACAACCCCATAGTCGCCTTTGACTGGACTTAACCATCCAGGGGTCCTTTACCTTTACCTTTTTTCTTTTTTTTAGCACAAAAAGTTCACAGCAAGGACATCACTGTTTTAGTCTTCACCAGCAAGTACTATTCAGAGGCAAACTTTATCTGATACTGGATGTAGTACTGGGGGTGAGTAGACATAGGGCATAACCTCTTTCCAATTCAGGAAAAGTGATAGGGCATCCGATTTGCATGCTGAAGATTCCAGGTTCAATCCCTGGCATCTCCAGGTAGGCCTGGAAAAAGACTCCCGCCTGAAGTCCTGGAGAATTGCTGCTACTCAGTGTGGATGCTACTAAGCTAGTTAGACCAATGGTCTGACTCGGTATAAGGGAATTTCGAATATTCCTATGTTCCAGTGCTCAGGGTATGCATTGTTATGCTATCTCAGTGTCAGGAGTGCGTGCAGGAGCCAGGCTCTGTGACCAGTAGGGCTTTGCAGGGCTGGGGCCTTCCTAAGTTTGTTCTGGAGAGACAAGGTGCAGCCGCTTGGTAACTCACTGCACCTGGTGGCTAGAGCTGGGAAGGGATATGAGATCAGCATTTGGTTTCTTGTTTCCTGATCCTCGGACCTCGGCTTTTTGACTCCTTGCTTCTCAACCCTCGGACCCTTGGTTTCGTGACTCCCTGCTTCCTGACCCTCGCTTCTGAACTCTCGTTCCTGCTCTCACCCCGCCATCTTGCCCCCGGTCCCGACGTCCTCAGCCGGGACTTCGATCGCCCGTAGACCGGACCGTGACACTCAGGGTAAACAGGTGCAAACATCTGATGGAGCTCTTTCCAAATGAAGCAAAAACATATACCACACCTGCCTTGCAACACTAATACAGGGGCTATTATCATAGCTGTCAGCTTTTCCCTTTTCTTGCGAGGAATCCTATTCAGAATAAGGGGATTTCCCTTAAAAAATGGGAAACGTTGACAGTTATGCCTATTATCAGGGAAGAAACATTAGCCTACTTGAAGAAACATTAGCCTACTTGACCCCAGCCATGAGCCCACCTGACCATTTTCATCCTGTTTATTACCCTGCCAGTTTCCAAGGACAGAAATTAACCCAGCATGGAAGGAGGTGGCTGGGGAGAATTTCTACATGGACTTGGTAGCTAGAAGTGTTGAGTACAGCTAACCATGCACCAGCCATTGCATTCTCCCCAACAGATGCCTCCTCAGCCCTGCATTTGTAGGAATGCATTTGCAGGGATAATGTTAAATTCCAGCTTTAGGGCTGTTTGGTACAACTGGAAGTATTGTGCATCCTGAAACAATATTGTGAAGGCCAGGAGAAATAAGATTGAAGATGGATTTCAAAGAAAGTGGAGGAGAGAGGGAGAGGTAGAAAAAATGGACAAAATGGAGGGAAGCTGGTTGGAGAACCAAGTGGCATAGCTGAAAATATTTTCAAAGCCTCAATATATACAGGTGACAATCCAAAGTATTAGCTCTTTTCCTTCTGCTTGTTTTTAATCTGACATAAAGGTCTTGGCCTTCCACCAACCAGCCAGGGTTGATCACATTGTGAGCTTCTCTTTGCGTTTAAGCAAATGGGCAATCAGTTAAACACTCAGATCTTTGTTTTGCCTTTATAGAGCCCTGATAATATCAGATGTTCAAAAGGGGAAGCGGAGAAAGGTTATTCTTAAGAAACTCTCGTGAAGATCGGCATAGGGTGAAGCGTATTACGAGAGAGACCTCACTCCAAAAAGAAACATCTGGCATCCATCAGCCAGAGTTATCATGCTAGAAGGTTTCTGATGCAGGCACACTTTTGAACGTTAGTGGGAATTTTAGCACTAAGAGATGGATTGAGAAATATCAAGCCTGTGTGGTGTAATAGTTATTGTCAGAGCACGACAGGGGAGATCCAATTTCAAATTCCAACTCATCCATGGGGCTCCCTGAGAGACTTTGAGCC
Source organism: Podarcis raffonei (assembly GCF_027172205.1). NCBI lineage: Eukaryota > Metazoa > Chordata > Lepidosauria > Squamata > Lacertidae > Podarcis > Podarcis raffonei. The sequence continues at coordinate 22,023,204 of NC_070612.1, forward strand.
AGCCTCTGTTTCTCAGCCTAACCTATCTCAGAGGGGGGTTCTAAGGATAAAGTGGGGGTATACTATCTTGAGGCCCTTGAGGGGATGGGGTATAAACAAAGTAATCAACTCAGAATCAATCAAATTTTTTAGGATATAAACTACGAACTGAGATTTGTTGTTCAGTATTATGCAATTTCATCTTTGCTTATAAGGTGGTGCTACAGTAATTAGCAGTGCCACTTGTGTATTTCTGGCAATTTTGATAAAATCAAGGAATATGCTGGGTCCAAACCCCTTCAAACCTCAGTGCATGCCACCTCAGCAAGAGTTTTCATGACCAAAACCAAATGAAAGAATAGCTTCAAAACAGAAGGAAGTCTTGATAGGTGTAGGAACCGTCAAGATGTGACTCAGTAGTTGAGCTTCAAGAGAATTCAAACCAATTTCAATTTCAATTCCGATGAAAGATGCCAATCTTCAACAGCTACAGTTCACTTCCTGGATCTTAAGTCTACCTGCCGCACTGTCACTCAATCAGCTGTTTTTCTTCAGGGGAACAGCAGCATCATTTCTAGAGAAAGAGTAAACTTGAAATATTGTAATACACTTCCAATGAAGTTTACAGTGGTACCTTGGGTTACATACGCTTCAGGTTACAGACTCCGCTAACCCAGAAATAGTACCTCGGGTTAAGAACTTTGCTTCAGGATGAGAACAGAAATCGTGCTCCGGCGGCGCGGCAGCAGCAGGAGGCCCCATTAGCTAAAGTGGTGCTTCAGGTTAAGAACAGTTTCAGGTTAAGAACGGACCCCCGGATAGAATTAAGTACTTAACCTGAGGTACCACTCTACTGAAACTTTGGCTATTCAGGTTAGGAGTGGTCAGAAGATTGGGGTCTACTGGTTGGTCTCTGGATGATCTACTAGGAGATCAACAAGGGTTTCTGACTCCCGGATGCAAGAGGTGTGTGTGTGTGTGTTTCAGTATGTAGAAGGACACAAAATGTAGAACTGGAAGAAATGTGCCCTTGGAAAGCTGATAATGTTGAATTTGAAAAAATGGGGAAATTAGACACATTGGACGTACCTGTTTATTAAGCATTTAAATGACAAGCAATGGCAGGGACAGTATGTACACAAATCATATAACAGGACTGTGGACCAGATTCAGCTGAGGCCGGAGGCCTGAACCAAAGTGGGCTTGGACAGGTGGAAACAGCCCCAGATAACCAACCTCGCCTTCTTTTTGCCAGGTCTTTCAAGCACCACTCTGTAAGACTGGATTCTCCCGCTTATCAGCACCAATCCAATGTGATGCTGGTTGCTCTTCTTTCACAAGCAGCTTCCCTTGTGCGCAAATCAAAAGAAATCCTACAAGCCTGAAGTTTGCTCAGCTCTGATCTTGGTGATGCTGCTTCCATTACAGTATCAGCCAAAGCCGTTGAGATGAGGATAGACAGGGATTTGAAAGAATGGTGATGGCTGTTTGAGCACCTAATCACTGCATTCCAATGCATCTGTTTTCAGAGAAGATCACTTCCATCAACCCTAGAATGTCTGTCTGTCTTCGCCCCTGGGAAACATTAAGATTACGTTATATGCTATGCAATGGTTTTACGTAAATATAAGGGGGGAAACCAACCAAACAGACTTGCCACTTTTGCATCATTATTGAGGCTCACTGGCGGAGCATGGTTGGAAAAGTAAATTTAATCCTACCGCTGGAGGTATGTCGAATTCTCCACACCCAAATCATCCTTAACAAATTAATCCCTGAAACAGAAGAATATGACTTGTGACAATGTCAAATTGCAACTTGCCAAAAGCAGAACATTGGGATTGTATCAGCACACGCAAGGCAGATGCATCACTCTTCAACAATTAACTTCTCTGGATGAGGGCATCCAAGCAATTTTGGCATGCCTCTTTGGACAGGCCTGCCTGCTTGCTTACTTCACCAAGGCTGCGATCTTAGACACACTTAACCGAGAGAAAATCCCATCAAACTCAGTGGGACTTGCTTCTTCTGAGCATGCTAGATAGTCAACATAATGTTAGATAGAGCTTCTTTTCACATTGGTAACAAAATCAGGTAATTTGGGAGTCTAAAATTGGGGCAGAACTTAAGGTTGAAAAAATTGGGAAGCAACCCTAGTTTCCCCCTTCAAACTATTTATTTGTTTGCTTGTTTGTTTGTAAAGTACAATCATGTGTGCAATTTCTCCATGTAAAACCCGTAGATATAATATAATTTTAATTTATTTTTTTAATGTACCTACCTTTCAGCCCCTTATCTGGAATCCAAGAGCTACACCCTCCAGAATCTCTGTGAGCAGGATTGTACCTTGAATGGGGATCAGTGCTATTTTTCTAGAAAAAGAGGTGCCAAAATTCACCTCCTTCGTTCTCTTAGAATGGCAATGGCCCCACCAGAGAGGTGCTGGAACTGAGTCCCCCTGGGGGGGAAAGGCCCTGAATGGGACTAAACCTGTTCCGGTCTCAGTAAACCTTCTAAAAGTGGTTTGTTGTCTTGCTGGGTTTAAATGTATTTTTTTCTCCAATTCACTTTGCTGGCAACTGCGCCACTAGTGATGGACTTCAGCAATCAAAACAAATTTTGAAGGATCTGAACAATTGCAAGGTTAGTTGAGTCAAAGAAGATGCTGTGCAGAACATTTCAAACAAAATGTGTGTGGTGGCAAGCATCTGTGTGTTTAGAAATCTCTGAGTTTCTGCTTGAGGAAGAAATTGAAGTTTATATAAACAAGAGCCTGTGATCTAATGTTTGAGCTTTTACGGACAAATGCAGTCAAACCTTTACAGGAGGTTAGAGAGAGAAAGAGAGGTATAGAAAGGGATGAGACATTTTAGATGTCAAATTAATGTTTTTCACCCATGTAATCCAGTCTGGCAAAGCTCGTTTCCATCTTTCCACTCAGCCAGACCTGTAAAAGCAATTGTCTTTCATCATAACGTGAATCAAGCTTGAAAACTTCTGTGTTTCTGTAAAAGCTTGACAAAGTTAATTGAAATCTGGGCAACGAAGTCTGAACTTCCTGAGATAAGGTGTGTTTACAGAGGAAGTTTGTTGCTAAGTTGGCCCAGGCTAACAATCCTAAAGTCTCTTGTTAAAGGATTTGTGTTATTTCTGTGGGTGGATCATAGGCTCATCCAATTATGATTGCAGTAAAAGCCAGATATTGTGTCATATGCTTTACTAGTTCATACTGGTTTGCAAATTCCATTCACTCTGCAATGCATATGCAAAAAAAGAAAGAAAGAAAAAGAATGCCACACATTCAAACAGAAAAGGAAATGGGGGAAAATCCCACAAAATCCTATCAAGAGATTAAAGAACACTTCAGAAGTATATAATTTTATTAGTGCAGAAAAAGAAACAGTGTTTCAGATGTTGACAGTATTCCATTTAATAACAGAAGGATTTAAAAAAATATATATAGGAATTGCATTTCCCTCCCCCCCTTGTGATACTCTACTATCAAATTAGTAGACAAAATAGGTACATTCCTCACCAATGCTCATTATCGGCTGCTGTCTTCCTCTTCATCACCACACTTCTTAATTTTCTCACAGGAAAAACTTGTACCTCTTTAAGGAGATTGTCCCTAAACTGGTCTGGAGAGTAATAATACTAATAATAATAATAATAATTTTTATTTATACCCCGCCCTCCCCAGCCAAGGCCAGGCTCAGGGTGGCTAACAAGCAATAATAAAAACAAGTTGAATGAATACAACTTAAAAACAAGATTAAAATACAACATTAAAATATTGAAACATTAAAATATTAAAATGCAGCCTCATCACAGGAGGAGAAAGGAAAAAGAAAAAAGAAAGAGGGGGAGGGAATCAAATTGGTTTGCCTTCCCTGGCATTGCCTTTTGTCTTAATTTCCTTCCTTGCTTTGTGCTGGATTTATGACACGGCACACATTCAGCTGAGTCACTTGGGGTTCAGTTCAGGCATACTCATGCTTCAACGAGATCCACTGAAATCAGGGGACAGGTTAGTCACAACTAACCTCATTTCTATTGATTTGACTCCAAGCATGAGTAAGTCTGAACTGGATTCATCTTTTCATTAACTTCTCCAGTGGATTTCTGCTTAAGCAGAAGCTAAAACTTCACAGTCTCATTCTGAAGAACCAAACAAACTTCACATAATTCTGTCTTGGTCTGTGTACACACCCCAATTTACCCTGAATTCATTTTGTTCCCACCACTTGACATTAACCATAATTCATACTTATCCTGTAGCTATCCTGTTATTTCTTTTGTAATAATGAATATTTGACCAGCTTTGACCCAAATGGAGAAAAAGAACGACCTAGCTACATTTTAGGCCGGTGATGTGTCTATAGATTCAGACAAGCAAGTCCTGTGATGGTAGAATCATAGAATTATAGAGTCATTTAGAGTCTGCAATGCAAGAATCTCAACTAAAGCATCTATGACAGACAGCCATCTGACCTCTGCTTAAAAACCTCCAGTGACATATGAGCCTCTTTACTAGGGCCACCCTCTTCAAGACATGTCGTTTGTTGACAGAGTACATGAGTACTACAGTGGTACCTCAGGTTACAGACGCTTCAGGTTACAGACTCTGCTAACCCAGAAATAGTACCTCGGGTTAAGAACTTTGCTTCAGGATGAGAACAGAAATCAGGCTCTGGCGGCGCAGCAGCAGCAGGAGGCCCCATTAGCTAAAGTGGTGCTTCAGGTTAAGAACAGACCTCCAGAACGAATTAAGTTCTTAACCCGAGGTACCACTGTATAGTATGATGGCATGATTCATTTTTGCAAATAAATATCAACACAGCCCACAATTCCAGCAGGAAGAAGCATGTGTGAACAGGGAATGCCTAGTGAGACAGCGGGGTGGAGTTGGAATAAAAAGCACTGCAGCAAGAGTGCAAGTCTGGAGTAAGATAGGTGATTGAAATGCAGTATCTTGAATAATATTCTTAGCACCAAAAATATATATAATTCATCCACAGTTCTCTCTTTTTTGTACTCTTGCATCCTGCTAAGAAGGTACCCTAAAATAGTTACTTCATTGTTCTATATAAGTATACTATTTAGCCAGGCTAAATAGTATTGATCTGTTTGGTCATTTAGTCATGGAATAGACCCATAGTCCATCTAGTCTAGCATTTTCTTTCCCACAGCATCCAATCAGCTGCTTCTGTGGAAGCCCACAAGCTGAGCCTCCTGATGAAGTTAGTTCTTGCCACATGCATTCATTCCCTAGTTGCCTCCAGATCAGACTACTGTCCAAAGGGGCCGCCTTTGAAAACTACTCAGAATCTGCAAGTGGTACAAAATGTCATCTGGCCAGGAACCAAGCCTATCTTGCTTGATCTACACACTGGATCTTCATTTGGGCTCAGTCCAAGGCCTTGGTGTCAACCATGAAAGCCCCGAAAGGCTTGGGACCAGATTCCTTAAGGACCACCGCATGCTCATCTGCATGCTCCAGACATCATCTAAGAAGAAGAAGAAAAGGAGATATCAGTGGCTCAGCTAGCTTAGTATTGTCTACCTCCACCAACTTGCAGCTGCTGTCCATGATTTAAGAGCCATACTTAGAAATGCCAGGGATTAAACCTGTGATCTTCTACATTCAAAGCATGCGGCCAGCCCAATTATGGGTGAACCTGTCGATTTTAGCTTCTAATCCCCCCCCCATCTTAAATTCAGTCCCCCACATTTCCACATTGCAGCACCTGTGCAAATTTCTCCTAATATGCACATTTTAGTATGCAATTTTCCCCACCATAACACATTTTGGTATGTTAATATTGCTAATATTTGCATTTCTCTACACACTTTAGTGTATGTGTTTTTCTACACATTACATGACTGAGAATGCCATTGCAAAAACTGTGGCAATGTGAATTTTGAAAGATGGTTGTGTTTCGATTTACGTGCTATTTCAGAAAGAGCAAGTGAAGTAAGTTCACCTTTAAATACAAACTGAATCAATTTTCCCCACCCCATCCCCTGTCCCTTAATGGTAAAAGAATGTTTCACTCAGCAAAGGAACGAATAAGGTATTTTCCTAACTGCCTTGGATGGTTAAGTGCAAAATAATTTCTTCTGAAGCCGCTGTAGCTGCCACAATTCAAACCACTGTTTGCAGTGCCTGGGCTTAAGAGGCTAAAAAGGATTTCCTGGGCTACTTTACAAAGGTGTCACCTTTGCCGTGAAGCAGAAGCCGTTCGTGTATGTTCGAAAAATAATCTATTAACATCATTTCCTACTATGAAAATTTAATCCCTCCAAGTGCTTCATCTTTAAGTGAATCAATGTCAGAGAGAGGAAGAATGCTCTGGGAAAGAAGACAGAATAGTGTCATGGTTTGTGAATATTTAGAATACGATTCCTTAACAGGAAGATCCATTATTTTTGTGGAGCAGTTCCCATGGGGAAGCAACTTTGCAGGATTGTTAAAACCAGACAGGAAAAATGTAGGAAGCCAGACAAGATACTGTAGGAAATAATCATCCACTGGCAAAGGAAAAGATTGTATGATCTAATATGTTTTTCCATCTCTTAATTCCTATTATTCTATAATTGGTGGCCCTGGAATACAGTCAAAAGTGGTGTGGTTGAGTTCCTATTGGAAGGAGGAGGAGGAGGAGAAATATTGTCTGTATTTTTCTAGAACTGTCCAGGGTTTGCACCTAAACACTTAATGTCATGGAAATCATGCAGGATTTCTAGAATATTCTAGCTTGGAATATTCAAAGTGAAAAGGGCGGTGTATGTGTGTGATTATTTCCTTGGGTTATGATACACTAGTAGTTCTATGGAGGACATGGCAACTTTATTTCTAGAGCAGCAGTTCATGTGCCCCCTCCCTCTAAAAAACACCCCCATTGCCAGTGGTGTAATGAAGAGGAAACACAAGGGAGCACAGCTTTGGGACTATTTTCAGAGCAAGAGTGTTGGCATCATTTGCCAAAGCACCATGGTAACTAATGGTCTCCTTGCTCTGGCGCATGAATGAAGTGGTGGTGGTGATTTTGTCATTTATACCCCGCCCATCTGGCTGGATTGCCCCAGCCACTCTGAGCTGCTTCCAACACATACAAAAACACAGTGCTTTTTTTATTTAAAAAAATGTTCAGGGGTACTCTCATTTTGACTCAAGAAAATCACCATTTTATAGTCCAAATTGGGGAAAATAAATACAGTAAATGGACAAAAGTACAAAGAATGTGCATTACCTCATAAAACACAACACATCCACATTCCACACTACTTCACACATTAAACGCCCGCTTCCATCTGAGACTCAGGAAACACCGTGACAGGAAATGAGGCCGCCATCGGGGGTAGCAATGGAACTGATGGTTCACCATGCTAAAGAAGAAACTAATATTTTAAAAAATAAAATAGCTTTTCTCCTGTCAGATTCATAAAATGTTTAGGGATATGCGTATCCCTGTGTACCCCCAGAAAAAAGCACTGCAAAAACATAATAAAATGTCAAATGTTTAAAAACTTCCCAATACAGGTCTGCCTTCAGATGGCTTTGGAAAGTTGTGTAGTTCTTTATCAACTTGACATCTGATTGGAGTGTCTTCCACAGGGAGGGTGCCACTGCCAAGACGGCCATCTGCCTGGTTCCCTGTAACTTCACTTCTCGCAGTGAAGGAAAGCAGCAAGCAGAACGTGAGCACAAGAGTCTTTTCCTTCCTGTAGTTTCCAGCAGCTGGTATTCAGAAACATTGTTGCCTCCAGCTGTGGAGGCTGAGCATAGCCATCTTGGCTAGGAGCCATTGAAGAAGAAGAGTTTGGATTTGATATCCCGCTTTATAACTACCCTAAGGAGTCTCAAAGCAGCTCACAATCTCCTTTCCCTTCCTTCCCCACAACAAACACTCTGTGAGGTGAGTGAGGCTGAGAGACTTCAGAGAAGTGTGACTAGCCCAAGGTCACCCAGCAGCTGCATGTGGAGGAGCGGGGGATTGAACCTGGTTCACCAGATTATGAGTCCACCGCTCTTAACCACTCCACCACGCTGGCTCTCTCCATTGATAGCTCTCTCCTCCATGAATCTGCCTAAAGCCATCCAAACTCAATGCCTCTTACTCAACAGTATTTCATCCCAAATGCCTCTCATCCCACTGATTCTGTGGCCACAACATGAAATGATTAGAATGATCTGTTCACCTGTTAGCAAGGCGACCACTTTATCAACATCATGGGTTGAGGGGACAGTAGGGCCTTGACTGCCAGCTCCACCTCTATAGCTGCTCACAACCCTTGTGTATTAAGGCTGTAATCATGTAGACACAAACACACACACGCCAGCTTTGTTGACATCCCACTTAATGTGAAGACACTGAGCACTGGAACAGGTTGCACAGCCTTGAGGTCATTTTGGACTTTCAACTGTCCATGGTGGCGCAGGTCAATTCTGTGACCAAGTAGCTGTCTACCAGCTCCATTCGGTACACCGGCCGAGACCCTACCTGCCTACGCATTGTCCCGTCAGAGTGTTATGTGCTCTGGTGATGTCTGGTTTGGACTACTACAATGTGCTCTACAAGGTGCTACCTTTGAAGGTGACTCAGAAACTACAATTAATCCAGAATGCGGTGATCAGACTGGTGACTGACACTGGTCCTAAAATATCTACATTGGCTCCCAGTGCTTTTCCAAACACAATTCAAAGTGTTGGTGCTGACCTTGAAAGTCCCGAACATCTTCGCCCCTGTATACCTGAAGGAATATCTCCACCCCCATCATCCAGTCCAGAGGTTCAGCTCTGAGGGCCTTCTGGTGCTTCCCTCACTGCAAGAAGTGAGGTTACAAGGAACCAGGCACTGGGCCTTCTCTCCCTTCAGATGTCTAAGAAATAAACATCTGACTTTCAGGAAGACATCTGAAGGTAGCCCTGTATAAGGAAGCTTTTAATGCCTGAAGCTTGGTTGTGTTTTTCTTATATTCTTTCAGAAGTAGTCCAGAGTGGCTGGGGCAACCTAGTCAGATGAGTGGGGTACAAATAAGTTGTTGTTGTTGTTGTTGTTGTTGTTGTTGTTGTTGTTGTTGTTGTTAATAATAATAATAATAATAATAATAATAATAATAATAATACTGTAGATGGTGAGCACCATCCTGCTAAACCTTCCCTGGGCCCTTTTGTAACTACTATTAAGGGAATATTTCATAACTATTATTAAGGGATTCTGGGGAAATATATAGACAAAACCCAGGTGTGTGTGTGTGTGTGGTTCTGGGGAAAATCAATCGAAGTTAAATTTGGGAACATAGGCATCATTTTGCTCTATATGCCCAAACATATGGCTAAACCTGAAACCAAATGCACCTTTACAGGTTTTAAGCTAACTTTACCAACTCTAAATTATTAAGGTTTTTTTTAAAGAACCATTTAATTGCATGCCATAATTAAGCATTACACATCTTTGTATCTGGCCTGCAGCCATGAGATCAGACAATGATCTCATCAGACTTCATAAATGACGCAGGGTGAGGCCAGGTTGCTGCTTGGATGGGAGATGTCCAAGGGAAAGCTTAGGTGTTGGAGAGAATACTCACTCTGATTCAGCAGGTGGTGCTCTTTCCTTCTAAAGTTAGTATTACCAAAGTAACCTTCTGCATAATACTGGTGTGGCAAAAGGTCTGTTGAATAAAGATTTTAATTTGTGAGCCAGGTGTAAAACTGGGCTCACCACGCATTGTGACCATTAATAATCTTCCACAGTCCTGTCACTTACTTAGAGTAGTTATATTGACTCTAGAACTGGCTATGTTTCAGTAATGCAGTTATTTTCTGAAACTGGGCCCCATCACACATGTCGCTACTGCCCCTTTGGTTAAATGGACCTGGTTTCAAAAAAGCAGATAAAAATCCACATTAAAGCTGCTTATGCAAAGAGATGGTATAGTTAGCATTGCCACAACCAGCAACAGGGATAAAAGTGCAACGCATGCTTTTCTATTTCAGCAGGCATTGTAAGCAAGTTTTCTGTTTTTAAAATTTATTCTAATTAATTTTTTCCACTGTATGTGTTTTATTTATTTGTTGTTATAAACCACTCAGTTGTACTAAAGCCTCTCCTCCTTCCGGAAGGGAGGGTTGTGAGCAGGAGCCGATCCCCCGTCACGCAGGGGGCGTCTGCCCCCTGCCCTGCCATCATTGCTGGTGCGCCACGCCTCCCAGCTGGGCACCCAATCGGGTGACACTGCGGGGGGCGTGGTCTAGCCGCTCAAATGTGGCTGCGCCAGCTCTCCCCGCCATTGCGCTGCAGATTTCCGCTAGTCACCCACCCACCACTCCCTTTAGTGCGTAGCTTCTCGCTTGGCCTTGCTATGGACGCATGATTGGTCGCCCTGGTTGCCCAAGGGGCCTGGTAGGAGTTTTTCCCAATTGGCAAATTGGCACCGGCCTCTTGGTTTTTTAGCCTACCTCATAGCAATAGTCACAACTTTCTTGGTATCTGGCAGTTAGGCATTGGAAAGTGTTGTTGGTGTATGGAAGGGCAAGGTGTGGCCCTCACCTACCCCTTCACTTATGGGTATTCCATTAAAGGAATCCAGCGGTCGTGGATCCTGTCCAATGCCCTGCGTGGCTGGGGGCCATGGCACGACCCCCGGTGACACCAGGGGAGAGGTTATAGTTGTATTTGCATCAACAGGCTCCCCCTACTGGTGGTTAACCCCTCATCAGACTCACCCCTCTCTGAGTGGGTGGAGTCAAATTTGCTCTTGTCCAATGCCTAAGCCAATACCTTGATTACATGCTGTAATCAATAAAGTTGTGGCCTTTTCTAGCCCATTAACCCAGTATACTGTGTCCACATGTCTTTATTATTCCCAAGCGGGGGACGGGTCCTCAAATCACAAACCTCAATGCGGTTTACAAAAGGAATTAAACGATAGCAATGCTTCTGAATGCCAGTTGCTGGAAACCATGGAAGAGGAGAGGGCTCTTGTGCTCATGTTCTGCTCACTGGTTTCTCACAGGCATCTGGTTGGCCATTGTGAGAACAGAATGCTAGACTAGATGGGCCCATTGGCCTGATTCAGCCGGCTATCTTTATGGTCTTAATAATGGGGTGCCACCACACTTAAAGGATCCACTTCTTACAAATGCAGAACAAGTGTTATGTGGCACCTGTAGCACTTCACTAGTTAGAAACTTTGTTGACAGAAGAGTTAAAATCAATAAATAAATATTCTCCAATATTGACCGTGCACAACAATATCAGGGATAGCCATCACGGTGCTTTCCAAATGTGGCTGGATTACAACTCCCATCAACCCCAGCCAGGATGGGCAATGCTCAGGGATGATGGGAAACAGAGTCCAAAAACACCTGGAGAGCACCAAGTCAGTATTAAACCATCTGACACAGTGGCAGTAAATACGGGATGCGAGTGACGCCGTGGTCTAAACCACTGAGCCTCTTGGGCTTGCCGATCAGTAGGCTGTCGGTTCAAATCTACGCAACAGGGTGAGCTTCCATTGCTTTGTCCCAGCTTCTGCCAACCTCACAGTTTGAAAGCACGCCAGTGCAAGTGCATAACTGTGGCAGGAAGGTAAACAGTGTTTCCATGCATTCTGACTTCTGTCATGGTGTTCTGTTGCGCTAGAAGCGGTTTAGTCATGCTGGCCACATGACCCGGAAAGCTGTCTGTGGACAAACGCCGGCTCCCTCAGCCTGAAAAGCGAGATGAGCGCCACACCTTATAGTCCCCTTTGACTGGACTTAACCATCCAGGGGCCCTTAACTTTACGAAATGATACCCAAGATGATCTGTTCCTAAGTCAAGTGACCAGCTGCAAATCCAGTAAAGGAGTAGTTCTCAAATGGTGTGGCAGGAGAGGATGGCAAGTATGTTGGAAAGATTCAAGGACAATCACAGAAACATTTAAGCATTTCATTGTAGTATAGAATAATATAGTATCAATATATCTGGATATTCAACCAGAAACAGTATCCATGCCTTTCTTTAAGAACATGGGCTATTCTTCTACATTCTCCACAACATACTGTTATGAACAGGGATTTTCAACTCTGACAAATATGAAAGATCAGAAAAGAGAAAGGCTTCTTTGTGTTGATAAGAAGATGAGAGTTTGTCTCAAATTAGACCTAATATCAATGAGATTACACAGCAAAAGCAAATGTGTTTGTATACATGCTTAAGGTGCATATGTAAGAGGCTCATTTATAACTATATTTTGGGAATTCTTATGTAGCTGCATTGTTTTATATTTCCAGGATGTCCCATGATCATATTATAAAGTAGTTGTGTTCTATGTTATAAACCAAGCACTGTTAGTTGTTTCTTTTTTGTTTTCCAATGCATTTCTTATCAATAAAAAGATTGGCAAGCAAATGCTTATTCTGAAAGTGTGGCCCAGATAAAAGTTTGAGAAACACTTCAGTAGAGTCTTGTTGCTGTTTTTCCTAAATCACCTTAATTGCTTTTTCCCCCCTTCCTCCTTCAGGCTCAGGTTGAGAATCCCTGTCCTAGATCAGCCTTGAGGCCCCTTTTGATTCCCCTAAAATCTATGGCAGACAAAATGAGTGCAGTGCCATCCCTGTAAGAATCACAGAATGATGACCCCAACCATTATTGCTGCCACTGCTGCTCAAGAGAGGGCCAGGGGGCAATCATTTTGCAAAATATTGGCTGGATCCCTGTTTTTAAAGGAAAGTTGCATTTAAAGGACTCACAAGGGAGTACAAGTTGCACAGAACAAATGCTCAACTTGGAATAAGTAAGCAGCACAAAAACAATTTATTAATCCCTCACCTAATGTGTGTGTGTGGGGGGAGTATATTGGAATCCAGTTCCTCTTACACATGCGAATGGTATTAGATTCTCCACAATCTATCTCTGATTTTAGCAGACATGTCTGTTCCAGCTGTGTGAGTATGATTGATAAGGCACCCCGTGTTACCGGCAGGATTCAAGAATGGGAACGTGTCCAAAAGCAAGCAGACCATAATGTTCCTTTGGAGAACTGATGTCACCAGCTGCTTGTCCTAATCTATCCAACTCCATCAAGAGATATTACTATCCAATTATCTCAGGCTGCCCTTTCTGTTAGTCAAGATGGCTATGGAGCAAACCATCAGACCAGGATCATGACTATTGTCCCTGCGTATTGGGAAAACAAGCACTTGTAGCACTGGGGTTTTTTTTGAGCAGGCATAACCTTTCCACCAATAACAATCAGCACGAATATTGCCAGAAACTTGGGGATCTAGATGTTTCTTGGCACTATTGGACAGCATATCTTTCCCACTTGCCGTGCATCAGGACATAGGCAAAGGACCAGGTATTTAGGTTGGATAGCTATAGTGAAATGGGGGCAGCACTTGGATCAGATCACATGCTTCCAGGCACACAATATAAAGTACCATTTTGTGTAAGAATAGACAAATATCATATTAGCATTCTATAAAGCTCCAAAGTGACCAACAACAAATATGCCTTAGCTAGTGCTGTAGCACCCAATCCATTCAGAGTTTTTTCAGTGTCTGGGCTAGGGGAGCCACAGCAAGAGCAATGACCAGTGTTCCCAGGTTCTCCAGTAGGTGGCAGTAGGCATAGATGGGAGGAGCAAGCAACCTTTCTCAGTCCCTCTCACATAATGGTAACCATGTGCAAATTTCTCAGACTCTCCTCATCATAGAATCCATTGCTCTGTGAGTTCTTTGGGTGTTTTTGTGGCGCTTCAGCTTCCCTTTCCCACAACAGAGTCAAGGCATAAAGGACAGGCAGATTTCAGAGGAGAAACCACCTTCATCTGTTGTAGATCAGTCAGCATAGCTACGTAGCCAATTGCACATGCCATGGCCTCTCTCCTCCTCCTCCCCAATCGCTCTCTGATCTTTCACGGCAAAACAATCACAGCACTAATCTGTTCTGTCAAATTTGATATTTCCATAAGTGACTGGATCAATTAGACAATGGGGCCCATGAAAGAGAGAGAGAGAGAGAGAGAGAGAGAGAGAGAGAGAGAGAGAGAGAGAATGTGCAAGTCTAGCTCAGGAGAGCCCCACCCTCAACCACAGGAGCACACAGGGGAAAACAGGATCACACCTCCTGGTGTTGCGACCGACATCTTCAAGCCTCCTGACCCCATCTCCAGCATCATGGCTGAAAGCTGCATGTGTGTAGTCTCTCACATTTTCAGAATCTAGTTACAGGTAGGTAGCTGTGTTGGTCTCCCATAGTCGAAACAAAATAAAAAAAATCCTTGCAGTAGCACCTTAGAGACCAACTAAGTTTGTTTCGTGTGCATGTATCTGCATGTGTCTGAAGAAGTGTGCATGCACACAAAAGCTCATACCAATAACAAACTTAGTTGGTCTCTAAGGTGCTACTGCAAGGAATTTCTTTATTTTCTTTTCAGAATCCTAACACTAGAACTTGGGGTTTTTGGTTTGGGTATGAAAGAAAAAGGAATGGAAGGAGATGCAGGCAGCACACTGTACAATCCAAATATGCTTTCAATTTTAATTGTTTTGCATTTCAAGTTGGCTTTTCTTAATCAGAAGCAATGTAACCCTTACGACTTCCTTTTTCTTTCAAAGCACTGTCGTTATTTGACATCTGTTTTGCCTGAGATTTAGCCTGCTTTGCTATTTCAAAGATGGCCTGAAATTTCAAGCTTTCCTTGCCTCTCGATACTTGTTACCCAGCTATGTGAAAGTCTTTGAGGCAGTTCCTTTCAGACTGTGCTTGAAATAATTGTATACCTTTCCGTCCCCACCTTTGGCTGAATCTTATCACATAAATAGAGGTATGTACCTAGAGGGACAAAGTGGATGCATATCTGTAGCTTAGACTTCTAAGGTAAGTGTATGTTGTTGCTCTTTTCCCCAAAATTAAGAACAGGAGGGCTCTTAATAGCCACTCCTTTGTTTTTCTTCAAACCAGAGTGTTTCAAAGAAAGTTTCCCAATAAAAGTACTTGAAGTGGTTTTAAAAGAATGTGGGCACTCTCTTATCACAAGATGAATAGCCATAGGACGATGTGCATATAAGACACAGATACAGATATATAACACCACTTAATTTCTTATCGTCACTCAGACTAGATATTGCAGATCTCTGTGCTTATTCATTGTCTATCACTGCATGGACCAAACAGAGCTGAATTCTGGCGAGATTGAGAAGATGGCGATTGGTAGGTCTTACAATCTGAATGAAGATAGACACATGGCACTGCCACCTCTATTACAACCAGGGTTGGAATGCTCACAGAGCCATCAGTGTGCCTCAAACTTTGGGTACAAACCATGTGCAAACACTGGGCAACACTGCACAAGTGGACAGGGGCAAATGTTCCCCAGCCCACCCAGACCTACAAATTTCATGTTTCTTTGTTGATCAAATACAGTAGAGGTTGCTTAAAAGTGGTTTGCAGGGCATGTAAGAGGTTTTTTTGTGCTCACACCCCAAATTTGGCATTAAAAATAATAATAAAGTTTTTTAATACAGTTGTAACCAACTAAACAGTTACTGAACAGTGTTGGGCTAGGACCCGGGAGAGCAGAGTTTGAATCCCCACTCAGCCATGAAGCTCCCTGGGTGACCTGGGGCCAGTCACCATCTCTTAGCCTAACCTACCTCACAGTGCTGTTGTGAGGGTGAAATGTGGAGGAGAACCATGTACACCATCTTGAGACCTTTGGAAGATAAAGGTGGTATAGAAATGTAAATAGTAATAGTAATTTAGTGTGACTGCTCTTAGCTGCACAAACTTCCCTGCCCTACCCTCTCAATGTGTGCCCACAATGCTCCTTCTAAATCTGCTTCTGGGGTGTTCCTTCCACCCTCTGGAACAGATTTAGAGGGGTTTCGTGTAGCATACGAGGACAGGAAAGGGAGAGGAAGTTTCATTGTGCAGCTAAAAGTCATTGCACTAACCTAGCTGTTTAGCTGGATACCACCCAAAGTTTTGGACTTTTCCTAGGGTCTCCAGCTGCAATGACAAGATATGAAAGGGCTTTTTTTTTTGTTCCCTAAGACCCCCTCCCAAAAATTCCTTTTTAAAAAAGTACTGACTATGAAGTAGATGGAGACTAGATGAAGCAATGGTTTGACTCATAGAAGGCAGGTTCATGTGGAGTATATCTTGAGGAAGCTGAAAAAGTAGCCATTTGCTCATTCAGACATAGTTGGAGTGGTCATTCAAAGCCCTCCACACAGTAGCAGGTGTGGTGGTACTGCAAGTGCTCACCTGACCTCCAGTCAGTCTTGTTGTTGCTGCTTCCTAGAAGATAGAAGAGGAGAGGCAAGGTGGCAATGAGGCTGGCATGGTGAAAACCCACCA
Organism: Podarcis raffonei; assembly: GCF_027172205.1. Classification (NCBI taxonomy): domain Eukaryota; kingdom Metazoa; phylum Chordata; class Lepidosauria; order Squamata; family Lacertidae; genus Podarcis; species Podarcis raffonei. The sequence continues at coordinate 22,039,535 of NC_070612.1, forward strand.
GCAAGACTGCATCCCCCTTCTGTTCCTAGTAAGCAGCAGACTCCAGTGACAGACTGGAGGTAACGTGAGTGCCATAACACAATCACTTCACCGTGCCATCTACTACTGCCTCAACGTTTGCATCCCATATGTCAGGTGGGCAGCAGAACCATGCCTCCTGGCCCCACCATCCAATTTCTGTGTGGGCTCCTCTTTCAAACGCAGCATGTATGTTGGGAGAAGGGGAGTGGGACACATGGCATTAGGGATGCAACCAGAAGCTGTGATCCCACTTCACTGGATGTGTACATGGACTGTGCATGTGCCAGCAACACCCCTTGAGTTGCAAAGATCCCAAGTATGCCTTTTCACCAGGATCCCCATCGACCTTCCCCATATTATTGTAAGAAAAACACTGGGGCCTAATATGAGTAGTAGCGTGCCTGGTATCTGGTGGGCAGGGCTTGTGTGTTATGCTCCGGAATCAGCCTCTCTGTTCAGTGTGTGTTCAGTTAAGAATATCAGTTAAGAGAGACCAACGACCTCTTCTTGCACAGAGGCACAATAATGATCACCCTTGCTAAACAGAACAAATGGTCTTCAAATACAGCCACAGGTCAAATGTTGTCTCGTGTGCCTTGTGCAGGTGCCAGTTCCTGTCACCCTGATGAAGTTAGGATGCATGTTGAACCACGTCCCTTCAACCATGATGTCATAACATCCTAGATGACACCACAAGAAGCCATTTATTTCACAAAACCCCCAGCCTCTGTTTTGGCACATAAAAGTGGTGCAATTCAAAGACAAGTATTTGTAACAATGGTGATGACCTGGACTATTGTGGTTTGGTAGATTGACCACTGTTCTAGAAGAAAGAGAAGGCATCTGTTTTCTGTGGTCCAGTAGACAGTGAACGGAACCAGAACATGAAAACCTTGGGGGCTTATCCCACCTGCCTCATTTGGTAGCTTCAAACAAAATTTAACCCTTGTTCTTGATCTGCCAAATGGGAAAATAAGGGACTTACCACACAAGCTTAATGTGAAAGCTATTTCATTTTTACTTAACATAAATTGCAGGACTTGGTTGTAGTAAAACCTCTAAGCAGTTTATGAGAAATATTAAAACAGTTAACATATTTGAAACATGTAAATAAATTTAAAATTAACAGTAAAAAATATTAAAATACATCAACATATATGTGTCTAGAGAGGCTTGCTTAAACAAAAATATTGTAAGTAGGAGCCAAAAGAAAATACAGTGAAGGCACCTGCCTGATCTGACTTGGCAGTGAGTTCCAAAGTCTAAGAGCCTCTGCATGTCAGAAGACAGGCATATAAAAAGCATTATGTGGCACCCATAGCAGTGCCAATTCTGCAGATCAAAGAAGTTGAGTGGGCATATGGGGGTAAGACAATGAGCTTTTGCAAAGCACTTTCTGTATGCACAAATGCTATTATATGATTCATTTTTTAAAAAAAGTTTTGGTCTTTTTGATGAATATTTCTGTTACTTAATTGCCCTCATGCATCCAACTATTCTACTAGCATGTATCACTTGCATACGCTCTCAGGTGTGACTAATTTCCCCCTTTTGCATTATGTACACAGCATTTTATCCTTCAGAGGAGCGCCAAGAACAGGCTGTCTCCCTGTGTTCAGCATTTTCATCTTATCATGATTCACTTTCACCCTGCTGGACCTCAACCATCCCACCATTGTCTCCAGACACCAGTCCACCACCTGAACAGGCTCTCCTGATTCAGACGGGATGGAAAGACAGAGCTGAGCACCACCAGTATATTGAAGCTGTGGTCAACAACTTTGGAATTCTACAGTCATGTTACTTTCATAGGATCGTAGAGTTGTAGAGTTGGAAGGGATCCCGAGGGTCATCTAGTCCAACTCCTCTCAACTAAAGCATCCATGACAGGTGGCCATCCAACCTCTGCTTAAAGAGCTCCAAGAAAGGAGGGTCCGCCAACCTGTGAGGTAGTCCGTTCCACCATCTAACAGCTCTTATTGCCAGAAAGTTCTTCCTGATGACTTTAGAAACACACTTCCTTGTGTGTGAGGGTCCTTATTTTTCTTTTTGACCTGGTCAAATCAGCCACTTCTTTTAGTGTCAGAGAGCAAAGAAGTTTGAAAGACACTGTGATTAACCATTAGGTTTTCCATGTCTAAAGCCAGTAGATGACTTATTGAACCTCAGGTTGCTTTTATGTCTGTTCTGTTGTGGAATGTAAAGGAAGATCTTCCAACTTATGTGTGTTTTCTGTCCTGTGACCTTTGAAACTGAGCTGATCTTTAAGATCAGCCTGAACATCTTTAAGGAGCAGGACATAAAGAAGGGGATCCAATATATTAGCCAAGGTGGCCAAACACCAAGTAAAGTACATGGAATTGAAAATGCTCCTCTTAAAATCACAGATCTTGTCCTTTTCCATCTCCAGTGTCCAGTAGAATCTATAAAATGAAACCAGTTGGAAGGGAGTATAGAGCAGGAAGTAGGAGGCCAAGATAACGGAGCTAAAGCCACAGATCCTCCGTTTTACTCTTTGATGCAGAGATGTCATCTTCCTGACCTCAAGTAGCACCCTAAGGTAGAAGAATCCCATGAGAATGCAAGGAATGAATAAAGTGAGGCTCATGGTGGATATCTTGAAGTGTGCATAGTCCTTGCCTAATTGGATGCTGTCTAAACAATTCCCTTGCCATGTCCCCAAGTCCTTCATCTCTAGCCAGATGCCAGCAGCACACAAAATGGCCACCAGGAGCCAAGCCACAACGCTCACCTTTGTGGCACTGCTCAATGTCTGCAATCTGTGGAACTTCATTGGGTGAATTAACCCTATGTAACGGTCCATGGCAATGAGGCACAGGAAGCTGTTCTTGGCATAGAAGTTTGTGGAGTGGACCACACCAACCACAACACAGGCCACTTGCCCTAGGATCCAGTGGTGGTTACGGGAACTGTAAGCAATCCAGAAGGGTAGCAGTATACTCTGCAAGAGGTTGGCCAACACCACGTTCAGCACATAGACCGAGAGAACAATGGACTTTCTAATGTGGGTTATCACGGCCCAAAGGGCCAAACAATTCAGAGGCAGCCCAACTGTCAGTGCCACAGAGTACATAGGAATTGTGAAGTATTTGGTGGTGTTTAAAGCCACAGGGCAGGTTGAGTGGGTGGCATTCATGGCACCAAAAGAAAGAAGCTTTCTCACAGTGGCACTGTCTTCAGACCTTTGTCATCTCATAGTCACTGTGGAGGGGGGGTTCTCCCAACTGCTGAACTCCCCTTACATCTGCCGAAAGTGAAGAAGGAAATGAAACCTGCTCAGGTGGAGATAGAGAAATCCTCCTTTCCACATCCTTTGCTTTGCAGAGGTGGACCACAAGTTCTAGGATTTACCTAACACCTAAGGAAGAAAGACACCAAAAGAGATCAGGTCCAAAAATCTGAATGTGTGATATAATTTGTCTGTCATTTTAAATTTATTTTTATTCTTGAAGATTAAACAACAAAATATCGTGAGTTGCCAGTTTTCCCTCACTCAAGAGGACTGTAGAGAGTCCTGCAAGGACCAGGACCCTGGGAAGACAGGCAGGCAGCATTGGAAATATCTGCTGCCCCAGCTAGGCATACATCAGCAGATGGGGCAGCTCTATAAAGCCTGCCTCCCCTGGGACAGGGCCACACTTGAAGGGATGACACTTAGGGGGGTGGCACGTCGAGGGTGCGTTAAAATTATTGTTTTAACAGGGATGAGGTTTTAACTTGGGTGGGTGCTGGTTTATTTGGAGGGCGGGATTGTTTTAAATTGTTGTTAAATGGTATATGTTAATGTTGAGTCTTGTAATGTTATGCTACAGGGAACCAGGCAGAGGGCCTTCTCGGTAGTGGCGCCCACCCTGTGGAACACCCTCCCATCAGATGTCAAAGAGATAAACAACTACCTGACATTTAGAAGACATCTGAAGGCAGCCCTGCTCAGGGAAGTTTTTAATGTGTGACATTTTAATGTATTTTTAATCTTTGTTGGAAGCCACCCAGAGTGGCTGGAGAAACCCAGCCAGATGGGCGGGGTACAAATAATAAATTATTATTATTATTATTATTGTATATTTGTGGGTTGGAGTACTGGTTAGGGGTTTTCGTTGGGGAGTGTATTGTTTAGTAGTTGATTGTTGATTGTTTTTATTGTTTTTATTATGTATTTTGTGCTTTGTATATTGTAACTTTGTTGTGAAGCAACAGGTATAAGGCGGTATACAAATTTAATAAACAATAGCAACGTGGGACCTTTGCATGCAAAGCAGATGCTCTCCCACTGACCTGTGACCCCTTCCTAAGTACATTCTTCGATGCATGTTCTTCACTGTCCCTGAGAAATGGTCTAAGGTTAGTAGTACCTTAGACTATTTCTCAGCTAGAGATGGGGGATAATTTTGCTTGGTTCACATTGTGCTCTCTGGACCAATACACAAGCTATAATGTGTAGCTTCATGGCTGACTGGGGATTTGAACCCTGGCCTCCCAGGTCCTAGTCTGACATTCTAACTACTATACCACACTGACTCTCAGACAAAATTTTGGAGGATACAGCTATCAATGGCTACTAGTCATGACTATTGTGATCTACCTCCTTTGTAGGAGACATCATGTATTTTGATACCATTTGCTGGGAGTCGCAAGTAGGGGCTTGTGCTGCTTGTGGGGCTTCCCTGAGGGATTTGGCTGGCCACCATCAGGATGATGGGACTTTGCTCTAATACAGAATGACTCTTCTTCTTTGCTCTAATACAGAATGACTCTTCTTCTTTGCTCTAATACAGAATGACTCGTCTTCTGCCCCTTTTTTCTGTTCTAAAGATATCTGTGTAACTTTGAAAGCCCTGCATACCTTTTTAACTACTCCATACCGACCAAAGAACAGCACGTCTCTGCACACGAAGCAAATAAAACTTTGCAGGAAATTTCAGTGTGGTTGGAACTCTTTTTTTATGTGGTGATGCTGTTTTGCATGCACCATACTTTCTCATAGGCACTGTCCTCTCTCAGATGCAAAATAAACCAGTGGTTCCTGTAATAGAAGGGTGAGATTTTAGGGCTTTAGAGCAGCATCAGATATTAGCGGGCTGCAGTTAAAGTAGACTTAATATTCTGGAGCTTACATTTGAACCAACAGAACCCAACAGCAGTGGAGTTTTTAGACTTCGGACTGCATGGCTTTACACCGCCACCCCTGCCTTTACTTCACAGATTTCAAATGGGGGTCCCCACTTTAGATGATAATGGGCAGGATTCAGCAAATGACCCCTGTCAGCAGGAGCTCTGCACAAGCATTTCCACTTGTGCAGTTGGGTTACCACCTCCCTCTTCCCCTTAAGCACCCCCAAATTTGTGTCAGGGAAACCCCAGAACAGTGTTCAGGAGGAGGAGGGATTGTTCCATCTGGCAAGCTGCAATGCTTCTGCAGACTCAATGTTTTGCGTGTTCAGACCCAGAAACCTCCCCCCCTAAATAAATTCACACTTGACTCAAATTTTAGTTTTGGTTTTTGGCAGAATTTAGGCCACAACTTTATTGATTACAAAAAGTGAATGGTTGCATAGGCTCTGGTTCGACTAGCTCCTTGCCATACAGGTAGCGCTGACCCAGGGTTCCACCATCGAGTCCCTGGATTCCTTTAACGGATTCCTTCACGTAGGGATGGCAAGAGCGTTCTCCCATCCCTATCACCTGAACCAGAGCCTATCCACAACCTTACAAGTTGTAACAATTTGCTACATGGCAGGCGAAACCCAAATGGCAACAGCCAATCAGCCAAGTGAGGAAAATTCCTGCCATGCCCCTGTCCCAATGACAGACGACACACAACGGCATAGCAAGGTCAAGCGCAAAGCCCTAAAAATAGGGAGAGGTGGGCAGGTGTTCCAAATGCACCCACCGAAAGAGGAAGCTCTGGGTCACGTGCATAGGCATAAATAGGTCCTTCAAACTGTTTGGACTGCGTCCCTTTGGCCAGATTGCACCCAGCTATGAGGGACCTACCAATCGGGTGTTGTGGCTGACCAATCGTACCCACCCACAACACAGGGAGTCAGTTGTCCAGGTCTCAATGCAATACGTGCCCTCTTTAAGGGAGGACCCGATTTGTCAGAGTGCGACGCTGAGTTCCACGCAATGTGTATTGTTTCAATATGTGGTAAGTCGACCCTCCTAATTCTTGCCTTGAGAGAAATAAGGAGCATCGACAGTAGTAAGTGGTTTATGGTGCCTTACCACTGTGAACTTGCAGTTTGCAAGTGTTCATACCAAGTTAAATTATTGGTGGGAGAGTCAACAGAAGATTCCTGCTGCTCCTCTCTGGGATGATTGAAAAGGACTTTATAAATGGCTCCAAACTCATGGTGTCACTGCTTCTATACTCCCAGCATAGAGTCTACCGTTGGATAGAGTTTCTTTTTCAAAGATAGCATTGGCCAAGCCTTCTATCACAGAGAGTTAGGAATATAATGTGTTATGTTAAAGGAGTTATATATACGGTAATCCTCTGTTGTTCCTTATTTTTAAACGGCAAGGTTGCATGAGCTATGCTACACCCTGTATTATATCCCCCTGTATATTGAGTAGGACAATACCAGATTTCCCTTGTCTCGTGTGCTCTACCAGGGAACCATTCATAAATCAAAGTATACCCTCTTGTTAGTATCAAGGCCAGGTTTCTTACAAATAGAGAGCCAAACACTTTGTAGTTAGCAGTTGCTACACTTTCTAGACTTCATACAACATCTTCTGCTATGATGGTAAAGAGAGACCTTGATTTCTGACTTCCTTTTGTTATGGATCTTCTATAGCCATGTAAGGTACATATTACTGCCCATTGCAACATTTGGGACAAATACATGAAGCAATATTGATTATTATTCTTGTTCACAATGTTTATACCACTTAATTACAGTCATCTGTAAGTGGTGTACAGGAGACTCAAAACAAAGAAAGTAAAAATGAGTTAAATCTATAAAATCAGAATTCCAATTAAAAAGCCTGATGGAATAGCAAAAAAAGTCTTCAGTAAGCTCTGGAATTTCAGTAGGGGGGCGGGCCTATCTGACTTGAACTGGAAGGGAGTTTCACAAAATTGATCCATAACACTGAATGGTCAGCTCCTAGTGGATACAGGACCATGCATTTGAGCCATGGATGACCAGTAACTGTGATTCCCCCAAATACTTTAGTGATTGGGCAGGGGCATAAGGGATCAGGTAGACCCCAAAGTATCCTGGATTCAAGTTGTTAAGGGCCTTGAAAATTAATACAAGAGCTTTGAACCTTGCCCAATAATGTATGGGCAGCCAGTGCAAGCTTTTAAACACCGAAGTTATGTGCTAGTGATAGTCTGTCTTCTACACTGTTTTGCACCAGCTGGAGCCTTCAGGCCATGCCTAAGGTTAGATCACATAGGGTACAGTGCAGTAATCAAGTCTTGAGTTTACCAGTGCATGAATTTTGGTGGCCAGACTGTCCCTGTCCAAGAACAGCAATAGTTGGTGTACCAAAGGTAGCCCTAGTCATTGAAGCCACCTTGGTCTCTGGCAGCAAAAATGGATTCATGACCACCTGTTCTTTCAGAGGGAGTGCAACCCCATCCAGAACAGGCAACTGGCCAAGCTCCCGGACACAGGAACTACCAACCCACAGTCCCTCTCTCTTTTCTCTTTTTGGTTCCTTGACTGCAGTTTTATGTTCTTTGTGTTGGTTTGCAAATCTAATTTCTTGGCTAAGTCACCTCTTGTGTGTTGATTGGAGGGATTCTGACTAATAATCCTACATCAGTGCCCTCATGTTTTGACCAAATTCCTAGGTACACTAACCCATTAGGGGAGCTGAGCAGGCTGGGAAAGGACACTGGCTGAGTTTCACTCAGTATCTCAGATGGCTCTCAGAGCTGAAGGAACCAGACATATGATGCATTGAAACCCTGCTGATCCTAAACCCATAGGTGGTAGTAGCTAACCATTTGTGTATGTGTGTGTGTTATGCATTTAGCATCAATATATTAACTAAGCAGACATTCCTCTAATCTTATTTAACAAATAACCTCACAAGACACCACTTACCCCTTACTCACTGCAAACTGTGGCCATGTGTGTGCATTAGGATAAGGTAGGTGCAAATTTAACTGGTATACCATATCCACCTTGCCAACAAAGGTCCGTATAGTTAAAGCCATGGTTTTCCCAGTAGTGATGTATGGAAGTGAGAGCTGGACCATAAAGAAGGCTGATCGCTGAAGAATTGATGCTTTTGAATTATGGTGCTGGAGGAGACTCTTGAGAGTCCCATGGACTGCAAGAAGATCAAATGCATCCATTCTTAAGGAAATCAGCCCTGAGTGCTCACTGGAAGGACAGATCGTGAAGCTGAGGCTCCAGTACTTTGGCCACCTCATGAGAAGAGAAGACTCCCTGGAGAAGACACTGATGCTGGGAAAGATGGAGGGCACAAGGAGAAGGGGGCGACAGAGGACGAGATGGTTGGATAGTGTTTTCGAGGTTACCAGCATGAGTTTGACCAAACTGCGGGAGGTAGTGGAGGACAGAGGTGCCTGGCGTGCTCTGGTCCATGGGGTCACGAAGAGTCGGACACGGCTAAACGACTAAACAACAACAAAACCATATCCCTCTGTACACAAAATGTCCTTACTTGGAGCATATTATAGTCTATAACAGTAGTGGTAATATAAAAGGATTGTTATGTGAGAAAAAGATGCTAGTAGATTATTATTATTATTATTTCTTCTTCCTTCTACTTAGAAATTTCATAGGTGAGGTGCCTTTGATATTCCATATGTTCAGCAATGGATTCGGGATTTATTTGGCAATTGCATCAGCCGATGCTATAGGAGAAAATAACATGATCTACTTGGAACTAAGGCACTCACCATACGCTGGAACTTATTTAACAGAGAGCAACTGAGAGGGAGAACTACTTAATCAATCAGTCAGTCAGTCAGTCAAGGTCCGTTTCAACTTTATAATAAAAACATGAGCAAATTAAGCACTCACCCCATCATACTGTCCCGAGAGATCTGTTTCCTACCTACTTGTCTGTGCATATTTCTTTTAACCTAGCATCTTACTCTCGTGATATTAGTCAGCCGTGGTTTCATGGCCTAGTGTTTGGATGAAATAGCTCCACTGCGGTTAATAAGATGTAAGTGGCAAACTGAAAGTGACCTGGGGAAGCAGGCTGAGAATTTGAAAAAGAAACTATTTGGGTTTATATATTTTTAGCTATCGTCTTTCCTCCATCTTTATTTATCAGTTTGGCTTACATTGGTTATCTTATTTTATTCTCATGGCCACCTTATGGTGTAAGTTAACCAAGGATCGGAGATAGTGACTCACACAAGGATAAGTTTCGTGGCTATAATGAAGTCTGTAGGAGAACCATTCCTTTGTCTTGGCCAAGATTTTCACAATGTTCTGGACTGAGCTCAGGCTGGTCCATCCCAGGACATATACTTGACTGGCATGGTAATTGGAATTCCGAAAGGGAAAATACTAGCCTGCTTGTATGCAAGAAAGATGCTGTAAAAAATAATAATGGGTGCATCATTTAAGCTTAGTCTGAATCCAGGCTCTTATTTTTTTTCAGAGTCCCAGGCCAATGAACACAATATTAGCCAAATTCTTGTTATTTAGACAGTATCTTGGCTTGTATGTTGCTTAATTCTGTGGATTCTCTACTTTTATTGGTTTTTTAATTATCTGCCACTCATCTGTTAGGTTTTGTGTGTGTGTGTGTGTGTGTGTGTGTGTGTGAGAGAGAGAGAGAGAGAGAGAGAGAGAGAGAGAGAGAGAGAGAGAGTCCTTGAGTGGTTCAGTCTTCAAATAGAAAGAGGGTATATAAATATTCTTTATAAATAATAATAAATACATGTGCAGCTGAAGTGAGCTGAATTTGGACTAATCTAAGATACTGATTAGCATGTATGAGTAGCTGGATTGGACCAGCTGTCAGAAATGGTTCTGTATAAATATAATATAATAAATATAAATATAATTCTCATCATTTTTTGAGTAAAAGTCAGTGTGAAATGTGTAATGTAGCAATATGCCAAATTTTCACCTGCAAAAAGCTTTGGGTTCAAAGTTTCCGTTTCTCTAGCATGATAACAAGACTTTGGGACATTCTGGTCATCCATGTAATTATTTATTTTATTTTACAAAAGTATTTCTAGAACAAAGTATTTCTATATCACCACACCATGAAATATCAGGGTGGTGTGCAATGTTAAAACATAAAATACAATTTAAAAATAAATAAAAATACAGACAAACTTTAAGGTGACTCCCTGCCTAGTCATTTGAATAAGAGACAGGAAGAAAGTAGATCAAGGTCAGGTAGATTGGTAAATCTCTGATTTGCAATAGATCAGCAAGAATTTCTGATTCTCAAGAGTATAACAATAGCAAGTACAATAGCAAGTACACTTGATTTTTTAGAAAAGAAAGTCTCTGCCATGTATGGCCTAATCTCTTATCCCAATATTCCTTTTCCCATAAAATATGAATATTTAATACAGGGATTGCTGCTGTAGCACCTGCAAGTGCCATGGTGTGTTTAATGTCTTCCCCTGTTGCTCACAAAGGTTCAGAGCCCCTCCTCAATCCATTCCATTACCCACTTCCCAAATACCCAGGATGGCCAATTTCGCTATTCTGAGAGGTCACTCTTTTCTATCTATGCTAACACAAAAGCCAGAAGTGTTTGCCCAAATTCAGATGGCTGCCTCTACAATAAACTTGGCACTGTTTAGTGCTGAGAGCATTACATGCATCCGGATGTTATGAGGTCATTGATTGGGGGAGCCCTGAGGAATGAATGTGCTTCCTGAAAGATCCCCACAAGAGACAGGTTGGCAGTGGTCCTTGGCCTTTCCAGAAAGTGCATGAGATAGCAGCACAATAAAATGTATATGAAATGCACACGGAGATTCATCAATTCTTTTTCTTACAAGGGAGCAGTGTAGATATATATTTTACAACACCTCAATTAAAACTTGCCCGAGTCACCAGAGCCAGATGAATGTGCTGGGATAAAAAAGATCTGGCCTGCAGGCGGTCTGAGGGCCACCCTTGTCCTATACTAGTGGAAACAGCAGCCCATTCTTATTGTGACAGATGTGTCTTAGTGGATAGACATGGATGGTCTGTGCAAAATTGTGTTGCGTATGCATGCCAGACTCTCAGCCATCTACGTACTGTGGAAGTCAGACTCAAATTGACAGGAAGAACACTGAGCCACGTGCTGTCAGATGGCAACAAAATAATTGGTCCCATTGAGTTCATACGCAATCTCTTCCATTCATCCATAATGTGCGTAAAATTGCACTGGTTCCTCCTTGGCCAGGTACACGTGTCCAAGACACACGTGCTCCGTATGTTGTGTGTCACGTTGCGGATGCCTCATGCCTCCCTTCTTTCCTCTGACCTCTTTGTTGTCCTATTTTCATCTGGCCTTCGCTGTTTGGAGATATGTAGGCCAGAGTCAGATGGTACAATGTCGTCCTGCATTTACGTCCATGCAAAATGAAACCCTTAGGAATTAATGATCAGGTATTGAGCTGGTGATCTGTATCCCACGCAGCAATGCTGCTGGCTTCATTGAACTAGAATGTCCTGTCCTCTAACCACAAAATAGGCTGAAATCCTTGTTGTAGGGCAGACAGGTTACTATGTTCTTTGGAGGACCTGGTGATGACGAAAGGAGTCGAGAACGAGGTTCTATTTGTCCTCAGGGCAGTCTTCAGGCTTTTTAACTCACCTGGGTGACTTTACACCACAAATTAAGGAACAGGGCATCTTTCAGCACATGGTTCAGGAATTCATGATCAGAACCACCACAAGCCCTTTCATGTCACACTCCACTCCTGGTTTTCCCCAAGCATTCTTTTCAGCAATCTAATTTGGGGGTAGGAGCAGCTTCTTAGTCATTGCTATTATTGGACAACTGGGAGTCAGAAGCCCTCCAACTCAAAATCACCCAGAGATCTACCGGCAGACCCTGATCTACCTGCTACCTACCACTGTCTTGGGACATACCCACCCAGAAGCTTTCTGTTCTCCTAGTTGGACACTGTCTCGCTCAGCTAGGCATATAGGAGGGAAGAGGAAATACATCATAAATTCACCATGAGGAACCTACAGGGTGGACTGCAAATCTTCAGCTGATCCTATAATAATCCCTGTTGAGGACCAGTGGGATACCAGCATAGTATATTTCCCTGTGCATCTGGACTACTAAATTGGAGAAGCTGTCTTACAGAAGACTCTACAAAAGAAAAGAGACATGCTCAGACCTAACAGACAGCAGGGCATGTGTGCTGAACATATGACTGAGATTTGGACATTATTTCATGAGCTGCTGAGGTGTGAAGGAGAATTGAGAGACCCATATGCCAATCCCAATTTCACATGTGCTTACTTAATTCCAGTTGCATTGCATCATGAGCAATGAATGAATAAATCTTTATTTGCGTCAGCCATTGGTCATAACAACCAAAGAACAATGCAATACACAAAGAACAAAAATAAAAAGTCAATTGTATAAAACACACTTTAAGGTCCTGAATCAACAGTCAAATAGTGGACCTTATTCTGATTGCCCCAGCTAAAAACCTTGCAACCTTTGTTGTCATCTGCTCATCTTGATCTGCCAAGAGAAAAGACACTGTGGCAGTGGTTGGGCGACCTGGATGGACAATAAAAGAGGGGTGATAATCTCATTCCTCTAGTCTTTATAAAGACTGCAAGCCAAAAGGGCATGTGCCACTGATTCAGTACTGCCATCTCCACAGGGACATAGGAGTTTTTTGTGTGGAATCTGCTGGAATCGTCCCTCAGCCGATGGCAGTACATTCAATGTTGCGAGGGTAAAAGCGTGTCTATATTATGAAATTGCTAGGTTATGCAGATAGGGTGCCTGAGAGTCAGAATGGGAAGGTGGAAAATAATCATACCATGGGCAAGATTTCCTTACTGTGGCCAAGTTATTCTGACGCTCGATATCATTTAAAGGTAAAGGTAAAGGGACCCCTGGCCATTAGGTCCAGTCGTGACCGACTCTGGGGTTGTGGCGCTCATCTCGCTTTATTGACCTTGCTTTATCGAGGGAGCCGGCGTACAGCTTCCGGGTCATGTGGCCAGCATGACTAAGCCGCTTCTGGTGAACTAGAGCAGCACACGGAAACGCTGTTTAGCTTCCCGCCAGAGCGGTACCTATTTATCTACTTGTACTTTGACATGCTTTTGAACTGGCAGGAGCAGGGACCGAGCATCGGGAGCTCACCTTTTGATCAGCAAGTCCTAGGCTCTGAGGTTTAACCCACAGCACCACCCGTGTTCCTCGATATCATTTAGGCGCTGACAAATTAGACAAATTAGACTACATCATGAGCGATGTAGTCTTAAGAATAATTTGTGATTAGAATGGGATATAAATCCTACCAATAAGCAACAGATAACTTTTTATTAATGCTCATCAGAGTTCATAAAAGCAACCCCAGCTTCAAAACTCCTTCTGGAACACATCTCCGTGGTGGGGATGACATCTGCAGTGCCATTTCCCAGCTAGGGATTCGAGGACTGGTGGTCCCAGTCCCTGGTGTGAAAAGATGCAGAGGTGGAGAGAATAATGCTTTACTCTACCTTTTTGTTGTTGTTGTTGTTGTCCAGATTGTAAGAACAAGGTGTTTTTGAATACTAAGAACCTGCAAGCTTGTCAGGCTGCTGGAGTTGTTTTACTCTGAAACATGTCAAACTACAATAAAATGTTTTGTATCAATGTGCATCAGAACCTGATCTACTTTTTGTTTCATTCATCTGACATGCTTTCTTACCCTTTTTTCTTGTGTGAAGAGAAGCACTGCCAGAGGCTAGCAGTGTTCATAGAGCTTCTACCTCTGCCTTCGCCTTCACCTTCAGCCTGCAAGCAGGGCTCGATATGCCCTGATTCTGCTCACAAACCCCCAATGGACAGTGCCCCCATGCTTGTCCAATGCTTAAGACATCCCCAGATCAGTTGCCAAGTAAAAACAAAACAAAACCCCATGTTGTTCCAGCATGCCTCTGGTATTGAGAACCATTAAATTCTACCCTTCCTGTTTTGTTTTTTACTGGCTTTGTTTTTTAAAAGGTTTTCTCTCTCTCTCTTTCTTTTTGCTGTGTTCTGTATTTTTTTATTGGACTTTGATGGCATTTTATTGTTTGGTTTTCAATCTGCTTTATGAGCCACTTTGGAAGTCCCATGGATAGAACAGGAAGGCAGGGTAAAGAAAGACAGACAGACAGACAGAGAAGCAAATAAATACATGCATTTTGAGAAGAGAGCAGTTTATTGCCTTACTAAATGGATCGGGCCCCAATGTTTCCCATTCAGTACGCCACAAACTGGGAAAGTGGAAACTCTCATTCCCACATTTGTCCTTCCCATTTTATACAAAGACACATTGTTCATTCTGTTCCTTCTCATTCACCTTTAATATGCTTGGCTTTCAGCAGTATCTCCTGCAAGAATCTTTGATATGGTGGTGACAAATGCAACGTGTGATTCACGTTCTGATGGTTATATGATTTGTTTGTGCTCAGCTAGGTCACCTGTCAATGAGGCATCATTGGTAAATGGAATGGATTCTCTTCCCTCTTCCTATATCTATCAGCAAGCTAATGAGATTTGTGTCTATGAGAGAACCCTGGGGGCACTATGCAAAATCAATGGGAAGCAAACACAATTTTAAAGGCTAAATGAAATAAACAAACTTTCAGTTTAGCATTTAAAGGTGATGATGGGCCAAATTCAATTATCTGCTTCCTAGTTTCTTGCCGAGTGTGTGTGTGTGTGTGTGTGTGTGTGTGGCCTTGTGTAGCACTGCAGCTAATGCATAAAGTTATTAACGCACAAATCAGCAATGAGATACAGTAAGTTTATTCATGTAATATAATGCAAGATTAACACACAACCTTTCTCCATTTTACAGCCATTTGGTGCACCATTGCTCAGGAGTAGAGCACATGCTTTGCAAGCAAAAGGTATATGGTTCAACCTCAGACATTTTTAGGTAGGGCTGGTAAAGACTCTGCAAATTTGGGGAGTCACTCTAAGTCAGTGCGGGCAACATCAATGGTCCTGTGTTTCTAAATTAATAAGCCAACGGTTCATGTTAGCATACAGTTCACTATATGCTGAGTCAGGGATGTAGTTAGATACTGTAATTTTGGAATGGCCTTCAGGATAGGACCCTTGAGATGATAACCTGTTTTGCTTCCCTTACTTCAAAAATGTGGTAAGACTGCATTTTGCTGCTTTTTGAGGTCCTCCTCATTCTGCTGGATGAGGCCCTGGCCTTCTGCCCTAGAATTCTGCCCCGAGGGCACCACTGTGTTAACCTGACATGCATCACAGTGAACAACAGGAGCTGTAAATGAAGGTGCCAGAATAGCTAGGTTGCTGTAGCATCCCACTAGCAAGAGCAAGGAAAAGACTCCCAACTTCCATCAGCCCCAGCCAACATGGTCAATAGGCCAAGAACACCTGCAGGGTCACAGGTTTCCTATTCCTGAGTTTTTGCCTTCCCTCTCTTTCTGAAGAGAATTTCTGCAGCAGCTGTCAGTCCCCCTGCAGTTGCAAAAGTGAGGGGAATGATATACTGCTCCCAGTAGATCCTGGAACTGGGATGAGGAACCTCTGTCCTTCCAGATGTTGCTGGACTCCAATTTCCATCAACCACAGACAGTAGCTTCAATGCTCATGGAACATGAGAGCTGTATTCCAACAACCTCTAGAGGATCACAACTTTCCCATCCCTAACTTAAAGAGCTGCTTGCAAGACAACTGATTTTCCATTTGACAGCTGCAGTGTCATGTGAAAATCCTTAGCTAGAAAAGATTGTAGTTCCTTCTCTTGGCCCTTTATTCTCCATATTCTGGGCATGTTGTGGATCTCATGCTTTTACTCTTCAGCGCTGAAAACCTGGAGATTTTAATATGATGCTGGCAGCATGGAAGGTGCCAGAAAGCAATTATATATGTAGGCATTTCATGCAGCCACTTCCCCAAGTTGGAAAGTTTTCCACCATGTGTTTGTCTGCAGACACTGATCTGGCAGCCTTTGCACGATCATCATCATGTTTAAACCATCCATCAGTCTACAAAGAGGAAGAGATGATGCCCATAACTCTTTAATGACTTGTTGAGCTGATAAAACTCACAGCATATGAGAGCTTTTTCTCCATTGATAACTACTTCCTGCATATTATGCTCTAGTGGCTATGTGACTGAGCTGTGTGATCCAAGCCCCATTCGCACTATACTTTTAAACCAGCATCATACCACTTTAAATAGCCATGGCACCACCACCCCCAAGAATCCTGTAGTTTGTAGTTTGTTAAGGACACTAAGAGTTGTTAGGAGACTCCAGTTCCCTTCACAGAGCTAAAATCTGCAGAATTCTCTAGGAAGAGGGATTAATTGTTAAACCACTCAGCAAATTGTAGTTCAGTGAGGGGGTTTCCCAACAACTCTCAACACCCGTAACAAACTGAAGCTCCCAGAATTCTTTGATAGAAGCCATAAAGTGACATCAAACTGCCTTAAATATATAGTGCAAATGGAGCCCCTGTTTAAATCTCACCTCCACCACTAAATTGCTGTTCTCTCAGCTTTCCCTCTCTCTTTTTTTTTTTTTTAAAGATTTTTATTGGAGTTTTACAGAAAAGAAAGATAAAAGTTCACAGAATAAAAAAACCCTAAATTACAGAAAAAAGAAAGAAACACCAAAAATACAAAAAGAAAGCACAACTAATTAAGAAAAATTAAATTTAAACATAAAAAAGTTAAAACCAATCCATTTTTCAAATAACCTCAATTTCATATGCTTATGTTCTTGACCTCCTCCCGCCTCCCCCCTTTTGTATTCCCATTCAAATATTTAGTTCAGCAAATTCTTACCCTTTTTCAAATGTTAAACTTTATACCATAACATTTACTATATCCATGTTTTCAAGCATATCAATACCTATTTTTTTGCATAATCTTATTAACTTTTATCACTAATTACCACTTATTGCCAATCCAAGCACAGTTTTAGCATTCATTAATTTTATAATATTTCTGAAGATAGTCTTTAAATTTCTTCCAGTCTTCTTCCACCAACTCTTCTCCCAGGTCTCGGATTCTGCCAGTCATTTCCGCCAGTTCCATATACTCTATCAACTTCATCTGCCACTCTTCCAGGGTGGGTAGCTCTTGTGTCTTCCAATACTTTGCGATGAGAATTCTTGCCGCTGTTGTTGCGTACATAAAGAAATTTCTGTCTTTCTTTGGCACCAATTGGCCCACCATGCCCAAGAGAAAGGCCTCTGGCTTCTTAAGGAATGTATATTTAAATATTTTTTTCATTTCATTATATATCATCTCCCAGAAAGCCTTAATCTTTGGGCATGTCCACCAAAGGTGAAAGAATGTTCCTTCACTTTCTTTACACTTCCAACATTTATTGTCAGGCAAGTGGTAGATTTTTGCAAGCTTGACTGGTGTCATGTACCACCTGTATATCATTTTCATAATATTCTCTCTTAGGGCATTACATGCCGTAAATTTCATACCTGTGGTCCACAACCATTCCCAGTCAGCAAACATAATGTTATGACCAACATCTTGTGCCCATTTAATCATAGCAGATTTAACTGTTTCATCCTGCGTATTCCATTTTAGCAGCAAGTTATACATTCTTGAGAGTGTTTTAGTTTTGGATTCTAACAACTCAGTTTCCAATTTAGATTTTTCCACCTGGAAGCCTATTTTTTTATCCAAGTTATAGACTTCTCTTATTTGAAAATAGTGCAGCCAATCTCGCACCTTATCTTTTAATTTCTCAAAACTCTGCAGTTTCAGTTTATCTCCTTCTTGTTCCAATATTTCCCAATATTTCGGCCATTTGGCCTCCATATTGGACTTTTTCAATGCCTTTGCTTCCATTGGTGACAGCCACCTTGGGGTTTTATTCTCCAGTAAGTCTTTATATCTTAACCAGACATTTAACAATGCTTTCCTGACAATATGGTTTTTAAATGCCTTATGAGCTTTAACCTTGTCGTACCACAAATATGCATGCCACCCAAAAACATTATTAAAACCTTCTAAATCCAAAATGTCTGTGTTTTCAAGAAGCAGCCATTCTTTCAGCCAGCAAAATGCGGCCGATTCATAATAAAGTTTCAGGTCTGGCAGGGCAAAACCACCTCTTTCTTTAACATCAGTTAATATTTTAAATTTTATTCTGGGCTTCTTGCCCTGCCAGACAAATCTAGAAATATCTCTCTGCCACTTCTTGAAACAGTCCATCTTGTCCAAAATTTGCAAAGATTGAAACAGAAATAACATCCTTGGCAATACATTCATCTTTATAGCCGCAATTCTACCCAACAAGGAAAGCTTCAAGTTTGACCATATCTCTAGATCTTTCTTCACTTCTAACCAACATTTCTCATAGTTATCTTTAAATAAGTTTAGGTTCTTAGCTGTCATATTAACCCCCAAATATTTAACTTTCTTTACTATTGTTAGGCCTGTCTCCTTCTGAAACCTATCTTTCTCAATCGGTGTTAAATTTTTCTCAAGAACTTTGGTTTTAGACTTATTCAACTTAAAACCAGCCATCTTTCCAAATTCTTGAATCACTTCCAAAACTCTTTTCGAACTAGATTCTGGCTCCTGTAATGTTAGAACTAAATCGTCTGCAAATGCTTTCAGTTTATATTGCTTAGCTCCGACCTGAATGCCTTTTATCAAACGGTCCCTTCTAATCATATTCAATAATACCTCCAGGACAGTGATGAATAACAATGGGGAAATTGGGCAGCCTTGTCGTGTGCCTTTCTCTATCTTAAATCCCTCTGTCACCATATTATTCACAATTAATTTAGCCTTTTGTTCTGAATAAATTGCACTTATACCGTTTTCAAACCCTTGGCCCACCCCCATCCCCTGGAGATTTTTCTTCATAAAATTCCAAGAAATATTGTCAAAGGCTTTCTCCGCATCTATAAAAATTAAAACTGCTTTAGTGTTTATATTCACTTGCAGCTTCTCCAAAATGTTAATTATATTCCTCGTATTGTCCGACAAGTGTCTACCCGGGAGAAAGCCAGCTTGGTCCTTATGGATCTCTTCCAATAGTACTTTCTTTAATCTATTTGCCAAAATGTCCGCAAATATTTTGTAATCCACATTAAGAAGGGATATGGGGCGGTAGTTCTTAAGTTGCGTCTTTTCAGACTCAGTTTTTGGTATAAGTGTAATATATGCTTCCTGCCACGACTCCGGCGCCTTTTTCCCCTCTAATATCTCATTGCACACCTCCGTTAGTGGTCGAATTAGCCAATCTTTCAAAACTCTGTAGTAATTGGAGGTTAAACCGTCTGGTCCTGGAGATTTGCCCAGCTGCATATTCCGAATGGCGCCCTCCACTTCCTGTTCTGTAATTTTGTCACTCAACATTATCCTCTTTTCTTGAGAAATTTTTTGTAGTCCATTTTTCCTCAGAAATTGGTCTAACTCAACCTCTTTCTGTGGCCCTTGTGTATAAAGTTGTTTGAAAAATCTCTGGAAGCAGTTTCTAATTTCCAATGGGTTCTGTATAATCTTTCCATTTACCTCCAAACTTGTAATAGTATTTAATTTCTGTCTTTTCTTCATCTGCCATGCAAGCAGTTTCCCACATTTGTTAGCCGATTCGAAAGACTTTTGTCTCATCTGTTTAATTTTCCATTCCACTTCCTGGTTTATCATTCTCATATATTGTACTTGATATAACTTAATTTCCCTCAGAATTTCTTGGGATTTTGGTTTCGCTCTTAATCTCTTCTCTCCTTCTTTTATTTTTTCCAAGATTTTATCTTTCTTCTCATTTTGGATTCTCTTCTTTATTGCATTCTGTTGAATCAGAAACCCTCTCATGACCGCTTTACCTGCGTCCCAGATTGTTCTTTTTTCCACCATAGTGTTTAAATTTATCTCAAAATAATCTTTCAATGTTTTTTGGGCCTTCTTAATCACCTCCTGGTCTCTAAACAGGGCGTCATTCATCCTCCATCTGAAGGAGCCGATTAGCGTTAGTTTCATCTCCATCTTTACTGCATTATGGTCGGAGCAAGTTTTAGGGCAGATATCCACTTTTCGAATCTTAGGTGCCAGTCCTCTAGTTATCCATATTTGATCGATTCTTGTCCATGTCATGTTGGCTTCAGAGAAGAATGTTCCCTCTCTTCCAAGGGGGTTCTTAGTTCTCCAAGTGTCAATCAGATCCATATTGTCAGTCAATTCAAAAAATGTTTTTGGTAGTCTTCCATCTTTAGTTACCACCTGTCTTTGCGACTTATCCATATTAGTAGATACCACTCCATTCATATCTCCCATCAAAATGATGTTATAGTCCATATAGTCCAACAATGTCTCATGCAATTTCTTAAAAAATTCAGATTTCCCCTCATTTGGTGCATATACTCCTAGAATCAGATATTTTTCACCTTGTAGCTTTCCCTCTCTACCCGACCTGTAATTTAAGTTTGATAATAGTACTCCTCCACAACTTACAGGCTTGGTGTAAGGATTGCTATGATAACCTTTGTACTGTAAAGTATTTTGGGTACTTATAAAATGTTACACAGTGTGAAATGGAAAGAAACAATACAATGGAGATTTCAAACAATCATGTTATCATGTGAAAATAACTCCAGGCTTGGAAAAAATTATATGATAGTGTAAGACTGGCCAAAAGTCTACTCTTCCTCTAGCTTAAATAACATAGTTTTCCTGAGGGCATCTAGTGTACCAGGTGCTTATTAACATTTCAGCAGTATTTCTCAATCCAATGTGATTAAGGAAGAATGATGCCAGAACCACCTTATCTGAATTCTGTTGTTAAAGCATGGCTTTTAAGTAAACTTTAGTGATTAAAAGTCTGCATCAGGGATGGGCTACCTATGACCCTCAAGATATTGTTAGACTACAGATCCTGTTATTCCTGAGCTCGCTGGCTGGGGCTGATGGGAGTTGGAGACCAACAACATTGGGTGGGTAGGGAGCGTAAGTTCTCCATTTCCTGATGGAGGAAGCCATAGAAATTACTTCGGGAAAGCTTCTCACAGTTAAAAGCTAAAAGTGGGTCCATGGATCAACATATCTATCAGCTATACCTATGAGATATCATATTTCTGCTTTATCATTTTAGTCCCCAAAATTGTTTATCATGGTACTTTTATGAATGAGATTTTTAAAATGCGGATTGTACAAAATGATAAAGACAAAAGCAACACTCAATAAATTACCATTTCACATTTTAAAATGACACAAGCAAAGAGCAGCCAAAAAAACCCCTAATATAATCTCAAAGGAGGAAATATGAAACCTTAAAACCAACATATTAAGAATGCCATACTAAAAGCGCTTTGATACAGAAATGTCTTTAGAAGATGTCTGAAGAAGATGAAAAGTGAGGGAACCTTAATGAACTCTGAATGAAGGATTTTCCATTACTTTGGCATCACCACCAAAAAGGCCCTGCCTCTTAACCTCATAACTTCATGTATCAACGGGACTTCTGGGTTTCTGAACTTAAGCAAGTTCCAATAGGGACAAGTAGTCCTAAAGGAACTTACACCCTAAACCACCACCTGATTAAAAATGTATTATGGAGTTGTATAATAAAACTATCAAAGCATCATAAAACTACAAAATCATAAAATACAAAACTAAAATGACAAAAACAGGATGTAATTACTTGTCTGAGAATGCTTGGCAGAGTCAAACATGTTTTCAGCAGGCAATGAAATATCAACATTGTTGGTGCCTGTCTGATTTCAATAGCGACAGTGTCCCATATTAGTGGTGCCACTATGCTAAAAGCCTTGATTTACCCAGAAACTAAACAAACTATGTGATAACTGTAGGACACTCAGGAAGGTATCTCCAGATGATGGCAGTGGTGTGGCCAGGGTATAAGGGGCAATGAGGTAACCTGCTCCCAGAGCTTTATACACTAACAGCAATCCTTTGATTTTAGCTCAGTGGTATACTGGCAGTCAGCGCAGAGCTTTCAGCACTTGTGTAATTTGCTGATGCAGAGCTGTCTGGGCCAAAAGCTGGCCTGCAGAATTCTATATTAGCTGCAATTTCTGAACAAATCTCAAGGGTCGCCTTCACCAACTTCTCTATACTAGAGCCAACCGCCATGTTCTTATCCTGGAATCATCACTTACGCCAGATGAATTGCTGGTAAGTAAAAGGCCTTCATTAACCCAGGAATCCTGTCTTCACTTTAAATTTATTTCTGCTTCTAGTTATCACTTTACATATGTAAACAATCAAGGCTCAAGGAGGCAGGGAGTTGTTATGGGAGAACCAGTGAGGTAAACATGCCTTATTGGTGTATGAGAACAACAGCCAAAAATACATCCCGAGACATTCCTGTGATTAACCAGGAATTTATTTATTTCATAGATCTCAAAGGATCCAGAACAAAACTTTGGCACTTGTACTATCAAACAAATAAAAGCATGCCTGTGGGTGTCTGCTTGGTTCCAACTAGACCTTGGACCTTTCCTGGTCCTGATTGGATTCTTGTGCCTGTGAGACAACGATGCAACCCAAGAAGGTTTTATAGGAGTAAGACTATGAGACTTGCTTCTGAGTTAGCATGCATACGATTGGTATGTAAGACGCAACATATCCCTGGTTAGTTGCCTTATCCCATGATCTCTAGGTATGAACAAATGGCAAGCCTAGTAATCATGTCTCAGCACCCTTAACAAACCATAGTTTCCAGAACCCAACACCTCATAGTCCATCATTTCCCAATTCTTCCCTCTCCCCATTCAAGAAATAACCACTCTCTCATCCTTACTTTTGCCTGCCTCTCCTAAATGCCCATGAATAAAGTTGCCTCCTTGGTGTGCTGTTTTTATGTCTTATTTATTTTAGCTGTGGTTTCTTGTGGTGTGTGTGTGTGTGTGTGTGTGTGTGTGTGTGTGAAGATAATCTTGCATACCTGGTAGGCAGTAGCAATTCACTGCATGAGATTATAACACTGCAATACACACTTCTTTTTCTTTGGCAATCACTCGTAGCCAAGTAAGATTGTCTTCCATAAACACAGTTTTAACAGTGAGTCTGTGCAGGACAATTCTGGATCCACATGTCCTTACACAGTGGGGACATAGGTTTCCGTGTGGGAGTTGATCACGGTGTGGATTTGCCAAGCGTGCCTTCCTCTTAGCATGTTTCTCCCTTGCGTCCTAAGTTCGAGTGTCTTCAAAGCCCATGACACCTTTGGTAAAGTGCTTGCAGGCCAGTGTTTCCCAGTTGGTGGTGTTTATACTACATTTTTTTAGATTTGCCTTGAGAGAGTCTTTAAACCTCTTTTGTTGACCACTTTGATTATTACGCTTTCCATTTTTAAGTTCGGAATAGAATAGTTGCTTTGGAAAACGATAATCAGGCATCTGCACAACATGACCAGTCCAACGAAGTTAATGTGGAAGCATCACTGGTGATCTTTGCTTCTTCCAGTACACTGGCATTAGTTCGTCTGTCTTCCCAAGTGATGTGTAAAAAATTTCAGAGACACTGTTGATGCAATACACACACACCATGCTGGGCTGGGGAAAGTTTGACCTGAATGGTCCTTCCACCCAGCCCTGTTAATTTCTGCCTGATAGTGTCACTCCACCAATATGAAACTCTCCATTTTGCCTATCAAGCAGGCAGACAAAAGTGCCACTGGCAAGACTACCACCACAGGCAACTTGCAGAAAGCCCCCCAAAATGGGACCTTTGGGGAGAGGAGCTGAACCCGCCGAAAAAAATATTCCACTCTGGCCAGCATGAGTGGCAGGGTTGTGGATATGGTGGTGGCCCCATTGTACCATCAGGGGCAGACTTTGGTCTTTCAAATTTCAACAGCGCCCTCTGCAAGGCCAAAATTTAGTGCCCCCTGCTTCTCACCTTCTACTCTGTGTGCCCTATGTCAGTTACGACAGCCTGTGGCGCTCCCCTCAGCTCGGTGCCCTGTGTTGGGAAACTGGTTGCCCTAAATATGCCTCTGGTAGCATTCAGTCTCATTGCTCCTTGGCCAGGACTTGAATCACTGCCTTAGAAATTGGCAGACATAGGTGTGTGTAAGTTTGCAGAGCATCCAGCATGACATTAGCCACTTCAACAGTGAAAAATCAAGGATGAAACATCATACAATGTTATTTTATCATCATTTTAGATGAAGGCTAATTTGACAGCACAGCTGACACTAGCAATAATCCTGTTTATTAAGGTTCATATTCCCAGTTCCCAGCAAGATTTCCATCAGGCATTCCTTTTCATTTCATGAATTCTGCACCAAATCTCTAGGCAGCACAGAAGAATACGCCCTGACAATTCTCGATGAAGGGTCATTCAGTTCTAAATAAAGGTTGTTTTCCCTGAACATGGCCATTTATTTATTTTTTGGTATTCTGCTCCACTACGTTTTGCTCAGTTTCATCTTGGCAAATGGTTCTTCTGTTCCTCAGCCAGTTAGTTACACTTGTCTGGCAGGCCTATCCTAAGCCATTTCCCAACATAAACACACCACATGAAAGCAGGTGTGGGGTTATTATTCTTTTGATGTTTTTACTTCTGTCCATCCATACTCCTTGTAATTTTTTCCCTTCAAATTTTGAACAACCCCGTGGTTTTCAAACTGGAGGATGGTTTGAGGGAAAGCACATCAAACAAGATCATTTCTCAAGAACCTACAGGTTACTAGTGGGTTGTGGCTAATGTGAAGGGTACTCAGCTCCAAACACCAGCCGTGGAACCACACTGGAGCCAGAGTAGGCATTTATACCGCCAACATTTGAATGGTGATGTTCAATAGTCTTTAGGCCTTTGCCCTGTGTAAACTGATTGTGCCATAAGGATGAGTCTATCAGCGTATCCCATTTGAGGTCATTTTCATGTATTTTCACCCACAGTTCTGTTCCATCCCATTCATGCAGTAATCATTGTTTTTAATTTGGATTAATTACTACTGCTACTAATAATATTTCTAAATTGTCCTTCAGCTGAGGTTTTCAGGGCGGTGTTTAAAAAGTTATAAAACACAGAATAAAATAAATATTAAAGCTGCAACATTATGCACCCACAAATTTATAACAAAATAGCAACATTTATCTCATCATAACAATGTGGATGTGTTTTGAAAAATATGTACTTCTAAACATAGCACCCCCTCTCAAATTATGCATTTTTAAAAGTATTTTGATATGTGCTTTGAACAAAGCGCTGCATCTGGACATTTAAGAGCTACCAAAGTGGGAGGATAACTAACTTCCAGTTCATATTCTAACTAACTAACTTCCAGGCCAGTTCATATTGGAATCTGCAAAGATCAAATTCCACAAGCATCCCTACTGTGCAACTGAGAATTCTCTCTAACATGCACTTGGCAGAGGTTCCTTACATGCTATATTAAATGTGTGCTTTGGAGTTGCAATTTTAAAACAACAACAACCAGGAGCCATGGACAGAGGCGAGACCATTTCAGATCAGGACCCTGGAGAGAGTGGAAGGGGCTTAGCCCTTATGTGAGAGTCATAAAGTCATAGCAGAGGCTTGTAATATTGCGGGGTGCCCCCTGACCTCGGCTGACCAGCACTCTGAGCTTTACAATGTATTGGAATGTATTGACCTTAAATGGAGTTGTGTTTCCTCTGGGCAGTGATGACCCTATATGGTGATGTGTGTAATAAAAGCCTTGACCGGATGAGGTAACGTGAGACATTGGCAAACGGCCATGCGGCTGGGGAGAACAAAAGAGAATAAATCGGGGGAGAGCAGAGAGAGGATCTGCTCTTACCATCATGAAAATATAGCTGGCTTTCTTTGTCATTTTTCTATGCTAATCACCATCTCATGACGGCTGGATTTCTGTCACCCTTACTCTCTGGTTTTGGTCCCAATGTAAATTGCCGAACCCCCAAGCTGCTCTTCAGGTCCAATAAAAGGCAATTTCTAGGGAGTGGGTGCTTCCAATCTCCTCTTTGTGGATGTACCAAAGAAGGTGAAGGAATCTCCTGAATCTGATACTTGCTTCTTGCTCAATTTAATTCACACCAGTGGGGATGGTATGACAAGCATATGTCATCAGACATATCACCCCGCTACCCTTTATGTGACATGCCCTTCTGTTCCAGGAAATATCTGTCTGCCTGGATACCACCCCTAATTTCATCCCATGATTTTCCAGGTGAATAAGGTTGCAAACTGATTTTTTTCCCTGGAAGAAATTAACATGGAATTGAGCACTAAAAGTTCCACTACATTCCACTGGATTTTCAGAAGTGGCTTTTATGTTGTGTGAAGGATCACATAAATCAGAATGAAGCCATTGTCAGACCTCAGCCACCAGACAACTTGCTGCAGTACAGCCCTTCAGATCTTGACAAGACGACTTCAGAGGATAGGGCATGAGAACTGAGGCCTTCCTAGATAATCCAAGGCTGCCACATTATGACAGCACATTGGCCTACCAAGGAAACAATTTCCATAACAAGTATAATTGATCATTCACTGCTAAATTTGTCTGCTGGAATCACAAGAGCTTCATTGCATAGAGATAATGGATTAAGAATGATGTAACCAGACAGAGTGCCTAGAGTAAATTCAGGATGGCCATTTTTATAGTTTTTATAAACACACACTGAGTGCCTGTAAAATATCACTTTGCCTCTGTCCCTTAATGATAAATATAAAATAGGACAAGCAGACAAAAGAATGATACTTTTTTCTATGTGCCATTGTCTTCTCAATGCATTTAAAAAAATAAATCCTTCTTTCTTTTCTTTTTTACTCTCTATGCCAGTTGAATTCCTCAGCAGTTCCCTTAATAACAATTGTAGGAAACGCTCTCATTTTCTCGATGCATGTGGCCAGTCAGGCATCAAGGATGCAAATCCTCATTTATTGCCCTCATCAGTCTGCTGCTGCAAATGTTTTGCTGTAGTGAGCCAAGAATGAGTTGCAGTCACAGCATAGGTGAATTACGGCATGATTCAAAAGCCCTGTAAAATCCATTATAAAAGCACCATTAACTTCAGTGACAGGACAAATTTTTAGCCAAGACTCAGTGGGATTTAGCCATGTAACCAGTTTTCAGAGCTCAAAGATCAACAATGGCTGAAGTGAAATCTTTCCATGAGGGCTGTGAATTGTTTGCTGTTTCAGAAGGGACTCAAAATACTGTGCATATGTGTAGAAATGGCAGCCAAATAGCTACTAGGTCAAGTTCAAAGTGCTGCTTTTGGTGCATAAAGCTCTATACAGCTTTGGACTAGGATACCTGAAAGATTGTTTCACCCCTTGTATACTGAATTGATTACTGTACTCTGCAGGTGAGGGACTCCTGGAGATGCCATCTTATTAGGTAGTCCAAGCCTTTGGTTTTTTGTGGCATCTGCCCTTTGAAATCCCCTCCCCTTGAACGCTAGACAGGTGCCATCTTTGTTGTCTTTTCGGCATCTACAAAATATCTTCCTCTTTCAACAAGTCTTTTAAGTTGTGGTCTGTCCCAGTCTGCATCAGCAATGGAAACTTTGTTAAGATGTTTTAATGACATTTTTATTGTTTTGTCCCTTCTTGTTTTCCACCCTAAACTCCTGTAGGAAGAAAGGCAAGCTATCAACTTAAGAAACAAACAGGCATTTTCTCTTTCTGCTAGACCTGGCAGAGCTGCAAAGAAATATAAGCCAGCCTCAGGTATTCTCCTCATGTGTAAAACCAAAATAATAATTAAAAAAATCTGAGTGGGGAAAGCAGGGGTGAGTGTGCTAAGCTCTAATCTCCCCCCCACCTCTTGCTATCTAAGTCTCCCTCCATGAGTTAGAGGGGAACTTCTGAAGCGGGGAGCCTTCCATACTTGGGGAGGCTCCCCACATGATTTAAAACTCAGGAAACTTGCGGGGCAGAGTTTGAGCATACTGCTCCTGACTTTGCCTACTCATCTGCAGAACACCTCTAAAGAAGAAGGCTATAGATCTAACTGGAAGGGACCTTGGACCAACCACCGACTGAGAAGAAGAAGAGAATAAGAGTTTGGATTTGATATCCCGCTTTATCACTACCCGAAGGAGTCTCAAAGCGGCTAACATTCTCCTTTCCCTTCCTCCCCCACAACAAACACTCTGTGAGGTGAGTGGGGCTGAGAGACTTCAAAGAAGTGTGACTGGCCCAAGGTCACCCAGCAGCTGCATGTGGAGGAGCGGAGACACAAACCCAGTTCACCAGATTACAAGTCTACTGCTCTTAACCACTACACCACACTGGATGACTGACTGAGTGAAGGAATCTTGCAACTACAGCATCATCCCTGACAGTTGGCCATCCACCAACCTTCAATAAAGCATAAGGTTATCTTCACATTACACACACAGCTTCATTGCGGTCCATAGACCCAAAATACACAGTACAACCATGGTATCTATCAATGGTTATTAAGGTATAAGAGCAGCCTTGCTAGCCAACGGAGGAGTTTTGTTCACATTCCTGCCTTAGAGCTCAGTGAAGTTGTTTTCCCCCTCAATGGGTTTCACACCAGTTTCCCCTCAGCTGTTCACACCCACGGCTTAATTAGTGTCAGATCTGTTTCTGTTTGTGTACGGACCACAGGGTGTTGACAGGCAGGGATGTCTTTACCCTATGCAAAAGTGTTCACACTTTGACTGGAGACGAATTGGGAATGGCTTAAGAACTCCATTTGTTGTGAAGCTGGTTTGAGAAACGATGCATCTGTCAGTAGCATTTCACAACAAAGTATGGGGTAGAAATGAAGTTTGGATAAAGGGTAAAGGGGACCCCTGACCATTAGGTCCAGTCGTGACCGACTCTGGGGTTGCGGCGCTCACCTCGCTTTATTGGCCGAGGGAGCCGGCATACAGCTTCCGGGTCATGTGGCCAGCATGATTAAGCCACTTCTGGCGAACCAGAGCAGCACATGGAAACGCCGTTTACCTTCCTGCCAGAGCTATTTATCTACTTGCACTTTGTGCTTTTGAACTGCTAGGTTGGCAGGAGCAGGGACTGAGCAATGGGAGCTCACCCCGTCACAGGGATTCGAACCGCTGACCTTCTGATCAGCAAGCCCTGTGGTTTAACCCACAGCACCACCCGCGTCCCGCAGTTTGGATAGCATTGCTTAAACATAGATTAAAACCCCAGCACTGGGAATGGAGTGAGGGCACACCACATGCGAATGCAGCCTGAGTTTGCTCCATCTTCTGTATCAGAGCCCTCTAGATATTTAAAGACGGCTGTCATGTTTCCCCTTAATCTCCTCCATAACCATACACCATTCTTACAACTGCTCCTCATAGGACTTGGTTTCTAGCTAACCTCCTCTGGACATGCTCTAGTTTGTCAATGTCCCTCTTAAAGTGTGGCATCTGTAACAAATTGAATCAGAGCAAATTTGAAACAGACTGGGATGCTTCCAAACACTACATATATGCAACCATGCCAGCAGACATGAAAAATAAAGGCCTTCATTGTGGTGACCCCACAATGACGAAATTCCCTTCGTATTGGGTCCTTATAGCCCTTTCTTTGTATGCCTTCAGGTTCATGCCTTTATTTTCCAGATAAGTGCTGTGATCCTCTTGATTTGTACTTGCATTTAAGTTTTCTTAACATATCTAAATGGTGTTTTACTGGTTTTATGACTAGCTAGTTTTACATCTTATGTCGGTTGATTGTCATGATTTAATATTGTTGTTCTTATGGTTTGTATAATTGATTTGTATAACTACTGTGAAAGCAAATCAGGGTGAATTCAGGATAAAGGCTGATTGTCATGCAACTTTCTGCAAACAAATAAGAATGCATGTTCAACAAAGACTGGATATAGTTTAACCCTTGCGTTAGTTTTGTACAAGCAAATCAGGATGAATATTCAATAAACAGGTCACCTAGAGGAGCTCTAGAATCATTTTGATATAGGCAATAGCATTGTTCAAATGTTAAGTCCTTTAATCACTGGAAGTTTGCAGTGGGATATTAAAGCACTTGAGTTGACATGAGAGATCTGAATCTTCAAGAGGCCTAGAATTTTGCAAAAACTTTCTTTTTGGAGCAGGGTATTCCTGCCCACCTAGCAGTTCAAAAGCACGTCAAAGTGCAAGTAGATAAATAGGTACCACTCCGGCGGGAAGGTAAACGGCATTTCCGTGCGCTGCTCTGGTTCGCCAGAAGCGGCTTAGTCATGCTGGCCACATGACCCGGAAGCTGTATGCTGGCTCCCTCGGCCAATAAAGCGAGATGAGCACCACAACCCCAGAGTCCGCCATGACTGGACCTAATGGTCAGGGGTCCCTTTACCTTTTATTCCTCATTTACTTGTGCTCTTTAATTTAAAGTATTACTTTGGAGGATAGCTGGGAAGATTGTAAATATATATTTATATACATATATAGTATATTCTAATGTCCAGGTCAAAATGTACCTTTCTCAATTTATGTTATTCTCTGGTTTGGGTTCGATATACAAATTACTCTGAATAAATCATCATATAGCATACTGATTTTATAGTGTAATTGGGTGTGTCTAAGTGCATTCCATTTTATGACTTGCTTAAGGGTATATTTTGGGAGAAAAACATTATGTTTCATTCCATGCCAGGAAAAAAAAGGCATGAAAAGCAGCATAAAAGTTTTTAAGTTTACAAGTTCTGTTTCTGGAATAATTTGAAAGACAAATCTGTTTACTTTCTCAATCACGGACCCCTTTTTTCCAGCATAAACTTTGAATCTGGATCCATACTCATTTTTCACTTAAAATGCAGCAGGCGCACATGCCAGAAGATGACTAATGGGAAAACAGATAATAAACATACACAGATATCTCTTGTGTTCAAAGCTTCATTCTTATTGCATCCATGTCCTCGTATATGATTAGAAGTCACTATAAGAGCTTTCCAGATTGATTTCCACCCATTGCTTTTGAAGGCCTCTTGTCAGCCCCCTCCAGAAGAATGTTGCAGTGTTCTTCTTCTAGGATGTGATTTAAATATGATGCTCAAGGTATGCTCGTGGGAATCATGGGAGGGGCTCAGCTGGTGGCTGAGCTCATATTGTGATGATGGTTCTCTCCCCGTTAAAATATAAATCCTGGAATGCACAAAATGATAATAGTCTATATATATTTTATATGTTGAACAAGACGCGGGTGGCGCTGTGGGTCAAACCACAGAGCCCAGGACTTGCCGATCAGAAGGTTGGCACTTTGAATCCCCGTGATGGGGTGAGCTCCCGTTGCTCAGTCCCTGCTCCTGCCCACCTAGCAGTTCGAAAGCATGTCAAAATGCAATTAGATAAATACCGTATTTTTTGCACCATAACACTCACTTTTTTCCTCCTAGAAAGTAAGGGGAAATGTCTGTGCGTGTTATGGAGCAAATGCCTGTGGGTGGCGGGGGGGATCTGCTGCAGTCGTGAGCAGAGGATCCATGGTTCCCCTTCCTTCCCTCCTCCGTGGTTACAAAGCATGGATCCACATGGATCCTCAGGATTTTTGCATTGGGCTACTCCAAACTCACTGTCAGATCACATGCCTGTGGCCACAGCATGAACCACAAAAATCATATATCCACTATTTTGTTTAGAATATTTTTTTCTTGTTTTCCTCCTCTAAAAACTATGTGCGTGTTATGGTCTGGTGTGTGTTATAGAGCGAAAAATACGGTAGGTACCGCTCCGGTGGGAAGGTAAACGGCATTTCCATGCGCTGCTCTGGTTCGCCAGAAGTGGCTTAGTCATGCTGGCCACATGACCCAGAAGCTGTACGCTGGCTCCCTCGGCCAATAAAGTGAGATGAGTGCCACAACCCCAGAGTCGGTCATGACTGGACCTAATGGTCAGCGGTCCCTTTACCTGTACCTATTTTATATGTTATATATGTTATATAAAATGCCATGGGGGGGATAACAAATTGAGTTTAAAGGGATTTGTGGGTATTCATTTATAATTAACTGATTGGTTTCAATATTTCCAACTGAATGAAAAATTCAGCAAGGATAAACAAAAAGGGTTTGCCGTAGAAATTTCTAAATTAGAAGAAAATCTTACTCAACTGAAAGGAAAGTATTTATCTAAGATGTATAATCTCCTCCTTGACTGGGAAGTCAAGGAGGAAGAGGTGAAATCACTTATGGTCTGTTGGGGCCAGGATTTTGGACATAACATCTATATGAATGAATGGGAAAGGCTCTGGAGAGAAGATATAAAGTTCACCGCATGTTATAACTTGAAAGAAAACGTGATGAAAATGTTTTGTCGATGGTACCTGACCCCGGCCAAATTGCCCAAAATGTATTTAAAAAACTCAAAGATTTGTTGAAGATGTAAAAAAGGTGAGGGCACCTTAATGCACATGTGGTGGGACTGTGTGAGGGTGTGAGAATTTTGGTACATAATATACAACGAACTCAAAAAGATCTTTAAATTCTCCTTTCAAAAAAAAAACCAGAAGCCTTTCTGTTAGGCATTGTGTCCACTGAGATCCCAAAAAACTTTAGAACCGTCTTTATGTATGCAACCACGGCGGCCAGAATTCTGGTAGCAAAAAAAATTGGGAAGGTGACTTAATTCCTACAAAATTTGACTGGCAGGTGAAGGTGATAGAATACCTGGAACTTGCCAAAATGACTGGGAGAATAAGAGGGAACTCAAATCAGAAAGTGAGCAAAGAATGGACAATATTTAAAACAATATTGTGAAAATGTAAATCTCCTGACAGGTATAGACTGAATCTTGAATATCAAAGAAAATTATAAACGTAAAAAAAATTCTTGATATGTAATAGATATAACAGGAAGCGCGTATAGGTTAAGAATATTTAGAAAGCACAATGAGGAGAATTGGAAGTCAAAATGTGTGTGATGTTAGATGACGTGTAATCAATTAATGTTTAGTTGTCATTGTGATACTGTTTTTGTCTGTTTGTGTTGTATGTTTTACAATACAGTAAAGATTATATTTTTTTAAAAAAAAATAATAGCCTTCCTTGAAATTGCACCAAAGGAGCAGCAAACTTTTGTGTGGGCCCTCACAGCCAGTCAGCATGCATCATACCAAAGGCTAGTCAGGTTATTCCGGCATCTGAGGTAGAAATATATACATTTTGCGTACACCACTCTGGCTCCTATGGAATGAGTAAGGAGTAAAAATCACACAAAACAGAGCTTGTGATTACTACTCTGTTGCTTTGTACGCTTCCTTTAGCCACCACTGGAGATGAAATCTACAGGTCTGGCCCATTAAAGTTTTTGCTAAATGAAAGAGGGTTTTTTTTAATGCCATTCATCAATCTCTGAGAAACCTGAAATGGCAAATGAGTCATTGATGTTACATTAAACAGAAAACCACAACGTACTGACCAGTTTCAAGTAGTGTACCAATAAAAAAAACCTCTCTGTGTGAATGTCTGACAATTGGCAACAAGATCAAACATCCAAAAGCACCACTAATGGGATGTAATGAACAGCAATGCTTGATGTATCATCTCATAATGTAATGTACATGGGACTCTCACACACACACACACATTGCTCATGATTGGTTTCGAGGCATTAAAAATGAATCATTCTGATGAACTGGTGAGCTGTAATATAACATTTTTTTAATGGGCATGGGAGACAACTTGATGTATGTTTCATGGGCCACAGGTGAAGGATGTGTAGCAGTTCCCCCATTCATTTTTGAAGCTGCCATCCATATAAAATTATTGTACCGTATTAAATGGTCTCCAGAGGTTTCTTAATACCTCATTTGAGAAAGTAATGATAAATATTAAAGTTAAGATCCCCGCCCCCATCATTGCTATTATTAACATGTTGGGTTGTAGCCAATGAAGTCATTCCATTCGTGCAAGGCCTTCTGCCTGGGCAATGGAACTTCCTTTTCCTCTCCTCTCCCCATGTCTCCCCTCATGACCTCCCCAAAACTTTTCTAGAGGGATGGGGGAACCTCCTAGAACAGATATTGGGGGTCACAAGGAAATGAAATTCTTACAACCAATCTATAAGGTAGAGTTGTATAATTAACCACATGTTACAGGCAACGACTGAGGATCTGGAATGCCCTTCATCTATGGAAGCTTTAATGCTCTATTAAGAGAATTCCGGCTATTTATTTATTATTTATTATTAATATTTAGCCGAAGATAGTAAAGCGGTTCACAACATAAAAATACAAAATGAGAACACAAAACTCATAAAAAAAACAAAAACCATTCCACAATGGGGAGCCACCACAGAAGAGGCCCATTTTCATGTTGCTACCCTCTGGACCTCTTATGGAGGAGGTACATGAAGAAGGGCTTCAGGTGATGATAGCAGGGTTCAAATCAGTTCATCTGGGGAAAGGTGGTCCTTAAGGTATTGTAGTCCGGAGCCAGTTAAGGCTTTATAGGTCAAAACTGGAACTTCGAACTAGGACCAGAAACTAATTGGTCAGTCAGTAGTCAGGTCAAATTGGCTTAATATGCTCAAACCATCTCGCCCTGGTGAGCAACCTGTCTGCCAAATTCAGTTGGGTTAAGCCCCGACTGAAATCAATCTAGAAAATCAGTTTTCTCCAAGAGTGCCTAGATCTGGTCTACAACCACCCACTCAAAAACCTTGTCCAAGAAGGGGAGATTGGCAAGTGGCCAGTAGTTACCGGTACTTAGATTTTCTGAATCCAGGGAAGAGTGGTTTTACCTTCAAATAGGCAGGGACCATCCCTTCTCACAGTACAATAATCACCTCTTTGTCCCAGCCAGCTGTTCCCTCCCTAGTACTTGTTATCAGCCAAGAGGGGGAAAAGTCCAGAGTGCAAGTGGTCGCCCTGACTGATCCAAGCACCCTGTCCACATCCCCAAGGCTGAATAGCTGAAACTCACCCAAAGCAACTGGACTAGACACTCCTCTGGACACCACTTGAGATTCATCTGCTGCAACAGATCCTGTCAAGATCCTGATGGAAGCAAGCAATTTTATTCTCAAAACAAGTCACAGTGAGCTACCATCGGTTCTGCCACCTCCTTCGAGCCAGACTGTAAGTCACTGCACAATAACCAGAAAAGCTCTGCCAGATGGCACAATGAGGATGCAATGGAGGCAGCCTTCTTTGCTGTCTTCACTACACTAGGTAGGCTTGATGATGAGATCTCAGTTGAGCTCAACCGCATTCAACTGGAGCTTTTCCCCACTCTCATTCAAGTGGTCCCCCAACTTGTTCACTTGCCATAAGTTCTGGAGTATACCAGCGAGCCAAGTGGGCTCCACAAAGAGGGCACTCAGGGGTGATCATGTCAATGGCCCAAGCCATTCTGATGTTCCAGGGGTCAGGCAAGGCTTCAGCAGGTACACCACTAATATCAGCTGGAAAATCCTCCAGAACCATTTGGAAACCCATTGGATCCATCAGTCTAATAGGTCTCCTCTGCAGAGGAGAAATGGTGCTGAAGGCCTAAATCTCAACAGAAAGTGACCCGACCACGACAAGGGACCGATGTCAATATCCTCCACTTTCAGATCACCTTCTTATTGCCAAGTCATCCAGAGTGTGACCTGCCACATGCATTGGGCCGGTGACATGTTGACAGCCCTGTGGTCATCATGGCAGCCATGAAGTCCTGAGCCATACCAGAGCCAGTTGCCTTGGTGAAGCCCCCCAGAACCAGCAATCTGGGAGTCCTCAACAGCTCCTCTGAGACCAGCTCTGTCAGCTCAAGCAGGGAGACTGTTGGGTAGATAGGTAAACCAGCAGAATCCCTAATCCGCCCCAATTGCCCAATGCCAGGATCTGCCCCATCTAACTGGGCAGAGAGCCTGGATAGAAATAGAATCTCTATAGACTACAGCAACTCCCCCTCCCCGATCCTCAAGTCTGTCCTGATGATGCACCAAGTACCCAGATGGGCACAGCTGGGTGAGACCAGCCCCACCCTGCTCAACCACCCAGTTCTCAGGGATAGAAACCAGATTGGCTTCCTCATCCATAATCAAATCATGGATGAGGGATGTCTTACTCAGAGCCAACCTGGCACTCAGCAACAGCACCTAAGAACAACGGCAATTCCCCAGGTTGGAGGAGGGTCTGGCACACTGCACAGTTATAGTCACTAACTGCCTGTGCCATGCGCCCCTTACCCAACCTGCCCCCCCATACCTCCCCATACCCTGAACCACTGTGATTGCACACACACCCAGCCCGCTCTCCCCAGCTCCTCTCTTCCCAGGTACATCCCACATATTTCAATTGAAAAACAACAAAATTTAATTTAAAAAGCAGTGTAAAACATGTTAAAACACTTTATGGCTATGGCCATGAAAGTGCTGTTGTTTAACAACGGCTGCAATTCAGCATCTATTGGTCAACAGCAACATTCCTATTGATTCTAATGTTGCTAGATTGGACCCATTTATCTTCATTTGAAACCAACAGATTCTTCCCATCCTCGGGCCTACAAAAACAGATGTATATCACAGTGACATGTATTGGCATCCTGTTTTGCTGACAATTATGTGTGCAAATATGTTCCTCCCTTTACCACCCCACTTTTTGGAGATGTGCGTCCTCTTCCAAAAATGCAAAGTGATCCCATAGTTTTCTCCGACTGCCAAGATTCTTTCATCAACAAAACTAAAATAAAAAAACGCTCAATGTTGGAAATCCTTGTTTACCTTCATTAAGTACCCCTCTTGGGAATTCATTGGCAATAAATTGACCTAATTGTTTTTCTTTCCACTCCTTTTTCCAAGTAACATTGCCTTTGCCGATTAGAGTCCAAAACTGTTGTTTCCACGAAACTTCATTCTGTGGTCTTGGATAAAACTGTCTGCTTGTATACAACACTTGTCAAACGGTTATAAAAAGATACAGTCTACGAGCACCACTACACTGATTAGATTGGATTGGATATTTGTACTCTGCTTATAATTATAACATTAAAAAATTAGCATATGCTTCCAACAGTATCAGCATATGAAAAGCACAAATGTATATAAATAAGGCAAAAACAAATTCAGCCAGCAGATAATACAGTTCAATAGGCACTCATAATTTAAAAATATCAGAAATAGCTATTAAGTATTATCCCTGGGTTAGTTCACATATACTCTTTGGGAAAGGGCCTTTTCACAGCACCACAATACTAGGCAACAAGACCTTTCAATGTTTTTAGTCCTAACCTCTTGTTCGCTCTCAAAAAATCTTTGAAAACAGCAAGATAGCTACTAAGCATGGGCTTAGCCAGGATTTATTTTGGGGGGCAGGCTTCATGTTGAGGGGCAGAGCCTTACTTAGTTAAGTATTTTCATTGATTTACTTGGCTGGGAGCAACAGCCGCCCTTGGCTATGCCCATGTACAGGAGCGATAGTCTGTTTGAGGTAGCATCATATGTGTCATGTGGCCATAAAAGCAGTAGAGAAAAGCCTTAAGGGACATAACTCCAGGCTAAAGATGGAGTTGTCCATTTTGATACTGTATTAGAGCAGTGGTTCCCATACTTTTGCTCCCCCGCATGGACCACTTGAAGACTGGTGAAGGTCTTGGCACACCACTTAATGCTCTTTCTTCCCATTGCAGCAATTGCAATGAGGGTGGCGCTGTGGGTTAAACCACAGAGCCGAGGACTTGCCAATCAGAAGGTCGGCGGTTTAAATCCCCGAGATGGGGTGAGCTCCTGTTGCTCGGTCCCTGCTCCTGCCAACCTAGCAGTTCGAAAGCACATCAAAGTGCAAGTAGATAAATAGGTACCGCTCCTGCGGGAGGGTAAACGGCGTTTCTGTGCACTGCTCTGGTTCACCAGAAGCAGCTTAGTCATGCTGGCCACATGACCCGGAAGCTGTACGCCGGCTCCCTCGGCCAATAAAGCGAGATGAGCGCCACAACCCCAGAGCCTTTGTTTTTGGTTTGCCCATTGTAGCTATGGGTCCCACACAAGCTGTGATTCATCACCACCTGAGTTCCAGACCTTCCTGGGGCAATAAAGGCAGGTGCTGAACCTCTGATGCTACAGGAAGAATCAAAGGATGCCCCTTCACCTCTTTCTGCTGTCTGCCTGGGAATGCAGAAAAGGAGAGTGGGTAGCCAGGGGGCTGCATTTGGTTTGATGAACACAAGTTGTGCAAGCCTGCTTTGGATGTCAAAGCCTTTTTCTGACAGATTTCAAAGCTTTCCGTTTGAGCACAGTTTATTATCTATTAGTGTTGTTGCTCCTGATCAAGGCACTGATATGACCCCTGAGCCAGCTCCACAGAAGGCATTTGTAAGAGCCAGGATATCCAGCCAAGCCAAGGAATGCTCCAAATGTAGCAGGCAATATTCTTCACTCTGAGGCACGGGTCAGTTCCAAAGATGATGAAGATAACAGAGCTAAAGTGGGAAGCTTTGCTAGGAGGAAAAAGTCAGCTGGATCTGCAAGCAATGTGGCAGATCATGCAGGAACATGGGGGTGATCAGAGCCAAAATTGGAGGCAAGGCAGCCAGCAACTGTAGATGATGCAAGAGTCAAGGATGCAAGGAGAACTCACAGAGGTATGGTATAGAGGTTAGATATGGAGGTCAATAATGTTTCTTAAGACTAGGAAGCTCTTAACTACATAGTTGTTAAATGAGTAAATATCATGCCTTGCTCCTGCAGTAACCTTTTTTCAAAGGTCTCCATGCTCTTATGGACCTAACAGGCTTGCTTCAAGCACTTTCCATTGTGTGAAATCATCTCTGCTTCAAAATATAAACTGTACCCTAAACCACCGTGTTGTCTGCATTGCCCTCCCAGTCCATCTTTCCTTTGAGTGTAGCAGGAGATTCTGTTTTCCACACCTGTCGCACATATGCCAGAGAAACTGTGTCTCTGAACAACAGAAGAGAAAAACTCTGTGTAAATCTTGTTTCTACACTTGCTGGGTAAGACTGTGAGCAGGTTTTACTTTGTTGACCAACTTGTGTAGAAGCAAGCACCCAACATTCTCTAACAGTGTTCTCCAACCCCAGGTGTCATTGAACTACAACTTCCATCCTCCTTGACTGGATGACATGAGTTGTGGCTCAACAAAATCAAGGGACCCAAGGCTGAAGAACACTGTTCTGTACCATTCTCCCAGTATTCCCTCATGCCTACAATTTCAAGAGTTCTTTGTGAAGAGAGAATTCTGAGAATTGCAGTTCTCTGAGGGAAATATATATCTCCTAATAACTCACAGCACCCTTGGCAAACTACAGCTCCCAGAATTCTTTGGTAAAGCCTGGATTGCTTGAAGTGGTATGATACTGCTTTAAATGAATGTTGCAAATATGGTCTTGATGAGCCTTTAGCATGTCTCTCTCAGACTTTCACATTGGAGATGAATGTTCTAAAACACAGAGATAGTTACAAATCAACTGAACTGGAACATAAAACAGCCATAATTTTCATATAGGAAGTTATTTCATTTTTTCCTAGCTCTTCTCAATTCAACAACTCTGTTTAAGTTTAAAAGCTGAATGAGTTCTAATCAACTATCAGAAGATTCTGATAGGATATAGCTAGCAGATGTGACTTACGGTAGCCTTTATAACAGTTCCCTGCAAAGTAAGCCAAAAGATCACCTCACACAATGGATCACTGGTTTCAAAAGCCACTTACATGTTTTAATGTGCTCAAGCAGTATATAAATTTTGTTAAATAAATAAAATAAACAATGACATATTCTGCAATAATCTGATGCCCTTTTTTTGAAGTCAACTTGTCATAATTTTAATAGTTTACAAATATATAAATAAATATATACACTGCCGTAGAAGACAAAACATTTCAAAATAAAATAAATTTCCAAAATTAAAAATGGAGAACAAAGACAAGAAGTAAGTGTAACAAAATAATTGCTGCTATCCACAGCAACGAAGCTCTGCTACACATCTAGATTAGACGGTGAGCTGGTGTTCTTAGTTTTTATTAGGTGCTATTTTACTGTATACGATACGATAAATGAACACGGCATCTGTAGAACACAGTGTACACCAAAATGTTACAAATGTCACCCTGGGCTGGTGCACTTGGCTTAGTAAGAGATTTGAACAAGCACCCAAATGAATCAAGGGAAGAACTTTCCTACCTAGAAGTGTGTGTTGTTGCCATTTTGAAGGGCAGAGTCTGCGACCGCCAAGCTTAAAAGGTCAAGGCAAACAGCCTCATGCTCAGAGTGACCATAAATTTTAATACGCTGGAAGCTGGGATTGCGTGTGTGAGTGACACTGAGTGGAGCAATCCCTTTTTCTGCTCAGCTATTGTACATTTTGTCCATTTCAACAGCTACTTCTGGCTACTGTCAAACATAAGGTGTTTTCTAAACCTCTCACTATCGATCTTACGCATGGTGATTTTTTTTCTAATTCTCACCACACTCCTTGATCTCGGTGAAACGTGAGTTGTTTTGCTATTGGTTCCACTAAAAACATGAACGGCACATATTATATGCATTGGGTGGGCGCGCATGACGTCAGCACTCCCTGTGGTGTGCTTGTGGTCTGCGCGCATGCCCATGCTGACATCACTCACACGCAGTAGGGCATGCTGACATTTTTTGCAGACACCCTGAGGCCTGTACGCATGACATGAGCATGCCCTGGGAGACAGTCCTTTCATTGGGAATGT
Source organism: Podarcis raffonei (assembly GCF_027172205.1). Classification (NCBI taxonomy): domain Eukaryota; kingdom Metazoa; phylum Chordata; class Lepidosauria; order Squamata; family Lacertidae; genus Podarcis; species Podarcis raffonei. The sequence continues at coordinate 22,080,285 of NC_070612.1, forward strand.
TGGGGACACCCTACCTCCCTTCCCCTGGACCCTTCCACCAAGAGCTGATGTTGCCTCCATGTTTATTGTATGTTTTTGAAAATGCAATAAAGACTATTTATTAAAGAAAAAATTTTGCTACAGGAATATAGTGCCACATGGGCTTGACTCTTTCATACATACAGTGCTACCTCGAGTTAAGTACTTAATTCGTTCTGGAGGTCCGTACTTAACCTGAAACTGTTCTTAACCTGAAGCACCACTTTAGCTAATGGGGCCTCCTGCTGCCGCTGCGCCGCCAGAGCACAATTTCTGTTCTCATCCTGAAGCAAAGTTCTTAACCTGAAGCACGATTTCTGGGTTAGCGGAGTGTGTAACCTGAAGCGTATGTAACCTGAAGCGTATGTAACCTGAGGTACCACTGTATTATGTGATAACATACAGCGGTTCCTTGGTCCTCAAACTTAATCCTTTCTGGGAGTCCGTTCGACTCCCAAAACTGTTCGAAAACCAAGGCACGGCTTCCGATTGGCTGCAGGAGCTTCCTGCACTCAAGCAGAAGCCGCGTCGGATGTTTGGCTTCTGAAAAACTTTCACAAACCGGAACACTTACTTCCAGGTTTGCGGCGTTCGGGAGCCAATTTGTTCGGAAGACAAGTCGTTCAAGTACCAAGGTATACCACTGTACATCTTTTGGGCATAGTTTTGCGCAGTCAAGCTTTTTTTTAAAAAAAATGCATGGGCAATTTAGACACCTGGGGGTGTGGCTCTGGGGGTTGTTATGATGAGCTGTGAGGAAGGGCTGTAACTCAGTGGCAGAAGGTTCTAAGTTCAATCCCTAGCATCACCAGGTAAAGGTAAAGGGACCCCTGACCATTAGGTCCAGTCGTGACCGACTCTGGGGTTGCGGCACTCATCTCTCTTTATTGGCTGAGGGAGCCGGCGTACAGCTTCCGGGTCATGTGGCCAGCATGACTAAGCCTCTTCTGGCAAACCAGAGCAGTGCACAGAAACTCCGTTTACCTTCCCGCCAGAGTGGTACCTATTTATCTACTTGCACTTTGACGTGCTTTCGAACTGCTAGGTTGGCAGGAGCTGGGACCGAGCAACGGGAGCACACCCCGTCGTGGGGATTCGAACCGCCGACCTTCTGATTGGCAAGTCCTAGGCTCTGTGGTTTAACCCACAGTGCCACCCACGTCCCGGCATCACCAGGTAGGGCTGCCTAAAACCTTGGAGAGCTGCTGCTAGCCAGAGTGGACAACATTGAGCTAGTTGCACCAGTAGTCTGACTCGATATAAAACAACTTGACATGTTTTCCTTTACCTCTACACTCACCTCTCTCTGTCTTTCTGATGGGATGGTGTTCTGATGGGAGTTTTTCCTTTTAGTTTTCCAGTGTATTTCTTATCAATAAACTATTTGGTGTGGCACGAGAGAAAAAAATTATTCTGGAAGTGTAGCCCAGAGAAAATAGTTTGAGAGCCACTGCACAGACACACACACACCCTAACTTGCCACACATACTGTGTTTTACACATACAGTTGCTTGTTTAAAGAAACCACATGTGAGAATACTTTCCTTGTTTTGTGGAGAATTCAGACCTGAGGATTTTCATTGAAATGTGCAAAGAAAATGGCTTCCCGTAACTTCAACAGACAACCTTCCTGCCGATTGTTTTCATGAGAATAAATGAATCCTCTTTTTTCTTTTTCTTTTTTAACAGTCTCTGTTACCAGCTCAAAAGCTCTCAGGGCTGTGTTTTTAGTGTCTCTGATGTTCATTGAATTTATAAGGGTGTGCTCTAATAAACTGCCCCTTCAATATTTAATAAATCTGATTGGGCGGTTATTCAGCTCTTCTACACAGGTTACAAAGAGTCATAAACAGAAGGTAGCTGTAATAAATAAAACTAATAAAACTATTCATTTCCTGGAAGAGTGGAAAAGGAATGTATAGGCTCAATGTTACCAGCATGCTATGTTCACTGTTGCAAAATGCACCCACCCACTCAAAAGATGCGTTCTCTTTTTTATAATAAAAATTAGTTTAGGGAGGTTTCTGCCCATTTAGAAATTCATCTTAGACAACAAACCCATTTCAGACAAACAGCTCTTCTGCCCTATATTCAACCATACGGTTAAAAGATTTTCCAACATCTAAAGTTACCATCTGTCCTTCACGTCCTTTCTGCTTCCTATTTGTTTGTGGATGCAAGTTCAGTTCTCCACAGTTCCACACTGGGTGTGGTTTTTATTTTTTATTTTAAAAAATGTCCTCATGAAAATCCATCAGCCTTTTTGTGAAAATTTTTCCCAATAGAAACATGTATAATATACTCAATTTTTGCAAAGCATTTCCCCCTAATATAATGCATTTCTGTATATGCTATTTTCAGCAGTGTATGCATTTGTATATACTTTACCCTAGTAAAGTATACTTTACCCTAGTATATACAACATTATTATTATTACTATTATTACATATTGTTTGGCTGGAAAAGTGTATTGCAAAATTCAGAGAACTGTTAATTTCAATGTTTCGGTTCCCTTATTTAGAAGGTACGAATTGGGTAGGTTTGCTGTTAAATGAAAACTAAATCAAGATTCTCCCCTATCACTAGCAGCACTCCCCTATCACATTACAGTTTTTGTTACAACATGGCAAGAGACATTCAGGTTGCAAGCAATTACTAATATGTGTTGAGCGCAGATACTACAGCTAGCCAATGATTGTTTGAATTCAGATGACACCAGTAATGTGTGATAGCCATATATAATCTCTCTGTGTTGCTGCACTAGTTTACTGGGAATCATAGCTCTATGAGAGAAAATGATTTTAAGTACATAGGATAATATGGGCCTAGAGTGTTCCTTGTGCAATTGAATGTTTATATTTAGTACAAGGACCCACATGGCTCCCTAAAGTCTAAGGGTCTTCTGTGGACAGAAAAGCTGTGTCCATCCACAGAAGGCTTTTGATCCAGCAAAAAGGGATCTTTCTGGTGGAGGGAGGGGAAGTTGGCTGATTCTACCTCCCACACTGTTCTTAAGGATTCTCCAACCTTCCCGCTGGAGCGGTACCTATTTATCTACTTGCACTTTGACATGCTTTCGAACTGCTAGGTTGGCAGGAGCAGGGACCGAGCAACGGGAGCTCACCCCGTCATAGGGATTCAAACCACCGACCTTCTGATTGGCAAGTCCTAGGCTCTGTGGTTTAACCCACAGCGCCACCCACGTCCCTTAACTGCAACACTAGGCTAAATTGTGGCTGTTGTGTCAAGGTTTGCCTCAGAACAAATCACATTTTCCAATCCACCCACTGGATTATTCTATGGAGCTGTGATGCGTTGGCTAACCGGATGTATCTGGTATTCTATTTATGGAGCAAACAGGCCTGGAAAAATAAGGGAAAGGTCAATGACAAATATATAGGAGAGCATAATTATAACAAGTTTTGGGAGTGAGTGTTCAAATGAAAGCTGAACAAGCTTTCTACCTCCCTAGAAACCAAGGTTCATTTGCAAGTTACTGAGTCATACACAGATCAGGGACCCAGCCGGTCAGTTCAGAGACACCTCTCATTTATCAGTTTCTTGACATCAAGTAGGTGTGGCTTTGTAAGAGGAAGCCAAAACAATACCAACAGCTGCATGGAATCTTTCCACAATCCAAAGGTGAATAATTAAATATAATAGAAGCCCCTAAGGAAGATATGAGTCACCAGCGATTGAGCCATGTTATCATGTAATGCACAAGAAGAAGGAAATGCTGTAAGCGTGTCCAGACAAACTCAGTGGGAAACAGTAGGCTGCACCCCAAAAATTTAATACAGGGAGTCAGTTGAAAGGCATTTACAAGCCGATGCTATTTGCTGTATTAGGGGGAAGATTGACAGATCACTTTAGCTTGGAAGCGAACACAGATTTATTTAATGATTCATTCGTTTTACCACCCAACAGTGGCCCGTTGGGCGGTAAAAAGGCTTTGAAGGGCCATCCTTTGGTGACATTCACCAATCCAGGTGTGTATGTACAGTTTATTAATACATGGAATTTACTTCCATAAAAGCCATTTTTAAAATTTTTTTTTAAAGCATTTCTAGTTATGTAAATGCCACACCTTTGAGGCAAAATTCCATAGCACCTGGGCTGAGTCAGCAGTAGAAGTAAACAAGGACCTGTCACATAAATTTTTTCCAATCAAGAGTTTCTCTGATATCTTTCTTGTGTCAAATATTGAGGGCTGTGGGTTGGCAAAGACTAAAAGCTCAGGCCTTTAGGGACTGGAATTGTCTGACATCAATGAAAGGAGGACGACTGCAACATGCAGAGAGATCAGTTTTGGAAAGAAGAAGAAAAAACCCTTCAAGGTATGGTACTTATTATTAGAATGAAACATTTCTCGAGAATGTTTCAGTATGCAAAGATCGCTATCATTCCCATCCCGTTTTTGCTTCACACAACCTAAGAGGCAGATTAGGCTGGCAAGTTTGCCCAAGACCACCCATGAAGTGAGCTTCATGGCATCGTATGTGCTTTTCCCCCCCCAAGCATGGCAGTTTGTTATACTAGGCAGCAGGGCCAGCCCACTCATGAGGCAAGATGAGGTGACCACCTCAGACAGCAGGATCTGCAGGGGCAGCAGAGCCAGCCTCTAAGGAATGCATCTCCCACTGCCGCTGCTGCCGCCATGATGTCAAGGATGGCTGTGGCACAGTCTTTGGAGGAGTGTCTTCAGCAGACCCACCCGCCCCCTCAGTGCCATGTCTACAGCACGGGACTGCCTCTGCAGATGGCTTGGAAACTGCAACTGGGCAGAATTCAGTGGCCAGGTTGCTCACCTGTCAGAGACTGGGCAGAGGAGGAATGGCCAGTGAAGAAGAAGACAGTTCAGAATTACAACAGGGGTTTGAGGGAGGTCACAGCTCAGAGGCAGATGAGGCGAAAAGCTGGGAAATGATGGGAGAGGAGGAGGGGGAGGAAGAGGAGGAGGAGGAGGAAGCACCAGGAGGGCAACAGCTGACAGACACAGTGTCTTTAGAAAGCATTCCAGGCACCCACTCCCAGAAACCTGTGAGCCTTGAAAGTAGTAGAGCAAAGGGCTCAGAAGCAAAGGGCCCTCTGTGCCACCCATAAGGGAGAAGATGATGAATGAATAAGTGGGAGAAAAAGGGGGTGGAGAGTCACTCAGGACAACAGCATTACTCCAAAAGGCTGCATTCCAAGCCTCTCTCTGTAAATACTGAATAAAATGCAGGTGGTAAGGACTTTTCCTTGTTCTGGCAACCTGCCGTCTGACATCAGCAGACCAAGAAGGTTTGAGCTCCTGGCTGCCAATTAGTTTCCGGGGCCAACTCAGTGTATAAATGGCTTAAATGGCTCAGGACTTCAAAACCTCAAGGATTGCCTCTCCCCATATAAACTGACCCAGACCCTATGATCATCATCTGAGGCCCTTTTCTGTGTACATCTTCCATGAGAGGTCTAGAGTGGCAACACAGGAAGAGGCCTTTTCTGCAGTGGCTCACCATTTGTGGGCCCCCTGACCATTAGGTCCAGTTGTGGCCGACTCTGGGGTTGTGGCACTCATCTTGCTTTATTGGGTGAGAGAGCTGGCATACACCTTCCGGGTCACGTGGCCAGCATGACTAAGCCGCTTCTGGTGAACCAGAGCAGTGCATGGAAATCCCGTTTACCTTCCCGCCGGAGCGGTACCTATTTATCTACTTGCACTTTCATGTGCTTTTGAACTGCTAGGTTGGCAGGAGCAGGGACCGAGCAATGGGAGCTCACCCCGTCGCAGGGAATCGAACTGCTGACCTTCTGATCGGCAAGTCCTCGGCTCTGTGGTTTAACCCACAGCGCCATCCGCGTCCCTTTCTTTAGGTATACCTTTAGGTGCCAGGCAAAAGCATTCTTCTTCTCCCAGGCCTTTGGCTTATTAAACAATCAATGGCCTTTTCATTTGGGGGTATTGTTTATCTTTGTTATTTTGGTATTTATTTTTGTGTTTTTATATTGTAAACCGCCCTGTGATCTTCAATTGAAGGGCAGTATAGAAATTTAATTAATAATGATGATAATACAATGGGCTCTCAGCAAATAGGTCTCCTCCCACCCCTAGGGTAATTCAGAGCAAGCCCCTCCCCCTCCCACAATGGCCTTTGATTCCCAGTTCAACTGTTGGGTAAGCTTGATTTGATTCCCTCCACCCTTGTTCCCAATATAGATCTCACTTACCCTCTTGTAGATCTTTATCCTGGCCCTCCCCCCGCCTCCATTCTCAGTGTAGATCTTCACTCCCTGTTTATTCCTGGTGTAGATATTTATTCCCCTTTTGTTCCTGATGTAGATATTCTCCCATCCCTTCTTCCCAGGGGGCGGACGGGGCAGACACACCATTTAGTGGCTCACCTCAGGTGTCAAATTGTCTTGGACCAGTCCTGTCAGGCAGTGTACAGCTGATATGTCCTTAAACCTAATGGCAGCATTCCCATGGCTTTAAATGCTGAGTGTTGATGCATGCAACAAGCTTATGCAACATGGGAATATTTTTTTTACAAAAACGGTTTGCAAATACATCAAAAAAGGAAGAAAAGGGGAGGGAGAACCATCACAAGATAACCCTACTGGAAGGAAAAAAAAAATTTTTGTTTTGACTATGGCAGACCAACACGGCTACCTTTCTGTAAATAAAATATTCCAGCAATCTTCATTTAAACATACAGCGGTACCTCAGGTTACAAACACCTTGGGTTATAAACACTTCAGGCTACAAACTCTGCTAACCCGTAAGTAGTACCTCAGGTTACAAACTTTGCCCCAGGATGAGAACGGAAATCGCGCAGCGGCGGCATGGTGGCAGAGGGAGGCCCCATTAGTGAAAACACGCCTGAGGCTAAGAACAGTTTCAGGTTAAGAATGGACCTTGGGAATGAATTGAGTTCGTAACCTGAGGTACCACTGTATAGATTAATCTAGGCAGTCCATCTATCCATAGATAGGAATCTAAATGAGATCAACATTTATAAGTCATGCGCTCAAATGAGGAAAGACCACTGAGTAGTAGATTGTGTTTGTCATTCCAGCCTTGAAGTGAAAGTCTCTTAGTCATGGTAAGTGCTCACAAAAATGCACTTTTTCTGTCCATCTGTTAGTCCCCTACTTGACAGAATATAATTTAAGAGCTCGTGAGCATCTGCAACTATTAAGGATTTCTCCATGACATAGTTAAAATGAACAATTATGTCCAATCTGAAAAAGACACCACAGGACCTGCCCACATCCTCCTTCTCAAAGAGGCATTATCGGTGTTACATGGGCAGCATCAATTTGTGTTTCAAATCAAACAAAGCAAGTCATTTAGATGTGGAAAGGTTACTCTTCACGAGGTGAATATACTGAGAGCTGATTCACTCTGTTTCCATTTACCACCTTGATAGCAGGCGCAGTTGATCAAAAAGAAATGTTTTGTATAGATAGTTAATGGGAATAGTTTAATTACCACCTTTTTTAAAGCTTGGTCCACAGAAACTGCCTCTAACTTCTCCCCTATTGTTTGTAATGTTAAGCCTTTAAATTTAAGGATTCTCTCACAACACATAAGTCTTTGCAATGGGCATCAACCAAACCTTTAAGTAATAAAAATCTCCTTCTTGAATTGATGTTCTGGTTCCTTGTTTTGTTGCTGCAGCTCAGACGGGTATTTTCCCCCCTAGCTTTGACAGAATGGCTAGACTAGGTAATCCATGGAAACAGCTGCTGCCTGCAATGTGATCTCCCCCCCTCCCCAAAACCTTTTAACAAAGAGTCTTGAACCTGTTCCTTAGTTTTAGATATTGTTGGGAAATATCTAGAAGCTCAAATCTGACAAAAGATGAATGTTATTGACAGATCAACTGTCTGATCCACCGGTTTTAGTCTTAAGAAGTGCCCCATGCACAACATTCAGCATTCAGCAGAACATATGCACCAAGGCACACCATAATAATAACACTGTGATTGGGAGATGTGTCTGTTCCGCACAGGAATTTGTCTACTAAATAGAATAAACTGGATTTATTCAGCAAGCAAAAAGAATCAACTATTGTTTCTTGTTATGCACACTATGAAAACTCACACCCACATCAAAGGGAGAAAATTGGGAGCTTTTAATCAGTTTCCCCTAGAGATGAAATATTCTGAATTGGAAATTAGTATTTTTGGTTAAATGGGAGGGATATACCTTGACTGAATACGATGAGAGTTAAACCATCTAGGCAAGAGGGTGAGATTAAAGACACACAGAGCAAAATAATATTTAACTTTATTAAAAGAAACCATTCATAGTTGAATTTATGCAATCACAGGAAAGGGGGAGTTGGAGAAGTAGCTTCAAACGAGACTTGCGGTTCACAAAAAAAGAGAAACCACTATTTGACGAAATCATCAGTCTGTTTCCATCCTATTCTCTTTCTCGCATTTTCCTATCATGAATGTTCTGTCCAGTTTCTTCAGTGAACTGTGCTGCTGTGTGTGTTTTAAGGAATCACTGGTCATCTATTACAGGCCAAAATATTTTTAAATGGGGCATTTTTAAAACCATACTGTAATGGCTTTAGGGGTTGCTTGTGCGTAAGTTGCCGCCGCTCTGGGCTAGGTTGGCTGGTTAAACCATTTCTCGCTGGACAACCATCCACTCCGTGGCTGTTCAGTCGCTGGCAGAATCCGTCAGTGGGCGTTTCTTAAACCTTTTCCAACATAAAAGTTCTTTGACGCCCAGTCTCCTCCTACTCTCCCTGCGCGGAAGTCTTCTGCACAGGGAGGGTGTGGGTAGCGGAGGACCTGTGCTCTCCCCGCTGGTGTCCAGTGAAGAGTCCCGGAGCCTGCTCTCTGCTTCCCCCATTGGCCCCCCTCTATCCCTGGTGTTGCGCTGATTTTCTTCCCCAACCGGAGACCTGCCTCTCTCCCTGCTTGGCCCCTCTCCAGCATCGCTGTGGAGCCTCGCCTCCTCCTCTAGTTCCGATGGCAGTTCCCTGACATCCATCTCCCTCTCAGAACCCCCTCCACCCCCGGCCCGACCTTTGGATCCAACTTCGTCCCTGTCCTCGGCCGACGACGCAGGGAATCCCCGGAAGGAGCTGTCGCCATCCTCAGAGGATTCAAAACCCGCTTCCCACCCGCTCTGATCTCTCCTCGCGGGGTGGGCCTCCCAGTCTGAATCCTCCCTCTCCGACGCTTCTCCTCCCTCCTCTTCGGAGTCAGGAAAACCCTCAAACTCCTCCTCGTCGTCGGTGGTGCCAAATTGCTCCTCCCAGAATCTCGCTGGTGGTTTTGGTTTGCGTGGGAACCGACTGTGGAACTCTTCCACTAGATACCCATCATTGATTGCCTCTGCGGGAACCCACGTGTCTTCGGACCTGGGTTCTCCCTCCCAAGCGACCAAGTACTCTACCTTGCACCCCCGCCACCTGGAATCGAGTATTTCCGTGGCTTGGTTGTGGTGTTCCCTCTCCTCTACTTGCGGGTGTGTGGTGACTTCTCCCTCCCGTCCCGGGAATTCCCGCCCCTCCCTGTACGGAGAGAGTAGGGACCTATGGAACACCGGGTGTAACTTCATGCTGTCAGGCAGCTTGAGCCTAAATGCCACGGGGTTCACCTGCTGTGTTACCTCAAAAGGTCCCAGCCGCCTCGGCTGCAACTTCTTGCACCCTCCCTTAAAGGGTAACCCTTGGGTTGACAACCACACCCGGTCCCCCACCCGTATGGTCTCCCCTTCCCGACGGTGCTTGTCTGCCTGCCTCTTGTAAATTTATTTGGCCCTCTCCAAATTCATCTGGAGTTGCTGGTGCAAGGCCTCCATTTCTTCCACAAACTGCTCTGCTGCAGGTACGCTCCACCCTTCCTCCCCCCTCCCCGGGAAGGCCCTGGGGTGTCACCCATAATTGGCCATGAACGGGCTCATTCCCGTGGTCACGTGTTCAGCGTTATTGTATGCAAATTCAGCTAGCGCTAGTTTCTCTACCCAATCGTTCTGTCTCTCGCTAACGTAGCAGCGTAGGTATTGCTGGAGTATACTGTTCGCTCGTTCCATTTGCCCGTTAGTTTCCGGGTGTCTCGCCATCGAGAACCCCACCTCGACCTGCAGCAAGCTCATGAGCTTCCTCCAGAACCTTGAAGTAAATTGTTTCCCGCGATCTGAGATGACCCTCGAGGGAGCCCCATGCAACCTGAAGATGTGATCCACAAACAATCTGGCCGTTTCCTCTGCCGTCACCGCATGTGAGCAAGCTATGAAATGGCACATTTTTGTCAGTAGATCGACTACTACCATGACTGCTGTCTTCCCTCTCAATTTGGGCAAATCTGTCATAAAATCTATGGACACCACCTCCCAGGGTCTTCCCGGCGTGGGTAAGGGTTCCAGTAACCCTGCAGGGGCCGGCCTCTCCCCCTTTGCCCTCTGGCAGCGGTCGCACCCCCGTACGTACTCCCGTACATCTTCCCTTACCCTTGGCCACCAGAACTGCCTGGTGACCAGCAGCATGGTCTTGTGCTGACCAAAGTGCCCCGCTGTTGGGTTGTCGTGGAGTTGTTTGAGTACCCTTCCCCTCAAGGTCTCCCCCGGCACGTACAGCGCTCCTTTATAGTACAGTACCCCTTCCTTTTCCTCAAACTCTCCATGGTTTTCCCTTCCTTCCCGTAGTTCCCTGATTTTAGTTTGGGCAAACTCATCGTCCCTGGTGAGACCGGCTAGTTCTCTTTTCCCAACCAACACTCCCCCACACACCCATTTGTCCTCGGGGAACACGTGTCGGGCTTCCGGCGGTCTCTCTCCTTCCATGTACTCCGGCTTCCGTGAGAGAGCATCGGCTCTAACATTCTCCTCTCCCGGCACATACCGGATCTCGAAGGAAAACTTGGAGAACTCTTGTGCCCATTGAATCTGTCTCTGGTTGAGTACTCGCGCAGTCCTCCAGTACTCCAAGTTCTTGTGATCCGTGCAAACCTATTAACAGATGTCTCCATCGGCGAAACGCTGCATAGATAGCTAGCAGTTCCCGGTCATACACCGTGTAGTTCTGCTCCGACTTGTTCAGCTTCCTCGAGAAAAAGGCGCACGGCCTCCAGTCTTGCTGGGTTCCGGGCTGCAAAAGTACAGCTCCTATGGCCTGGTCTGACGCGTCGGTCTCTAGCCTCATGGGCTTCTCCAGATCCATGTGCAGGAGCTGCTCTTCCGACGCAAACGCTTTCTTCAGGCTTTCAAAGGATTGCTGGGCCCCTTCCGTCCAGACGAACTTCTTCTTGCTACTGAGACAGTCTGTGATGGGTGCTGTTAAATGGGCGAAGTACTTGATGAACTTCCTGTAGAAGTTGCTGAACCCTAGGAACCTCTGCACGTCCTTCCGGGTCTTGGGGGCCTTCCATTCCAGTACCGCCTGCACCTTGCTGGGGTCCATAGCTAGGCCCTTGTCTGACAACTTGTACCCCAGAAACTCGACCTCCCTTGTGTGAAATTGGCATTTTTCCAGCTTGACCCACAACTGGTGCTTCTGCAGTCTCTTTAGCACTTCCCTGACGTCCTTGACATGTTGCTTCTCATTGTCAGAATAGATTAAGACGTCGTCCAAGAAGGCTACGCAGTTTTTGTACAGCAGGGACCCCAACACGTGGTGCATGAAAGCTTGAAAGCAGGCGGAGCCCGACTGTAATCCGAAGGGCATAACTAAGTACTCGAAGGCTCCCAGGGGGGTGAACATGGTGGTTTTCCTTTCGTCCCCCTCTCTCATCCTGATCAAATTGTATGCTCCCCTGAGGTCCAGCTTGGTAAAAATTTTCCCCTGCCTCACCCGTGTTAAAATGTCGTCAATCCTGGGCATTGGGAAGGTCACGGGTTCTGATACCAGGTTTAGGGCCCTAAAATCTACGACTAATCTGGGCTGATTAGTATCCTTTTTGTCCACAAAGAACACCGGACTGCCCCCCACCGCCTTTGATTCTCTTATGAAACCTCTTTTCAGGTTCTTGTCAATAAATTCCCGCAACTCCTGCATCTCCCTGTCCGACATGGCATACAGTTTACCCACTGGCAGCCGAGCCCCTGGGAGTAGGTTGATTTGGCAGTCAAAAGGCCTATGGGGGGGTAGTCTATCCGCCTCCTTCTCGCTGAAGACGTCCTGCAGGTCAGCATATTGGGGTGGCACCTTTGCTTTTGGCTCCACCGCCATTCCCGCCACCCTGGTCACTGTCATCCTTGGGGTTTCCCCCCCCATGCAGTGTTCCAAGCAGTAAGCTGACCCAAAGGTGACTGTCCGCTGATGCCATGCCACTACTGGATCATGCAGTGACAGCCAGCTCATTCCCAGTATTATTGGGGGTCCTGACAGTGTGGCTACGTGAAAGGCAATGGTCTCTGTGTGCCTGGAAACCCTCATTCTCATTGGTGGGGTCTGGTGCGTCACCTCCCCTCCCAGAAGTTCCCTGCCGTCGATGGTGGTCACTTGCAAGGGAAAATCCAGAGGCAGCAGGTGGAGTTGGTGTTCTAGAGCGAAGCTCTTGCTGAAGAAGTTGCAGGAACTGCCTGAATCCAGCAGCCCCTTCACCTTGACTGGGTGCCCATTTGGGAGTTCTAGCACCACTTCTATGGCTATCACTGCCCTGGGAGGGTCTGGTTGGGGCACTTCTATTGGTTGTTGGCTTGGCTGCTGCCCCCGCTGATTGGCAGCCAAGCTTGACCGTTTCCCTGGGCATGATCCATTTCCCCCTTCCCCTCACAGCCAGCAGCTCCCACCATGCCTTGCCAGGCCTTTCTTTGAGGGCAGACCCTGGCAAAATGTCCTGGCCGTTGGCAGAGGAAACACTTCTTGTGGGTTTTCCAATCCTTTCCCTCCCTCTTGTGCCCTTCAGTGGTGTTTGAAACCTCGCGCGCATGCGCGCGCCATCTATTTCCATTGGCTCAGCCGGCTGGGAAGGCTGCCTCGGTATTTCAGGAATGCGGTAGTCATGGTAACGTTCCCCTCTCCCTTCGCTCTTTTCCTGAGCCCGCGCTTCCTGTCTTGCTCCAATCACAAGCACAGCCTTGGTCAGCTGGTCCATCGACTGCGTGCGGGGCGTGCAGGAAAGCTCATCCTTGACCATTGGGGAGAACCCCTCCTCAAATAACATCTGAATGGGTTCATCGTCCAGATCCCACCCAAGCCGGTGGATTAACATCGCAAAGCGCGACCAGTACTCTCTAACAGACTGGCTCCCTTGCTTGCACCTCATCAATTGCCGTCGAACCACATTTTGCTCCACTTCACTTGAAAACATTGCATTCATTGCCTGAAAAAATTTCCAGACGTCTTTAAAGGTGGCATTTTGCGTTGCCATTAGGGGCCTGATCCATTCCCGCGCCCCATCCTCCAGATGCCCCACAATGTAGGCCACCCTCTCCCCATCATCGGCAAAGTCATCATGCTGCAGTTCCAAAGCGTACTCTATTTCCGTTCGGAACGCGTTGTAGTCCTGGGGCTTCCCCCCAAACTTGTGCACCAGCCCCAGTACCTTCCTTGCGATGGGGGTCGGTCTGACCTTGGCATCCTGAGCCCTCCGTTCTTCCAGCCTCGCCGTCAGCAGAGTCACCTGCTGTTCTAAATCTCGGTTCCTCTCCACCAGATTCTGCACTCCAGCTGCTCGCTCCGTGGCGCCGGCTTCTCCGGTTTGACTCATTATGCTCCCCTGCCTGTCACTGCGCACAAGCAACTTCAGGGACTGACGGATTGCTGTAATGGCTTTAGGGGTTGCTTGTGCGTAAGTTGCCGCCGCTCTGGGCTAGGTTGGCTGGTTAAACCATTTCCCACTGGACAGCCATCCACTCCGTGGCTGTTCAGTCGCTGGCAGAATCCGTCAGTGGGCGTTTCTTAAACCTTTTCCAACATAAAAGTTGTTTGACGCCCAGTCTCCTCCTACTCTCCCTGCGCGGAAGTCTTCTGCGCAGGGAGGGCATGGGTAGCGGAGGACCTGTGCTCTCCCCGCTGGTGTCCAGTGAAGAGTCCCGGAGCCTGCTCTCTGCTTCCCCCATTGGCCCCCCTCTATCCCTGGTGTTGCGCTGATTTTCTTCCCCAACCGGAGACCTGCCTCTCTCCCTGCTTGGCCCCTCTCCAGCATCGCTGTGGAGCCTCGCCTCCTCCTCTAGTTCCGATGGCAGTTCCCTGACACATACATTGCTAAATTTTGTGTCTTTTTGAGCTAATGAGCGCACTGCAAAATTAAGAGAACTGTCGTATCTGAGTGTTGTGTCCTAGTCTGTGCTTTGGGTTGGAGGGGGCACCTGCGCAAATCCTTGAGAATTCTTAATCTGATGTAATATATTCAGTGGTGTTGCATCAAGCGGCTAGAAAGTCCCATCACCTCAGAATGTTACATACACTCAGAAAACAAGAAGACTAGAGGCTCCAGACCTGTGTTCAGAATCACCAATCACAAGAAGCGTTCTACCCAGGTCCAAGTGAATGAAAGTAAAAAGAACCCAGAAAACCTTATTTGCTCAACACAGAATGGTTGGAACTAATACACTGGAATGAGCAAACATGGGGAGGTTAGGAGTGGGACTTGTGTGCACAACCCTGGCCACATCCCTGCTTTTAAATGTTGTGTGTTCAGATGAATGCCTGAGCAAGGCTTAAGAAAGTATGAAACCTGAAAGGGTGACAAAAATAACGGCCATATTTTTCTTCTTCTTTGACAATCTGAGAGACTGTGGTGACCAATCTCATTTTGTGTCTGCACATCTGGGATACTGAGGCAAATAAAGTTGAGAATCAGTCCTAAAACATGAGGGGAGAGATGGTGAAAAGTGTCTGATGGGCATTAGAAATTCATTGAAAACAATTGGGGTTTTTATACTAACGGGCAGAGAAATTAAACTAGATAAGTTGTTTGGTTTCAGCCCTTGATTAAAAGGGAATTAGTGTTAGTCGGCTGCTCAATGTCTTCTTCAATGTTGACAACAACAACAATTGCTCTTATTATAACTGTGCCATGTACCAGGACAAGACACTGAGCTGTTAATTTATTACAGTTAACACTTCCCATTTTCAGATATGCTCAAAGCACTTTGCATTCCTTGTGTCAATCAAGCCTAAAGCATCCCATATAGTTGGCTTCTGTTATTATCTTTATATTAGCGATGAAAATGGAGGCGGAAAGATATTAGCTTGCAAATGCCGTCCAATGGTTTGATGGCCAAGATCAAATCTGAACCAGTGACTTGCCTGTTTTGCAAACAGCACAATTGTATCCATGTTTACCTGAGGTAGTTCCTGTTGTGTTCTAATAAGTAAATATGGTTACATAGTAAATATGCGATGAATTCGATGAATGGGAATAGGGATAACCAGATTTTGTTAACAATTAAGACAAGGGAGGGGGAGAATCACAATTTAATATTAATCCAGGTTTCTTGCAGTATAGTGATATTTGTGCAAATTGATCCCAGAAACAGGGAACAATTTATCTAAAATAAACTTCTATGTATTATTTATGCTTGGATGTTGTATGATGCCACTCTCCTTTCATAGTACAGCAGGAGGTTTCTCACTATGTCTTATTAGAGAACTTTCAAACGGCAGAATTTTAAGTGGCTTCTGCATAAACAAAGGGCTTACGTTGGCCATCTGTAAGCTGCTGCGCCTGGACAGCCACCCACCTGTACCCCTGACACAGTTACTTTGCCTTTTTCCAGAAGAGCAACCCAAAGGTTATTTGGTATTTATCAGGCTGCCAAGGTAATAAAGAACTAAAAACAAAGTGCCTCTTTTTCACCAGAGGTACCCGGAAACGGTGACTTTAGAAATTGCTCTCAATCGAATTAGAAATGCATGTTTTTCCCCCCAATCAGTGGGCTGAGTCATGCATCCATGTACATTGCTCATTAAGATGTCACTTGATTTCTCATTGCTAGGGCAGATTGTTTCAATTAACATTTTCTGACAAACATGCTCACAGGAGGAGGATTTAGTTGCCCTGTTCCATTATCCCTTCAGCTTCCCATACGTAAGAACACACAGAACATGCTAGATCAGGCTGAAAACCATCGAGTCCAGCATCCTCTTCTCACAGTGGTCATTCAGATACCCAGAGGAAACCAGCATGCAGAACCTGAACACTATAGCACTCTCCACTCCTGAGAGTCCCAACAACTGGTCCTCAGAGACATACTGATTCTGGCAATGGAGGCAGAGCATAGCCATAGCCTCCTGGTAGCCTTATCCTCTATGAACTTGTCTGATCCTCTTTTAAAGCCATTCAACTTGATGGCCAACTCTTGCGGGAGCAAATTACCTAATTTTAACTAAGGGCAGTGTGATGAAGTACCGTACTTTTCCGTGTATAAGACTAGGGCTTTTTTTTACTTTAAAATAAGGTTAAGAATCTGGGGGCATCTTATACATGGAGAGTGCATATGCCCATTTTCTAAATTTGGGGTCCCCAAAAGTAGGGGGCATCGTATACATGGGGGCGTCTTATACATGGAAAAATACGGTACTTTCTTTTGTCTGCTTTGACTTTTCCAACATTTGACTTCATTACATGCTAGTCTATATGGGGAGAGGCCCATGTGTTTGCTTTCCTACACTGGCAAATCTGTGAAGACCTTTCAGTTCAGGTGAGACAAGCTGAAAGGGTGTGTGACTGGGTAAAAAAAACAGCCTACTCATTCCTCCTCCCACTTTTGCCACCACTGGCTGCCTCCACCACTCCAGAGTTGTTCACGCAATTTGGCTCTCTCACTAAAGAACTATTCCCCAGCTCTGCCTTAGATGAATGTATTGAACTGTTAGTATTTCTAAGACATAAAAAATCCAAAAAAAGACAACTATAACTTCCTGGTCCAAGGCTTCAGTCCATTTCTGCTACTGTTTGCATCCATCTGTTTCGGTAGACAATGGATAAGTGTAAAGTCAAACTGTTGGAGAGTTACAGCGCCTGTTGTGGCTGTAGAGACCGATACATGAGAGACATGCTGGGTTTGGGAGAGCACATACGGACTCACGCTGCCTTAAGAAGAATATATAGCAAATGAATGTGACTTAAGTATAGCTGTGTGGAGATGTCTGTTGAAGCAATATTGACAGGGGGATTTCCGTGCTCCAGGAAACAACCAGATAAAGCCTAAGATATTCTTGGCAGGAGGCTACAGCAGACATAATGAGGATTAGCAGGCATAATTGGTATCATTTCTATCTCCTAAAGGCATTTATGAGTCATCCCCTTAGTCACGTCCTCACCTTCCTTACTTCTGCTGGAAATGAAAAGTTACAGTTGTGCATGACTGGAGACAGGCTATAACTCAGTAGTACAGTGCATGCTTTGCAAGCAGAAGATCCCGGGTTCAATCCCTGATCTCTCCAGGGAAGGCCTGAAAACCCTGGAGAACTACTGCTAGCCAGTATAAACCAGGAATGGAGAATCTCTGGCCCTCTAGATGATGGTAGACTCCAGCTTCCATCTGCTCAAGCCAGCATGGAAAATGCTCGGGGATGATGGAAGTTGGAACCCAATAACACCTAAAGAGCCACATGTTCTCCTGTCCTGGTGTACGTAATACGGAACTCGATGGGGCAATGGTCTTTAATTGTTCATATAAGGCAGCTTCCTGTGTTCCTAAGAATAGAGAGCCCTTAGAAATCCAAAAGTGTGTACAAACACGTAATGGACAAAACGTTGGCTTGTTGTTTTTTCCTGCTCAGTCACTACAAATCTTTGTTTGTCTTTGGCAAACATCTTGAGCAAAACAAAAACCAGAGGCAGCAAAAGGCCAAATTCTAAGGATGTATATGAAATGTGTTTGGCTTAGAAGGGCAAACCGCTTCCCAGTGGGAGCACACTTGATGCAGAGTAAACAGGAGTGTGTGCATGACCTAGGACTAGGGTCACACTTTCACCATATCCCAAACTCTGCTCCCCACCCAGGAAAAAAAAAGGTAAGAAGATGACCAAATATCAGGAAAGAAAGGTTGATGCTAGCAATGAGCCACTAAGGCAGGTTGAGCAGTGACAGTCACCTCTGACACAAACACATATATATTTACCAGGGGCTGACAGTGCTGCTCACAGTGCTGGCCAAGCACAGAACCTTTGGGGGGGCCCCAAGATCTGAAGCTGGATAGTGGAAGATTCAAAGCAAGTACTTCTTCATGCAGTGCATCGTTAAACAGTGGAACTTTCTCCCACAGGAGGCAGTGGTGGCTTTAAAAGAGGAATGAACAAATTTGTGGAGGATAAGGCTATCCATGGCTACTAGCAATGATGGCTCTGCTCTGCCTCCACCGCCAGAGGCAGTCATGCTTCTGAATATCTGGAAACTCCAGGAGGGGAGGGTGCTCTTGTGCTTGGGTCCTGCTTGAGGTATATGGGTGGCCGCTATGAGAAGAGGAATCTGGACTAGGTGGTCCATTGACCTGACCCAGCAGGCTCTTCTTATGTTTTTATAACACAACAACATTGCAGCATATACTAGAACTGTTAGCTCAGATGGCAGAACATGAGACTTAATCTCAGGGCTGTGGGTTCAAGTCCCTCATTAGGCCAAAGATCCTTGTATTGCAGGGGGTTGTTCCAGATGACCCTCCTGGTCCCTTCCAACACTACAATTCTATGATTATATGATGTTAGATTTCACACCAATCAAAAATAATTAAGAATTCAAACTTGGCTGATTCTTCCCACCACCATGAACAAATAATAATTCTGCAATTTGTTCTTGAAGGGTACTTTAAAAATCAATAATAAATAGGGTTGTTGGATCAGAAGGCGACGGCGACGGGGTGAGCTCCCATTGCTCGGTCCCTGCTCCTGTCAACCTAGCAGTTCAAAAGCACGTCAAAGTGCAAGTAGATAAATAGGTACCGCTCTGGCGGGAAGGTAAACGGCGTTTCCATACTCTGCTCTGGTTTGCCAGAAGCGGCTTA
This sequence comes from Podarcis raffonei, assembly GCF_027172205.1. Lineage (NCBI taxonomy): Eukaryota > Metazoa > Chordata > Lepidosauria > Squamata > Lacertidae > Podarcis > Podarcis raffonei. Next base: position 22,099,202 of record NC_070612.1, read on the forward strand.
GTCATGCTGGCCACATGACCCAGAAGCTGTACGCCGGCTCCCTCAGCCAATAAAGCGAGATGAGCGCCGCAACCCCAGAGTCGGTCACGACTGGACCTAATGGTCAGGGGTCCCTTTACCTTTACCTGGGGTTTTTAAGACATAGACATTTGGCAGCATCCTTACATATTCAATATTTTTACATTTTTCCGTCGAAGCAAGCTCATATGTCCAACATTACCAATAATCAGAAATGTTTTTCAAAAAAGCAGTCAAATTTAAATCATTGCAATCAAATTCATGCCTGGCGAATTTGCTTTAGAACTAACTCACAAATTCATTTTGAAGATTTAAGGAGTGAACAGTAACATTTGACTGTAGGTAACTATAGTAAATGGATAGTCTAGCAAATGCAGCGTAGCAGAGAAAGCAGCTTTGCTGTCAGAATAATACAGTGAGTAAACTGAGAAGTTTTTTGCAGATGTTTGGGCCTCATAGAGTTTGGACGTTTGGCAACAGATCCTTAGCTAATGTTTACAAGTGTCCTCGTCTTGGTGGTTTTGATGGAACACTGCCAATTTACACAGGCGGAGCATTTGATTCTTGGTTTACATGTGTGTGGGTTACGCATCCCTAATCTTACGCAAGTGAAAACATTCATGTGCTTTCAACGTGTAACTGGGCTACATTTTAGCCATGCTGCAGGCAGTCACTGCTGCTTAGCAAAGCTTTGAAATACTAAGCACAGTTATTTTGTATATTTGGAATATAGTAGAATACATCATTGTGTAAACTCTAAATTATCCAACTCTCTTTATAGGGGTCAGCCTTGTATCCTGGACAAAAATTGGCCTGCCCCGTGCCCTCTGTTGATCACCAGCAATGTAGACATTCTGAGCAACTGGCTCCTATATTCTTTTGTTCTTGATTTGGCTGCTGTTGTCATTGTGCAATTGGAAGAACACTCGGTAATTGGCTGAAAATTGTTACTACATCCTCCCTGCATGCCTCCACAACAGCTTCTGCTCTGAAAAAAATATTTAAGAACCCACCTCCCCAAACGAGGGATGCAGTGATTTTAATACAGCCCTCACTGACATTTATCCACACAAGCATGGAATGTGTTCACACCATAAAATTTCCCCAAAGATTCCTGGATGATAGGAATTGTAGCTCTGTGATGGGTAAACTATAATTCCCAGGATTCTTTTGCGATAGATGCTTTCTGACTAGGCCTTCCCCTTTGTTTTTCTATACTGTATTGCATTATCTTTTTTAAATAACTCCCCCTTAGGGTCTGATGGTGAAGGATGGGTAACAAATATAATAAATAAAGGACTGTGAAATTTGTGTATATGTATGCATGTGTGACAGGGACACGGGTGGTGCTGTGGGTTAAACCACAGAGCCTAGGACTTGCCAATCAGAAGGTCAGCGGTTTGAATCCCCGTGACAGGGTGAGCTCCCGTTGCTTGGTCCCTGCTCCTGCCAACCTAGCAGTTCGAAAGCACGTCAAAGTGCAAGTAGATAAAATAAGCACCGCTCCAGTGGGAAGGTAAACGGCATTTCCGTGCGCTGCTCTTGTTCGCCAGAAGTGGCTTAGTCATGCTGGCCACATGACCCGGAAGCTGTACGCTGGCTCCCTTGGCCAATAAAGCGAGATGAGCAGCAACCCCAGAGTTGGCCACGACTGGACCTAATGGTCAGGGGTCCCTTTACCTTTATGCATGTGTGACTGAATGAGCACAGGTACATCACACAAGATTGTGAGACTGAAGTGTGATCGCGGGTCCCAGCTGCGCATTCCACTACTCACAGTCAGGTAGCCAGACCTTCATATCCTCCAACATTTCTCCAATGAAAATAGGGATGTCCCATTCCATAGTGATAATTTTACTATTACCCCACACATCTTACTGGGCTGCCCCAGCCACTCTGGACAGCCTCCAACATATATAAAAAAACAGCACAACATAAAACATTTAAAAAAACAACTTTGCAGAGATCTGGACTAAATGCATGGAAGCTGAGGGACGAGGCCCCAAACCTTAGTAAGCACACATGAATAAAACCAGCTGAAAAGGGCTACATCTAGCCTAAATAACATTTAGCAATTATATGGCAGAAAAGGTTGTGAGTCTTCAGCTCGCTTAGAACTCAATGACAGCAGCAGGTTCCCTGTGTTTAAAAAACAAAACAAAACAAAACCACACAGCCTGTTAAAAATGGGTCACCTTACTCTTCTTGGATAGATGAGGTCAGATCAGAAGAGTGATCCAGACTTCATTTGGAAATTGTCTGTCAAACTAGAAGTTGCTCTTAATCCTCCCTTCCTGTTTGTGTCCTACCTGTGCTGGCTTGCATTGAAAGTTAATTCTCCACTGAACCTACGAGAGATTTAGCACAGCCGGTGCAGCAGTGGCCAAATGCATTATTAGCATTCAACATTCTGCATGGAGAAAAGATGGGGCTAGCATAGCTTTCCCAGACATACCTGAGGGCTAAATAAAGCTGTTTCTGAGTCCAACTTCAGACTGGCTTGACAATGGCCCAGCTCCCTCTTCGTTACCATTTGGTGTGGAAATTGGGTATACATTTCCCATCTGTTCTCTTTGAAATACTAACTTTGCTCTGACAGTGCTTTGAACTGACTCCGATCTGCATGAAACGTTATAAGAGATGCACTCTGTTTAATCACGTTCAGGGATACTTGGGACACAGCTCTGATTAGTTCTGACACTGCTCAGAGGAGAAAACGTTGCAGTTGTACTCTTAAATGCAGAGCGTCTCATATTACAAAATGTACTGCCTTGATTAGCTATTTCTTAAAAATAGAAGAAGAAGAAGAAATAGCCGTTCAAGCATTCCGGAGAAAGACAAAAGAGCAAGAAAATAAAGATCAGCGCTCGGAAATTTAATTTCCTCAAAAAGGAAAAAGAAATGCATGCCTGTGGGTAAATTATCAGATTGTGGATTTTTTTTTTAAGGAAAGAGATAGTTTCTAAGGATTACACAATCATTTGATTGTGTAATATTTGCTCTGTGATGTAACACTGCAGAGCACCTGGTGAATGAATAGCGAGAGCAATCTGGTAACATTCCAGAATAACAGAATAACAGCACAACAGAACTCGAATACCTCTCCTACTTCGACTCTAACTTTTTTGATACCCACTTACTGGGGGCAGTGCTGGTGGTTTCTCGGCCATAACTCCTCCTCTCAGCTTCACCTTGCCTCACCCTGAGAAAGGAGTCCTCCTTCAGAGCCAAGCTTTCTGGCCAGGAGAATTCCTGTGCCGACTGAGACCATGGTTTGCCACAGCAGCTAGAAATGCTTTTGAAACTTAGATTCTTTCTTTCTTTTTCTTTTTCTTTTTAGTAAAAGGCGAAAGATTTATACGATCTGAAGAGAAACCAGAGTATGACTTAGATTCTTTCTAAAGAAGAAGGAATAGCTTTAAAATGTCTTTCTAGTCGCCATAGCAAAGTATGGTGGCGGTTCAGACAAGTGTTTATGGCCACCTCAAATTCTTGGTTCTGAAGAAGGATCCCCTTAGCCCTTTCTCATAATGCGGGGAGACAAGAAGGGTGAGGAGGAGGTGGTAGTGCTTGCTGGGGAATAAAATGGCATGCAAACAGGGGTCGATCTACTATGAAACTAATGTAGCTTAAACTCCAGTACCCCTAATCCTGGAGGAGCCTCAGAAGCAACTTCAGTCATGCATGTGGGGGTTACATTCTCAAGACCCTCCAAGTGTCCCTATTTTCCAGGGACATCCCTGATTTAGTGAAACCGTCCTGGTTTCTGATTTGATCCCAGAATGTCCCACTTTTCCTTTGGATGTCCCTATTTTCATTGGAGATATGTTGGAGGCTATGGAGTTATCAGACCCCCAAGCCGTCTGAAGGCAATCCTGTATAGGGAAGGTTTTTTAATGTTTAATGTTCTATTGTGGTTTTTATATATGTTGGAAGCTGCCCAGAGTGGTTGGGGCAGCCCAGTAATTTGTTTGGTGTATAAATAGTAAAGCTATCATTATGGAATGGGACATCCCTATTTTCATCAAGGAAATGTTGGCGTGTATGCGTTCCGCGCCACTGCCACCCCATAAGTGAAATCCTGTAAAGTGGAGGGGCACCCTCTAAAAAGCCTCTAAATCCATGGTTCCCAATGTGGGGCAAACGCCCCACAGGGGGGCAATTTGATATTTAAGGGGGGCAATTAAAAATGTGTTTTTAACAGTTAATGGCCTTTTAGGCTTCCTCAACGTGAATATGAATTCACTTCTTGAATAATAAGAATTATATGCCATGGGAGGATCAGGATTTTAGAGATTCTTAGGTGGGGCATGACCAAAAAAAGGTTGTGAACCACTGCTTTAAATGCTCATTTCCTCTTGCTCTCCAGCTCGCTCGCTCTGCACAACTTTCTCTTCAACTATAGTTGAAGCTCTGGGGGTTGGAGGATACACAGGAAAACTGTTGTAGCTGCACTACCCTGCATGTCAGCTGTTCGGCAATGAGGTTGAGCAGCCTAAACAAAGCCCCGCTGCACCTCCAGTCTCTTCGGGGCTTCCCACTGCCTTCACTGCCTTCCTCTTCGCCACTCCAGGGAGGGTCTCCTTGTAGGCCGCATCCAGATCTCTCTCGCCATTTCATGGTATGATTGTATTTCTTTATTTTGCAGCGGTCCATGTATATGTGGTCATGCACGAGTAGAACGCATGTAAGGGTGTGTGTGCCTGTATAACACTTCCCTAATTTTCATACCCACCCCCAGCGTAACTCAAAAACTATAAGGCATAGGAATTTTTTCACACCCATGGCTGACCTGTGAGATATTCCAGTACAGCAATTTAAATCAAAATCTGAGATGTAGTAGTTATTAAAAATAAAAAATAAGATGTGGTGTTCTGTTGTGGAACAACCCCATTGAAGAAGATAATAGTGCTTAACCTGACCTCACTGCTGGTTGTGAAGGGGCCCCCAACAGTAATCTTCAGGGCCCCCAAAATGTAGGTCTGTCACTGCATGCAAAGCTTCAGGGATGTCAATGCTCTGCCCTCCCTTTGCCCACCAACTGAGACAATTGTCCCATTCCACTTCATTATTGGGCCAGCCCTAGAAATGGGATATTATGGAGGGTGTCCAATGGTACAGTTCCATATACATTTTGGTGACCATTCTTTCCAGATTAATAGTTTGCTTGACTTGTTTAGGTATGAGAAGTCCCAAATACGTTAAGCTGTCTCTTTGCCATGTGACTGGCCAATCGGTCTAGTGATTACCAACAGACAGATAGAATGAGGATATTTCAGATTGAGGCATGCAAACAAGTTGCATTCCTCAAGTGTTGCTAACTCCAGTTGTTTTTTGAGCGCTGTCATCGTCAACTTACAGTAGCCTGCACAAATATATCCAATTGCACTGGAAATATCTTGACCATCTCTGGGGCATCATCAAAGATCCCTGCATAAAATTTGTATTTGTCATCCAGAGTTAATGACATGATTTCAGAAGTGCTGTAAGGCCCCAAACACAAAACGACTGAGGGGGGAATCTAGATCATTTTAACCAGCCATTTCATATGCTGGGGTTTTTCTTCCAGTCGAAATGAAAAGGCTAACTCAGATGCTAAGTCTCTGCCTCATTCCCTGCACACAACTCAATAGATAAATTATAAATTTGCATGCACTGTTCCAGTTAAAGGATAATAGAAGTAATATTGGGTCTTGAGATCTAACAGACTTTCATATCCTCCAAGTGTCCCTATTTTCCAGGGACAGTCCCAGAATTATGAAAGCCATCCCGGCTTCTGATTTGATCCCAGAATGTCCCCGTTTCCCCCACCAGTGTCAACATGAGGAAGATGAGCTGGCAATTGTCCTGAGCGGTGGCAGTGGCAGCTCCGAAGGAGCATCCCATGGCCTCTACATGGCTGCCACTGCTGCAGCGGTGGAGCAAACCGATCGGGTACCTGGGGCGGCGCACGTGCCCTGCGCCAAGGGGCGGGGCCAGCTGTCTGCAGAACGGGGCAAGCTGGGGCCGGACGCTCCACGGGGCCTCCAAGGAGCCTGCCTGCCTCCTCCCACTCAGCTACCCTACAGCTGAGGGGGAGGCGACAGGCGGACCGTTTGGGGCAGCGCGGAGCCTGCGGGCACCCAGGAGAGCCACGTGGCTCGCTCCCAGGAGAACCGCATGGCCTGGGTGCACTGCAGGCCCCACGGTGAGTGCCACCCAGCATTTTGTCACCTCCCCCCAGTGGTGGCACCCGGGGCAGCCTGCCCTCACCGCCCCCCTCCTCTGCCCCTGCACTGCCAGCCTCCACCCTTGGGCAGCTTGTAGCAGCTACTGGAGACAGGTGAGGAGGAGGAGGAGCTGCCATCACTAAGGCCCAGCCCCACATGGTGTGCCAGCTCTGAGGGGCAGGCAGAGGGCAGGGTCATCCTGGGCGAGAAGAAAGAGGGAGTGGAGTGGAGTGCAAAGAGCTTTTTAGAAAAGCTCTGTGCATCCACATCTAATCTTGCCCCTTTCTAAAATGTAATTACTGATGTGTGTTTTTCTTTTTGTAAATCTACCAAAGAATCAAATCAAATCAAATCAGGATTAAGGAGTTTTCTCAGGATGGCAGAGGGTATGGACTTTTCTTCTTCCAGCTTACTTTAGCAATGGCCAATTTCACTTCCTTGAATGAATTTGTGAGGGGACACTTTGTATTATGCATTTGAAGAGTAACTCTCCACTACAAAATGCATGTGTACATCTAATGAAGCACTTCTGGTGGTTCCCCACCCCCGTGATTCAACTGGCCTTCACTATGGACCGAGCTGTTAATTTGACAGGCCCTGCCCTGTGGAACTCCCTGCCAATAGAGGTTCAGCGGTAACCATCCCTCCCTCCAGATGCCTTTTGAAAACGTTTTTGGTCAGACAGGCCTGTGCAAGATTATTTTTTCTTCTAACCAATCAGTATTTAATGATAGTTATTGGCATTTTGCTGATGTTTTTTAATGATGTTCTTATTGGTTTTATCCTCAGTCTTGCTATATTTGGTTGCTTGTAAGTTGCTTTTGGTTGCCTTGGGCAAAATAAAGCAACTAACAAGTTCAATAAATTGTTATATACCGTATTTTTTGCCCTATAGGACGCACTTTCCCCCCTCCAAAAATAAAGGGGAAATGTGTGTGCGTCCTATGGGGCGAATGCAGGCTTTCACTGAAGCCTGGAGAGCGAGAGGGGTCGGTGGGCACCGACCCCTCTCGCTCTCCAGGCTTCGCGGAGAGTTGCCTGCATGCCGAAGCCTGCGCGCGCTGAGCTCAGCACGCCCAGGCTTTGCGGACCTCTCCACAAGTGGCGGGAGCGCTCCCGCTGCTTGCGGAGAGTTGCCAGCATGCTGAAACCTGCGCGCGCTGAGATCAGCGCGCCCAGGCTTCACAGACCTCTCCGCAAGCGGCGGGAGCGCTCCCGCTGCTTGCGGAGAGTTGCCAGCATGCCGAAGCCTGCGCGCGCTGAGATCAGCGCGCCCAGGCTTTACGGACCTCTCAGCAAGCAGCGGGAGCCAGCGCTGGGCTCCCACGGCTTGCAGAGAGCTGCCTGTTTGGGGGCTGGGGTCGGGGGAAGCTCGGGCCTCCCCCGCCCCAGCCCCGCGCCTGGGGGGGGAAATAATTTTTTCCCTTTATTTCCCCCCAAAAATCTAGGTGCGCCTTATGGGACGGTGCGTCCTATAGGGCGAAAAATACGGTATATATTTATGAACATGGGATTTTAAAGTCATATATTACAACCACCCAATTGTATCAATAGCAGCATTTTGCTTCAAAATGCATATGAACAGGGGCGAGCTTAAACCAGGAAGCATGGATCACCAGTGGCAAGATATATCTTTAAGATCTGGCCTCGTGAAACAATACTTGTTAAAGTGCCAGCCCAACAAATCACAATGTAGTGTGCAAAGTTTCAAGTTCTCTAAAACTCTGGGGTGTGTTGGCATCGTTGCTTCACAATTAATTCAAGTTGAAATGTTCCCATGTGGATGTAAGATGCTTCTGTAGATCTGCACGAAATAAAAGAGTAAACAAATACAATCTGCCTGCCTCCTTATAAGTCTTAGCTGGTTACTTAACGTGTTCCTCCGCTTCCTCTAGCCTGAGAACTTTGAGGTCAAGATGAGGTCAAGCTGAGTCAGTCAGCTCTAGTGACACAGCAATACATACATCTGCTAAGCAATGGAGCCAAGGGAAGAGGGGGCTGGTTGGAAACGGAGGCTTAACGTCATTCTTTTCGGTTACTACCAGCCATAACCCTTAAAAATTATTAGGCATCCGGGTAAACCAGGAACAGCTGGCTCATTAAAAGAAAGAGGGTGAAGAAAAGATGGATCCACCCATAGAATAATTTTCAGTCTCCCTTCCAAAATCTGTTGATGACATTTTTGGGTCTTGGTTGCAAAGGATTTTGTGTTCGAAGGGATTAGAGGAATTTACAGTGTCAGCAACTGAGCCTTGGATCACAGCATAATGACAGAGACATAATGACTATTACAGCACCAAAAGTGGGTCATGCCATCACTTTCCAAGACCAATCAAGGAGACAGATGAAGTGTCCATCACAGAGATAAAGCTTCACCTTCCAGAGGCGCAGGGAGCAGGGTCCATGACATTTTTCAAGAGTACACAGAGTACTTTCGATCTTGCCAACTCCTGAAATGGCACTGAGGACATCCCCAAAGGGGGCTGTTTGCTGCCTTAAAAATGCAAAGGTCAAATGATCAAAATGTAGTAAATTCTGTACAACAAAATATGTTTTTGAATGATCACATTGTTTTGGCATCAAGCCCTAATCCTTGGCTCAAGCAAAATGTGAAACTTGGTTTTGAGAGATCTTGGAGAATTCAGTATGCACAGTCCAGTTTTTTAAAAAATGCCACAAAGGTAGTGTTTGTTTTCAGTTTGATACATATTTTGATTATTGATATATTTATAATTTGTACTGTGATTTATGCCAGAGTTGCAATCTGGGATCAGGTCCCGCTGTCACTAGGAGCTTTAAAAATAAAGAAAAATACACTTGGACCAAGACTGCCCCAAATATTTTCCTCTCGGCTTAAGTTATCACAAAAGGTCACAATTCCTTTTTTACTTTGGTTTACCCAGTTAAAAAACTGCATAGAGTATAAGCACTAAAGAAGACTTGTTTTAAGTATTATTGAAAAGCTCAGGTAGATGGATTTGGTATTTCAAGGCCCTGGATTTTCTACTTGCAGGAACACAAAAAGCTTTCTTTTCCTTGAAATTGTATTTATCACAAACAGCATTTACTGTATATATGAAAATAGATTTGCTTATAACCCACTCTGATTATTAACTTTCATATGTAATTTAGTGCCAATGTTAAAACAAGAAGAGGAAAATTTATTTACACCCATAGGGCTTTTTCCTGCAAGTTGATGTTCTTCAGCAGCATCAAAGAGGTATCTATGGAGAGATTAATTCACAGAGTCCTGCTCCGAGTAAAGCCTGATTGAAACAAACAGGGGACTTGCGGAAACTTTTATTTGTGAATGACTTTCCCAGAGCCAATTGCCATGACAAATGTGTGCCGAGATCACAGCCAACCATGTCCTCTGAGCTGTGAGTTCAGCAAATGTACATTGGGATCATCTTCGCACATTCATAAAACTGTCTAATATAACAAAAGCCAACTTATGAGGCTTCGTCAAAAGCAGTTATGTGGTCTGAAAAATGCAAAGGTTGTAAATGATACTGAGCTGTGATCTCAATGTGCATCAGAAAAGGTACCAGAAGAAATTAAGTTTGAGGTGGTTTGATCGCACTCACCACCACAATGTTAAAAAAATAAAATAATACTGTGTAAATTATCTCTTGCACAGATAGCAGCATTCTTACAAGAATCAAAATTCTATTTATTTTCTCCTGCAACATTTATGTTTCATTAATGTAGTGAATTAATCATTATGTCAAGGGAATTACTAAATGGATGCCCAGCCAAGTGGAGAATATTATGATAAACATATGAAGGGCCACAACTGGAAGGGAGGGAGCAAGTATGGCATTGAGCCTCTTTTCTGATGGCTCAGGCTCCAGGTATTGACAGAAGGTTTAGCCAATCAAAAGACTTCATAGACCATTAATGGCCAACTGCAGGACCCTTGCAGGAATAATTAGGTGCATGGGGTAGAGGTTCCCCACCAATGTCCTATTTCCTAACAACTCTGAAGAGGGTTCTGAGGGATTAGGGTAAACGAACCACTAGACAGGAGACACATCTGCAACATATAAGAGGGTTTATTGGGTTGTTTTTATTATGTTATTCTGTGTTTTTATATTGTGATTTGATGTTGTAACCACCCTGAGACCTGCGGATATAGAGCATTATACAAATTTAATAAATAATAATAATAATAATAATAATAATAATAATAACAACAACAACAACAACAACAACACTATTTTGATATCATTGAGCAAAGGCATCAAGTTATTTTATGAAGCGTGCCATTCTTTCAAGTTGTTCAGCTAGTGTTCCTGTTGTGGGTGATGGTGTATGTGTAAGGTTACCAGACGTCCCCATTTCACAAGGACAGTCCCCAGATATACAAATCAGTCCCCATACAAAAGCAATTGAAGTTGAAAAGTGTCCCCGGATTCATTGAAAAAAATCTGGTAACCTTATTGTGGTGTTCTCGTTTTAACTCACCATAGACTGATCAGGAAAGGAGGAATAGGATAAAACCTGAAGGAAGAAAAAACAAACAAAATGAGGTGTCCTATTATCAACGACTTTTAAAGCTCTTCTTTGCTTTAATGCATTTGAAAGGCTGCCCTGATGTTCTAAGGGTCTACCATAATGCCTTTAAACCTCTGGGTACTTTTCCATCCCTTAACAAAATTCAGGGCCATATCATGTTTGGGAGGACTTAGGATAAAGTTATAAAAACAAACACATTTTTGCAAAGTCTCTTCTATTTTATTATGGGGCCAACGTTTGAAAAACACCCGCTCTTCACTGAATGAAACTGAGTTGCCCTGGGTGTGAACCAAGTCCCAGAATTTAAGTCTGAAGTAAACAAACCTGAAAAAGAGTAGCATAGCCTATTATCTGAGCTTAAGGGATCAAGCCATTATCACTTGCATTCCATCTGCAGGTACTTTTTAACACAGCCCAGGGAGGTCAGGATCCCTGAGAGGAATTCGCAGTAACCATCCCGTGTAAACTGTAATGGGTTTTGTGGGGGGTGACTATTGAAATCGTTTCATTTTGCATATATTTTGTACAAATGGATGTTGTGGAAGGGGGGAGGGAATACAACCCTAGTACATTTTTTCACAGTTTTGACACCAAGTGTGTGAATCAGCCCTACTCAGTGAAGACCCAGGTGGAATCTACACACATTTAAAAAACACTATGAAAATGCTTTTTTAAGAACGTTATTGAATTTGCCAAAGCTCACTGTCGCCAGTGTCACATTTTCATATTGCACTTCACAATACACTTAAAACATTTTATTTGCAGCTGTATAGCTGAATCCCCTGTGTGGTGTAATGATAAGAGAGCTGGACTGTGACCTGGGAGACCAAGGTTTGAATCCCTGTTCAGTCATGAAGCTCACCATGTGTTTAGGCCAGTCACCGTCCCTCAGATTAATCTACCTCATAGGGCTGTTGTGAGGATAAAATGGGAAAGAGGAGAAGCACGTATACTACCTTGGGCTCCTTGGAGGAAGAGTAGGTATAGAAATGTAATAAATAAATACAGTGGTACCTGGGGTTAAGAACTTAATTCGTTCTGGAGGTCTGTTCTTAACCTGAAACTGTTCTTAACCTGAAGCACCACTTTAGCTAATGAGGCCTCCTGCTGCTGCCACGCCTCCGGAGCACGATTTCTGTTCTCATCCTGAAGCAAAGTTCTTAACCCAAGGTACTATCTCTGGGTTAGCGGAGTCTGTAACCTGAAGCATATGTAACCCGAGGTACCACTGTAACTGCATTTGAGGCGTGGCTCCTGTTTCAAAAAGGATGTAAGCAACAGTGATTTTGCAGTGTGGTTTCCCCCTGAGATCTCACGCAGTACCTCAAACACATGTTTTGGGGCACTGTGCCCCAAAAAGGACTTTTGGGGGGGAGGTGGGAAGCAAAGCACAAAATCACTCGCAATCACAGCAAGCAAAATGGCCAGCGTGCGCTCACGATAAAAAATGGGGAGATGGTGTCTGGGAAGATGGCATCCCGGATTTTGGCTTCTAAGTATGGGAGAGTATGAATGCAGGTGCTCTAAGTATCCCTATTTTCCAGGGAAAGTCCTGGATTTACCAGCCATCCTGGTTTCTGATTTGATCCTGGAATGTCCTGCTTTTGCTTAGGACATCCCTATTTTCATCAGAGAAGTGTTGGAGGATATGGCAGAATGTCCCTATTTTCATTGGAGAAATGTGGGAGGGTATGGAGTTAGCCAACCCTCAAGCTGTCTGAAGGTAATCCTGTACAGGGAAGTTTTTCAAACATTTAATGTTTTATTATGTTTTTATATATGTTTGAAGCTGCCCAGAGTGGCTGGGGCAACCCAGTAAGATGTGGAAGTTTCCCAGAATTGTTGTTGTCATTGTTGATGTTGTCATTGTTATTGTTGAATAGGACATTCCTACTTTCATTGGAGAAATGATGGGTGGTCTGTGAATGATGAGGTCGTGGCCTCCTTTGTTATTGCTTAGAAAAAATGTCTCACTTGTATTGGCTGTTGGCACCACCTCACTGCTACTGATCTGCAAAAAGCCCCATGGCAGAAGGTTTCATGATATCTTCTCCTGGGCTTTGATGGAGAAGAGCCATAACTAAATAGCAGAGCATCTTATTTGCATGCAGAAGATCCTAGGTTCAATCCCCAGCAACTCTAGGTAGCGCTGGAACAAACCCTGTGCCTGAAATCCCATAGACTCACTGATAGCCAGTGTAAACAATACAGAGTTACCGGTAAATGGACCAATGATCTTACTCACTATAAGGCAGCTTCCTCTGTTCCTATGCAGAATGCAGGTGGGAACATCACATGAGGAAATGTTCCTCCATTATAAATCCTCAGAGAGCATTGGGGAATGTTAGAAAGAAGTTGATATTGACCATTCTACATTTTGTGGTCACTTGTATTACTGACTGTCCCTTATATATGCACATTGTTACCTGTTATATTACCTGGGGAAGGAACATAGTTCAGGGAAGGGATGTAGCTCAGTGGTAGAACATCTACTTTACATGAAGAAGGTTCTAGATTCAATCCCCAACAAAGATGGGGACGCGGGTGGCGCTGTGGTCAAAACCACTGAGCCTCTTGGGCTTACCAATCAGAAGGTCGGTGGTTCAAATCCCCACGACAGGGTGAGCTTGCCTTGCTCTTTCCCAACTCCTGCCAACCTAGCAGTTCGAAAGCACACCAGTGCAAGTAGATAAATAGGTACCACTGCAGCAGGAAGGTAAACGGTGTTTCCATGCGCTCTGGTTTCCATCACAGTGTTCCGTTGTGCCAGAAGCGCACAACGTCCTGCTGGCCACATGACTCGGAAAGCTGTCTGTGGACAAACGCTGGCTCCCTCGGCCTGAAAGCGAGATGAGTGCTGCAACCCCATAGTCGCCTTTGACTGGACTTAACCATACAGGGGTCCTTTACCTTTTTTTTTTTTAACCAACCCCCAGCATTTCCAGGGAGGACTGGGAGAGGCCCCTGTCTGAAACTCTGGACAGCTGCTGCCAGACAGAGTAGACAATACTAAGCTAGGTGTACCAACAATCTGGCTCTACTTCCTATGTTCCTAAAAAGTGCAGGAGGCTGGCTTCCAAGTGCCTGGTATCAGAGCACTCACTGGTTTTGTTTTCGATGATTTTTTTAAAAAAAATCTGCTCTGATTTCCGTACAAGTAGACGAAGACTAAAAGTTATTTTAAAAAATGTCGAACAACAACAACAACGAGCAGCTGTCAAGAGCATGGTAGGCAGCTTCCGTGACTTCACGTGATTATAAGAAAAACCAGCTGGGGATGTCTTGGGCTTTTCATAAAGTGTGGCCACCCTGGAAGGCTTCAGAATACAGACCACCGGAGAGAGGCTTTGCAGAACGAAAGAAATGGCTCCCACAAACCCTGTCCGCCACTTCAAAATTAAGGTAAGTGCAACAGCAAAAATCCTCTGAAATATTTTTAATGATTTTCAAATGCCATTTCTTTTCACGTTACCTGATGAAAAATGGTTGTGGGGTGGGAGAATGGAAGACCCTTTTTGGCACAGCATCGAATAGACATCCCTTTACACAGTGCATGCACGTTCTGTACTCAGGTATGCATTTTTGAATAAATAAAGGAGAGAGGAAATCAGGCCTCAGCAAAAGAAGCTAACAAAAATAAACGACTGAAACCATTTAAAAGACAAGAGCTTTGATCCAAGGCGCTGAGTTTAGGCCTGAGCATCTCACAGGAAAAGCGGCAAGCCCATCCTTGTTCTTTTCTGTTGCATCAATAAAGGCACGGAGGACAGAAAAGAGTGAGAGGTTGTGACACTACCGGCCAATGCCAGAAAGATATTGATGACTTGGAGGGAGTTCAGAGCAGAGGAACAAAAGTGGTCAAAAGGGGGCGGGAGCTGGAGGAAAGATTAAAGATTAGAAGAGACAAACGTGTAGTTAGCTAGTCAGAAAAGACAAAAGAGCTCCAGATAAACAAAGGCTGTCAATGCCAGAAGTGGGGAAAGTGGGCTGAACAAAAGGGGGAGGGAAGTAAGCTAGGAATGCCCTGCCCGTGAAATTGATTAAACCTGGAAAAGGAAAAGGGCATTGGCCAAGAAAAGCAAGGGGAGGCCTATTACTAATTACAATTTTAAAAACTAAACTGGACCACATATTAGATCAACATTTCCCCATGTGGACAGCAGAAGAGCAACTCCCATGATTGCACTGTCTGCGCTCCAAAGGAAAGTCTTTAGAGTGGTATTTTTAGCAGGCCAGCTCAAGGCATTTTGCCACCTGAGGGAGACCACCCAGCTGCCGCTCCCTCTGCTGCCACCTTCTTCTCCTTCCCCCACCTCCTCCATTACAAAGTGCCGCTATCCCACCCACCCCCTAAAGACTCACTCTGAGGAAGAATTCAGAAAAAAGTGGGGGTGGGGAAAACACAGAGCATTGCCACCCACTTTCCTGCAACGCCAAATTTATAAATGGTTTTTGCATACCCTCTGACATTTCTCTGATGAAAATAGGGAGATCCTATTCCATACCCGCCAACATTTCTCCAATGAAAATAGAGACCTCCTAAGGAAAAGCAGGGCATTCTGGGATCAAATCAGAAACTGGGATGGCTTCTGTAAATCTGGGACTGTCCCTGGAAAATAGGGACACTTGGAGGGTGTGTTTTTGCCACTGTGGAAAAATGGAGGTGATACAGGCAGTCTCTGAGGCCACCTTTTCCCGCAATGCCTTGCTCTGAAAAAGGACCCTACACGGTGTACGGTTCATTTTCAGAGTAAAGCACGGGGAAAGCTGCATCTTGGACAGCCTCAAAACAGCACTGCCATCCATTTTGCCACAACAGCAAATGCCATATAATTTTTAAAATGTTTGCACTGTTTTTGCTGCCAAATTCAAGTAGTATCAGTGCCAACGATATCTTATGAGGTGTCTAAACGCATAGCCAAAATCTATAACTAGATGAAACCATGTATCTAACCAAATGCATAGTGAACAAGCAGCTTTCAAAATAGCATAATATTGTTATTTTACACAGGATTTACCTTTGGGCTAGCAAAGCTATGGTTGGGGGGGGGGGTTATCTCAACATGGAAGTTTATCAAAATTAAGAAACAATGCAGAAGCCAATTCATACCAGAATATACTCATTAAAAGTTAAAGCACGAAAAAGGAAAGGAAAGAAATTGTGTGGAATAATTGTCAGGAAGAATGACAGCAAAATGAATTGGATGAGCTCATTGTTCTGTGCAATCTTTAAACTTCTGTATGTCCATGAAAACAGTGCATTTTTCTGTGATGTGCTATTTGCAAGTCAGGATATAGCGCACCAGATGAAGAAAAATTAAGATGATAATATTTCGCTCATAAAACCACTGGTGTGCTAAACACTGCCATTGTCGATTCTGTGGTTTTTTGAAGAGGAAGAACGCCTGGTTCTTTTGAAAGAGTATTTTATTCCACACACTGACTTTTAAAATACGAGCTGGTTCTTCATTACACCAACCTTTCCACATTAGTGAGTGACAAGGATTTCTGTGGAGCCTGTTTCACATGTGGCTTGGCAGGTGCTTTACATTTAAGACACATGAGGTTTTTTTCAGATTGTGTTGAGTTGCTCTAATCATAACCTCAGAGAATCCGTCATTGTTTACTTTAGTTCTATCATAAGCACATCTGGGCAACTCTTTCAGTAATGGCCAAGGTAATTAATAATGAACTGAGGTGGAAATCTGATAAAGTACTTATGACATCCATATTAGTGCCAAATGAATTCATCATGGCTGGAGTTATTGTAAAAATGCTGAAGGAATTAAAAGCCATTTGAGGTAGTGTTTTAGGTGTGTTACTAGCATTCATACAGGACAAAAAAGAAGAATTGCTTTGCATCATGGGATAACACCGTATCTTTCCAAAATTCTTCTGTTTGTGTATTCTGCCTTTTCCCACTCCCATCAGTATGAATAATGATATATAAAGCTAAATATCAAAATAGGAGATTAATTTGAGTTTTGATTTCTGCAGAGCTCTCTTTCTCATTGTACATTTGGAGGCAAACATCCACAGCATTGATCTACCTACCCATCAACATGTTACAATAAACAGTAGCCTACAGCATGGTGGGGCTGAACCACTCATCTAACCTCCCTCTGACTGTGTCATTGCTTCATACAGGGATGGAGAGAAGCAGTGGCAAGGCAGCAGCAAGGTCAGCATAGTGCAAATGTTGTGCAAACAGCGAGGCCAATCTGTTGCTCCTGCCAGCGCATTTGCACTGTGCTGACTTCACCGCTACTTCCCCCTCTCTGTCCCAATATGCAGCAGCGACACAACCAGAAGGAGGTCAGGTGAGTGGAAAAGCCCTGCCGTGCAATGAAACCAGTTTCTGAACCACTCCATATTACTCAAGTTCCATCTCCATTTTGGGTAACTGAAGCAGAGGTTTAGGCGCAAGGTTTAGGCTCAAAATATATCTGTACATAAGTGAAGCATACAGCCAGGCATAACAGCATATGGTAAAAAGAATTAAATCTTAGGTCTTAGTGCATGTTTCGTTGTTCCATTACATTCCTTCTCTTTCAACATCCTCCATCAGTGTTTCCCAAACTTGGGTCTCCAGCTGTTTTTGGATTACAACTCCCATCATCCCTATTTAGCAAGACCAGTGGCCAGGGATGATGGGAATTGCAGACCAAAAACAGCTGGAGACCCAAGTTTGGGAAACACTGTACCCATAACACTGACCCTACACATCTCCTTATACAGGCATTATCAGGGGGCGGGGAGTAGGCCAGCCATGTACACTAGGACTACCATGTGTCCGGACATTACTGGGATTTCAAAGGCAAGTCAATCAAAAGCTCAACGACTTTCGGTGTGTCCTGGATTTTGCTTTTAGAAATATGACAACCCCAATGTAGAAACGCAGCCTGCATTCAACTGGATCATGCCTTCATTTATTGTATAAATTCAGAAGTTGTGTGTGTTCTTGTGTCCCTTTTTTAATTTGAATGTTAACTTTGCAGTGGCCACTGGTTATAGCATCCTATTGAGATCCTTACTTGCAGCACTCCAGAGGCCTAACAAAGTTAGTCAGTTTTGAGGCCTAAACACCAAACACTAAAAATGCCCTTTGAGTACATTCAAGTTAGTTGGGCTTGTGGCCATTACATGACTGCGGCTGTCTGTGGTGGACGGTACCTTATATATTGAATTATTTCTTTGTTTTTTCCTTTAAACCAACCTTTTCCTATTATAGCCAGTTTTCTTCTCTTTTTTTTATCACACATCAAAACCATTAAATCTGAATTAGTCATATCTCTCTCACATCCATTGTAAGAAAATGTGACATGTAATAAATGCAAAAAGTTTTATTTTTCTCTGCAAAACATTGCAAAACATTGAACAGGAAAAGCAAATAACAAAAATGATCATTGAAATCCTGGGGGGCAGGGGAAGTCTTTCAGAAAGCACAAGCAAAAATTCATCAAAGGGAATGCAGAAAAATTCTGGTTAAGTATATTAGTTCCTATATAAATATATTTTTAAACCTGCCTCGTTGAGTAAACGCTTCTTCAGGATATGGGATTTTTTAAAAAGTAAATAAATAGAATTAATAAGTGTCTGGCATTAAGCAGCTACAATTCAAAACATTTGTTTCCGATGAATTCCAAGGAATCGGAAGAAAGGCCTGTGATGATGAGAAAATTCATATAAAATTTTCATGGTCTCATGGTTTTCACTGTTGAACTGCCAATTACTCATTGGTGTCCCTGTGATGTCCAGCGGATGTACTTGCGCAGATTATTTACAAAAGCTAAGGAGTGATTAAGAAAGGCAGCAATGTTGAAAACATCCCCTGTTATGGTTTTGCTATACTTGTGGGCCCTTCTTTGTAATCAGTGAGAGAGAGAGAGAGAGAGAGAGAGAGAGAGAGAGAGAGAGAGAGAGAGGCATATCCCAAAATTCTATGAGTCATTCAGTTAGGTTTCTGACAGAGCGCAACTAAAAGCACACAAAAAAGAAGAAGGGAAGTGACCAGATGGCCAATGATTAGGGATGTTGAGAGCTCTGGCCCAACAACATCCAGAGGCCACCTTATTGGCTAACCCTGTCTTACAATCCAACATAAGAACATAATAATTGCATTGATATAATTTTGAAAGATCTGTTGAAGATACACTATCAGTGGAATCTCACTCTTAAATTTAAATGTTTATATGATTCTTAAATGGCTGTTGTTGATTTATGGGGGTCCCAGTTGTACGGGACACACAACAGCTCTTCACGCATAGATGTCCTCCATGAAGACATCTCTAAGCACCAACGCATTCCTGATGCTAACGGCAGGATCAGTGGCAGGTCCGCATTCTTCAGTCACTGTATGAACATGAGAAGAGTTTTGCTCTACTCTCACACTTGTAAAATTTAACTGCTTCTCCCACATTTCTTCTTTTTTCCATCGTCAACATTTCATTTGGTGTTATGAGTGGAGGGAGAACAGGATGGGCAGATAGAGATGATGTGAGCATAGGAAATGATGTAAGTCCTCTCCCTCACCAGTGGAGAAACCTGGACTGAGAATCCCCTAGACCAGGGTTTCCCAAACTTGGGTCTCCAACTCTTGTTGGACTACAATTCCCATCATCCCTCCTCACAAGCAGGACAAGTGGTAAGAGATAATGGGAATTGTAGTCCAAAAACAACTGGAGACCCAAGTTTGGGAAACACTGCCCTAGGCCTTTTATTAAATAAATAGTTAATGTGTTGTTTATTTGCCTTTGTTTGTTTCCTTGTTTAAAAAAATCCAAATTCACATTGTTGGGGTGGCTGAGAAATCCCATACAGAACAACCAAACTGTATCAATGGTGGCCACTGCTGCTTAGAGAATCTGCAACCAAACAGGGCAGCATCAATGATTTGAGGGTTTGAACTTTAAAATGGCATTTTCCCCACATGATGTCACAGACAGCTCTCGAGAAGGAGTCACAAGGTTAAGTGAAACTGTGAGCAATCTAAAATAATCAGGTCATTTTTGGAACCTGCAAAATGAAACACAGTTATGAAACCAGGTAACTACATGGCTGGTTACCTAATCACACCTGCATTTATCGAGCAGATGCAGCAACTCCGACTTCCAATAGCAATTCAGCAACAATCCTAAAAATGCCAGTGCCATTCCAAAGTAGAAAAGGGAAAGCCACACTCTTGACGTTTTACTCACAAGTCAGAATCCTGCAAAGTTAGTTGTGCCTTAAGCTCATTGACTTAATGGGGCTTAAGTGTACCTAATACAGTGCCAAACTGCGGCTGTAATTTGCAGAAGCACACACAATTGGGAGATTATGCATAATAATACCTCCTGCATAGAATTAGAATTCTACTTGCAATTGTAATTCACTAGCAAAATGCCCATCATTATGGGAGGTAGTGTATTTTGGAGAGAATATTCATATATAGTGGGGACTGCAGGCAGTGTTCTTGTTGGAAGCCAGGCCACCAACTTTGTGCCATTGTTCCCCTGCAGAACTTTGGTGTTCTCCATAGGTGTGAATGGCAGCCATTCACTTATATGGGAATAAAGGATACAATCAAGGACACCATTTGATGGGACAAATGGGGCTAGTAAATCCAGTATCTGGAATAAAGAGCGTACCCAACTAAAAATCAGTTGTCCCAAATTACAGCTCCTTTACTGCCTGCTCCCATCTGCAAAGCTCCACCTATTCTTCTGTATCACTCAACCCTACATTTCTGGGGTCACATTAGATAATGCTTAGAGCAAATCAGAAGATGCTTTCACTCATTCCGTCCACGCATACCACAAGAGGGACCATACTTGAAGGCCCTGCACACACAGTGAGTGGAATGTCTAACCCAAACTATATTAAGACTCCGTATGAAAAGAATTTAAGAAGAGCCCTGCACCCAAATATGTGCATCATCACCAAATGTTTGCATGTGTTTCCCAAGATCAGTCTAAAATGGACCAATGGATTTCTTTCCAACAAAACCTAACTGTGACTTTCGAAAACTGCTGTGCAGAAAGTTAGACCATTGTCAAGGCTTCAGGGAATCCTATCCCTCCTACGGTGGGATGCCAAGAAGCAGGAAAACAAGAAGAAATAAATTGCCAAGTAATTTATTCAATATTCACAGAGAGAGACGAAGGAATGCGGTCTCTCTTAGATAATGGCGTTGCTCCAAGTAAGGCCCCACATCCTCAGTTCCTCCTATTCTACGTCACCCCTGTGCCAGCTGAGCTGTACTTTTTGCCTCTGAGCTTTCTGTTCTACTACTCTCAAGGCACACCTGGTTCTGGGAGAGGGAGGGTCAGGAATGCTGTCAAGAGACACTGAGTCTGTCAGCTGTATCTCCCCTGGTGCTGCTTCTTCCTGCTGCTCTTCCAATACAGTGGTACCTCGGGTTACGTACGCTTCAGGTTACATACGCTTCAGGTTACAGACTCCACTAACCCAGAAATAGTGCTTCAGGTTAAGAACTTTGCTTCAGGATGAGAACAGAAATTGTGCTCCGGCGGCGCGGCGGCAGCAGGAGGCCCCATTAGCTAAAGTGGTGCTTCAGGTTAAGAACAGTTTCAGGTTAAGAACGGACCTCCGGAATGAATTAAGTACTTAACCCGAGGTACAACTGTATTTCCCAGCTTCTCCCGTCTGCAGCTTCTGAACTATGACCTTCTGCAAACCACTGTTCTAAATCTATACTGTCCTCTTCTCTGGAAGGTGCAAGAAGGGTGGGCCAGATCCCACCATTCCTCCTTAGTCCAGCCCCTGACAACCATTAACCTATCTAGCTCAGCCTTGTCTACGCTGGCTGGCAATAGTTCTCCAGAGTGTCAGACGGGTTCTTTCTCAACTCTACCTGGAGATGCAGGGAGCTGAACTTGGGACCTTTCACATTGCATTGGGCCAGTTCTGAGTCTTGCTTCTTGCCCCTAATTGATTCACATGGCTGGTTGTCAGACTTCTCTATAGTGGTGGTTCATTTTGTCTGTTTTGTTTGGGCATCCGGCGACAGTACACACCGGGAGGAAGAGACACAGGCCAAAAGGATACAGCCCATACAATTTGCTAAAGAAACACAAAACCCACAAGTACTGTGACAAGGCATATTCCCCAGTCCGAATATTATTTCTTCAGTGGTAATTTGCATGTTCATACCCCCTGAAAAAATTGTCGCAATGACTTTCTCATCGCCACAGGGAAACAGCAGACTGTCTCTGGGATTCCACCACCTCATGACACAATGGGACATTGTGTCTTGCTGTTAACCAGAAGGTTCGTGGTCCAAGCCCACCCAAGGACAGCTGGGGGCAGGAGGCCTGCATTGGGGTCCCTTCCAACTCTATGATCCTATAGCTCTAAGATTCCTCTCTGCGTCTGTATCCCTGAACAAATTCAGGCCACTCCCCACTGAGTGAGTTGCAAACATCTGAACTTAATTTTAGATTTTTCAGAAAACGTTGTGATGGGTGCTGTACGGGTTTTATTTAAAAAGTACAGTTGATGCAGGGGGCAAAACAGACCAAGTAAAAAAGAGTAACTCAGAAACAAAACAACCGCCAATCAGCTAGGTATAACTGCAAGAAATGAAGGTGAATTTCAATGAAGCGATATCTCCAGTACAGAATACAATGTGTACCCCAGGGATATAGAAGTTGTGACCCTCCAGTTGTTGCTGGACTTAAACTCCCACCAGCCCCAGCCAGCATAGCCAATGACCAGGGATGGTGCAACTTTCCTCTGTGGAAGGCTACACGTTTCCCATCCTTGGTACAACAGATCAATAAAGCATTAATCTCTCTCAACATCCACTGCCTTCCAGCCTCCTCAACTTCTGAACCTAGTTACACATAACTTGGCGCACCAATAAAGGCTTGTGCATTTGTATTGCCTAACCCATGTGTTTTCAGGAGGCTGTGGGGAAATGAGGAACCATGTATCATAAAAGCATTGTTGACTCTCTTAAGCCCCAGCCTCCCTGACACATAAGCTTATGACAAACCTCCCAACCCTTTTTAGATTTTTCAAGGACTGCCAATACTATTAGGGTTTTAAAATACAGGCGTTGTGGTTTATCTGATACACACACAGAGAGAGAATCTGAGTAATACGTGTTTTGGATAAAGACATCTAAATGCCGCGAACATTTCCTATGTATACTTTGAAAACGGAATTAAGCCCATTAGTAGAATGGAAGCTATTTGAGGCTTGTAAAAAGAAAGCGAGCTTGGTAGATTGTCTGGATTATTTCCCACTTTGAACATATTCTTTTACTTAACTCGAAATGACTGGTTTATATTAATACAGTTAAATATTGAAAGAGGTTTTGGGTCACAGGCTGATAGTAATTCCATTAAAGCAAATTATTTTTCCATTTCCAGAAAATCTAATTAAAAATGTGAAAGCAAATGTTTTGTGTAATTTTTTTTAAACTTTATTTTGCTACAGAATAATGTAGTAAATGTCTGGTAGTTCACCACCACCGCCTGTTCTGCTTCTATTCTTGTTACAGTTTCCTACCCTGGTATTTCTCATTATTTCTTCCTTGTTTTCCCCCCGCTACTGATTCCAAATTAAAATGTGTTTGTGTATGTGTGTGTGCGCGCGCGTGTGCACACACACACCCCATCTCTAGGAACTGATATGGTGAATTAGGCAGCCCAGAGTGAACTTGCTAGTAAAATGAGGCCAGAATACTACTTTAATTTACTTTGAGTTAAAAGGTAACAAGCAGAGGGGAGAGGAAGATTGCCATCAAGAAAACCATTGTTGAATAGGAAGAGGGAGAGATTTACTCATTTAATTTACCTATTTATTTAGGTCATTCCATTAGGCCATACCATCACAGAGTGAACAACGTACAATGGTACCTCTGGTTAAGAACTTAATTCGTTCCGGAGGTCTGTTCTTAACCTGAAACTGTTCTTAACCTGAGGTACCACTTTAGCTAATGGGGCCTCCCGCTGCTGCCGCACCGCAGCCGTGCTATGTCTGTTCTCATCCTGAAGTAAAGTTCTTAACCCGAGGTACTACTTCCGGGTTAGTGGAGTCTGTAAACTGAAGCGTTTGTAACCTGAAGCGTTTGTAACCCAA
Source organism: Podarcis raffonei (assembly GCF_027172205.1). Taxonomy (NCBI): domain Eukaryota; kingdom Metazoa; phylum Chordata; class Lepidosauria; order Squamata; family Lacertidae; genus Podarcis; species Podarcis raffonei. Next base: position 22,123,036 of record NC_070612.1, read on the forward strand.
GGTACCACTGTATTAAAGCACACCAATGAATATTCTAAAAACCGATTAAAAGATCAATACAAAATAAACACACCATAAATTTAAAAGAAAGAATAAACTCAGTAGCAGAAGCACACTACAAAAATTAACCACAGAAAGGTTGAGTAGCACTGAGACTATTAAGGAATGAAGTGACATGCACATACACAGCCCTAAGACCTTACAGGAGAAAATACGTTGTTTTACTACAGTAACGCTGAAGAGATCGGCATCCTTTCATTTCAGTAGGACCTACAGCCTCAACAGCCAGCATTGTCAGGCATTTGCTGAGCCCCCAAGTCCCAGAAAGGGGGTTACCTTCGAGCACTAGAACCCCATAGTTTCTGCTCATCCTCCTTCCCATCTGCTTACCTGCCCTCTCCACATGGTCTAGAAGAGAATGGGACAATTAGTGAGCAAGTAGAAAGGGCAGTGGTAGCTACCATCTGCATCTTCACCAGTCCTAAACCTTCTGGACCATGCTGGAGACAAGCTGGACCCAGGCTGGGACAAACCTCCACCACTTCCCAGACTGAGAGGTGAGCAACTGAGTGGCAAAGAGGAGGCACTGGCGGATGAAGCTCTGCCACTGAGAGGAGGAGGAGGAGGAGCTGGCTGTTGTTTATGCCATGGTTCTGTTGGGATACTGCCGGGAAGATGGGGGGGCATCAGGCTGGCATCAGGCAGGCCCCCAGCTGGCTCCAGCCACTGGCCGGCAGCTGGTCTCCCTTGGAACAGCATCAAACAGCGACACAAGCCTCAGATACATTTAGAGACCCATGCATGCTCTGTCAGCAGAGTGTGTAAATCATCACACAACAGATGAGGCAGACAGAGAGATGTGCAAGCATAATGTACAGCATTTTATTCAGCATAGTTCAGGAACAAAGGAAAACATGTCTCCAGCAAAACAGCAGAGAGCAAAAGCTACATACAAACGGAAGTTCCCAGCAAGAGCTGGAAGTAAACAGGCATGTGACACACAATAGTCATGCCTGTTCCCTTTTAAGGTGGAATGAAACTATATCCTAACAGGTTCCTCAGACCCAGGGGCATATTTTATGTGTTACAATGCAAGCATTGACCTTATCTGGGGCAGGGCTCAGACTGAACGCTACAGGAGTGCAGAATGTTGATGTTGCTTCAGCAATGGTCATCTTCTCATCTCACTGCTTTCCCCTGGGAAAACCCACACGTTAGTGCTCAGTTGGAACAAGCAATTTAAAGAGTGGTTTTTTTCCCTGGGAAAGGAGTGGTGCAAGCAGAAAACCATTCAGACCCCTGCCTAGAAAATGAGGGTCAAGCGAGAAACTGCTCAGACTGTGCTTTCTAGTCACAGGATGAGCAGAAGGGTGGACTTAGCCTAACTTAGGAGCAGCAGTTCTGTCTCACCTGTAAGCTCTGCCTTTACCAGAAACTTCCTCTTCATTTAAAGGGGCTCAGCCAACTCCAGGTGTCTTTTACTCTGATAGTGCAGAAAAGACCCTGGTTGTGCTGGGGCTTCTGAGATGGGAATTCTGAGTCAGGACAGAATGTGACCTCAAACTGGAGGGAAGTTAGTATCATGGGCTTGTATGTTGGGCTTCTTCTGGGGGACCCTGCATGCAATTTCCTTTCTGACTTGGGAGCCCCTCAGTCCCAGAGCCACAGCACTAAGAAACTCTTATGGACACCACAAAATATTCATTTCACTGGCACCACAGTGAAGACCCCAGTCATTTACTGACTATTTAATATAGTGGAACTTCAGTACAATTATATTTTACCTGACGCAAGAGATGGGTGGTAAACTGTCCCTACTAAGCTCCCAATTTTTGTATCCTTCTGTTTTTCTTTTCACATGCAGACTCTTTTCTTAGCCTGTTGGTTTTGTCTAGATAACAACATGCCTAAAAATATGTCCATTCCACTCATCCTTGTCTGCCACTCTCATCAGCAAGAACTGTCACCTCTGATGCTCTTACCTTGTTCTTTGTAGCCTCCAAATTTGTATTGAAAAGGCACCTTCTGCAACAGCTGCAGTCTTTGGGGCCATTTAACAAATTCCTGAACTCTTTCTTTTTATCTTTTCAAAACTGGATGAAAACAACTCATCTCCAAATTGAGGCCCCTACAAATGATGCTCATACTTTTCCTTCTACCTTTTCTTGCATGTTGATGCTTTCTGACCTTGCAACTATAGCTCTTGTCTTTCCTTCTCCTGACTCTTAATCCAACACCATCACATACCATTATTTCAAATACACTTTGAGTAGTTACCAGAATAACACTTCAGTCATTCAAGTTCAAGAGCTGCCGTTTGTTGGCTAGCGATAGACCTGTACAGCCTCTTGAAATTCTCCACCCTAACTGAGGGCAGAGAAATGAGGAGACCATTTCCCTGACTTTTCCCAGGGGAAGGATAAATTCTCTGCAAACTTCTCAGGCATGGGCATAACTACAGATGGAAAAACATTTCATTTCAGCTTGCATTTAAAGGTGAACCTACTTAATGCACACTTTCCAAAACAATATGAGACCCAAAACATAGCGATCCTTCAAAAGTTGCACATCCCTTTTTAATTAATTAATTTGCGGCTTTCCAGCCAAGGAATGTGTACCAAAATACATATATTTGGGTTGTCAGGGTTCGAAATTAGCAGGGCATCAGGTGCATTTTGTGCCTACAGATTCTTCATTTGCGAGCACCTCAGAAAGTCTGGGCGCCATCTTTTGTGCCTGGCTGACACTCAAGGATTACTGAAATACATGTGCTTTTAAAGCCTGAAAGTACCGTATATGTTCAGGATTGACAATATGTTAAGGAGTTTAACAATAAAGAGTAAAGTGTTTCGAAAAGTATGGTATCAACATATGGTATCGAAAAGTATAGTATTGACATTTTTATTGTAAACAACAAATTAAACATGCATTTCTGCTAAAATGTGATATTAACAATGTGTCACTTATGTGAACTGCATATTAATTCATGCTTATTAAAATAATAAATAAATAGTCGCCCAGTGATGCCTAGACATTCTGTTTTGGCACCCATAGCCCAGGTCCCAGAAGCCATTTGGCTCCTAGCTTTTATACCCCAGTTTCTAACACTGGATTTGTTGTTGTTGTTGTTGTTTAGTCGTTTAGTCGTGTCCGACTCTTCGTGACCCCATGGACCAGAGCACGCCAGGCACCTCTGTCCTCCACTACTTCCCACAGTTTGGTCAAACTCATGCTGGTAACCTCAAAAACACTATCCAACCATCTCGTCCTCTGTCGCCCCCTTCTCCTTGTGCCCTCCATCTTTCCCAGCATCAGTGTCTTCTCCAGGGAGTCTTCTCTTCTCATGAGGTGGCCAAAGTACTGGAGCCTCAGCTTCACGATCTGTCCTTCCAGTGAGCACTCAGGGCTGATTTCCTTAAGAATGGATGCGTTTGATCTTCCTTGCAGTCCATGGGACTCTCAAGAGTCTTCTCCAGCACCATAATTCAAAAGCATCAATTCTTCGGCGATCAGCCTTCTTTATGGTCCAGCTCTCACTTCCATACATCACTACTGGGAAAACCATGGCTTTTACTATACTGACCTTTGTTGGCAAGGTGATGTCTCTGCTTTTTAGGATGCTGTCTAGGTTTGTCATTGCTTTTCTCCCAAGAAGCAGGCGTCTTTTAATTTCGTGGCTGCTGTGTGTATAAATATATATTCCAAATATAACTATTCCAAAAATGTGTTATATTAAGGGAAACTTCTCTACAAAAATGTATATGTCCAGCAAAATTCCATACAAATATGTGTATCCCAGAGGCTGCTGCCTCTGCTTGTTCTTTTCGCCAAGCCCTTTTCCCCATTAGGCAACCCTTCTTCATTCTGCATGTGACCAACCAACTCCCCCTCTGTTATTCATCAATGCCACTGGGTTTAATGGTGGGGGAAGGAGCTCTCTGAAGCACCTCCTCACTCCATTAAACAGCTCACCTGGGCTGCCTTCCACCCACACTGCTTGCTTGCTGGCCTGCCATATTGCACTGTAGTTTGTGCAGCCACCTATTGTTGGCCTCAAGAACTGCACCATGACAACAACCTTACATTTTTATGTATGTCAGAAGATTTGAAGAAGGTTGCAATGAAATGCTGGGAAATTTTCAGAATTACAGTTTTCTTATAATAAAAAAATGCAAACTGCTATGTAAATGTGAAGAATTGAACTAAAAATGAGAAACTGATAGATTTTCCCATTCCTAGCAGTAGCACACTTTTTTTTCATGGTTTTATGGTGAGGGCATAAGAGCCTGCTGGATCCAGATAGTGTCCCATCTAGTCCAGCATCCTGATCTCATGGTGGCCAAGAAGAGCTTTCCCCTTCTGCGGTTCTCAGCAAATGATATTCAGAAGCATGCCTGCCTCCAGGTAGAACACATCCATCAGGGTTAGTAGCCACTGATACATAAGTCTTGTAACTAAACTACCTTTCCAAGATGATTAAATAATCTCCAGGGTTCTAGCAGGGTTCTAACAATCACATACCCTCCAACATTTCTCCAATGAAAATAGGGACGTCCCATTCCATAACGATAATTTTACTATTTATACCCCACACATCTAATGCAGTTGTCCCAGCCACTCTGGGCAGCTTCCAGCGTATATAAAAACATAATAAAACATTAAACATTTAAAAAAAACTTCTCTATACAAAATTGCCTTCAGATGGCTCGGGGGTCAGATAACTCCATACCCTCCAACATTTATCCAGTAAAAATAGGGACAGCCTAAGGCAGGCATGGCCAAACTTGGCCCTCCAGCTGTTTTAGGACTACAACTCCCATCATCCCTAGCTAACAGGACCAGTGGTCAGGGATGATGGGAACTGTAGTCCCAAAACAGCTGGAGGGCCAAGTTTGGCCATGCCTGGCTTAAGGAAAAGTGGGACATTCTGGGATCATATCAGAAACTGGGACAGCTTCTCTAAATCAGGGACATCGCTGGAAAATAGGGACACTCGGAGGGTCTGCAATCAATGGCTGCAAGCAGCAAGGACTGCATGTAGCTGTACATTTCCATTAAGGAAAAAAAAGCACTGCATAAGACTGATGGGAAAGTGTATCTCCATCCATACTATGCAGTACCAATGAGGTTTACATGATCAGATGTTCATCCTCAGCTGCATGTTTTTGTTGCCACAGCAATCACTGCAAGCACCTGAGGCCCATGTACCAAGCAGGATCCGGCACTCATGTTGTTTAAAATCAACAAATTATTGGAACATGGAATTCAGGGTTCTAAAATAGATTTTAAACTGTTCAGCCAACAGGTTTATGAGGCTGTTGCAGGGACACAGGATGTGAAAGGAAAAGGGGGAAACAGAGTGAGAGAGATTTGAATTTGAATTTGATTTCATCAGCAGCCTCCCAAATCCAGCTGCAATGAAACTATGCGATGCTGTTAATTGAACAGATGTGCCATAAGGGCATAAAATAAAAATGGACCTTTTCTTTTTAGCACAGCTGCCTATTAAAGATTCAAGAGTACAAAATAACACATTGCCAGGCCACAAGAGTAGACTATCCGTACCAGGTAAAGCAAGTTACAAAATTGTAACTTCCCTCTCTCTTTCTTCTCCCCTGCCTTCATTTTTCGCTAAGGAATGTGGTTAACTGACAGTCTAACCCTCCCAGACAAATTATTAGTGGCAGGAGTAATGGCTTTTTATAAATAGTAAATGTGCATTGGACGATTGTTTCTGCCTACCTAATAATAATATACTGCTTGTGGTGCTTTTTCAGCAGTTCTGGATAGGTTTTTCAATTTTGCAGCACTTTCTGTGGCTTAATTATCGCTCTTATCTTTGTAGCCTCAAAGAGGCTTGTCTACTACAATGCAATCTATGTGGGACATCCTTCTAGAGAAGGATGTGAGCCTGGGAGCCATATTCACCTGTGCTCCAGTGTCTGATGAACCATGGCAGAGGCAAGACCACAGTTCTCTCCTGTGCTAAGCCAATTTGCCACAAAGAGAAAATGAAGTTCGGTTGGCCATACTCCTTACATACAACTGGGCTGGGGTATCATTTAGGGGGTTGTTGTCACTGTTGATGTCATTTTTAAATATCTTAATTTTGGAGCTTATGATTTATGTGGAAATTGTTCAATTTAGTTGTATACTTTCTGATGTTTTGTTTATTCTTTATGACTCCTTTTGTTATGTTTGCAGTTTTATGTAATTTTTTATATGTTGTACGCCACCTCGAGCATGGTTTTAGCTTTGGAAAGGTGGCACACGAATAAAATGATTGATTGGCAGCTCTCACTAAGAACACACAATATTCACTACAGGTCAAGTAATGTCTAACCAGGTATGCCCAAAAGGATATAAATGTAATTCCACACAAATCCTAAATTCAGCAAAACATCAGTTTCCCAGAATTTCCAAGTTGTGCTTTTGAAATTTAGCTTTGAGTAATGCTGTTTTTAAAGTACAGTGGTACATCGGTTTATGAACTTAATCCGTTCCAGAAGTCCGTTCTTAAACCGAAACCATTCTTAAACCAAGGCACACTTTCCCTAATGAGGCCTCCTGCTGCTGGTGCCCTTCCACCGTTCGGATTCCGTTCTTAGACCGAAGTAAAGTTCTCAAACCGGGACACTACTTCCAGTTTTGCGGAGTTCGTAAACTGAATAGTTCATAAACAGAGCTGTTCTTAAACCAAGGTACCACTGTATCTTCCTACCAAAATTTAGCACTTTTTAAGTTTCACTGACTTCTGCAAGAGAATTAAACCCATGCTTCAGTTTATCTCATTGCAATGTATGCAGTTAAAAGTACTTATCTTGGACTGGGTTGTTTTCATCGTCGTCATCCATCAATGCATTTTATAATCATCATCATCATCATCTGAGTTAGCAGAATGTAAAAGTACATATCCACAAGCAGACAAGAAGAATATATTTGAGATTTTCTTTCTCTCAAAACCGGTGAAGACCCCTGTCATTAAGAGTAATTGATACTGGAGGTTTCCTGGGGAGCGTAATAGAAACAGGGCAATCATAGACTAAGCATGAGATTGCAGTCCCTTGATAATCTTAACTAAATAGCCTTTGAGACACCTCTCCTCTGTGGATTATCTAGCCCTTTGTCAACCATACTTGTACTATTGCTAACTTTCCTCCTTTTCTGCTCTAAGAAGTCAGATAGGAATAAATCCAGCCAACCAGCTACTGTTTGGATTTATCCCAAATTGCAGCACAAGTGCTGCCTGGCAGATGCACAATGCACCCTAGGATTAATATAATACAGGCTAAGCCCATCTTCTCAATGTGGGGTGGAATTAAGGGCAGAGGCAGGGCTCTGCATCCTTCACTCAGACAGCGTGTGCCAAAACCAGCTCTGTGCTGTTCAGCATCTGCAAGGTCTGCTGCGGATTTGCATCCATGCCAGGGTCATAATAATAATAATAATAATAATAATAATAATAATAATAATAATTTATTATTTATACAGCATCTGGCTAGGTTTCCCCAGCCACTCTGGAAGGCATCCAACAAAATATTAAAATACAATAGTGCATCAAACATTAAAAGCTTCCCTAAACAGGGCTGCCTTCAGATGTCTTCTAAAAGTCTGGCAATTGTTTTTCTCTTTGACATCTGGTAGGAGGGCATTCCACAGAGCAGGTGCCACTACCGAGAAGGCCCTCTCCCTGGTTCCCTGTAACTTGGCTTCTCACAGCGAAGGAACCACCAGAAGGCCCTCAGAGCTGGACCTCAGTGTCTGGGCAGAATGTCAAAGCAGCCCACACAGCCCACCAGGGTTGGGGAGTGACTTCTGCCAGCCACCGTTCAATGGTGAAGCACAGACATGCAGGAGGTTCCAGGTGTAATCTCTGGCAACTCCAGGTTTCTTTCTCTCTCTTTTTAAGATCAAGTAGCTGGTGGAAAGGAAAACCTTTGTCTGAGACCCAGACAACTGCCAGAGTATTATTTGTTTATTCAATATTAGACCAAAGACTCATAAAGTCTAGCATTCCTATGGGAAGCCCAAAAGCACAATAGGGTTCTCATGGTCCCAGCAATGAATATTCACTGCCTCCAATACTGGAGATCACATAGCCAGCAGGACTAGTAGCCACTGATAGCTTTATCCTCCGTGGATTTGCTAAATCCGCTTTTAAAGCCTGCTACACCTTGTAGTTGTGAGTTCCAGAGCCTAGCTATGCACTGTGTGAAGAAGTACTTTCATCACCTTTCCTGCTCTATGCCATCCTTTGGGCAGCAGAAACAATGTGATCTGTTGCAGCGCAGAAAAGTTCAGGAAGGTGTCTGATAGCCTCTAAGCCTTTTAGTGATGGGTGGAGACCAGCAGAATGCAAGGGATACTGTCCAATACCAGCATTGCACTGAAAGGAACAGCGATTTAAAAAAAACAAAGCCACCATCCTGCAGCCGCCATCCGTTAGCACCACTGAAGCCTGTTTTCGGGGTGGGGAAAACCTGTTTGTTTTAACATGACACAGAACCAAGTGTGCTAACTCTAAAGCACAGCATCATATACAGAGAAGTATGTGTTGGAACAGCTGTGGCCTCAGCGTGAGTGCTTGTGGATCACCATGAATTTTTCCAGTGTATCATAATTACAGAAACACCTGTGCCAAACAGCTTACTCCTGATCCTCTATAAAAGTTCAGAAAGCCCTTCAGTTTTCTCATTTCTTACAAGCCTGTGCTGCCTGGAAGCCAAATCAGTGCTTCTCGATATGGGATGCTGTACAATTGCTCCTTTTCATGGCTGAAAGCCCGGGGGAGAACTGGGAGGGGGGAGGGATGCTCAGGTGCATTTGTCGGCATATAATTTCCTTGCTTGATTATTTGCTGTCGAAGGCGTACGGTTCGGCATGCAGCTAAGACGGCCCGAAAATGCAATTCCAGTCAACGAGATTTAAGCAGCCTAACTGGTTGCACTTAGCAGCCCAAGTGCACTGCAGCTCAGATCATTTTTAATTCCAGTAAAAGAAAAGAAAGTATTTGGGGGCATAAATCAGCTCCCACTGGAAATGTTGCAAGAACAAATCTTATGTGTGTTAATGGTATTTGGAGAAATATGTGTCCTACATTTCTGTGGGCATAACCTATGCCTCAAGTATCTGTTTAGCTGATGTTTTGCTACAATATTGTGTTTCCCTGTGTGTATCATATGATGAATACAGTGCAGCCTCAAGCATGAATAGCTTTGGTTTGGTTGTTATTCCACAAGTAATAGCACTACAGCTGCATCTCCTTTGGGAACTGTTGGCTAAAGTCTATTAGATTATTTACATTCAAGAACCCAAGAGCATCAGCTTAGACAGGGTCATAAGAAAGTCATCCTTTAGCAGTCACCACAGAAAGCATGACTGCCTATGCTTGAGGCAGAGGTCCAAAAAAGGGGGAAAGAGAAAGTCAGGATTTAGCTTTCCAGCTTAGGTCTTCATCTCACCAGACAAGGGTGGAAATATAGGGAAACGGAGGGTGGTGCATCCACGCGGCAAACTTTTGAAACTCAGTTCTCCTTTATAGCCGTATCTAATGGAGCCGAATTTTCTTTGCATCCTAATGTAAGAAAAGAAAATGGTGAGGATCCATCGTATCAGAAGTGGGCAAGTGTTTCAAGGTCAAGAGTTGTATTCCTCTGGGCGGAGTGTTTGGACCACTTTGGCATACAAGTGGTATATAAATTAATAAATGACAATAATAATTATTATATTTGTGGCATTTCCCTTCCATTTATTCTCTTTGTCTCTCTTTCTCTCTTGAATGCATGCATGGACACGCATCCATTAAAAAGAAAACCACACAAGCACCCATCCTCTTTCCGCTTCATTTGTTCACCATCCTTCTAATGATTATACCATTCAGTCTACTCCACTTTCTTCCTTATGCGGCACAAAATGCAGTAACTGAGGGTCTGTTCTGACAAACCTGAAGTTAAGTTAAAATGAGAGTTTTACTATAGACTGATTTGGGGTTGAGTTTTCATCCTGGCCATCACTTTACTGTGTCAGTAAATATCAGTTCTCATACACAAAAACAAAAAACACGTCTCCATTTCATTGAAAGCTTAGGTACAGCCAGCCTTCATTTCAGTCACTGTGTACAGCAAACATGAAGAACTCAAGGCCTGCAGGACAAATGTGACCTTCCAGGTCTCTCTGTATGGCCCTCAGAACTTTCCCAAGACCACACACACCCAAGCCACACCCCTCATTGTCCCTTGAGTGGCTTTCTCTAGCTTGAAAGTGCCATTGAACTCTGATGATGCTTCTTGCTTGCCTAAATGGGAGAAAGAGTGAAGAAACTAGCCTACTGTGCAAAGGTGAAGTCTACATTTAATGCTATGCTTACTGTACTTTTGCCTCTGGCCAGCCATCACTAGTATATGGCCCCTAGAAGGGAATGTGGCTATCAGTCTTTATAGGATAACCACAAGTGGCAAAGCCTAGCATTACGTACCCAAGTGTGGGGGACTTCAGGTATAAAGAGCAAGGATGAAAAGAACAGAAGGAGGAAGAGGGGAATAAAGACTTGGAGCTATTTCTGTGTAGTGGAGTGTGAATGCTACCAATGAACTAAGAAGTGCACAAACTAGAGCTGTGCTGGAAATTTCATGAATGTCTTTTCTGGTTTTTGGAGGGGTGGGTGGAGGTGAAACAAAAGCTTTCTGGAAAACCATGGAACTGAAGAAGATATTTTTTTTCCTGAAGTCTTCAGGAGGGATTGCCACTTCCCTCACTTGATGATCAGGGTGGGGAAACCTTTTGTAACCTAAAGGCCACCTTCCTGAATGGACCACCTTCCAAGGGCCACATGCCAGGGGTGGAGCAACAGATGTGACTATTTGTCCGGACTCTACAGTCAGAGGTTCTGCAAGTCCATCTGCCCATCCAGACAAGCAAGAGATATTGTCACAGGTCAAGGACACATTCTAGCCAGACACAAGACCTGGAGGAGGTCATGGAGGGCCCAAGATAAAGGGGTGTGCGGGTGTGTTGTTTTTCCATATGTTGTTTTGGCTTCTTGCTTTTTAATGAGGCTTACTGAGTGCTGGTCAGCTTCTCAGAATGAGTTTTGAAGGATAAGAAAAACGCAAACACTATGCAGGATTGCAGGAAAGGGAAATTGCTTTTAGAAACCGAGTGAGAAATAATGGTGTGCATGTTGGAAATGGCCTGGGTGGTGTCTAATTTTTAAAAGAGAGACGCTAGGGTGTGAATTAACCATTGGTGAGACTTAGAATGTCTTTAATAGTTCCAACAGGGAGAAGGAGCTAAGGTTCCCTGGAGGTGCCAGTCTGCTGCTTGTTTGCATTGTTCTCTTCTGGGCTTTGTTTACATTTAACTCTTCTTACTCCTCCCTCCCTGTCTCTCTCTGCAGACAATAATTTTATTGCACAGAGAGAAAGAAACACCACACCCAGCAGGTAGAAATGGGGCTAACGGCTTCTCTTGGTCAGAAATCTGTGCATGCTTCTTGCAACCTTTGACAATGATCTTCATCCTATCCTGGACCCCAGAAACCCACCCACGATGAATTTTAGGCTGCAGGTCTATACATATTTTGCTAGCTGCTGCAATGAGAATATCTGTCAACTTCAGTTTCTCATTTTTCCTATCTCAAGTTCAGTTCTCCACATTCCCACATCAGTTTGCAAGGTATTTTTTTAAATCCTCCTGAAAGTTCATCAGCATGTCTGGGTGGATTTCTCCTAATATACAGAATTTTATCTAATATGCACATTTTTGCTAACTAATTTCACCTAATATAATGGATTTTTGTATGTTACTTTCACCGCCGCATGCAAACAAATACATGCACCCTTTACCCTAGTATGTGCATTTTTCTACACACTATTTGGCTGGAGAAGTGCGTTGCAAAATTCAGAGACATGCTGATTTCAAAGGATGGTTGTGTGTTTGTGTGTTGTTTCAAAAAGTGTGAATTGGGTAGGTTCACCTTTAAAGACAAACTAAATTGAATTTCTCCCCCATCCCTACCTGTGAGTAAACCCAGAGGGCACAGTGAGACTTGCTTCTGTTCAAATGTGCATAGCATGGCTCTACAATTGCTGCTTCAAAGAGAGACAGCTTGTTTCTTTTCTCCCTACCTTCTGTAAATCCCATCATTCTGTCCAGTGGAACACACAAATGAAACTCAGTTTGGATAGAATCTATATAAAAGTGCTGCTACATCAACTGCTGTTGTAAATCATCAGAACCTTCAATGATCTGTGTTAAGATATCCATGTAAACAGATTAAGATGTATTCCATAAACTACTTAATCTACAACCCTAAGCACTTGAAAAGGCAAAGGGTTTCACACATTAAGTAAAGCACAAGCCACTTTCTAGCTATGTTGTTTATGGAACATGTGCATGTGTGGTGTGTGTGTGTGTGTGTGTGTGTGTGTGTGTGTCACATTACAACTTCATGATTTCCATTTGTTTTCTGCATAAAATGTCATGTGATTTGGTATGGCATTCATAGAAATAGTCTGCAAATGCATGTTGGCATTGATTGCTTTCCAGCCACCAAAACCAGCTGACACTAAAATGTTTTATGGTTCAATGGGTTTGTGGTTGTTGTTTTTTAATTAAGTGCAGACTTAAGCCATAAAGTTAGGGAAATTAATACACTGCAAAGCATGATTGGGAATGGGCATAGCTCAGTGTTGAAGCACATGGCTTTGAATGCAAAAAAATCCCTGACACCTCCAGTAGACTGGGAAAACCTTCTGCCAGAGACCCTCAAAGGAAACTGTCTTATACTGCATCATATTAATCTCATTCTGCATTGCCTCCACCAAGGAAAACCAATGTAGTATCTTCTAGATGTTCTTGGACTCCAGCTCTCATCAGTCCAATAGTCTGGGGTGATGGGAGTTGTGCAATAAACACAGGCAATAAGAGCAGATTAATGTCAAAACCATACAAAATAGACACCCATGGCAGAGAGCTGTTCAGTTGGAATAGCTTGTAGGAACAAAAAATATATAAGGAAAGGGCTGCTGGATGAGTCCAATGGCCCATCCAGTTCAGTATCATGTTCTCATAGTGGCCAACCAGATTTGGGGGGGGGGGTGTTCCCAGAAAGTACAGGTGGGTGGACATTGATTTATTTTTTACATTTTTAGATGTATATCTGAAAAGCGTTAATGGGTGAAGAAGTCCAATGTGGTTGCTACTGTGGTTCTGTATGTTTAAAAATGAAAAATGGGCACCGTTTTCATTTGTTGTGTTTAGGGTGGGCCCTTCTAGTGGAGCCTTTTCTCACTTGCAGCTTAAAATCAGGGTGCAGAGCAGAGAAAAGGAAGAGAAGCAGGGACCCTGACTGAGGGAGGAGCCGCCATTTGCCCTCCCTCAACTGTTGCCTAGTAACAGTCATTCCATCAGGCTACCTGAACTGTTTGCATCACAGCTGGACTTTGTTAGAACTATATCTTTAAGAAGTGGCACTGAGGTTGCTTTTTCTCTTTTTCCTTCTCCCTCCATTTCCCTTTTTCCTTCTGTGTCCTGTCTTTTAGGCTGTAAGCCTGAAGGCAGGAGCTGTTCTACTACGGAACAGGTGAGCTACTCTGAGAGACTTTTTTTGCTTAAATGGCAAAATAAAAGTGCTATCTGCATAAATAAATGTCATATTCAAAGGGTTTTTAATGTTTTATTTTGCTTTCTTCTCTTCTCTTCCCTTCCTGGCCCCCCTCCCCGCCCATTTTGTGATAGCTTCCCTTGACAACAGTGCACCAAACAGCCCTATGAGATTCCAACCTGCCCTTATGTTTTCTCCACTGTCCCACTGTTAACAATGTGTGCCGAAATCTATGACCTCAAGTAGGGACACAAGGGTCTGTTATTACTATTTCAGCTACCAATAAACCCCAAGCACGGGTAAGTTTGACCTTATACAGCATGTGCAGATTTATTTGGAGGCGTTTGGGAATGCCACCTGCTCGCATGCCCTTTTAACTATATCCACACAAAGCATTTGTCTAACCACACACAGTCACCACAGTCCTTAACGCTTTACAAGAGGCTTCTTGTATTTAAGGTCACAGACAGCCCGCACAGACACAACACCCCGTCCCGGTCCTTCCCTTGGCTCGTGATGAACCAAATACGCAAAAGAGACAACTGGTCTAATAAAGCCGCTGCAAAATGATTCAGATTTTTATGGAGACAGTGCAGTGAAGTTTCTTATGATGGTTTGCTTGATGAACACCTGAGAGTGGAGGACAGAGTGCTGGCCAGCCTGAATTTGTATGCATAAAAACCAGGAAAAGAAAACAACAATAAGGTCATGTCTATGTTTATGTGTATGACCATTTTTCTTTCATAATCTTTGTAGGTCGCTTTGAGATTCTTTGTAAAAAGAAGAAGTGATGAATGAATAATAATGATGATTATTAACTAATAGAAGTAAATAAATAATGTAAACTACCCAAATAGTTCTAATTTGCACTAGACAATCTCACAAACAATTTTTCAATAGGGTTTCAATAGTTTTATGACCACAGAATTTGGCTACTTGAACTGGTTCTAAAACCAATGCAAATATTTGTCACTAAAGTACAGTATTTTTCTGTGTATAAGATGATTTTTTTATTATTTAAAAATATTTAAAATTGGGGGTTATCTTATACATGGATAGTGCAGAGGGGGGACGGGCAATTGGTGGCAACCGCGAGCAGAAGATTGTCAGCGGTGATTGTTCAGGTGATTGGTGTCTGCGGCAAGGCCTGCTGGCGATTGGCTGCTGCTATGGCCATTGGGCGGGTGATTAGCAGCTGCGGCAAGGCCTGCTGGCAATTGGCTGCTGCTGCAGCAATTGGGTTGGCGATTGGCGGCGGCTGGCGGCGAGCGGGAAGACGATTGGTGGCTTTGGCGAGTTGTGCGATTGGCAGTGGCGGTCAGGCAGGCAATCCCCCCCCCCAAAAAAAGCTCAAAAACTCTGGGCAATCTACCCCCATTTCCTTAATTTGGTAAATAGGGGTTTTCTTCTACACAGGGGTGTGTTAAACACAGAAAAACACAGTACTATGTGTTAAAATTAAGGAAGTTCTTTCCATCGCTCTTTTCCATTTCTGATTTATTGGTGCAAGAGGGCGTGATGCAGCCAAACTCAAAATCCCACTGAAGGCACCTTGAAGTCCCACTGATTTCAAAGGTAGAGCTTTAAACATGTGCTTGGCTTTTGCCTGGATGCTCCAAATGGCAGCCATTACACTTGGAGCTTTGCACAATATGGACCACCCTGACCATCTGGAGAGCATACCCTTCTGCTGGCAGATAGGGCTGCCTTGGGAACTCTGCACGTGAGCTGAATGTGCTGAGAATGTGCCAGAGTGTCTACGGAGGAGGAGGGAAGAACCTTTCCCAGTTCATTGTCCCATATTCACTTCTAGGCAAACTTCCAGAGGTCACATGGCAGTGGTGGGAAGCGCCAAATGCAAAGGTGGGCGGAGCAATGGCAATGGATACAAATGCAGGCTAATTTCTATACACACATGCACACACCTCTCTCTCTATACTCCAAACAAGAGTCATTAATAGAGTTCAAGAACATATTCACATCCTCTCACCGAGGATGTCAAACCGCTCAACCATCCCGATTTGAGCGGGACATCTGGAATTAAATAATAATAATAATAATAATAATAATAATAATAATAATAATAATAATAATAATTTATTTGTACCCCGCCCATCTGGCTGGGTCTCCCCAGCCACTCTGGGTGGTTTCCAACAAAGATTAAAAATACATTAAAATGTCACACATTAAAAATTGCCCTGAACAGGGCTGGCTTCAGATGTCTTCTAAATGTCAGGTAGTTGTTTATCTCTTCGACATCTGATGGGAGGGCGCCACAGGGCGCCACTACCAAGAAGGCCCTCTGCCTGGTTCCCTGTATCTTGGCTTCTCACAGTGAGGGAACCACCAGAAGGCCCTTGGCGCTGGACCTCAGTGTCCAGGCAGAACGATGGGGGTGGAGACGCTCCTTCAGGTATACTGGGATGAGGCCATCCCGGCTTCTGACTGGATCCCAGAATGTCCCATTTTTTGGTCCGGCACTGGGGCATGATTCAACTAGCTCCCATGAGAGCTTGGGACCAAAGAAAAAACTGAGTTGCTTCATGGATGTTTTAGCTGAGATTCCTGTATTGCAGGGGGTTGGACTAGATGACCTCAGGACACTTTCCAACTCTACGATTCTATGAGTGTCCCTATCTGGATCACTGGGATGTTGGAGGATATGGGGTGTGGAGCAAGGCCAGTGCAGGGCTTGTGGCCTGGGAAGTGTGACACCCTAAAAAAAATGGCAGCCTTTCTGGAACATTCTAAGGTAGCTGATTTAAGAAAAAGACCTAAAGCGATTGGCCAAAGATAGTGGGTTTCTATTCTTAGCTGCTATTTTTCTCCTACTCCCAAGTACTTACAAGATGATATTCCTGCCCTGCCAGTCCCGGCTACAGTGTATTCTGGGTCTGTGAACTGCCATTTTAAATTTCTCAGAATGCCCCTGTTGTAGCATTGCTCCAATGCACTGTGGGGAATTTTAAAGGGAGACTCAGAGCGACCGGCCACCACTTCGAACTGAGCCAGTGGCCAGGAATCCACTAACTTAGGAGGGGGCCCTTCAAAGGACAATTTCTCAAAGATCCCCACAAAACTGAGAAGAGTTTGCTTGCGGAAAGTATCTCAGATATGAGCATAAAATCTCTTTGTTTCCATTGTCATTTATAAAATGGGACTAACCATGTTGAAAATGCTAGCTCAGTGTTAACCGCCCCCCCCCAAAAAAAAACAACTGGTCTCATGCTAGAGAAGCCATAACATTTTCCAAATCTGTGCCTAGACTGTGTTTAATCTCTAGTAGGAAAGATTTTCTATTTACCACATGCTCGGGTGCTTTGCTTCACCAAAACATTCAACAGACAGAAATAGTACCTCATGCACACATACTGTTCCTATCTGTTAAATGTTTTGGGGAAGCAAAGTACAGTGGTACCTCGGGTTAAGAACTTAATTCGTTCCAGAGGTCCATTCTTAACCTGAAACTGTTCTTAACCTGAAGCACCACTTTAGCTAATGGGGCCTCCCGCTGCTGCCGTGCCACCGCCATGCGATTTCTGTTCTCATCCTGAAGCAAAGCTCTTAACCCGAGGTACTATTTCTGGGTTAGCGGAGTCTGTAACCTGAAGCGTCTGTAACCCAAAGTACCACTGTACCTGAGTGTAACAACAGAGAAACAAGAACAATTATCAAGAAAAATTGAACCATCTGACAGTGATGGTCATTCTTCTGGAGGGCAAGATAAGCCTTGGAACATGCGCTGGAGAAAATTCCCAATGTTTACTAAAATGAAAACTGATTAAAATGACAATAAAAATAACATTCCTTACAAAGGCATACTGAATATGGTTCCTCACAAGTTGTCTCAAAGAACCATTTTCCCATGAGACAGGGTCGGGTTCCCCCTCATTGTTATTTTCCTCAGAATGCAGCCAGACATATTAAAATGTATAGGCTTCTGAAACAAGCTAGCTTTTTAATGAGAAAATGCAAAGCTTGAGAATAGCAGCATTCTTGTGTCCCGTGAGACAATTCCTTTACAGAGTGGGCATCATTGTTGCCTTTACTGTAAGTTACATTTTGTTGTTGACGAAGCAAGAGGAGGGAGGCAGGGCAGTCAAAATATGCTGATATATGAAAGGAAGATTTCAGGTCCAACAATGCTGCTCCCCGACATTGAGGTGCGAGCAAAACCAAATGTCTAGCATTTGAAGAAGCCAAAACAATAAAGGAAACTGCAGCTGTCTCTACGCGATGTCAGAAAACAGGTGTGATTCAAGTCTCCATACCAGGGCAATCATATTGATCTGCCGATGATGCACATCTGAGGCGCATATGGGACCGTTATGACCTGTTATGAGGTTTGCTTCCAGGAATATGGGCTGTTAAAGCTGCCCCTGTAATAGCAAATACTTTCTAGAATTGGGATAAACATTTTGCCCAGTGGATCAATATGAAGCCGAGGTGAAGCATGATCAAGGTGAAGCTTCAGTGAGAGAACGTGAACCATTCTCCAGAGCAAACAACCCTCCGTTTTATCCACACTGATCCCACACACTGGCTCAGTCCTTGACCTGATGTAACCAAGTGCTTTGCTACATGTGTGAACTGGGGAGAGGGAGTGATCTTTTCTCGAATTGCCAGAATGCTGTAAAGAATGAAGGCAGGTAAATTTTAATTTTAATTTTTTTGTTACTCCATCCTGTTGGCCTAGTTTTCTGCTGTTCTGTCCCTGACTATGTTTGCCACCAATTACCGTATGTCTTGTATTCTAATTACATTACTTTTCTCCTTGCAGACCAAGATAAGCTGGTGACACCAAAAACCACAAAATTTCCAACAGATGACATTTAAATTAGGGCCATGATGATGCAGAGTTTTAGTCTGCCTAATTTTTCATTTAATATGGCATATGAAATGGCATATAAAATCTTTCGAGTTTATATATGTTTGTACACAAATTGCAATGGCTTTCAGGTATCATCTATCTATCATCTATCCAGTATCCAACATGGAATTAAAGCTGAGATCCTGGGCCCCCAAATGCATTTCATTTCATACTTAGCACCAACAGGAAATACACAAGTAAAAGTTAACTGTATTCCCATCACTTCCATCCAACACCCTCTCATCTTGGGAACCAGGTGCCTTCCAGATGTTGTGGTGTCTGGGGTTTATGGGAGGGCACCATATTTGCAAAGGGTGTCATAGATAGAGTTCTACAGGGTTATGCAAGATGAGGGTCTGTTAGGATCAAACACAGTGCTTTCTTCTAGGGAGGGAAAAGGTGCCAGTACTCACCATGAAGTTGTTATGGTAAGTGCCACATTTTAAACCAGTGCTTTTCTTCTAGAAAAGAGGCAGTAGCGTACCATTGAGTAGTGGTAGGGACACGGGTGGCACTGTGGTCTGAACCACTGAGCCTCTTGGGCTTGTCTATCAGAAGGTCAGTGGTTCGAATCCCCGCAATGGAGTGAGCTCCTGTTGCTTTGTCCCAGCTCCTGCCAACCTAGCAGTTTGAAAGCACACCAGTGCAAGTAGATTAATAGGTACCACTGTGATGGGAAGGTAAACAGCATTTCCGTGCACTCTGGTTTCCGTCATGGTGTCCCGTTGTGCCAGAAGTGGTTTAGTCATCCTGGCCACATGACCCAGAAAGCTGTCTGTGGACAAACGCCGGCTCCCTTGACCTGAAAGCAAGATGAGTGCTGCAACCCCATAGTCACCTTTAACTGGACTTAACAGTCCAGGGGTCCTTTAATTTTTACCATTGAGTACCCCCAGAAAAAAAAACACTGACTGGTATAGTAACTGTATGACTACTTCCCAGTTCAAATATTTCCTTGGCCACAAATTTGACTTAAGTCAGAAAGTGGCCTTAAGTCAACATGGCACTGGATATCCCACCCACAACATCTGGATATCAATACCAGCTCACTTTGCCCAGATCTTGCAGTACATTATTGGGGTGCTGTGTGTGCAGTGCTCTGAGCCAAATATGCAGAACAAAAGGGGGTGCAGTGAGGTCTGTAATCAGCCTCAGGTCACAAGAGACCCTTTTGCATCTACATCCGTTGTGACTTTGAGCAGAGGGTAGAAAGCCAGCGAGCTTATCCGACTTTCTCAATGGCTTATTACAGTGGTACCTCGGGTTAAGAACTTAATTCGTTCTGGAGGTCCGTTCTTAACCTGAAACTGTTCTTAACCTGAGGTACCACTTTAGCTAATGGGGCCTCCTGCAGCCGGCGTGCTGCCTCCTCACAATTTCTGTTCTCATCCTGAAGCAAAGTTCTTAACCCGAGGTTCTATTTCTGGGTTAGCGGAGTCTGTAACCTGAAGCGTCTGTAACCCGAGGTACCACTTTATTTCCTTAGAACATAAGGCAGAGATCGCCAACCAGGCGCCCTCCAGCTGTTCTAGACTACAATTCCCACCAGCCTCAGCTCTGGAGGGCCCCAGGTTGACTTCCCTTGGGGGATGGCGTAAGGCTCAATCGGAGAGGCAGGACGTTTCAGCGGCAATATTTACAAGCCTGATTCATAAGGAAACGAGCAAAGTTTCAAAAGAGTCAGTGTCTGGGAAAACACCACCCGCTACGTGCGCGTGTGTTTTTAAGGGAAGCCAGAATAAATAAATAAAATATCCGGCTTTGTCAAAACCGTGCGGGAACACCGGGATCCATCCTAGACTCTGCCGCTACCTGTTTTCGACAGGAATCCCGCATTTTTAACGACGGTTCCTGCAGAAGCCTGGCTTGTTTTATTCCTTCCTGTCCGTGCATAACGGCATCTGCCATAAGAGGGCGCTCATCAGGCGTGCTATTGAGAAAGGGGGGAAAGGGAGAGCGCGGCTGAACTGATTTGGGGAACGGGGTGAGACGGGGAGGGGGCGCGCGGCGGAGGATGCAAAGAAGCTTCTGAAATTATCAAAATGCCCCGGAGCTCGGCAATAAAGATTATAATGACTATACTCCCCACCACCACCACCACCAGCACCACCCAAATATGTATATATATAAATTGCAAGGAAGAGGTCAGTCATTTACCAGTCTGGTTGTGAATGGGTGTGACGGGGGGAGGGGGGGATATGCCTCGGCGTGGTATTGTGATTCATGCCCATTTTTCAAAGGCGGGACCGTGGCCCAGTCTGAGGCACCCAAACAACTGTCTTCTAATATTAGCACGGCTGTATTTCTAGATCTATTATAGTCTGTCCAGACAGATCCCATTGTAATGGGATCTTTTATTAAAAGATTAGCACTATCTCCTGCAGTTGGTGGAAAAAAATCTGTTATCACTGAGTTATTTGCAGTTGTAGGAAGGGGGGTTGGTGGGGGGGCAGAGAGAGAGAGAGACTTGGGGATGGAGGGGGGAAGAAGGGGCAGACGGGGGGGGATAAAGGGGGGAGTCTGAAGTAGGATCGGCCGGACTTCGGTACAAATCCCAGTGACTTGGCAGTAAGCAAGAATGTTTGCCTGCATTTTTTGCTGTCTGTTGCCCTCTTGGTAAGGGCCGGGTACTGGACGAGGCTCGGAGGAGGTGGGCTTTTTTTATTGTTGTTTTTAAAGAGGCGGATTTTTGAATCAACACTCCCCATTTTTTTCCCGTTAAGTAATCGTTTGGTATAAAAGGAAATATCGCCTACTCAGTTTCATTCAGCGGTGCCAAAAAATGTTATTATAAATGAGTCCGCCAACTCTTCTTGAAAGAAGCCGAGAAGAATGCCAGACAGCGCTTAATAGACTAGCAACGCTGCAAAAGTTCATTAGGCCTGTTGCAATCGCGTCCGTCCCGTCTCTGCGCCTCCCCCGTCGTAGAGGAGGATGGCTTATTATTTTATTCTTCGGGAAGAGGGACCGCCTACGTCGCCTCCCCATCGCCAGTCCCTTCTCCTTCTTCTTTTTCTTCTCCTTCCTCCTCTCCACCGCCGCCACCACCTTCCATTGCAACTCCAAATACTCCAGACGCCCCCAAGTGAAAAGACTCACACTTGGGTATTGAACCGGGCATTAAACTTTGATTTGTTTTTGACGAGTCCCAGAGAGGGCGAAATATGTGCGCGCCAGACACTTAACTACTGTTTGGAGGTGTGAGGGTTAGAGATTTATGAGTAGCCACAACATCTGGGGCGCGGGGCTGGTGGTGGGGAGACGGCGGGAGGGGTGGGGAGACCGTGCAATACTCTTTCCCCCCCTCCCCGTCCAAACACTTCCAGGGAGAGGGGCGCAGGAGAGACAGACAACGAGGACAACGCCAAGGCTTCGTCTTTTTCCTCTCGGGAGGAAAACTTCGTGGCTGCTCAGTCGCCGTCTAGCTCAGCTGCACCTCCTTACAAGCATATATCTCTGCACACAATTCTCTTCCGTTCCAAACGCAATCGATGTTTTGCAACTCGCATATCACCCCCCCCCCCCGGCCAGGTTGGGTTGGGAAGGGGCTAGGGAACTAGGGTGGGAAAAGCAGGCGCTGCAAACCAGCGAAATGGGCTTTCGAAACAGACTCCCTAAGAAGTAGGGTCTCCTGTCTAAAGCGCCTCTCTCCCCGTTCTTTTCCCTGCGCCCTGGTTTATTAGCGGAGTCAGGGGGTGCCCTTATAAGCTTCCCCCCCTTTTATTTTAAGGCTGCTAGAAACTGTTGCTGTTGGCTTCAGACACACGCACACAAACCACCACAACAACGAACGCTCCTTCCTTCCTGCTACCGCAGACGGTAAGAAAGGTGAGGCGAGTCCCTTTGGGTAGGTAGGGTCGGTCTACCCGCCAGTGTGGCGAGTGGAGTGCCTGGCTTGCGGAGCGTAAAGACTAGATGGGCGCGCGTGTCTGTGTGTGCCCGCGCGCGCACCTAAAAAAAGGGGGGGGTCGGATCATTGGAAAGGGTTTCACACTGATTCGCACTCAACTTTTTAAAATCTCCAACACTCTTCCCCCCCCCCACCTCCGAACACACACAGACACTCTCGCGCGCACACACACATTAGGAGACCGCCCACCGCAGAGCTAAGACCCCATAGATTTAAAGAGAGGCAGCATTCAGAGCCTGACGTTCATTCAATAAGCAGGCTTGTCTGTCTGGCGTGCTCTTTCGTTTCCCTCGTCTTCCTCCTGCTACTTGAGAGGTTGCGTCTTCTCTTTCCGCTGGAGGGAAATAACTAAGGATGTTAAACCAGAGAATCTTCCCGGGCATGGTTTTTCTCCTGCTGTTTTTCTGCCACTTCATGGAAGATCAAACAGCACAGGGTAAGATGCGCTTTTACGCCTTTTTAATGTGCAGATGTGCCTATTCTGTCATCCGCCTGCCTAGAGAGAGTCTGTCTGTCTACCCTTTCTACCTTCTTCCCCCACGCTTTTCTCCAGAGACTCTCCCGTCAGATGAGCTGACTGTGGAACTCAACGGGGCATGCCTCTGAGCAGACATGTCTGGCATTTTGCATGTCTACGGCTGCCGTCTCGGACATAAATAAACAAGTCCGTTCAACTCGCACTGGGACTTACTTTTTTGGGTGGAAACGTGCTTAGGATCGCTCTGCGCGGGCTCCTTTGCACAAATGGCGCAGAGGTGACAGGGCGACCCGCGTTTGGCCGGGTGCATCGGGCAGAGAAGCTAGGCGCAATCATCATTAAAATCTTGATTGCCTTCATCATCATTAGCTCTAGCCCCTGTCTCAATAGCTTTTATCTTGCATCCCTAACGCGCTGCAGCTTAAATGAGCCGCTGCACCAGCTCAGAACTTTTCTGAGTTCGACCACCACGGAGGTCTGGTTTGGAACATGTGTGAATCTGTGTGTGCTCCCGCGCGCGCCTGAGAGAGAGGAAGGGAGGGAGGGAGAGGCCGTGCAGTTTTGTTTTTGTTGTTGCAGCTTTTTGGTAAGGTTGCTGTTTTATTTGCTAAAATCATCTTGGCGCGACGAGGATGGGAATATGGACTCCGAAAGGAACTCATTATTATAGCTCACACTCCTAGAGGAAAAGAGTTTTTTCAAGTTTGGATAATTGTTTTATGTGCCCCTGCTTCCCTCCAGTTTTATGCCATCCTGTGAACTTTGGCAAAGGATATCTTAGGGTGATTTTTTTTATATAAAAAAGCAACCCACAATGTAACCACGTATGTAAAAGCGTTTCGCCCCATCTCCACTCCAGTATTGATTAGATGTAGATTGAGGGGTTATTAGGGTACTTCTACAGTTTAGACTTGGGGCATTTATTTCTGTTTCCTTTGTTAATGATTATGCCTCCCTTGGTGCTATATTACAACCTTAGACTGACAGCAGCTAAAATACGATAATTATTATTACCATTACTCTTTTGAAGTTTTGAGGCGGATAGATTTGGTGCTTGGGACCACGTTAGGCGTGTGTGTGTGTGTGTGTGTGTGTGATTTCCTTCTGAATTCTTTGCTCTGGCAAAATTCCCATATGGATAAAGAAGCAGAATCGATTGCCACTGGGTGTTTGGAGGAGTCACATTGGTGGTTCACGAGGGACTGCCCCCCCTCCCCCCAATTCTTCAATCTCAGAGAATGGAGCGACAGGTCTAATCAGTGTTCTTGGTTCGGATCCAGAAGCAGCAGCAGCAGACAGCCGCAAGGTTGTTGTTGTGGGTAACCGTGTGTTTGTGCGCGCGTATGTTCCCCCAATTGTTTTTCTCTAGTAAACCCGTGTAAACTTGTGTAGCTTAATCCGATTCTTCTCCGCTTCCCTCCTCCTGCGCTTAGCAGTACGCGTGCACCCTTCGGTCTCTCACTCCTCCACTACAAGCCATCTAGTTCTTCTATTGATGAAATCAGCAAAGTTTGATGATTTCGAAAGACTACGGTTTTATCATCGCTGCTACCACCGTTGCCAAATCCTATACTTTGGGTGGAGGAACGGGAAAGACTGTAGTGAAATTTCCCCGTCGGTTGTGTGCGCGCCAACTTTTATGTATGAATTAAGCAAGGGGGTGGAGTGTGGGATGGACAAATGAGGGGGAGATAATAAGCGTCATTTTTTTCTTATGATCTTCTCCTTCCTTTTTTTAAAAAAAAAATTAATAATAATAATAATAATTCCTGAGATCTATTTCGCACCCTTGCCACGTGCAATCAAGTCTTTTCGGGCCCCCACCCTACCCTACACGCCACACTCCCCTCCAAAGCTACAGCGCTTTCTCCATATGGAAAAGTAAGACGTCAAATTGGCTTGATCAGGTTATTGGAATAGCGCTTCCATTTGGTCCAGAGGAGAAGCTTCAGGTTATGAAACCGGACAAATAAAAAGTAAACAGTCTAGTAAAAGTCAATGAAAGCCGCACGTGTTGTGTCTGGGTCACTGGTAACTGACATTGATATGGCTGGGTCTCTCTCTCTCTCTCTCCCTCTCTCTTTCTGAATGCAGCTGGGAATTGCTGGCTCCGGCAAGCCAGGAACGGCCGCTGCCAGGTCCTCTACAAAAATGGTCTCAGCAAGGAGGAGTGCTGTAAAACCGGCAGGCTTACCACTTCTTGGACCGAGGAGGACGTCAGCGATCACGTGCTTTTCAAGTGGATGATTTTCAGCGGGGGTGCCCCGAACTGTATCCCTTGCAAAGGTGGGGGCCTCTAAAAATAAAAATAGGAAAGGACTGCATTTCTTCGCCAGGGGTGTTCACATGTTGCATTCAATGAGTTGTGTGACAGCTTTGTACCTGTGTCCAGTGTAACATGTGAATGAATCTGTTAAGTTGCACAGTGCGGAGTCAGACACCATTGGTCCACACTGACCAGTAGTGTTTGCTCTGACCAGCAGTGCTTCTCTCTCCAAGGTCACACAGGCAGAACATTTTCCCCAGTCCTGCAACCTGAGAACTCTTCTTATCCCTGAAGCAGTCAGAGGTTGTGCTTGAGTTCTTCTGCATAGAAAGCTCTAAAACTGAGTTGCCGCCCCTTCCTAGGAAGGTGGAGACTTCTCACCCCACCCACCACAGCTTCGTAATTTGTGCCAAGGCTCAGAGCCCAGGCATCTGTTTTCAGTGCCGTGGGCTCAATCCTTTTCCACCCTGAGATCATCTGGTGAAGGGCGGGTTATATGCTGAATAACTAACTAACCATGTGATACATGTAGCAAGGCAGAAGATATTAAAGTGTCCCTGAGCTGGTAAGGGACGCGGCTGGCGCTGTGGGTTAAACCACAGAGCCTAGGACTTGTCGATCAGAAGGTCGGCGGTTCGAACCCCATGACGTGGTGAGCTCCTGTTGCTCGGTCCCTGCTCCTGCCAACCTAGCAGTTCGAAAGCACGTCAAAGTGCAAGTAGATAAATAGGTACCACTCTGGCGGGAAGGTAAACGGCATTTCCGTGTGCTGCTCTGGTTTGCCAGAAGCGGCTTAGTCATGCTGGCCACATGACCCAGAAGCTGTACACTGGCTCCCTCAGCCAATAAAGCGAGATGAGCGCCGCAACCCCAGAGTCGGTCTCAACTGGACCTAATGGTCAGGGGTCCCTTTACCTTTGCCTGAGCTGGTACAGAGTGCATTTGCCTTGCCGTTTGTTGACTAGCAAGAGCCCTACAGTAACAGAGAGGGCTTCCAGATCTCAGGTTGGTGTCTCTAGACAGTCTGCCATCCAGTGTCTCCTTCTCTACAAGAAAATAAATGCATTGACCGTAACAGCTTCTCCTTATAATAGACGTGGCTATTTTATTTTATTTTTGAAGGAGAGTTCCTGTGGCTCTAAGACTGCCTTGAGCTAATTCTAGATGTGTTTAGGGGCAGCTAGAGTTATGCAGAAATAAATTCTGCATGTGCTCTTCATACCAGAGTCTGCAGGTAGGCTTGCCAGCAGTTCCCCCTGTGCCTCTAACAGCTGCACAACAAGCAGAAGTTTGGCAGGCCACCCTTTCCCAGCCAATTCATCTTCATGCTGGGAGAAGCTTTTTGCCACATGGCTATTATGGCCACGGGGCCCTGCCAGGAACAACAACAACACCCCTGTTCCTCTTACTGACCACTGGAGTCCAAAGCATACTGTGATGAAGACTCAAGTTGAGCTCTGGTTACATCGGGGAACATGGTGTGTGAGTGAGCATGAAAGAGGAAGGCGGCAACCACTACGGACTTTCTTTTAGTGGCAACAGTGTGCAAAGCTCCATAGCAACTTTTGCTCACCTGGTGCCTTCCAGGTGTTTTCCAGCACTGGCCGGGGCAGATGGGCATTGTAGTCCAAAACATAAGGAGGGTACCAGGATGGCGAAGGCTGTTTTATAAAGAACTAAGGTGTAGCAGGGGACGCGGGTGGGGCTGTGGCTTAAACCACAGAGCCTAGGACTTGCCGATCAGAAGGTCAGTGGTTTGAATCCCCGCGACAGAGTGAGCTCCCGTTGCTCGGTCCCTGCTCCTGCCAACCTAGCAGTTCGAAAGCACGTCAAAGTGCAAGTAGATAAATAGGTACCACTCCAGCGAGAAGGTAAACGGCATTTCTGTGCGCTGCTCTGGTTCGCCAGAAGCGGCTTAGTCATGCTGGCCACATGACCCGGAAGCTGTACGCCGGCTCCCTCAGCCAGTAAAGCGAGATGAGCGCCACAACCCCAGAGCCAGCCACGACTGGACCTAATGGTCAGGGGTCCCTTTACCTTTTAAGGTGTAGCAGCAACTCACTTACCCAAGTATCTTGGGCAGGATTATTCTAGAATAATAATAATAATTTTTAAAAGAAATGGATCGCAGCCAGGGCTTTTCAGAGAGGCACGTGCAACCTTGGGCTGTCTGTAACTTAAATGACCTCCCCAATGAAAGAGGGTAGAGAACAAAACCCAACAGGTTAGGAGTGCTGGATGAGCAGAGAAGATACTGCATAGCTCAGTCAGTAGAGCATGAGACCCCTCATCTCAGGGTTTGAGCCCCATGTTGGGCAAAAGATTGCATTGCAGTGGGTTGGAGCAGATGATCCTCTACAATTCTATGATTCTAACGGACTGGAGAAAGGGAGGAGCTGAGGCAGATTTCCTCAAAGAAGCAATCTTTGACATGCATCTCACTTGCACGTCCTGCGCATGCAGTTTCTCGTTGGAGATTAGCCCCTTTGGCATGCCGTCAGATGATTAAAAGGATAGCATGGCCCACCCTTTCAATGGGGGGCGGGCTCTAATGTCTGTTGCTACTGCCCAATTCTTGCTATTGCAAGAATAATAACTGGGGAGTGCACATTATTTTGTGCCTATAGCACCAGAATAAGGGGCATTTGGGAAGGAGTGGAGTGGATACGGACTTGTGCGTCACGTTGAAAGCATCCAGCTCAGCAAATGGGAAGATCCTGTGTTTTTATTTTATGGCCTTTTGCTATGGCGAGGGGAGAGGGGATAACCTTCCTTGTATTCTGGGTCAGCCTGTGGTTGTTTGTGAAGCTGTGGTGAGGACTCTGGGTATTTAATTAAAGCAATGTCTCTGGGTTTTTTTCCCACCCACCCCCAACACTGCCCTGCTCCCTTTCCCGTTTCCTCTTTAGAAACCTGTGAGAATGTGGACTGTGGGCCTGGGAAGAAATGCAAAATGAACAAGAAGAACAAACCTCGGTGTGTCTGTGCTCCAGATTGCTCTAATATCACATGGAAGGGCCCAGTGTGTGGCTTGGATGGGAAAACCTACAAGAATGAGTGTGCCCTTCTGAAAGCCAGGTGTAAAGAGCAGCCTGAGCTTGAAGTCCAGTACCAGGGCAGATGCAAAAGTAAGTTTGCAACTTATCTGTTCTCTGGGTTGCAATGCTGGTGGGGGAGAAGGTATATCTGGAAAATCAGAAGTTGCTGGTGCTCCCGGTATACTACTTATCATGGTATATAACACAGGAGATACCAGTGCAGAAAAGTCCTTTGTGGATTCTAACTCAAGTTCCTCCAGTAAGGACTGTGTACACGCCATACATTTAAAGCATATGGCTTCCCCTCTAAAAATGGAAAAAGAATCCTGGGAACTGTAGTTTGTTAAGGGTGCCTAGAAGCCTGTCCTACCCATGTGTAACGGAATGAGGTGGTAGAGTCCTCAGGCGGTTGGCTCAAGTGTTCCTCTTCAGGCTGTAGGTGGGGAATGCCACTTGAAAATTACTCTCCCCCCAACCAAAAAACAATTAACATATGTACAATTAAAACATATGTGCAATTAAAAAGCAAGAATAATCCTGGAGAATAGTTAAAGCTGATCCTGTCCCATGATGCCCTAGTTGTTTCCATGTGCTGGGAGCTGTTACTTTTTCCACAACAAAACATTCACAGTGTCACACTCATCCACATAACAGGGGTGGATATTGGTATCATGGCATCCCGGGCGAGAACAAAATTTGGCAGGCACCCCTCCCTGCCTAAATATTTCTTATTTTCACAATAATTCATTTTGATACAGTAGCTTTTTTATGGCTCTTCTCAGTAGGGATCCATATAAATATAGATGATGATGATGATGATGATGATGATGATGATGATGATGTGCCCTCTTGGCAAGGGTTCACCACAAGGGGCACCGGGATGCAGAGGATGTGACACCTACTTCAAGTTTTAAAAACATCAGTGCTATCCATGTTGTGGCTAGTAAACCAAGCAGGGGTAGGGAACTGGATCGGGCCAATGGGCCGGATCCTTATGTCCCTTTTGCCACCACAGATAAGGGAGACTTAAAACACAGCAAGTTCATTCCCTGCCCCACCCCCACCCCGCTGTGTTTCAATTCACATTTGCATGGTGTTGTTCACACCAGACAGGAGGCAGATGTGTCTTCGCCTGGATGCGCATGGCTTTGCAACCTTCTCCACCTGGAATTCCTGCTCTTGCAGCTGTCATCTGCTTCATGTGTGGTGGCTGTCTCACACATACACATCCTTCTTAAGTATGAAGTAAATGCGGCTAATCATATTGAAGCTCTACATGGGGCTGTCTTTGAAGGTGACTCAGAAACTCATAACTTATCCAGAATGTGGCCGCCAGGCAGGGAACTGGGAGCAGCTGCGGGGCTATATAACTCTGGTCCTGAAATATCTACATTGGCTCCCAGTATGTTTCCTAGCACAATTTAAAATGTTGGTGCTGATGTTTAAAGCCCTAAACTGCTTTGGCTCTGTGTACCTGAAGGAGCATCTCCACCCCCACTGTTCAGCCTTGACACTGAGGCCCAGCTCTGAGGGCCTTCTGGTGGTTCCCTCACTGCGAGAAGTGAAGTTACAGGGAACCAGGCAGAGGGCCTTCTCGGCAGTGGCACCCTCCCATCAGATGTCAAGGAGATAAACAACTACACAACCTGCTAAATACATTTGAAGGCAGTCCTGCAACAGAATTTTATATTCTGTTGGAAGCTCTCCAGAGTGGCTGGGGCAGCCCAGTTGGATGAGTGGGGTATAAGTAACAAATTACTATTATTGTTGTAAGCTGGTTTGAGAAAAACAGCAGTTTACCTCAAGAAACTAGAGGATTCACCTGGATTGCAACGAACACCATGCATATGCGACTTCAAAAACTGGAAGTGGGAGCCCACTGGATGAAGACTAAGCAGTCTGGCTTGTTTTTGCCTGCTCACACTTCACAAGCCCTGATGTGTGGGATAGACAGATATATTTGTAGGGTGGAGCAGGTGAGCCAGAATAGTTTGGGGAAAACAGGCCTAATTAGCCAGAAATGGACCAGAGACTCCCCACCACTGAGACAGAGTGGCTATCTCTTCACTGTGTTCATTTCCATTTAACATAAAAAGCTAATAAACAACTTTTCAATGGTTGTTGTTGGTGCCACATGTTATTCTAGGCTGCTTGGTGGTGAAGGTGGCTCGTGTTGTTGCTAACAGGTCGTTCTCCCTGTCTATTCTTTCAGAAACCTGTAGGGATGTTTTGTGCCCTGGCAGCTCCACCTGTGTGGTCGATCAAAACAATAACGCCAACTGTGTGACATGCAATCGGATTTGCCCAGAGCCTACCTCCCCTGAACAGTATCTCTGTGGGAACGACGGGATCACATATGCAAGCGCTTGTCATCTGAGGAAAGCGACCTGCCTGCTCGGAAGATCCATCGGTCTAGCCTACGAAGGAAAATGTATCAGTAAGTACCATGCTCTGGGGAGGGTAGTACCATGCACCCGAGAGGCCTGAATGAAGGAGGCTACACCATCCAACTTGGGATCTGTGCCTCATGGGTGGAACCAGATATTGTGAGGGAAACACAGGGCTCCCTGCTCGGTGTCTAGTGGAGAGGCAGCCACAGGAGAGAACTGGCAGGTGGAAGGAGTGTTTATGGAAGGACCTTGGCTCAGTGCTAGAGCATCTGTTCTGCTTGCAGAAGATTGAATCCCTGCCATCTCCAGGCAGGGCTGGGAGAAAACCCAGTTTCGATTCCTGGAGAACGGCTGTCTGTCAGTGTAGACAAATACTTGGCATAAGCCACTTTCTATGATCCTGTGTTTTACCTTTACCCTGACCAGTTCTCCTCTTCAAGT
Organism: Podarcis raffonei; assembly: GCF_027172205.1. Lineage (NCBI taxonomy): Eukaryota > Metazoa > Chordata > Lepidosauria > Squamata > Lacertidae > Podarcis > Podarcis raffonei. The sequence continues at coordinate 22,154,032 of NC_070612.1, forward strand.
CATTTTAAATAGATTGTCCCCCATCTGAGGACACACACACACCCCTTCCTGCCCACAGAACCTCTTCTGTGTGGGCTCTCCACCAGTTATCTTGGTAGGTTTTCTGAGTTCCCCTCAGATGAGTGATGGCCAACTGTATCTACTGAACAGTGATGCAAATACTGTTTTATAGAACCACAGTGCAGGAATGTAGGACTTTGAACACTCAAAAGGTGCTCTATAAACTTTAAATATTACCATTTACTGTTACTGTAATCCCCATTCTGCATCCTCTTGTCTCACGGGGAAGTTTACCAATGTGTGGAGCGGCCAATGGTTCTGGGGCTACCCTATTGGGAGCCAGATAGCTTCCATCAGTCGCCTTAACAAGAAGGGCAATGAGCGCCATACAACAGCTAGTGTCAGAGAGTGTCTATTCAATATTGGCTGGATGAGACACCTGGATTTGGGCAACCTGTAAGCCAGAGGAACCCTCCAGAGTGGAGAGAGGCTGCTTTCAGGGTATCTGTGCCCCTCAGAAATAGGTAGCATAAGTTAGCAAGGCAAATATATATTCATTTACATTACACACACTGGCCCCCACAATGATTCTGTGAGGTATGATTTACATTTTAAAGTTAAAGAACTAAAGGCTGTGAGAGAAAGAGGGTGTGAGATAGAGACTTGATCAAGGCTACCTGATGATTCTGTGACAGGAATCTTTTTTCAAACCACCTTTGCCTGTCCTTAAACTACATTTCTGTTACAATTAAGATGGCAAGGTTTAGATCAGGGGTGAGGAACCTGCTGACTAAAGATTCCATCATTGCTAAATGTTGGCTGTGTAGGTTGGGGCTGATGAGAATTGGAGTTCAACGATGTTGGAACCTCAAGTTCTCCACACCTGATTTAGTTGCTAAAATGTTTGGTGAATCTATTTTAAACAATTATATTGACTAAAAAGGTGCCCTGAGGTCAACTTGAAAATTATTTGTAATAGCCATAGCTATTAACACTGCAGATAGAAAGTATCATCTTGCAAGAGGCATTCTCTCCTATGTGAAAAGGAAATGCCTCTTACAAAATTCTGCCAGCTTCAATACATGTGTACATCAGTCAAACCAAATTTCAGCATGCTTCCCTCTTAAGAACTGCTGTGGCTTTTTTCCTCTCATGGGAAAATGTACATCAATTGATGGGACAACCCTAATACATATACTCCATGTCAATGACTTGAGATGTTAGGAAGCTGCATGGATTCCTCCATGCTGGCCTCTGCACCACTAGTATGGGGTGGCTCCACTGTGGCAGAGGTCCCATGCTATCATACCCCCCAACATTTCTCCAATGAAATTAGGGAAGTCCCATTCCATAATTATATATATATATATTACTATTTATACCCCACACATCTTACTGTGTTGCTCCAGCCACTCTAGGCAGCTCCCAGCATATATAAAAAAACACAATAAAACATTAAACATTAAAAAACCCTTCCTTATACAGTAATACCTCTGCGAACGTCCGCCTCATCTAGCGTCCATTCCAGCAAACGTCCGCGGCAAACCCGGAAGCGCGCATGTGCAGACACGGCACTTTGCCCTGCGTCCTTTTCGGCTAGCGGCCGGGGCTCCAGAACAGAACCCAGTCGCAAAACAAGATAAGACTGTACAGGACTGCCTTCAAACAGCTCGAGGGTCAGATAACTCCATAACCTCCAATATTTCTCCAATGAAAATAGGGACATCCTAGGGGAAAGTGGGACATTCTGGGATCAAATCAGAAAACTGGGGTGGCTTCTCTAAATCAGGGACGTCCTTGGGAAATAGGGACTCTTGGAGGGTCTGTGCTATGCCCAAGTGGGCGCAAAAGCTCACGAAGCCCTAAAATAGGGCTTTCCATTATGGGGAGCCACCTGCTTTAGAGCCATTGGATCCAAAGCCCTGTGCATCCCCTGAGGTCCCCTGCCCCCACGATCTATGAGCTGCTCCAACTAGTATTTGGATGTGGTGGTGACAAGTAGACATCTATAGTGTTGCACTGTTAATCAATTAAACTATCAGGTAATAATAATCCCCTAAAATTTCTCCTTCATCCGGCAACCATAATCATTCTAATACAATTTCTTTGCAACAGAAGAGGAGCAGATGGCAGTTTAAGTGACAGCAAGGGGAGAGACTCAGGAGTTGGGCTGGTGCTGAAATTCATAATTCCAGACTTGGAAAATGCAGATTTGGGTAACTCCAATAGGAGACTAGTATTGTGAGCCCAAAAACGCAAATTTGGGTAACTACAATATGAGGCTGGTATTATGAGCCCCAAATTTCTTCTCCGGTTCAGATTTTAACCTGAGTCCAAGAAGACCTTCAGTTCTCCCTTCCATCCTATCACTCAGTACGCCAAGGCTGGAGAAAGGTTTTTCTCATCCCTTCTTTCTCTGATGCTATGGCTATGCACGCTACATGGCTTCACTACAAACTGTTATTTCCCCATTCCTGTGAGAGATCTAGATTTTTTAAGGGAGAAAAGCTATTTTCGGTCCATGTAAAATAATATTCCCCATGAATTGTTGTTCAGGCAGTTGTTTCTATTGGAATCCAGTTGACTTCAACACTGAAGCCATGTGGTCTGAAAACATCTTCAAAGATCTGGTATCCTCATGTATTTGGGGTTCCAATGGGAGGTGGGCCAAAGATTTGTCCTCAGTAATTGTCAGCTGAATTAAATAGAAAGTTTTATTGAACTAAAACCTGGATTTCTGGATTCCAGGAATACATTCCTACTTGGTTTTTAAGTAATTTTGGAACTTTTAGCATTTTCTTCTGCTGTGGTTTTGGTGTGGAAGATGAGGAATGGAATGTGTTGCGCAAGGGGCGCACCAGTTTTTCTCTACTTTTTGGTCAAGACTAGCCTTTCAGTGGCATGGAAATTTCTACAGAAAATCCACTTTTCTAATTCCATTTACCTGGCTGCTATATCTCTGCCATTTCCCCTCTTGCTTCAACTTCTTGCACCTTCTTCATAGATCACCGTACCCACTGAGGAATTAAGTAATGAGATATCATTACAACTTTGCAAAGTCAGTCAGATTCGTATCACAGATGGCAGCTAAGGGTCAGGATAAGTGAGGGCAACTGAAACAAACCTTTTTGCAAGGAGTACCCCCCAGAATTGAGACTTTCGTCACAGGCAGAAATACAGTCAAAAGCAGTTAATACTTTTAGCCCTAGTTAACGCAATAATTTTTCTACAAAACCCAGTTCCCTGCTGATTCCAGTATGGAACTTGAAGATACAGTGGTACCTCGGGTTATGAACTTAATTCGTCCTGGAGGTCCGTTCTTAACCTGAAACTGTTCTTAACCTGAGGTACCACTTTAGCTAATGGGGCTTCCTGCTGCCGCCGCACCGCCGGCTGGCAATTTCTGTTCTCATCCTGAAGCAAAGTTCTTAACCCGAGGTACTATTTCTGGGTTAGCGGAGTCTGTAACCTGAAGCATCTGTAACCCGAGGTACCACTGTAGAGGGGTGGGGTTGCATGTGATAGGAGATGGCTTTTGCCTGTTTCCACAGAAGAGATGCTCTCCATCTTCCAGAAACTTTCTCATTAACCTTTATAACTCTGTCCTATTGGGGAAACATGGGAGTTCAGATCATTTATTAAAGTTGAGCTCTCCCCTTTCTCCAAAAAGGGCAAGCTTTTGGAGAAAGGGCTTTTTAACCTCGTTCTCAGAAACAGTGGATAGCATGTTAAACTCTCAGTGCTGTACCAATTCAGATTGCAGCTATGGACTTACATGATCACATGCTTCTCCATACAATAAATAAATAAATGTAGTAGAAAAGTAGATCAAAAAGAGAACTTCTAGCTTAGCTTTTTTCCTGGCACTCTATTTTTCTAGGGATTTTTGCAGGGAGCTCTCTTCTTTTTTTTTGCATTCATCCATTTGAGCTCATATATACAGTCTCAAGAGGCATTGTCCTGGCAAAGTTTTACCACCTCATCTGTCATTTGTGGGGGTCAGACATTAGATTAGCAACATATCCTGTGTCTTTTCCCCCAAGATCAAGTGGTGTGCATCACAGCTGAGCAGGGTTCTGAATGTATGTTTAACTTATTTAAATCTAGCACTCTATAGACACTACACCTCAATAGCTCCTTTGTACTTACATTCCCTTACATTAAAGGACTCTGTCCTGCTCTGCCAACCAGGTAGCTTTCCTAAGTGCTATTAAAAGCACATTTTAGTCCAGAATGCATCACTTGTGAGCATTTACAATGGATGATAAAAAGCAAAGAACTTCATATTTTAAGTCTGTGATTTCTACAAGTGAAAAATGCAGAACCCTATTTGAACATACCTGGGGAAATCAGCCAATTGGTGATATCTGCCAGTGTCAAAATTAGTGACAGGGAGCCATCACTACCAAGCCTGGTCTTGCATGGTGCTGGGCTTGGAAAAAACAAATTCAGAAAAAATAAGCTGAGCCTGTTGTCTCCCTGATGATACCACTGAGAGCATGGCAGCTTCTGGTCCCTCCCTCAGCTTTCCAGTCATTCTCCCCCACTACCCACTTGCATTCTCATCTTTCTAGGGCTGCCGTATGTCTGGAATACGTCCATCAAAAATGGCATCCAGGTGGCATTTTGGGAAATCAGTCAATATGTCTAGGAAAACCCAGGCATATGGCAGTCCATATCAGAAATGTGGGTTTTTTTGGCAAATATTTTTTTCCAAAAAAAAGCTTTTCAGTTTTTTACACATGGCAACCCTACATCCTTCCATTTATGTTTGGTCAAGGGATTAAAGCATATATTGGACATTTAGGTTAGCACAATTAAAGAAGATTGAAGTGCTCTGTGGCCCTAGTGTAACAAATCCACTTAAAAAAAATATCAACAGACTTTCTGCAGTTAGGAAAGTGACAGGGAAGTACACTGAAATTGTGGGATGAAGGAACAATTAACACGAAGCTATATAAACACTGCACAAGCAAATCAGGAGGTCAACTGGGGAACTACAGGAGATGAACAAAACAAGGGGACTTTCTTTCATATTCACCTCTCTTACGCCTGGACCATTGAGAAATGCAATTTCCACAGTGCTATACACAGCATGGGGGAAACTAGATCTCCCACAGGAGTGGGGGAATAATGGTGCAGCCATGTTAGCGTGCAAAATAGCCATAGCATCCAAGAAAGAAGATAATACAAGTTTCAGCTGAAGGTTGTACAACTGAAGCCAACGGCTGATGTGATTCCCTATATAATTTACTAATTTGATAATCAGCTGCAAATTATATATCTTCTACTGAATTTATGGACAGAAAGAAAGGCAACAGCTACAATCTAAAAAGCACTTTGCATGTGGCCAAGATCTTAGATTTTTAACTTTTTTTAACAGCAGCTCTCCCCCTGGCCTGCCTCACCACTGCCCTATACAGTCACATACACTATACACTCCATGCTAAAACAATAAAGACTGCAGTGGATCCTTCAAGGTAAATAAATTTAGCCTGGTATTAGTGTTCATGCACCACAAGCCATTGTACTGATTGCATGAAATGTTTTCCTCAGTTGGCTGTAAACATTGAAGCTAAAAGACCTTGACTTGCAAAATGTACAGCCTGTGACATTTCTACGCAAATTCAAACATAGGCAAAATGAATACAGTAACCGTTCAAGGCAGAGAGGTTTCTGATCACGCAATCTCTCCTTGCTTTGCCGTGCTAACCTAACACCTAGATTGGGAGACAAAACTTTGAGCTTGTTTGGGCTCCTTGCTGTAACACGAGCTGATTTTGCAACTCCTTCTGGTGTCATAAGTGGTTTGCTACATTATCTGACCCTTCTGAGAATGCAGAGCTAGTCATTCAGTGTGACCATTGCGGCTGGGTCTGCCACTGTTTATAAAAATAGAGGACTAATTGAGCCCTAGAAAGCAAGATGCTTCTCCCGCCCTCCCTCCCTCCCTCCCTCCTCGCATGCCTTTCCCTTAAAAATCCTATTCTGATCTTTGGTCTCAAAGATCAAGCACAGGGGTCTTGGGGCCAGCAGCAATTACTAGTTTATAACATTGTGCCAGCACTGGGAGCTGTCCCTGTGCCCAGAGTTGGCTCAGCAGCTCACGTGGAAGCTGTTACATTGGCAGTAGGCCACTACCTCTGACCTGGAAGATCAGTATGACACAAGAGCCACATAGCCCACTTCTAAGTCCTCCAGGGTTCCATGGGATTTGCTCCCTAGAGAGTATGCTTATGCTTACGGATCTCAGTGGCAAATGTGTGTCACCAACACCCCCTTTATCAGGCAACCTAGGGCCATTTTGAGGGCAGTCATGTGCGTTTTCTTTTATTCATAGGGAATGGGCCTAAAAATTCACCTTGAATCTCTGCCTTTTTAAAACCCTGGTTCCTTTCAAGGTCACTCTGAATTCTCTCTGCTTTGGGTTGTGTTTCTAGTTCCCAGGCACTGTGTCTAAAACAACTCTGTGTTTCTTCATTCACTTGTAATGGGGAATCTAACATTTGCTAAAACTTTTCCCTTATTTTGGCCAGAGTGGATGAAGTTTGTAGGCACAGTAGTCCTTCCAGAGTGGATTATGCCTGTCAAATTGTGGATAAATTGATCCAAGTGGGGTTTTTTTGTGAGGGACATAAAAGGGATTCATTTTTGTCCATAATCCTGAGTGGGCGGGTCTGTCTTTCTTTTTGATGTGGCACTTCAGCATGGGAGGGAAAGACTCCTGAATCACTCTGATTCACCTTGTTATCCAGCCCACACAGAGAGCTGACACTCACCCCTAGTGCTTTCCTATAGTCAGGCCCAGCCCTACCACTAGGCAAAGTGAGGAACCCGCCTCAGGCAGCAGATGCTGGTGGGTAGAAGCAGCAGCCACCCAGAGTTCCTCCTGAGCTCTGCAGCCATTCCCTTGTGTTGCCACACAGCCTTTCCTGGCCTCTCTAGGTGTGGTGAAGAGTATTATCCCGTCCTTAGTGTGGAAGTAAGATTCAACCACCAGCACAGTTGGTTTCTGTGTGTGGAGTAGAGAAGTGTCACCACCTTGTCCTTCACCCCAGACAACACAATTTTAAGGGCTGGCACTTTCTGTGGTGGCTGTTGCCGATAAATCAGATTTATAGGATTTGGCCATGGCAAGGGTTTCAGCTTGAGCCATTACACCCAAAGGCAAGTAGAGTAAAACAATCCTAAGGCCAGCAAAGGAACAGATGGCACTCCTCAACCTTCCATGTTCAGAAAGTAGATCAGGCTAGCAAATGAATCTTGTTTCAAAACAGGAGAAGGAACAGGATTCTGCACCAAACAGGAGGATAGCAGTATAGCTTATGGGGTGCAGGGCAGGCTGGGTAGCCCACACAGCTCTGTCATCCATCACCTCACTGCTATGCCTCTCAGCCACCAGCATCGTGACCCTGTCTCTCTACCTAGCCAGAGCAGACAGCATTGGAGGCTGGTCTGCTAGGATGAATGGAGCTCTGCCTTACCAATCTTAGTCTGTCCTCTGTCAGCCCCCACCTCCTAATAATCAGTCCAGAGAGTGGCACTAGCAGTCAGATTCCTCTTCCTCCTCCATCTCTTTGCACTTGCAGAATACAGTAGGGAGGAGGATGGGGGCAAAACCAGAATTATTTGGCCCTGCCTATCATTGTCTCTTGTTCTACCTGCCGTTGACTCTGGTTGCATCTACTGTTGGCCTCCCTGCCAGTCCTAAGGGGCATCAGCCTCTGCTGATTGAGAGTGTTGGATAAGGAAACCTCTCTGAGATTGCACTCACAGCCTCCAGTGCCTTTAGCTGAAACTCTCCCTCTTCTAGCTAAAACTTTCAGCCAGAGCCCCACCCTCCATCAGAAAACCAGGAGACAAGTAAAACTCAATTTTAAGTCCTAGCTTCTCTCCAAACCTCCAGCTTCACTGCCTCCTGTTGGGCAGTCACAGGGTTGTTGTTTTTTGGAATTGTCTTTGTGACCCTGCAGAAATTGTCAGAATATAATTTCACAGTTACTTTGCTTTTGTTCTTTTTTTTAAAAAAAACAAGCAAGCAAGCAAACGTCAACCTCTTTCCCCTTCCCCTCTTTTTCTTTTTTTTAAAAATGAAAATCTCTTGTAGAGGCCAAATCTTGCGAAGACATCCAATGCAGCACCGGGAAGAAATGTTTGTGGGATTTAAAAGTGGGCAGAGGCCGGTGTGCCCTCTGCGACGAGCTCTGTCCCGAAAGCAAATCGGATGAATCTGTTTGTGCCAGCGATAACACCACTTATCCAAGCGAATGTGCTATGAAGGAGGCAGCGTGTTCACTGGGTGTGCTTTTGGAAGTAAAGCACCCAGGATCTTGCAACTGTAAGTGAGATTTTTAACCTTCCCAGGAACGGTTATCTTCTGAAGGCAAAACAGCCCCCAGTTTAGGGAAGACTGACACCCTTATTAAACGTGAAAGGGAACATGAGAGAGATCTTATGCAGGAAGATTTATATATTATACAGACATCTTGTGGTTCGTAAGGCATAACAGATAGCCAACAGCGGACATTTTGGGGAGCCTTTTCTCATTGTAGGAAAGGGGTCTGCTTAACATCAGAGGGCTGCCTTTAAATGCATCTTTCGGGCGATTTCCTGCCCTCTCTTAATATCGTTTGCTTCAGTGTGCTTTGCTGTTTGCTTTATTAACACTTGGCTACAATCTAATCGCACCCTCCCTCCCCACTCCCTCCCGCGACCCCCCTAGCTTAACACTTAACCACGTGGGCTGCTGTCTCCTTGCAGTTGCCTCTGAATGAAGGACTCAAAAAAATAAAAATAAAAAAGCAGTTTAAAAAACCTAGAACACAAGAGCACTTTTTATCTAATTTCAGGAATCTGCCAATAAAACCTGAGCCATTGAGTCTTCAGAACTTGCTGCAGTTATGACTTCATAGATTATGTAACACACACACACATGCACACAAAAACTTTATTGCGTAACAGCAGATGCCAAAGCGCATCTCACTACAAGCCACGCTTAAAAAAACAAAACAAAAAAAGAGTAAAAATGCAACTCTCTATCACGGCTATGCAGGGGGCTTTGAAAACATGCTCTGAGCTGCTTCTGCGCTGTTGTTGTCCGTGTTTAAACAACAGCTCCCCTGTATTCTCCTATCTAGCCATTAATGAAGATCTTGACGAAGACGAAGAAGACGACGACCAGGACTACAGCTTATCTTCCAATCAGTGGTAAAACTTCCATCACTTTTGGAACAGCCATTGGGCAAGAAATACAATGTCCATACTGTACATAAATGTATGCTTATTTATTTGGGGAAGAAAAAAGTATACATATAGTTGAATCTTGTAGACATTTATTTATACTGTGTCATGTTTTATAATTTATACATAAAAAAATGTCCGATTGACTGTACACCTTTTTTTTTTTTGGAAGAAATTTAATCGTTATGGGATGAACAGTGTTATTTATTGTGAGGTCTCTTGCCTGTATAGTAAAGCTTCTTCTTTTTTTCTTGTAAACTATAAATCCATTCCTTAGAGCTTATCCCCCCCATCCCCGTCACAACTCTTCATAGCCTTGTTTCTGCCAGTGTTAACTCTTTTCCACTTTAACAAAACTTTGCATGTCAGTTTCCTGTTACATTTTTATTTATTGCATTTCCTTGCCGGTTCTGTACATACATCCACAATCCCTCGGGTATTTGTTTACAAGGAATCTTGACTGACCAAAAGGCGCTGTAAACTGACTTAACTATAGATTCGGGGTGCAATGAGGCAGTCTTTAAGGAAACCTCTTCCCCTTGGTTATCCCTTGGTTATGTTCTTCTGATTGATTCATGTTATTGAGGTGATCTCAGTGTACTGGACATTTCTACTGTACTATGAGAATCCAAACCCAAAGATCGGATTATGAAGGCCGTTAATAGCTATATGGCTAAATGTAATGAGAGCATAATTTTTTATTGGGGAAAAAAATACATTGTCACATGCATCAACGTTTTATTTGATGTTTCCTGTAAGATAGTCCTGCAGTTCCACTATTAAAAGTCCTTTTCATTTCTCATTCAAAGTGTTCACAGAATATTATATCAAAGCTTTATCAGTTCAAGTTTCTTGCTTTTCATAATACTTTTTTTTTCTGAGGCAATTTTATATTTTCAAACATGGCGAGTTAAATATAAATTCATTTAAATATATAGTTTTGTACTTTTCTACCATGTAAATGTGCAATGTATATAAAAGTTATAATGTGTATTTGTAAATAAATTATGAGTGAAAAAAATAAAAAAATGGATTTCTTTTCCCTATAATACATTGGCTTCAGTTATTGGTTGCTTAATGTGGTTCTTCCCCACCACCACCAAGGCTTTTTGAATGTGGAGGGAGTAAGTTTCAGAGCTGGCTTCCCAACTTGGTACCCTTCAGGTGTTGAACTACAATTCCCATCATCCCTCACCATTAGCTTTGCTGGCTGGGAGGGATGGGTGTTGCAGTCCGAAACAGCTGGAGGGCACCAAGTTTGCAAATGCAGGTTGTTATTGCATTGATATTGTCTGAAGGCCTGTCAACTTAAAACTAAACACGTATAGCCCTGGGCAGCGTCTGAATGGAAGACCATGAGGTTAATAATAATAATAATTTATTATTTATACCCCGCCCATCTGGCTGAGTTTCCCCAGCCACTCTGGGCAGCTCCCAATTGAGTATTAAAAACAATACAGCATTAAAATCCCTTATATGCTACTTTGAGTTCCATCATGGAAGCAAATTTGTACTTTTCTTTGGGTGTGAAAAAAATATCCCAATCTAGTGCTGGATGAACTCCAAGAGTTGGTGCTGACAGGGTTTCAAAATGGCTGCTTGCCTCATCACATGTGGTGAGCAGGAATAAGCGTCACATGATTGGGAAGGGAAGCATTTATATGCTGGGAAACTGGTGGTGGTGGTTTTCTTTCAGATGAACCAAATAGAAGTGGACTAGTAAAATAATTTGTGGGCTAAGTAATTTTTGCAGTATTGGCTGGTGTGGAAGGGTGGAGGCACCCTCCAAACATCAGTGTCGCTGCAGATAACCTGGATGGGGATTGGGCAGGTCTATGGTGGAGGCAATCCAGCACTCCCACCTGAGTGAGCCACCTCCCAAAATGTTTACAACCCCACTGCTCTGCCCTCTCAAGTTAAGTTCCATACCACTACACTGGCCACTAGTGGTCTTCTGAAGACTTATTTGCAGCACTGCTTTAAACCTTATATTCAAATGGTGAATTTACTACTCCCACCCATATCACTATGTGATTTGGGGCCACATTGGTGATGATCAGTAGCAGAGAGCAAAGGGGGAGGGAATCACTGTGTGATGGTACGAATTCACATAGTGGATTCCAGTAGATCATTAGAAATTGCCATGAGATTGCAGGCCTCTGGCAAAATGCCTAGCATAGGACTGGAGAACCTGCATCCCTCCAGAGATGTTGCTGTTCACCCCTGACTATTGGCTGAACTGACTGTGGACAGAGGTTGTAGGATGAGAGTTGAGGTCCAACAACGCAGGAACCATTGGTTTCCCATTTTTACAGCTCTGAGCCATAGTAAACCTGAAGAAATGAAATCTGAACTTTAGTTCACTGGGGGATGTACAGTGGTGGAGGAACCCTCTCCAGCAACCAGGATGGCGCAGCGCATACAGACTGCGCATGTGCAGCATCCCATGTGTGCGCACTCCATATGGAATGCCGCACATGCACAGTCCGTATGGGTTGCCACTCGTGCACGGCAGCATCCCATATGGACTGCACATGTGTAGCGACCGTATGGGATACCGCACATGCGCAGTCCACTGCATGTGAGAGCAGCAGCCCGTACGGATGCCTGTACGGATGGTGTGTGAGTGGCACCCATACGGACTGCGGGCTCCCTTGCTCGCTCTACAGCTGAGGGGAGGCAGGGGCCATCCCAGAGTGGCACCCGGTGCGGCCCATCCCCTCCACACACAACCTTCCTACACCACTGGGGATGCAAAAGGAACACGGTTTGTGGCAATATTGACATTTCAAAAGTGATCTATTAGAGTTATGGGAAAGTGGTAAACAAGCACAGGTCAAATAATTTTACCTGCTATTATTTATTCAACCACGATTGAGTAAAAGGGTTGTTCCACACAGAATAAACGTTCCATTCTGGTGCAAAGTCACATTTAGATTCTAGAAAATTGTACTCTAACTTACTTCCAACGTCTCATATTGAGGCACCTGAGAGCCAGTGTGCAGCAGTGTTTAGAATGTTAAACTAGAACGTCAGAGATCCAGGTTCAAATCCTTACTCAGCCACAAAGCTCATGGGGTGAACCTTTGCCCAGTCACGTTCTCTCAGTCAAACTCAACTCACAGGGTTGTTGTGAGAATAAAATGTGGGTTATACAATGCCCTCAACTTCTCGAAGGAAGGCTGAAATATTGTAATAAATATTGCAACAGTGACAGCGTTTGTTCCTCTTTATGTCATTAAGAGCTTAGTCCAGTTTCAAGAATCCTTCCGGGGACTCTTTCTTTATCCTGTAAAACCATACAATGTCAATATAACTATGTATTTTGCCTGCATACAATAAAGCTTTTATTGGTGGACACTGGGATTGTGAAGTTTTAATCGCGTATTAACAGGTCTACTTGCTGTGGAATTAATTCTATGCAAACCTAAAATGATAGCTGGATTTATTTATACTTGGTGGTCTACACAAAAATATGTGAATAGACACCACTGGGCTGTATCAAACACTGTCACTCAGCTGGCAATAAGACTTCCATCAGTAGAAGCCTCTGGAACACTCTGGTGCAATGAGCAAAATGCCAGCAAAACCCTTATCAAATAAAGAATGCCTAACTTCTGGGGAACTCCAGAAGGGTAGTCAGATTAGTCTGGTACAGCAAAAACAATTTAGTCTTCTGAAGCACCTTCAAGGTCTATTTTGGCACAAGCTTCAGGGGGAAAGTATCAGCTTTATCGGATGCATGAACTGTTATCCTCACTTGGCAGACACAGATAGGGAAACTAATTTTGTAAACAGTGAGGCCAAAAGGCCATGAAATGCGAGAGGTCCAGGAGATCTGTGACGTTTGTATTTAGAACTGTAGAGCTGGAAGGAACCCCGAAGGTCATCTAGCCATAGCTGCCAACGTTTCCCCTTTTTTAAGGGAAATTCCCTTATTCCGAATAGGATTCCTCGCAAGAAAAGGGAAAAGTTGACAGCTATGCAAGTATGATTTACATAACAAGTGATATTGGAGTCATGTATAAAATCAACAGAAATAGCTTCTATGGATCTAAGACTAAGACTTATTCAGCAGAAAATAATATTCAGAGTCCATTGGACTCCAGCAAAACTTTACCAGAAGAAAATAACAAATGCAGACAACTGCTGGAGATGTGGAAGTAAAAATGCAAACTTAGTACATATGATGATTGGCTGCCCGATGATAAGATCATTTTGGTGCGAGGTGAGGATATATATAGCAAGAGTGGTTTTTAAAAAAAATGTTATTTAGGGAATTTGAATTTAATTCTAAATTATATACCAGAAACGTGGGAGATTACAAGGGGTTTAAAAAAATGGATGTACCGTGCCATATTAGAAACAAAAAAACTTGTTCTGATGAATTGGAAGAGCCGCAAAAAGATCCCATTGGGCACATGGATTGACAATATGGACAGACTAGTTACATATGAACGAATTGCGTATTGATGCAAATTAAGAATGGATAAATATGAAGAAATCTGGAAGGATTACTTAAGAGATAAGGTGGAAAGTGGTGGGAAGTAGGGGGAGGAGAGGTGGGGAAATACTGTTAAAAAGGTGTCGTTATACGTATATCAGTACTCAAATCTGAATTGTTAAATTGTGTTATTGTGGTTTTTGTTGTATGTGTTTTTTGTGGTTGCTGTTTGTATTGAAAAAATGATTAAATAAATTTAAAAAACACACACAAAAACAGCTATGCATCTAGCCCAACTCCCCCCTGCAAGGTAGGAATCTCAGCTAAAGCATCCCTGACAGGTGGCCATCCAATCTCTGCTTAAAAATCTCTGCGGAAGGGCAGTCCAAGGCAATCCAAGAGAGACCTTTCCACTGTCAAACAGCTCTTACTGTCAGAAAGTTCTTCCTGATGTTTAGTCGGAATCTCCTTTCCTGTATCTTGAAGCCATTGGTTCAGGCCCTGCCCTCCAGAGCAGTTCTATAATGGTAACAGTTGACTTTTTAGGGAGTTCCACACAAGGGTCATTGTGAAGGCCTTGTTTTGTGCTCTTTGGTATAATGATAGAAAACAGAGCAAGACGTCTTGGGTAGATTTGAAAGACCATGAAGGCACATATGGGAAGAGGAACTCTTGAAGATAGGCAGGAACCAGGCCATCTGAGTCTTTAATGGTAAGACCTAACACTTGAATTGGCCCTAGAAGCAAACAGGCAGCCAATCTTAGCAGGACTATGATTTCTCTTCTGTAAAAGAGCAGCTGGTTTCTGCAATAATCAAAGCATTCCTAGCCGTCTCTAAAGGCAGCCCCGCGTAAAGTGCATTACAGCAATCCACAGGAGATTATCAATGCATGCAGAATGGATGCCAGCTCGTGATCTGAGAGGATCATAATACAAATCAAAGGTGGTAATCGGCCATCCTGGCTACTTCTGCTACTAGTGTATCTAGCAGCAGAGCAAGATACCAGGACTGTAATTCTGACACTTTAGAGGCAGCGCAAGTTGAAATTTCTCAGGAAGCATTTTTCAGAGTTCACATTCTCACCCCTCTTCCCTAGAAACAAGGCCATTTTGCAGAAACTGGTTGTGGTGCCTGCCACACACACGCTGAAATGGGATACAATTTGCAGACATGGTAGCCCTTCCTAAGGGAATAAATCCTGCCAAATTTCAGAAGGATAGTGGCGGTGCTTTCCTTTAAGGGCAGCCTTTGTAGCCTTGGAGTGGATAAAAAGGATTCACTTAATCTCCCCAAGTGATCTGTGGGCAATTGGTCTGCAAATACCAGACATAGGAGAGGTGCCTTGAGGAAAGAAACATGCCAAATTACAGACAAATAGGTCAGGGTGTGTGCTGTGCTAGATGTCTTTAAAAGTGTGTGTGTGTGCGTGCACGTGTGTGTGTGTGTGTGTGTGTGTGTACCTTCTATAACTTTTTAATTTTGGCAGAATTAGATCAAATTTTCAGGCAAGTCCAATGACACCTTTAATGTTTGGTTTTTTAAAACAACAACAACAACAACAACAACCAGTTGGTTGGAATATAGCAGGCATGCAAGAGGTGCCCCTAGATAAGAAACCTGACAACTGCAAACAAATGGGTCCAGCAGTCTTAGCACTGACTACCATCATAGTTGATTTTCAGAGAGAGGCAAAACTAAAATCTATTGGTTTTCCTTTCTGAAAATACTGGGATTGGAGTGTCTGGGTAAAATCATCTCTCCTGATTACAAGCTTGACCTGACAGTCACAATCTCCCCTACAATCTCCCTTTTGCCCTATCTCCCCTTTCCCCCTCTATTCTGATGTTTTCCTTATAAGGTAAGGTTAGAGAAATGAGTTCCACTTTTAGCAGACACTTGTCTGTAGGGGCATCTGATTCATTCAAGCACTGCAAGGTGCTTAGCAGAGATTCCTAGTTTGAGTTGGGGTGCCTTGTACTGAGTCCACTTCATCTCAGACAAGTCCTGATTTGCTCCAAAGCACCCTGCTTCGGCTCAGGATTTAGGCTTCCTCCAAAGCTACTTCAATTCATATGTATCTATAAGGTTGACATCTGTCTGTCTCAGAAGACAATGGAAGAGTGTGCCTTTGAGGGTGAAGTCAAACCGTTGGAGAGTTACAGCGCCTGCTGCTGCTGTAGAGACCAATATGGGAGAGACATGTTTTGTTGCAGCTGGAGCAGATGAAGGCATCCAGTTGTGCTGCTGCAGGTGTACCATGGCATTTCTTCTTTCTGCACTTCCCCTAGCTGTCATTCCTCCTCTGGTTACTGCTGTGCATACATAACCTGACATATCTATTGTCAGGAGCTCGTCCTACTCTCGAGTAGGACCCTGGCAGAGACACATGCCCGACTGGCATGTTCTCTCTCTCCTGGTCTTTTGTTTGGGAGCTTCAAAAGCTTTCTTCAGCCCAAACATCACAGTGTCCGATGCCAACAGACACTGGCACACTTAGGGATCTGCAGAGTGTTCACAGTTTGCGTAACAGACCTCAGCAACTCGGCATTTTGGCTAATCTACTTTATTTACATATAAACACACACAGAGCACTGCAACATGGCTTCCTCCTTCTCTCTAGCATCAGACAGCAAAGAGAAAAAGGACAAAGGACAATAGTCGCACTTCATAGAACACAGTAACACAAACATCCTGTCTCCGTCACTTCCCACTCTGTGGAGTCAAAATATAAACTGTCATGTGACAGACAAAGATCCCATGACTGCAATCATGGAGCAGGAATTCTAACATCTGTATCTATATCTCCAAATTATTGTTCATTCCATTTATATGAGGCAAAGCAGTACTCATCCGATTTTACCTTCTGCTACTGGTCCTGATGCAGACATGGAATTCTGGTCTAGAAATGGAACCACTAAACAATTATGTCTCGTACACCCAACTTCTTCAGCCAGCTCACAAAGTTTTGATGATCAGTTGTGTCAAAAGATGCTGAGAGATCCAAAAGCTCTAACAGAATCGCACTTCCTCTGTCAGGCTCTACATTAGGGTTGGGCAACCTGTAGCCTTCCAGGTGTTGCTGCACTACAACTTGTATCATCTCTGACCATTGGTTATGCTGGCTGGAACTGATGTGAGTTGGCATCCCCCAACATCTGGAGGGGCACTGGTTTTCCATTTCTGCTCTAGATGCAGATTATTCATTCCAAACTGCTGCAATGGGTTATATCAGTTGTCCACCCCCCACCCATGCGCCCCTTCATCCCTCCAGAGAGTTGGGGGAATCCCTAGAACAGATGGGGGAATGCAGCAGGAGAGGGAGGAGAAGTTCTGTTGCACATGTGGAAGACCTTGCGTGAATGGGGATACAACACTATGTGTCCAGTTTGAGACTGATCGCTCATCCACATTCTGCTTGTCCCGTACTTTCTAGGCATCGGTCCAAGAGTTTTGTTTGCCCTGCTGCTTTCTCCAAGAAAACCCAAATGGGTTTTATACAGATTGATGTTTATTCCGATTCAGGGGTCAGCCATCCTCACACTCTTATCACCACTTCTCTCTTGGCATTTTTGTGCCAATGACAAGTTGCAGAATGCATCTCACAAAATGGCCCCATGGAGACCCATGTCACATAGGCAGGCGTAGCTGGTGAAAGGTTCCCAAGAAGAGAACAGAAGAAGAGATAGGCCAGCATCTGATACATGAAGAAAGCCACAGCCTTTGAGACAGTAAATGGACCTATGATGGGGTTGACATATTTTGAAGAGCAAAAAAGAAGACACATTTGCCGACTTCTGCCTTTAACTACAGACTGCTTACGATGACTCTCCTTTTACATACAGTGGTACCTCTGGTTGCGAACGGGATCCGTTCTGGAGGCTCTTTCGCAACCTGAAAACAGCACAACCTGAAGCGCCATATCTGCCCAGGTGCGTGGCGCGATTTGGTGCTTGTGCACATGTGTGAAGCACAATTTAGCGCTTCTGTTCCGGCGAAACCCGGAAGTAACCTTTTCCGGTACTTCTGGGTCGCAGTGGGATGCAACCTGAAAAGACATAACCTGAAGCATCTGTAACATGAGGTATGACTGTATCCTTGAAAAAGAGGACATGTGTCATATGAAAGCACAGTCACTTGACCCATTGTCTCTAGCCCCTTTTGTGGACCAACAAACGAACACGTTACCCTGAAACTATGCTTGATGGAGCTTCATTTTTATATGGAAAATGAGAAACCAAAAGAAGTTCTATTTATCATCTCTTCTTCCACCTCCCCCTGCCAAATAACTTGTAATTATATTTCATACTACTACAACCAAAAAAAACCAAAGTATTCCATAATCAGAGCAGCAATTAAGTTACATAGTAATTGGTAGGTGATGTGAAGCTTAGAATGGGTGAGCCCCATTATGAAATCAAGTCTGCCATATGTTTAAGAGATACCAGTCTGTTTCAGAAATGCTTGGAATGTGTGAGACATTTATTCCTATGGGATACTAACTGAATGCATAAGCAAGACAGATTAAAGGAAGTAACAAAGCTGCAGATGAATTGAATATGAGGTGTCCGTGTTAATGCGCATAAATGTATTAACCTGCCAACTGTTCCATGCTGAATTCATATTCATACCGTGATTGTGTGAATTTTGCTGGGAAAATCAAGGGGAGTAATTGGATGCAGGAGTGCTGTGCTTCAGTTATATGCTATTCTGAAATAAACTGACTTGTTAAATTCAGTTTGCTGTATGGCACATAGAGGTATTTACAGAATACTTTGCAACAGGGAGTGTAAAAAGATACAATTCCACAGGAAAGGGCAACTAAGAGCTTTGTGGCACCTTCAAAGGGCACTTACACAGCAGTATGAGCTTGGTAGCTAAAAGCCACAGACTTATATGAAAGTTCGTGCCGCACACACAAAAATGTTAGCCTTCAACCTCTTTTCTGCAGGATTTGCACCTTTAAAATTTCCTGTTTCAAAACAACATTCCCTCCACAACAATTCTCCACTCCTGTGAGAATCAATATGATATTTATTCATAAAAAAATATTATTATACTGCCAGCTCATATTAAATATGAAGGGGTACAATAAATCATAAAGCAATGCAAAACATGAACACATGTACTTAGAATAACTTTCTGCATACAGGGAAGGAACTGAGCAGAGGAGCAAGCTGAATTTTCACTGTCCTGGCAGGCTCTGAATGTGCCTGTCTGAGCCGGGGGGAGACTGTGTAGACTTAATGAGGGAAAATTGAAGGACCCCCTAGATCAGCCTACGCCAACCTGCTGCCCTCCAGATGTTTTGGACTGTTGGTAGGTCCAAAGCCAATCATGTGGTGGAGCCTTGTTCGTGGTCTCCCATGGACCAGAAGTGCAACTCATGTCAAGGAGGAGCTGTGCCTTCAGTACAGTCGGCCCAACTCTATAGAACTCTCTCCCAGTAGAAATCAGCCCGGGACCATCCCTGCTACATTTTGGATGCCTGGTTAAAGCCATTTTATTCCAGGGCACCTTTGCACCACAAATGCTGCACCGGTGTTTTAATCTTCTGGAGTTTAATTTATAGTTTTCATTTTGTATATTTTCTGTATGTATTTTTGAGCCGCTTTGGGACCAAGATGGTGAAAAGAGGGTTATGCATTTTAAAAATAAAAAAGAATAAATTAAAAACAAACCTGCACCACCCCAATCCCAGCACAGAGAGGTGAGGACTTTGCTGCCCTCAGCATCCCAGCAGCTTTCCACTTTGTAATTTTGAAAAGAACAAAGCCACGCCACGATGTCGTATCATTCCCAGAGGCATTATTTTGTGCGGTGGGGGCAGGTGATGGCAGCCCCTATTGGCCAATTACAGGTGAAGATAGGGAGGAGGAGGAACATGTTTTGGGGATGTGAGCTGGTGATGAATGTTGTTAAGAACAAAGGGAGCTGCCTCATACTGAGTTGGATCACAGGTCAGTATTGACTACACTGGGGGGCAGAAATTCTCCAGGATTTCAGACAGGTACCACTCCCAGCCCTATAGAGAGATGCCAAGGATTAAACCTGGGACCTGCTGCATGCAAAGCAACTTCTCTTGCAATGAGCAATTTGAGAAAATACAGCAGACAGACGGGGATGCGGGTGGCACTGTGGGTTAAACCACAGAGCCTAGGGCTTGCTGATCAGAAGGTCGGCGGTTCAAATCCCTGCGATGGGGTGAGCTCCTGTTGTTTGGTCCCAGCTCCTGCCAACCTAGCAGTTCGAAAGCACGTCAAAGTGCAAGTAGATAAATAGGTACCACTCCAGCAGGAAGGTAAACGGCGTTTCCGTGTACTGCTCTGCTTCACCAGAAGCGGCTTAGTCATGCTGGCCACATGACCTGGAAAACCTCTCTGTGGACGAACACTGGCTCCCTCGGCCTATAGAGTGAGATGAGCACGCAACCCCAGAGTCATCCACGACTAGACCTAACGGTCAGGGGTCCCTTTACCTTTACAGCAGACAGACAGGTAAGTTTTCCAAAGTCTTGGATTGGCTCAGAAAAATTGTTTGGATGTTTTATTTCCCCAGAAGAGTTCAGATAATATCAGAGTTAATCCGAGGCAACTTTGGGAGAGCTTGCCCATTTCAAAAGCGAACTGAAACATGTTATTCAATCAAAATACCCATGTCCAGCATTAAGCTGGGGCTGGGTTTCCAGTTTTATAGTTGTCTAAATATATTCAAACTTTGGTCAATACTTGATGTTACAGATATCCCAAGCATTTGGGGGTTGGGAAAGAGAGAGAAAGGGAGTGAAGTGTAAACGGGATCTTGCATATTTCAGATGACTGATGTTCATGCTGGCAGTCCTGGGAAATCTACACCTCTTAGCTCTTATTTTGGAAAGCTTTGGCTGAAAAGGCTTCAGGTCCCATGAGACTGATATGTAGATGAGACATTAAGAAAGACTAGAATGCCTTGTTATTACCTCCCCACATGCGACTAACCAGCACAATGGCCTGGGAATACCATTCATTCACCAGTTTGGGTTGCTATTGAATTCATCCTCTTGTTCCAGGTCTTCACATTGAAAAGCCATCACAGCAGAACCTTGTGGGCATTCAAGGAGAAGGAAATCCGGACACTGAAGTGCTAATTGTGATGGAAGATTCTGAATCCAGGGAACTGACGGACAAATCAAAATGAAGTTAGGATCCAAATCAGTGGTGTCCGTCTCCCCCCCCCATCCCTGTACTCACGCACACACATTTCCTGTCTCATTTTAGAGACTTTAAAAAGAATAGATCGTGTCAAAGGAAACTGTGACGAGGCAGAACACAGAGCAGGAAACATGTTGCTAATTTTAATACTGTCATTCTTAAATACATAGCAACAAGTCTATGAGAACTGAATCCTTATTTCAGAGACATCGGTTACATTGTTAAATTGACAATGATTAAATGTTAAATTGTCAACTTTTGCTGTTAATTCTACTTCATCCATTAGATATAATTAAGAAATATGGTTTTGCTGATGATGCTTTGAATGTATTGTTGGCAGAACTTTACATGGTTGCATGGCATCGTGTTTCAGCAATAGGAAATCCATTTTCCTCCCAAATGCAATTTTGTAAACCGTGACCACCTTCTTCTTCTTCTCCTCCTCCTCCTCCTCCTCCTCCTCCTCCTCATCTTCCTCTTCCTCTTCCTCCTCCTCATCTTCCTCCTCTTCTTCACTATTGTACTCTGAGCTTTGCATATTATCCATTTTAAAAAGAATGTGTTCATGAGCATTCCCCAATCTGGTGCCCGCCAGCTATTTTGGGCTACATTCTCAGAACCTCAAGCCAGGATGGCCATTGGACATGAGGAATTTAAAGGATGGGTAGACCAAGCTGCCCAGCACTGCTTGGATTATTGCCAATACAACAGAAGGACCAACCAGTGGACAGTTTGTCTGGGGTGCTCTCAAAAGTGAAGCTGGTCCTGGATCAAGATGCATGGAGGCCAAGACGTACATGAACACAACATGTGAGACTGCAGGATATGTTTACTACTTGCATCAGGGATAAGGAACTGTGGACCTCTAGCTGTTGAACGACAACAATTCCCATCATTGCTGACTATTGACCATGCTGGCTAGGACTGATGGAAACTGGAGTCCAACAATATATGGAAAGACATAGGTTCTTCACCCCACATTCACATGTTATGGCAAGGAGGAGAAGTGCCTTGAATTAAAATCCCCATGCTTTAAATTAAAAACCCCATCCCCAGTATAGTGCATGCCTGAATGGGTATTTTGACTCCAGTTCCCATCAATCCCAACAAGCAAAGCCAAGGGTCAGGGATGGTTGGAATTGTAGCTCAGAGATATATAGAAGGCACCAGGTTGGGGCAGACTCCCTTAAACCAAAGCTTAGTATTTCAAAAAATATTCCACAGATATTTTAATGTAGCATGTGCATACATGAAAATCATACTACGACTGCTGTGCCATGTGCCCTGCTGAGAGTTTGATTAGACTCTGTGTACTGGCGTTTCCAGACAGGGCTGAGAAAGACCCTTGTCTGAAACCCTAGACAGCTGCTGTCCATTTCATGACAGCTTCTGTCAATCCTGTAACTCTTTTCTGGGAATTGGTCCCACAGAGTAAATATGCATAGGATTGCACTGGACTTTGCCATTCCAGGACCACAAGATGGCTGTGTCCACACCATACATTTAAAGCACTACGATACCACTTTAAACACTCATGGCTTCCCCCAAAGAATCCTAAGAGCTGCTGTTTGCTAAGGGTACTGAGAGTTGTTAAGACCCTATTTCCCTCCCAAAGTTCTCTGAAACGGGATTGGATGCTAAGCCACTCTAGGAATTGTACATAAAGGGTAAAGGGACCCCTGACCGTTAGGTCCAGTCGTGACCGACTCTGGGGTTGTGGGCTCGTCTCGCTTTATTGGCCGAGGGAGCCGGCATACAGCTGTGGCCAGCATACATGTGGCCGGCATGACTAAGCCACTTCTGGCGAACCAGAGCAGCGCACGGTAACGCCGTTTACCTTCCCGCCGGAGTGGTACCTATTTATCTACTTGCACTTTGACGTGCTTTTGAACTGCTAGGTTGGCAGGAGCTAGGACCAAACAACAGCAGCTCACCCCGTCACAGGGATTCGAACCACCAACCTTCTGATTGGCAAGCCCTAGGCTCTGTGGTTTAACCCACAGCGCCACCCGTGTTGTGAACATAGCTAGTGTCTAAATAGGAGCTTGTAGTTTTTCTTTAAGTAGGGTACCTTATTCTGGGAATCTGTTCCTGTTGCGTTTTATACAGCTCCACTGCTTTCTATCTAAATCTTAGCCTATGCTTTTTTTGTTTTTCTGTTTTGGTAAATGATTAAAAGTATGTGGAATGAGAAATTTTAAAGGGGATTATACTTGTATCTCTTTTGGACTAGAAAACTTTAAACTGAATGTGTCATTAACATGTATATTTCTATAGTTCCGATATTGCCTAGTTCTGTTGCTTTCTCTAGTTAAGTATTATAAAAGAGTATGTGAAACAAGTTTTAGATTAATAAGAATTACCAGAACTACTTGGAGATATAAAAAAGATGTATATAAAATAATGAAATTCTAATCTATTTAGCTTGATGCAAATTAAACCACTAATATTACATTGGTTGCAAATCAGCTCAGCTGTTCAAGAAAAATTAAAGCTTCTCTTATCAGATTGTCTAGTTCTCTTCCAAAGATTTGAATAAAAATCGGGACTTCCGGAGGCGGCGCAAAACCGTGATGGCGGACCTCTTCGAGCTCTGAAGAGGGGCACCGCAGAAAAGGGTTGCTCGCGACGGCGCAGCGGCAACCCATCAAGATAAACCACGGGCAGAGTGAGTCCGTGGCCGTGGGACCCGGCGGGCACCTGGAGCGACCCCGAAATCACAAAAGGAACCCCGTAAGGGGCTCCGGAGTGAAGGAGGGGGAGCGGTGCTGTGGGTTCATCGCTCTTTCTGCGGAGGCGAAGCCGCGCGGCTGTCACGGATGAGCGCTGACCTTTCTTCCAAGAAACATCGGGCTGAAACATCAAACCCGTGAGTAAGGACCTAAGACTTTACAAACTAAATCGGAAAATTTGGCTAAAAACGGGAGACGAGAAAGAGGAAGTCCGTCTTCCGACACTGCTTTCAAGATCAAAGCAGACGGTCTAAAGAGCGGAAAGCGCTGTGAACAGGGAAGCTTTGAAGCTTTAAATCGGGACTTTCGTGCACATTTGAATTTTATTTTTAAAGAATAAATACAGCATAAAATTGACCTGGAGCGGACACCCCAAGGGCAAGGGAAGACTCTAACCCCAAATTCCCGGGTGGCCGGGTAAAGTTGTTTAAACTGCGGAACTGTTGCAAGCTTCCAGATACTTTTGTAACTTTTGAGCTCATCTAGCTGAAGTGGATACAATTGCAGGCACCTTGCTGGAACTTTGTTATATGTTGAAAAGGGCTCTGCAGGACTTTTTTTTTTTTAGCGTGCTGGAACTAATTTGCTTTTAAAATTGTTTTTAAAGTTGGAACAAAGAGACTTTAATTGTGGAAAGTTACCTTCTTCTTACTAAAACTTTGGTGGCACTCCCCCTAGAGGACATTGGGAATACAGAGGCCTGGGAAAGTTTTTTTTGTTTACCTTCTCTCAATAGACTGTTTTTAATTCTGGACTTGCCTTTCCCATGGGATTACAACACTTGACCTTGAACGTTGACTGATGAGTGGCACAGGAAAGACAAGAGCAGCCAAAGCTAAGGAAGCTAAGGAGAAAGAGAAAGCAAAAAAGCAAGCACAGCTTTTGCAAACAACTTTAACTCAGGGACGTAGATTATCAGTTCCAGCTGTGCTTGCGACACAAAAAGTAGAAACCGAAAAGCCTGAAAAATCTGAAGAGGAAGATATGGCAGCAGGAGGAGCTGAGGCAGTACTGAAACAAGTTTTGGAACAACTGTCAGCAATAAATCAAAAAATTGATAACCAATTAACAAAAATTGACCAAGCAACATCCTCGATTCAGAAATTGACAGATCAGGTTTCCCAACATACTCAAGCAATTGAAAAATTGCAAGGAGCAACAGAAGAGAATCGTAAACTGGCAGGGGAAGCCGTTCAAATTGCAACATCAGCTAAAAAAGAAGTCGAGGAAGTTAAAGCGGAAGTCAAGCCTCTTCATAAACAGATAGGGGACCAACAAACCTATCTCTCGTTGGTGGAATTGAAAAATCGCGAGACCAACCTTAGACTAAGGGCAGTCCCAGAAATTGAACAAGAAGATTTGAAAGGACTTTTGACAACAGAGTTTACAAAGTTCTGGGACTTAAAAGAAGAAATTGATTTTAAAATTGTATCGGCTTTTCGGTTGGGAAGATTAGTAAGAAAAGATAGATCCAGAGACTGCTTAATAGCTTTGAGATCAAGGGAGGAGAGAGACAAAATACTAGGCCTACACTTCAAAAACTCAATTGTGATACAAGAGAAAAGGGTGGAAATTTATCGAGATATTCCTAAACAGTTACTGGACTTGAGAGCCACCTACTCAGATTTGGCTAAGTTACTGAGACTCAACACAATTCCTTATAGGTGGGAGTTCCCACAAGGGCTATCATTCACTTACAAACAGAAGAAGGTTAAAATAAGATCACCAGAGGACTTACAAAAGTTCCAGCACGACCACGGAGAAGACCTCCAAAAAGAAGCAGCAGCTAATTGGCCTATACCCAACCCAGGTGGAGCAATACCTGCACCTTCGGAACCAGAGGAGAAAGAAGATACACCGCTCTAGGTGTAGCAGAATAGTTCAGGATGTCTCTGCGGCTACTCAGTTGGAATATAAATGGCGGAAATTCCCCGGAGAAAAGAAGGAGGTTATTTCACATATTGAAGAAAGAACAATTGGACATTATTTGCCTACAAGAAACCCATGTGACCAGGCTCCACAGGAAGGTTTTGGTAAATAAAAGATTAGGCCAAGAATTTATTTCGTCTGACAAAGTAAAGAAAAGAGGAGTGGTGATCTATGCTAAGGAGAGCCTGATACCCAAATTTCTATTTAAGGATGAACAAGGAAGAATTTTGGCAATTGAAATTCAAACCCAAGGAGAAAAAATATTGATATTAGGAATTTATGCCCCAAATGACGGGAAATCAGAATTTTTCAAGAAGCTGCATGAGACGTTGCTGGACTATCTGGACTATGCTAACATCATAATGATGGGAGATATGAATGGAGTGGTGTCTACACATATGGATAAGTCTTACAACCAAAACTTAACATCTGATGGCAGACTGCCCAAAACTTTTTTCGAACTGACTGACAATCTGGATTTGATCGACATATGGAGGACAAAGAACCCCCTAGGTAAAGAAGGAACTTTTTTCTCTGAGGCCCACCTGTCTTGGTCAAGGATCGACCAAATCTGGACCTCCAGGGGGCTGGCACCCAAGACTAAAAAGGTGGAAATCTGCCCAAAAACATGCTCCGACCACAACGCCTTGAAAATAGAACTTAGATTAACTCAACCCGGTTCCTTCAGATGGAGAATGAATGACACACTACTAAGAGATCAAGAGATTGTGAAAAAGGCCCAAAAAACATTAAAGGACTATTTTGAGATAAATCTGAATACTACAGTTGAAAAAAGAACGATCTGGGACGCAAGTAAAGCTGTTATGAGAGGGTTTCTGATACAACAGAATTCAATCAAGAAAAAACTCTGGAACGGAAAGAAGGACAAAATATTGGAGAAAATACACCAAGGAGAAAAAAAACTGAGAACCAAACCAAAGTCCAAGGAGGTGCTGAGAGAAATTAAATTCCACCAAGCAGAATACTCAAAACTGATCAATCAGGAGATTGAATGGAAAATAAAACAGATGAAGCAAAGATCTTTTGAATCAGCAAATAAATGTGGAAAGCTGCTAGCTTGGCAGCTGAAAAAAAGACAAAAGCTAAACACGATAACAAATCTAGAGATTGATGGAAGGACCGTACAGAAACCAGAAGAAATTAGGAGGTGCTTCCACAGATACTTCAAAGAACTGTATGCACAGGGGCCCCAGAAAGAATCAGAGATAGATCAATTTTTAAAGATAAATGGACTATCAAAAATAACTCAAGATAAAAGATCAATCTTGAACTCTATAATAACCACACAGGAAATTGAAGGTGCCATTCAGAATATGCAACTAGGCAAATCTCCAGGCCCAGATGGACTTACCTCCAAATATTACAAGGTTCTGAAGGACTATTTGATACAACCTTTGTTGGAGGTATGTAACCAGATTATGGATGGGAAGAGGGCACCAGAAACGTGGAAAGAAGCCTTCATCACATTGATACCTAAGTCAGAATCTGAAAAGACTCAGCTTAAAAACTACCGTCCCATCTCACTCCTAAATGTGGATTACAAAATATTTGCAGACATTTTGGCAAATAGACTTAAAAAAGTCTTAAATGAAGTAATTCATAAAGACCAAGCTGGCTTTCTCCCTGGTAGACATTTATATGAGAACACTAGAAACATCATTGACATTTTAGAACTTTTGCAGACTAACAGGAACACAAGGGCGGTGTTAATCTTTATTGATGCGGAGAAAGCATTTGACAATATATCTTGGATGTTTATGAAGAAGAACTTGGAGGGGATGGGAGTGGGACGGGGGTTTGAGAATGGATTATATGCAATCTATTCAGAACAAAAAGCTAAATTAATAGTGAACAATGTGGTGACGGAGGAATTTAAAATTGAAAAAGGGACACGACAAGGGTGCCCTCTATCCCCTCTGTTATTTATTTCAGTCCTGGAGGTGCTATTGAATATGATCAGAGAGGACCGGTTGGTACAAGGGATAGAGGTCGGAGTGAAACAATATAAACTGAAAGCTTTTGCAGATGACCTAGTTTTGACACTGCAGGAGCCAGAATCCAGTACAAAAAGAGTTCTCGAACTTATATCTGAATTTGGTCGGGTGGCGGGATTTAGGTTGAATAAACAAAAAACTAAGGTTCTGACCAAAAATTTAACAATTACAGAAACAGAGGGGTTTCAGAGAGAAACAGAACTGAATGTGGTTAAAAAAGTGAAATACCTTGGGATCTATTTGTCCTCCAAGAATTTGAATTTATTTAAGGATAATTATGAGAAATGTTGGTTGGAAGTTAAAAAGGATTTAGAAATTTGGTCAAGATTGAAACTTTCCTTGTTGGGAAGAATTGCAGCTATAAAAATGAATGTGTTGCCGAAAATGTTATTTTTGTTTCAAACCTTACAGATCGTGGACAGAGTGGATTGCTTTGGAAAATGGCAGAAGGATATATCTAGATTTATCTGGCAGGGCAAAAAGCCCCGAATAAAGTTTAAAATATTAACAGATTCGAAAGAAAGAGGGGGGTTTGCCCTGCCGGACTTGAGGTTGTATTATGAAGCTGCAGCCTTCTGCTGGTTGAAAGATTGGTTTTTGTTGGAAAACACCGATGTCCTAGATCTGGAAGGTTTTAATAATGCTTTTGGATGGCACGCATACCTATGGTACGACAAGGTTAAAGCACATAAATTGTTTAAAAGCCACATTGTCAGAAAAGCAATTTTTGCAGTCTGGATGAAATATAAAGACTTACTAGAGAGTAAAACTCCGAGGTGGCTATCACCAGTGGAGGCCAAGGCCCGAAAAAGACCCAATATGGAGGCCTATTGGCCGAAATATTGGGAATTGACTGAAAAAATTGGAGACAATTGGAAGTTGCAGAGCCAGGACAAACTAAAAAATAAGGTGCGAGACTGGCTACATTATGCTCAAATTCAAGAGGTTTTCAAAATGGACAAAAAAGTTGGTTTCCAGGTGGAAAAGTCGAAACTAGAGACAGAATTGTTAGAACCAAAGACAAAGCTGTTATCTAGAATGTATAACTTGCTGCTTATGTGGAATTTACAGGATGAGACAGTTAAATCTGCTATGATTAAATGGGCACAGGATGTTGGACACAAGATTTGAATAAAAATCATATAGAATATAGATGCCTAAAGCTGCAATCCTAACTCTACTTACCTGGCAATAATCCATTAAATTCAATAGGGCATATGCCTGAATAGATATGGTTAGGGTTCCAAACTTACCTTAATTTTTACTATTTTTATTTTGGTGCACTTCTGTCTAGAGCAACAAAATGTTTCTTACATTTGTTACAAATACATTTGTGGGTACAATTAAATTCAATGGAAGAAAACAAAAATCTAAATTCTGCACCCATAGCTGCATGGAAAAGGCAAGGAAGAATAAGATGTTTAATGTAATTTTTAAGTTTGCAATATATGAAAATGTCAAACATTGTGTGTGAATATAAATTGATGTATTAGGTTTGCTGCGATTTGTGCTATGGTTTTTAAAAGTATGTTTTGTGAATTGATGGGAGGAATACACAGACACAATAAGGATTACAAGTCTCTTTGATGAACTCTGCCTCATTTAAATCTGATTCTCTCTCTTTGTTACAGAAGAGATTATCTCCCTTAAATGATTATTTCCCTTCTTTTGAAATGTTAACTGAAAGAAAAAATAATTGACAATATAAAGTGTATAGCACAGCGTAGGAGCGGGTGTGTAAAAATAATACACGCGTAAACAAAATTAGCAAAGGATCAAGTTTTCACTGCGCAAAGACACGCCACTACCACCAAATTTAGAGTGACAGCTCTGGAACAAACAAAGAAAAACAAGCACACACAGCCTCTTTGGAACACAAAATTTAAACTCTTATAAAACAGCAGCAACACAAGCAATCCATGGATCCTGATGAGTAATTTAATTTTGGATTTTAATTTTTGTCATGACATATAAGTGGAAGTATTGACTTTGGGCAGAGAAAGCCTCAATAGACGTGTTACACACACACACACACACACACACACACACACACAGCACACACACACACAGCACATTTGGATTTCTGCTGGAGGTGACATTTTGTGATCTGAACTGTAATGGGTAATGGGAATGTCTTTGTTGCAAAACCTAATAGGATGAAAACACAATTCATAAAAAAGTGATTGAGAATTAAAGGACGAGCTTCTTAATATATGAAGAAGTTGACATAAAAAATAATAATTTGTGCACAAACAAGCAAGCATTTTCGTGCATTGTGCATCTCAGAAACAAGAGTTAGGTTTCATTTGACAGGGAATTAATGTCACTTTTGCTTTGCCAGTGCTTCCTGTTGGGGTAAGAAGCCTTTTCTTTCCTATGACAGAATCCTGCAGCTGAATGGTTGATAATGTCAAAGGGCTATTAATATGCTAAGCCTTTTAATGGCATGGGATACCTCCATCCTGTTCTCCCCAGTTTTGCAATAGTCCTTCGTCATTTATAATTTGGCTTGAAGAATCTGAACATTTCCAACTGGGTAGAATTTAAGATAAATTATAATTTCTTTTAAAGGCCTGAGTTCTGCTGCATAATGACTTTAACATTTATTATTCAAATATCAGAACCGTTGTTGTTCGGGGAAAAATGTTTTGCTTATCAGGTTTGCCAGATAATATTATTTTTAAACAATAAGGTGGAAATCCCAACGCAGCTACCAAAACAAGAAATTCACATCATCAGCAATTACTTTGAGACATTAGATTTCCACCACAATAAGCTAATATAGAGAGGTGCTTTTTATTTGCACGCTTTAGTGATGTGTCTATTACGCGTTATAAAAATTCAGTCAGAAATTCATGATGTTGGAGTACACCTCATTTATCTGAATGGTTTGAGGGATATTCAAGTGTTTGGACAGGTGAAAACCCCACTGACAAAGGGCACAATGTGGTTCTAGTTGCCGGCAAATAAGCTCTCATACAGCACAGTCCAAGGCTGCTCAGACGTAAGCCTCCACAGAGGTCAAGGCGGCTTAATCCTGAGCAAGTGCATATAGGATTGCAGACCAACAGTGCAATCCTATACATGTCCTTTCATCTACAAAGAAATCTACATAGGCCCGGCCCACTGATGGGGCAGGGTGAGGAGCCTGCCTCACCTCACCTTGCCTCCAACACCTGCCCTGTTGTCTCTACCAACAGTGGTAGCAGTTTCTGATGCGCTGAAATCTCACAAGATCCCACAGAATGCGTGAGATCTCACAAGACTTCGCGGATATCTTGTCAGAAGCTGCTGCTGCCACTTCACAGATGGGATACCACTTGCGCTGCAGGTAAAAGAGGTGCGACGCTGGCATTGGGGTGACAAGGGGGCAGGGTGACAACAGGGGGAAGTGGCACAATTCCCATTTTGCCTCTTATTCTTCAAATCCCCTCTCCACTTGTCTGCACTTGGCAGCCTTCTGGGGTTTCCTGAAAACCATTTGACATCTTCAGCTGGGCTTTCTTGAGAGCCAGCATGGTGTAGTGGCTAAGAGCGGTGGACTCGTAATCTGGTGAACTGGGTTCGCGTCTCCGCTCCTCCACATGCAGCTGCTGGGTGACCTTGGGCTAGTCACACTTCTCTGAAGTCTCTCAGCCTCACTCACCTCACTGAGTGTTTGTTGTGGGGCAGGAAGGGAAAGGAGAATGTTAGTCGCTTTGAGACTCCTTTGGGTAGTGATAAAGTGGGATATCAAATCCAAACTCTTCTTCTTCATCATCATAACAATCGTGTCACACAATTGTTGCTGTTTTTAAGTATTTCTACTTTTAAAGAAATCAGTGTGGAACTCTCTCTTTTTTTTCATGGTAGAAGGAACGGTTTCCGTCCAAAACAAAATCAGCAACCGCTTGGTAGCCAAGCCTCGCTGACTTCCCATGTTTCAATCAAAGTTCAGGGGCAGGTGTGGGGTACAGCTCCCATCAGCAGCACCCCCCCCAAATGCCCAGAGTTGGTAGGAGTTGTAATTCAGCAGCTTCTGGAGGGCTGGGGGTTTCCACACCTGCTTTACGGGCTGTTGCTGCTTCTTTGCCTTTGAAAACAGGTCACATTAGCAGGTAATCGTGTTGGTTGACCTATCTTACAGTCTGCTACTGAGCCTGGTTCAGGGTTGATGTACAAAACACTGAACAAATTGGGTCCAGGATACCTCAGGGATTGCCTGAACCCTTATATTCCAGCTCAATTACTGACAGGGGTGCCAACTTGAATAAAATATTTTGGGGGGCCCAAGTAAGCCCCACCCTGGTCACTTGGCATGGTAAATGGACACCCTATGAATGGCAATGTTCATTAACTTTGGGGGGGCTCAAATATTTTATGGGGGGGTTGTAGGGACATTGGCCCCCTAGGAGTTGGCTATGATCACTGAGATCATCTGCAGGAGCATCTTGGGTCACTCCTTGGTGAAGCTTGTTTGACAACAAGAAGAAAATGAGCCTCCAGTGTCATCAGCCCAGACCTGTATAACACTCTGCCATTAGAGATTTAGTGGGTGCTTTCTGTGCCAACTTTCAAACACCTGCAGAAAACCTTTCAGCCAGGCCAATGCAGGCAATTGAGAGTATCCTATACCTCCTGTGGTTGGTGGTTGGAGCCCACCCAGGGACAGCTGGGGGCAGATTCCTGCATTGCAGGGGGTTCGACTAAATGACCTGCAAGATCCCTTCCAATTCTACAAGTCCATGATTCTACATCCTCTACAATGGGCTATTGATGTTTGTTTTTAATTTCTATTTGGTTTTAATGTGTTTTTAACTATTTATTAATTCATTGTTTGGTTGAATGTTTTTATATTGTTCTAAGCAGCTGCATTGAATGAATGAATGAATTTTATTATTTCGGTTACAGACCAGTTCCAGCCCACATACAATATCAAGGAAGTCATAAAACACGATAGGGATACATTTGAATTTGCAATTAGGTATAACAGGGGCAATACAGATATAACAACAGTTAAAAAATATATAAATTAAAACTTAGCCAATAACATATAACCTAAAATTATCATTTAAGGCCTTAATCATGGAATATTGCAGGCTGACCTAAAAAGGCATCTGACCCATCCTTTGTTAAATTCATCCAAGGTTATGACATCGTATTTTTACAGAAGACATGGAGTACAAGCGAAATAGATGTCAACAGATTAAAGATGTAATGGAGGTTTCTCAGGTTACCTTTAGTTGCCCCTTCAACACCCTGAAACCAAGCTAGATGTGTAGCTTTTTCAGGGCAAGATCTTGACACCAAATCAGATTGTATCATGGTGCCCAAAATGGCCACCATGGTTTTTCTAAACACTTGCAGGGTATGGCATCATGATTTCAGGAAACTGTATTATAGAGGGGACAGGGCATTGGCGGAAGAAGGTGGGTGCAGTGGGTGTGGTCCGCCACAGGTGTCATCCCTGAGGGGGGGGGTGACATCGCTGTCCCACCCCCGTGGGACGTTTATTCCACCTCCCGGGACATTCGCTAGCTCTGCCTCTGGGACAGGGAAAACTGGATGCAGAACTGGTGTTTTATGTGGCAGCCAATAAAGCGAGATGAGCGCCGCAACCCTAGAGTCGGTCACGACTGGACCTAAAGGTCAGGGGTCCCTTTACCTTTATGTATCTGATAACATATAGTTCTTCCTGTAAAATAAGGATCTAACTCTCAAAAGATTACTAGGAAATATATTCCTGGGCGATGCAGAATATTTGTTGGTACAAAAATGTGTAATAAAAGTGATCAGAAATTTTCAATGACCAGTTCAGTTAACTGAAACGTTTAGAATTTCCCTAAATAATAACTGGAGCCAGCAACAACACCACAATGTTCTGTTGCTCATTAAACTCTCTTGTGACTGAAAGTTTCTTGCTCTGCATAATCTGGGTTCAATATACCTAGGTACATTGGGCGAAACAGGGAGGTGAGTTGCCGGGGGATCAGGACCGGCCACTACCCCGACAAAGATAAAAGGCTGTCGGGCCCCACCCCAGGTTGCGGGAGCAACATTGCTGTATGCTAGATCCTGCCTGAGATCCTGTACCTGTCCTTGTCTGGTTTCCTGCCTCGTGTCCTGCCTTGGCCCTGTCGGACTGACTCCTAGCGGAACCTTTGGATTCTAGTCCGGTCCTGGACCGCGTTTCACGGGTTACCCCTGGGCCCAGCACAGACAGTAAACAATAGCAACAATACATCCATAACATTGTAGCAGACAGGTCAACTTTGCATTGTATTATGTCCTCACTTTTAGATTGTGTCATCAATTGGATTGTTTTCTTTTTGATACATATTGTGTCACTAATATTTTTGAATGCCATTCCTAGTAATATCAATAGACCAAGAGGGACTATTGAAAACTTACGTGAGAGGTCATAACCCAGGATCTTCTACAAGCAAAGCCAGATACTCTACAGTCAAACCATGGCTGCATTAGTACAGTGGTACCTCGGGTTACATATGCTTCAGGTTACATACGCTTCAGGTTACAGACTCCACTAACCCAGAAATATTTCCTCGGGTTAAGAACTCTGTTTCAGGATGAGAACAGAAATCGTGCAGCGGCAGCAGGAGGCCCCATTAGCTAAAGTGGTGCTTCAGGTTAAGAACAGTTTCAGGTTAAGAACAGACCTTCAGAATGAATTAAGTTCTTAACCCGAGGTACCACTGTACTGATAAAGTTTTCATCATACTTTGAGCTCTATATAATACTGTTTGTCCAGTATTAGGCTCCAAATGGGCTGGAGATGCTAAAGGCACGACAGCTTCCAGGAGGCAGACAAGACTAAGCCATTTTTTAAAAATGCTTTTTGAAAAGTGAGGAAAACATTGGAAAAATTGAGCCTAGAATGAGTCAAGATAAAAATGTCACCCACTGGAGGTAGACAGCTTTACAAGTGGCAGCCCAACTTCCATGGGCTTTCTTTCTGTAACAAATTGAGTCTGCCACTGCTTGTGGTGACACCTCATGAGGACATAGTACCATTTCAAAGCCATTTTAAGTAAATGGCAGCTCTCATAAAAGTTGGTGACCAGTGATGGCCAGTGCATTGTGCAGCTTGGGAAGATATCAATCTAGGTCAATCTTAGTAGGATGACATATCCTCAAAGGTACTGTTGGGGTGGGGTTTTTGGGGGGGAAGTGGTGCCACAGGGCATTATATGGACTATCATCAGAAAAATGATGTGGAAGGAGTGCAATGGTCTGAGCAACAAGAAACTTGTCAGGGAACTGCCATCTGAGACTAAGGAGGTGAAAGGGCTCATGGAGGGTGAGAGAGACCATTCAGCGGAGGAGGGGACCAGCAGGGGGAGAAGTGGAGTTCCAAGGGAAAGTGAGTCGGAGGGAGGGCTCAGAGACACTTCAAGCGGGAGCAGCGGGGAGATTTCAGGACCTCCTGTAGGGACACCCACTCCTCGGCGGAAACTGTCACGCCGAGAGTCCAGAAGACGCGTTTCCGTTAAGGAGCTTTTATGCTGGAAGAAGTTCCGTAAACGCCCACTGTCCGATTCAACGAGCGATTGATGGAGTCATGTTAAAGGAGCTCCATCACAGACAGAGGTTTGGGGACTTAGCCAAACTCTGAGGGATTAGGATTTTACGCACAAGCAGCTCATCATCCCATCACAGCAATCGGACAGTCCCTGAAAGCAGCTTGTGCAGAGAGGCATCATGAGTAACCCAGCCGGAGCCGGAGGAGCAGCAGGAGCTGGAGAGGGTCCAAGCCTGGAAGAAAGGTACAGAGTGTTGGAACTCCAGCTAGCAATGCAAACGGCGAGGCTAGAAGAAAGGAGGGCGCAGGATGCAGAAAAGGCAAGAGGCGCTACACTAGCAAGAAAGATGCCAGGAATGGTGCAGAAGTTTGGGGGGGACCCCAGGAACTACCAAGCCTTTAGGACAGAGATGCAGTATGCTCTTGAACTGCAGTTTAATGACTTTCCCGACGAGGCATCGAGAGTGGCGTTTGTGATTGGCCATCTCGAAGGAGGGGCGAGAGATTGGGTCAGACCCCTGATGGCAGGGAATAGTGACATGCTGAAGGACGCGAGGAAGTTTTTTCGCGCCATGGATTTGATGTTTTCCAGCGAGATTGAACAGGGGCTGGTGCGCAGACAATTGATGGCGTGCAAACAGGGGAGCCGATCGGTTCGTGAGTACTGGACTGAGTTTACAATGTTGATACATAGATTGGGGTGGGACCTTTCGGCGGAACCCATTCAAATGCTCTTTGAAGAGGGGCTTTCTTCGGCGGTGAAAGATGAACTTTCCCGGGCGCCCAGGGCGGAGTCTATGGACCAGCTGACCAAATCAGCGCTGACCATTGGAGCACGCCAGGAGGCAAGAGCCTTGGAGAAGCGGGAGGGGAAAGGAGAGCGTTGGAGGGATTTCCGCATTCCAGAGATTCCAGAACCAAGTTTCCCGCCAGGAGAGCCGATGGAAGTTGGAACAGCGCGCGCGCGCGCAGTTTCAAATCCCAGTGAAGGGAGGAAGAAGGAGGGAAAGAGCGCCAAGAAATGTTATCTCTGCCAGCAGCCAGGTCACTTTGCCAGAGTCTGCCCGCAAAGAAAGGAATGGCAAGGGATGGCGGGAGCTGTTGGGGGGAAGGAGGAGGAAGTCCAGGAGCCAGTAAAAGCCAACGCCTGTCTGCCTCTGTCAGGGCACTGCAGACAGGCCAAGGAGCAGTAAAAGTGCCCACTCCGGAACCTCCAAGACCAGCCCTAGTAATAGAGGTGTTGCTAGAGCTGGCAAACGGATACCCACTAAAGACTAAGGCGCTGCTGGACTCAGGCAGCTCCTGTAATTTTATGAGCAAGGAGTTTGCAGCTGAACACCAGATACAGACACTCCCTTTAAGCAACCCCCTGCAGGTCACCACGATCGATGGGAGGGAGCTGCTGGGAGGAGAAGTCAGCCTACAAACCGTCCCAATGGTTATGAGGGTGGCCAGGCACACTGAGAGGATAGCGTTCAATGTAGCCACCCTGGGAGGGGCTCCAGTCATTTTGGGAATGAGCTGGCTAGCGTTGCATGACCCGCTAGTGGGCTGGCATCAGAGAGTGGTCTCCTTTGGGTCAGCACATTGTCTGGAACACTGCAGAGAGGGAAAGGTGCCAGAAGGGGCAAAAGCCTCTCTAGCAGGGACGGAAGTGGCGGACAAAGGGAAGGTGCCCAAACAATACGCTGACCTGAGCAAGGTCTTCAGTGAAAGGGAAGCAGATAAATTACCACCGCACAGAGACTTTGACTGCCAAATTAATCTGGTCCCTGGGGCCCAGCTCCCCGTGGGCAAGCTGTACGCCATGTCAGACAGGGAAATGCAGGAGTTAAGGGAGTTTATTGATAAAAACCTGAAGAGGGGCTTCATCAGAGAGTCCAGAGCGGTGGGGGGGAGCCCAGTGTTTTTTGTGGACAAAAAAAACACGGATAAACCGAGATTGGTCGTGGACTACCGGGCCCTAAATGCCGTGTCAGAACCAGTGACTTTCCCCATGCCCAGGATTGATGACATTTTGACCAGGGTGAGGAAGGGAAAGATATTCACGAAACTGGACCTGAGAGGAGCATACAACCTGATACGAATAAAGAAGGGGGATGAATGGAAAACCACCATGTTCACCCCTTTGGGGGCGTTTGAATATCTCGTTATGCCATTCGGATTACAATCAGGCTCCGCCTGTTTTCAATCGCTCATGAACCACGTACTGGGACCTTTGCTCTACAAGAATTGCGTGGCCTTCCTCGATGACGTGCTGATATATTCAGAGAATGAGGAGCAGCATGTAAAGGATGTCAGGGAAGTGCTGAGCCAGCTGCAAGCAAACCAGTTGTGGGTGAAATTGGAGAAGTGTCAGTTCCACACCAAAGAGGTGGAATTCCTGGGGTACCGCTTATCAGACAAGGGATTAGCCATGGATCCAGGCAAGGTCCAGGCGGTGCTGGAATGGAAGACACCGAAAACGAAAAAAGATGTGCAAAGGTTCTTAGGGTTTGGGAACTTTTACCGTAAATTCATCAAGAACTTTGCCCACTTAACGGCTCCCATCACGGACTGTCTAAGCAGCAAGAAGAAATTCGTTTGGACGGCGGAGGCGGAGCATGCTTTTGAGGAATTGAAAAGGGCATTCGCTTCGGAAGAACAGCTCCTGCATGTGGATTTACAAAAACCCATGAGAGTGGAAACTGATGCCTCAGACCGGGCGGTGGGGGCGGTGCTGCTTCAGCCAGGGAGCAATAAGTCGGAATGGAGACCGTGTGCCTTCTTTTCGCGTAAGCTGAACAAATCCGAGAGGAACTACACGGTATATGACCGAGAACTACTCGCCATTCACGAAGTGTTCCGGAGATGGAGACACTTACTAATTGGCGCACAACATAAGGTGCAAGTGTGTACGGACCACAAGAATTTGGAGTATTGGAGAACGGCACGGGTGCTCAACCAACGACAAGTGAGATGGGCCCAGGAGTTCTCCAAATTCCATTTTGAAATTTGCTATGTGCCAGGTCCAGAAAACATCAGAGCGGACGCTCTCTCTCGCAAACCTGAATATTTGGAGGGGGAGGGAGCGCCGGAAGAGAGACATATTATCCCAGAGGACCACTGGGTGTGTGGTGCGGCCTGGGTGGGGCAAAGAGAACTGGTAGAGGGAACGGTAAATGATGAGTACGCCCAGGACAAGCTCAGAGGTCTAAGGAGAGAGGGAGAAGACCCCGGGGGTTTTGAAGAAAGAAACGGGGCATTGTATTACAGAGGGGCGCTATATATACCCGAAGGGGAATTGAGGGGGAGAGTACTCAAACAGCTGCACGACAATCCCACAGCGGGGCATTTTGGGCAACACAAGACCATGTGGTTGGTGACCAGGGAGTTTTGGTGGCCCAAGGTGAGGGAGGATGTACGGGAGTATGTGAGAAGGTGTGACCAATGCCAGAGAGCCAAAGGAGAAAGGCGGGCACCAGCGGGGTTATTAGAACCGTTACCCACACCAGAACGACCGTGGGAGGCGGTGTCGATAGATTTTATGACTGATCTGCCCAAATCCCAGGGGAAAACCGCCATACTAGTCGTAGTAGACCTGTTAACTAAGATGGGTCACTTTGTAGCTTGCTCACATGCAGTCACGGCGGAAGAAACAGCGAAATTGTTTGTAGAACATATTTTCAGACTGCATGGCGCCCCCTTGAGGGTGGTTTCCGACAGAGGGAAACAGTTCACGTCCAGATTCTGGAGGAAACTTATGAGCTTATTGCACGTAGAGGTCAACTTTTCGACTGCCAGGCACCCTGAGACCAATGGGCAGGCGGAGAGAGCAAACGGTATTCTCCAACAATACCTGAGGTGTTATGTCAATGACAGAGAGAACGATTGGGTCGAAAAGTTGGCACTAGCGGAATTTGCTTACAATAATGCTGAGAATGTGTCCACCGGGATGAGTCCCTTTTTGGCTAATTATGGGTGCCACCCCAGGGCGTTTCCAGGGGAAGGAGGGGAAAGATGGAGTGTTCCGGCCGCGGAACTTTTTGTAGAAGAAATGGAAGCGATCCATCGTCAACTCCAACTCAACTTAGAAAGGGCCAAGGAAGAATATAAGAGGCAGGCAGACAAGAGCAGAAGGGAAGGTGAAACAATTAGGGTGGGGAGTCGGGTCTGGCTATCAACCCAAGGGTTGCCGTTCAAGGGGGGTTGCAAGAAATTGAGACCCAAAAGATTGGGACCATTTGAGGTCATCCAACAGGTCAACCCAGTGGCGTTCAGACTCCGGTTACCGAACCACATGAAACTGCACCCAGTATTCCACAGGTCATTACTGTCACCATACAGGGGGGAAGGTGAAGGGGTATCCACACGGGGGCCAGCCATAGAAGAAAGGGAAAGCCGCAACCATGTGGCGGAAATCATCGACTCCAGGTGGAAGGGTAATCAGGTGGAGTATTTGGTCGCGTGGGAAGGGGAACCGGAGTCGGAAAACACCTGGGTGAAGGCAGAGGAGGTCCGTGACGAGATCTTGATCGAAACGTTCCACCAAAGGTTCCCCAGGAAACCTCATGCAGTAGCGAGGTTTCGGAGGGAGTACTTTGGCACCACCGACGATGAGGAGGAACTGGAGGGATTCAGGGAATCGGAGTTGGAAGGAGGAACAGACTCCGATGAGGAGGAGTACTTGGAAACCGGAGACAGCAAAAGGTGGAGGGAAGTGTTCGAAACTTCGGAAGATGAGGCAGGTTCCTTCAGGGGTTTTGCTCCCTCGCCTCCCGCAGAGGAGGGGAGGGAAGGGGGTGAAGGGGGCCCTGGAGGGGAGGTGGATGTCAGGGAACTGCCATCTGAGACTAAGGAGGTGAAAGGGCTCATGGAGGGTGAGAGAGACCATTCAGCGGAGGAGGGGACCAGCAGGGGGAGAAGTGGAGTTCCAAGGGAAAGTGAGTCGGAGGGAGGGCTCAGAGACACTTCAAGCGGGAGCAGCGGGGAGATTTCAGGACCTCCTGTAGGGACACCCACTCCTCGGCGGAAACTGTCACGCCGAGAGTCCAGAAGACGCGTTTCCGTTAAGGAGCTTTTATGCTGGAAGAAGTTCCGTAAACGCCCACTGTCCGATTCAACGAGCGATTGATGGAGTCATGTTAAAGGAGCTCCATCACAGACAGAGGTTTGGGGACTTAGCCAAACTCTGAGGGATTAGGATTTTACGCACAAGCAGCTCATCATCCCATCACAAAACTGGTATATAATAAAGAGAAATAATTCCCTACCGACTAATTTACAGCACATAGAAGATATCCAAGCTGGAGCTTAAGATACCTGTAGCTGTATGAAGCTGATTCTTTGAAATACTCAGTCTACTGAGCTGATCACATTTTGCACTGGTTATCCTAATTAAAAGATAATGTGCAAGCTAAAAGATTCTTGCTATTTGTGACTTTTGAATGACATAAAATTATTTGAGGAAACAGCATGAAGACACTTTATAAGAGAGAAAAAAACTGTTTCCCTCTTTTATCACTGGGGGAAAGAAGACTATCAGTGAATAATTAATAAACAGAAAGATGTTTGTGAAACTTAGTCTCCCCAAAGCTGGCATGTTTAGTTTTAGAACTGATATGACTGGGTCGTTTTGGGGGGTGAGGAGGATGTTAACCAGGAACTCTGGTTATATTGGCCTCCACTTGGTGGTGGTGGTATATGACTTCAGAAAACTAGCACAAGCCATTGGCATGGGTTTTTAGGGGGATACCAGATTTCAGGATTCATAGTTAGCACTCCTGTCTTCAAGACTTGTAGACGGCACTTGAGAGAAGGCAGGGTGTATGTCTGTGCAACAGTCTGTTGAGAATATTAGACACACTCTAAAGATGGAACAAGTAAAGAGGGCCTATTTAACTTTGAGCAGTGAGATCTAATAGACAAGGCACTCACCAAATTTACAATATGTGGGGTCTTTGCTAAACCAGCCTCAAAAGTCCCTGCTTCTCTTCACCACCAGACTTCAAAAAGAACAACAAAGAGACATTTTCTTCCCAGCAAAGGATGATTAGCATTTAACATTATTATCTACCAAGATGTGTCTGATTTATCCTGCTTGAGGCACTCAAGCCATTATGAACAGCACCCTTTTTTTATTTTCACAAGGCTCAAGCATCAGTCAGGCACACCCAATATTTTTTAAAAAGTTTTTTAAAGGGGGGGAAAACCTGCAAAAAAGAACATAGGAGCATATGGCTATAAAAATTCAAAGACAAAAATCTGTTTTACCTCTTTCTTCTCATGGAAAACATAACCAATTTTACACCCACAGAAGACACTATAAAGTGGGGGGGGTGGAGAAAAGGAGGAGGCTTTTGCATAGACAATGCAAGAAAAGAAAAGAAAATCCCTGCTTACGTCAAACAGTACGAACAGTTTCTTAACAGCATCGGCCGCTAAACAAACCTGAAATGAGTTTTTTTTTTTTTTAAAAAAAAGGCTTCGCAGCCCTGCCTTCCACTCATCTTGCAGGTTTCTAAAGTGGGGGTGGGGTGGGGGATAAAAGAATCACAGTTCCCTGTCTGCTAGGTAAGCAATTGTGAAAGAATATTTTAATCATTTTTCCAGTGTGCATAAGCACACAAAGAAAACCTGGGTAAAATAATCAATAATCTTACTTCAAAGAACAATAAAAATGTGTGGCATAATTAATTTATTTGTGTCAGGAAGCAAAAGAAATTCAATTCTAAAATGCCTCTGAAAACAAACAAACAAAGCCTTTTACTAACCTCTGGGAGACATATAGAAGTCCACACCTTACATTTAAAGCACTATGATGCCAGTTTCAATGTTATGGCTTCTCTCAAAGAAGCCTGGGAACTGTAGTTTGTTACAGGTGTTCGGTAGGTTTAGCTCCATGAGGGGTTTCCTAACAACCATGCATTTGATGTGTTTGCTACTCTGAGATCCTTTGGGAGGAAGGGCATGATATAAATTTACTAAATGAATAAGAATAAGAATAAAAACACGATGGAGTTGTGATCTCCTTTCTTGGTTTAGGTCCATTGGTTTGGTTTGGGTTCTAAGTTCCAGAGCAGGAGAAAACAAGCTTGTTCCTTCCTCCATACGGAATCTTATCTCCTCTCAGTCTCCTCTTTACTAGGCTATACATACCCAGTTCCCTCAACTGTTTCTCATAAGGCTTGGTTTCCAGACCCTTGATGATCTTGGTCGCCCTCCTCTGTACACGTCCCAGCTTGTCAATATGCTTCTTAAATTGTGGTTCCCAGAACTAAACACAGTGCTCCAGGCACGGTCTGACCAAGGCAGAATAGAGCCAGTACTATGACTTCCCTTCATCAGGACACTATACTTCTGTTGATACAGTCTAGAATAGCATTAGCATTTTTTGCTGCTTGTGGTCTACTAAGACCCCTAGATCCTTTTCACATGTACTGATTATTTCTACCTAAGTGTAGAACCTTTTACTTGTCCCTATTGAAATTCATTTTGTTAGTTTGAGCCCAATTCTCCAATCTGTTAAGGTCATCTTGAATCCCAATTCTGTCTTCTGCGGCATTGACTTGTCCTCCTAGTTTGGTGTCATCTGCAAATTTGATTAGCATCCTCTCAATACCTTCAACCAAATATTTATAAAAATGTTGAACATCAGGTCCAGGACAGAACCCTGCAGCACCCCCACTTACCACTTTTTTCTAGGGTGAGGAGGAACTGTACTTGAGTACTCTTTGGGTTCAGTCAATCAACCAGCTATAAATCCACCTAACAGTTACCTTGTCCAGCCCATATTTTACCAATTTCCTTGTAAGAATACCATGGGGGTCTTTGTCAAAAGCCTTCCTGAAATCAAGATGAACTATGTCTACAGGATTCCCCTGACGCACCAAGCTTGTCATTATGAAAAAGGGAAATGAGAGTCATCTGGCATGACTTGTCTTTTAGAAACCCATGCTGGGTCTTAGTAAGCAAAGCATCCTTTTCTACGTGCTTACAGACCAACCATTTAATTATCTGTTCTAGGACCTTTCCTTGTATGGAATATCATACCAATATTTGATATGACCAAATATCACAGGAGTTGTGAGCAATCATAACAGCCACAGTGATGCAAGGAAGGCATTCATGGTATTCCTGTATCAGTGATGGACTCTATGCTATATCGGTAGTGTTGTTACTTGCAGGAGTAACAACAATCTCAAGCTGCATTGAAAAGAATTATGAGCCCTCTCTTGATTACAGCCCAAAGGGTGGGCTTGATACAAGCCACAGGAAACAAGTTGCAACACAAACAATCTACCCTGACTCATTCTGATAACAAGAGGTTTGACTGGAATTCTTACTTGCCTCCAGTCTAGAGTAACATTTAAACAGTAGATTTCAAACCACATTATCAATAGCCAGCACGAAAGCAATGCCCGTTAAAAATGATTTTCTGCAGACTTATGGGGGAAAGGTGGAGTTTCCCTGTAGGTCTGTGCCGTCTGTTTAGTTGCATGTGAAATGGACAATGTAGCAGAAGTTGCCTGTTTTTAATTTTTCTTTTTCTCCATGGGCTGTGATGTTTTATTGAAGACTCATACAAAAGGAAAGGGGGGGGGAATTAAAACCAGACAGCTCTGACTTCATTGTAAATTTCATATGCAGTCCAGCAGGCCGTAACAAATAGCGTCCCCCCTCCCCCCACCCCGGCCTCATCAGCTCTTTGGCTATAGCTTGGGGATTGCATAAAATCACAAATAACATGTGCCATGTGAGTATCCTCACTGATTTTAAAAGACGGAAAATGGTGTCGAAATAAAAAATAAATCTTTCATTATGTAATAGTATTGCATAGTGAATTTAGCAAGATTTAAAAGATGCAGTGGATGGAAAGCTGCCATTATTCTTTTTCCAAATCCTAATTCGGACATCACAAAAAGAGAAGGGGGGGGGAGCTGACATAGTACCAGCAGGAGAGATCATTTTGCATATGGAAAGTAACAGACGTGTACAGCCCAGGAAGAGAAACATACCCCAGGCAGGAAGAAGGGAGTCATTCTATCACCAATATAGTTTTATTCTTAAAGACACCACTAACCCAATGTGCACAGGAGTTAGCATACAAGCAATTTGTCATATTTATGTTCTTATTTAATGAGAACTAAGGCTGCAATACTAGATTCACTCACTAGGGATTAAATTCCATTGATCACACTTAGGTATTTAGGATTGTGCTGTGTGGTTGCAATCTGACGGATACATACTCAGGAGAGAAAAATTACAGAACTCACAGGGAGCCTTGTTTTTGAATGAACATGCAGAGAACTGAATAGGAGCAGATGTCATTAAAAGGTTTACAAAGTGCAGTAGGTATAAAAACTGCAGGTGACTGCAAATATCTGGTGAATAGAATGTATTCCATTGGTAATAATTATTATCTAATAAGGGCTCTGGGAAGGATAGTGACCAACTTCCTCAAAAAAATTAGGAATGGTGACAACCCACTGCTGTGACCTGGTGAGGAGGAAGTGCCTTTCTGTCCCTTGAAAAGCTAATAGAGCTGAAGGAGGAAGTTGAACAAATGACACGCTTTCACACTTCATCGTTCAGCTCTATGGGCTTTTCAAGGCTAAGATGATTACGGTAATTCTACTTGAATTGAAGACTGCAGGCACACCATACATTTAAAGCACATTACTTCCCCCAACGAATCCTGGGAACTGTAGTTTGTTAAGGGTACTGGGAATCAAACCCCTGTGAGTGATAAACTACAGTTCTCCGAATTCTTTGGGGGAAACAGTGAGCTTAAAATCTATTGTGCATATGTATGCACTTTCTGTCTCTCCACAGGAAGGGTGGTGCCCAC
Organism: Podarcis raffonei; assembly: GCF_027172205.1. Lineage (NCBI taxonomy): Eukaryota > Metazoa > Chordata > Lepidosauria > Squamata > Lacertidae > Podarcis > Podarcis raffonei. Next base: position 22,198,929 of record NC_070612.1, read on the forward strand.
AGCACTCGCTCAAAAATCTAATTGCGCCCAAGGACCTAAAAAGTTTGGTGACTCCTGTAGAAATCAACCTGAAATGCCACTTAAAGGGAGAGTGCAAGTGGTTGAGCCATCAGATGGCTGTTCCTGCCTCTGTCCTCCCTCACCCTCTTTTAATTCTCTGAGCAACCCAGGAGGGAGAACTGGACCCAGCTGTTCTGCTTAGAGAAACCATTAGAGAAAGAGAAGGCAGCAGCTGCTCCTCACAAGAGCTGCCATTTTCTTTTCTCTCTTCTTTTGCAAAAAGAACTGGAGACGACCAGCAAACCCAGTCCACCCAATTGCACCATGCAGAGAATGAAAAAAAACAACAACAAGACTGCCAAGAGAGAGAGAGAGAAGGAAAGAAAGGTGAGCAATTGTGTGGAGGCTGTTCTGGTTCACGTTTATTTCTTCTCCGGTGGGGAGTGGGTGGCAGGGAGGACTTGATAACTGATGGTTGCAAACCTGCCCAGGATCACTGTTCAGAAGGATCTATACTTACTGACCCATCGTTGCTCTTGGGGCGATGCAGCATGGAAGATTGGGGCCCAGCAGGACTGTCTAGGTGAGTTCTTCAACCTCTGTTCCCCATTTGTTGCGGGACCACAACTCCCACCATCCCTGACTACTGTGAAACTGACTAGGGGTTGCTGTGCAACTAGGAAGAGGTGTTTGCAGCGGGAGCCACATCTGCCTCCTTGACCTTGACCTCTGGATGGTGGCCAGAAACAGAGGTGGATGAACAGACAGACAGAAGCTATAGCTAGTCAGCAAGCCAAGTTCTCCAGACCATACCTGCCTATCTGCCATTTCTGGTGGTGAGGAAGGGGCTTGGGGTGGGGAGGGGAAGGAAGCCCCCTACCTCTATTGGTTACATCCCAACTTTCCTCAGAATTGCTCAAGGCAGCATAAAGGGGCTCCCTCCTCCAGCCACTTTGTCCTCACAAGAACCCTGCGAGGTAGGTTAGGCTGAGAGAGGCTGGCCCAATGTCACGCAGCAAACTTCCATGGCTGGGGAGGGAACTGAACCCGAGTCCTTACCCCCCACCTTCCTAGCCCAACGCCAATCTTCAAATCACACATTACAGCAGCCATGAGAGATTTACATGGGAGCAGAGCTGGACCATAAAGAAGGCTGATCGCCGAAGAATTGATGCTTTTGAATTATGGTGCTGGAGGAGACTCTTGAGAGCCCCATGGACTGCAAGAAGATCAAACCTATCCATTCTTAAGGAAATCAGCCCTGAGTGCTCATTGGAAGGACAGATCGTGAAGCTGAGGCTCCAGTACTTTGGCCACCTCATGAGAAGAGAAGACTCCCTGGAAAAGACCCTGATGCTGGGAAAGATTGAGGGCGCAAGGAAAAGGGGATGACAGAGGACGAGATGGTTGGACAGTGTACTCGAAGCTACGGACATACGTTTGACCAAGCTGCGGGAGGCAGTGGAAGACAGGAGTACCTGGCGTGCTCTGGTCCACGGAGTCACGAAGAGTCGGACACGACTCAACGACTAAACAACAACAACAAAGTCCCACTGAAGTCAACGGGAATGGCTTCCAAATAGACACGTGCGAGATGGCGCAGGTATAATTTGCATCATACCTATCCTACCTCACCTCACCTCAATCCACCCACTCCTTTCACTTTGTCCTCCTGCTTAAAACTGGCCCCTCCCTCCTCCCCCGCCGCCTCTCTTTGCTCTCGCCTCTTGTGGCAAGTTGTAGCAGCAGCAGCAGCAGCAGCAGCAGCCATTCAGCCCCTCCCCCTCCCCCGCTTCGCGTTTCCGCGTTTTGTCCCTCGCGGCGCCCCGTCTCCGCAGCAGCTGTTCGCACCAACATGGCGGCGGTGCTGCTTCTGCAGGAGCTCTCAATGTCAGCGGCTGCGGCGGCGAGGCACTTGGCGCGCGGGGCAGGGAAAGAAGCGGCAGCCGTTGCCTCCACCGGCGGCTTCGGGCCCAGGTATATATATATTTGTCTATCTATATAAGGGAAGCGGGCGCGTCGGCGGGTAGATAGGGGAAGCGGGAGGGCCGTGGCCCCTCATCCTCCACTGTCCACCAGCCCAGGAATGGGATTGGGGGTGGGACGAGATATGGGGTGGGTATGTGTCTCGTTGTCCAGGTGTCGTCGTAGAGAAAGGGCGTGGGTTGAGGCCACGAGCCAGGGTGTGTGTGTGTGTACACATGTACACGTGTTTATATGCGACAAACTTAATGGGACGCCCCTCACCCAGCTTTGCCTTTCCCCCCTGTGGATGCCCCTGGGAGTCTACTCGTGAGGAGGAAGCAGCTCTTCGCCTACCCCCAACTCTTAAGGATTTTGATTCTTTTATCTGGCCTCCACTATGCGCAGTTCACTGTGCGTCCAGCTGTAAACGGGGAAGAGAATTAGCTCTCCTTTCAGATAGAAAACAACAACAAAGATTGTCCAAGGGGCACCTGAACAAACAGGTTTATTGTATGTTTTCTCTTGGAGACCTCAGCTGCGTGAAGCGTAGTGTTTGGTTGTCAGGTGCAGTCACTTGGTGCAAGGTGATAATTGCAAGGAGCCGGGCATGGTGAAGGCCATGAAATGTAAAAGGAGGCAGTAGGTAGGCCTGTGCCTTTTTCCTTGCGGAAAGGCAGTATATACAATACAGTACAAGATAAGAACGTGCCCTTTGCAACAGCGGTCACTGTGATGATAGTCCTTCCGGTTTGTATTAATGTTGATTTGACTTCTGTATGGAAAAGAAGCCCATCGTTTCAGAAGCCTGGTTTTTTCATTCTTGTGATGCTGATGATTTCTTTATTAATGTTGATCTTCTGACTGAAGCTTACTTAAGATGTGCTTTTCTCAGAACTTTCCACAGTTGCAAATCATGTTTCCCTCTTCCTTTAAAAAATAGTGTAAACTGTACAATATACATATGGAGATACTGTTGTTTTGCTTGTGGGTGAATAGGAAGCCCACTGCAGTAACTTCTGTTGTAAGTAAACTCTTCTATCTGTATGGCTTGAGAGAACATGAACATGAAGACATTAAAAAATGTTGGAATAAATATATTCAAAGCTATCTTTGTAAGGCACCTGATCTCTTTTCACGCACACATATTATTTATAGCATGGACAATGTCCTGTACTATAGCTGCTTCTGAATGACAAATTTCAACTGTTGACAAACTCTTTGGGGACTGGGAAGCCCTGAATATAATTATAGCGTGTGAATATGTGTATACGTATGTCAGAGGCTCAGGAGCAGAAGAGCAGGGGAGAGAGCAAATAGAGAGCGGAGGAGAGGAATCAGAGGGGAGCGTAGGGGAATATGACAGTGGACCGAGAGATTCCATGAGCTTCTCCAGCGAATCAGAAGATTCCCAGGAGGGGGCGCCTATGGTAAGGGCGAGGCGAATCCCAGAGGGGACGATCCATAAACAGGGAACCAGAGGGGAGTCCCAAAGGAGTAGCGGAGAAGTAGGGCCAGTTCCCCCACCAGAGCACAGTGGGGGAGAAGAGGCATGGGAGTCAGGACCAGCGTCTCCTCCATCGGGGAGTGGGGAGACGGAGGGAAGGGCAGGTCCAGCTAGCCTCCCCGAAAGGGGGAGCAGTGACACAAGTGTAACGGTCAGAAGGAAAGTGGGAGGCTGCGCGCGCGCGCCAAGTTCAAATGTGGAGGAGCGCGGGACAGCAGAAAACCCGGATTGGGAGCCAGGTCCTAAAGCCCGAAAGAGGGGGGAGGAGGAGTCGGGAGAATCAGCGTCAGAAGAATCTCGGAGGGCAGAGACTCCGACTAGCAGAAGGACCCAGAGAAAGAAGGAACAGAGGAAGAGGTGGAGTAAAGCTAGAATCTTAAGCTGGTGTCAGGGGGGCGGAGATTCAGATGGGACTTCTATGATCTGACGGATAGATGTAGCGTTGCGCGCTGCACGTCTGGAAATGAGACTGAACTTCAATAAAGACTTTTGAACTTGAGCAAGAAGCAGCGTTGGTCTTGTGTGAGCTGGGACCTTGGGCAGCGCTGACAACGTACACCATATTTTGACCTTTCCTTTGCATCTTAACCAAAGTCTCCCTAGCAAATTCATTGCTGATTTAGTGGAGAAAATAAGAGGAAGAGTATATTCATTTCATACTGTTTAGGTTTGATAGTTGCCTATGATTAGAACTTACTACATTTGTAGCTAATTAGAGCTAAAGAAAGTTCACTTAGTTCAGACAAATTGAACTGTACCATATGCTATCAACAACCAGTTTGAGGGAGAAGCGGAAGGGAGGAGTTACAGAGGTTTTCTTGGAGCTTGTATGGAAAAAAAGTCTTACCTCTTGAGTAGTCTTTCTCTGTGTATTTTTCTCCCTCTCTTCTCTGAGCTAAATTTGACCCATCTGATTGGTTATTGTGGTTTTTTTAAAAGTATACTTTTACCTGTGGGAGGAATAAAATACTGTACTCCTAATGTCCTATGAGGGAAATTGTCCTGATCTTTTGCAGAATCAAGCACACTCTAGTGCACTGATATTAAGGCATGTCTTACCTTACTATAGGATTGGGCTATAAAGATTTTTCTAATCATCCCTAACTTGTCTCATCCATTATAGCTTTATTATCAGTTAGTACATATACCAGTGTTGGTTGGAAAAATTTGCACAGAAACACTGTTGAATAAATAGAAGATTTAGTTTCATATGCTGTTGTTTCTTAAACCAGAAAGAAGAAATGGATCTGCACTGGAGCAAAGTATGAAAGAAATTTCCTTTTGGGGAAAAACCTAAACCCCTATACGTGGATTCAATGAGACTTAGTGCAAAATAAGTTTCCCAATAAATGTGTATAATGTTGAAATGCAAGTAGTTTACAAGAGTCTTCTTAGATAAAGGCCTACTTTTTTAATGAACTTCGCAGTTGTATGCAAATGTTTGTGTCATTGGGAATCAGGATCTGAGCAGTTACAACATTTTTATAGCCTGATGTTAGCATAGTTTAAAATGGTTACACTTCTGGACAAATGCTTTATGGGTTGTCTTCTGTATCCTAGATCTCATTGGTAATGCATTTTAAAAAAGAATTCTATATTGAATATTGGAGCTTCAGTTCTTGGGTGGTCTTAAGCAGTGCTTTTTTCTGGGGCGGGGATGCAGGGGTACGCATACCCCTAAACATTCTGTGAATCTTTGTACTTTGGTTCATTTACTGTATTTATCTTTCCCAATTTGAACTATAAAATGGTGATTTTCTTGAGTCCAAATGAGAGTACCACTAAACATTTTTAAAGGAAAAAAACACTGGTCTTAAGTTATCCTTAAATGGGGACTTCTAGTAACAGCTTCTTTACATTGCATTCTTCTTCAACCCATTGAGACAAACATTGATGTATTTAAGCAATCTCCTTGGACCCAAATATCCAATTAGTACTACCTCAAGGCAGTAGATTGCCCCAAGTGGTACACAGCATCATCTGGAAAGTGTGTCCCAGTATTCCTTGCAATGTTATAAAAGGCACTTGATTGCGTGTGCCTGCACAATGAGTTATATTGTAAAGTTTCCTAAGATGTCCATCTCTGATTTCATGATGCTTCACTGTGCCCCTAAAAATATTGCCTCAAGCAATTGCTTGGGTTGCTTATGCAGTCTAGGATTTTAACTTGCTGAAAGAATGAACCCATTTTCACATTTCTTTGAATAGTGGAAAACTCAGACACTAATGATGTCTTAAGCCACCCTTAATTAGAGCCTACTACCAAATTTTGTAGGACAATAAATCAAAAGGAGTTCTGGTTTTTAAAATTAAGATTATATCACAGTTCTAATTACTGCATGGTATACAACAAACTGAAATGCAAATATGGTTTTTGTTGTGTTCAAATAATCAGTATCACTATATGTTCAATATTCATCTTGCATTTAAGAGAGGCATGACTTTCAATTGTTTCTCTCGCTTTTGGCACCTATATTTTTCTGGCAGATAAACAGTCTTCTTTGAAAGATCTATTACTTAACCAGCCATCGTGTTTTTCAGGAATCTCAAGAATGTTATTCATTACAAAGCACATATTTGATTGTCAGTGTGAGAAACTTCCATTCTATTGGTAAGGTCATTCCCTATATCCAAAGAGAGCTGGCAATTTCAAGCAGTATTTGAACTTTGTTCTTCAGTCAATTTGATTGGTGGCAATACAAATTAACATCACATTTTTTTCTAGACTAAATAAAATTCATTTAGTTTTAGATAAAGCAGAAAAATAAGTTCAATTTTTTACATGATTCATAACACTGCTTATTATTGTACTTAAAAAATAATAATTACAAGCCCTTAGTCAATTTCTGAATGAAGAAGTTGCCTCTTATTTGTTTGTGTATGTTTCAGTTCCATGATTGACAGAGATTGAACTTTCACCAACCCACTTGTAGGCATCTTTTGAAATAGTTGTACCAAGATGAAACTAAACCATATGTAAAAGTCTTGACTAGAACTCGGCAAGGTTTTAAAAATTTCATTTAAAAGCAGCCACAGAGTGCAGATTCCGCTGAATCTCCGCAAAAACCTCTAGGTATTCATTAGGGAAAACTTACAGGTGTTGTTTACCTCTTATTTCTCTGTTTAAAAAGATTTATTTTGTCTTTTAGTACTCCTGCTAATAATTCTGGATGTCAATTGCATTTTTTGTATGGCATAACAGGATAAACTCTTTGAAGTCCGTGCTTCTGAAAGAATAATTCTCCATTCTGAAAATAAGATTCTTTTGTGTACGTATATTACACAATACTTTGAGTCGATATATATCCTTCAGCAGAGCAGTCCTGTCCAGAGAGCAGATGAGTTGCAACAGCCCTTTGCACAGCTGATACTGCAAAACCTCAAATAAATATAGATAACTTGTTTTCTGTAGAGAACCATTTATTCAGACTCAAAACATCACGACCAAATGCAGCCCCCGGTTGTGTGTACACTTGTCAACTGACTGATTATTGGTTTCACCTAGAAATGCAGTGATATTCATAATTCATAATCTACTGTTTGTAGATTTGTAATTAGTGTGTGTATATATTTTAAATGGATGTTTAAGGGTGTAGCATGTTCAAAGTACAGTGCTTTAAAATGCAAATTTAAGAGCAGGGAGCAAATTCACATCTGCACATGGCAAAGCGGAATAAGATGTGAGATGGTTTTACATAGGATAGTTACGGATGCAGTCCTGTGCATCCTTTTTGGGAGTATTTCAGTTGAAGTGATTGGGAAAGAATTGCACTGTAAAAAATAGAAGTATGTTGAGGAGATATATAATGGGGCAAGTGTGTCTGGTTTGTTTTCTATTGTGACAAACATGGACTAGCCTGTGTGTGAATGATTTGTGTGAAGAGTTGCCATTGAATGTGTTAATTCTTCTTGACATTTATACCCACTTCTTCTGAAGTGACCAGAAGGAAAATGGATGGCGGACCTGCCTTACTTGCTAAAATTCCCTCTAAAGCTCCCTTTATGAAGTTGTTGTGAAATTATGCACAACTATTAAAGGTGCCTCTTTTGCATCTGCTCACACTTGCTTCTTCCTATTTGTTATGCTGTTATACTTCACACAGATATACATAATTGGTTTGTTAAAAATATTTGAATAATAAGTTCGTAAGATAATAGTGTTAATGGCTTTGGTCTAAATTGTTAAGTAAATGATTAGTTATATATACTTTTTCAGAACTATTGCTAAGGCAGTTGGAGCCACCAAGCTAGTGACCATTGAAAGATGAAAGTGATAAAATCCCATATGGGTGATATCCAGTTGTGGCTTTTTGCTTGTTCCACTCATGAAAACAGGAATTTTCTTTTCTCTCCTCCCATTGCATGCCCCCCAGATCTGCTCCTGAGAATGGGGAGACACCCTGGGGGGTAGAAGGTGGTGGCAGGGGGCATGGAAAGAGAAGACCTATTGCATACACAAATGTGATGTTATATTTTGCCCTTATAGTTGTACTGTGCCCTATGTTATTGTAAGTTTTCTTACCAAAGGCGCAAACTCCTTTGATCAGAAGTGAGCAAACTTGTTAACAGTTAATAAGTGAACGAGGTCAGTGTTGATCGTTTTTCACAATATGACTTTTATTAATTACTAGGGGGAGATAACTAGTTGCACATATAAACAGCAGCCCTTGTACTAGCTATTTGAAACTGTTCCTTTGACTTTGGGGGACAACTGGCAGTACAAAAATGACTCTTGGGGTGTCTTTTGTAACAGGCTTACTCCAAGCATTAGTAGAAATCTGTTACATTTCTAACGAAGGAGAGGGCCTTTTTCACAGTGGCACCATGTCTTTGGAATGCCCTTCCCAAAGAAACATGCCTGGTGCCAGTGTTACAGGTTTTTCAGTAGTACATGAATGCTGTCCTACTTGTGTAGACATTTTAGATAATTTCTGGATTTTATCTCCATTCAGTTCTTTTAGTTGTTGTTTTTTAAATTGTCACTTGTTTCATTGTGTTTTATTTGTTGATTGTAAACTGTATTTGTGCCTTGAATTAGTTTTATTCACACTTTTTTGTTTCATTCTGAGATGTCTTGTTGAAAGAAGGTTTAAGAAATAATTTAAGTAAAATAAATCAAAATTGGAGGAAGAGCATCTGCGGCTTGGTGGCAAAGTACATGCTTTGTATGCAGAAAGTTCTAGCCTCAGTCCTTGACCACTCCGGTAGGACTGTGAAGCATTAGCATCTGAAACTGGGGAGCTACCAGTCAGTGTAGACGCAACTAAGCTAGATGGACTAATGATTTGACTGTATAATTAGAATCATGGAGTTGGAGGAGACCACGAGGATCATCTAGTTACACCCCCTGCAAATTTGGAATATGCAGCTGTTCCTTACAGGGATCAAACCTGCAACCTTGGCATTCATCAGCACCACACTAATTATAATTATTTTTTATTATTTGTTTAATTTATATACTGTCCCTCATCAAAAGATCCCAGGGTGGTGTACAACATTTAGAACACATTAAGTAGCTTCTATATCATGATGTTCCATATAACTAAATTCAGTGTTGCTGTTTTTGGCAACTTATTTTACTTTCTGTACGTTAATAAACTTTCTATAAGGCTTATCTTCCGTAACTATGCCACTCATACATATTTTAAAGTTTGAAGATGTTGTACCTGTCTTGTTATCTGGAAGGTGCTGCCCCCCCCCCGCCCCCTTAACTAATTTATAAAATTCAGAAGGAGTTTGGAAAAGTAGAATATCATAGCCTTTCCTGAACACAGAGGTGGGTTGTGGAACGTTAGCTGTTTCATTCCTCGTAGTTCTGGAATTAAACCCTTTGACTTTTGTACTACTTTGTGATAATAAAAGCACACTTGTTATTTACTGAGGCTTTTGGTACAATCTGAATATATTTGTGTGGGGAGACATTTGACATTTCAGAAAACACTGGCAGGGCAGAACTTAGGTCACCTGTGGTTTTTGCAAATTTGTAATCCTTCCTCCCCCAGTCGTCTCCCTGTTCCCACCAGCCGCCCACAAATACAGAATTCCAGTACAGTACTAGTCAGGAGCTAAGGAGATTCTGCATGGGCATAATTCCTGTTCTGTTAGATTTTGTATTCCTTCTTAAGCTGAAAAGTTGTTGTTTTGCTGCAGCAGTTATTGGAACCAGCACCATTGTCTACCTTGTCTGGCCCAGGCAGCAGTTCCTTGGCTTGTTATCAGTGGGTGACTCTTTCAGCAATTTTGTCATCAAATTACTCATTTTCTTAAGCAATTGTATGTATAAATAGCCCTCTGATTGACCTATTTCGGCATCTGATGCTAAGGAAGCATGAAGAAATGCACTTTTTTCACTTGGAGTTTGATAGCACCATTGGTTGTGATCAACATTGGGGGGCTTCAGTTGTAGTTATCTATTTGTAACGCTCATATGAAATGCCTAGTAGTCGTTCATTTCCTAAATCATGTTTTTATTACCTAAAGGGTCATGAGTTCAATTTCAAAAGACAGGTGAACTTTCTGTAGTAATTGGCTTTGATACATGATACCAAGTAGCTGCCTGACCTTTGGCTAGTAATGTTAAAATTTGTTTTATTTTGGTTTTTATTCATGTACCAAATGAGTGGCATCTGTGTTTCCAAGACAATGTTGTTGCAGGAGACTGATATAGTGAAGTCACCTGTCCATGTCTGGACATAACGTCTGGTAACTTTTTTCTCCAAGTTAAGTTCCTCTATGTATACTATTTATCCTTTTGAACATTTTCATTTCAGATCTGTGTTTAAAATTCTGTTTACAATATTTTTAGTTTAGGGTACAAACACAATTATTTTTAGATATTTATAAATATAACATAGTAAAGGTCACTTGCCCTGTTTCCTGTGATGAATAAAATTGTCTCTAGACAGGAAAAGTTATGCAACATAGAAAAGAGCTTGATTTTTCTATCTCTTTTTCCCTGTCAATATGTAACAAAAGAAATATTTCATAGCACTTCCCAGGCACGTAGTGGCTTGCCTGCACATATTTAAATGTGGAAAATTAATGCAATTAATTCTAAGAAAATTAGCAGGATTTAAAAACTGCCAGATAAGAAGTAAATGTGTATATTGTTTATGGGGGGGTTGTTTGTTTGTTTTGTTCATTTTATGAGATGTATTTTGTGTTTTCATTTTATACTTTAATGGTGGAAACGGCCCTGTGGTGTTAGGATCAAACAAACAAACAAAAGCAATAGAGAAACGGACTGGTGTTCTTTGATTGAAAGAAATTCCATACATTGTACCCCCACCCTCTCTGAATGTAACTTCTTTGGATGTAAATCCCACTGGGTATTTCCAGGTTTTGAAGGTTTTGATTCAGCTGATAGCTATATTTATTTATGGAGAAACACACAGCATAATGTATTTAGCAGCGATCTTGGTTTCCTGGGTCTTGACAGCAGTCAGTCAACTCCTGTGGTCCTGATCAGCTGCAGCTAGAGGCGGACACCATCAATCACCTACAAAAACACTGAGGTCCAGGGACCACCAACCATCATCACTTCTGTCTTGTTTTTATTCAGAGTGTAAATCCATGAACTATGACTTTCACTCACTTGTTTAAAGTGGAAACTGCATCTCCTCAATTTGAAGAGCAGTAGTTTTGAGGGTACCCCACGCAGCGTTTGAAGGCTGAGCACCAGTTGCATTTTGCGATTGGCGGTCGGACTTTTGCGACTGGATGGAGATGTCCAGGGGCTGCCTTTGGCACCTGGCATCTCCACCTGCCTGGCTGCAGTCATCTGGTCTGCTGGGCACAGCGGCAGCAAAAGACACGCCTCTTTTTCTGCAGCACAACCCTTGGCAAACATCTAATTTGCCCAGCTGCGCAGCAGCAAAAGATGCACCATTTTTTACTGCCACGCTGCTGGATGAATCAGATGTGTCTTTTGCTGCTACACTACCCTGCTGACCCCCTGATTCGCCTGGCAGCATTTTTTTATTTCTTTTTATTTATTTTGCTGCGGGGCTGCCTGGTCTGGTAGCAGAGCAGCAAAAAAAGGTGCCTAGACATTTTGTCCTAAATCCCAGGAGCCACATAGCTCCTGGCATTCATAACCCATTTTCTAACGCTATAATATTAACAGCCTTGTACAGATGTTATTGGCAAAGAATGTAACTTGAAGGCATGCTGAAGATTGGCTGTGCTTGCCTTTTGAGAATATTTGATCAAAAATGTAATAGAACCACATCTAGCTTGCACAGATGGGCTGCATTCTCCCTGAAGCAGCAGGTGCATAGCGTGCGGGTAGTTCTGATCCTCACTTCTCACTCTCATTAGATTTACAGATGGCCACAGTGGCAGGAAGTGCCTTGTGGTACCTTTGGCTAGTTAGCCAGTTATTTGGCCTTTTCTGGAGACAGTGGTCCTAGTGTCAGTAACTCATCCTGTAGTAGAGTATGACTAACTTGTGGCCCTCCAGAGGTTGAACTTGCAACTCCTGTCAGGCCCAGCAACATTTGGAGGGCCACAGATTAGCGGTCACCTCTGCCTTGGTTACCTTCAGATAGTGCTGTATTGCTGCAATGTAGGGTTGCTAAAAACAGTTCTATAAGGTTCAGTGAGTGCAAAAATGGTTCTGCCAAATTATTGTCTGGTTTTCAGCAGTTTGAGTATGCATCTAAACTGATTTTGTTTCCAAGCTTGATTTGTGCCTTAAAGCCCTAATCAGCTTAAGAGCAGGCTATTTCAGAAAGTGTCTGCCCTCACACCTACCTGCCTGATCCTTAAGGTTGGCTGTGTGACTCTGCTTTCTGCCCTGTTCTTATGTGAGATATGATAGCATCATGTCATAAGATTCTATTGCCCCATTTTTCTTGTGATTCTTATTATGTCCAAACTTTTTAGAAGAGAATGTACCACTTGCCTGAAATTCTGGCTTTATCTTGTTTGCTTCACATTGGGAGCCATTCAAATATATTTTCTTTAGCTTTCTGGAGTGCACAAGGCAACATGTGAAACACTCTTAGCTATTTTCTTCTAATGGAACTTTTTGAGTAGCCTTAAAGTTCATTTTCAAAGTTCGCTTTGCTTTGTTAAAATATCGCACATCTGGGTAAGCCTGATTTCTAGTCATTATTAAGAATGATGCGTTATAACCAAGATAAAATACTAGTTAAGTTTGCATGCTTGAAAGTGCTCTCAATTAATCACCACAGTTTAAAGTATAAGCTACTAGAAAGCTAATATTGAGGAAGTAAACTATTTTTTGCTGTTTGAAGGTTAGCGTCTTGTGGGAGTGGGACATATTGTCTTTCAAACTTGTTCAAGTTACAGTCAGACCAAATAGCTGACTTTCAAAAATCGTGATGCTCATGTAGTGGTGGAATCTATGCCAGCAAGGCAGCTATGGCACCTCATAAACTCAAAATATAATTTGCATTTGGAAGTCTGCTTGCTTTGTGAATTATGTAACTGCTTCAGAGACAATTCAAAGCTTAAAAGGAGTCTGGTTTTTAAATTCTGTCCGTAGTAAACTTGCTGATCTGATGTTTCCCAAAGAGGAGTGGGATGGAAGTGAAATAGATGGACATTTATAATGCCCTGTCTTGCTTTTTAAGGTAAACAATAAAACACAATGAGCTGTACAGGTATCTTGAGTACAAAGTGGCATACAGTAAATTAATAAAAACAATAGACTAATAAAATAGATGAAGTCTCAAGCTTCATCTTAAAAAAAAGTGTGTGCTTGGAATCTTTCATCAACCTCTTGCTTTTTTACTTTGCTTCCAGTTATTTAATGAATATTGATAACTACAGTTGAAGACAATGGGTTGGATCCAAAGAACCTTGAGAAGGAAAAGAGCTGCCACCGCTTTCCTCACATGCTTGAGCAAGAATTCGCATAGTGATATGAGAGGTTAATTCTGTAGCACTTCTGTTTCCTTCTGCCTACACAAGAGGCTATGCAACCTCTTTGAATTTAGTTGGATTTTCTTGCACAGCGTTCCCATTGCAAAGTGTCAGTCCTTTTGTCCAGTGCAAGGACAACTTTTGGATCCAGCCCAGTGTTGGCCTAATGCACTAACTGAACCATAGAAATGACTTGAATCATTTTTCTGGGACAGATCTTTAGAAGTCAGTTACAGTGGCTATTTGTAGATAAATGTGTACATCAGAGAAATATTGAACAGGGCCTAGGCATTAATTCAGAATCTGTGTCTTAACTAGTCTCAGGGGTGTTCTTTCATTTATGATCCTGCCTTGAAACTTCCACTGCAGTTTTAATTGTTTGGAAAGGGACTAATGAGTTTAAGTCCTCTGATGCTTCATTGAGGTTCAGAGTTCCAGAGGAGTCGCAGTAGCTTTGCATTTTTTTCTGTTTGTTCGTGACAAACCAGCTACTGTACTTGCATAGAGTAGTACAGTCCTTGCCACTGGCAGTCTCTGTGTGACAGAGAGCCTGTAGGCTGACATAAAGTGCAGCCTGTTGTGAACTGCTAAGTGAGTCTGCCAAAAACTCAGTAGACAGAACTAATTGGGGGGTGGCGGGAGGTGGGTGGATTTTTGAGCCCTCATTTCTCTCCCCTTTTTTTACAAGATGGATATTGTTAAAGTAACTTGTTTATGTAAGATTTGTCTGCCTCTATTTTCTCATTGCATGAATCATTTTTTAACTTCAAGTCTTGCACTGCAGGTCACTGAACACTTCCACATGGCGGCTGGCACAGGACCAAGCTCAAGACACGCAACTCATCACAGTTGATGAAAAATTGGTAAGGGCTTTCTGCTGCGTATGCTGCCTTGAGGGTTGTTTCTGTGCAACAGGTATTCAGTCCTCCATAGTGTACTGGGAAAAGAGTGTAACTGCCGAGTAAAAGGCCTTTCTTAAGAGAAACCAGCCTTTCTTGACTAAAATGGGTACCTTGGTAAGTCATAAAAATCATAGGATAGGATAGGATAGGATATAAGAGTTAGAAGGGATCCTGAGGATCATCTAGTCCAACCCCCTGCAGAAATATGTCTTCAGGGGGGAAAATGCATACTGAGATATGCAAGAGTTTAAAATACGAAAATTATGCATCTTGCCTACATTCATGTTGACTAAATTGTGGTTAGAAAGCAGTAAAAAACATTTTTAATGTGACATATTGGAATCTGCCCACTTCCCTGTTATACATGAATGATTTACAAACACTTCTTAAAATTAACTGTTGGGTTGTCTCAATTTATCGCAATACAGTTTAAAGAAGCCATGTAAATTAATTGTAAGCTGTGTTCATACACCCTGTTTTAAATATGCATGAAGAATTGCAATTAGAAACAACTGTGTAGCATTCTTTTGCTAATCATTACCAGATCATAATTTTGGCAGCCTTTAAGTTCTAACATATTGCAGCGTGTGGTCCATCACTAGTACAGTGATGCAACCTGATATTTATGCTTACATTATACAATGGCCTGACTTTTGTTGTAAAGCATCCAAGACTCCTAGTGGGAATGTCATAGTTAAAAGAATAATTTTCATTGACAATTGTATCGTGTTTGATTTTTGGAGATGGAAAATGGTAATAGAACCCCCAAGAATACGTAAGTTGTAGTGTGCTTTCCTTTGAACATTGCGAGAACGTACCTCCTTGAAAGCAAATGGCAGTGGCTGAACAAGTGCTTGGGAAAACTTGCAGTGCTACCTTAATTAAACAGGGTGGTTATTGAAGGATGTATCCAGCCCCTCTTAGCAAGTGCAGAGCTGCATTCTGGGGGGATTCCCAGCTCATCTATGCATTCAGGAGCATTTCAGGGTATCAGGGTGGGGATCAGTTGTGCTCCCCCTTTTCAATAATGCCATTACAATTAATACTAAATAAAATGAAACTTTCCGATTGACTTCTTCAGTGACATTATCTAGGAATATGAACAACAATTCTTGGTGCAGATTTTGATGTTGAAATGCTGGGTCATTGTATGGGAGCACACTTCAATTCAACTGCACTTTTTTGTATTTAAATATAGCAGAATATTTTATATGTAAGACAGCCTGTATAAGTTAAGTTCATCTTATAGATAAAATGCACTCTGTGTTAACCCTAGATACAGATTCTGCATATTTTACAGGTATTTTTTGTTAAATGAATAGTCCCCCCCTAAAATAACAATACTTGTTATCAATCAATCCTTGTAAAGCTATTGGGGGGGGGGAATTCTCCAAGCTTCTTAGAATTAAATATGTCTGTTCTAATTTACGCTTGCCCTCCCTAGCCTATTTGAACTTCTAGTCACTTACAAGGATCATTTGAAGTACGGCTAGACTAGTCTTCACTGAATTTAGAAATGTGGACCCTGAATGAATTAACAATCTATAATATCATTACAAAAAGTTCAGTTTGTGCTTCTGTGGCAGACTGAACTTTTGATGTTTGATGATGAAAAATAAATTAATGCAATCCAGCTTTAAGAAGTCTTAATGTCAACACCCGCAGCAATGAGCCACAAATTTGCATCGTGTCCATTTAATGTGATAAAATTTAATAACCCAAACTCTGGTTACTCGTATATACTTTGAGACTGACTCTGTAACTTCCTTAACTTCAATCAGAATTATTGAAATTTGAATGGACAACCCTTCAAATTTCTTCATCTCTTGCCACTAGTCTTCTAGCTCAGTGGAGCAGCTTTAATATTCTTTCACAAAACCCCAACCTCTCAGCGGTGCAAGATTCTAGGAGTTCCAGGCACTCACCCGGGGTCCCTGTTTCCTTTTGGAAATGAGGCACAGTAAAGACTCTGGTGTCTTTATCATATATGGTTTATTTACACATATATACAAGCTGAGCCCCAGTGTTGGAGGGGCTCCCACCATTGCACTCCAAGAGGGTCTGGTCTCTCCCATAGCTGCAGCCTTAGATTCAAACAGAAATCAAAGATAACTCTAAAACATGGGTCTGACCCTCTCTCCAGCTTGCTGCATTTTACCATCTGCAGTATCACTGCAAAAACTCCATTCTAAAATCTCCATTGCACTCTTCAAAAACTCTTCTTTTCGTCTTCTACCTGACTCAGAGCTGGAGGAGGGGCCTCTCCAATCTGTCTTCTTTTAATGGTCCGTCTCCCAAGGCGATTACTTCTTCAGGAAGCCAGCCTGGCTTATATTTTAACATTTGCTGGGTCCAGGGGTTAAGAGCACCTACAAACTCGAGCACCCACCAACTTATAACTATATCTATATCATTCTATCCATCCATCCATAGAGACAGACACACTGTTGATAATACTGGTTAATCATTAGTTTTTCTGGCAAAGGGGCTGCCCTTATTTCCTCACCTTTTATTGCTGAAATGGGATACTATGGAATAATTTGACTGCATCATGTTTCAGTGGAGTTGACCTTTAAATGTGTTTCTTAAATTTGAATGCCCTTATGGTGACATTGATAAAGTCTGCAAAAGAAATAGACAAAATATTGTAGTGATTCCTAGACTGGGGGACAGAATGTGGACATTTGCAAAGGATAATTTATGTGGGTGATATGTACTCAGCTTAAATGAGACACAAAGAAGTCCTCAATATAGCAGAAAAAATACTTTCAAAAAGATTCCTTGCTTAGCCTTGCCACAGATGTTTTTCCTACATCTAAACAGTCAGATCTAAAGCATGGGTCCTTCTGTAGCATCCTGAGTTTGTGGCCTAACAGCAACACTAGGTGAACCATCCATGGGTTGAATTCCAAAGGTCTGGAGTTTATCCTGAGGAGCTGATATCTATAGCTTGCCAGCTGATCTTGGCTGACATTATAAAATTCAGGGTGAGAGGTGGCCCCTCTAGGCTTTGTCTATGTTGGGAAATTGCCCTGTTGCTGACGTGAGATGTCAGCAGTGGTCTCCCTTAGTGAAACTTAAAATGATTTAACTTCTACCATATGAAACAAAATTGGTTCCAGTACTATTATAGAAATCCTGTTTCTCCTGTTGTGTGTGTCACATATAGTTCTCTTAAACTTCAGTAATCTCTGCGGTGTTTCTGCATGAGCCCTCGTGCCTGTTAGTCCACTCACATTCTGATTTGTTGAGTTGTAAGTATTGCTCTTCCAGATCACTTTGCAGCTCAAAAACAGGAAAATATAAAAGTAGCTGTCCTAATTTGTCTGTATGCTATAGCAAGAAATGCTTAATCCAGTACGTAAGTACCACAGTACTATTGTTAATTAAATAATAATAATAATAATAGTGGCAAGTTGTTGCTGGCAAGGTTGGCATAATAATAATAAATACTGCAACTCTGATTGTGGGATTCCTGGTCAAAATGAGTCAACTTCCTAAAGATTTCCAGGTTGGTATAAGATGCCTTTTGTCCCCATTCCAGTTGGGCTTTGTATATTGGAAAGAATAGGAGAAACGTATCCTAAACCGGCAGACTTCATTCAGGACAAAGGAGTAGCAGGAATCTTCCTACCCTCCCTCCTCTCCCATAGAGTTGAAGGGACCAATGTTAGTCATAATGAACTGTAGAGATGTAAATGGGGTAGAATTTCAAGGAGCTTTAGAGATATCTTGTACTTTTAATGTCCTCAGTGTGGTTCGGAGCCATCCTTCTCACATTGAGAGTCTGGCTGCTCCTAAGAGAGGTACCCTGGGGGTAATGTAAAGTAGACTCATCCCTGGCCCAAAAGACACGGAGTAGAAAGTATTGTTTCATTCTCTCCCAGTAAGGGGTCATGTGCCCACCCACTTCTTCAAGTGGTAGTAGTGAGGGACCAGCAATGCAACCCTTTATTTTCCATGGTCTGTTTTGTTTCTGCAGGGAACCTGAAAGCATCTCTGTGATCCCTGTCTGCTTCTTTGATCTGCTTGACCTCAGACTGGAGATAACTGAATGCTGCCAGCTGAGCTGTTTGTCTTTACTTTGTGCTGGTTACGCTTGGAGGCCCAAATAATTCTTTTGAGTTAGGGGTGGCTCTCTGTGACACAGTTTTAAGACCTCTTGTAGATAATGCTATGGATACTTCAGTATCTGTTCTGGAGCTTAGTGATACTGAAAATTGTGGTCATTGTAAGGTTGACTTGTGGATTTCTTGTCCAGTTCTTGAACTGATAACACAATAGTCCCAGTGCAATCTTACGTGTGTCTACTCAGAAGAAAGTCTCATTTAGTTCCATAGAACATACCCCAAGCAAGTGTGTATTTCTGCACATAAGTGAATTAGAAGAGTAAGTATTCACTGTGGGTACCTGTAGCCAGGCTTTTACCACATGCCCATCAACTTAGGGGGCATGCTACAACCCCCAGATTGCTAGCCATGATATCAGTATTGTTTTTCAAGAACTCTGTACGATTATGAGTTAGTAGAACACCACCCAGTAACAGAAGAACTCAGTAAAATTAGAAAATACAGGTTGGTGTTTTGAGGGAGCTGGAGGTCTGCTTAACTGAAGATTTGAAGCATTCAAAAGGAACAAAGTTTGAATTATACATTTCATTTCTAAATTTCTTTTAACATTGACTTCCTAGCTGTCACTTCAGAATTGCTGGTAATATAAGGCATTGTACAATATTTTGCAATCAGTTAGAACATTTGTTACTGCCAATACCTCAAGCAGTATGTTTAACAGTCTGATGTACTAATGGCCTAAAATTGATTCTTACATTTAACTTGGTACTTCGGTCTTTCAAGAGTGTATTTCATTCCTATTCTAGGATTTACTGTGGTTAGGGGACATCATTGGGTCTTAAAAATGAATGCAAATGAAAACTGCCATAGATTGGGCAAGTAGGCTAATGGTCTGATCTGGTATGTTCGTTAGTAATGAACAGATTAATGAATTGCAGTTAGGAATTAAATATAATAAGAGTTACCTGAAAATGGAGAATACAGGAGCAAAGGAGAACATTTCCACAGAGTTCCTAAAAATTTCTTTTAAGACTGGTAAGAGAGATGAATGTTTATTTGACAGACAGAATAGCACACTATGGTTCTTAAGCTGAAACAGGACTTGTAGTGCTAGACAGATTTACATATTCCCTGTATGTTAGGAATGCCGCAAGATTTATCTTACTTTAGTAAATGCATGTCTTACCTTTCCACCTGGGGACACCCTTGGCAACTAACAATATAAAATACCAAAAAATTACACTCAAGTAAAACTTTTAAAAAACATTTACAAATGAATAGTTGAATAGCAGATAAGTATCAAAACACACCAGCCAGTTAAGTTTTTTTAAAAAATTCTGCCAAAAGAGGCAGAAGAGGGCAAAACATGGATCTCCCTTGGTAGAGGGTTCCACAACTTGGTGCAGCTCCAGAGCAGTCTCTTTAAGACTTACCCCACAAATGTGCCTCTAATAAAGAAACCACCTCTACTAATCCATCAAGTGTCCTGACCACAAATGATTTAAGCCTTTAAATGTAATAGTTAGCACTTTGTTTTGAGTTTAGAAACGAATCAGTAACCATCTGGAACCATAAAGGATGGCCATCTTATGTTAGGTTTCCCTCTAAATGGCACTGATAGCTTAGATTAAGTTTCGACATAGGGAATGTGTTGTGATTATGCAACTCTCCCTGGGGATCTTATTGAGTGATAGCATAGAAATATCCATAAAGATTTTTTGATATATATATATATTTTTGCAAATAAGCTCCCAAAATAACCCTCCTGTGTGTATGTCCCTGAGAAAGAGAGACTGGGTCTGCCAAACTACTCACCAGGAAGAATAATTAACCTGGGCAAGTAGCTGGTGAGAAACTACAGGTCTGAGTTGTTGGGACAAGTATTGGCTTACTCTTTAAAAATACTATCCAACGACATCTTTTCGTTCATGAAAGGACTTCCACTTCAATGGAACTTCTCCTTCCACAGCATCCCCCATCCCCTGATCTGTTTGGGGTTTTAGATTGTGGGGGTGGAAAAGGAGGGGGAGATTGCAGGCAGAAGTCCTTGGGCGAGCAGAATGACTTTGTTGGACATGACTCTTTGCTAGGAATGTCTTGGATAAATCAAAGGTCTTGGTTTTATAATGAGCTGCCATTATGAGTTTGGAATAAATTAAAAAGAACCGAGCTGAAAGGCATCCCTTGTAATCTTTTATAGACATAACATGTCCCATAACATACTTTGGATGAAATGTGGCTTAACTCTTGCTTGTCCTCCGTCGTGAGATATATGAAAAGGACTGGGTTCGTGATTCATATTCATCAGATGAAGTAGGCTGGAGGAAAAATCCATGTTTAAAAGGCAGGGCCTAAACATATTTCAGGCTGCTGTATTTGCATTTTTGTTATTGGAGATACCTTCCCTAATCTAAACATAACCTTGTCTTTGCTGGCTCATGAAAACCTAAATCCTAAACAAGTATCAGTAGGCTTCTGGCACAAAGCAAGCGATTTTGCCGCAATTACTGAAGTATCCTCTCAAATGAATTGTTCAGTGCTTCCTAACTATGCTGAAAACTCCATTTGTGGGAACAATGTGCCAGCATTGTACAAGCATCCTAGAGGCAGCCAATTCTTCTGTACAGCGATTCCCCAGAGTGCCTTCCCCACAGGACAGGCTCAGGCCTTATCTGCAGCTTACAGTGGTACCTCTGGTTAAGTACTTAACTCGTTCCGGAGGTCTGTTCTTAACCTGAAACTGTTCTTAACCTGAAGCACCACTTTAGCTAATGGGGCCCCCAGCTGCCGTTGTGCCGCCAGAGCATGATTTCTGTTCTCATCCTGAAGCAAAGTTCTTAACCTGAGGTACTACTTCTGGGTTAGCAGAGTCTGTAACCTGAAGCGTCTGTAACCCGAGGTACCACTGTATTCTGTGCTCCAAGACTTGTGGTTTGCCCCATTTAGCTGCTGAAGACTAGTTTCACTCTCTCGTCTCCATCCAGATATATTCTTACAGCTAGTTCCAGTTCAAAGCATAGTTGAAGGACAGCTGTATCTTGACGCAGGCATTGGAAGGATTATAACTGCCATGTGACCAAAGCTTTCTGTTTAAACTGAAGGCTAATGTCATTGATAGGAGGAAACTTTTCTTCTTTGACCTTAACAATATAGGAACTGGTTTGTTTGTTTTTCATACACTCACAAAAATTTGTTGAAGAGAAATCTGGAAAAATTGCAGTGTTGCTTAAGATAGCTGTCAAATATCCTGAATTCTTGGCACCATTCTTACTGATAGGATAGCATTCTTCCTTTCCTGACCAGTTGACAGAGTCATTATATGACGACTTGTATTTACTCTGGCAAATTTTATTTCAAGTGTCTTATGACAACATGAGCAGCACTCCGACTCTGAAGCTCAGTGCTTTTGAGTATTCCCCACTAGAATTTAATTGTTCCTCGGCATCTACCAATCAGTCCTAACTTTTTGCTAGAATCAACTCCCTTAATAGGTTGCAGTGCCACATTGTCAACATACAACCATAGAAGCTGCCTTATACATTGAGTCAGTCCGCTGATCTATCTAGCTCAGTATTGTCTCTATCAGTGGGACCCACCTTTAATCCAAACATCCATTTCGGGAACACTTTTCTAGTTTTAAAATCATGTATTTGTGTTGCGGTTGTACTGCTGTTACAACCCACTTTAGATAAGGCTTCAGCCTGGTAGTGGGCCCTTATCCACCAGTTCTGGACCAATGATCTACATTGACTGACAGCAACTTTCCATGGTTTCAGATAATATCTTTCCCAGCAAATACAAGGGATTTAATCTGGTATTTTCTACATGTACAACATGTGTTGTGCAACCAAGATATAATTCCTAGGGAGCTATGGTTAGCAGAGCCCACCCCCCATAAATCCTCATCCATTCTTCATGTATTTTTCAACCTACCCCAATGAAATTGCAGTTTTTATTATAGGGAGGTGTTTTCTAGGGAAAATATGGAGGCTTTCTTACTTTATTTGCTGGTTGTTTGATATGCTGTGTCCTGTTAGTACACTGTTCCTTGGACTAAAGAACATAACCATTCTTTTTGTTTACAACAACATTAATGTTTTCTATTTCAAACATTTGATTTCTCCTCCCACCCATCTTTTCCAAGGGTAATTAAGGAACCTCAGAAGCAAATCCAAGACATGCCTAAATAACTTGGCATGGGGCTCCAATGCCATACTTCTTAGTACACTGCGGTCCTTACTACTTGAAATTCTTACAAGAGCTGTAAAACTATGCTTAATTAATTATATAGTTCTTGATTTTAAACATGTTCATGCACATTAATTTGGAGAAGAAAAGTAACTATTACATGAAACTGTTTTCCTTGTAATCTGTGTAGAAATTAAAGTGCATTTTTACATTTTTTAAGTTTCTAGAAAGTTTCATTTATGTGAAAGGTGGAGTTCTACAGGAAAGGGCAGTCTTATTTCAGCTGTCTAAAGCTTAAGCTATAAGCACAGAGTGCACAGAATATGTTAAAATCCCAATGTAGTCCTTTTTTGTGTCTGGTGTTACATCTTGTCTCAAATGCTGGCTGCACTTTCTCTGCTTATCATTACTGGTTTAATTTGATGAATTTCAAGTAGCCCTGATGTTTAGGCACATCAGATTTGTAGCTGCAATTGCATTGCTGGAAAAGTTAGTATATCTGGGGTCTGCAGACTTTTTTGGGGTGGCTTTAAACTACATCTCCCTAGAGGTTGGTGAGGTTTTCCTCTTTTGAAGTTCTTTGAACACAATTTGTTGATTGAATTAGTTTTTTAAGGGGGGGGGAGAGAGATTTGCATCCTTGAAAAGTGAAGGAAGAGAAAGTTGTTAAGACAAAAGTAGCTATTTATCTGTATGTTCATTTCTAGTGGAAGGTGATATCACTGGTTAGTATTTGGCACTGGCACTGTAAACTGGTTCAGTTTTAGATATAGAGAAACTTTTAGCAGTATTTACTAGACAAAATAACTCCAAACTGGCTTTAAAAGCAGAGATAACTAGAGCATCATCTGTTTGAATTGTACCCTATTGCCACAGAACCCATGTTAGCTGTGGAGTCTTGTTTTGTGTATATGGTGGCATTGTTATGAAAAGAAATTCCAGATTAATTAGATGGGAGACAAGCTTCAGACTTAAAGACAATGGAAATGTACAATTAATTTATGGTCTGTTTTGACTGTTCACGTTTAACGTTTAGCACAATTTATCTAACTTTATTTCAGTCCTTCTTTTCCAGAATGCTTAACTTTCAGTTTCTTTTGCATTCTTCCATCACTAATTGTGCTCATGATTATCACTTTGAAGTCTGCCATGTTGAAAGTGATAATCAAAGCCACAATTAGTGGTGGCAGATTCAATTCCGCAAGTAGTGTATGTGAAGCAAGGGAGTAGAAAATAGAAGCCATTTCTAAATGGGCAGACCTCTGCAAACACTGAGGTGCCTTGTCTTCTATTCCGGAGAGCTTACTAATTGATTATCGGCTGTCATGTAGCAACCTTGGTGGTGAAGGTACATTTTAAAATAGCATTTGATTGATAGAAAGTGCAGTAATATGCCACATGATTTTTCTGTTCAAGAATCCTTGCAAATGGGCCTTGGGGCTAGTACAGGCAAACATTACCCTTAAACTTTTTGAGACGGTGTGCATTTCTGTAATAGAACCATATAGCTTGCAGTCCCCCCACCCCAAATGAATTCTCCAACGCAGCCCTTTAAAAATAAATGAGTAGGATTTTGAGAACAGAGGTCACGGTAACATAGTACATGCATATTTATATTTAGATAAGTATATTCAATTTTTAAAAGATTGATAATTCATTGCAATTCATTGCCTGCCAATTAATTCCCTCTTTAATTGGAATAGTGTATCTCAATTCAGCCCCCAGTGCTTGCTGCCACTTGCTTTTCTAAGTAATTACTGTTTGATTAAGCATGTGGTAGTGTTAGCAAGCTCAGCTGGCTGGCTAGTGATACAGAGCTTTCTGTAAAATGTCTGCAGGCAACAAGTTCTCCGCCAGTCGACAGACTGTAGCAGTGGCAGATCTAGCAATGAAATCAATATATTTATCCTTGTTTGTAAAAGGGTTTTATAGTCTTCCAAAAGAGAGACTTTACATGAGAGATGCTCATTTTCCATGATGGCATTGGATCATCATTTGCTAGCTTTTCAAGTATTTTTGTGGGTCAGCAGCAGCTCATTTTGAATTACTAACCTGACAAAATACTTTTTTGTGATGGTAGCTGCATTTAGTTTTCAGATTAAGGGACTGGTGGGTCTGGCTTTCATTTTTTCAGTTTCTTTTCACTTTGGTACATGGCCGTGCTATCTCTGCTAGGTTGCAGAAGCGTCTGAGATTGGGGGTTATACAATTTTTCTAACATCTCAAGTGTCTGTTTTGTCTGCTCAGAGGGCATTCTTGTGCAGAGATTTCAACGCTTTAGTCTGGAGCACTGGGTCAAAGGATATGTCTCTTTGGAAGGCAGATGGGAGACCTTTTTATTCATGAAGTAGCATTTCACTTTACATCAAAGAATAGTAGGTTTTCAGACCTCATTATGATGGAAGTTCAGTGCAGCCCTTTAAGAAGACTTGCAACATATTCAATCTGTTTTAGATGCTTTGGGAGACACTTGTCATAGTAACTTCGCAAGGTTTCAAATTTGCTATCCATAACCACTCCAATCCAGCATTAGTTTAATGCTCACAGAAGATTTCTGTGCATTCATTCCCTGTGGTATCAGGAACCACACATGTAATTTCCAGAACTTAATTTCTGAAATCAGAACCATATGAACAATGCAAAATAGCTTTCTTGGGGTGGTTGGGCAGGAGAAGGCATACTACAAGACTGAATCCAGCCCCTTCCCCTGTTCTGAGGAGGTAACAATGAGAAGATCTTCTCGTACCTTCCATTCAAATGGCTGAGATTGTCATTGTCAATAATAAATGCCCCCTTAGCACTCCTTTTAAAGAAAAAGTCTTTTGTTTAACAATTAATTCCAGAAATAACACAGAATTCTAATTGTTGGGGCCTCTTAATAAGAGTAATTCCATAACAACGCCCTGTGGTGGCAGAATTCTCTATCCTTGGTGAACGCCCCTCCAATATCTTACTGAAGTTTTCTATAAAAGATTATTCAGCTTCCCTGCAGAAGTGTTTCATTAATTAGCTTCCTACAGTTAGTTTCCTCTGAACCAATCTAGTGTCTCATTGTAACCAGCTACAAACTAAATGTACTCATTGAACCTTCCCTCTAATATATATTTCAATTTTTTTGAAATTATGAATTTCACATATTTGGATTCAAATAAACTGGATCCTGTCTGGTTTATTTGAATCCACCTTAAAGTATGGATTCAAGCATACAACCAGAAAGCTAAAAAAGTGCCTCAGCTTCTTATGGAGGGCCGGGGGCAATGGCTACCTGTGATACAGTGGTACCTCAGGTTACATACGCTTCAGGTTACAGACTCCGCTAACCCATAAATATTACCTCGGGTTAAGAACTTTGCTTCATGATGAGAACAGAAATCATGCTCTGGCAGCGCAGCGGCAGCAGGAGGCCCCATTAGCTAAAGTGGCGCTTCAGGTTAAGAACAGTTTCAGGTTAAGAATGGATCTCCGGAACGAATTAAGTACTTAACCCGAGGTACCACTCTATTTCAGGTCAGCTTTTCCCAACCTCAATTACCGTTGGACTACAATTCCCAACATTCCATTCTGGCTGAGGCTGATGAGAGTTGTAGTCCAAGATTGGGAAAGGCTGCTTTAGGTCATATGTGATCATGCTTCAGCTGGTCTATAGTATTACCTCTTTAATGTGCCCCCACAGGTCTGTAATATGTCAGGGGTGTTGCATAGGAAGCATATAAGTACATCCCTCTTGCCTTTCTGTGGGGCTGTTTCGCCTACAAAGCAGTTGATACGGCCCGGCTGAGTTCAGCATTAGGAGGAGTGTCTGGAGGGGCAATGCAACCAGACACATTCCTTTCCCCCCTGCTACTAGAGATCTGTGTGGCAGGAAGAAGGATGTTGGGGTCTGCCAGTGCAAGGGGAAAATCTGTGTGGGTTTTGTTCAATACATTTTTTAATTCAGATTTGCTTCCCTAAGAGAGTTGAAATCTTGCCACAATTTGGAAAAGACCTCCTTAATTTGGATTGGCTTTTGCTGAATTTGGAAAGTTATTTATTGTTTATTTTTGTTACTATATTAAACAATAGAGAGAGAAAACCTCTAAGTTGCTTGCATAAACACAACAAAAGACGACTTCTACAACAAAGAGGTTCCTGTTTCTGGTTTGTAATCCACCCTAAGAAACGGGGCAAGGGAAAATTTAAAATAAATGTTAACAAATGTATCAGATATTTACAGTTGCTGAGAGGAGAAACGGGGGGGGGGGTATATAATAAATGTGAGTTAGGAAAACAGGCTTCTAGAAGTAGTGTTTAATGGGGACTTGAAAGTTCTAGGCATTAATTAACAAAACAAAGTGAAAGTTTAAATTGTTAATAGCTGTGACATCCCTAAAGCATAGCAGTGCAGAATGCTAACACTAACAGTTCTCTATTGTGTACTGTTTTAACAGGGTAACTGTGTCAGTTCTTCCTAGCTCCCCTACCTGCTGTCTTTGGAAATAATCTTCATTACTTGGTGCTTGTTTTTCCGCCTTTCATTAACAATGCCTATCACAGCATGAAAGTGCAACATCTCTCATTACTCAAAATGGGGAAGAGTGGAGGGGAAGTGTATTGACTGGCAGAGGCTAAATACTTAGGGCACAGCATCTAATACTTCCACTTCCTAAAATAAGATTTCATATTAACGCTGCAAGTTAACATAAGAGGACCTTCTAAGCCACTGCAGAGGCTTCTCTAGAGTAGCCTTCAGTAACCTCCATGTATTTTAGGCTAGCTGGAGTTGATAGGAGTTGTAGTCCAAAATGTCTGAAAGGCCCCAGGTTAGTGCAGGCTGTTCTAGACCCAAAATCTTTGCCCACACTGTTTACTCTGTGGCAAACGCGTAGTTGTGTTCAGCTCAACCTTCTGTTTATTGATAATGCTTGAAATTGGCATGTTGGACCCCTTTCCTATTTCCTAAACTGCCCTAGCCTCTTGCATGTGAACATTTAAAAGCTCTATGTGTGCCTTTGTGGCCTGTCTTCCCACACAGTTACACATTAGTGGGAGAACCTGCCTTTAATTCTGTGGTTAAGTCTGTGTCCAGGGCAGCTGTCTACCAGCTCCATCTGGTGTGTCGCTGGAGACCCTACCTGCTTGCACACTGTCTTACCAGAGTGGTACATGCTCTGGATATCTCCCACTTGGATTACTGTAATGCGCTCTACGTGGGGCTACCTTTGAAGCTGATTTGGAAACTACCAGAAAACTACTCTGTGGCTACCAGAGTGGCGACTGGAAGCAGCCACCAGAACCATATAACACTGGTCCTAAAATATCTATATTGGCTCACAGTATGATTCCGAGCACAGTTCAAAGTGTTGGTGTTGACCTTTAAAGCCATAAATGGTCTCGGCCCTATATCCCTGTATGAGCATCTCCACCAACTACACTACTTTCCAAAGACATTTGAAGGAGGTCCTATACTGGAAATTTTTTAATGTTTGATGTTTCATTATGTTCTTATATTCTATTAGAAGCTCCCCAGAGTGGCTGGGGCAACCCAGTCAGGTGGGCAAGTGGGGTGTAGTAGTAGTAGTAGTAGTAGTAGTAGTAGTAGTAGTAGTAGTTCTTTTCCAAAAAAAAATCTCAATAGCTTTTATTGAGTTGGGGAGACACTGGTTTTGAGACCAAAGCTTTCATAGAAAGATGTCTATGTCTAAGAAATAAGTTCAGTAAAATCCATAACTCTTCCCACCCCCCTTTATACAACCCTTTCTCTCTTCAGGCATGCTTTACCTCTGCAATGATCGCAGGTTCATCAATCACTTTAGCCATGTTTAGGTATAATCCTGCATGATCAGAATACTAAATTGTGGGGAGAGCCTCCATGAGCACAGCAGACTCTGCAACCCCAGCGCATGGAGGGCAATGGGAATTTGACAAAGTGGATGAAGCTAGCTAGAGTGTCCGTTCTCTCCCCATTTCACCATTCTAATTATATAAAGAGTACAACACCTCAATAGTTGCTCCATGCATCTCAGGATGACAAGATAAGTTATGAGGATGATAGAGAATATTATTGCAGGGGTTGGACTAGATGACCCCCAGACCCCCTTCCTATTCTACAGTTCTATGATTCATTGTCAGCTTTGTTGAGGCCATTGCTAGCTGTGTTTTTGGTCAACAGTGTAAATGGTTTGCTATACAATGGAGTCAAAAGAAATCCTGTGCAACTCCCCTTAGCTGTTCTATAGTCATAGTTTCTTCTTTTTAACCATTATTTCCTGATTTTTAAAGCAGAAAATAATGCTCATTGTGGCACAGAATGGCAGCAGCAAGGTAGCAGTGGCAAACTGCCAGAATCTGCAACTGAGCATATTTGGTGGGAAATTGCTCATGGTTGGCCTTTCTCAGGTTTGTGTAGCATGGTGCTTCTTTTGGGGAAGATGAAAATTCAGAAATCTATCTTTCTGCCTGCATGTCTAATCTGACAGTTCCTTTTGTGTTGAACTTCGCTGCTGGTTTTCTTGTGTTTTGTCTGAAAAACTGTCAAGCAAGAAATGCATATACTTAAAGCCTGTGTGTGTGTGTGTGTGTGTGTGTGTGTGTTTGTGTGTGTGTGTTTGGAGTGGATGAAAAATTTGGGTGTCTGCCTGCAAAGCAAGCAATTTTATTCCTTTCTTTCTGTGGTAGGGGTATAACTCCCAATTTCCAAACACCTCATTCTCTTGATGAAATTGTATGGAAGGGTTTAATGTGCACAGGTAGTTAGAAATATTTTTGGCAGGATCTTAGTGTACCTGTGGATAAATACAGCAGTGGTGATTTTTTTATTTTTAAAGAAATCTCTTAAGCACCAAATATTTCAGGGGTTACCAGGGCTTAGACTTTTTCTCTGTTTTTGTTATAGTTGCAGGGGAGGGAGAAGACAAGAGGGACACAAAAGCAAACATTACTGTTTCACTAATTAGTTATATGAAACGGGCAAAAGAGAAGTACGGTAGTCTTGGTTTGATAGTCCCTCTCCCTCAAAAAATTTTTAATGCTACTAATGCCTGTGTTGGTGTCATGATGTGGGTGGTGCTGGGTTGTTAAGCTTATAGATTATTCTTATGGCTGATAGTATGGCTAAAACCAAAGAGCCTACAGACACATCTCTTCAATCTCCGATCATTTGACATCTCTTGGATACCCGAAATTGAGCATTAAAGAGCAAAGAGCTGTTTTTCCTGGGAGATAGCAGTGGGGCCAGAGGAAGTGTGGATAAGCCCTAGTGTGTTATGCTTTTTTAATGCATTATTGAAACGCCATAGGTATTCGCAAAAAGGGGAAAGGAAGTAATTTGCAAATCATCCCTGAAAATGGGGGGCTGATCCCCTCTGTTAGAAATTCTCTTTTTGCTTTCTTTGGTTCCTCCTGCTGTTTTTTCTTTAGGGAAAATTCAGCGACAACTCTTGTTGGGTTGTCATGAAGATGGGATCTCAGGTCTCTAATATTTTGCCCCTCTAGTGATAGCAAATCTTCAGCCATATTTTGCATTCTCATTTGTGCACGTTTGTGGTTTAATGCATATATGGGTGAGGCTTGGACTAGATTGTTGTGAATATAAAAACTATGAGTAGGAACTGTGGTAGAGCTCGTTTGTGTGAATTGCTCTTTAATACTTCAGTACTTTTGTGTGGCAGGGAAGCCATTGCATTGCAAATGGTTCAGGTAGGATGCTATTTCTGGGCAGATCAGTGCCCAGTGATGCACGGAAGCTTGGTGTTTCGTTCCCTCCTGGTCATCTCCAGGTGCCTGTGGGGAAATATAAGCATGAGCTGGGTTATACATAGATACAGTAACCAGGCCAGCAGCAATGTTAGTGATTGACAGAATTTTTTCCACCACAGTATTTATGGAAACCACTGCTAACAATATCTTTGTACAGCATGCTGACATTTCTCCCAAAGATTCCCTATTGGGAGATAGACAGAAGGGATCAAATGGAGAAAAACCACAGCTGCCTTCTATGTGGGAATCAACCCAGAATTACTGTATGAATGTCTATGTAGCAAAAAGACAAGCCTTTGGGTATAGTAAGTACTTTCTTGAAGGCTAATGCACTTCCCCATTGCTTGTGCTGTTTGAATCTATTAGTTACATACCTGCTCATGTTTAGTGTTTATTCTGCAGACTTCCCTTCCTCAAACCTCATCCCAGAAGACAATAGGGAAAAGCATTGAGAAATGAAACTGTTTCACCCTCAAAAAGTCACACAAACAATTTTCAGGAGCAGTACATGGAGGCAGACACTGTAGTTGTCCACAGTTGTCCCAGTCGTATGTTTTTCAACTCCATGCTCTTGAACTTTGTTTCTAAACTTCCAGTGCTTGTCGTGGCACAGTCTGTTTTAACCAACTCCGTTGCAACATCTTAGTGGTCTATTTAAAATATGAGGCATGCTAGCAAATTTGTCTAAACTTATCTAAAGTAGCGATACCATCTCTTCAGTCCCTATCTTTATATATAAAAAAGTATAAACTGTGGAGGTTAAGTAGGTTGGGCAACCGGAAGTAATTACTAAGTCCAGTGTGGTTTAATAAAGGCAGAGGCTAATTATTCAGTTTTTTATTTAAGTGAAATGGTGCCAGAAAGGAGGCTCCTGCAGAGCAGCTGCACTCCTTCAGTGTTACCCTAATTTACCACAGACACAACTGTCACAAACAGAACTTTTAAACTTGATATAATGGAAGTTAGGGGGCTTTTGTCTGGAGTGCATGCAGAAGAACCCTTTTATACAAATCAACCGGCAGATGATGGACAATGATGAAAATTTGATTCTTTGAAGTCATAATGGTCATTGAAATGTGTGAAATTCTGGCATTGAAAAGAGGGCAACTAGCAAGGCTCTGAATCTTGGGTGGCTGCTGGAAGCTTGCTGGGAGGTTTTCTGCATTTTGACATCAACTTCCCATTGCTTGTTCCCGGCTTCCTTTTATTTAGAGAGGAGGAAAATGTTAAACAGTAGATATTTGCTCTCATGGGTTCTGTACAATCTCTTGTGGTGATATTTGTGTGCTCTGTCGTTATGCAGATGTGAAATTGTTATATGTTCCTGATTTCATGAAACAAAAACTGCTGATGCCCAAAGGTTGTGGGGTAGGAGGGTGGGTTTGCTATTGTTTCTTCTCTGTGGCCATATCATTGTCTAAAAGCTTACATTACTAATTTTCCCCATAACAAGGTGGCTGAAGTAATACAATTACTCTCAGAAATGAAGCAGAACACTAAAACTTCTTCCATGATTTTGGAGGGAGTGATCTAATTTAAAAGTAGCCCACTTCTTCTGCTTTGGGGAAAGGAGTGAAAATTAAAGGTTAGAATCCTAGAAATTAGTTTCCTGTTGTTGTTGTTTTACAGTTGTGTTATGAGGTATTTCGTTATTAAAATTCCTCTCTTTGTTCCCTGTTCTTAAAAGTGCCTCTCTTATATCACTCCACCTGAAAACCTGCTTCAAAATGGAAAGAATCATCTGCCATGCCAAAGAGGATTCTAGTTCATTATATATACAAAGCACCAGTTTTTTGTTTTCAATATTTTGAAGATACACACACCCCAACATAATATCAAAGAAATCCCACAGGTGCTCTCCTGCCAGCATTTGAAAATGAATGGACACAGAAAGCTTGGAATTGTTAAGCACAATACTGCTAAATATACAAAAAGGTATTTTTTAAAAAATAAATTTTAAAACCCAACTCTTTCCCAACATCTTTGTTTCAGAAAGTTGGTTCACAGGTAGTTTTCACTGAGAACTTGAACTCGGAACAAAGCGCTGGAGACACAGTAGAGAGTTGGACTTAGTTCTTTTCAAGTATTATATTGTTTTTAATGGCGTCTTGAAGCGGGAGCTTTAGCCCATTGAAATGTCGCTAAAAGGACAGGTTCTTCTGTCAGTAGCTGAAGCTGTGTGGATGAAATGATCACAATAGAGTGTTGTAATGCATTTTCAAAGTGTGAGAAATCAGTTTGTCTAGACTGAGAGTGCGCCTACAGGGAATAGGAATTTTAGAGCTTCTGTGCTCTTTAGGTGTCAAGTATGTGAGAGATGCCAAGCCTTTATTCCATATCTTTGGCAACAGCTCAGCAATGCTACAGTACCTTACATGTCTAGTGCAAGCAAAAACAGCAATTCTGTGTCAGGACAACTCAGGGCTTCACAATCCAGAAACTCATTGTCCTAAGCAACTGTCTGTTCAATTGCCAGCTTTAAACTGGGGGAGGGAGGAGTGTGTATGTGGGGAGAGGGGAGGGGAGATATCAATAAACAATTGCTGTATTCCCAGAAGGCATGGAAACTTTGGCTGTAATGAATCAAAAGTACAACGAGCTAGCAGCATCATGCAGCTATTTTAAATTATTAAAGCAGGCCCTGTTTTTCTTCTTGCTCTGAAAAAGAGGCTTTCAGAAGGATAAATCCCTTGCCACCACTAAAGGGTTTTGTTTTTTCTCTTTCGTTGCAGCCAGTCAAATACCATGGTATCTACGGCTTGACTTTTTCACGTTAGACTAGACCTTTTTCTTCATTAGAAGTAATTTTTAAGCATAACAAATCTTCCAAGGGCAGCATAGTCCTATTGTAAAGCTATACACTAGTTTTAAAATAACTACAGAAAAGGCCCTGCAGTGGATTGACTTGATGGGGGTGAGGCAAAGAGAGACTTGATGCTGTGCACCTAGGACATAGCGTAGCTTTCTTTAGTGTTTAACTTCCAGTAGTGAAGAAGCCCTCATCTCTGATGTGCTGCTTTTCAGTAGAAATATCCCCTTCTTGTGACCTACTTTCCCCATCCATTTCTGGGGAGAGGAGAGACTGGATTCTATCCTTCTCTACCGAGTCACGAAGGAGATTCCTCTCCAGAGTTCCCTTGGCTTCTTTTGCAAGTCCGGCTACTGCAGACAGCAGTTGGCCTCTATCTAGAGCACATCTTCCATGTACTCAGGACCAACAAGAGATGCTATTTGGGGTGGCAGGGGATGATTCGCTGTTGCTCAGAACTGGGGAAGGAGAAAAGTTATGATTACTATGTCTTATGAGAATATAAAGGACAGAAATGTGATTGCATTCAGTGGTGACCTAATTCTAATAGAAAACACTTCTGCTTGTGCAAGAATATCAATTCCGATCTACCCACTGCAGTTTCCTGCTCCCCACAGGCCTGCTGTTAAGAGCTGGGTGACTCTCTGGAGTAGCATGTGGTATTTTGGTACAGAGGGCTGAAGAAGATAAGAATGGAGACTTGCCATGGACAAGCACTTTCTGCTAGCATGAAGCCACTGTTGGCTACAACCCACAGATTATAATCCAAAGCGCCATGTGTACCAGGTCTGTACTTTCACTTTTGACGTGAGGAAAGCACCTGGGAAGAACACCTGGTATAGTGGTAGTCTAAAGACCAATGCATGTTTAGCAACCATGGTAAACAGGAGGCCTCCATGGCATGCTTTTCCCATAGAGATGGTGAGTCACGTATAATCGTATCTTCTCACTTATATCTGACAATGTAAAACAGAGATTTACCTGTTCAAGTATCTTAAAAAATATGACACACTTTCTGGGAGGATTCCCCTACCTGCAAGTGTTTGCAAAAAAAAAAGAAGCAGCCATGATTTGTGTACTGCAGAAGCTAACACAGAAAATTCCTTAAAAACCTGCTATTTTTTGCAAATTTGAGAGTGTGTA
Source organism: Podarcis raffonei (assembly GCF_027172205.1). Taxonomy (NCBI): domain Eukaryota; kingdom Metazoa; phylum Chordata; class Lepidosauria; order Squamata; family Lacertidae; genus Podarcis; species Podarcis raffonei. The sequence goes on from NC_070612.1 coordinate 22,233,135, forward strand.
AGCTTATAATACTATCATGCTTCTTAGTGTCTCCACATGCAAATGAGGTGGGCGCAGGAACAAGCCTAGGGAAACTGTTGAGATATATCAAACTAAATCATTTAGTTTTGTGGAACTGGGGAGGAAAGCGTACACTGTTGCAGGAGGGGGGGGGAGATCGGGGGAGCCAAAAAATCGGGAGAAACTGAGCTGCATGGACACTTGGAGGATTCTGGGGATGAGCAGACATCAGTTGAAGCCTCTGTGCAAAGAAGGGAGAGGTAACACTGGAGTCGGGACAAAAGTGAGCAATTGGCTTGGCCTCAAAATACATTTGGAGGTGGGACTGGCTGAATAGAATGCAAGCAGTGAAGCAAGTTTATTCTGCTTAGCACTGGTACACTGTGGGGAGGGGGCGGTAGAAAAGAGAGTATGAGTGGAATGTGAGCTGTGAAGCGAGCATTCCACCCAGACAACTCCAGGAGCTATGTTCCATGTGAGCCAGGCTCTCATCCCTAATATTACTTAATTTTTCTTCTTAACAAAAAGATACAAGGACATCAGGACTATGCATTTTCACACTCCTGGAACAGTTGTGGTCCTGAAGTCCTTGCACGTGTTTTGGGTGGTATGGGGAAAAAAGGGAAATACGATAGTGTGTGCAGGGGGGCAGCAAGCAGGCTGGGAGTCATCTGTGAGTTTGAACAAATATTAGCAAATAGGGAAGGTGGGAGCTGATTGGCAGGGAGAACATATTTTGCAAAGCTATAGCTGACCGCTCACAAAAGAAATAGATTTTGCAAAAAAAAGGGTTGGGGAGTTTCTGACACTGGGGAAATTTTTTTTGAGTGATAGCTAGCTAAGACATACTCATTGAAATCAATCCACTTAAGTTCACTTGTTTCAGTGGATTGAGCATGACTTAGTTGGCTACCACCTCTTGTACAATGGTACCTCGAGTTACATACGCTTCAGGTTACATACGCTTCAGGTTACAGACTCCGCTAACCCAGAAATAGTGCTTCAGGTTAAGAACTTTGCTTCAGGGTGACAACAGAAATCGTGCTCCGGCAGCGCCGCAGCAGCAGCAGGAGGCCCCATTAGCTAAAGTGGTGCTTCAGGTTAAGAACAGTTTCAGGTTAAGAACGGACCTTTGGAACGAATTAAGTATTTAATCCGAGGTACCACTGTATATAGTATGGAAAACCACAGAGCGATAAAAGAAGTGCTTCATGGAGAAGTGCGAGAGAGAATAAATAAATGCAAACAAATAGGCAGCGTTACTTTTTGGGATGCTGCATTTTTACATTGGAAATAAATTAAGGGGTGGTGGTTGTGGGGTGCTTTATGCTGCCTCTGCCAGTGCCCTCAGTAGTCATGTGTGTGTCCCCTGCTGCTGCTGCCATCTGTGTGTTCAGTGGTCATGGGGCTCTTCATGCACACTGGTCCTCCATACACAAGGGGCATCCGGTCCATTCTAGAGATGGTACAGCCCCTTTTCACATGTGCCAAACATGGCTGCCAGGGCTCCGCCATATAGCCCCTGCAACTCTCTCTTTGATTCTTTAAATAATTCAATATTACTGGGGTAGGGAAATAGATGTGCAAAATATGGCTGCAGAGGATCGTCTCCCCCACCTGCTCTGCAGTTATAAGTAACACTGAACATCACTGAACAGTGCTCCCTTACTTGATGAGCACGTAGAACAGCTATGGGGAACCTCTGGCCCTCTAGATGCTGCTGAACTGCAACTGCCATCATCCTTGGCCACGCTTGCTCAGGCTGCTGGGCATTACAGTCCAGCAACATCTGGAGGGCCAAAGGTTCCCCACACCTGATGCAGAGGACCCAAAAGCAAGCTTGCAGGTTGTAGTAGGGCACCCCTGGAGCCAGGAAACTCCCAACATGTGCTTGCAAGGGCAAGGGCCATGTTGTCTTCCCCAACAGCTGAGCTCCCAACATAGATGGTCAGTAGGAGAAATGGAAACTATGCTGAGGGTGTGAGGAAGGGAAGAGATTGTTTCCTTGATGTTGGCCCAGTGTGGTGTAGTCAGCAACCACTCTTGATGGCTTTGTGCTGCTTGAAAGGGGAAAGAAAAGCCGAGAGACCAAAACCCAGGATCTCTCTCACTTAAGACCATGCATATACCCTGCGCACTGAGCTGTCGCACTTGGTGGAGGAGATTGGGATATTCTTTCTGGCTCTCGCTTTTCCATCCAAAATCCTTGTTGCCTCCAGGCCACCCAAATAGTGTGCTTTTGCTCGTGCCTTCCTTGTCTTCCGTTGATCTTCTGCCTTTTTCCCAAAGAGCTGGGCAGCTCATGCTGAAGCCTCCTGTAAGCTTTGTTGTAAAGAGCATTTTTTCTTATTTCATAAAATTTATGTGCCACTTGGTTGTTAAAAAAACCCCAAAACCCTCTTGTGTACAAACACACCACCCCATCTCTGTCTCTCTAACAAAAAGAGAGACTTGAATCGTATCATTTGAATATATGTGACACACCCTCAAACCAGTAAAAATGAGTTTTGCATTTTTATTCTTCCTTAATATCTTCTACTTCGTTTTTCATGTTTGTTTGGTTTTTTTAAAAATGCCTCACCTTTTGGAAGTTAATGAGAACTGGATTCCTTTTAGTCGGTGACCTATAAAGGATTCCCCCCGCCTTCTTTTTTTAATATGTCCTAATCCCAAGGATATGTTAATATGAAAGCGGATGTATTATTGCTAGTTGATTTCTATAAACAGACATGTTGGAACAATCAAGCCTCGCCTTATTTTTTTCTGCAGGTAAAACACGTTGTGTGAAGCCTGACAATTGGTTGCCTAACCAAACAACTTTTCAGATATTTCTTTTTTTAGCCATCAAATGCCAATCTGTCAGGAGAGAATGTAGTTTTGTGTGTTGCAACATTTTGACTAATAATTGGTGTGTCTTCATATTATGACTAGACTGGTATTCAACATAAACACTACTTGCACTCAAAGAAAACATTTATGATTAAATTGTTAAAATATTTTGACAGTTTGCTTTAGGTAGTCTGAGCTCAGCTTTTGTGCGTTGTTGTAATTTCCTGTGGGAGTTCCCCCCCCTCCTTGGTTCTAAATGCAAGACAAACATTTCACACTTGGCAGTTGTGACTGATCTCTCTGAGTTTATTTTATAAAGTGAAGCAAAAAAAGGGGAGGAAGGGGATAGAAGATGGGCCTCCTGTTTTCTTTCTTTCTAAGGATGGTCTGGTGAGAATATGAAGAGCTTTTAAACTCTGTGACAGAAGAGACTCTGAAGTTGGTAGCTGGAGGCTTATTTTAAAAATCCCAATGTGCTATTTAGACTTGTTTGCCTCCTCAAATTTAAGTCATGTCATCACTGGTTTGGATTAGTTCTGTCTGCCTGCAGTTGGACCTGTACCAGATCAGCCTTTTGTTCCTGGAGAAAGGCAGCGGAAGACAGTCCAAGCCTCTCCAATAATAATAATAATAATAATAATAATAATAATAATAATAATAATAATTTATTATTTATACCCCGCCCATCTGGCTGGGCCTCCCCAGCCACTCTGGGCGGCTTCCATAAAAACCAAAAATACAGTAAAATATCACACGTTAAAAACTTCCCTGAACAGGGCTGCCTTAAGATGTCTTCTGAATGTCAGGTAGTTGTTTATCGCTTTGACATCTGCTGGAAGGGTGTTCCACAGGGCGGGAACATTGGCATTGTGCATGCAAGAATCTAAGTAGGCGGCAGTTTTGAGTTACTTCTGCTAGCTTAATGCGGTGGCTTCTGCAGGAAGTATTTGATGATCCACACTTTTTTTGTCAACAGCTGTTAAAGGACTAGGATTGCTGTGCAAATTATAGAGAACTGCTGGGAGGCTTTCCGTAAAGTTTACTTTCATAGCCTGACCCAGTCACAAGAGCTTGAGATGGATATAATACTACTGCACCAGTGTAAAGAGACAGTTCTCTGTCCGGCAGGATCTCGCACATAATTGAATAAAGGGCGGGGAGCAGGTAACACAAAAGGCTTGAGATGGATACCTTCCTGTTGGTTAGATTTGGCCCGCTCCTTGCATCATACAGCCAAACCCTCTCTTTCCACACCATCATTCTAACAATCCAGCCTTCTCACTGCCTTTCCCCTCTCAAACCTTAACAGAATGCATACAATGACACTATTGCCTGCAGTAAGTTACTAGCAGTGTTCAAAATTGGCCAGGCACATTTTACACCTGGCTAGTGGCCACTTGTGACGCATGCATGCCTGGGCATCCTTGGATCTTGACTGTTTGCACACACTGGCAACACATCCTGTAGAATTTTATCTGTGATATTTTATCTGCACAATCAGAACATGTTTCAGGAACCAAAAAGTTGTATTGAAAAATACATTTTTCAAGCTGTTTGGCTCAAAATGGCAACTAGACATTCCGTTTTGGTGACTGCACCCTTGGTTTAGGAGCCATTCCGCACCTAGCTTTCTAACACTGGTTACACTGACTTTTCAGGTTCCCATTATGTGCCTTTTTAAAAACCTGAATAATAATAATAACAACTCAGCATTTATTTATTTTTTAAACAAATTTTTACTAATAAAAAGTAACATGGGAGGCACCCTCTTTTCTGCAATGCTGCTTTGTAGCAACAACAAGACAGATTATATTTTAAACTGGGTTAATTTCTTCCAGCAATGCTTAGGATCCAAGAGGGTTATATGAACACTGCAGGCTGTTTGAATGTTTCTGCTGCTATTGCAAACCCCTTCACAGCCCCAAAAGACACTCCTGAAAGTTGGGGACCCTTTGAAATAGCCTCTGATGCTGCACGGGAAACTGCATTTGGAGGAGGAGAGAGAACCCTGGTATAGATCTGGAAATCTTTGAGTGCACTTCAACCAGATTGTGTTACAATTCATAACTGCTTTATCAAAGTATTCAGAAGCCTCAGAATGGCATCCAAAACTGTCTATGAAGTAAATGTTTTCAAGTAATCTTGCCCAAATACTTGCCTCAACCTTGTTTGGAATGTTTGACTTGTCAGGTTGAAACCATATCCTTCCACACCTGCCCATACACCACTTGCTACCAAGCAGCAATGACTGAGGTTGGTACAGCTCATCCAAAACAAGATGCTCAGCACTGACAGCCACAGGAAAATAGGTTTACAGCAGCCCATTCAAATCCACCTTTGCAATCCCCGATGTCTGAACCTCTCATCCACTTCTATTGGGATTCAAACAAGACTCTACAGAGAGCAAAGAGAGTCTCAAGAGAGTGTGTTTTCCTGCAGGTTAGTTGAATTCAGAGGGAGGAATTCCATGTAGCACTAAAGAGATTGCTCAGTCAGTGCAAGCATTTCTCATTGCTTGATGGAACGGTCTCCCCTCTCCTCCTCCTCCCTGCCATGTCATGTGGGGAAGCAGAGGGAGGAAAGGCCAACCAAAAGTCCTTGCACAGATCTGCACTAGTGGGAGCAGTTTGTTAAATCCAACCCAGAAGTGATAAACCTCTTTCTTCTGGATTGTTCGTATCATTTCCCTGGATGGAAATGACATATTTTAAGAAGAGGAAAGTAACCTGTTTATTCTTACCCGGGTCATATTTGTTTCTTCTTCTTTTTTCTTCCCCCCCCCCCCCAGGACATTTCACCTTTAACAGGTGTACCAGAGGAGCATATCAAAACCAGAAAAGTTCACATTTTTGTTCCAGCCCGTAATGCCATGCAAGCTGGTGTTAACAATACAAAAAAATGGAAGATAGAATTTGACACAAGGGAGCGCTGGGAAAACCCACTGATGGGCTGGGCATCTTCGTAAGTATAAAATAGCTGGCAAGTTCCATAGCTGGTAGGCTGTTGAGTGCTATGGAGCTTTATTCTCTGGCCTTTTGAATCTAGCAAACCCTTCCACATTCTCTCATCTGTCTGTCTGTCTTCACCATCTCCGAAGACTCCATCAGCTGATATTGCAGTGGGGCTTGGTAGACAGACTGTTGCAGATCTTCTGGCTGCCACTGGTGTCACTGCTTAAATGGGACGTCAAGAGACAAGATTCTAATTCCAAGGTCCATGCTCAGTTTCTGCTAACGCAGAACTGCCTGTGCCTCAAGAGGGCTTTCTTTTGCCTCCTCTCAAAGCAAGCAAGTTAGAAACTTCCAAGTACAGAGGCATGGCACTAGCTCTCAGCCTTAATTTCCCCATCTGTAATATGAGCACAATACTCACGATCCCCTGTATTGAGGGACTGAAAGATTACCAAGATAATGTATTGAAATTATTTAAATAAAACACACGAAGCATTATATTTGCAATGCTCGATGGGAGACCAGATTTCCAATCCCCACTGAGCTATGAACCCATCGGGTGAATTTGAGCCAGTCGCAATCTCTTGGCTTAATCTACATTGCAGGGTTCTTGGGAGGATAACATGGGGATGGGGGGGCATGTATGCCATCATGTGCACCTTAGAGGAAAGGTGGGATAGGAATGTAGTAAAACAACAACAACAACTAAGTATTATTTTGGGAGCAGATTCATTCTGAAATTAGATTTTGGAGGATCTTTCACTGCACATTTGCGAAGAGATCTTAGCAATTCAGTGAACTTAAATTTCAGCAACAGTTACAATAAGTGTGTGCTGCAGTGACACTGATAATGGAGCTCACTCTGCTGCCCTAAATATGTTCAGTAACATATTTAAATTGCTGTCGCCCAAGGCAGACTACAAGGGGCTGGAAAATACCTTCGATTTCCTTCTCCACCTAATTTGATACTGAGTGACCTCCAAAATGAGTTGGTGTATGTTTGTATGACAGTAGCATGCGGCGGCATCTCCACAGAATTATGTTCAATTCTGTGTTTAAAAGGCATGGTAAAAAAACAATCATGTTCACAATCAGTCTTTGCATATAAAGTTAGCAAGTTAGTTCAGCATCTCTAAAGAAGATAACTGAATATTCTGCAAGCATCTGTATGTTGCATGCCAAAACACTGTTTTAATAATGATGCAACCATGTCCTCAGTGAAAGGGTCTGTTTCCCCATTTTGTGACCTTGGGATAAGTTTTCATATAAATTTTAGAAGCTCTATAATATACATATGTATTCTCATAAATTCTGAGAATTCACCATGCTTCTCTTGCTGGCACAGAAAGTTCTGTTTTAGTTATTGTGGAGGGGGTATTTCATTCTGAAAAAAAGATGTGCTGCATATGTTTAGCATTTTGGGTTGCTATGGGCTGGAGGTTTGGCTAATTCAGAAAGTGGAGGGCTAGGAATTCTTGGCCCTTTTGTGGCTCAGCCTTCTCTCTAGAAATATGAAATGAGAGTAGAAAAAAGATTAAAAGAAGACAACAATGAAAGGTAATTTTCTGACACCTCAAAATGCATTCCCATCTGCAGCTATTGGGGATCGTGGAGAACAGGAAGCCGGAGGCAGAAAACTTTTATCATGCCTCAAGTACAAATATTTGGTTAGAGATAGCCTGATTAAATTCTTCTATTATAAAGAATTATATTGCCTTGCTGCATTTTGTATTTTCAAGAGACTGGGAGACTTCTATTCAACCCTTTGGTTCTTGTGCTGTCCCACAATCTTCCTTTTTATCCCCTCCCCATGTTTTTTAATGTATGAAGCTGCTGGGTGATGTCAATTTGTTTACATTTATGAGTTTTTTATCTCATACTTCAACAAATAAATGATCACAGGGCAGGTTGCATAAAATAAAAACACTAACACAGTAGCGTTAAAACAATATATTGTATTTATTCGAGTCTAATGTACCATCAAATCTAACACACACCTCAATTTTCAGAACCTTGAAACCAAAAAAAGGTATTTGCTGACAATTGTAAATGTGCTTTCAAATCTAATGTGCACCTTAATTTCTGCAACATAATTTGGCCCAAAAAGGTGAGCGTTAGATTCGAGTAAATACGGCAAATTGAGTAGACAATCCACCTCCTCCTTCTCAGTATGAATATCAATGTGCCAATGGTCATACCGCATTAAAAGTCTGACAGAAGAGATGAGATTTTAGCTGACACTGAAAACTAGCCAGAGTTGGCACCCAGTGTTATATCAAGGTGGAAAGTAGTTGATTGCTGGGGTGCCATCACTGGGTGCCACTCACAGGTCACTGAGGTGCTGAGCCTCACTTGGGGATGGGGGGAGGAGGAGGAGGAACTCCCCAGTGGATCTCAGTACACAGAGGACACTCAGTTCTGTTTCTCTTTGTCATCTGAATTGGGTGAGGCTGTGCCTGGACTTGGTAATGAGCTGGATGAGGACTAATAATCTGAACCTGAATCCTGACAAGGTGAAGGTGTTTAGTCTTTTCTGACCCTGAGAAAGCAGTTAAGACCCAGCACTGTCATTAGAGGTCCAAATGACTTCTGTGGCATACAGTGTTTTTCAGCAGTCCAGCCACTTCCAAATGGAGGGAGGCTGGCCCCAGTGATCCATGCTCTGATAACTGTTGCCTGGAATACTGCACAGTGCTAGTCCTTAATCTTTGAAGCCCTAAATGGCTCAGGGACTATACCTAAAGGAGCTCCCACTCCCATGTCAACATGCCTGTTTTTTAAGATCATCCGCCAAGACTCTTTCCCTCCACATAACTCTTCCATCACTAGTACAAAGACAGCCTGCAAGGAAGAGGGCTTTCTCAGCAGCGAGACCCAGGTTATAGAATGTCTTCTCCACTGTCAGCACTAATACTGCTCTTAAATATAAATATTACCCCCCATGGCATTTTGATAAATGTGAAAATAGTAGTTTGTGAGTGAAAGAGATGTTGTATATACCACACTAAAATCTAGTGTGATGGAGAGTGGTATTTAAAATGTTTTAAGCAAAGAAATAACTAAACATTGGTATTTTGCAGCGCGGATCCTCTGTCCAATGTGTTGATGACCTTTTCTACGAAAGAAGCTGCTATAGCCTTCGCTGAAAAAAACGGTATGTGCTTTGCTGGCACACTGCCTGCTTCTGCCACTTAATGAGAAAGAGGAATCCATTGTTCTCCTACCCACCAAGTGCTGTACCCAGTTGTGCTCCACAACTATCCCTGGCAGGTTTCTCCATAATCATCATCATCATCATCATTTTTTATTTGTATGCCGCCTTTCCACAGTTAAAAATACAATGCTCAAGGCAGCTTACAGCATAACAAGATTTACGTAATTACAAAAGTCATGAACAATAAATAAACCACATCAAAAAATACGCAACCAAATGGGAAACAATTTCCACATAAATCAAAATCTAAAACTAAGAATACAGCGTTAATATCACAGTTTAAAATGACATAGGTAAAAAAATAACAGCAGTTTAAACAAAAAACAAAACAGAGCCCTATCTGCCCAGCAGCGGCAGTAGTCTTTTGTAGAGCCCCTCAGATCCCTCCCTGGGCCAGGTGGTGAGTGGCACCCAGCCTTGAATGCTCATGCCTGACTCAGGGATTGCCTTGTTTCCTGACTTTTGCTATCCCAAGCCACATCTTCCCTAGTGATTAAGATTTCCTATGACTGAGCAAGAGGCAGCATTGCATTAATGTGCAACTTTGCTGACATAACCAGATGTTTTCAGAGTTGTCCATTCCAGTCCCCCATTCTACTGGAAGCATGTGGGATAATATATTCCTTGTGTTTTGCTGCCTGACCTTCAGAGGTGAAGGAACACAGTTGATTTTACAGACACCATGAGGATTAATTCTTTGCTACTGTGAGAAATTTGAATTTGGAAAAATAGATTACAATATGCATTTGCATACAAACTCATCTTTTTTAAAGGACTGGCTTAAGCCCTGTGACTTAAAGCACAATAGTTTGATGTGGCTCACAAGTCAGTGCGGGGCACACATCCTTACAGTTTTGCAAACTGGGAAGCTGGCTTCCGATACTGAGCCTGTCTAGTCAAGTTGTGTGGGATCAATTCCAATCTGTTACCTCTGAGGATGTGGACAGGCTGCTTGGACAAATGAAACCAACCACCTGTCTCCTTGATCCTTGCCCATCCTGGCTTATAAAAGCTAGCCAGGAAGGGCTGGGCGATGAGCTTCGCAGGGTGGTGAATGCTTCTCTCTGTGAGGGAGGCTTCCCAGACCCACTAAAAAAGGCGGTTATCAAACCGCTTCTTAAAAACCCATCTTTAGATTATTATTATTATCTGGCTCGATTTATGTAAGGCTGAAAGTGTTCAACTAGCCGTCTTCCTAACGGAAATAAAACACACTTCAGATGTGTCAGTTTTCCCTAGCATAGTCTGAGGGCTTTCTGAGGAGGAGGACTTCTTGTAAGCATTTGCAGCTCCTTAAGTGTTGGCACAAAAAATTAAACCCTTTTATCTATCTCATTTCCTGCAAATATTTGACAAGAAACTTAGTACTCTACTCGCTAACGTGAAGAACCAAGAGTGTTGGCCTACAGCCCAGTGTAATGCGGGCGAGGGACAAGGTTTCCCCTCTGCCGGTGCCAGGGCACCTTTATCTTGGTCTACAAGTTTCACTAATTCCACAACTAGGCCTCCTGAGCACAGAGATTGGAGCTGCTTGGCAAGGATGCCAAATTATGTGCTAGTTTATAACACTTGGGGAAACAAGGGGCCATTAAACTCATTTTCACTCTCAAATTCTAGAGTCAAAAGTTGAGCTTGTCTCTAGAGGGATGAAGGCTAGTGTGCTAAACCCAAGCCTGTCTAATATCTTCCTTTTTAGCGTATTTTTTTTGCTTCAGGATAAACTTTCCTTAAACGAATCCCAGAAAAGACTTATGCTGAAGGAATTTTTAACTTACACTGGAAGTTCAGCACCTTTTCTATTTGTAGGGTTTTATTTTGTGTATGTGAAGCGGCTTAGTCATGCTGGCCACATGACCCGGAAGCTGTACGCCGGCTCCCTCAGCCAATAAAGCGAGATGAGCGCCATAACCCCAGAGTCGGCCACGACTGGACCTAATGGCCAGGGGTCCCTTTACCTATTTTGTGTGTGTGCGCATGCGTGCGTGCGCACACAGAGCATTTTTGCCCATCCCTGCTTAGTCACAGGAGGGCAAGTAGAAGCTCATGCCTGCCTATCTGGGAGAAGGAGGGCTCCCCTGGAATCACGGCATGACAGGACATTAACCAGGCTAAGGGATAAGAGGGAGCTGGTCTGTGCCACTTCATTGATTTTTCCCTTGGAGAAGCTGCTCCTATAAAATTGGGTGATCTCTGGAAACATAGCTATTACCCTGGCCCACTACAAAAAAGATTCTGGGTGCATAAAGGACATTCTTTTCATCCTTATTTGGAGTGAACTAGATGTGTGAAGTTGAACTGAGAGGAAGCAATCCAATCAGCTGACTTTTATTGTGGGGTTTCTGTGATGTGTGTGGTATATAGCGTAGTTATTTAGATATGTTGTGTATGCACCTCATTGTCATTTTATGGCACTCTTACCAGGCCTGCAGGGGGTTGATGGATGGAAAACAGAGATTGTCCATTAATGTACAGGTGGATCTGGTTTGGTGGAGAATTAAAATTATATTATGAAGCGGAATGTTTAATTTGGGTAAGAGATTGGATTAGATTGGAAAAAAACTAATATATTGGAACTTGAAAGTTTTAATAATAGATACGGATGGCATGTGTATCTTAATTATGAGAAAGTAAAAGTCAATAAAGAATTTACAAGTCATATATTAAGAGGTACATTACCGTATTTTTCGCCCTATAGGACGCACTTTTCCCCCTCCAAAAATGAAGGGGAAATGTGTGTGCGTCCTATGGGGCGAATGCAGGCTTTCACTGAAGCCTGGAGAGCGAGAGGGGTCGGTGCGCACCGACCCCTCTCGCTCTCCAGGCTTCAGGAAGCTATCCCCCCAGCCCGGCAAGCTCCCAGAGCGATGCCGAAGCTGAGCGCAGCTTCGCCATTGCTCTGGCACCCGTTCTGGGGTCGGGGGAAGCTCGGGCTTCCCCAGCCCCGCGCCTGGGGGGGGGGGAATAATTTTTCCCCCTTTATTTCCCCCCCCCAAAAAAAATCTAGGTGCGTCCTATGGACAGGTGCGTCCTATAGGGCTAAAAATACGGTATATAAAGTTTGGAACAAATATTGATTACATCTGGAGCCACAGACACCTTGGTGGATATCACCGCTGGAGGCATATGCTATCAAAAAATTGAATATGAGACAAATGGGCCAACATATAGACAATTATTGGAAGAGGAACAGGGGAAACTCAGATTAAAATCCTATGAAGACATACGGCAATATGAAGTTGACAGATGGCAGTATATGCAACTTAGAAGTATATTCAATTTGGATCAAAAGAAAGGATTTGCAGAAGAGGATTCGAAATTTAACGTCACAGTGATACAGAATAACAAGAAATTGTTGTCCAAAACATATAATCTTTTATTGGACTGGGAACTGATGGAGGAAGCAGTGAAAGAAACGATGATTAAATGGTCTCAGGATCTCAGACATACTATCTATCTAGAGCAATGGGAGAAACTCTGGCGAGAGGATACACGATTTACTGCCTCATATACAATTAAAGAAAATTTTGTAAAGATGTTCTATAAGTGGTACTTAATGCCAGTTAAGTTGACAAAGATATACAAATCGAAATCCAACCTCTGTTGGAGATGTGGTGAAGAAATAGGAACAACAATATATATGTGGTGGAGCTGTGGGGAAATTAAGAAATTTTGGATAGTAGTACACGAAGAACTAAAGATGATGATGAAAATATCAATAACAAAGAAACCAGAGACATATCTCCTTGGATTGATAGATGAAGAGATACCGCGGTGCGGGGGGGGGGTATTTTTTCTATATGCAAGTACAGCTGCTAGAATAGTGGTTGCTGCTAGGTGGAAGTCACAACCTATACCCACAAAGGAGGAATGGATTTGTAAACTAAATGAATATTTAATTTTGGCAAAAATAACTGCTATAATAAGAAATGAGTCGAATTAAAAATTAAAGGAGTGGAAGTGTTTTGATGAATATATGGCAAAATATCGCTCAAAAAAGATACGCTAATATGCCTAGATTAAAATGTGAAGTACTGGATGGAAGAAAAATTAGTAAGAAAAATATATATATATATATATATATATATATATATATATATATATATATATATATATTATTTGAGAATATTGTAGAATGCAAAGATTATTGTAAATTGTATAATGTGGAGGAAATCGAGTGGGGGCAGAGGGAAGTGGGAAGAAAGAGAAAAGAATATTATGATGGATTGAGGAAATAGAAATGTAAAGGCATGGGAGGATGGGGAGGAAATGGTGTTGGCTTTGGTACATCTGTATTGTAATGCAATATGTGGGAACCAATAAAAAAAGAAAAAAGGGAGGAGAAATTTGGAACACAGAAATAAAGCGAGAGAGAGAGAGAGAGAGAGAGAGAGAGAGAGAGAATGGGATGGGATGGAATAAGCAGCTTTATTTTGGAAGATTCGCTTCTAGAGAATACTTCTGGACTTTCCCCTCACTTATTATGTTACTCTTTCAGTGCTTATTATAAATTCAGCTAAAGCTTTCTATTGGGCGAAATATAGAAGAGCAGAAACAATAAAAGCACAATCTAATCCTGCACTGAAATCGCCTACCTGCATCTGTCCCCTCTGCTTGGTTTCTTAATATGCTCCCTTTCCCCCCTGCCTTTCCTGAAAATGGGGGTATTGTGCTCATAGGAGGGCTTGATGTACCTTAGGGAACATAGGAAGCTTCACTGACTGCCTGTGGCTCTCCAGGGTTCAGACAGGATATCCTTCCTGCCATACCTGGAGACACCTGGGACCTCTTTGCACGTGAAGCATGTGCTTTGCCCCTGAGCTATGGCTCCACATAGGGCATATTTAGGTGACTGTCAGGATCGCCTGCCAAATACGTTTTCTAAAGGAAACAAATTAGCTCAGCCTTACAAACTTGGTCACGACAAATTTTCTGTATCTTTTGTAGAATATAACTAGACTTTAAATGTTTGCTATTGGTATCCTGTAGACCTGTCTTCTTGAACAGAAAACCAACCTTCATGGCTTATTGCAAACTGCTTCTGAAATATTCAGCTCCACCTCAGAAACATAAGTCCAAAACACACACACGGGCACAAAAAAAGCATATGCATAATTCCTTTGGCCCGGGTTTATATGCATAAGACGTATATAAGAATGAAGGAAGCTTCCCTCCCTTCTGCTCCCTGGTAGCCTTTAGAACCTGCTCACTGACAGGTTGGCCATGTTACACTTTATTGCCTGCCCTTCATTTAACCCTATCTATCAGCAAGAGACTCCCCATCTCTTTTCTGTGGTCAGCAGTTCCACCCCTGTATTATCATCACATGCAACTCCATGTGCTGAATCTGATGGGTGCAACTGGAATAAGGTTTACAGGGAGAGAAAACCCCTGCAAGAGATTAGTGTCCTTTGATTTTCATCCGAAATTTTTTTTAAGCAGTGGGAGAATTGGCAGTGTCCCTGGTCTGCAGAGCAGCTGATTCTGATTAGAAGGCCGCTAAATAAATTCTCCCAAGCTCACCTCCTTGTCCTTCTGGCTTCCTTGTGGCATTGTGGTACCCTGCTACCATGCATATTTTCAAAACTTGGCCCGACATCAGAAAGAGAGGTGTAGATGCATGAGATTACAGGACTTCATGTGTCAACTGTTGGTGCTGGTCTATCAGCAGGAGCGGCGAAAGTTGGAACACACAGTGCCTGAGATCTGACAAACCTGAGAACAGGTGGAGGTCACATTTAAGGCATATCTGTCTTAAAGGATTATTGTTCTCTGCCTTTTACAAAAGAATAAGCTAGTAATTACATATAGTATATCAGATATGTTGGTTATTTCTTTTTTGTTAGCTCTTAAAAGCTTGACGTTGCAATTGTTTGTGTTGCACTTGCTCTGTTATTGGGTGCATGTGTGTTGTTTAGAATTCTCTACATGTTTTTTCCTAGGCTGGAGCTATGATGTTCAAGAGCAGAGGATTCCAAAACCTAAATCCAAGTCTTATGGTGCAAACTTTTCTTGGAACAAAAGAACAAGGGTGTCCACAAAATAGGTTGGCATTGGCTGTCTCTGCGTCTGACTGTGAATAAAGTCAGCTGTGCTGTATTTATAGTCCATGTATAATACATCTCTTAATCTCCTAATAAATTTGACCTTTAAACTACTCATGCATCTTGTGGTGTCTATTTAAAATGTTTTTGATGTCTCCAATTGAACCTGTTACAAACTTCCCTATATTTAGAGAGGAGATTTGGGGTGTTCATACCTCTAGGAAATTGCTGTACGTGGAATTCATTAAAAGGAATGTTTGAAATGAGCTGCAACATTAAAGATCAAGCCTTGCCTTTTGGAGTAATTTTATAGTTCAATAAATGTCCATCCTTTCACACAGAAAGGCTGTTAGATGTTCCTCTGGTTTTTTCGCTTATTTATATAGAAGAGGTTAATCTGTTTAAGTGCTGGCAGCAGGCGATCTCTGCTTACTGTTTTAAGCAGTTTTGTAAACTGCTTTTCTCTGAGCATCTTCCAGTTCACTTCACTACAGCTGACTTCCTAGAAAGATTCCTTATCTGAAGACTAGCTCTGAATTAAGTGTCACATTCCTATAAACCTCAGTTGCAGTCTGATTGAGAAAATATTGTAAGATCTTGTTTTTAGCTTTTGAAGATACACTCAAAGTAATGCTTAAGTGCCACAACAGAAAACTCTGCCATTGCCTGCCCTTGATGCACAACAGTGGGGCAGGCAGCTGCCAGGGACCTGACTCTGCTGTTGCCATTGTGAGAGAATTTGGGGGGGGGTCATCCTCTTGGACAGAACCCAGTGTGTTCTGAGTATTACGAAGGAGGCAGTAGACCTCAAGGCAAAACCCTAGGGAAATTGCCACAGCCCCACAGGCAAAACCATTTGCTGACTTTCCAGAAGCTAAGTTCATGACAGCAACGCCCAGTCCTAGCACTTTCCTGGGAGGAAAGAGCAACCGGCTCTGATGCTGTCCATCAGGATTACATGCCTGACCATTGACTGTGGTGGCTTGGACTGATGGGAGTTGGAATCTGACAACATCTGGATGATCAAAGGTTCTCCACCCCCTGCTATAGGAAACGGTTTTTACCTCCCAACAGCGGATGCGAATGCAGTTCTAGTTCCTTGGTGCTTCCGGACCCAGCAGCTTTGAAGAGGCAGCTCTTGTTGACTCCTCCTGGTGCTCAAGCATGGGAACTGCATGATGAACATGTCAGCATGTTAAATAAGCAGGAGGAGATCAATGCGCACCAAAATAAATAAATAACCCAAAATCAAATCACATAAGATTTTCCTATTAAGGCATTGAAAATTGGCTGAGGTTGGACCAGGCTGCCCACTTCCTGACACTGAGGGAGTTGTGATCCTAACTGTTGGAAGACCTAGATATCGACTTGCTGGCGCACCTCAACCCTGGTGCTCAGTGCAGGTAACAAGTTGCTACTGATGAAATTCTAATGACAACAATTAAAATCCTAAGCAAAAGGGTTGTGACAGGGTGAAATGCTTTTGGAGGGTGGGGTGGCTAGAAGCCACAGTGGCAGAAGGTCAAGATGGGAGGCTGAACTTCTCAAATTTGAAACCATCAGTGAAATCTTGGGCTGCCAGTCACTAGCATTTTAAAAAAAACCAGTACATGCATGTCTTGAGCTTAAAATGTGCCAAAGCTGTAGGGAGTGATTCCAGCTTCACGGCAGTGTTACTACACTGCATAGTTTTAATGGGACAATTTTAAACAAATGCATCCAGTAAGTGATATTGTGAAATAGAAAGCTAATCCCTCCTTTATCTGCAAAGTATTGGTGCAGGGAAGTGAAAGTCTATATTTAGACTAAGTTCAGCATCTCCCTTTTTTTATTTCATGATTAGGGGTCTTGCTTGGCTTGAGCTCATCATTGGAGGGGTTATCTGGCAGTGTGTTAAAATGTGATGTTTGGTTACTGAACTTCAGCATCTGCCAAAAAAAGAAAAAGGCTTTATTACACAATTAACCCTCTTGTTCTGACCTCTAGGAGAAAGGAGACAGTTTCCCAAACCAACAAGAATAGTACAGTATTCTTCTGGAACAGGAAATGCCATTAAAATTGCTTTGTAGTAATGCTGGAATCATCAAAATTGCTTCTTCCCCATTGAATTCAATTATGCCGCGTTCACGCTGTGCTGCCTCTTGTTCCGCCCTGTCTTGTTCACTGAACTGGGGCAGTCCAGATGCTTATGGGGTTGCATTCAGCCCTCAGTACAGTGTTTGGAATACTATGGCATCACTAAATTTGGGACTAAGCCCGAGAGAGACTTGAATGTTTACATTTAATCCAGAGTGGTCCTCTTATTTATATCAATTTAAGTTGACAAAGCTGGTTAACAAATAGTCAAAAGATGGGTGACCTGGTCCTACTATAAAGCAGTATTTGGGTATAGTTTATGTGTTGAATAAGTCACGGGTTCACTGGCTGACAACAGGTAAAACTTGTAACACTAAAGCAAAGTGTTCTGTTGGGGGAGGTAATGAATAAAGCATATATTCAGGCAGATTAAATTAAACCTTGTGCAAATGTGACTACACTGGAGATGAAAATGCAGACAGCCAGGTGACAGGCTGGTGGTCACATTATTCAGAGAAGCAGCTTTTCCACTGTCCTGCCTGCTAAAGGAAGGGGGAAGGTAAACTGCCTGGCTGACGCTGGGAGCTACAGAAGAGCTAATTTCAGTGCACTGGAAGAGTAGGCGATGTCCCCTCCAGATGTTGGACAACATTTCCCATCAGTCCCAAGAAGCAGGGATGGTGGGAGTTTTAGCCGATCAATACCTAGATGGCACCATGTAGGCAATCCCTGGTGTGCTGTCATAATCTCCATTACCAGCAGGTCAACAGTAACAGAAGCTAATGGAATGACACATTCCCACCCCGACCTCAGCATCACTTACCAGACATTTTATGCAGTGCTTGCTCTCATATTGGCTGTGCAGGGAAGAAGGCACCCATCGGAGGGCAGAGAAAGCTGGGATGTCATAATGATGTCTCTGTACACAGTGGACAAATGGCTTTCCCATTCAGGTCAAATCACACCGTCTAGGAAAAGAAAGCAACATTTTCTCCATCACTTTCCAAAGTCCTAGCGGTCAGCATGTATATGTCAGAGGCTTTGTAGGAGTTCTTAGTAGTAGCTCCGAAACTGAAGATGCTGAGCAACACTCTTAAATGTGGAGAGCAGATAATGCAAATGTTACAAGAGCTGGAAAAACTAAAATAGGCCAACCTGCAGGGATTTTATTAAATCATTTAATAATTTGGTGATGGCTGATAATTAAAGATACCCTAGAATAGCACTTATATTTAAAGAAATAAAAGGAACACGGGTTAACCATAGAGTGGTTAGTAAAACTTCATTAGTAAGGGAGTCAACAGCTTAGATAAATAAAAACCAATAATAGATGTTTTTATGTGAAAAAAGTAGCAGACAGCACTTAAAAGCATAACAGGTTTAGCATTATACCAATTTAATTTGCATATGCAATACCCTGCTTCACATATTACCCAGGAACTCAGGTTTCCTGTTTTGAAATAATCCATTTAACATGCAGAAGCCCTAAAAAAAATATCTGGTTAGATACAGGATAAATATTACCCCCATTAGCTCAGTGGTAAATGACTTCCCAACAGTCTTAAGTATTTTCACACAATTAAATGTGGTGTAAACTGCATGTTCTTAAACTAAGCACTAGAACTTGTATATACCTTATAGGAAGAAAGGAACAGAAGCTATTACATTAGAGGCTAATGTAGAAATTCTCATGTTTTCACATGCGCCTGTTCCCCCCCCCAAAAAAAATCACAGGTGAGTCAAGGTTTTTTAAAAAAAAAATCAGGAGGAAACTGTTTTTGCAGCAACTATGAACTGTTTTTAAAATGGGTTATTTTAGTTTTCCATGATTTCATAAAGAAGATTGTGGCATTCTTTGCATACCCCCTTAATGAAGCACTTGTTCCTTGCAATGACTTGGTGGTTTCCTGCTATAAACATTTCTAAGTATGCAAGGTTGAATACAACTCATTGAAATTAAGTGAGTAACTGGACAAGTGACTCATTGCTTCTCCCTTCAACTTTGCACTGTTAACACAAAAAGCAAGGAATATGTACTTTCATGTAATTTTTTGCAATCAACAGCCACCAGCTTTTAAGAAGAGGTGTACACAAAGCTCTTAGTCAGCTTTTGACTGCTTTGTTATAGTATATCAGATGAATAGCAGTTTGTCACTCACCAAAAAGCCCACCCTTCCACTCCCAATGGACAGCCGCCAACACTAGTAAATGCTTATAAACATGATCGGCCCAACACCGTTTAGAGATGGTTGTAATTAGGTGGTAGATAAATTGTTGAAATGAATAAAACATGCTTACTAGCCCTGTCAGATCTTTGCAGTCCACACAGGAGAAGTTGGGAGTGGAGCAGAGGTTAGGAGCTCCCCTGCCCCATTTTAGCATGAATACAGCTTTGGTTGTGGGGGACTGGGCACCTAGCATTCCCTGCCCCACTCCATGTCATTGGCTGCTATTGGGGGACGGGCACAGAAGTGCTGAGTGCATCTATCTCCTATCACCCATCTGCTTCAGTGAGGTGGTAGCAGCAGATGTAGGTGCAGAAAATGTAAGACTGGAGACCTGCACATTTAAGATACTGCACAGCTTTATCCTTGAGCCCCCAGGAAAAAAAGCTTTCAATTTCATTTACTTTGGGATAAATGACATGTTTTCTCTAGCTTGTGCCCAGTGGTACCTTGAGTTACAGACGCTTCAGGTTACAGACGCTTCAGGTTACAGACTCCGCTAACCCAGAAATAGTACCTCGGGTTAAGAACTTTACTTCAGGATGAGAACAGAAATCGCTCAGTGGTGGCGGTGTGGCAGTAGCGGGAGGCCCCATTAGCTAAAGTGGTGCCTCAGGTTAAGAACAGTTTCAGGTTAAGAACGGACCTCCGGAACGAATTAAGTTCTTAACCCGAGGTACCACTGTACTATCAAAAACGATATATGGGATCTAAACTGAACAGCATGCTTGAGTCCTCCTGATGTTAACCTAACTTTTCCTAGCTCAGCCTTCACTAATGTGGTGCATGTTGATGAAGGCTGATCTGACTTGTCTCCTTTGGGGTTTTCACCTTCCACTGTGAAAAGTTATTGCTGCGTAGACTGTAGAATATAACTGAGACCCAGCAGGAACAAGACTAGCCATATGGACCAAGGGAGACAGGCCTTGCGAGATTGGGGGTGGGGTGGGGGAATGCAGATTGTGGCCACCGGTCAAGAAAACAAGCTGAGAATGGGTTTTGTATGTGTGTTTGTTTACTATCAAAAGGGAAAAGCACTCCTGGTGAGGCCTGCCCCACCACTGTTTACATTCCATCCACTTGAAAGTTGGTGCCCAGCATCTCTATGCAGCTTGCTAATCTGATCATTATTTGGATGCAATTACCAACCCAATGGATGAAAGAGAAAGGGAAGCAATCTGTCAGAAACCCAGGCTGCAGGTGACAGGGGGATCTATCATTTGCAACTGTACAAACAAACAAAAATGGGGAAGGGTAGAGCATCTGCTTTGCATACAAAAAAGCCCCAGGTTCGCATCTCCAGGTAGGGCTGGAAAGAGACCCATGGCCTGATAATCCCAGAGAGCGTCTAGACAACACAGCACTATATAGACCAATGGTCTCACTCAGTATAAGGCAGGTTCCTAAAAAAAGAAATGCAAGAAGGTCTTCGGCGATCACTTGTAGCCAAGTAAGATTGTCTTCCATAAGCACAGTTTTAACAGTGAGTCTGTAAGTGACTGGAGGCCAATTCTGGATCCACACATCCTTCCACAGTGGGGGCATAGGTTTCTGGATAGGAGTTGATCAGGGTGAGGGTTTGCCAAGCGTGCCTTCTTCCTAGCGCATTTCTCCCTTTCATCCTGAGTTCGAGCGTCTTCAAAGCCCATGACACCTTTGGTATAGGCGGTTCACAGGCCAGTGGTTCCCAGTTGTTGGTGTTTATACTACATTTTTTTAGATTTGCCTTGAGAGAAGAGTCTTTAAACCTCTTTTGTTGACCACTTTGGTCATTACACTTTCCATTTTTGAGTTAGGAACAGAGTAGTTGCTTTGGAAGACGATCAGGCATCCGCACAACATGAGCAGTCCAACAAAGTTGATGTTGAAGCACCATCGCTTCGACACTGGTGATCTTTGCTTCTTCTAGTACACTGACATTATTTCGCCTGTTTTCTCAAGTGATATGTAAAAATTTTCGGAGACACCGTTGATGGAATCTTCCGAGGAGTTGGAGATGGCATTTATAAGTGGTCCATGTTTCACAAGAAGAGTTTGGATTTGATATCCCGCTTTATCACTACCCAAAGGAGTCTCAAAGCAGCTAACATTCTTCTTTCCCTTCCTCCCCCACAACAAACACTCTGTGAGGTGATTGGGGCTGAGAGACTTCAGAGAAGTGTGACTAGCCCAAGGTCACGCAGCAGCTGCATGTGGAGGAGTGGAGACGCGAATCCAGTTCACCAGATTACGAGTCTACCACTCTTAACCACTGCACCAGACTGGCTCTCTCACAAGCATACAGTAAGGTTGGCAGTACAATAGCTTTGTAAACAAGCATTTTGTTTTCCCTGCGAACAAGGTGGTCTTACCACGTTGAGGAAGCCCATGGGTGCAAATGGTGCCCACCATCCACCCAGAGCAATTCTAGCTATTTAAAGTGCCTTTGAAGTCACACTGACCTGTCACCATACATTTGCTGAGCTCTCTGATCCCCTTTAAAATTGCCCTTGAAAACTCACCTCTGCACGCGCGCACACACACAGTTAATGGGGTGAAGACAGCTATGGGTGATACCCAATGCAGTGTTGTCCTAAAGCATGAATGGGGAACCTGTGGTCTTTCAGATGTTGCTGACCTGAAACTGTAATTATCCCAGGACATGAACCAAGCCATCTGAGATGGATGAGTGCTGATGTCTGTAGTGCCACAGGTCTGTCCCCCTGTCCTAAATCATAGTGCTTCTAGTTAAATGGTGAACCACCACTGCTTCTGCCCTCTTCCATATCCAGTCTGAAAGAAGCGCCAGCAAAGCCTGGTAGCCAATACAGAGACTGAGATTATTTATATTACTTACACATTATATTATCATTGAGACTAAAACGTTATATATACATACATATACAAACACACCTATTAGACTTTCCAGGGGGAAAAAGGAGCACTGCTTCAGAGCTAGATAAAATTATTTCCAATTGCGGAGTCAGGAAACATTTGAATGTGTGCGATAGCATCATGAATAATGCTAATGAAGCACGTTGTATTAAAACTAACAAAGACGGGAGCATTCTTAAAGATCTGTTCTCTGCCAACCACACAAACACCTCGGTAATGAAGTCTGCCACCATTGTTAAACTCTCTCTCGGGGACTAGTAAACTTGCTGTTCCGCACATAGACTGTTGTAGCCCCGTAGGCAATTCTAATCTTCACATAATTGTAATTACGCCAGTTGTGAAGTGAGGAGGGTATGCAAGCTGCGAAAATTTCCTTTGTTGAGTCTTGTTCAGTTGAGTCAAAGGCAAAAAAAAAAAAGTATTTGCTTAAAAGACAAATTGAGCACTGAAGAAATATTTTCTTTGGAGTTGACATCGAGGATTAATGAACATTAGTAGTGATGTAAGGATATAGTTGTGAGCAAAAATCACATGGCTAAGGTCACACATTCAAATGTCTGATGTGATCGCCTTCCATCAGGGACACCTCAAACCAATTCAGACAAAAGGGTTTCTAGGAGAATCTCAATGTTTCTGGGCTCTACCAGCTCAAACTTCCAAGTTGTGATATATGATCACCCTTTTCTGTTTTTCTGTCCCAGTAGCATATTATCATCTCCTTCTCCCTTTCATTGATCAGCCTGAAGCCCTAGTTCAGGCATCCCAACCTGGCGTCTTCCGAGTGTTTCGGATTACAACTCCCCTCAGCCACCACTGCTGGGCTCTTTGGGGCTGATGGGAGTTGTAGTCAAAACACTCAGAAGGTACCTTCTACAAATACAAGCTGTAGAATGAGGGGACCTGGCACTAGGAATCGCCTACAACTCTGTTTTCAGCACTGAACCCAAAACAGAAAAACAAAGGCTGTGTAGAGCAACATATATTTAAAGTGCACACATGCGCGCACACACACACACCTGTCAAAGAATCCAGGGGAACTTGGGAACACAACCTGCACCATCCTTGCCTTGGTGGGAACATGACCTGCAACATCTTGTCAAAGGTTATAGGACTGGTCGTCCCATGCCACATTCACACGATACATTTAAAGTACTATGATACCACTTTGAACAGTCATGACTTTCCCCCAAAGGATACTGGGAGCTGTAAATTGTGAAAGGTGCTGAGAGGTTTTATGAGACCTCTATTGCCCTCCCGGGATGCGGGTGGCACTGTGGGTTAAACCACAGAGCCTAGGACTTGCCGATCAGAAGGTTGGTGGTTTGAGTCCCCGCGACAGGGTGAGCTCCCATTTCTCGGTCCCAGCTCCTGCCAACCTAGTAGTTCGAAAGCACGTCAAAGTGCAAGTAGATAAAAAGGTACCGCTCCGGCGGGAAGGTAAATGGCATTTCCGTGTGCTGCTCTGTTTCGCCAGAAGCAGCTTAGTCATGCTGGCCACATGCTGGCTCCCTTGGCCAATAAAGCGAGAGGAGCGCTGCAACCCCAGAGTCGGTCATGGCTGGACCTAATGGTCCCCTCACAGCCCTTTACCTTTACCTATTCCCCTCCCAGATATACCATTCCCTGGGTACAGAGACTGACTACTAAGCCACTCTATGAAGTGCAGCTCTGGGAGGGCATACCTGTCAACTGCCCCAGAAAGACAGGACATCCTGTTTTTTCCTGCAAGAGTACAATGGCCATATAGGGTTCCTTGCTCTGAAGTGATTTCACCCTGAAAAAAGGGGGATTGGTCTTGTGCAGTGCCCCAAAACATGTGTTTGGGGGCAATGAGCCTCAAAAAGCACTTTTTCAGACCTGGAAGATGGTCTCCCAGAATTGGGTTGCATTGTTTTGGAGCCCAACTCTTAGCAAACCACAGCTCCCATTATCCTTTTAGGAGATGCCATGACTATTTACAGTGGTATGATAGTGTTTATGGTGTAAATGTGGCCCTAGTTCCCAGAGAGGTCAGGATGCTTGCCTGTGAGTACCTAGAGCCACCCCCGCTGCTGCCTCCCTGTACCCCAATGTAATTTCCTCACCTTAGTAGGGGTGTGTGTGGAATAGGTGTTTGCAGAGCCTTATTCTCAGCAGGCTACACATCCAATTCTGCTCACAAGGTTTGAAAGGGGGGGGGGAGCTGTTTGCCCTTAAATCTTTGTGACATCTCGGGACTTCCGGGTTGGCGCCTCCGACAATGGCGGAGCTCCTCCGATCGGGAGGAACTTGCTCCATGGAAAGCAGGGTCTGACCGCCACGGCGAAGGCAGAGACCCACTGAAATCACAGGTGGGAGAAGCTTGTGAACCTGGGATTCGGCTGGCACCTTTTGCGCCTCCCCTACTCACGGGGAAACCCTGTTTTGGGGATCCGGAGCGATGTGGGCTGAATGGCACGGTGCTTCGAATTGACTGCTTCTTTCACGGAGTGAAGCCGCATTGCTGTTGCCGGAGAGCGCTGACTTTTTCCTGTGGACAATTGGACTTTAAACAACTACCCGTGAGTAGAACGGAAAATTGGATCTTTAAATACCTTAATTTGGCACCGAAACGGGAAGGTTTTAAACAGGAAGTCCGCCTTCCTCTTTTGTAAATAGATTGAAGCAAAGACGTTACAAGCTAAAGTCTTGGAAAGCCTTTGGCAAAGGATTAAATTTCCATCGGTTAAAATTATCAAACCCCCCTTGGAAGCAGGAGAAGAGGGGGGAAATTTTGGACCTAGCGAGCCTGCAGGAGAGACTGAAAAATCAAATTACCACTGCTCTGAACCTGGAAACGGGCTGCCAGAAAGAGTGACGTTTTGGGAGAGTTCATTGACTGTGAACAGAACGTATTTGACAGCTAGCTAAATAAGAGAAAGATACTGTTTCCATTGTCCTCTTCTGCGTTTAAAAAGGAGGGAAAGTAACTGAAAATTGAAACTATCTTTATTGCTTGAGTTGTGCTTGAAAGGATTGATACAAGTGGAGACTGTTTCCCTCTAGAGGGAGCTTTTGAAACTGTTACAGGAGTGTAACTGGGGAATCTCCAGCTGCAAGGTAAGAACTTGTGAGAACCAGGGATTGACCTTGGGATTTAAAAATGTTGACAGGAGAAGCCATAGTGGCTGCATTATGTAAGATAAGCTATTTGCTGGAACAGCTTCATAAGAAGACGGATGATATGACTACTAAAATTGACAACTTGGGACAAAAAGCGATTAATTTGAGACAAAAAGTGAGTACCAACACAGAAGTTATTCAGGACTTGGTACAGGAATCTACTTTGGCAGGACAAATTGTGGAGGAGAAGGAGAAAGCTGTTGTTGTCGAACCTAAAGTAATACAAGCGGGATCCTCAGCCTTACAGAAGCAAATTGACGACTATAAGTTGAGGCCTTTTATGATTGAATCTAGAAAAAGTCAGATTTTGAGGATTGGAGCCCGGCTTGGATTGGAGAAGGAAAGTTGGAAAGATCCCTCTATGCAGGGATTAATGGACTTTTGGGATATGGACTTGGGTCAGGAGGAGATTGAAGTTCTGGGGGCCTTTGGATTCGGAGGAAGCTTGAAACATGTCCTGAAATACTTTATGGATCTTAACTTTAACTATGGAAATTTGGCTGACCTGTCGAGAAGGAATAAAAGCATTGTTAGGCTGGAGTCTCCCCGAGATCTGCTCTTTAGCATTGAAGAATATGAAGAAGACCCGCAGAAGGGACTTGGAAAAGAGTTAAGAGCCTCGGACATAAGATCTCCAGGTTGATGGACTATATGGAATTGACGGAAAGGACTGGCAGAATCCGAGACCAGGGAGAAGAGATGGTGGAACAAGATTGGAAAATTTAAAGTTTATTTATAGAAATACTGTAAAATTAATGAGTGATAGAAAAATGTTGGAATGAAATTTTATGGCCTTAGTAGAAATGTTATAAGGAGTTAAGCATATACAAGTATTCTAGTTTTAATGGAAAATAAGGTTAAAAATATGTTAAGATATTTATAGTATGACAGAAAATAGAGAAAGATGGAAATGATTTGCTGAAACAATTAATAGAAGTGGAATACAAAAAGGGAGGTGAGAGGAGGTCGATGAAACAAGGGAATGAATAAAAGAGCATGGAAAAGGTGTGATGTATGTTTTTAAATTGTTTTTGTTTTGTTTTGTTTAGGGTTAGGGTTAGGGATAGGGTTTTGTTTAGTTTAATGTGTTAAGGTTGTGTTGTGTATTGTTTATATTTTGTATTGTATTGGTTTTTTTCTTTTGTTTTTCTCTTCTGTCTTTTCTTTCTTCTTTTCCTTTTTTGTAAGCTTTAAAAGTAATAAATATTATTTAAAAAAATAATAAATCTTTGTGACATCTCTGCTGGAGATTCCTTCCAGTCAAATGAACTTGGAGCTCTCTGCAGGTAAAGTATGCAATCTGTCAATGAGCCAGGTTTTTCCCCGCCCTCCCAATACATAGGTTTCATAATTTCCTTTTAAAATCGACATTAACCTCTCTGAAATGTGAGCTTGCCAAATGAGTGTGGGACAGGCTGGATGATACAACACTGAGCTCGAGGTAAATGCCAATGTACACACAGGACTTGTGTACATGCAAGTTTCCCCCATCACTTAGAGCCAGTGTGGCACAGTGGTTTGTGTGCTGGGCTATATGACCTGAGAGGCCCGGGTTCAAATTCACACCCAGCCATGAAGCACGATAGGTGATCTTGGGTCAGTGCTCACTGGGGTTTTGTGAGGATAAAATGGGGAGACAAACTATGTAAGCCACCCTAGGCTCTTTGGAGGAAAGCCGAGATGCAGAATTAATTAATTCACATGGCTTGGGTCCAGGCTCCCTCTGCAAACCTGCCCAGGTGCTAACATCCTTGGGTGAGCATCTTCTTAGCCCCATCTATAGCAGAAGCACGGCTGGTGGTGACACTCTTTGCTTTTGTGTTTTCTAAAGTTGTTTTTAAATGTTGCAATCCCAGTTTGGGAGGTAAAGGTAAAGGTAAAGGGACCCCTGACCATTAGGTCTAGTCGTGGCTGACTCTGGGGTTGCAGCACTCGTCTCGCTTTATTGGCCGAGGGAGCCGGCGTACAGCTTCCGGGTCATGTGGCCAGCATGACTAAGCCGCTTCTGGCGAACCAGAGCAGCGCACAGAAATGCTGTTTACCTTCCCACCGGAGCGGTACCTATTTATCTACTTGCACTTTGACGTGCTTTCGAACTGCTAGGTTGGCAGGAGCAGGGACCAAACAATGGGAGCTCACCCCGTCACAGGGATTCGAACCGCCGACCTTCTGATCTGCAAGCCCTAGGCGCCACCTGCATCCCAGTATAGGAGATAGGTGGGATATAAATATAATAAACAAGCAAGCAAGCAAATGGGAAGCAGGGCAGGGCAGCTACAGCTATGCATCCCTTTGTGCTGATGTACAGAGTGGTGTGCCTTCAGCCAAAGGGAAGGAAGAAAACCATTGTGGCCCATGCAGCTTTTTGCATGTACTGCAAAGCTTTGAAGTAGCAAGCGCCCAATAAATGCAAGAGAGCTACATTTGCTTCAACCAGACAGAGTCAGGAGAAACACAGATGAAACATAAGGAAACAGCTAAACATTTCGAGGAACACACTGAGCATGGATCTTTCTGGTTGTATCATATTGTGCCCTGGCATTGAGAATAAGCAATTCCTACGAACTATTTTTAAATGGCTTTTCCTCGAAGACCGGCTGAGCAGCTGTGGCCCAACTCTGACTCAACAGTTTAATTGCGCACAACCAATAAAATATGTGTTTACAACCCATCTGCAATACGCTGTGCTGTCAGCATACAAAACTAACCAAATGTGCAAGTGTCTCCTGCCATTAGGAAGCAGAGCAAGACAATAAATAAATAAAACCACAGTGCTTGTGCTCCATATTAATCTATATACAGTGGTACCTCGGGTTAAGTACTTAATTCATTCCGAAGGTCCGTTCTTAACCTGAAACTGTTCTTAACCTGAAGCACCACTTTAGCTAATGGGGCCTCCCGCTGCTGCCGTGCCGCTGCTGTGTGATTTCTGTTCTCATCCTGAAGCAAAGTTCTTAACCCGAGGTACTATTACTGGGTTAGCGGAGGCTGTAACCTGAAGCGTCTGTAACCCGAGGTACCACTGTACAACAACTACCTCTGCTCTTTTTTTATGTTCACAATCACTCAACTGAACAGATTAGAATGGGGTACGAGCCACGGAACAGTGGAAAAAGGCCCCATCTTCAGTCGCCAGCACGTCCAGGTAGGGCTGGAAATGTCCCCCATCTGAAACCCTGCAGAGCTGCTGCCAGTCAGTGTAGACAATACTAAGCTAGATGGAACAATGGTCTAGCTCAGAAAATGGCAGTTTGCTACAGGCACTCTTAAGCATATATACAGTGCTTTAACTCTACAGCACTTTTCCTGTGTAAGAGGTTGTGTAAGGCCCTGCGTAAGACCAGGGATGTGAGGAGGCAGCAGTTTCCATTCTAATTTCTGTTCTGACCTGCCTTTGTTCAGCGCTGTTTCTGTTCTCCTGCAATTCATTTCCCACCAGACACTACATTCTTCATCTCTTCTCCTGCCCCTCACAGCTTTTATAGCCCACGTATAGCAGGAGTATTTAAAATAAGGGTCATCATAGCGTCCTCTTTTTTGCTCTTCAAAATATGGCAACTCTACCCTACTTGAAACCCTGGAGAGCTCCTGCTAGCCGGTGTAGACAATTGCCAGCTTGATGGACCAATGATCTAGGTACAAGGCAGCTGCCTATACTATGAATACCCACTTCAAGAAAAAGCATACATTGAAAAGGAGGATAATCCCTTTACCTACTCAAACTAACAAAATGAATTTCAAGAAGGACAAATGTAAGGCAGAAATCATCAAAGGCACAAATATGAGGGGCACCTGGTTTACTAGCAGTACATGTGAAAAGGATTAAGGGGTCTTGGTAGACCACAAACTTAACATGAATCAACAGTGAGATGCAGCAATAAAAAAGTGAATGCAATTCTAAGCAGCATCAGTAGAAGTATAGTGTCCAAATCAAGGAAAGTAATAGTACGGCTCTATTCTGCTGTGGTCAGGCCACACATGGAATACTGTGTCCAGTTCTGGGCACCACAATTTAAGAAGGATGTTGACAAGACAGAACATGTGTGGAGAAGGGCGATCAAGATCATCAAGGGTGTGGAAACCAAGCTAGCAGGACCAGTGGTCAGGGGTGATGGGATTGGTAGTCCAAAAACATCTGGAGACCCAAGTTTAGGAAACCCTGGACTAGACAATCCTTGGTTTTTCCTTTCAACTCTACAGTTCTTTGATTCCATACCCTGCTAGCGCTCAGATTGGATGGCTGGAATGTGTTCTACGTGGGGCAGCCCTTGAAGGCAACTTGGAAATTGCAACAGGCCTGAGATGAAGCAGTCAGATCACCAATTAGAAGCAATGTAATCCCCATTTTAAAACAGCTACACTGATTGCCAGATTCTGGGCTCAATTCAAGGAGCTCACATAAGTATTGGAGCCTAAGTAATTTACATCTTTAAGTACATGAAAGACCACCTCCTTCCCTGTAGACCATCTTGGCAGTAAATATCAGCAGAGTAGGCCCACTTGGTAGTTCCACACTCTCATAAGTTGGGTTCTTATGTAGAAGACATAAGATGAAATTACTGGATCAGGCCAGTGGTCCATTTAGTTCAGTATCCTGTGCTCACCAGATACCTGTGGGAAACCTGCAAGCTGGACATAAGCACAACAACTCTCTGCCCTCCTGGGATCATCAGCAACTGGTATCCAGAGACACACTACCTTTGACCACTGAGGTAGAACATAGCCATTGTGGCCACGTTGTATGTTGCAAAGTGTAATGCTCTCTTCTGTATATTCTCTTCTGAACAAACATGCATAGGATTGCAGTATTACTTACTCAGTTTGTAGATTACGGCTGTTATGTGTTTCTGTTCTATGCTAGCTTCCATAGGTCCAATACCAGTTATTTGTGAAGCATCCCAAGGAGACTTTTGGATTTCCAGCAGAATTATAGATTTGGGGCAGGCTGCATATTCAGACTGGAATCCCAGATGGCTCCACAGAGGCCCATGTTGCAAATGCAAGGATATCTGGAGTAAAGACTCCCAGGAAGAAAGCAGAAGAGGAGGCAGGCCAGCCAACAGTTGCAATCAAGTGTAATTCAGATGAGAAACACCTGGAGCTCCAAGCACAGGTTCTTCAGATTCATGCTGAAGACTCAGCTAATTCTTTCAGGGCATGTCACATAGAAAGGAGAGCTTCTAAGCAGATCAATTCCCTGTTCAGTGCAGGAAATACATCAGCACCACACATTTAAAGCAGTATTGTATCACTATAACCAATCATGGATTTCCCCAAATAATTCTGGGTTCCATAGTTCAGGGGTGCCTGCCCAACATAATCACATGACAGTGCATGCAAACCTGTTGGCTATTTGCAGATTAGTTGTGCTGCAGAGAGTTTGCTGGGACCGCAAAATAACTTTAGCTAGGTTTTAATAACAAAAGCAAAAACTCCTTTTACATTAATTATAATATATCAGAAAGCATGACCCATCCACCAGGGTACTGAGAGAGCTAGGTGCTGCTCTTTATATACTATACCCAACAGCTTAATTACCACACCTTAACAGCACCTGCTATACTGCTTCACAGGTGTAAAACTAGGTCACGTTATTTGCTCTGGCCCTTAAAGAAATACACAGCTTGTGGAACAATAATGAACCTTCAAATTTAAAGAGACCATTCAACGTTTCCCCTGCAGTTCATTATTGTGGAACAAAAACGTAAAGCATATTTTGTACATGTCTTTCATGTGCTTTAGTAAAAATGTCCGCGGTTTGATATAATTCTGGATGCCATAGTTCAGGGCTGCCCACCCCACTTAATCGATCACATGACAGTGCATGCAAACCGTATGGCAATGCTCATCAACCTCAAATGTTTTAGGGGAGGGCGAAAACCCCTTCGGCCTCTAGCAGTTGGCTCCAGTGCCTTAGTTTGTTAAAGGTGCCGAGAGTTGTTAGGAGAATCCTATTGTGGTTCAAGGACCCGAACCCCGCGCAGTGGAATGAAACACAAGGACACGTGATATAAGGTTAATGGGCAAGAAAAGGCCACAACTTTATTGATTACAGCAAATGAAAAGGCATTGGCTTAGGCATTGGATTACGTCAGCTGACTCCACCCACTCAGAGAGGGGTGAGTCTAAAAAACAAAGGGGGTTTATTCACCAGTAGGTGGAGCCTGTTGATGCTAATCCAACTATAGGCTCTCCCCTGATGTCACCGAGGGTCGTGCCATGGCCTCCCACCAAGCAGGCATCGGACAGAATACACGACCACCGGATTCCTTTAACGGAATACCCAAAAATTGAAGGCGCAGGCGATGGCCACACCTAGCCCTTCGACACACCACAACACCTTATTCCAATGCCTAACCTACCCACCAATACCACGAAAGTTGTGACGATTGCTACGAGGTAGGCGAAAAAACCAAAAAGCCTAATGCCAAATGGAAAAATTCCTACCAGGCCCCCCGGACAACCAGGGCGACCAACCTAAGGACCATAGCAAGGCCAAAAGAAAACTGGAAACCCTGCTCTAAGGGAGTGGAGGGTGGGTGACTCGCGACGGGACGACAAAAGTGAGGGCTGGAGGCTGGCGCCACAGCAATTCAGGCTGCTGTACACGCCCCCTTGAAGGCACCTGGTTGGGTGCCTGACCGAGGGCGTGGGCGCCAGCCAGGTGAGTGGGAGGCAGGGGGCAAATGCCCCCTGCTTGAGGCGGAGTCCGGCTCCCGGCCACAACCACTCCCCTCTCTTGCAGGGAGGAGAGTCTTTGCCCTCACAGAACCACAATTCTCAGAGTGGTTTAGCAATCAATCCCTCTTCCCAGGGAACTCTGGGACTGTAGCTCTGCCGGGGAGTAGGGGTCTCCTACCAGCTCTCAACATCATTTACCAACCACAGTTCCTGGGATTCTTTGGGGGTAGCTGACTGACTAAAATGGTATGATACAGCTTTGAATGTATAGTGCAAGCAGGATTGGAGTTAGGTTACCCCCATGGCTTGAAGACCTCCCAACTTTTAAAAAAACCTGAAGCATTTTTGTTAGGGATTGTAGGGAAAGATCTGCCAAAAAAGCTGAAAAACATCTTCATGTATGCGCCAACGGCTGCGAGAGTCCTAATAATAATAATATAATAATAATAATAATTTATTATTTATACCCCGCCCATCTGGCTGGGCCTCCCCAGCCACTCTGGGCAGCTTCCATAAAAACAAAAAATACAGTAAAATATCACACGTTAAAAACTTCCCTGAACAGGGCTGCCTTAAGATGTCTTCTGAATGTCAGGTAGTTGTTTATCTCTTTGACATCTGCTGGAAGGGCGTTCCACAGGGCGGGCGCCACTACCGAGAAGGCCCTCTGCCTGGTTCCCTGTAGCTTTGCTTCTCGCAATGAGGGAACCGCCAGAAGGCCCTCGGCGCTGGACCTCAGCGTCCGGGCAGAATGATGGGGGTGGAGACGCTCCTTCAGGTATACTGGACCGAGGCCGTTTAGGGCTTTAAAGGTCAGCACCAACACTTTGAATTGTGCTCGGAAACGTACTGGGAGCTAATAGCACAAGGATGGAAGACTGAAGAAATTCCAACTGAAGAATCATGGCAAGAAAAACTGGTGGACTATGCAGAACTGGCAAAATTGACACGTAAGCTACGGGACAAGGATAACTGTGACTTTAAAGATGAATGGGAACCCTTTACAAAGTATTTGAAGAGGCAACATAGTGAACTGGACTCCTTGGCAGGTTTTGAATAAACATTCACAAACTTTTTATTGACAATAATTAGTTAAATAATTTAAGGATTTATACAACTTTGTAACATGCAGAGAACCGCATTCACAGAGAAACCAAAGACTAGAACTGAGGGAAGTCGTGGGTGTGGGTGGGTGGGTTTTGTGTGGGAGGGTGGGGGGAGGGAGGAAAATGGGGGGGGGGGGAATAAGGATTACATGTTTTTGGATAATATGCTTTGTTTAAACCTTTAATAAAAGTTATATATAAAAAAAAGAAAACCTCCCAACTTAGGTAATCAATACTGTAGTTGAGCTGCTGATACCATTTTTGTTTTAAATGTTCAACCCACCCTCTTGCAATGTAAGTCAATTAAGAAGAGTTTGGATTTGATATCCTGCTTAATCACTACCCTAAGGAGTCTCAAAGCGGCTAACAATCCCCTTTCCCTTCCTCCTCCACAACAAACACTTTGTGAGGTGAATGAGGCTGAGAGACTTCAGAGAAGTATGACTAGCCCAAGGTCACCCAGCAGTTGCATGTGGAGGAGTGGGAACACGAACCCAGTTCACCAGATTACAAGTCCACCCCTCTTAACCACTACACCACGCTAGTTCTGTTTTCTGCGACAGCAAAGAAGTCTTCTCTTCTCTCGGCTGAACGTGCCCAGATCCTTCACCCTTTCCTCATAGCAGGACTTATCTCACATACCTTTGCATCTCTATTGTCCTCCTGTGAACTCGTTCAATTTGCCTTTTAATGTGCAGAATCCAGAACTGGACCTAGAACACCAGAAATATAGTGGAACGACTGACTTCCTGTGACTTGGGAAGCGACAATCTATTCATGCAGGCTGAATTCACGAGCCAGTTTTTGCATCACACTGATGACTTGCTTCGCCTTTTGCACATGGGGTTGTCTTCTGGCAGTAAACCAGCAAATCCCCCACCCCCTTTCCTTCTCCAACAACAACATGGACCAGGAAAACTGAAGCAGAATACTGGATCCCTAATTCTGGTGCTCCCCGTATGTGTCCCCTAGACTGATGATGCCATAATAGAGACTCTGTTGGTACCCTGTACTATTTAAACAGTTTGTCTGCAAGTGGCTACCCAAGGAATGCAGTCCAAGGCAAGGTGGGCCTTTTGGTCTGAAGCTGCTCTTCTGTTCTTCACTGCCGGGCAAAATGACCACAGTGACAGGCCTCCTTCCATGCATTTCAAACACAGAGCAGTCCTTTCCCTTTCAAAAGGAGCTTTCTACACAACAGCGTGTCAGGCAGCAGAGTCACACATCATTCATTGCCCGTGGCACATAAAATCTAATGAGAGCCAATTAGAGGCATTGTCTGCACAGTTCTGGCAGAATCACTAATGGGGCTACTTATATTTTGGGATCTCTGTTTCAAGAAAGGAAGATAAAACACGCCACCGTTCATTCAAACATCGTTTACCCTTTTCTGCTTCCCCACATTTTAAAAGACAAAATCAAGGCATGCCGCTAGTAAGACAAAGATTCTGCCCTCAAGTTTCCTTTAGAAATGCAAACAAAAACAGTTTTTAAAACAAAAGCAATTTGTTTTCATTTCTTTAAACCTACTATGGCACGCTTGCTGCTGTTGTTTGAAACATTTCGCAATCTGATGAAGTGGACTGCGAGTCGATCAAAAGCACGTGCTCTTAAATAATAATAGTAATAATCAAACTTATGAAATATGCAAAGAGAAATGAAATGACACCTGACACATAATTTGATCTTATTCTCATTATGTCATACCGGCAAACGACAGCAAGCGCCTGGAAATTATAGGAACTGAGTACCCCCTGCCTTTGAAAACAAATGGATAAATGCAACAGAAACACTTCTCTCACATTGTCTCTATAGAATACTTTCCCCGCTCAATGCCAGGGACACTCTCCCTCCCTCCCTCCCTCCCTTTCTTATAAGATCTCTGTCATTTCACTTGTTCTTACTGTTCCATCCCCTCTTTCTTCACCTCCTCTCCCTATTGCTGCTTCTTCATCCTCCCACCGGTTTGCTCTCAGCTCCACCCACCAAGATATCATGTGAGTCTCTGATGCAGGAATTCAATAAATTCAGATCAAGGCAGTAATCTTGTTGTAAGACCACCCCCCTCCAGTGAAGATGATCTGGGCCCAGTTTCAATACATAGAACTGTCTTTACAATTTCATAGATCTTTCTAATTAGTTTCTTTTCCTGTCCCTTTTTGGTTTGTGACCTTTATCGTTTCCTTTCTCCAATGTACACCTTAAACCCTATGCCTGTGTACTTGCAAGGAAATTGCAATGGGATCTATTTTAAGTTTATTTTAATAGATATCTAGCTTGCCTTTTAGGTGTATTATACTCTCTGAAGTTGTTACAGCAATCCAGTATAATGCAATGCTAAAATTCTAATGTTTAAAATAGCAATAAAACCATTAAAATATATATTTAAAAAAACATCAGAACATTGAAATAACATTTTAAAATAATTCACTCTGGATAATTTATGCACAGCACTGAAGCTTTGAGCTCATATATTACTTTTTCTAAAGTGCTCACTCTATTTCTCAGACATTAACTCGCTTGGTATTGCAGTACCTGGGGATACGGAAGGAATTAACATTTTAATGTGAATTGTGAACTGGAATGCATGTATCCTTCCACAGTAGCACTTCTCTGAATTTTGTGATACAGCATTCCAATGTGTGTATAAAATGCACATGTTATTGAAAATAATGTGTTGAAGTGCATTATACCAGAGAAAACTGCTTGCAAAAATGTGTATATTATGCAAAATGGCATACAAAAATACATACATTTGGAGAAATGCACACTTACATGCTGAAAACATTTCATGGGGACATCTTTAAAAAAATAAAAATAAGCAGATTGATGTGAAAATATGGAAAACTAAACATAAGACTGGAAAAGCTGAGATAAATCAAAACATACAGATTTACCCATCCACGGTGATAACCCTTTATGGTAACCACGTAAAATCAGACAAACACGAGCTGGAGTCAGAACATCGCCAATTTATGAATCAAACATTTGTCCCTTTCGAAAGATGTACAATCTGAGACACACTTTAAAAAAATGTGCCGACTATTTTTAGGTTAGCCGTATGCTACTTGTGGTTGCACCCAAGAATGCTTATTCTTAATATAAATACTTTTTTAAAAAAATGCAGATGTCAGGCACTTTATTTAAAAAATGGCTTTTCCTCTTCGTTCTCACACAGGAGGAAACAGCCCTGATACATGTACCCTCTCCAAACAAATCACGTATCATAAGTTATCTTCAACTTACTGATGACCCTTGGGAAATGAGAAGCATATTGGAAGCCTTGCACGCCATGGCAGAAGAGAGGAAAGGAAGTAGTGGCACAAGTATAAACAAACTATGAAATACGCAGTTACAGCGCTTGGTGTAAATAGCCCACCTCTCTTCCATTCACGTTTACACATATTTTTGTGCCACTCGTGGGACGCAGAGAACATCTGCATTTGTCTTGTCAAGGTTTGCAGACTGCACTGGCGAGTGTTCCTTCCACCCTTGGTAAAGGTAATTTGGGGCCCAGCACAAAAGGGGTTACGAGAGGGGGGCATGATAGGAGGAGAGACTTAGCGGAAAGAAAATAGCCGGACACTCTCCCCAGCTTGTTTGATGGAGATGCGACCTGGCAGCATTGAAAAGCTTCAAGATTAATGGAGAAAAGGGGGAATCTGACAGCTTTTCCGCTGGTTTCACTTCTTCTGGGTGGGCCGATTGGTCTTGAATGTCACTTGCTACTTAATCTTGTGTATCTGAAAAAGACTGACGTGTTTGGGGAGCCCTGCTTGCTCTGTATAGACATCAATTGGTGAGGCAGATAAAAGGAAACTGCCTTGAATCGCTCTCTTATGCCTTTTATAGAGCAATTTCTGACAACAAAATAATTAGTTGCCCCAACCAATGAAACTATCACACTCAGGATGCTCCCCTGTAACCCCCAAAGAGAAGGATTCCCTGTTTATTATCCTTCTTACAACAGCTTTCAAAAATTTGTGCTGCATCCCAAAAAATATCTCCTTGCTGTTTTCAGGGGGCTGGGGGAGGAATCCTCACGTACAAGTCTCTGGAAGGTTGTAGATGGAAAGATTTACAAACTATTATGACACAAAGACCTGCAGAATTGACTGCCTTACAAAACAGCACCAGAGCACTGATTTTGTAAAAAAATAAATCAAAGCTCATCTTACATGTGTCCGGGTGGTGTTTTCCTTTTTATATGACATATTAGAGAGAAAGGGGTGCATGCCAGGTGACAGCTTGACAAACTTGGGCTGTCTGATAATATTTTGGTAATGGACAAACTTTTTCTTTTTCTTTAATCACCCACTATCACCTACAACAATTGTGTACTGTTTAAATTTATAGAAGCACAGCTTTTGGAAGAGATAAAGCAAAATTCCTTTGGGAGTCCCTAGTTACATTTATCTTTTTTAGGTATTTATCAACTGCTTTTCCAAAGTTCAATGTGGTATATGGACTATAAAAACCACTGTAAAGAGGAATAAATACAGTGGAAATAAAAAGCTGGTGGCATAATACAAAGAAGCAACAGAACAGAACAAAATCAAGCAAACAACATGCTGGGGGAGGGACAAAAGTTTTACAACTTCTTCTAAATTCCAACAGCGGTGTAGATTTTAGTGTCCCTCAAGCAGAAAGTTATAGAGTTTAGAGGCTACTATAGTAAAGGTTTTGGGTCGCATCCAGAGGTTGTGCAAGCAGAAGCAGCCCACACAATTGGTCTTTCTCTTCCACTCTGCAGTCTTCCCTGCAGTTGGGACGCGGGTGGTGCTGTGGTCTAAGCCACTGAGCCTCTTGGGC
This sequence comes from Podarcis raffonei, assembly GCF_027172205.1. NCBI lineage: Eukaryota > Metazoa > Chordata > Lepidosauria > Squamata > Lacertidae > Podarcis > Podarcis raffonei. Next base: position 22,271,085 of record NC_070612.1, read on the forward strand.
CTGCCAATCAGAAGGCTGCCAGTTCTAATCCCTGTGACAGGGTGAGCTCTCATTGCTCTGTCCCAGCTCCTGCCAACCTAGCAGTTTGAAAGCCTGCCAGTGCTGCGGTAGGAAGGTAAATGGTGTTCCCATGCACTCTGGTTTCCATCACGGTGTTCCGTTGTGCCAGAAGCAGTTTAGTCATGCTGGCCACATGACCCTGAAAGCTGCCTGTGGACAAACACCGGCTCCCTCGGCCTGAAAGCGAGATGAGCGCTGCACCCCATAATCACCTTTGACTGGACTTGACCATCCAGGGGTCCTTTACCTTTACCTTCCCTGCAGTCTACCCCTACAATCATTCCCCTGCACCATGGTCTGCTGAGCAGTGCATACAGAACTACAGCGCAAGGGAGGAATAATTCAGAACTGATGGGGGACTCTTGCTGCAGTGAGAGGGGAAGGAGTGAAAATAAAAATGGATGGATTGACCTGCCTTCTGCTAATTTAACCATTGGAAATAACTCTCTGGTCTCAGCTGCTACCATCCTTGCTTGTCCCCAAAACAGAACATTGTCAGGTGCCCAAATCTAAACTGGTCTGCAGGCTCTTACAGGGATTTAGAGCATGTAATGTTTTTTACTCGCATCCCTTTCAGAGACTTCCAGCAGGGAACACCGTTCAGCATCTGAGAATGCAAAGGAAGTCCCAGGCTCAATCCCTGCTATTGCTAGTGGTTGTTTTGAAAAAGAGCAGGCAAGACATAGAATCATAGAATGGTAGAGGTGGAAGGCACCACAAGGTTCACCTAGTCCAACCTCCCGCAATGCAGGAATCTCAACTAAAGCGTCCATGGCAGATGGTCATCTGACCTCAACATGATGGGAAAGCTTTGTGACTGAGAACCTTGAGAGCCAACAGCAGACAAATCACACACTGCTGAACTAGATGAACAAACAGCCTGACCTAGAATATAGCAAATTCCTACCTTCCTGTGGCTATTATTGTTGTTGTGATTATGCACGATGGCCCACCGAGGCCATCCTGTCCTCAGCCAGCCCCCACGTACCTGCCTCCTTACTAACAGCCAATCCCCTGTACAACTGAAATGCGGTTTGAAAGAAGCAGTCCATTGCAGGGTATCTGGTGCCCATGATAGTTTTTCTGGTTTACAAATGTGTCCAGGGGCTCAAAATGGTTGGTGACCCCTGCAGTAAAGGTTGTAACATGTTTAGGGTATGTCTGTCTTGAGTTAACCCTTGTTTTCCATCTGTGAACCCCCTCCCTTTGTCCTACAAATAAAGTAAGCACCCTGACCTATAAATAAAGTAATCTCAATTTTGAGGAATTTAGTGAAGCCCATGGTGTGCCTTCTTAATGGAGATTCCTCCCCTACAGCTCTCTCCTATGGCACCTTTCCCTTGACCCAGACTACTCTGTTATAATGCTTAAGGGTACTCAAAACCAATCTAGGATAATATTGCAAGGAAGGGTGGTGGCAGTAACCACAGCTAAGAAGAAATTGAGTATATGCAATTTATTTATTTCACAATGGAGAGCCTCTTAGGTCACAAGGGAAGTAGAAAGTGCCTCTGTAGGGCTCCAGTTCTATGGCGATGCTTACCTATAAGCAAAAAGGAGCTGGGTTGTGCCCTTGAAAAAAGATCAAACTTTGAGTTTTGTTGTTTCTACAGTTAAGTTTTTTTAAAAAAAGATCTGTTGAAGATATGCACCTGCCACTTCCATGTTTATACTCTTATCAGGATAGTTCTGGTAGTGAAGAGAACAGTTGTCAATTCAATGATGGATCACCAGCGTGTTAGCATTATAGACCTGATTCCTTCTTTTCTCTCTTCCAAAAGAGGTATTCCCAGACATCCTCCTATTTTTAAACAACCAGCTGTTCTCCTAGCTAATTGTGTCCCTTTAAAACAAAGCTGCGGTCAACCCCTGATGTTTTTGAATACATGGTGAGTGGGCAACTTCAAAGACCCTGGAATTTTGGGATCTGTTTTATCTAACAGCAGAAGCCCAGGAAACATCTGAAACGCAAACGTTTCCGTATTTTGTGTGCTGCTGTGATAAGTAGGAATTTTTAAAGTGCTACATGATTGTATGCAAATCTTTCCCACTACATTTTCCACTTAGGGCAGGAGTCATCGATGTGGCACCCACGGGGGCACACATAGCCACAGGGGCCCTCCCCTGTTACCCATAGTGCCTCCTCCCTATACAGTTGTACCTTGGTTCTCGAACGCCTTGGTACTAGGACGTTTTGGCTCCCGAATGCCGAAAGCCCAGAAGTGTTCCAGTTTTTGAACGTTTTTTTCAAACTGTTTTGGGAGTCGAATGGACACCCGGAACAGATTAAGTTTGAGAACCCAGGTTCCACTGTACTGAAGTCAGGACTGAAAGAAGCATTATATTGAGGACAATAGAATAAGCTGTGGTGCATGCTTGATTGTGATGCGTGTGTCTGTGTTGTGTGGTGCCCACAACAGGTTTCTCCACTTCACAATGTTTCAAAGAGCCTTTGCCTTCCAGTGAACACAGACAAACATTTTACTGTGATGTAACATAAGGTTACCAGATTTTTTTTCAATGAATCCAGGGACACTTTTCAACTTCAATGGATTTTGTATGGGGACTGATTTGTAAATCCAGGGACTGTCCCCAGGAAACAGGGACGTCTGGTAACCTTATTGTAACATACTATGGAATACACACAACTACTTGCTAAGCAGGTCATCTCTATCATTCTGCCAACCAACAATGAGAATCTGATTGCCCTACAGCACCCGAGAAGCAGCTCAGGGAGGTCAACATTGTCTTGATCAGTTGGGTAGCATAACACTCACTATGCTCACAATCAGAGGCTATTTTTCTACCTTTTCTCTAGTACTTGATGTCAAAGGATGGGAACAGCCCTAGAGGAATACATACACTGCTGTACACACTACAGTTAGCCTGGCTGACTGGCCACCTAGGCTGTAGCTCAGGCTTAATTTCTGATTTTTCCCATGTGTGCAAGCTCAGCATGAGGCCTTTTCATGGTTTCTGGGCAGAAAAATCAACCTAGCAACCAGAAAAAGAAATTCCGGTTGTTTTCCACAATCAGTTTCCTATTAGTCTTTTAACCAGCTAAAAAGTTTTCCTTTGATTGTCCGACAAGAAGGGAAAATCTAAAGGTAAGGAGCAAGACTAGAAAGAGGGACCCTCAAGGAGGAGTTTAGAAAGAAAACACCCTCTGCCCTTTCCTAAAACTGTAGTGCGGACAAGTTTGTTTTTTATGCATACTGTTCTCTGCTCTCCCTAAACGCTTGACTATGGTTGCATTATATTTTGCACTGGCTCTGTTTCTAAACCACCCCCCACTTTCTGTATTGCTGCTGTTGTGATACAAGATTAGCATAGTTTTTTGAGCAAAGATGCTCCACACTAGTTTTTAATACAGTGGTACCTCGGGTTAAGAACTTAATTCGTTCCAGAGGTCCGTTCTTAACCTGAAACTGTTCTTAACTAGATATACCACTTTAGCTAATGGGGCCTCCCACTGCCGCTGCGCGATTTCTGTTCTCATCCTGAAGCAAAGTTCTTAACCCAAGGTACTATTTCTGGGTTAGCGGAGTCTGTAATCTGAAGTGTCTGTAACCCGAGGTACCACTGTATCTTAGCAATAGCACAGAACATTTTGTTTGTTTTACAGCTTTTGGTAACCCCTTGTTCACTGTAGCCTTGAAGTCCCTTTTTTAAAAATGATCATGACCTTTATATAGCCCATTCTGGAGGGTGAAGTTCACGGCCTTTCCCTTCCACTGGCTTTCTAGTTCATATCCTCTCCACCAGTGAACTGAGGGCCAGGATTGTGGCTGGTGCTATGCACCTCTCCCTTCAATGCTCCACCTAAAAATGTAGCTGTGCCACCAAGCACAGCTCTCCAGTGATAGCTCAGTCGGTAGAGCATGAGACTCTTAAACTTAAGGCCGTGAGTTCGAGCCCCACATAGGGCAAAAGCTTCCTGCATTGCGGGGGGTTGGACTAGATTACTCTCAGGATCCCTTCCAGCTTTACAATTCTGTGATTAGAAAGAAGGCTGGATTTGCAAACCAAATTCAGATTGTGGGGATGAGGGCAGAACTTGGCAGCCTTAAATGTGGTTAGCCTATCTTTGCTGGCGTCACACAAAACAAGGTGTAACAACTGAAGGGAAAGGGAATTTCCTGCTGAGAATGGCATGGGTGCAAGTTCCAAACCATGGCATGCAAGGAGCAAGCATTATGTCTGCTGCACCAAGAAATAAGGTATTTTAACTGCACCTGTAAATGTTTTAATTTGGACTCAAAACCAGTTAAAATATTTTCTGACTGCCTTTTCAGAGATTTAAAAAAAATGCCAGGAGGACCAATATAATTCATATTTTCAAGTTAGGCAATGGTGTTGGAAGTACTGGCAGTAATTCATGTAAAAGGTGCTCCCTCATTCAACTTAGGCAGTTATGAAAAATGATCAGTTTAGCACTGAAAAACAGCAAATAAACAAACAGGGAGGATTTCATTTCTTACTTCCTCTGTTCTTGCATATGGGACTTCTGTGGGTGGTGCAATCTAATTTTAAATCTGCAGGAAAGACCACCACCACCACCCCATCCCCGCCGGCAACTCATTTGCATTTTACAATTTTAATATTTGCAAATATAGGCACACTGCACTCTTTTGACATTTCATACCTGGAGGCAATTAAAAAAACAAACTACAAATGCCCTTGACCCTTCTAATTGGAATGTCTGGACGCTGTAATCATAAGTTACAAACATGGCAGACTTTATCCTAGATTCTAACGTATTCCAACACGCTTCATTAGGAGAAAGAGATTAAAAATGGATTAAGCTGCAAAATATTCTGGGGGTTTTCTTCTTTTCAACCAAAGTACTCACTGCCTTGGCCTACCAAAGCCTCATACACTACACACGAATCAGCCCATCTGTGTACAAAACTCAGAATTGTGGTTTTGCTGTGAAGATTTTCTATACAGTTTGGTCAGTATATACAGCAAGCTCCTTTTCTTGCATGTGAGGGGGAGCAATTGGGAAGATGTCTTGTATCTTCCAGGCTATGAAATGGTTATAGACCAGGGTGAGGGGAGCCTCAGACCTGGCAGCTGAATAACCATCTTATTACAACTGAGCTCAGAATGTCTTCTGCCTTAAGTTTCTCAGTTCTCAGCTGGTTTTCCTCAGAACTGCTTCCTATCACTGGCTGCAGTAAACTGGAGATATTAAAAAATGTGGTTTTTATGCTGAGGTCCATCCACCTGCGTGTATTATTTTTTTGCACTGGTTCAGATATTAATATTGTTATGAAGTGGATATTTCAAAGGGTTTTATACAGTATTTATACATGGAGGCGCAGGTCAATTCTGTGTCCAGGGCGGCTGTTTACCAGCTCCACCTGGTACGCAGGCTGAGACCCTACCTGCCCATGGACTGTCTTGTCAGAGTGGTACATGCTCTGGTTATCTCTCGCTTGGACTACTGCAATGTCCTCTACATGGGGCTACATTTGAAGGTGACCCGGAAACTGCAATTAATCCAGAATACGGCAGCTAGGCTGGTGACTGGGAGCAGCTGCCAAGACCACATAACACCGGTCTTGAATGACCTACATTGGCTCCCAGTACATTTCCGGGCACAATTCAAAGTGTTGGTGCTGACCTTTAAAGCCCTAAATGGCCTTGGTCCTGTATACCTGAAGGAGCATCTCCACCCCCATCGTTCAGCCCGGACACTGAGATACAGCGCCAAGGGCCTTCTGGTGGCCCCCTCAATGCGAGAAGCGAAGTTACAGGGAACCAGGCAGAGGGCCTTCTCGGTAGTGGCACCCACCCTGTGGAACACCCTCCCACCAGATGTCAAAGAGAAAAACAACTACCGGACTTTTAGAAGACATCTGAAGGCAGCCCTGCTCAGGGAAGCTTTTAATGTGTGATGGGCTATTGTATTTTAATATTTTGTTGGAAGCCGCCCGGAGTGGGCGGGGTATTATTATTATTATTATTATTATTATTATTATTATTATTATGGAATGGTATTAACTGTATATACTTGAGTATAAGCCGACTTTTTCAGCACATTATGCTGAAAAGCCCCCCCCCCCGGCTTATACTCGAGTGAGCTGGGTAGCAGAGGAAGGAGGCCTTTTCAGCTGCTTGTTCTTCATCTACCGCTGCGGCCACCACCAGGTTTGTGGTGTGGTGAACCAGCTTATACGTGAGTCAATAAGTTTTCACAGTTTTTTGTGGTAAAATTAGGTGCCTGGTTTTATATTCGGGTTGGCTTATACTCCAGCATATACGGTATATACGTTTGTAAACTGCTTGGTGGAAAATATACTTGAATGATAAATCCATTAAATAAATAAATTCACCCACTTTGGTTTCTACTATCGTGATATTGCTGGCTTGGATCCAGATTTAATTTTAACTGCAAACACAGTCTTCCACACCAGTTTGCTTTGCTGCGGACTTGCCACCAGATTAAATAAACTGCAGTCAATCGTTCGTTACTCAAAAATTAAATTTGCACATGGATTAAAAACAATAGTTCTATAAGCAAGAAGGTTGGTTTTTAAAGCAAAATGTATGCTGTTTTTTCTTTCGTTTGTTTCTAGATAGTACATGCATGTGAAACAGTAGACATCCTCTCCCCAGTATGTGAGAATGACAGGGACTTGCCTCTTTAAGATCTGTAGCTTTAAGATGCACTTGTATCAAACATGGTATTTTTTAAAAAATAAAAATCTGCTGTCCAAGTAATCAGGAGCACTTTTTAGGCAACTAAAAAGCTTTCGAAACAATTAATTTAACCAATTGTTTGCTGAACCTTACAACTGTGCTTTGCTACTCTCTTCTCATTCAAAGCTCACCTCTCTCGTGTTTTCCCCTTTCTCCACCCAGGTTGAGCCTCTTTCTCCCTGCCACCCCCTCTCCGCCAATGCCACCCCTCCCTTTCCTGTTTCAGAGGATTCCCAGGTGTAGGGTGTGGCAAATGTTTGGCTTTCCATACAGAAAAACAAGCCTTTGGTGACGTCATTATCACCCGAGGCCAGACTCTCAAAACAAAGCCTGTGTCGAAGGAAATGTCTGCTTAAAGACTTTGGTCTGGCTCCTGACTCTGGGTTCTAGCATAGCAGATTATATACGGTTTAAGAGACGGTTAACAAGTCTGGAGGTTTAATCTGGTCCTGTTGGCTGCGCATGCCAAGAAATCTTTCCCTCCCCTGCAGTTCTCTACCTCTTCGCCATGTGTTTTTCATGATAAATGGCCAGTTTTCGTTTTATAATCAGGAGATGGCTGAAGTTCCCCAGAAGCTCTCCTAATTTATTATGTTTGTTAAAAGCTTAAGATCTTTCGAAACTGCTCATATTGCATAGACTTTCACTCCCTCCTTGCTCTTTTTTGCCAACCTAGTCTCTGGCCGCCCTCCCCTCTGCCCAACCAATCCATCTAGTCAAAAAGTAGAACACCTCAGGCATATTTTTTTTTACAGACTTCTTCAAGTTTCTGACAAAGCTGCTCCGCTTCATCAGATAATGCGCACGACTATATTTAAATAGCAAAGAAGTTGTCCCAAGCTGATTTCCCCCCCAGCAGACTTGTATTGTGATACAGTGGTACCTCAGGTTAAGTACTTAATTCGTTCCTGAGTTCCGTACTTAACCTGAAACTGTTCTTAACCTGAAGCACCACTTTAGCTAATGGGGCCTCCTGCCGCCAGAGCACGATTTCTGTTCTCATCCTGAAGCAAAGTACTTAACCCAAGGTAATATTTCTGGGTTAGCGGAGTCTGTAACCTCAAGCGTATGTAACCTGAAGTGTATGTAACCTGAGGTACCACTGTACACTGTTTTACTCACAAGTAAACCCTACAGCTTATCTTCCAGCAAGTGTATTTACAGTCACAGAATACATGAATATATGAATCTAAATAAATAATAATAATAATAATAATAATAATAATAATAATAATAATAATAATATTTTATCCCACCTCTTCCCCAGAATGAGTATTCAAGGAGGTTTGCAAAAATTACCGTATTTTTCGTCCCATAGGATGCTCCGTCCCATAGGACGCACCTAGTTTTTTTGGGGGGGAAATAAAGGAAAAAAATTTTCCCCAAAAAAATCCCCGCCCAAAAGCAGGTCGGGGAAACCTAACCAGGTCGAGGAACAGCGGGATGGCGGCGCTGCGCCTCCCTGCTGTCCCCCGAGCTTGTGGGGCTGGCCGATGTCTGCCCGGCGCGTGGGGCGCTCTGTTTCAGGGTGCCCCGCCCGCCAGGCGGCAGGCTGCTATCCACAGCGTGGGGAGCCCTGCGGGGAACTCCTGCAGGGCTCCCCACACTGCGGATGTCTGTCCGGCGAGCGGGGCGCTCTGCTTCAGGGCGCCCCGCCCGCCCGACGGGCGGCAGGCTGCTATCCGCAGTGTGGGGAGCCCTGTGGGGATCTCCCGCAGGGCTCCCCACGCTGCGGATGTGTTCCCGAAGCGCCGGGCACTCTGCTTTCAGGGCGCCTGACGCTCCGGGAAGCAGGCTGCGGATGTCTTCCTGAAGCCTGGAGAGCGAGAGGGGTCGGTGGGCACCGACCCCTCTTGCTCTCCATGCTTCAGCGAAAGCCTGCATTCGCCCCATAGGACGCACCCAGATTTCCCCTTCATTTTTGGAGGGGGAAAAGTGCGTCCTATAGGGCGAAAAATACGGTAAAACACGGATAAAACCCAGAAAGGTAGAAATCTATAGTTTAAAAGATAATAGTTTAAAAGTATTTGAACTACAATAGAATCAAAACAATATAAAAAACAACCCTATTAAAATACACATAGTAAAAACAGCACAGCACTATTAAAAGCCCTTTCCTTAAAAAGAGTTCCCCCAAACCTGTTAGAATAAAATGGTCTTTACCTGTTGATGGAAGAAGAACAAGGAGGAAGTGTATCTAGGAAGGGAGTTCCAAAGTCTGGGGGCAGCCACTGAAAAGGCCCTGTCCTGCATCTCCACCAAATGTTCCTGTGATGGCACTGAGAGAAGGGCCTCTCAGACCACTGGCCCATTTTGGTCAGTGCTATCTTCCACTGAACCTGGAAACTGATGCACATGAAACATATGCTCTACCCTTGAGCAATTGCTTCTCCCTGGCTTAGTGAATTGATCTTAATGTCATGACTCAACTTGTTTAAGTCACTCTGAAAGGGCTTCTGGGATCTGTAGAGTGGTGGCCTAGATGTGCATTGGAACATTCTCAAGAGACCAATCTGGGAAGGCAAACTCTACTGCATATAGTATGTTTGTGAACTTCATCATATTAATATACTACTTCATACATCCTAGCCCTTAAGTGGGACAAATAGCATGTTTGATGGATTTAATCTACTAAGTCTTAAACCCAGTTCCCTCAAAATTGAAGAAAGTGGCCCATAATCCAATTACGTACAGCAAAAGATGTAGCATGAAAGACATTGTTGTACAGTGGTTAGACTGCCAGACCAGGGATGCAGACACTCAGGGTCAAATTCCCATTCAGGCATGAAGTTCACAGGGTGACCTTGGGCAGGTCACTGTTATTTTATGTATTTATTTGGCACATTTCTTGCTTGGCCTTTAGATAACATGGAGTATGGGTAATCATGTATGTCACCTTGAACAAAAAGTACAATAACTAATGGCACCATGTAACGTAACACATTGCATGCGAAAGTGTGTCCTATCAAATGTCCATTGACAGAACCATCAAGCAGCTGCAGACATGGATAAAAATTGAAATATATTGTCAGATTTTACGAAAACGGGACAAATGCTCTCTGCCTTCTACAATGATTTATGGATGTCTGGAAGCTGGGAATCTCTTTCAGCATGGAATGACAAGTGAGAAGAACTCGCTCCACATTTTCACTAACTTCATATTGCGTGGGAAGGGGACTTTTGAGCAGGGCCTCTCCTGCTGTTCTGAACAGGTGCTCCCTAAAATGTGCCAAGATTTTTTAGTGATGCATTTTCTGGTGAGGACCTGTTCCCCTTCCAAGAACACTGCATACCTTGGAAGAATAACACCCCATCCTTTAAGCAGCTTTTTTGTCTCCTGGCCTGAGGCAGATATTATTCTGCCCATCCATTCATCGATCTTACCTTCCACTTTTCATCCTGACCCATTTCAAATTAAAACAGACCATAGCACAGAAACACACACATCGCAGATGAACGAATGCACAGGGACAACTACTAAGCACTGGCAAGGTAACTTTTGCTCTGGCAACATGTACAAGCACATGTAGAGCATTATGTTAAGTGGGCCAAAGCAGGAGGGCTCGCCAGGGCGTCTATTGGTTGTGGGGGCACCCAATAAGCCCAGGTGATTGCTTGTTTCACACATACACACATGCTGTGAGGTCACAGAAGTGGCTTTTATGCTACTGTGTGCATCTGTGTTGGAGCCCCAGCTCCACTGGTTTATGTACTTGCCATTTCCCAGCTACGACCAAATGCTCCCTTCCCTCCTCAACACCAAACTGTGGCGCTGTATTCATATGGAAACACTTCCTCAGAGATCGGACGCCTTAGAGGCCAGCTGCATTTTTTTTAAAACCAGCAAGTGTGATTCCAGCAAGATAACTAGTCTGCGAAGCAAAATTTGCTTCCAGTAAGCCTGGCAAGAGCCAGCAAGATCATATAGCAGCCAGCTTGTAACAAACATTTCACAACCATCCTTTCTTTCTTTCTAGTTCTAACTTATTCATTCAAAGCCCTTGGATTATTATTTTTATTTCTTGTACTGTGCTTCTCTTCAGTCAAAATAGCTCCCTGACCTAGTACTTTCCATCCCCTTATTTAAATTAACACTCCAGACTAGGCTGAGTTATGTCTGCACCATATATCCTCTCATTATATTTTTGTATCATTGCCAGAGATGATACAAGGCATTTTGCTGCCTGAGGCAAAGGACAAGATGGCGCCTCCCATTCCATGCACAAACACCAACTGGCCTGGCTTGGACTAGAATCTTCCACTGGACCTGAAGGCATCAGGCTAAGCCATGTCATGGTCAATATTTGCCACACTCAGTGTGCAGCAGCGGTGAAAAAGGCAAATTCCATGCTAGGGATTGTTAGGAAAGGAGACAAAAATAAAACTGCTGATCTCATAAGGCTGTTATACGAATCTTGGTGTCACTGCATTTGGAATACTGTGTACAGTTCTGCCCACCTCATCTCAAAAAAAAAAAGAAGAAAGAAGAAAAGATAATATGGAGTTGGGGAATGTTCAGAAAGGGCAGCCAAAATGGTCAAGGGGATGAAACAATTTCCTTTTTTGTGTGTGCTTTGACTGTATGCAACTTCTCTTTCTCCTAAAAGAGAAAGGTGGTCCTATGCCCGACTTTACAAGTGCAACTCTCTATTCTGGAGGGCTGTCAGAAGACATCCATTTGAAGGCATCCTCTATGGTGTATGGAGTGGGTGTGAGTTTTCTTTTTTCTCATGTTCACAGATACATTTACAGCAACATCCTGCACATGCCTTCTCAAAAGTTTGTCCCACCTAGTTAAAAAAGGCTTACTACCTGATAAGTGGATAGAGGATTGCAACCATAGTTGATTATAACAGGGCTTGCCAATGTAAAATTGTGCACATTGCTGTGTAAAATTTCCACGTTTCTTTGTAATCAGGAATCTCTGGAAAAAATCTTTGGAGATCATTTTGTACCTGGAGCTCAAGTATACAATTTGTGCTAGCAACATTGGATTGTACATGGTTCCAGGAACTTAAAGGAAGTTTAGATCTCCTTGATTACAGGGAGCCTTACTTCTCAGCGTATCTATAGAAGTTCAGCCTGAAAGCCACTGTTAATACAGCCATGCCATCGAAAGCTTCCTGTATGTAATTTCTGTGTGAGGCTCCTGTTAAAGATAAAGGAGTGGAACCAATAAAAAAAGTGACATCTATCAATGACTGTTTGTTTGTTTGTGGCATTTACACTACTGCCCTTTAGCCATTTTCTGACTTGCCCACTGCCCCACCAGCCCCAATGACCACCTGTCACTGATTACTACTCTAAGTAGGTGAGACAAGAGGAAGGGATTTATGATTACTGGAGTTTTTGGGTAAAGTAAGGAGCTTTGGGAGAGCCAGTGTGGTGTAGTGGTTAAGAGCGGTAGACTAGTAATCTGGGGAACTGGGTTCGCGTCTCTGCTCCTCCATATGCAGCTGCTGGGTGACCTTGGGCCAGTCACACTTCTCTGAAGTCTCTCAGCCCCACTCACGTCACAGAGTGTTTGTTGTGGGGGAGGAAGGGAAAGGAGAATGTTAGCCGCTTTGAGACTCCTTCTGGTAGTGATAAAGCGGGTATCAAATCCAAACTCTTCTTCTTCTTTGGGTTGTTTAAACAGGCCTTCTTGAAGTTGGTGTCCTCCAGGTATTTTGAAATACAACTCCCATCAGACAACATAGCCAATGGTTAGCAATGATGCAAGTTGTAGCCCAAACATCTTGAGGACATCAAGTTGAGGAAGGCTGCCCTGGCCACTTCCTACTCACTTTCCAACACATCTTTTGCCCTTAATCCCCCCCCCCCAGTTTTTCTCCTATCCTTTGACTCCACAGGCAATCAGTCACATGCACTACCTCTCTTCCCGCCATTACTTAGAAAAAAACAGTTCAACATTCTACAATTCAAATACTTGATTCAGAAAAAAAACCCATGTAAAAATATGAAGCATATAGACTTGGAAAAAAGAGGGGGGAAATGAACGCATTGCAGCATTATTTATTCTAAGTTGTGAATTTGAGTTTTCTTGGCACACGACCTGGGATTGCTTCCTGTAGAATTTTGGGATTTTTGGCACAGAATCTTGACTCTCTTGCTCATAAGTAATGGCTAACCCAAGAACAGTCTGTCTTCACATTTTCCCTTGATTCTCAACATTCTGTTTTCAAAGCCAGAAGCAGGAACTCTACACTTTTTTGTGGTTTTCATAATTTTCTAAATATATTCGGAAATGGCACTGTTTTCTCTTTCTTGATTTGTAGTTCTTAAAGTTCTTCCATTCTCTCAGAACCCCACCCCCCAAAGAAATTTCAGAAATCAGTCAGATGCCATCACTGGAAGGATACTGAATTAGAAATGGATCTGTATAATATATCTCTATATGTTTACTCTTTTTAAGCAAGAGGAAAAGACTGGTGAGCAATCTGACCATGTTTTCTGGAAGGTATTTTGAAAACCCATTATCCAGCAGGATTGAGCCATACATATGCAGATGCCCTGGATGTATTGGGCCCTACTCTGTGTCAGGCACAGAGAGACATCTTGGATCAATTCCATGCAAGCCCCCACTCAAATAGTTGGCCCAGCTTCCGCAGCACCAACCAGCTGTTAGAAGCAGTAAGTGGGGACTCAATCCAACTTTCTCTATATGCTCCATTTTCCCGAACAGGTGATCAACCAGCCTGCTATCCAGCATGCTTTTACATGCAGGAACCTGTGGGTTGGGGCCAATATCGCTTTTAAGTAAGTGCCGTGCATCACCAGCCTACCCCCTTTGGGATTCAGACAGCACTTTACAACTTGTACACACATTTTTGTTAATTACAACAGCCATCCTACAACTTTCGTTCCAGTCATTCAACAGTGAAACTCAGACAAGCACCTTAAGGGGGGGGGAAGTGTCTGCCAGACAGCAGGCCTTTCCAAAAATAAGATTTGTACCATTACCGTTTGTTGTTGTAGCAAACAAGCGATGATCTATATACTGTTCATCTCGTTCCAAGCTGTTTTGCTACCAAGAGAAAATGATTTTCAAACATCCAACCGCACTAGGCTCACAGTGGCCTGGGCTTGAGCCAGCACATTCAAGAGAGGTACACCTTGGTCGAAAGCTCTGTAGTGTTGACAAGGTAAGGCTGCCAGGACCAAAGAGTTCAAATTCGTCTTGGCATCATGTGCTCGCTAGATATTTCACAGATGTATTGGGGAATGGGAAGCTGTTGAAGACGAATCTGTTTCTCTGGAAGTACATAAGCAACATATCTTCTGGGGAGTGCAGGCTGTCCAAAGGCAACCTGAGATCCAAACTGGAAGAAAAGAGGTGGCGATGCCAAGTATTTTCCAGTAAAGCAGATGAAAACGAATAAAGGAAAAACGCAAAAATGTCGGGGAGGGAGGCACACTCCCCCCCCTTTTGTGTGAAAGAAACCAATAAAAGTCTACAGCACAATCCCAGAAAGTGAAGAAAAGAAATCAAAAAATTGTGTCCCGTTGACTGGAAATGGGTAGCTACATTTATGGGAGGAGGTCTTATTAGTCAGCATGGCTGCAGGGTTTGGCTAGACCATAGGTAAGCTGGCTCTTGACTTAAGACAAGAATCAGCTGGAGGGGGCCCCCTTTTTTGTTGACACTTTCAAGTCTGTTCAGTGAGTCATCAGCTGCCTCACAGGCACTTTAGAGTGGATTAATGCTTGACTTCCAGCTAACACATTAGACCTCTTAAGAAAAGAAGTTGTCAATAAACTATAAAGCTCCATTTCTATTACTTACATAAATTACTTGGTAGCCACCTGAATTAAATTTAATGGAAAGAAGTCCTATTGACTCAATTAATTAATTAATTAATTAATTAGGAAAAGGAGGAGCAGAGATACACAAAGAGTGGTTTTATTTTGCAGCGCCCTTTTTTGGAAAAACCCTTAATATCATATTTACATGTTGTTTACTGAACTGTACTGTAAGATGACACTAACAATATTTATAACCCCACCCTGAAAATCAAGTTATGTTCAGTGGCTTATAATCACACCACCCCTTTAAAAACAGAATGACAGATCAGTGACAAAAATCAGAATTTTCAAACTATGATGAAATTGTTCTCTTGCCTTTATCCCCAAGAACAACTGTCCTGTAACTGAAATAACATTTGGCTTTTTGTATTTTGAACACGTGAACTCTTTAGACTTCTGAATCAAACGCTTTCCTATGAACACTCTTCAATCAGCCGATCAGCTTATTTTTTTGGATTTTAAAAATTAGCAAATAATTTATGAAATTTAAAGAGACATGTTATTTACAGCTGAGCTTTTTGGAGGATACACATATACCTAATGGCAGGATCACAGAATACTCTTTTAAATGTATGCAAGTAACTACGCATGCATAGAAAAGGACATGTGTATATGAACCAGTCTATTATGGATATGGCTGGCATCAGTTTTGTATTATTCCAGCAACAATTATACCAGCTGCTTGCAAGGGGGGAGGGAAGTATTGTGTGAATCTGCAGTCAGTGCTGATATGTCCCTAAGAATAAATGTCCATAGATTAAGTGTGCTGGCAATATTCTTCTGCTCACATTACTTCCCCTTTCCCCTGGGATGAAATTGCAAATTCAACCAGTGCAACTGGCACTAAACCAAGCATATTATGTAAAATAGCAACTAGAAGGGATAATACTGTGGGGATATAGGATTCCTTTCAGGGTAAGAGTAAGCCCAAAGCAATCTTAAGTTATATGCAACATCACTACAACTTTGATTTCTTTCCACACCTTTAACCATTTTTTTAGAGATTCTCTAGAGACACAGCTTTTCAGGCAGCATGAAAATGAGAGGTCAAATAAACTCAACTGTTAATCTTCATATTCTTTAATCAAAGAATCAAGGTCATCTGACTTGCAGACCAGAATTGATGTAAACCAAAATGGACATGAAGCCTATTGCAGCGATTGTTACAGAAGAAATGCAAGTTTAACTCATTGAAGCAGGCTTGGGACGACTCCAGGGGTGGGAGCAGATGCAAGACACTGAAAAGGCTGATATGTAACACAAAACCGTGGTTTTAGCCATCAGACTCACACAGTCCATATCCTGCACAGTCGTGTGGACAGCTTTGGTAGAGTTTAGTTTTATTTTTTAAAGAATCCTGGCTTAACATTACACTCAAACCAGGGATCCTAGTACAAAACAAGCTCCGGTTGGTTTAACAACCCAGCTGGGATTCTTTAACACAGAAACAAAATCCTGCCAAAGAGCTTTGCCCAGCCATGCAGGAGGGAGGAGTGTGAACTCAAAGCTCTGCTCACACTCATTCAGGCTTGTCCATGTAGTGCTAAATGACAGACTGTTCATATTTATTTAGTTTAAAATATATACAGTCATACCTCTGCTTACATATCCCTCTGGATACGTAAACTTCGGGTTGCGAACGCAGCAAACCCAGAAGTGTATACTTCCGTGTTTTGCCACACGCGCAAGTGGAGAAGCACTCAATCGCGCTGCATGCATGCACAGAAGGGTGCCTCCAGTTACAAAGTTTTCGGGATGCGGCGGGGCCTCCAGAACGGATCCCATTTGTAACCAGAGGTACCACTGTATACCACTTCAAATGATAACAGTCTCTAAGCCATTTTCATAAACATAATAAAGAATGCATTCAAATTACCAAAAACTAGATAAAAGTGAGACGTATCTTATAAATGAAACAGGAACAGCATACGTAACAAATAAAATAAAAATAAAGGCAGCCCCCCCCCCAAAGCCTGGGTAGCCCTAAGACTTTGAGAGCTGCTTAAAGGTCATCACTCCCTCTGCCTCACGTATTACAGGGCATTCCAGAGGGAGCGTGTTACTACCAGGAAGCCCCACTTCCATGGCATCACTGAGGGTGGAGTTGAACATAGCACTAAGTGGGGTATGCATGCCTCCCTTTCCTCGCCCAGTTGCTCCATAAACCTTTTCTGGGTGTTCATCCAATCCCTTAGAGCCGAGAGATGGGAAGGCAAAGTCCCATTGTGTGAGAAGACCTCATTCTGTGCATGCAACAACTTAGTTGAATCCTGCCCTAAGAACAATTTGCTGGTTTTGGAACAATCAACAAGGTCTCATCCGAAGATCTTAAAAGATTAGATTGGTATGTACTAGGGAAGGCAGTTTGCTAGATCTCCTGGTCCCATGTTATTTAGGCTGCAAACGTCAACAACAAAACCCTGAACTTGGCTTATTTCCAGCCTAGTGAAGGCTGCTGTAGAAAAGAAATATTGCATGTGTACAGTCCCATTACTCAGGTTTGAGGCTTGTCCCTACCGTCACAAACACACAAAAAGCCCTTTTGGTTCTGGTCAAAGGTCTATCTAGCCCAGTAGCCTGCCTTCACAGTGGCTGAACAGAGTGCAACAACTCTTCCCAATTGCAATTGCCAGCCACTGGTATACAGAAACATCATACAGAGTAGGTAGACCAGAACCATCGTAACTCGTAGCCACTGATATTTGCTCAGTCCTCTTTTAAAGCCTTCCAAGCTGGCAGCCTTGCATCTAGCAGGACACTAAAAGGAGGAGAGCATGTTATGGTGTAGGCGCCAAGTTCTCATTTAATGCTGCACTAGAGCTGAGGATGGTTTCTGTGGAGTTATGTTTATTATTATTTATCACTAAGATTTATATCACACCTTTCCAATAAAATATCCAAAGGCAAAGCAGCATATAGTAGACATAATAAAACAAGACAGACAGTATCAAACAACATCAAGGAAATCAGGTTTCTTGTTGTCAACTTCAGCCTTTGTCAATGTTACTTGTCCCAGCACTATAAAGTCATAAACTCCTTTTTAAACACTGGCTTCCCAGAAGACATTACCCAAGTTGAGTAAGCTCCCTTCATGTATTATTTTGTGCTAGCGACTATGTTCAGTGTGTGCGAGGCTAGAATTTATGACCTTCCAAAAGTATTTATTTTAATATGTTTATATTCTGCCATTTCTCCAGGGAACTTGTGGCAACATACATGGTTCTTTTATCCTCACAGCAAAAAAAACTTACGACAAAAGTTTGGGCTGAGAGATAGGGATTGCCTGACGGTTATCCAGTGAGGGGGGATCTGCATCTGGGTCTCCCCAGTCCTAGTCCAACCGTTTAACCACTCTGTCTTCCCACTTGCCGTCGATTTTGGTTTAATGAAGGCAACTTTATAAGCTGTCACCTTTATGCAAGAACAAACACCACGGTGCTTCTGCAGAAGCACAACTGGACACCTTCCTCTGCCCCAGCTGCAACAAAGCATGCCTCTCCTGCATTGGTCTCTACATCCACAGCAGGCGCTGCAACCTGCTAGCAGTTTGACCTCGCCCTCAAAGGTGCACTCCTCCATTGTCTCCCGAGACAGATGGATGCCAACCAACCAATCAACATAGGAAGCTCTCTTATACCAGGTTAGACTACTGGCCCATCTAGCTTAGTAGCGTAGGCATTGAGAGGCAGCAGCTGCCCAGGGTTTCAGACTAGGGACATTCCCAGCCCAACCTCAATATGCTGGGGACAGAACCTGAGACCTTCTCCATGCAATGCAGATGCTGCACTACAGAGCTATGGCCCTTCCCCATGGTTTGCTTCAGATGAGCTTTAATAATTGCAGCTGGCAAGTAGACATCCCCGTGATTGTATCACTTTTCCATTACTGTCAAACAGGTAGTGTGAAATGTCATTGTTTCCCTCCACCACTACCACAAATTCAATTTATGACCATATCTTTTGTTTCTACCAATCACAAAAGAGCCATGGACTTTGGGGTTTGTGGACAGCACCTAATGTATTTTATAGATGAGCTTTGCTACGATATGCAGCAACTTCATCACATAATTAATTTACATATAAGTTACACATTGTCAAGTTCGTCTGCTTTAATATTGGTTCAAGCTTAATTACAAATGTAGAGGCTGTTGAATTTTGTTGGCGTTTTGTTTGTGTGTTTTTTGACAACCAACCAATCAGGATTCAGAAAATCCAGATGGCAAATATATAGCATACTATTAGCAGCCCGTCTGCATCCCAAGACAGTCCCTGCTAGATATTTCTTTTACCTCGTTATAAAAGAAGTGAAAACAGACAGGAATTCTTGGTTTTCAAACCACAGTACGTGATTCTTCTAATGGCCAGGTCAAAAAAATTCAACAATAATGCATCAACATACCAAAAGGATCACATGGCATTTGTGAGGTTAGATCAAGTATTAAGTGAACAGAGGGAGCTTATTTACAATCTGTTAGACTAGGCTCCCATGGCCCTGTCACTGTTCACTGGAGATGGGCCTGAACCAAAACCTCGGGCCTATTCTGAACTGTGTGTGAATTCAGATCCTCATCATGCAAAACAAGACGGTTGGCAAGGGTACTTTCACATCTCCAGGTGCACAGAGTACGCTGCAAGGAAGGAGGAATAATCTTGTGGTTTTGGCTGATGCCTGGGAGCCAGGAGACTCGGGATTATTCTTCGCTCTACCCTAGCCCCTGTGAATTTTAGGCACTCGGATACTTCAGGACGAAAAACACACATAATGAGAGTAAAGAAGCGAAACTACTCAGCAAGTGAACCTTGTTTTAATAATAAAAGCAGGGGAGGAACTGAGTTATATTTAACTATAATAGCATATACATATTGTATCTTTGGCACATCCCAAGGACTAAAATTAGTGAAACATGGTACTATATCTTGATATGCATTTGTTTGTAGTAACTTCTATAAATATTGTTGCCACTTCCATGGGGAGAAGTGTTGTCAATTTATCACTGCTGGCTAGAATTATTTTCTCAGCTGTGGAGCAGGTTAATTGTGGACACTAATAGAGAGGAATGCAGGGTAAACATTCCTTATACCATTAATGTATGTCATTATTTTAGCAGCTGTATGTTACCTTATTTACTGTCACACTAAGGTCATGCTCATTACTTTCAAGGTAGAGCAGCAAGTAAGTGAACACATTTGCACGGTGCAAATTCGACAGGCAAACTTTTAGCTGTTAGGATTCCACTGACGAAGAGAGGCTAATGAAAAGTCAATGAGAACTAAAGGCTTAATAGTCCACAGCCTGTGCCTTCTTAAATTCAAAACGACTTTTAAAATTACATCTGCCAATATTTAAGTTTATTTGATAAATTAAAGCTGCAGTTCTATCCATACTTATCTGTAAGTCTTTCTGAACTCAACAGGACTCACTTTTGAAAGACATGCATAGGACCACACGCTAATTAATCACATTATTGTGCACCGCTTTATATTTCAACAGAAATCTGCAAGCAATTTACATATACCAACAAAAATCCATTTTAAAAAACACAATGGAGTGGGATTGGTGACAACCCCACATTAAACACTAAGCAATACTATTGCTGCTAATTATTATTATTTACACATTTTAAGCAAGATAAGTAGGCAACAACAAATATCTCAAAACAATGGGGAGAAGTAGAGATGTAAAAAAAAAAAAAAGGAAAGCTTTAATGCCATATCAGAAATGTTACCCTGATTGTTGGGATGAAGCTGAACGGCCTACCACTATCACAGCACTGTCTCATGAACTGGCGGGACAACAGCGAGGAGGAGGAAGATTCTGGTGAGGGGTGCAGCCAGGACTGAGACAGACTGGGGCAAACTGGGGGTGGGGAAGGAGAGGCTGGTGTAGGAAGTACTCACAGGGTGATGGAGGAGATGGGGTGAGTGCACAGGAACCAGAGCAGCAGGACTCATCACCAGACCCAGAGAGGACCCCATTTCCTGAGCACGGTAGGCTCTGGGGTGTAGGGGGCAGCGGGTGGGGAGCACCAAGAGGCCAAGGCAGGCAAGGGCCCCACAGCCTAGCTCACTAGCTGGCTAGGTGGGGCTTGCTAGCTCCAGGAGGAAGTGTGTGATTCCTCAGCTGGAGTAGGCTTGGAACAGGTGAAGGCCATATGCTTCATCAAGCCCAGATGCTGCAATCAGCATGCAAAGTATAAAAGGGCAGCAAAGCTGAGGTGCTGTGTCTGCTCAATTGCCCATGTCATAGATGTCAACTTTTCCCTTTTCTTGCGAGGAATCCTATTCAGAATAAGGGAATTTCCCTTAAAAAAGGGTAAAGTTGACAGCTATGGCCCATGTTGATGGACCTCAGCTTGGATGTTCTGGAGGACTTGGACATGTGGATACGTGGACTGCGGACTTTCACACTTTATGTGCATTGCTGCCTTCACACAACAGCTGATACTGTCTATTTTTAACTGATATTTCTTTTAAGGAGTGATTTATATGAACTAGGTATATGTATTCAACTTGGGGTGGGGGGGTGTGCTATACCAGCTGTTGTGTGAAGGCAGCAATGCACATAAAACATGAAAGGCAAAAAAATGCCCCTTGACACCCAGGAGACACTGCCTGGAAAGCCAAAGCATAGGGGACCTATATATGTACACACAGTTTTATTTATATATTGTAAGGTAGTACTATATTAGAAAGGAAACACTACCTGTTAAGGTGGGTTATCTAATAGATTCTCCCTCCCCGTATTATAGATGTGAATCTGATGTTAGTGGCCTCCTTGGGGTCATACAGAACATCCACTCTGTTTGCATTTTAATGTGAAGCTACTTCATTTGCATTTCCCAAATGAATACACAAACAGAAAAAAGCAATCAGTTAAAACTTTGCTTTTCTGCACGTTTTGCAATACAGTGCTCCAACCAAAACAATGCTTATATTAGTGTCCATTACACTAGGCAAGATTACATACAAAACTGTGTATAGTAGATGAAATGCACATAAAAATATGTCCGCATTTTCATGCGGACATTTAAAAAGCAATCATAAACTAATGTGGAAATGGGAAGAACAGCGATGGGAGAAATGAGAAACTCAAAGAAACTGAAATTGACAGATTTTATGCATGTCAAAATTCAGAATCCATTGATTCTGATTGATTGATTTTTCAGGAAAGCTCCTCAGCTAAAGACCAGATTCCTGCTTGGTTGTCTTATCTTTTTGCAAGATCTACTGGAACTATTATTCCAGCATAAATGTTCTTTGTACAGATTTTTTCATGATTAAACTTTTCATCATTTAATACTACTTTTATTGAGATAATGACAGTGTAAATAACTACAGGCAGTGACCATTTTATGTGCGTCTCATTGACACATGAATGTGCACACATTGCCATGGACCTGAAAGTGGTTGGGAAAGGGGGCATAACGGGGTGGCATGGACTTATGTGCATTCCACTGATGCATGTGAGGGCCAGGAATGCAACCCCTGCTTAAACAGGGAGTTGCCTGTAGTGCAATCTCACTATATCCTCTACAATAAAATGAGTGGCTGGGCTCTTGTGCATTTCAATGGGGCTTCTGCAAGAAACAGCCCTGAACTTATGAGATCAATGAACTCTTTACAAACGAAACACACTTCTAAATGTTAATATTGATGGAAACATTCATATTAACGTGTTCTACAGAGCATTTATTTCCATTTTGGTTAGCATTTATTTCCATTTTGGTTAGAGTAAGTTATATAAATCACAAACAGTTCCTTCTGCATCAAAGTTGCCTGCATGAATGTGGTAAGTATCAATGCTGTACTTTTAGTATAAAATCAGATATATGGTGGGTTAGCTGTGTCAACCATTGCTATTAACTAATATACAAACCTGGGTAATATAAATTATTTGGCATTATAAAAAGCAACTCTGTTAAGTACAAAAATCTGCTAACATCTATAACTTATAAAATGCAAGAAGCTCAGTATTACGACACGTATTTCTCTTTTACAGTATTTGCATATGTAAGCTGAGACACATGACACATTATACAGAGGAGGATAAAGAATACTGAACACATTAAAGATGTTCAAAAAGGCTAGCACTTCCAGAAATATTAGCACAGGATATAAACATGGAAACAACACAATGAGAATCTCAGAACTGATAGACAAAAGGAGTCACTGACAGTTGTAAAGAATTTGATGTCTGTCAGAAGCCTGTCAAAACAGCTCCTCTTGGATACAGATTAATCATGTTTATATTCTTACTGTCAAACTAGTATAGACAGTCATAGGTCTGAGGAAAAACCCAGTGCAGGCACACACACACACTCATGCACACACATACATCAGTGTGACAGATGTCTATAAGGATCTTACACCA
This sequence comes from Podarcis raffonei, assembly GCF_027172205.1. Classification (NCBI taxonomy): domain Eukaryota; kingdom Metazoa; phylum Chordata; class Lepidosauria; order Squamata; family Lacertidae; genus Podarcis; species Podarcis raffonei. The sequence goes on from NC_070612.1 coordinate 22,294,029, forward strand.
CAACATCTTTCGTAAATAAAAAAAGAGACAATGTTCATTTTTTAATGAATTTCCACAGATTCTTAGGAATGGGGTTCATTTCATCTGTATGATGAAGGCCAATGAAGTGCCTGAAGAACTGTGTTGCTGTTTAATGTACATTCAAGATCAGTTTAGATAGAAACATGGCATTAATTAATGAACTGTGTTTAAACGCATCGAAGTTCTACTGATGTTTAAATTCAGATACCACATAGAACCACCAAAGAACAATGAAAAAGAATGGGCTTCTCTGCCACCCTTTAGCAGATATGAGGTATTGTTTCTCCCTGCAGTATGAAATGCAATATGGAGTTATCTAAGAATTTTCATCAGAAATGTTTGATAAGTGATATTTCCCTGTGTACTAGGCAGGGGCAAGATGAGGCAAGTCAGGTGGCAGGATCCACAGGGGCCGCAATGTAGACCTTGATTTCCTCCCTTGTTCCTGATGTAGATCTTCACTCACCCCTTCTTCCCTGGTTGGGAGCGGTGCCATTTTATGGTTTGCTTCAGGTGCCAAAATGTCTTGGGCTGGCCCTGTCATTAGGTATTGTCATAAAGGTTCTGCAACCCATCCTTATGCATTTTAACCATAAGAATCTCCTAGTGGGTTCAATGGGGCTTTCAAGAAAGTGAGCATGGGATTCCAACCCTAGTCTATATTTACACTACAATGCGGCTAAAGCTTTGTTTTCTGTTTTGCTAGTTCAGCTCTTCTTTTGTCAAGGTTTTGAAGCCCTTAATAGTAGTGGATGGTTCTTGTAAAACTAGAAGGCAAACCCCTTTTAACAGTTTGAGGCACATCTATTGGTGAAGACACTCCTTTGAACTAATAGAAGTTGGGATCAGTTAAGGGGTAAAAAGCAAGTGAGAATATTGTTCCCTCTTTGTCTGCACATCCCCTCTTATTTGCACATTTTAAAATGCACACATAAGCCTCAACTGTGTCAAAAATAACATATCAGGAACCACCTGGGTCAATGCAAGGAACCATAGCCCACCTCACATGCCGCTAATTTCTTTCAAATAAATTAGGCAGCTATTGATCGGAGATAAATCATAACACTTTAAAAAAAATATTTGAAGCTCCAGTCTCTATAAAAGGTGCATTTCAGGTTTGAAAAGGGTACAATATGATGGCAAAACGAATACATACCTTTAGTTGTCAGAATTTCTGGCCCTCCGATTGCTCTCAGCTCTCTTTCTCCACTTTGCTCCAAATCCTATTTAGCAGTCACCCGACTACTAAATAATGTACCATGTGGCATTCTTCACAAGCAACTCACAGCTTATGACAGATGTTACCCAAAAAAATCCAATGGTGTTTATTAAAAAATAAAAAAGTAGGTTCACAGATCAAAGTGCATTATATATTGAGAAATTGTTTGACACCCTTCACTTTTCAATAGTATCTTAGAGTAAATTATACAAAAATTACAAGTGGAAGATATTCTGCATTTAACTTTGGAAATTAAAACAAAACAAAGCTAAAAATACAGAAAGATGCCCAAATGCTACAAAACCACCAATGCTGCAATATTTTACCAAGATCTATTCCACTCCGTACTTGGTAGAAGAATATAATATTCAACATTCAAACACAACTTATGAAAAGCTATCCACTGCTGTATTATGCAGGAGTGGTTGGTGGGGTGGATAGCCTCTTGACAGCGGTGCCACTGCCACTTACTGATGATGATAATAATAATTTTATTATTTATACCCTGCCCATCTGGCTGGGTTGTCCCGGCCACTCTGGGTGGCTTTCAACACATATGAACACACCTACTGGGATGGAATGTGGGTGAGGCATGATGGCAGTGAGGACACAGTGATGTAGGCCCACTGGCAGACCCAATCTGCTGCTTCCACTGTGCACCTGCACTGTTCCAAACTGGCGGATGCCTTGTCCTTGGCCCATCCTGGTACGCACAAGCAATGCCACTGCCGAGAGCCCAGTTTCATAGTGCTGCACCACTGACTGCTACAACCAAGGCAGTATTGAGCTCTGAAGCAGTCTGTGGGCTTCAAGACTAGGTAAACCTGGAGAGAGAAAGGTATACATTCCTGGAACTAAATGGAGTGCTGCCACATATAACAACAACAACAACAACAAAAACATACTATGCTCTGGGTGAAAAGCTTTCTACCAACATTCAGTCTGGTACAGCTTGGATCCCCTGAAAATAGGGGTAATTAAGAAACACAGACTTTTGAGTATAGTTCCAAGACACTGACTTTTAAAAATAAAAATAAAAATTCCATGGCCTCTAGGACTTCTAGCATAATACTAGTTATATAGAATACATCCAGTGATTATTTAAACCTGCTTATTGTTCATGCTCCGTTATCTGTACTAGAAGTTAGCCCCGATTTCACCACAATTTTACACAATCATCAGCTTAACTGACATCTACAATTTACAAAGGCTATTTTGTGAGCACTTGAGATGCTTCCAAATTGATGGATAACAAAATACTGATATGCCTATTGTCATTGCCTCACCTTCTGCTAAATCAATGGTTCGTCTCTAAAAAGAATTAAAACTGTAAATGTTAAAAGGTAGGTGTTTGCATTCAATAAGGCTTCTGACTAGTCTTTGCATTAAAAATGTGTTCCTTGGCTTCAGAATCTACTGTGGTTCTCAGCAACTACAATTTCCAGATAGCTTGTGTGCTCATCCCACATAATTACACAAGTAATGGCCAGAGACCTGCAAAACATATTTTCTTTTCAGGAACATCACTAGATCTTTTAGTATCCAGTTACAGATTCTTTTAAATTTTGTATATGCAGCAAAATTCTGCATTAAGGTTCTTCTAACAACAATGCATAAAAATAGCATATAGTACATTGAATTGTTGGTAAACTAAAGGTTCTCTCCATTTCAGCATAGACAACATTACTGAAAAGAATCACAAACCTGATTCACAGAACTTATAAACAGGCTTTCCAGGCTAAATGCAAAAATATATTTATTGCAAGCTCTAACACAGTCTTCTGTATACCAAACCATAATTCAGCTGAAGGTGAGACAAACAGGAACAATGCTGTCTGAGAACCATCTGAGTTTTCTTCACATTCTTGAAGGCTCAAGGTCTCTGTCTTCTAGTAAATTTATCAGCAGGCCAAAGCTGTCTTTTACTGCTTCCATATCATCCAAGGAGCAAGGCTTAAGTATCCAGCGTTTTCCTCGTGCAAGTGGTTCAAGTTCCAAATACTTTTTGATCTATTTTGTAAAAAAGCAATACAAAAAAATCAGTTGTTGTATATACTTTTTGGCTTACTTTTCTTTTCAAGACAGAAGGTGTTGGAAGAATCTTGAATGCTCGTTTTTAGAATTACTTTACAGCTGTTCTTGAAATAGGTTATATGCAGTGACATGCTGGTGTTTTTTGTTGGGGGTGAATGATCTGCTGGAAAACACCATTCTAACAATACATTCAGAAGCACAGGAAGATCTTTCAAAGAATTAGATTTAATTTATGATACAGGCCACCCCTGATTATGAAACACGTTATTTCATCTTCAGAATTAGAACTTAACTTCTAACCTGCAGTACTGTTGTTGCAAAATGCAAAATATTTATCAACAAGAGAAATATATTTATCGAAAATATATTGAACAAGAGAAAATATATTTATCATGGTAACTTGCAGTGCACCCATTTCCTTGACAACATCATTGGAGGTGTTGATCCTACGTAATCAGATGTTTCGTGTGGATGATTGTCATAGCATCATAAGTAAAAGCTGAATAAGACCCTTCAATTATTCCTCTGGAGTTGCAACTTTTAAGCCCCCGGCCCACCTTTTAATTTTACACAAAATAGCAGCTAAAGATAAAATGAATGGATGTAGTGACAACATCTGTATTTGTAACTCTATAATGAATAAAAAGAGTTCATTATATTTCTAACAAGTTTGCATGTGAATGAGCAAAATATCTTATGAATGACTTGTGGCTCAGTCAGTAGAGAATGAGACTCTTAATCTCAGGGTGATGAGTTCGAGACCCAAATTGGGCAAAAGATTCCTACATTGCAGGGGGTTGGACTAGATGACCCTTGTGGTCCCTTCCAACTCTATAATATTCTATGATTCTATTATTCTCAGACCAATAGTCAACATATCAATGGATTTCATTAGCCTCACTTGTAATAACAGATACAAAAATTCTTTTTTACATCTTGTTCAAAACAATAGGAACCCATTTCATTATTTCAAGCTCTTTGGATAGTGATTAAGACCATTTAGGAGAATAATGCCTTGGCAGGCATTTCTCAAATATTTGTACAAGGCACTGGGTGTATGCGAGGGGGGAAGGACTAAAATCTAAATATATATATAGTACTATATTTTAGGATTGCCATATTTCAAAAAGTAAAAATCAGGACTCCCCCAAAGTAGTAGTAGTATTAGTAGTAGTTGTTCTTTTTACAAAAATGCCCAAAAACCCATGAAATTTCGATTGAGTTGCCTAAAATCCAGGAAATCCCCCCCTGGATGTCAATTCCGCGTTTAGAAACCCTGTAATGTCTGGAAAAATCCAGACCCATGGCAGACCTATGTATCTATAAAAATCTAATATACCTAAAAGTAATATATAACCAAGATACAATCTATATGCAATATTTATTTACTTGTAAAGTGATTTAAAATGGAGAAGATTAATTTTGTTAGCTAAAGAATGAATTTAATTCTTCCTTTAAAGACATACTTCAGATGAAATCCTTGACATTACCATTTAGAAAGGCAGGAGAAAGACTTTTATTTAAATTTAGATTTTTTTATGATAAACATAATTTGAACACTAATGAAACAAATGGCAACAACAACATTCATCTAAACCACTTCCTTGGGTTATTAAGGAATAATAATTTAGAAGCAGCTTGAAAAAATGCAATGTTAGAAGAGACACACAAGAATATGCTCCCTTTCTCCTATCTATACACTTATGATATCTTACCAAATTATCCCTTCTACGTCAGTTTTATTGTGGCTAAATTAGCAACAACAGTTAGACAATGGTATTTCGATCTCTCTCTCACTCGCTCTCAAAAAAATAATAATCCTATCATAGTTAAGGCAAAGTATAATAGTATATCATTAAAAATGTAACCCACTTAGGTAATAAATTCCATAATGCTGTTCATACATACACTACTAAGAAGCTGAATTGAACTATAATTATAGGAATGCATGCTATGATTTTGGCTAGCTGAAAATGAAGGTTTTGCATGGATGATAGTACATTAACCGCATATTCTGAAGCAAAACGAATGACCACTGTGGCTTGTTTCAGCAAACGCAATCTGACAGCTATATTCAGAGAGGAAGCAAAAGCTGTACAAAGCATAACAAACCACGGATCTAGCGCAGCCACTTGATAACAAAGCCAGCTGGTGCTAAGCTGACAAAAATGGCTGAGTAACCTGAGATTTTCACAAACCTCTAATGTAAAGAATGCTTAGCACACACACACACACACCCCTCCTGGAAGAGCAGCGTTCTTTGCCTCACTAATTATACAGGGGCCTGTATTTACCAAGGTAGTAAAACTACCTGATGGAATTAAGAATTTTCCAACACATTATTTGAAAATACTAAATATTAATTTGTTTGTTCTTTTACAGAGAGCAATGACTAAAAGAAAACCTTTTAGACAATCACCATTCATCCTCATTACTCAGTAACATAAATAATCAACCAGAGCCCAAATTTTTGCTTTTATTAATCTGACAACAGTACCCATGCTGACAGCCTAACTCATGGTATTTGCTGCAACAAGAGGAAATTAATAATTTCATGACATTCTTTGATGTTCCAAACTCTAGTAGTATTACCCCCTGCTCTTGTGAACATTTTTTTTTACCCTGTACACACACACACACACGAGAGAGAGAGAGAGAGAGAGAGAGAGAGAGAGAGAGAGAGATTCTTTTTGGCCACAGCGATAAAGAGAATTGGTAGTACATATAAGTCTCCAATAAAGCAGTTAAAAGATTCTCCAACTTCACTCTACATTGGAGATATAGTCATGGGAAAAAGAAAGTGCACTTTCTTTGAATTCTGTGGTTTTACATATCAGGGCATAATAGCAATCATTTGTTCCTTAGCAGGTCTTAAAATTAGGTAAATACAACCATAGATGATTGACACATGACATATTACACCATGATATAATTTATTTAACAGAAATAAAGATGGAGAAATAATGTGTGAAAAACTAAGTACACCCTTTCTGGGGCCATAGGAATTAAGAGACTAAGTAGCAGACAGGGACTGCTAATCACATGCCCTTGCTTAATTGATCATCAGCAAGTGTGCCCACCTCTATAAAAGCCAAAGTTTTAGCAGTTTGCTGGACTGGAGCGTTCAGGTGTGTTTTAACACAATGCCAAGGAGGAAAGATGGCACAATGCTCTTAGAGAACCAAGTGTTGCTGCCCATGAAACAGGAAAAGGTTCTAAGGCTATCTCCAACCAATGTAAAGTCCATCATTCTACAGTGAGAAAGATTATTCAAAAGTGGAAAATATTCAAGACAGTTGCCAATCTTCTAAGGAGTGGACATCCCAGCAAATTCACAACAAGGAAGGTCAGACCGTGCAATGCTCAGAGAAATTGCAAAAACCCCAAGTTACATCTCAGGCTCTACAGGCCTCAGCGTGTTAAATGTTAAAGTTCATGACAGTACAATTAGAAAAAGCCTGAACAAGTATGGCTTGTTTGGAATGGTTTCCAGGAGAAAGTCTCATCTCTCTAAAAAGAACATGGCAGCATGGCTTTGGTTTGCAAAGTTGCATCTGAACAAACCACAAGACTTCTGGAACAATGTCCTCTGGACAGATGAGACCAAAGTGGAGATGTTTGGCCATAATGCACAGCACCAGGTTTAGCAAAAACCAAACACAGCATAAGAGCACAAGCACCTCATACCAACTGCCAGTCACGGTGATGGAGGGATGATTATCTGGAGTTGTTTTGCAGCCACAGGACCTAGCACATACAACAATGTCCCCATTAGTCAGCATAACTGAATATTCGAAATAAAAACCCCAAATGAATGGCTCACTTCCTCCTTTCAGTACTGAATGATAAAGATTTCGGAGAAGAAAAGTCATTTTTTTTGCAAATAATAAAAGGAAATCATTAGAGACGGCAATTCATCTTAGAAAGGTGTGGTAACAACAATCTGGTCAAAGGGTGCCAGCAGAGGTGGATTTAGAGGAGTGCAACCAGTTTGCCTGTACTGGCCACTGAGCCGAGAGGGGGGCACCGCAACAACGACTAAGAATGGAAGGCAAGAGGTGGGGAGGGTGCGCCCAATGTTGGTATTGCACAGGGTGCTGCTGAAATGTGAGAGCCCAAAGTCTGCCACTGGTGTCAGTGCTTTAGGTACAGCTACTGTTATCAGCATGCAAGATCAATGGAAGCTGATTCCTGTCGTGTGTGTGTGTGTGTGTGTGTGTAAAACAGCTCTCATTTTAACTACATGTACACTACCACCCCACTTTTACTAACTCTGCCAAGGTTGCTAAAATTGCCCTGCTCTATTTACTAGATGCCATTTTAAAATGTTACCTAATAGATAATGACAAATAGCACATACATTTGAAACATTTGCTCCCAACTGGATTGTAATTGTTTATTCCATTGTCTTGATCCAGAGCATACCACATTTACTGCATGGAGGGGACAAACTGTGCACTTGGCAATTATTCTTCAATTGCAGTGAATGGAGATACCCACAAATGTGGGATAACTATGGATACTGGAATTCCTTTACCCAAAGCAATCTTACTATGTGCAGTACATTTTTTAAAGCCACAAAACCACACATATACACAACGAGTTGGATCCAAAGAAGAATGAGTGGAACTCTTCTCAAGCAATGGGGGATATAGCCCCTGAACCTGCTCAAACACTCCTGGGGATCAAGGAACCCTCTGATATGGGATGAAGGATGAGACACAGGGATCAGGAGGAGGAAATCAGAAGAATTTGGCAGGGATCCCTTGCGGAAGTTCCTTTCTGTTTGCGCAAGGCGTTTCTGGATCCAAGCCAATACCTGCATTACAAAGCCAAATACACATATAGAGTAAGAGATGATGACAATTTTACTTAAAAAGTACAGAGATCATAATTAGATATATTGTGAGATATCTCACACCTAGTGAAAAGCCTGAAGGGTGACAGCATTTAATTAGCTTATTTGTGTCCCAAAGTTAAGCCTCTACTCTTGCATCCTATTTGTATTATATAAAAAAATATGAGTGGCACTAAGAATGGCACCTGGTATACAACAAAACTGGATAATATTCTGTTCACTGAAATAAGTTAATGAGTCTAAGTCCCAAACTCGAATATCAGAGACAACCAATTACCCTGTCTGAAACACAGGCTTGTAAAACTATCAGGTACTTGTAAAATGGTCTGCTACACACGAGTAATATGTTGTTTAAATGGCTTGTTTGACTAGATGCATTCACCATGAAATTGATTCTTTTAAAAGACTATTTTTAAACTAGATACAAGTTAACTGCATGGGCTGAAAATGAGAAAAAAACCTGGCATTATAAAGGGAGGGCTTCAAGTACGGGTCCAATTTTATGAGGTCGAGGGTTAGTTGAATGAGAAACTCATCAACTATAGCCATGTCCCATGCAGGAACCAAGAAGGCTGCATACTAGTAGATTATGCTGCAATTTCCATGTCAAGGGCTGTAAGGTCTAGTGTTACTTCACCACACAGCTTCCCTCTAAAACATCACAAAGACATACAATATAATGTATTTGAAAAAAATAAGATAAGGAACCGGGAGGAAAACACCCGCCCCCCAAATCTTTTAAATGTAGGAGCAGCTTGTAAATACTATTATATTGAATATGACACAGTGTATGTGATTTCTGTGGATGGCTGACAGTTTGCAGCTTAAATCCTGGCCACAGTCAAGCACCAAAAGCGAGATATGGTGCTAAAATCATGGACAACAGTGCTTCTGAGTACAACAAGGGACCTTAAAGTGTTATAATATGGTAGCACTTTATCTCTAAACATCGCTTTAAAAAATAAGACAAAAAGGAACAAAATGACCTGTGTGAGTGTGACTATGAAACAGAACTTAATCACCATTAGTTAAGTCGCATATACATAATTTATCAGATATCTATGATACCTATACAACAAATTACCAAGCAAAGATAGAGAAGAATAAGTCTGGCTGAAGCAGAACCACCATGGCATTTGTGAGGGTAAGTCTTGTCCCTTTAGCCCTTTAAGGGTATTTGATAGTGCCTACAAACATATAGATAGAGGTGATCCAGTCAACACTGTCTGCTTAGAATTTAAAAAAGTTTTTGATAAAGCATCTCACCAAACTTAGGCTTAAAAGTCATGGAATAAGAGGAGAAATCTTCTTATGGATCAGTAACTGTGTTTTTATGTTTTTATACTGTAAACTGCCCTGTGATCCTTGGAAGAAGGGTGGTATATAAATTTAATAAAATTAATAACAACAACTATAACAACTGTGAGAACAGGATGTGGGACTAGACGGATCTTCAGCTCCATCCATCAGGGCTCTTCTTACGTTCCTTTTCTAAGCATCACTAAATTAGAACTGATGTGCTAGCTGGGCTGGAGGGAGATTGCATCTTCCCTATGAGAGATTGTGGTTTTAGGGTTGAGAGAATATGATATTTCCATAACCCAAAAGAAAGATGATTCCCACTTCCTTCAAGAGAGATCTCTAGGATCCTTCACAGCAAACGAGTCACACAGTGCATTTAACATTCTTGTAAAGATGATTGCCTGGGAAAAAACTTATCCGCTAGTTCCTGATGTAGGATTTATGAACTAAGGTTTGTTTGTAAAAAATCCCTTATATGCCATTAGCAGCAGGACTGACCCTCTGGAAGTGATGCCGCAAAACTGTCACTCATTCAGAGCACATTCACTGTTAAGTTCATATAGCTCCAAAATGAGCAATTTGCATCCTTAGAAAGTCAACTGAACTAAAATTATTGTTTTCATTATTCTATTTGTACTCCAAAATAAGACATTTCCCCCTGGAAATGCAAGATGCCAAGTTGAAAAGAGGGTAATGGGAGTATCAGTGAAGAATAAATAAATATGTGCTACAAAAATGTTTATACGCTAGCACTGGGAGATAATGTAACAGCAAACTGTTCTGCCAACTGGAAAAGTTCAAGCTTTGGAGTAGATTCAAATTTCAAACCCCGAAAGGCTAGTCTGTGTTGTGCCACCGGATGATTAGCACCCACCAAAGAGTGCCAGCCACACTGTTTTGTTTTTAAAATAAGACCAGCTGCAGACAGATTCATGGAATGAATCTCTCTTCATCTTGTCTTTCACACCACAGGCAATGTGCCACATTGGAATCTGAAAGAGGAAACAGGCATAAGTGTCAGGAGAACAACAAGAAATGAAGCTTCAGATTACACAGAGGTAATAAAAATGCCTTGTTTCAGAGTGTGCCTAGTCCACCACAGTGAAGATAGAAAATTCAAATCAAAATTGGCAAATGCAGCTGCAGAGTGATTCCCCAATGCCAGTATATGCCTAGAATATGGTTCTTATGATTTCAGACTCAGAGGAGATGAAGGAGAATGAGGAGGCCATAGCATCATAGTTTATAATGAACTGTGATTTATATGGTCAGGATTCAAAGTATGTGTTTGTCTTAGTGGCTTTGGTTTTATCATGCAACAATGGAAGGTGGTGTACTGTTGCATGAGAAATTCATGCCCCAAACTCTGTTCAGTGTGCACAACTATTAACTTTTTTTTTGTATCCCGACTGGTAAGTACATTTATATTCTTTTAAAAAGTGTGTGAGGATTGATCAAGGTACTGTACAGGTAATACAGAAGAGCAAATTGCCTGGACTTACACTAAGGAGGGGGGAGAGAGAGATTTGTTCAAAAATTATACAGGTTAGGAACTGCGGAAACCTGTTGCCTTAAAGCAACAGTGAATCACACAAACACACACAAAAAACAGCACATACAAAGTTGCAGAAAGTCACAATTACGGTTTTAGAGATACACAACAAGGAGTTTGAATCATACAGTTGTTAGGATCATAGTACATGAAGGAGCTCCATGTTGCATTCTGGTGCTATATGGTGTTGTGTTGCTATGTGGCGCCCTGGCTCTGGAATTTTCTCTCCAGGGAAACCTGCCTGGTGCTGAGTGATTTTTTTTATTTTTATTTTCTTGTTTGGCACCAGATGAAGACCTTTTCATTTGCCCAGGGTTTAAGGATTGCTGACTTGCTACTTTAATTTCCAATGTTATTTTTAAAAGTTCTGCTGTTATAAACTTATTGTTTTAATTATTTATTGTATTTTTAAAAACTGCCTGGTAAACCACACCAAACATCTCTTCAGTTGTACCAAATGTCATAATAACCCTGTTACATTTATTTATACAAAGCAGCACCCAGCAAAACAAATTGTGGCAGTAATTAGTATTTCCACACTTCCAGGGCCCCAAAGGTTTGTCTGTCTGTGAATGTGTACTCTATTAGTAAGTTAATTTTCACATAGCTTTAGGCTCTATCAGAAAAGTTTGCCTGTGCTTTCCCATGGTTTGGCACTACCAAAAAAGATGCCCAGAATTTGGTTTGGCTGCAAATTCTCTGACTATTGGGACGCCAAGTCTATCTAGGACAGACATCTATAAGCCTTCTTGAGCACATCAACACTGGCAACACTTAATTTAAAAATACCTTTAGCTACTGAGGGCTGATTCACACAAGTGAATGTTCACCACTTAGTGATTGTAGCATAAAATGGTGTTTTGCTAGTGCAAAAGCACCATGAGAGATCTATGGGTGGGGATTTACCTAATGAGTCGTGTCAGCGGAAGCCTTTGCATGGGTGACTGGACAAAGAATTATAGAGTTAGGAGGGACCACAAGGGTCATTTAGTCCAACCCCCTGAAGTGCTGGAACCTTTTGCCCAACGTGAGGCTTGAACCCACAGCCCTGCGACTAAGAGTCTCATGTTTTACTGACTGAGCTATCCAGGTGAGCCACTTCAAATGGCTTGGAGGTCCTGATCCAGCCAGTGGGCCACCCCAATCTAAAGGATAGATAATAAAAAAGCAAATCACCTGACCATTGAGGAGCCCTGATAGACAGAAGAAAGGAAAGGGAGAATGTATTCTTGATGGCGGAAAGCATGGTAACTATGGTAGAAATACTGTATGAGAAGAAAAATTTCACAAAGTGCTAAAACTAGAGCAAGAAAGAAGGAAAATGACGAACAACTGTGTCAAAAGCACTGAACAAGAACCATATGCTTCTTAGACAGTTAAATAAAATTAAAGTAAAAGAGTAACCATTTTGGAAAAGATTAGTGAATATCTTGTCTGTGGGTTGCAGACAGAGAGACGGTTTCTGCTCCAGAGCTGCAGCCGATTGGTAGATCACGTCTTCCGAAGTGAGGATGGGGAGGAGAATGTGTACATCCTAGTTGAGAGACAGGGCTGGTTTGATTGATGTTTCTTCTGCTTATTTGCAGATGTTCCCAATATGTTTTCAGTGAAATTGCATTTTATTATTATTATGTTTGCTGATTTACTACGATTTTGCTATGCTTTGATTGTTTGATTGGAGGCATTTGGGTCAAAAAGTAGTATATAAATTAGTCATAACACAGCAGTATGTTTTTTGTATATTGTAGTATGTTTACATGAGAGGCTACACAGATTTCCTAAGGTGGAAGTTTGAAATACATGAAGCATCCTGTCTGGTTTTGAAGGCTGGAATAAAACAAAAACAAAATATAACAAGAAACGAGTGGGCTGTGAGGAGTGCCCAGATCAGAAATGATGTAGCCAAGCTGGAAGGACTAAACAAATGTACAGTATATGATTGCCAAAAATTGCAAAAGATGTGCAGTACAGAATATGAATTTGAGGGAGAGGCAAGGAACCAGAAACTGTTCAACAGTTAGGACAATTAATACTTGCGTATGTTTTGAACACACACAGCAAGAATTGCAATTCCCATATCAGAGTCATTTTCAAAGAGGTTCAAAAATATTTCTCAGTTCATCCTAGCCAAGATGAATAATGGGAGGTTTATTTTACATGGATCATCTGCCATCCTATCTGCAGCTTGTGTCAATGCAACGCAGACAAGCAACTCGGCAAAATTAATGCACCCTAAAAACCCAGACTGTCTGTAACATTTGATTCTATTGGAGACTGCAAAGTCTCCATTACATCCTGGAAGTATTAGCTTCATAATATTATCATTTTGCCGTGACAATTAACTTCACTAACATAGTAGCTATGAGGCTGCCAAGTCATTCCTGGAAGAACTGCTGGGGACGAAACACAAATATACATATGCTAACAGAACAGAGATGTATCATTAATTTCTGCCAAAAAGTGCCATGATTCAATGAGTTTTAAATATTAACACCATACATGCTGAAGAGACAGTCTGCTAAAATGTTAAATTATTTTTCCTACTGTAATTGTGTTAGTTGGTCTCCCCTCTGCTACTTTATCACTATACATGAGATGGCACAGTGCCCTCTTGCTGAGCTATCAACTTCATTTTTCTGAATTCTATATCTTCATTGAATTATTTTCAGAAATATTTTTGATGCAGATAACATCAAAGCAAAGCAGATTTGAATAAACTTGGCATCTGCATTTTTGAAGTAATATGGTCAATACTGATGTTGCCCTATCTATTTTAGTAGTACAGCTGGTGAACACTTGTTGAGGGATTGAACAAAGTCATTTTAATATATGTTAGTATTGGGATGCATCTAGATTAAGTTGTTGTAAGGTTAAACAGAGGTGAAGTGGATTAAATTACAAAGGCGGAATACGATGGAAGATTCAGTGTCTGAAGCCAAGGAAAATCTGTGCAATAGAGCCAGGTGAACTCAAGAGCCATTTCAAGAATACAGTAACCCATTTCAAGTGTAAATTTTTTGAGTGATATCCTTTAATAAGGGAGCACAGCAAGTTAGTTCACTAGCTGTGACTTCTTGTTTACAGGAAGAGGAAATGCAGTACACTACTCAAATGCTGAATTGCTCATGTGAGCAGCTATTGGTGTAACTGAGTACTGTCTGAATGAGCATAGTAGAAACATCACATTTTTCTTTTGATAACCGTATGGAGAGCAAGGCACTTGCACGTTTACAGAAAGTCGGATCATGAATATGTGGACAATACCAATAGTAGAGGCCACTTCACATGTTATGTAGTCTGACTTTGCATGCTGGGACGTTCTTTTGCTCTGTGGAGCAGGACATGAGGAAAGTCTGACTGGTAACTATAACAAGTTGCCTATCAAGTACCAGGCTCTTGCTTCTGACTATTTGTTTGTTTCTTATAAGTGCTCTTCACTGGCCTTATTTGGGAATTTTGCCTCATGTGACTACAACCATGCAAGGCAGGTGAATAGGTCCACTTGTCCATCCTGCATAAGCCCCTGCACCCCACAGCCAAAGAGATGCTGGTTGTGTTTATCAGCTTCAAGCCTATATTCAGGAGGCTGCTTCACTGTAGATGTGCCTAGCCCCATTCCCTTGCCTCATGCAATTATAATTGTGTGAGGCTGAATGTTTCTTCAATTGGAAGGGAAGACTAGCTTATATAGGGGAAAGTTGGTAGGCCAGGTGATTAGGGCTGTTTGTATTCTTTATCTTAAATATATATAGATATTGATATAGATGATATAGATATAGATATGCCCCCACTCTACAAATTGCACTCAAGGCAGTTTAAGACACTATAAGACACATTATAAAAGACTAATACAACAAATTACAATATTGTTAATACCAGCCATATGAAACCATGTCAGAAGGAAGAGCAGAGCCATAAAATGTAATGTATTACCAGAGTTGGAAGGAAAACAAAAAGAATTTAAGCCACTGACTGTGCCCGGCTAAATTACATCAAACAAATTGCAAGATGTCAGGAAGATCTCCTTGGGGAAAAAGCTGTACAGTCCATGAGCAACCATGGAAAAGGTCCCACCTGCCCCCGCCAATATCTGCAGATGGGAGCACAAGGAGGGCTTCCTATGAAGGTCTCAGTTGTGATGGAGGTTCCAAGGGAAGCGAGTGAATCTTGTGATTCTGAACTTTGGAAAGTTGTCAGGAGTGCACAGACAGTATAAGCAGTCAAGAAAGTGCTCCAAGGCATACATAGGATCCAGGTTCCCATCACAAAGTATTTACACCCTTGGTTTAAATAGTGGAGGAGAAAAGGAAAAGGAAAAGGGGGTCCAGTTGACAAAGAGAATGGCAAACGTAACAAGTGACAACTGGTGATGTAAATGACACAAATCCACATTCATTCTGTTTATATGTTTGATGTCACTGTGCGTTTTTAGGAGGTTTAAGATAAGTTACAACACATACAGTAAATGCATCTCAATAGCTATATTTAAATAGGCTCTATGGTGCCTCTCCCAAATCACATAACGGATACTGCAAGCCTGGCCCCACAATATCAGTTTAATTCCACCCACTTGCAGCCACTCAAACAAAAATGTTTCCTAAGCTTCAGGCTTTTTTGTAGAAGGACCTGCACATAAAAGAGCTAAGAGAGATGCATACTTACTGAATAATAAGGACTGAAAAGTAAGCTGCAGTGAGGTGGTGGGAAGTCACGGGTGGAAAAAGATTTGTATGGGTAGATGTACTGTATAATGTATTAATTTAAGGATTTATGTTGTAAATGACTCAAGAATATATGTATGTACAATCTATACTCAATAAAAATTAAACATAAAAAAGAAATAAGGACTGAAAAGTAATGAGCCAGGTTTGTGCCTTTGCTTCACATTTACAACTGTCTGAAAAATCAAAGTGTAGACTATTAATAGCCTGAACAGATGTTCAAAAGATAGCTGGGGCTTCTGTTTGGCACCAAATCAATGTGATAAGATACTAAAACCTATTAACAATGAACAAATTAAAGAATAATGTGGAACAATAAACCATCTAGAAAGAAAATGAGAGAGATCATAACATTTGATCAGAAAGTTAATATATTTTTATTACTGCCTGGCAGCAGACTAGTAATAGACAAATTAAAATGTGTGCAGCAAACTGGGAGTTCAGCTACATGATAGTGAAGATGACTCCAGACAGCCCAATATTTATAGCAAATGAAAATGAATTTGACTAGACTTGGCATCAAGATATTTTCCTTTATGTCTTACATTTATACCTGTGCTTGGAAATCCTAGAAGAACTGAAAGGCTACTCAAAACCATATAATTATGGGTGAGAATAAGTCGCAACAAGGCGTTTTCACTGTATGTGAATATTTCAAACTGTCATGACAAATCCATGACTAGATGATAGGCCTTTATGGAACAAATCATTTCACTACTCAAATATACAACACAATGACAGCTAGTTTTATAAAGGCAATTTATAAATGCACACGTTAATAAATGCCAAAGGTCATGAAGCATTTGGAGTCCTTTTAGGAGAGCAGCTAAGCTAAAGTTTAGCTTATCATGTTATCTGAACCTAGGATAGTAGCTAAGGTCCCTTCTTTCTTTACCATGATCTGTAGCCAAGAAGAAACAGTTTGCTCAAGCATGATCCTAGTCTGGGTGACAAGCTAAGCCAAATGTTAGCTTAGCTGCTGCCCTGCACTGAGCTAGAAGGTCTAGGGAGGAGAAAAGCAGCTGTAATTTCCTCCTTGGGAGCCAGCGTGTTTGTGCCAGCCATGGTTTGGCTTAGCGTTATGTGTGAGTGTAGTCAGTACCCGATATCAGGGTACATTAATCTAACCAACTGAAAACAGAACGTATGTAAAATAATGTAAAACAATATGCTCAATATGCTTAAGTACAAATTCTACAACAGTTTCACATCAAGAAGAATATTCTTGGATACTAGAAATATCCTAATCCATTCAGAAGGAAACCCTTTTAATTTCCATCTATTTCAAAGGAAGTTAAAGTACATCTGTGGATCAATTACACTGAAATACTAAGAGCACCTCATGTTGGCTAGATCATGCCAGTTGTGTTTTGTATACATATTCCAATATTGCTGTTGAACATTATGCAAGAGATGGACAGACAAGCAACAACAGTTCCTATAACCCATATATATGTATTTTCCACTTCCTCTCTTAGTTACAATTCTGATATTTCAAAAAAATGCATTGGGAATTATCAATTAATATATGTCCATAACAATGTTTGAAGCTGCATTTTATAACACATAAACACATTAAAGGGAGCCAGGCTCTTATCATACGCCAATTGCACAAATAGACTAAAGCATGTGGTACAAGCCCACAAAATGGTTTATGTTATATTGCTCTTTGTGTTTTAAAGCCCAATATATGTCTGAAATTTTTAAGACATCAGAGTAAAGCGACGTAACTAAATACATGAGGTCAATGACTGTGATTCAACTCTTCCACTGATCTTAACTGAAGACTTAAGAAAAGGAGCCAAGGAAAGTAATGGGGAAATTGTATTTGTCTGACCTTGTGACAGATCTGTTAAAGCTATGAGCAACTTGACAGGTAACATCTGGGTTTACCGACTATGGGAATTTGGAAAGTTGCCATGCCCTTAACTCTTCTATTATAAACCAATCTTCTGGTGGCTGCTTAAAAAAAAACAAAAACCTAAAAGAAGTTCCAGGAGGTCGAAACATAACTATTCTTATGGGGGGGAACCACCATTCACAGTCTTCCTAGATGCTTTTGCTTTCAGCGGGTGGGTTTAAATGGCAGTATGCAACATGCTGGAGCTGTTCAGCTGTCTAAAATGGAAAGGAACCGAGTAATGCACTGCTTCAGTTGCATATATCATTTCCCTGTTCCCTTTGTTTACAATACTGCTTCGAGTTTAGCACTCTCAGAAGCAACGTGAAGGGGCTAATGCCACAGTCTGAAGTGGCAGGAAAGCCAAAGCAGACTCTATGAAAAATGAACCATTCGTCTCTTTGCATTAAAACAGATCCTTCTCTATTGGTAACCTCTTCATCTCCCTACCCACAAACAGAAACTTTTAACACCTTTAAATTGCATGCCTGGGAATTAGTCTACCAAACTGATTTGAGATCTTAACTTGGAGTTGTTTCCAATTCTGGTCCTACTCAAAGTAGACTTACTGAAATGAATGAACCTAAATTAATCAGGTCCACTAACTACAATGGGCTTACTCTGAGCAGGGCTAATACTGGATACCATCTTTTGTAATCAGTATTATTACCTATAGGAGCTGATTTATTTTAGTAATTAGCTTATTTTTCTTTCAGTGGTAATTCACATAAGGGTGGCCAGCCAACATAGTAAGTAATCACCATGGCTTGTCCCGATACTATTTTCTTCTTAGAATGAGCCCTCTATCCCCCAATGATGCCAGGACCAAATGAATGCTTTCCCAGACACAGAGACAATGTATTTTTTCAACTGCATCTCTATTAATTCCTCCAAGGTGACTTGATAGAACACCATAACATTTTATAACAAAAACCTTGAGATTCATGTTCCAATTCTCTGAAGAAATAAACCAAAATGGATAGCATTCAGGTTTTGGAAATTTGTTTACCGACTACTGTCCATGCCACAACAAGCATAAGCTGCATTAAAAGTACTACCACATGTAGACATCTATAAAATTTATTTCAGCATATAAACAGCATACACAGTTGTATTTAAATTAAGATATCCTAGATTTGGGATAGGGTTTTTTTAAAAAAATTAAAAAATCCTCCAACTTAATGCCTGGTGGAATTATTATAGCTGAAATAGGCATTATCATGTTTTACACATACCCACTAAACCAAAGAGGCTTACTGAAAGTTAGCAGCCACAGCCAAAGCCAAATTTCAAACACCAGCGTGGTCCCTCACACAGCTAATGAAATTGGGGCACTATTGCTCCAAAGAGCTGCTTGATGTCCACTATATGTGGGAAATGCACATAGAGATAAGCATTTTCTTTTATTAAATATAAAATCATAAAGCAAACAATGTGTGAGTGTTACCTTCTTCCCCAATTATCCACTTTCTCTTAGGCAGATTAAGTTTATTTCACTGTAGACAGTGTTGGAAAGTTTCCAGAAATGGAATTCACTCAGATAGAAGAGGCACTTGCTTTGGCTGTTAGAGTCAGAGAGTTTAGCCATGCAAGACTGGCACTTGTCTGTATTTGACTTGACGCTGAATTCTGATATTTTTTTGCAGTGACAATGCAAGAAGAGACAGATAGCAAGGAGACAGCAGAAGAGGAGGAGAAGGTGTGAGGAATGTGGAAATATGGAGCTTTTTGCTTTTTCTTAGGGCAAATGGACAGATATACCCTGTTCAAGCTGCCCAAGACCAGATGCCAGATACCCAAAGGTGGGATTACATCAGAACCTGACATCTCCAATGGCTTTAGTGCCCTGTTACTTAAGAGGACCACATAGGTAGAAGTGAGTTGCCAAACTAATGGACAGAACACATACATGCATTAGTTCTACAAGTTTACAAGGATAGTTAGATTTAAGGGGGAGGGAGAGAGAATGCATAGTTCTTATGTCCTACCTGATTAGGGATACCAGTTCTGCAAACAAGGCATCTTGGGCAGAAATAAGCTAAAAATGAAGCTATCTGTAGCAACTTTCTTTGTTATAGGTAAAGTGTGCAAATAAAAGGCAATACATGTTAAAAATGAAGCAAAAGAATCTTAAAACTCTACACAGTGTCAGCTAGTACATTAATCAATGCTATGTATAGAAGACTCTTTTTGTTGTTTAAGTCCAAAGGTCATACCAAATCTAGCAAACTATTTGATATTGTATCACAGAATCAATGTAAAAGTGACAACATAACCTCAACCAACATTAACACACAGGATGCCAACAAACCGTTCTTTCCCCATTTCAGCACACAAAGAGCAGCGTGCATAACAACTTTAACACTAGACTGTTTGAAATGGTTCAGAGCCTAATTAACAGACTGCCACTAGCTATTCCTGGCTGCCTATCAGCAAAACTATGTCAAATGGCTCACTTCTGTATTATCGTGCCCAATTAGAAACATGCAATGCATTTTCTTTTTTCTCCTGAAGATTTATTCACAGAGAGAATGCCCCTTCCTGCCACTGCACCTCCAGAAGTCAAAAGGAACTGACCACAGAAGAGCTGGCCCAACTGAAGGATGCTCAGGTCCTACCTGAAGGCTTGCCACAGGCGTCTGGTTGGCCACTATGAGATTAAGATGTTGGATTATGCGGGCCATTGGCCTGACCCAGCAGAGTCTTCTCATGTTCTTATTTCAATGTTTGGTCTCCAGTATATTTGCAAGTGAAAATAACTTCCGCTATGTGTAGCCAATAACCTGACATAGTACGGGGCAGCTTCCAAAATGAGTATGTCTGTGTATGCTACAATTCATTATTGTAAGAAATAGAATTACTTTACAAAATAGTACAGGTGTATTTGGATCCTTAAACCATGATGAACACTCTCCCAATGAAGACTCTGTAGAAAAGGGTTCAGTTACTGTTTCTAATCCACTAACCAATTTGGATGACTATTACTTCTGTGAAATTCTAGCTCCAACAGCTATAATAGAATATGAATGAAATTTACCAGGTTTTATTCTCTGTGCACTACTGGCCTAAAAAAAAGAAGTATAAACTCACAAGGTAATGGTGTTATCAATGCTCAGAAGCAGGTCAACTAAGGGCTAAAATAAATTTAGCACTGGGTTATTTGTGCTTGGGTCTCCAGATTTTTTCCACTTCAAGAAAGTTGGGGAACCCAGACTTCCTTTCCCCCCCTCATCTAAATCATTTCTGCAGAGGAAGAAAAATATGGATACACCAAGTGGCACTATGTGTATTTTTTTTTTTAGGGTGTACAACAGTTCCAATCAAAATTTAGGGGGACCCACAGCTGCTTTTAAGTTGGTGGGGGGCAGGAAAGGAAAAAAAATGTTTGGAAATCCAATCACAGATCCCGTAAGTCACATCCAGCTTGTCCCCAGGACAAGCAAACAGCAGCAGCTGTTGTGGTGGTACAGTGAAGCTAGTTATGCCAGTAGTACTTAATTAAATGACTGAGCAGGCCAGCACCCTTCTCTGACTTTCTATTCTGTGGTCTTCACCCATTTTTACATCCCTGCCACTCTCTGGTGGATGCCAACGCTCTAGGCTCAGCACCACATGCTTCTTTATGATTTATTTAAAAGATTGTTGCCCTGCTTCAGGTAGCTTGCCACATAGTTAAAACTTCACTATCTTCTTAATTAAACAATTAAAATCCCAACAATCAAAGGCAGCCATAAAATCATTTCAAAACACAGCATATGACTGAAAGAAAACCCAAGCAGGGATCAGAACAGGCTTCAGGACAGATTTAATTCCCTGAAGGCCAACTTAAAACAAGTAGACTTCCCATAGCCTCCAATGACTGATTGAGCAGCATCAACAAGAAGCAGCTAGGGCTGTGCTGCTAGCATACACTACAACTATATGGAAGCAATGATTATCGGGAGGGTGGAGGGGAGAAGGAGCAGATCTGGGCCGCTTAACCAGACTTGGTGAGTTTGGTGTGTTTCATGGGTGGCCTACTCAAGAACAGATAGCTACATCATAGGTAAAGTCTGCCTGCAAAGAAGACAAATCTTTTCTTGTAGCTGGTCCAAGATTATGTAACCACAGGGATCAAGAAATCTCATAAACTTCATTCTAAGTGAAAGGAACCATCTCTCTTACTGATATGCCCCTAAGAGCAAGCAGCTGTTCTCCACCTCCACAAGAGGAGAAAAACATGCACAGGGTGGAAGGGTGGGGAAATCACCTTCTCATGAGGAGGGAAAAGTATGTGTGGGAAATCACCCTTTGCTACATACAAAATCTCCTTCAAGGGGCAGGGAGATGTGAACTAACCACACCTGAACGCCTCCATAGTACTAGTACAGTAGCACTTTGCATAGAAAAATCTGTACACAGAGAAATGTGTACAATCTCACAACGTTACAGCAATAGCAGGATGAATCAAATGGAGCTTTTAGCCCAATAAGCACAACTCTATTTTGTAACTGACCTCTAACTGAAGAAATGCAATACTTGTTTCTGGTGTTATACTAGAATCTGAAATGTCTCTACATACTGAAGAAATGAATTATTTTCAATCCTCCCACTCTTACCCGGGAGCAATGTCTGCTTGTCACTTAGATACCTGCTCATAAAGAATATAAGTAGTAACAAGTTGATTTAAACAATTTATTGCCAAGAGTAGAAGCAGAACATTGTATTTGTCTGCCAAGCTGATTAACCACCATAAACAAGCCTATGCCCTTTAGGTTTAACATGACCACACCTCATAGCTATGTTACAAAAGAAAATACATCTTTCAAACTCACTTTACATAAAGAATGTATTTCTACTTACTGGCCTAGATATTTAAAGTACTTAGTGTAATGTGATTATATTGTTTCCCATTCGCAGGATCTGCAAGTTTGTTAGCAGCAAGCCTATAATACATTATCACCCTACCCCATAATTGTGATTGGTCTTGAAAAACTCTGTATGCATGCACATGTTTTCTAGGGAAAGTTATTATGTATGCTTGGATAGTTACTAATGGCAGATCTGGATATCAAGATGCCCAATTCTTACTGAATGAAAAACAAGGTCAGATTTCTTACATGATAGTATAACTGTTGTGTTTTATCCACAGAAAACACTGAAGCCTATCATCTTTGTTTACTGCAGTTTAGTTTATTAATTGTGAAAGTTCAGGAGGGTTGGCACTCAGAAGTATGATATAAAAGCCAAAGTTTGAATCCAGCCATGTAAATTTGTCTATACTGGTCTTGCTTATACTTCACAGTAAACCATAGTTAATGGTTTGCACTTTGAGGCCCCCAGGATCCCACCCCCCTTGAAATAACTTCACACTGACACTGATTTTAGTTTAAATTTTGGGCAGATTTTGGCCACAACTTTATTTAATACAACCATGTGATTGGTATTGGCTCCAAACTATAACTGACTCCACCTTTCTGATTGGTAGTCTAAAAGGGTAGACCACACGAGGGAGTAACATCGATGAAGACTAACCGAAGCTCACCCCGGGGTTCCTGTGGTCCTGGCATGGCCCTCAAGCAGACTTCAGACAAGATCCAGGACCCCCAGATTCCTTTACCAGAAAACCCTGTTCCTGGAGGGGCAGGTGATGGCTGCACCTCCCCTCCCCCACATTTCAATGAGCCAATGTCTAACCGCCACCTTACAAGCCATGACAATTGCTGAGGGGGTAGGCGAAAACCAAGTGGCTACAGCCAATCTGCCAAATGGAAAAATTCCTACCCAGCCCCTGTTCCAAAACAGGCGACCCAAACTAAAGCAAGGCCAAAGCAACACTGCCTAACACAAGGGAGGGGGGCGGGTGTTCAGCAGCGAGAAGCAAGTGCCCCCAATTACGTCGCGCTGCCGTTCTTAACAGCCCCTGGGATCAGGGGCCGAGGGCCTTCTGGCGACCAGCGCTGAGGGCCTTCTGGTGGTTCCCTCATTGCGAGAAGTGAGGCTACAGGGAACCAGACAGAGGGCCTTCTCGGTAGTGGCGCCCGCCCTGTGGAATGCCCTCCCATCAGATGTCAAAGAGATAAATAATTACCTGTCATTCAGAAGACATCTTAAGGCAGCCCTGTTCAGGGAAGTTTTTAATATGTAATGCTGTACTGTTTTTAACACTGATTGGGAGCCGCCCAGAGTGGCTGGGGAAACTCAGCCAGATGGGCGGGGTATAAATAATATATTATTATTATTATTATTATTATTATTATTATTATCATGCCACCCCCAGGCGATTGGCCCAGAGAGCCTGGCGTGATCCCAGGGCTATGGCTAGGGCTTGGGTTACACCCCTCCAACTAAATTAACCCTTGGTGTGCCCTGAGTGCCTGTGCGCAACCAGGACCCTCAATTAGGAGGATCCTATTTGCAATGAGTATGCACAGGAGGTTGGATGGTCACCTGTCATGGATGCTTTAGCTGAGATTTCTGCATTGCAGGGAGTTGTGCTAGATGACTCTTGGGGTCTCTTCAAACTCTACAATTCTACGATTCTATGAAACCATGATCTCTAGCTTAGCATTATGTCTGAACTGAGGATCATGGCTTGGTTTGCTTACTACTGCTACTACTGCTACTACTACTACTACTACTACTACATTTATGAGTCACTTCCCATGAGGCCACCTAAAGCAATTTACAATGACATATATAAAAGTTACATCTTTAAAAACAATTGCATATATAAAAACAATTAGAAAAAGCAACTATAAATATAACAATTTAAATCAACAGCAGCACATGCTTCAAACCAAATCCCAAACAGATACCATCTGGGATAAAGATTTTACAGGACTATCTACTGTATTGTGAAATCAGATTTCCTAGCCAACACATCACTGAGAATGAGAACTCTTGGTGTGGTTATATTCAAATGAGTTAAGGTACTGACTTGCACTGGCCTACACCACTTTGGAAAGAGGGCTAGAGACAAATGTGACAAATAAAACAAATACAAATCAGGTATGTAGCCAAGAAGTAACTAAAACCAGTAGTTGGAAAACAAAATGCTCTATCGATTCTTGCCTTAGAAATTCCCTACATCCCTATGTATTACTATAATCTCTACAATCAGTAAGACTGTAATATTTAGCACATATATAGTGCCTTTGAGTGTTCAAAGTACAGATTTTGTAATTCTTTCAACAACCCTGTAAGGTAGTTCAGTATTATTATGACCATATTGCAGTGGGAGGGTTCGAGAGAGAGTGTTAACTACTGTAGTGAGTTCATGGTAAATTCAATAGTTGAACCAAAGACTTCCTGTTTTCTAGCCCAATCTCTTAGCCACTATGCTATATTAGATGCAGTATGGTATCACCCATATTTGTCCTTAAAGGTGGATAACTGATTACTATCGGCTAGAGCCCCAAGGCTATGTAGATTACAAACATCAGATGCAAAATGCAGTCCCATGATTCCCAAAACAACCACTGTGCAGCTATGCTGTTGGCATTTATGCAACTTAACATCAGTTATACCTCTTATTTTAATATAATTCAGGCGCACTGCATTCCCATTGTTCAATGGAGCTTATTCCCAAGTGAATGTGTATGTATATATATGTACCTGAAGAAAGTCTCATTTAATTTCATATGACTTACTTCTAGGGAGACAATGGCTAGGATAGTGCGGCACATTACTTGAAAAATTGAGCTTGTCAAACAATTGTTCATTAAAGATATACAACATAAAATGTTACCTCATTCCAAACTACAGCTCAGCTTCCCGGATTAGCTAAAACAGCACATGAATAGTAAACAGCTTCAGTTTACATGTGCAAATTAAATGTTCCCCATCACAGCTGTGAAACCTCATTCTTCAAATGGTGCTTCCAATGATGACAGAAAATGGTAGAACAAATGATTAAAACATTCTGAAAAGTCATGAGCCGGAATAGAACCCAACTGTCAAAGTATAAGCAATGTCCTGACTTCGTTACAATGGGCCCAACTGCAGAGATACCTGGCTCTCTCCCCCCCCCCTCCACATTCCTGCACAAGAATGTACACTGTCACTTTCAAAATATACTTTAAGGGTTTTGTATTTATTTATTTCATGTGAAAGAGCTAGTATCAACTTCCTTTTCTTATTATTGCATTTTATTAGATTTCTTTCTCCAAATGGCTGCCAGTCAGTTTAAATTTGTTTAGCACATTAAAAAATCAAAAAAATCAGATGCCTTCACCTGATTCATGTGTAGGTATGTTTACAATATATACGGAATAGACAAAACTAATTGCAAACTAATTAATCAAAGCTAATACAAACATATTAATAAAAAGCAGGGGAGACAGCAACCTTTAAGATATAGCACAAAATAGAGAAACTTTACAAAAAAAGAAGCAGCTCTATTCAGAACTAATTGATCAGGGATTCAAAATATGCATAGCACTTTAAGATGGTGGTAACAGCACAACATAGTAAAATATTTAGCATTTACAGAGTGCTTTCTGAGTGTCCAATGCACTTCACATGCATTATCTCAGTAATCCTTACAAACAACTTGTAAGATATGTCAGTCTTATGATCTCCATCCTGCAGATGGAAGAGAGAGAGAAAAGCCTAAGGCGGAGAGATGGCGAGTTCCCCAAGGCCACTGATTAGTTCACGCCAGATATACGATTTGAACTAGAGAATTAGTAGCTCACGTTCAATCAAATTATTTGCACAAAACAGTGTTCCAATGTACACGGATGCCATTTCCACAGTGCCTAATGAGCTAAGCACTATTTTCTCTACTCGTGCTTCAAAAAAACACCTAACTAGTGCTAAACATGCTCCTGGTGTTTGGGGCTCCAAAGAGTGATGGTGTGTCTGGCAGAAAAAGAGCGGGGGGGGGGGGGCTCAGAACAGGAAAGACAGGCTAGAAAAGCCAACAGAAGTGCTAGGTGCTTATGCATGTGCAGGAGCAGGAGCAGGAGCAGGAGCAGCAGGAGCTATATCTCCCTCTTTGCATGAAGTGGTGAGATTACTAAGTGCCTCTGCCACAGGGCGGGGAGGGGTCCCCTCCCGTCTTTAGGAGATTAGTTGCATATGCTGTTTTGAATTAATCTGTTCCCAGTGTGTGTGTGCTCTTTTGGGTCAAAAAGTGGCATATTAATAAACCAATGAATGAAAGAATGAACACAAGGCTGAAGTTTGAACTTGCCCTTTGGTAGAACTACTAAGCTTCATCTGCTATCTGAAATAGCTTACTTGATGGAATATAAGATAACTCTACTCCACCAACCACTGACATGCCCGTGTTCAGACAGCTCCTGAGGGGGGAATAGTACGGTTTCAGCTGTCAATATAATGATTATATAACTCATGGGACAAATATCCCTACCCTAATCCCTTTGAAGGGGTTTAGCTTAAGGAAAGGAAGTCTTCCCTCTTCCACTGCCTTTCCCAATCTGTAGGCGGACGGTGCGGAGAGAATGTATTTCCAGGAAAGTAGGTAACTATAGTTCTCACTGTTCAAAATGATGAAATAATAGAGACTGGAACATTGCCTAAAGCAGTTTTCTGGTAAGGGCAATTAGACATGAAAATATCAACATACATGCAACTTACAAGCGTTTTTCCCCCATGCAATACTAAACGTTCTCTGCCACTCTCATGTGGCAAGGGGGGAAAAGACACATGCCTATAAAAATAGCAGAGGGAGGTTGAAAAAGAAATCAAGTTTCTTTGAAATACATTTGTTTTCCATTTATGGGGCAGATATAGCCCGAACATAGCACAAAGTTAGCAAAAGAAGAGTTAATATCTCAGCAATCTCAAACAAGTCTTTCATGCTGGCAAATCTGGAGTAGTAATAATACATAATGTACTCAACAAGGGAGCCAGATCTCCAGGCAAAGATTTGAACACCTGTACGGAAAGACAGGGGGAAAACCGTTTACCCTACATTAAAGAGGAAATTCCCTGTGCAGGAGGGGCAAGGCAGCTGCAAACCATTTCTATCTATGCCCTGAAATGCACAGTCCTTTTATGCCCCCTGTCCCATAGCAGGCTCAGGTGCCTTACTTTGGAAAATAACTGGAGATTGTGACTTGATAAATACCATGGCCATAATAAAACTGCAAAACAGCATTGAAACTCCCAAGTATTAGGCTTTTGAGTTCTGAATACAACCGAAAGATTTCCGTTCAGATTTTATACACAAAATCTGTCTCTGGGGCAGCAATTCAGATGGGAACATAGGAAAAAAGGAATGTGTTTTCATTTTTAAAAAAAGGAAATAAAGGACAAAGTAGAAAAGAGTTGCAAACAGTAACATCACAGTGGCAAAGGATGAGCTGAAGCAACCCTGTTTAGCTGAAACAGATACAGTGGTGCCTCGCAAGACAAAAAGAATCCGTTCCGCGATTCTCTTCGTCTAGCGGTTTTTTCGTCTTGCAAAGCAACCCCATTAGCGGCTAAGCGGCTTAGCGCTATTAGCGGCTTAGCGGCTATTAAAGGCTTAGCGGCTGAGCTGCTAAAAGGCTATTAGCGGCTTAGCGGCTTAGAAAAAGGGGGGGAGCGGGGAAAAAATGGCAAGACTCGCAAGACATTTTCGTCTTGCGAAGCAAGCCCATAGGGAAATTCGTCTTGCGAAGCACCTCCAAAACGGAAAACCCTTTCGTCTAGCGGGTTTTCCGTCTTGCAAGGCATTCGTCTTGCGGGGCACCACTGTACAGAACATGTGAAACAGCCATTCATTGTTAGTGGGTGGTTCCCTAGACCTGATGGATGGGAGGTTGCCTGTTTTTGAGGTGGTTACACTCCTTCTGAAGGAGTAGGTATATAGCCTGGGGGTATTTCAGGATCAATCACTGTTGTTTGAGGCTCAAGTGGCCTTGGTTGCATGGAGTGCCTTGCTTCTGCTTTGGCTGGTGGCTCAGCTATGCCCCTATCTGCACAGGGATAGCTTAACTTCTGTTGTCTATGCTCTGGTAACCTCTAGGTTAGATTACTATAATGCATTACATATGGCACTTCCTTTGAAGACAGTTCACAAACTGCAGCTGGTACAGATTTCAGTGGCCAGATAGTCTGAGCATAGAAGAAGAAGAAGAAGAAGAAGAAGAAGAAGAAGAAGAAGAAGAAGAAGAAGAATAGGAGGAGGAGGAAGAGGAGGAGGAGGAGGAGGAAGAGGAAGAGGAGGAGTTTGGATTTGATATCCCACTTTATCACTACCCTAAGGAGTCTCAAAGCAGCTAACATTCTCCTTTCCCTTCCTCCCCCACAACAAACACTCTGTGAGGTGAGTAGGGCTGAGAGACTTCAGAGAAGTGCGACTGGCCCAAGGTCACCCAGCAGCTGCATGTGGAGGAGCGGGGAATCGAACCCGGTTCACCAGATTACGAGTCCACCACTCTTAACCACTACACCACACTGGTTATAACACAATAACAGAAATCCTCACCTGACCGCACTGACTACCAATTAGTTTCCGGGCCTAATTAAAACTGCTAGTTTTGACCTATAAAGTCTTATGCAGATCAGGATCCCAATACCTCAAGGACTTCCTCTCCCTATGTGAACTGACTTGGACCCTGCAATCATCACCTGAGGCCCTTCATTGTGTGCCCCCTCAACAGGAGGCCTGGAGAGTGGCAAAACAAGAATGGGCCTTTGCAGTGGTGGCTTCCCACTTGTGGAATACTCTCCCCAGGGAGGCACACCTAGTGGCATCACTACAAAGCTTTAGGCACCAGGCAAAAACTGTCCTTTCCCATCAGACCTCTGGGTGATTAAATTATCTATGGCCAATATGATCCATATAAAATGACAGTGATGGGATTTCAGTGGAAGCACAATACACTGCGGAACAGAGATGTATGTCTCCTCCAAACACAGTTCTGAGTTATAATTAAATGAATAACGTATTTCCCTAACGAACAGAACTTAAACATGACACACTTAAGGGATGACCTTCTACAAATAGACATTATGTCAGAGGTCTATTTGTCCAGTCAAGATTTAATAAGGGCCATTTAAAATGCTTCTGGGGAGCACAGCTAGGGAGACAAGCTTATTTTTGCCGATTCAGATTGAAAGCTTTAGAGGCCTGGTTCCAGCCTTCAGGCAGCATACTACATTGCTTGCCAATGCTTAAAGCTGTTACAACTAGGTACACATGCACATGCCAGAGAAAATAGAAGAAAGTATTAATTGGAATGATTGCAAATACATTCTTCTTCATAAATTATAAAATTGTTGTTGGCCAAGATTGGATTTAAAATAGAAATGCTCAGAGATTTTTATACGGATCTGTTACAGTGTTTGGTGCAGCTATCTGAATCTGATCAAAACAAGTTTAAATCTATTTGCAATAATCTTTCAGAGATGTCTTATTCCATAAATAATATTCAAAACTGGCTTGGGATAAGTTTAAAAGGTTTTTGTTGACACTGGGTTTTATGTTAATGGATGCAAATAGTTGAACACAGTGCAATCTTTTCACAAATAGATCATTTTACATTCTATGATAAGAGTTGAGAATTGCAAAGAAAACTAAAAGACAAACTATTGGCCCAGACCATCAATAACACTAAGCAAATCAAAGTATAAGAGCCCCAAACAAAACTGGGAGAGGAGATATCTGGTTAGGTTTTAGACAGACCATCCAAACAGCTGGAAAAGATGTTGATTCTCTTAGGGAAATTTATAATGCATTTGACTCATGTTTTTGTAGAGTTGTGGATTATCCTGTGGGATAAGAAAGAAAAAACAAGAGCCAAAAAATTAACAACAGTATCTGGAAAGTGATACTATTCCTCTAGCTTTTTGCTAGTTTAAACACAATAGGAATAAGGTAAAATAAAATTAACTATATTAAATGGTGGAAAAACTGTTTTTCAATTAAGTGTTTGCTAACTAAGCATTTTTAAAAATCTAAGCATTTAAAATGTGGAATAAAATAAAAATAAAAATAAAGTGCCACTGTATTAAGAGTAGAATCATACTATATCTTTTGCAGTGGTCACAACGGATTCATTTTTTAATGCTGAGTTAGAAAGAGTCAAATTGGATGTAAATCATGCTAACACATTATTCAAGGCTATTCAACATCTTCTATATGAAGCCACTGGGAGATCATCAGGGAATTGGAAGTCATAATGTAGTCACAATGAAATCACAATGAAACTAATATACAGGAGTTCCTGGTCCTAAAGGAAGGATAGGCAGCCTGTGGCTCCCCAGAAGTTGGACCTCAACTCCCCTTTTCCGTTACCATTGGCTGTGAGAGTTGCAGGGCTACTCCCAGTCCTAGAACATATTCACCACAATCTATTCCTTCAGGCTACAAAATTCAAACTGAGTTCTAGTATTGTAATGGTCATCACTGGGAGGTCTTAAAGAGACATCAGTTGAGTAATGACCCGGAAACTATAACAAATCCAGAATGCAGCAGCTAGACTGGTGACTGGGAGCAGCCGCCGGAACCATAAAACACCGGTCCTGAAAGACCTACATTGGCTCCCAGTACATTTCTGAGCACAATTCAAAGCATTGGTGCTGACCTTTAAAGCCTTAAATGGCCTCAGCCCAGTATACCTGAAGGAGCGTCTCCACCCCCATCATTCAGCCTGAGGTCCAGCTCCAAGGGCCTTCTGGTGGTTCCCTCACTGTGGGAACTTGAGGTTACAGGGAACCAGGCAGGGGGCCTTCTCGGTAGTGGCGCCTGCCCTGTGGAATGTCAAGGAAATAAACAACTATCTGACTTTTAGAAGACATCTGAAGGCAACCTTGTATTGGGAAATTTTTAATGTCTAATGTTTTACAATTTTTATGGGTTGTAAGCTGCCCAGAGCGACTTGGGAAACCCAGCCAGATGGGCGGGGTATAAAATAATAAAATTAGTAGTAGTAGTAGTAGTAGAGCAGTTCTGAATATATAAGAGCAGAAGGCAGCTATAGTTCAGTAGTAGTGCATGCATCATTTCCTGGCATCTTTAGGATCTTGAAAACCAGGACTGAGAAAGACCTAATCTAAACCTTGGAGAGTCACTTCCAGTTGGAGTTGACAAATACAGTGCTAGATTAAACAATATAGGGCAGTTTCCGATGTAAACAAGGGGTGATTTTATACATTTTAAGATAACCTTAGATTTCACAAATGCTATGCTGAATCATGGAATGATGATGAACTACAAATCATTAATGTTAAATGATGAACAAGTTCAGGTATTAATTTTGTTTTGATAGCCCAATAATAAGTCATCACAGTTTAAGCAGATAACAACAGAACAGATAACTCCAATCCAGAGTCCAAAAATAAGCAGCCAACAAAGAAACCTAAAGGGACTTCCTAATCAGTCCAAAGAATTTAAGCACCAAGCCCAGCATTTACTTAATCATAAAACTTATAAACCAAGTACAGATGAAGGCCAACATATTCATTATATTTACTGAACCATGAAATTTTGACTCCATTTAAAGAAAGGTCATTTCAAGTTGCAAGTTTGAAAACTGAGTTCAAGCAAAGCATGAAGGACCATCTTGTTTGAGTAAACATTTATAAGGTTCAGGCTCTGATCCCCCACCCGCACCCCACAAAAGGCATTTGGACAGAAGGAAGAGTCATAATAGCAAGCTCATCAAACCAAAAGCGTTTGTCGTCGTTATTGAAAGAGGAATATTTTGTTTATAGAGGAATATTATTAGATCATTGGTTATGCCCAAGGAAGAATTTTGATGTTTGTTTCTTGAATAGCAGTATCACCCCCAAAAAACAACCCCACTATGAAACTCAGAATTTTAGAATCAGCTTGTGATTGAGTCTGTGGTTCAGTTTTATTAAACAAAGAATTCCAGTGAGTACACACTTGTCCAAGAGCATGCTTACAACAGTGTACTGGACAATATACTTCTAGACAACAATAAAAACATGATAGAGGAATAAGATTATGTATGCATGGTGTGGAGTAGGTGCATAGAAATAAGTTTTTCTCCCTCTCTCATAATACCAGAACACAGCCCCATCCAATGAAGTTGAATGTTGGAGGATTCGGGACAGTCAAAAGGAAGTACTTCTTCACACAATGCACTGTTAAACTATGGAATTCGTTGCCAAAAATGTAGTATTGGTCATCGACTTGGATGGCTTTAGAAGAGTTTTAGACAAATTAATGGAAGATAAGACTATCAATGGCAACTAGCCCTGATGGTTGTATACTGCCTCCAGTATTGGAGGTATTATACCTGTGTATATCACCAGTGTAGTGTAGTGGTTAGGAGGGGTTGTCTCATCATCTGGGGAGCCGGGTTCGCATCTCTGCTCCTCCACATGCAGCTGCTAGTCACATTTCTTTGAAGTCTCTCAGCCCCGCTCACCTCATAGAGTGTTTGTTGTGGGGGAAGAAGGGAAAGGAGAATGTTAGCCACTTTGAGACTCCTTCGGGTAGTGATAAAGCGGGATATCAAATCCAAACTCCTCCACTCCTCCTCCTCTACTGGTGAGCAGATATAAGGAGAGTGTTGTCTTTACGGTTTGCTTATGGGTTTCCCATAGTTAGCCAATGTGACAGCAGGATGCTGGACTAAATGGGCCTTTGGCCTAATCCAGCAGGGGACTCTTCTTATGTTGTTACCATTATTTCTCACCTACATGCTTCTGCATCCTGCATCTTTTCTGCAAGGATATCATTTACTCTGAAGAACCAAGATACAGAATAGGGTAAATGCACTTGCATTTGCATATATTCTGATTATCGAAGTGAGTGTTTTACTCTGGGTACAAGCCTTACTGTAAAACTCCCAACCAACAATATGAAAAGGTCAGCTAGCTAAACTGTCTTATCTGAAATTACTGGAAAGCTGATCTCTTGTAACAAGAAATTAAACTGGTGTGACCAATGAGCCAACAATATTAAGTAATGATATGGACTGAATGCCTCCTAACCTCAGCACAAATCTCTGCTATATATTACATTGCATATGCAAGTCATCAAAGCTGCCATAAACTTCTGCTGGATGCGTTTACAACAGGGGTGTCAAACTCAAATTCATCGGGGGGCCGCATCAGCAGTTTGGTCACCCTCAAAGGGCCGGTTGTTCAGGCAGCCGTTGGATCTGTCACATCACAGGATGGCATGCGCTCAATATAAAAACAAATGGAGGTTTCCTGAATGCATGTAAAGTGGAGGTTTCCTGTGTAGAATGGCCGGCGCCGCTAGAGGGCAGACGTTCTCTGGCTTGTAGGCTGCCATGCATGCACTGAGGAGGCGGCTTTC
Source organism: Podarcis raffonei (assembly GCF_027172205.1). NCBI lineage: Eukaryota > Metazoa > Chordata > Lepidosauria > Squamata > Lacertidae > Podarcis > Podarcis raffonei. The sequence continues at coordinate 22,327,870 of NC_070612.1, forward strand.
TTGTGTCAAAAAAAAAAGTGAGAATAAAAGGTGAAGGCTGGCGGCCGGTGGCGGCTACACGAGCCACATGACGAGGTCTGGCGGGCCGGATTCAGCCCGCGGGCCTTGTGTTTGACACCCGTGGTTTACAAGATCTGATTATGTTCTGCATAATGAGCCTACACACACAGAACCATCAAACTGGATATAGTTTAGTTTGAGATGGATTCCCAATTGATTTATCCACTATGAACTGTTGGATAGATTTATATAACACGCTAAACCCTGCCCAGATAATGTTGATCACCTGTTTCATATCCAATCCATTGTGTTTGTTCCTCCCACCCCAAAAATCCCTATATACAAATTTTGGTAGCAATATGCTTCAATGAAGACATAACTGTAGCATTAACTATTATGACATACATATTAATTTTTGTATCTTTTTAGATAAGGGTGGGAAACTTTTTTTATATATAAAAAATAGGCTCTTAACTTTCTATTAAAAGTCTTTCTACTACCCCAACTCCCACATAAGTTCATTGGTCATCTAGTGCTCTAGACATTCAATGTCTGACCATGCAAGTAGGTTTCTACTGGATATTTCATCCCAGAAATAAATAGGTTTTTTGGCTACAACTATTTCTTCTATCCCAGCTCCTGGGACAGCTTGACATTGTCAAAACACTATAAGAAAGCCCAAGATTAGAGTATTACTTTGGAAACTACTTGCACAGAGCTCTGGCATTAACTAGGAATGAATGAGGGACCATTCTAGGTACTGGATGTTGAACAGGGCTACAGATAAAATGGAATTCATATATTTTTATTTATTTAAAACTTTTCTTAACTAGCCTTCACCAGAAGATTCTGGGGGAGGGGGTGCGAAAATGTGAAAATAATCCACACAAGATGAGCAGAACTAGCATCCACATGCCATTTCCTAACTCAAAGAGTACATATGGTGAATCAGGTTCCTCATATTGTTTTAATAACTAACACTGCTAGGTTAGCTGTGATACAAACAGTTAGCTTAAGAAAAACTATTTTCAAAAAGGTCACAAAGGCTTAAACTCCTCCACACAACATGCATGTAAAGTAGATATATAAGGTGTGCTTTTATGAGCAGCTTATGTATCATTCAAGTAGTTTTTTTAGTAAAGCTTTAAAAAACCAAACTAGGCATTATCAAGAGCAGAGCAAACAAACTGCAACAGTGTCAATATGTTAGCTTCAAGATAATTGTCATTGATTACAGAAGCTTCATAGATATTTGTGCTGTCCTGTGGGAACAAGGCAAAATGTGCTGAAACACTCAACCACAGTGATACCAAGGGGCACTTATTTCTCAGCAGGATGTGTGGATATTTCTATTTTGTGCATGATGTGGATTTTCATATAAGACCAAGAAGAGTTTCCTCATAGTGGTAATGTTAGAATGTCACTTACTTTATCTAAACTTTTACGCTGTTTTGTTGTCATATGTACCAAACATTTCTGGAGGCCAATGAGCAAAAAATAATAATACCCAACACCAGGGATCAGCAATTTAGAAATGTTTGCTAGTTTTTAAAACTATTTTAAAAGGCAGCTGTGGAAACTGTAATAGTTCATAACAAATCAAGGTTTTTCATAGGCCACCCATGAAATTATTTTTAAAAGGAAAGTTATACAACTAGAGAGCAACAATACTTATCGCAAAATTAATTTGTAATTAATATTGTCTTTATCACTGTTTTTATTTGTATTTTTGTTTTGTTTTTCCCCCTTTTTGGGGTATCTATATGAGTAACAACCCTGCTTTAAAGAGAAATTATTTTCCCAAGAATGAAAAGTTTTCTGTTAGAAACTGACAGCGTTACTTTTCTTAACAATGAGTGTTTTAGAAGTTCCCATTAGTTTGGAGGAGGCTTAAACTGAACCACTGGAGTCATCACTGGTCGAAAAGGCAATTATGTTTTTGTTTTCCATGTTTACTGCATGGAAATGGAATGGGAAAATAGGTTGAGTTAATCTAGATCATATACTACAATATAAAGTATATAATGTGTAGCTCAAAACTAAAGAGACGTTACCTGCTATAACTAAATATTCAACATATCTATTAAATATATTGTGGTATCCATTAAATAAATTGTAGTGCTGCATATATTATAATTTTCTCTATGGTTCAATTAAAAAAATGTGGAAACTAGAATGCAAGACTCTTTCCACCTTTATTTTCTATGAAACAAAGAGACAACGGGCAACGATCACTAAGTATCCACTGGATAGTGACCTTTCCAACTACTTGACAAACCAACTGGGAGCATGACATCTTTATTTACAACACTTTTTGTCAATGTTTCAAGAGGGTCAATGATATTGTCTGTTTGCAGCTGTCACCAGACAGCTGTTTTTTTCTGCTGACCCATGCACTTTCCCCTCACTGTCACTAACACCAGTTCTTCCTTGCAGCACTGGAAACATTGACTCTTCGTGGTGGTTCCTTACTGGAGTTGTGTTTCCTGCCCTAAAGCTTCCATTTGCATAATCTACTAGCATCCCTATACTGTACCCTATTATATAGTTTACTAACAAAGACTCAAAGTTTTGGGTCTGCTAAGCAGATTACAGAATTCTTACATCACGGGATAACTTCCATGTGGAAATTTAAGTGGTACATGAGTGCAAATCATAAATATGGTAATCCTATAAAAGAGTGGGCTATGTCAGCTTCCAACACCCGACAACCATTTACAGTAAATTAGCTGTAAGATCACATGTTAGATATATGTGTAAATAGGTACAGTAAATTCTATATAGGAGTATTTTCTGTGTTAGAATTTTGTTACAATTAAAGAGGCTCTTTTTGCAAATGGGAGCATTATTATAGCTACTTAGCTTTCATTAACCTGCTCATAGTGCAAGAGTAGGCCAGTTTTCTATACAACAGATGATTTGAAATCAAGGATTAGCTAGAACAATGTGCTACTTGCAGCTCCTCAATGCGGCCACCCATAAAGGCAGTAAGAGGCAGAAGCATCTTTTGTTTTAATAGCAGACCTCATTCAGCATGTCAGAACCATCCACAGTATCATTAAGAAAACATAGAATGTTGCCTAATGTTGAAACAGACCGTTGTCATACTTCATTACAGGATTATTTGCTCTGGATGCACGGACTTGCATTTGAACAGGTCTCAAGACTACCATCTTTGGTAAAAAGTAACAAGTGTCAATTCACTAGGATGAGTAAATGTTTCACACAATTATGTTACATTTGCAAATTCTACTGTTGCTCTACTTTCTCTTGCCTTTCTCCATAAAGGTGCCATTTTTTGTTCCTTTGGTGGCAAAGCCCCAATACAGTGGTACCTCAGGTTACATACGCTTCAAGTTACAGACTCCGCTAACCCAGAAATAGTGCTTCAGGTTAAGAACTTTGCTTCAGGTTGAGAACAGAATTCGTGATCCGGCGGTGCGGTGGCAGCAGGAGGCCCCATTAGCTAAAGTGGTGCTTCAGGTTAAGAACAGTTTCAGGTTAAGTACGGACCTCCGAAATGAATTAAGTACTTAACCCGAGGTACCACTGTACAGGAACCCTGCTATGTAAACAGTGGGCTGGATCCAAAGATGCTCCTTCACTCACAGCAAGAGTTCTTTCATGAATCCAAAGGCCTTCATTCTAGTGAAGACTTCTACTAAAGTTAGAAGGCAATTCTGCATCCCCTCCCACACTGTTCACTGTTTTCTGAAGGGAAAAGGAGGAAATTGGGGAGGGGGGGGAATCAGCTTGCCCTTTCCATTAGCAGGTGTCAGAAGCATTCTGTCCATAAGCAGAACTCTGCTTTCCAGATCTTGAATCCAACCCACTCTATCTGCTCATGTGGAAGCCCACACAATATAAGAGATCCTCAATTATTGATATTTGGTGTGAACAAAAATGAAACAAAGCCATACTGCAACTGTTAAAGATTCAGCAGAAACAGCCAGACCTTCAAAAGTGTTAACACTGATGGCTGCCCATAGCCGCAGATGCTCTGCATGGAAGTGCTGCTCCATAACAAAATACTGCAGAACTTTTTGATTCAAGGATGATAGAAGCGCTCCTCTGGAAGATCTCATTGGCCTTGCTTATTTCCTCAAAGAACCTAATTATATCTTGGGTGGTAAGGAAGCATAAAGTTTCATGCAACACCTTTACAGTTTCGAACATGTGTAGTAACTGCAATGATTTGTTTATTTTTATAATGTTGCACCCCCTAAATGTTTATAATGTTGCACTACTAAAGAAATAAATTTGTCAACAGAATAGGGGCAGAATACCATTTTGGTGGCTGCCCTTCTCCCTGCAGCCCCCTCCACAATTTTTTGTGTGTAAGTTGTTTTTTATCCTGTCCTTCTACTGCATTTGCAGAAACAGAAGACGTTGTATTGATGCCCTATAATGCGAATTTATACAAGAGATATAAAGAAAGACAAAATGCTTCATATTAGAGATATGGGTCAAAGCAAAAGTTGCAACTGGAAGATAAATGACACTTAACATGCCCATTTTTTCCCCAGGAGAGCTGCTATCTATAATTAGGGAGAAGCTGAATATACATATCCACCAACTTGTTTTCTGAAGGCTCTTATCTACTTCTCTGCCCATGCCAGATTTTATGATGATGAATATGTTTAAACAGGGAGAGAGAGAGAAATATACACACATTTATTTTCCACTGCACCTTTAACAACCATTTCTGTTACAGATTACTGTGCTTTTCTGCTTGAACAAACAGAAGAGAATTGCAAGAATGGAAGACACTACATAGGGGCGAACAATCTTTCACACTCAGTGGCACCAATGGAAGAATGTGCTATTAGCTTGAACAGTTCTGTTCACTGACAGACACTATGGTAATATGCCTGGAAGCTGCAATGACTGAAGACATTGCATCAGAACATTCAGAATGACTCAAGCAGGACCCACCGAAACACACGCAGGTGCCACCAAATACAGCAGAAGTGTGTTTCGTTTACACCCTTATGCAAGATTCAGTGCAACTAGATTGTGACAGGGTTTCATGATGTTCTGTCAGGAACAGACCTTTCAAAATGTTAGCATATATAGTATACTATAGTTAGGTGGAAAATCTATAAAATATTTAATAATTAGAGGCCAGTCTTGAAATGCTCTCAAGTGTATATATAATTTTATATTCTAAATTATATTCAGTCCATGTGGGGTTTTTTGTTTATTTATTTAAGATATTTGTATAACGGCCGTTCAGGCGAATCTTGCAAAACAATTTAAAACAACAAACATAAATTTGAGCTATATAATAAAACAGCAACTGGGGGGACTTTTTAAAAATTAGCTCCTCTCCTCCAGGGACAAGATGAGTTTTGAGTAGCCTTGTGGTAGTGGTTGGGGAAATAGTGAGACTCCCTTTTCTGGAACATCAGGAGCCAGATCACAGAATCATAGCACTGTAGAGTTGGAAGGGATCCCGATGGTCATCTAGTCCTACCCCCTGCAATGCAGGAATCTCAAAACATGGTCCCTCTTCCAAATTGAAACAATACTGGACCCTGCTTAGCTTTGCAAATGAGCGAGTGGTTTTATTGCTGTGCAGCAGTCTAGGCTGCTCTGTCTACTCTCTTTAAGCTACTCAAATTGCTTTTATGAGTACAGTGGTACCTTGGGTTACATACGCTTCAGGTTACATATGTTTCAGGTTACAGACTCCGCTAACCTAGAAATAGTGCTTCAGGTTAAGAACTTTGCTTCAGGATGAGCAAAGAAATCGTGCTCTGGCGGCGCGGTGGCAGCAGGGGGCCCCATTCTAAGCTTCACTTAGAATAAAATTATTATTTAAAAAAATTAATTGTTAAGCAGACTATCAGTACCAGCTGGGAATTTTGTAGCAACCTATTACATAGAAATAGTTTGTATTAAAGAAGGGAAATGTTTAATGAGTCAAATTCCAGCACTTGTTCTCTGATCTCCATTTTATGAATCTCAACTAAACTATTTCTGTAGGACATTACCAAGGCTACATTTGTTCTTCAGTCCAGTACCTGATAGGGAATTCCCACTATGTCTGCACAGAAAATTCCCCTTCCTCCTAAAACAAACTAGGGAAGCCCCTGCTGCATTCATATGGACCTACCATAGAGTAGAAAATGCATGCAGATTTGGCCACAAAGTACAGAGAAGCATTTTGTAGATGCTTGGGATACCAGACAAAATTAAATGGCATCCCAAAGTTGCCTTTAGGTGTCATCAGACATGCTAAAAAAAAGTTGGTGGAAGTCTTTTTTCACACTGACCTCATTGTTCCAGTGTTAACATCTGAATAAACTACTCTGGGTGAATGGTTGAGTTTCCACCCCAATGTAATACTGGAGAAACGTGTGAAACTTGCTGCTACAGTAAACCTGTGTGGCTGCTTGATGAGTTTGGTAGGGAGAAAAGCAGAACTTGACCATGACCCCATGACCTCCTTGGCCATGCCCCTGTGACATCCTAGCAGCCCCAGCAGGTCTACTGGGCACCAGCTGCCAGTGCTTAACACAAATCCAAATATTTGTCAGTCAATGAAGCACTGTGAAGCTAAGGTTGAAACCAGATGTGGTGCTATTTGCACAATTAGCAAGCATGAATGGCTTTTAAAAACTAAATTGCAGGTGCAAGGTCCTGATCTGGATCAGGACTCAGGCCTGATTGGTAGGGGGGCTTTAAGGCTTCATTCCCACTCTGGCCCCAATTCAGGTCCAGTCCCCACTTTTGCTATTTACACTGGGTAGAGGAGATCCCATTGGAGCTTTCTTCCAGTACAAACAACAAATGCAAGAGGCTTCATCCAGATCAGGACTGCAGCAGGGAATAAAGAATTAAATCAGATCATCTCCATGCCTCCAATGTACTAAAGAGCCATTTCCATTGTTGCTAATGGTGTGAAAGACACTGTGTTTAGTATGGTCCTTAGGTGATCATGTGAAGTCTTACCAGAAGATGCTGGCCTAAAAGAACACATTAGCTAACACCAACAGTCCTGTTTAGGAGTTCAGTACCCATGGGTACCCAATACAGGAAGAGGCCAGCTGAAACCTGTGAGACTATCCCCACCCCTTGGAGGAAACCCAATGCAAGTTGAACTCTCTTCAGACTGGGCCAATTAAGTGTGACCTAGTGGGTGTTGCCAAACTGTATGTTATGAAGGGCTGTGGTTAACCCCATGTGTTCCTGCTTGGAAGCCAAGACCTGAATAGGACTAAAGATAACAGAAAGTTTAACAAGCTGTCCATATTTCAAAAGTGTCGTGTTTCACCAGTAACTACTGTTGTAAAATCATTTTGAGAATGCATAATATGAGATTCTTAAATGATAAATTTAGCTAATCTTACAGAGGACAGGGGGGGAAATTGTTTGCAACCGAGTCTTCTCTCAAGTTAGAAGCATATTAGGATAGTATACACAAGTTTCCCTTGAGACATCAGGTTATCTTGAGCAATCTCTTCTAGACAATACAAACACTTTAAACCAACAGCTCACAATTCTACTGTGAGCATCCAAACTGAATGCACATGAATGCACTTATTGTTGCACTCTATGAAGATAATACATCATGAACACCCATCTTAGAAAAGTGATGTTATCCATCTTATATTATATCAATAAGAGCCAAAGATCATAAGATGGATCTATCAACAATTGTGCTTCCAATAAAAATATGAAACCAAATTTCTTTCCCCAGTAAAACCCCCATCATTATTTAAGTCCTAATATATATAGGGTTGTATCCAAAGGTTCCCTTTCCTTGATGGAAGGGCTCCTGAGCTCATTTGGTTACATCCAATTTACCCTCTATAAAATGCCAGTAAACCATGTTTTTTCCCCCTAGTAACATTAAAATAATGCTAGATACTAAAAGCACAATATTATATTTCCACTAAATAAAGGTAAATAAATAAAACATGTGGAAGACGAACTTAAAACACACACACATGCAAAATGGAGGTACTGTCTGCATTGTATATTATTAGCATTGATTTGATTCTGACTCAGCCTTCTATCCCTCTACTTCAGTATAAGGGGCCATGCATATTAGACATACACATGAAGAAGAAAAATCTATCTCTGAGCAAAAATATTCCTTTTTTCTTTTCAGCCACTTTCTTTTATGTCCCCTAAATGTAAAGCATACAATGACAAAATAAAAAATAAACAAATCTGCTCACTGCCTTGTAAATTAAGCTGGGTAGTGGAAAATAAAAATGTGTAACTAAGGCAAATGAGTGGAGAGAGGTTAAGAGACTTGCATTTTCTTTAGACTTGGTGCCTAATCATTTGTAAAGGCTAATGTTTCCCCAGCCACTGGCTTCACAGGAACAAAAGATATGTCTGTTGCTAGAAGCCAATACCAAACTTATTCAAGATTATTAGAGTGCTTTAAAGTTACCCATGTGCTTCAAAATTTTCAGCTTATCTGAACCCTGGAATGTATGATGCCTAAGAACATCTATCAACAAATATTCATTTATTTATCAACCTAATGCTTAGATTAATTTCAAAATTTGGCAGCTTCACCAATTCCCCCCTCCCCCATTTTTCATGTGCACAACAAATCCTGATAAATTTTTAAATTGTGTTTGACCAGCTTTAATTAACTGGCTGCTATATAATTTGTCACCTTTTATCAGTGAGCAATATGCCATTAAATCTTTAATTTGGCATTTCCTCTTGTTTGCAGTAGGCTATATACTATTTAAAATCCAAAGGACTGCAGACATAGATGGTGGATAAAAAATCTGTGAACCATAAGTAAATCCTTATAAGGAATGTACAAAAAAAAAAAAAGATTGTTCTTCAGTCAGACTTAAGCCATTACTTTCTTCAAAAGAAGAAAAGACACAAGTTAAGAAAAAGACACCGCCAAAGACCTTCTGCTCAAATGTGTATCTCCATGAAGTTTCCTGCTGAGTGCATATGAATGCACTACGATCTGGGAAAAGGATCCAAATAGGATTTCAAACATCCAAAAATTTTAACTCAAACATTTAGGTATTTCACCATGCTGCTATTCATTCATGCACTGATCTTTTTGTCTTAGTTTAAAAAGATGCTAAACAAAAGAAGACGAGCTCTACATGTATTTACATTCCAAAAGTAAGCTCCCTTTACCATCCCATCCCCCGCACAAGTCTGTCATCCCTTCATAGCTAAACAAACCGTAAAGTCTAACCCCATGTTCCTGAAGCTATATGTAACCAACACAGTTAAGCAAAAGGTTCCTCAAAAAAGAAAAAAAAAGAGGGGAACCAAAGAGGTATTAAAGTCATTATAGCTTCATGTACTGTTTTGACTATAAACGGCACACACTCCAATACTACACGTAGACTAAACTAGCTGAGGAAGGAGTTCAGTTTCTTGCCTATTTTGGCTTTACTGAACTCTTTGTTCTTTAAAAGCTTTGGTCACTATTAGCCACTTGTGTCTTATCACTAAAACATACTGTTAAATGCAGCTTCCTCAAATAGTAGGAGTTGAAAAATAGATATTGTACTGACAACAAAGATATTTCAAAGTATGACTTAATTAGGGGTTACAGAAGATTGCAACACTCCAAGTAAAGTTCTAAAGAACCACAGATTAATCAAGAACGTGGCAGGGCAGAAGAAACTCATCAACCTAGGAAGGTAGCCCATCTAAGGGAAGGAAAATGCAGATCCTAAACCTCTGCTGCCTTCTGGCTATACTAAATCATAAGAAAGGGTTTGGGAGTAAACCCCAAGGAAAAATCCATACCATCTGCCTTGCGGGACACCTTTGGAAGAAGAAAAGGCTAAAGAGTAGACCCTATACAAATCTGGAGCCCCTGAGATGGTTGGATAGAATTTTGTATGCCTCTTCCTGGCAACTCCTGCAGCCATGTTGGTGCCAAACATATTGCTCTGCTTTCCTTTGGACCACATCATCAAGACCAAGAGAGGGTCTTGTTGTCTAGGCAGCTCAGGACCTCCATACACATGGCTTGTATCCCAGAGACGTCACTTTGGTGCTGCTAACATTTGACTTCACCCCCAGAGGGGTACTCCATTGTCTCTTGAGACAATGTCAACAACAATATCATTACACGGCTCACTGTAGCAGCTTTCCACTGAATAGCAATCTCAACACTTTCTCCACAAAGCACTTCAACCTACTTTTCTCATATCCAATTTTTTAATGTTTAGATAAAGGCCAGCAAGCATACAACAGTATAACAGAGTGGGACATCATTTAAGATATTATTAGAATGAGCAGCAAAATTCATTGTGATAGCCCATCTCCCTTTTTCATAGTAGTAGTGATGTGGAGAAAATGGTAGCTGAAGAGCTGGCAGGGTTTTTCAGAAGGAAATTTTTCTGTGAGCTGTTGTAGATTTGGAGCATAAACAACCCAAAAGTTCTGTGGCACAAAATACTATTTTTCCATGTTTTAAGTTTTGGCCATCATTTGACTTTTGGGTTAACATGAACAGAATGGAAATATAGGGAATACTTGTTCTTGGCTCCCAAATAAATACTACTTACAATAGAGAGGGACAAGAAACAAGATGTATGTAGTGTACATAATTGAACAAAAAGGTGTGCAATGCTTGTGGCTTATTGTGCTTTGAAGGCTGGGGATATGAATATATAATTCACACATGGGGTTTTCCCGTATCAATCACGATCCAGAGTAATACTGCAACCATTTAAAATTCTACTCTTTAAGAAAAGCCCTGAATTTATTATTACGTTTATATCCCACCTTTCCTCTAAAGAGCTCAAGCTGGCCTACATGGATCTCATCTCTCCATTTTATCATCACATTATATGCTGACCAGAAAATTCACCATAAACTTGTGGCGCTGTGTGCTGGTGATAATCCTATATGCACCTCTCTTCCCTTTTAACTTTTTAGAAGAGTTCATATTCATGGTATTTTGTTCTTGCTCAACATGTATTTTTTCCATAGAATGTAGCTCTTCAGTTCTCTACAGACATCCAGAGAGTACCACACCTTGCCCCATGAAAGAAGAAGAGAAGGGCATAAGGAAGGGAGAATCAGTTCCTGCTGGCAGTGACAATGAGATAGCACTTTTGGGATGAATGTTAGATGTGTGTGAAGGGGAACCAACTGGAGCAGTTTTGACAAATAAATAAGAGAAGATTGAAACAGGAGCTGCTAAGTACGGAAATAATGCATGAACCTGAAACAACTAAGACAAAGAAGTCAGGAGTTTCACATGGCCATTTTGAATACAGGCAAAATAAAAAAAACCTGATTCAAGTAAGGAGGGGGAGGAGCTAAGTACACATTTCCTGGTTTGATATTTTAACTTGTTAATTGCCTAAAGATCACTGCAAAGGCAGCGTAACCCAATCTATGGTGGCAGTTTCTACAGAGAGATCCTGAGAGTGATGTGATGGAGGATGTCACAGAGTTCACCTGCATGCCATGATATAACAATAGCAACCAGAAAGGCTTTCCTGAGGAAAGGAGATGCAAGTCACAAGAAGCCTAAGGTTCAAACAGTTTACATGATAGCTGGAATAGGACTAGAAAGAAGCTTTGACAGCTGGCTTAACAAATACATGCACTTTAAGATGATGCTGCAAGAAATAGTTCATCAAGTTGAAGTCACTAATAAGACAGCAACTCTTTGACAGGAAAGTAAAAAGCACATTTTGGCCATATGGATTCACAGTAAGGAGAAAGTGAATTCTGAACATCTCAGATGAAGATGCTAACAAAAAGAGGGCCAAAAAATGGCAATTTCATCAAATTTCCATCAAAAATAAGACAGCCACTGCAGCTGCTAGCATCTATATAGTCACCTAAGGTAAATAATAAAAAAAAAGGTAAAGGATCCCTAAACAGTCCAGTCAAAGGCGACTATGGGGTGCAGAGCTCATCTCACTTCAAACCAAGGGAGCTGGCATTTGTCCAAAGACAGCTTTCCAAGTTATGTGGCCAGCATGACTAAACCACTTCTGGCTCAACAGAACACCGTGATGGAAGCCAGAGTGCACAGAAACACAATTTACTTTCCCATCACAGCAGCACCTATTTATCTACTCACGCTGGTATGCTTTCGAACTGCTAAGTTGGCAGCAGCTGGGATAGAGCAACGGGAGCTCACCCCACTGTGTGGATTCGAACCGCCGACCTTCTGATCCTGTACCCAAATAGGGTGAAGAAAAAAACTAACAGCAATTAACAATGGAGGCCAGGAGGAAGGAGCGCAGCCTAAATGGAAATGATGGTTCCATTTAATAGGTGTTGTGGGACCCATCAAAAAGACTACAGCATGCCACTGAGTCTTCCCCCCCAAAAGTACAAAGGATCAGCTGAGAAAACAGGGAGAAGGACTGATGAAAACACTTCTGTCAGGAAGATGCTGTTCTCACTCAGTGTGTACTGTAGGACCTGTCACCCCTTCAGTCCCAAGGTGCTTGAATCCATCACAGGAAAAAAGACCCTGTGCTGACCAAGAATGGGTCAGTAAAAAATGAAAAAAACACACCTCTAAATAAAATATTAACTACCATTACAAATATATTGAAAGGAAAACACAAGGGAATTTCATTTCATTTCATATTTTGTGAGAAGAATAAGGGATGGAGGGAGGGAAACAGGAATGTTCTTTTTAACTAAAACACTTTTGAGCATGAGTAGGAGCATCGTTTCCTACTAGGGAACACAGGATATATTAGTTCCTTTGCCTCCCAAATGGAATCAGGAGCCATAAAAATTGAAAATCCCATTCTCCCTAACAATTATTTCCAATCAGGGAATTCTATGGGTGCAGAATCCTGTGTGGGAGTTCAAAGAGACCATGACGAATTATTAAGATATGTAAATTAAAAGATAATTAAACCACTGATTTAATCTTTACTACGCATCTTTCTTTTTTAAAAGTTTTTTAATCCACACAGTTTTTGGCACATTTCATACTTTCTTTTATTCTAATTTTTTTAGTGTTGGCTATTTACAAACAAGTTAATACTATACTGGAAAACTGTGAAGAATATGGTTCAAACACACACAGGAGAGGGGGGAAATCCTTCTGCATCTATCTTGTCTTGATGCCCTTCTGAAGAGCAGATTCATCTGTATATTACTTAAACTTCCCCAATGAAATTCAGGTGAAATCCCTGAGGCTCTATAAACAGTATGCACTTAGCTCAACTATACAACATGGTATTTGCCAAGGGGGAATTAATTATGTTTAGCTTGGTCTATTAAGAGTACCATTCAGTGTACAATCATTGTATCACTACATGATAAACAAAGAATTAAATCTTGAAAGCAACATGATCTACATTGCCGTGGAGAAAAAACAGTTTCCTATTAGGTTTTTGAAGACTTTAATGTCATTAACAGCATCTTGCATAATTATATCACACGTAATACCTATTATTGAGGTCTATAAAACTATGAGAAAGGTGTATGAAATTATGCATTGTGTGGAGAAAGTGGAGAAGGAAAAGCTTTTCTCCACTCCACCTAATAGTAGAACTCAGGAACAACCAGTGAAGCTGAATGTTGAAAATTCAGGACAGACAAAAGCGGACAGTTAAACTAAGCAATCCACTCCTACAAGAGGCAGTGATGGTCACCAACTTGGATGGCTTTAAAAGAGGATTAGACAACTTCATGGCTATGAATGGCTACTAGTCACAAAGACTCTGCTTTGTTTTAACTGTTGGAGGCAGTATGTGCCTGAATACCAGTAGCTGAGAATCACAAGTGTGGAAGAGTACTTTTGCAATCAAGTTCTGCTTCATATAGGCATAAAGGTAAAGGGTAAAGGGACTCCTGACCATTAGGTTCAGTCGTGGCCGACTCTGGGGTTGCAGTGCTCATCTCGCTTTATTGGCCGAGGGAGCCGGCGTACAGCTTCCGGGTCATGTGGCCAGCATGACTAAGCCACTTCTGGCGAACCAGAGCAGCGCACGAAAACGCCGTTTACCTTCCCGCCGGAGTGGTACCTATTTATCTACTTGCACTTTGACGTGCTTTCAAACTGCTAGGTTGGCAGGAGCAGGGACCGAGCAATGGGAGCTCACCCCGTCGCAGGGATTCGAACCTCTAACCTTCTGAATGGCAAGTCCTAGGCTCTGTGGTTTAACCCACAAAGCCACCCACGTCCCCCTATAGGCATATCCTTACATTATTTTTGGTCCAAACCTCTCCGGTCAGATTAACATTTTCTGAGATATTCTGAGAGATCCAAATGCATTTATTTGTTATTGAAAGCAGATATAAGGTACCCCTGCCCGTATGGGCCAGTCTTGACAGACTCTAGGGTTGTGCGCCCATCTCACTCAAGAGGCTGGGGGCCAGCGCTGTCCGGAGACACTTCCGGGTCACGTGACCAGCGTGACATCGCTGCTCTGGCGAGCCAGAGCCGCACACGGAAACGCCGTTTACCTTCCCGCTGGTAAGCGGTCCCTATTTATCTACTTGCACCCGGGAGTGCTTTCGAACTGCTAGGTTGGCAGGCGCTGGGACTGAACAACGGGAGCGCACCCTGCTGCGGGGATTCGAACCGCTGACCTTTCGATCAGCAAGCCCTAGGGGCTGAGGCTTTTACCAACAGCACCACCCGCGTCCCTTGAAAGCAGATATACCATATATATATGAAAGCAGATATACCATATATATTAAATCAACTCTGGTATGAAATTATCAGATTTTAGGAATTAAAGGTATGTTTTGAAATGAATCATGAGAATACATGCCCTAGAGTTGGCACATCTCTGTTCTACTATTTAGTCTGTCATTCTGTTGAGACAAATAGATAACACCAAGACTGTGCTTGTGATAGCTCTAATAGGCACTGACATGCTTCCAAGCTAGATCTGCATAACAGTTGTGGTCATTATCCTATTGTCAGTACTCAAGTGTTTCAGGTCATCCACTTCTCCCTTATTATATGGAATTGTTCATGAACTTATTGACTATATGTCTGTAACAATATTGTAGCTCACGTAGTGACTAAAACATGGTGACTAAAAGGTTCAACTAAACAACTTATAAGAAATGTTCAAGAGGAATTTTGCCTTTAATGAAGTCAGGGCAATGTTTCACCCTACTTAGCACTCTCAGATTCTGACTGATGGCAAGTCCTGTATATTTATAAGTAAACTGTAAACTATAGCATGGTGGTGGACAATAAAATTATTAAAACATCACAAGCATTTTAAAATTATAAAAGACACAATAAGTGGCCAACACTGTATTCAATCAATGCTATAAAGATACTTGGTGAAACAGAAATATTCCCAGCAGGTGACGATTGAACTGTATACAGAGCCTGAAGCAGAGTCCAATATGTGTCTGTGCACTTGGTTTAGTATGTAGTCAGTCTGCAACTCAGCTCATACCTATTTCTATAGCCAAGACACTCTAGAACAGTTAATGTATGTGCTGAACACAGAGTGTAGCCATGCCAAATTCAGCTCAAACTGATAATTATGGCATTCAATCATCATCATATCAAAATCATCAGTAGAGCTTTAAAAGAAAGTTTGCTGCTCTGATGTCTCAGTTTGGGGCAGTGGCGTTGGAAACAAACAACATATAGCCACCTTCAAATATTTAAAGGACTGTCACATGGAAGAGGCAGCAACCTTGTTTTCTCCTACTCCGAAGGATAGGACCCAAACCAATGGGTTCAAGTTACAAGAAAGGAGATTCCGACTAAACATCAGAAATAATTTTCTAACAGTCAGTGCTGTTCAACAGGGGAACTGTCTTCCTCGTAAGGTGGTGGGCTCTCCATAACTGAAGGTTTTTAAGCAGAGGTTGGATGGCCATCTGTCATGGATGCTTTAGTTGAGATTCCTGCATTGCAGGGGATTGGACTAGATGACCCTTGGGATCCCTTCCAACTCTACAATTCTATGATTCTAAAAGGCTTAGTCAGCCAATGATATAAGTGACATCCCAGCACCATACAGAGGTCTATAGCTAGAATGGCATCAGCTGAGTCACACTACAAGATGAGTGCCTTTTCTCACATTACAGAAGACTGGAGAAGACAGGATGGTTTTCAACTGTTCAGAAAAGCTATACAAAAATCGGATTTGTTGTTGTTTTTTGAGGAAAGGCTTGACAAATGCAACTTTGAACAAATGTGTTAACATACTGGATAACAGTCTCAGATCCTCCTGGCTGATTTTCACCAGCTAGGATGGGCACTGATTCAACTTACAACTGATTGCTCACATTTTTCCAACCACACCCATCACATTAGTGGGTTATATTAGGACAAGACAGAACTTCCACATTCTTTGGTTTCAGGCTCTTCCTTCAAATCATCACACAGTCATGGGCTATTCAAATATGAAATACTTGGGAAATTAATACAAGTTACCCATAACTCTAGGCAGAGACAAACTGATTTACTTGGGCATTTTTCACTCTAGGACAATTTAGTTAGAGATATGCTATTCTTATAGCAATATAGCACAGATTCTATGCCATTACATCTGCCATCAATCCAGAGATAGTTTTAGGCTAAAAGAAAACACCCACAACCACACCTCAATTTGTTATATCTTAATTTTGTTCTAGTATCCTTCGAGAGCCAGTGTGGTGTAGTGGTTAAGAGTGGTAGACACGTAATCTGGGGAACCGGGTTCGCTTCCCCGCTCCTCCACATGCAGCTGCTGGGTGACCTTGGGCTAGTCACACTTCTTTGAAGTCTCTCAGCCCCACTCACCTCGCAGAGTGTTTGTTGTGGGGGAGGAAGGGAAAGGAGAATGTTAGCTGCTTTGAGACTCCTTCGGGTAGAGATAAAGCGGGATATCAAATCCAAACTCTTCTTCTTCTTCTTTAACCAGTTTACTCTTCTTTTTTCAAAAAAGGGGTCTGTAACCTACTCCGAGATGAATTGCAATGGAAAGGCTTTAATCAGTGTTTTTTTCTGGGAGGGGTGCAGGGGTACGCATACCCCTAAACACTTTGTGAATCTTTGTACTTTTACTGTATTTATTTTTCCCAATTTGAACTATAAAATGGTGATTTTCTTGAGTCAAAATGAGAGAACCCCTAAACATTTCTTTAGGGGAAAAAGCCCTGGTTTTAATTGTTCAGAATAAGTACTGAATTTGCATTTAGTTTGATCAGTGTCTGAGCAAATATGAAATGAAAGAACCTTAAGCAAGAATGACCTAAATACTCTCCTGGTACAACTCATCACCCTACCTGGCACAAATATGGATAGTATACCAGGACAAAGAAACCTCCAAAGATATTCTTGCAACAGCAAATCATGACAAAAGAAAACTAGAGCTCCAAATGGCTCACCCAAGAAGCCCCTTATGCATTTCAGGCAGTGTTGTTTTCTTTCTCTAATTCCATCTCTATACACATGCACTGCCTTTGTCACTCAACTTCACTGAACACTAACACACACTGATCTTTAAACTAAACTGCAGCTCTTAAATAATGCATTACTTCATAAGACACAAAAAAAATCAGTATTAAGATTTACTTTTTTATCAATTAACACAGCATTTAAAATACAGTATATAAATATAATTTAATAGAAGTTGTAAAAAATTAAGTACAAATATCTGTTGAAAGCAACAACTATAAAAACGTTTCTGCCTGCATCCTAAAAGCTCTCAAGTTACTAACTTCCCAATGCCTGGTTTTAAGTTACTCCACCCTTATTATTTAGGCCAAGTAAAAATAAATATATAATTGACCAAGGAGGAAAAATATTTTCCTTGTAACCTCTGATGAGGAAACTCTGGGTACACTTCCATAATATTTCACAGTATTTTAATGGCATAACTTTAAAGCATGCTAAAATTCTTCCATCAACATATAAAAGCATCTCAGCTCTATAAATAAACATCAAAACAGCAACTGAAATACTATCATAGCAACTCTATTGATGCCTGTGTGGCACCACAACACTTTAAAATAGGCTAACTAACAGGGTACAGCTAATGTACCCTGGTGCAATGACATCAACAATTGCAATCAAACAAATAACTAGCATGTTTGCATCTTTTCCTATCTTTATCATTTGAAACAGAGTTTAGTACTTTTCATTATTCGGGTGCAAAACAAAAATGCTCCAGAACAAGAATCAATTACCTGAAATTACAACAGAGCTGGAGAAAAACCAAACAAGCCACAGGCATAAAGACATAGAAATCTCTCTGCACCGAGACACAGATGAAAAGAGTGTGCTCATCACACCTGTCCTTGAAAGATCACTCAAGGTCAAATTAGCATGAGCATGACGTGCACAGCCTAGTGCGGCCTTCCCCAAGAAGGTGCACCCAAGATGTTTTGAGTCACAATCTGCATCATCCCTGACTATTGGCCGTACTGGCTAAAGCTAATGGCACTTCTAGTCAAAACATCTCAGAAGTGGAAGGTTTGAGAAAGCTGGCTGAGTGAATTCCCTGGACCTATGAAATATGCCTTTCAATTTCCCACCACACATTAGAGTCCAGTATTGACAGGTGTGAGTAAAGAAAAGAGCTCTCATATTTATCCTTTTTACCCTATATAGTGAAGTCCACATATATACACATATACCACAGCTTCTCATAGCACACAGAAGACCATTCTAAATGCCTAATTGGAGCAAGTGCTATAGCTATACCATCTATTTCATCCTGAAAAAATACATAAATATCAGTGTTAAGATCTCCACTTTAGCAGATTTAAAATTACTTGGCTTTAGACAGCCACAGATAAAAGTTGTAAATAATAACTGCTGTGTAAATGTACACATTCTTACAGATGAAACGTCAAACCATACAAAGAGGTCAGCTGTGTTTTAGTTAATAAAGCTTTTGAAGTTTTGTTTGACTTCCATTATGTGCTAGCAAGAGTTTCAAACACTAAAGGAAAACTGCTAAGATAACCCCATTAAAGATTATCACACACCTACTCATTTAATTAACAATACCATGCTTAAAATCACAGTATTCTAGCAAAAACAGATCTCCCATATTAAACAGTGTTGGCAAATCTTGCTAAGGGTATAGGAAGTCATTTCTGCATGGTACTGCAATTGATACCCACCAGTACAGCAGGAAGATTCCCTTCTTAGTGGTTGCCACTATGTGACCATCTACCCCAGCTCACTGATGGGAATTATTCCTCAGTGGACTATGTATGCAAAAGCATCAAACAACTGGCTCTGATCTTTGTAGATACCATTGCTGCAGTCATTTTGTGATTTAAAAAACATATATACAAGAGGAATATACACGAGTAGTCAACAGTTGCAGGGGGGAAGTCAGGCTGGCTTAAGCTCAGAATGAGCTCAGGCTTGCAAAATAGGTTAAAAATAATATTAAAAAGTTTCTTTGGCTATGTCTGAAGTAAGAGGAAGAACAAGCAAGTGGTAGGTTCTCTGCGTGGGGAAGATGAAGAAATGCTGTTGGGTGACAGAGAAAAAGTGGAACTGCTCAACACCTACTTTGTCTCTGTCTTCACCCAAAAGGAAAGTGATGCCCAACCTGGTGATAACAGAATGACATAAGAAGGGAACTGCAGCCCAAAATAAGAAAAGAGGTAGTAAGGGAACACCTAGCTACTTTAAATGAATTCAAATCTCCAGGGCCTGGGTTGAACGAGGTAACTGTTAGGTGGATTTGTAGTAAGTTGATTGACCGAACCCAAAGAGTACTCATTAATGGTTCCTTGTCATCCTGGAAAAAAGTGACAAGTGGGGTGCCACAGGGTTCTGTCCTGCCCGTTGTTGTTCAACATCTTTATAAATGACTTGGATGAAGGAAGAGATGACAACAAACTGGGAGGGGTAGCTAATGCCGCAGAAGACAGAATCAGAATTCAAAATGAACAAACAAAATGAATTTCAATGGGGACAAATGTAAGGTTCTGCACTTAGGCAACAAGAACTAGAAGCACAAAAATATAGGATGGGGGACCCCATTGTTCTGGATTATGTGAACTATTCTGCACTGTTCCAAGTATAGAGGAGCCAGAGTAAACAAAGTAATGATCTTGTGCACCCCATTCTGATCCAATGATCATACAAATTTATGTAATCATTATGGCCCTACTTCCTAATTAACAGCAAAAATACCGTATTTTTTGCCCTATAAGACTCACTTTTTCCCTCCTAAAAAGTAAGGGGAAATGTGTGTGCGTCTTATGGAGCGAATGCAGGCTGCGCAGCTATCCCAGAAGCCAGAACAGCAAGAGGGATTGCTGCTTTCACTGCGCAGCGATCCCTCTTGCTGTTCTGGCTTCTGAGATTCAGAATATTTTTTTTCTTGTTTTCCTCCTCCAAAAACTAGGTGCGTCTTGTGGTCTGGTGCGTCTTATAGAGCGAAAAATACGGTACATTGTGTGATTTATTTCCTTCTACCACAGTCAGCCAACAAAAACATCTGTTGGAGCAATATTATCTTTTAAAAAGTAAACAGCCAAACAAATGGGGAAATTTGTCAATTAGCTTTGCCATTTGGAATACTATCCTTATTAGCAACAATGACACTATTTCTTGGCAAGATGAATGCAATAAAATCATAAATTTTAAAGATAAATATAATTTAGCCTCTGACTCCTTCCATGTACTTGGTAATGTTAGCTCTAACATTGCCAGTAATTATCCTTCGTTCAGTGTCTATTCTGTATCTTGGGGCATTCCCAGAAACTCTACATTGCAAAGACTAGATGTTGGATTGTGGTGGCATGGAGCAGGTGTGTTTTTTATCAGTTACATTTGGCAAGACTTACTTTTTCATGACCTGGCTTCCAAGCCTTTGTAACCTCAAGGTTTGATTACTGTAATGTTGTGCTCTTGACTTCAGAGATAGTTCTGAGGCTTCAAGCTTAGCATAGAAAAATCTAAATCCTAAAGTGAGGTACATGGCACAGTAATTATGTTCCAATGTCTGGGGACAATTCACTGTGCACACTGTGACCTGTTCATTATACTTTACCTTAACCATTTCACCTGGCCAAAACTTCTGAGAGAAGGCAGGACAGAACAAAAACTTTTCTCACAACTTGATATGTGTGTGTCATATTCTGAAATATTAGTTGATTCCTCAGAACTTATGCCCCCAAAGAATGTACAAGGGAAAGGGAAAGTGTTTAGAACAAACTTCCAGGACTGCTTTCTCTCTCACCCAACCCCCCCACCCTAAAAAATCCTATAGCCAGTCACATGCAGGTAATCATCTTTTGTTAGTTTCCACTTCTTCCTCATCTGGATCAGTTTCAACTATGTGACAACAAAGAAATGAAACACCAAAATAGCAGCAGCTACATATCCTCCGCATGACAGTGTAATTTCTTTTGCCTTAAGGCAGTGTCTAGCACTGAAATCATAGTCTGTTTATTTCCAACTGGTGCTACATTAATATCAAAAAGGCTTAACTCTTCCTGATATGCATCTGAAGATAGATTGATGAATTTGAACACTATGTTCATATTAAAATTAGCAGAAGCACTCACTATTGCCAGTCCATACAGAATACAGGTGTGAATAACTAATCATTTAAGTTCATATGAGCAATAAAGATGACCTAAAACTATTATTTCAGTTATGACTACATATATATAAGTTCTTCAGACTTTTTCCTCTTTGAGGAACCACTCCATTTTAAAAAATACTTACACCTTTGCTGGCTATCCCAGGCCAATCTCACCATGGTTTTTCTTTCCCACACATTTTTATCCCTCTTCGCTGCACATATCTATGGTGGCCCCGTTTTTGCTTAAAATTAAAATATAAGATATAAACACGAAGTAAAAGAGTTTGCCTAGGTGTAGATAATGTGACTTGCATCTGAGTAAAAATGGTAACCTACCTCCCACAAAAACTAGCCACACACACAAATATATATGCGGATGCACAGATGCATACACAATTACACTCACCAGGGAGAATTCAGGAAGTTAATCTTTTTTGAAGGAGAGTGGGAGCAATAAAGAATACAACGTCTGATCAACTAATAGGTAGTGATGAGCAATAAAATGCCACTTCAAATTCAACTGACGTTATTTATGTTACACTTTGGGCCCAAGTGGCTCAGAACACCAACGCTATATTAGATGTCAGGGCATGTTTGCATGGTGAAGTGCTGAGAGAAGAGACTCTCATCTTACTTTACTCATTATTGTGCATTAAAAAACCCCCAAAACTACTGATCCTTCCAAACACACACACATTCACTCAAAACTCCGGAGAGGGATGTTGTTTTTCCTAGAGAACTGTATTCCACCAAAATACTGTTGTGCTTATTAGAGGTTTTTGAGAAGCTAGTTCCATCAGTTACTGGAATGATGAAGGGGAAGAATTTGAGTACCTCAGATGTTTTCTCACCATTCTCAAACCCACCCTTCAAGTGCATGTGGTTCCTAAGTCCTGGGTCCTGGGTTGTCCCAACCTGCGGATAAAGGCTTAACTCCCAGCAGAACACCATAAAAGATTACAGAATGGATTGATTGAAATCAGTTATTTAAATCAGCAAGAAAAATGTCAGTTTAAATAAAGTTACCCACTGATGCTTCTTCATTTGTATCTTAAACAGCAGTGCTCATCTGACTATTAAACTATGTTAATTTAAAGCGAAATAGAATTCTGCTTTCAATGTTGTCTCATTCTTGCATTATTTTGTCACACTGTACACATAGTGCATTATTTCCTTTGTTACCTATACAGCAGAAGGGGGGGGGGACTGTTGCTCATAGCCTGGATCTTGCCCAACTTCTAGTACCCCACCAGCAGCTTCTTGCCTTGGGAAAGTACCTCTCTTCCCTCTGGCATGCAGCCATTCCTAGAACGTCTTAAGACAGTGTTAGAAACTGAGAAATAAGAGCTAGGGGCTAAATGTTACCTTAAACCTAGGCTATGGGCGCAACAACGGCATCTCTAGGTGCACTTTTTTATAACAAGAATACAAAGCTGAAAGTGAATGAAAAGCAGCTAAAATAATATGTTCATTTTTCACATGGTCTAGTCCCTCCCCTGTCCACCCCCTAATATTCTTAAGAGGGTCTCTCCTATCCAGTGGCCCAGTGTCGCAATGCGAATTAAACACTTTGACACTCCTCTGCTGATCAGCAAACTATCAGGGGAATGTCTAAATATGTGTGTCTGCCTGACTGAATATGTGCTTGTGGGGTTAAGTGAACAATTCTATATGAGAGTCCCATTGAGTTCAATGACGATTTCTCCTAGGGAAGTAGGTATACAAATGCAGCCAAGAATGGGAACCAGCACAGCAGACAATTTTCCAGTGTGTTGCTCCTTTCTACTTCACCCTGCCCTGGCTCAGTCCCACCCTCCCAAACAGTATCAAACCTAGCCAATAGGTCAAAGCAGGTTTGCTACTTACTAGGAAAAAAATTCAGGTAGGCACAGTGTTATCAATATTTGAAGAATTGCTTCTTCGCTTACATAGAAAGGTATCCCTTAACTCAAATGGTAGATGACACTCATTCAGTTTAGAGAATAATTGTACAGCTAATATAGCCTTGTAAGCCCCTCTCCCCTACATATAATGGTTAATTTTCCTTGGGAGGGTTCTGATGATTAATAGGGCCCTCCTCTGCTCCATAAGCCTTTCAAAGGATTTTTCACTCATCTCCTATCGTTTCATCTCCTGTCACACTTAACTTGTATCCCAAGTTGCCAGCTTCTTTCATCCTACCTGCTCCTTCCACATTCACTACTTCTCCCGGTTTTGTTAGCCTTCCCCTCCATTCCCACTATTATTACTACTTTTGGGGCTACTGCTACTATAGTTGGTCTAACCAAAAAGTTCCTGCATGACTTGGGCTGCAGTGTTTATGCCCACAAGTTTGAGAAACAATTGCGTAAGGCACCTGATGAGAAGCATCATATGCACCCAGGTATTTTGAAGCAGAAATTTCTTCCTGTGCCTTATTAAATAGGACTTAAATGGTGGTCATCAAACTCCTGAAAGATGGACATGGTGTTTCTAAAGCTTAAAACTCTTAACACTGGCATGTTGATGAGAAGAAAGTGGGATTTTGATAGAAAGGAATGACTTAATTGGGCACGTCAGACATTGTAGGTTAACCTACACTTGTTCTGTGAATTTAGCAATTGCCTATTGGTATGATGATCATTCCAAAAGGGTGTAGCTTGTTATGCTTACTAATTAGATAGATTTAAAGCATTTTAAAGACAGATGCTATAATGTGATTTATGGATTTGTTCTGTCACCTGGGAATGACCTCCTGAACTCTGCCTTACAAGTCTAGCACTGCCACTCATTTCAAGAGGTAATCTCCCTTTCAAGGGAAGCGTTTGATACTTCTTCTTGAAGCAACAATAAAATGCTGCAAATGAATCGACACAAAATCAAAGGGAGTACTGCTAACAAGAACTTACATATGCAAATACAAGCTTTAAGGCTTGAAAGATTTTCACAGGGCAAATTATGAAGACTACAATGGACTGGAGCAATATAATTACAATGCAGGTTAAGAGATTGTGCAACAAACAGAAAGTTAGGCATGCCAAAACCCTACTGCAATTGGTAAACTCGCTTGTACAATCCATAATTAAGCACCGAGGTCCCAGTGACTGATATTTGTTTCGTAGTACATCTGTATATCTGTTATCAACTATATGGCTGGAAGAATGATTAGAGATGTTGTTTTTTTAATTGCTGCCTCTTCTAGGATCGACTCATTGATGAACTCTCCTGCTTTGGGTCACAGGACTAAGTCATTAATATCAAGACTTAGACACTAAGTAAATGCTCAGTTAACATCTATTGAAGGTGACTTCTTCAAAGCTTCCTTCTGAGACTGACATGCACTGATTAGCAGAATTCAGCATCCACTAGCTTTTTGCACATTATCTACATTGATAAGAACGCTCCATGAAGAAACACTAGATGAATAACACTAATGAATCTTCCCACCTTAACATCAATACATCATGAAATAGGAAGTTATTGGCCAATTATGAGAGCAACAATAAAAACTGGTTCATGAAACGCTCAAACTATCCAGCAAAATCTTTGGCTGCATTCACGTGGCTGTTTATTCCATTTTCACAAGGTTTCCCTAACTGTTAATTTCCACATTACAGTTGAGATTTCGCACGGTGTAAAAGGCATTTCCAGAACTATCGTGGAATATAGCGCATTATTGGCAAATGGATTTTTTTCCTGGAGGCAAATAACACAGATATGAGCTACAGAAGTGGATTTTATATTGTGTGAAAGCTCAAATATAATACAGAACTTAACAGTTAAGGAAAAGTCATGAAAATGGAATAAACTGCCATGTTAAGGCAGCTATAAAACAATCTGCACAAAATATGAAGAACTGAGATCCTGTTTTCTAAACACTTTAGTCAGCATTAATAGCTACAGAAAGCAGTTTCAAGAGATATCTATAGCAATGGCATTATAATTGTTAATTTAAAATATCAGCTCTTTATTTATTCAGCATGTAAGGAGACAAAAAGAACCTTAACATATTTCCCTTCTTCCATTATGGAAGCACTATTTTATTTATATCTATGACTTACTATAACATATGTTATAGGTTTTTGCTTATTTTGAGGCTGATGAATAAAAAAAAGGCACTTTTTGCAGAATTTGTTAGGGACCTTCACACAAGGAGGCAACACAGACTATTTCATAACTTGCTACCCTTTTCCAGTCAAGATAGCCTCACAGAAACAATATATTCAACCAAATTACTGAATTTCTCATGACAAAATGACATTTTGAAACAGCAGGTTGCATGAAAACTAGCGATCTTATCATCTAAACTGTTTTCACAAACATTAGAATACGTTTATCCTACTTTCAGATATTAAATAACAATGACAAATTACAATATCTTTAAAAAGGTTTGAGGAACTTATTTCTGTGAATCCCCATACAAACTGATTCATATCCCCAGAGTGGAACTTTGTTCCCTGCCTGCTTTCCCCCTATTGAAGTTCACAGATTTAAATGAAAATGTTTGTGCAGATTAGCAAAAATTGCAGCTGAATGAAGAAATAGGGTTAAAGAGGCCTATCTGTGAGCAAATACAAAAGTGACAGTGCCCATAAATATACTGAGTCAGACCATTAGTCCATCTAGTTTAGTACTGTCTATTTTGACTTCGCAGCTGTTTTCCAAGGTTTGGGGCATAGGCCTCTACCTGGAGATTGTCAGGGATTGAATCTGGAACCTTCTGCATTCAAAGCATAGGCTCTACCATTGAGCTATGTGCCTTCCTCAAGCTTTTGCTTAGCATGTCATTTGAACCAGGACTTGCAGTTTGTCTCTGGTTAGCCTACAGCTCCGGGTTAGTGAGAAGTCCTGAGTCCTGAGTCACACAACACGCTAAGCCAAATCCTAGCCTAGCTTAGCTTGGGACAAGAATAAACTGGACAGTGAAGAAGTAAACTGGCTGGTTAGTGTGAAAAGAGCTTAACCATGAGTCCTGATTCAGACAACATGCTAAGCCAAACCCTAGCCTAGCTTAGCTTGGGACAAGAATAAACTGGACAGTGAAGAAGCAAACTGGCTGTGAGTACACATCTTCATCCAGCCTTTGTAACCCAGAGTTTGGCTTATCATATGTCAGGGCTGGAGTCAGATGCAGGTCAGCCGAAGAAGCAGAGCCAGTTGTCAGTGAAGTTAACTTTTTATTCAAAGCAATGAACATATGATGAGAAACACTCTCGGAGCGGTTGCCAGGACTGGCGGTCCCTGCCTTCCACCCCCTCTAAGACTCTTCTGCCGGATGTTTTCCAAGCAATCGCAAACTGTGTCTGGGCATCTCTTTTGTTCTGCCCTACGCACCACTTGGCCATGTCCTTGGAGACAAGGTGGGAGGGGAGCTTGTCACAGTAGGAGAGGCAGGTTCCCTGTTTGCTTCTGGAGCCTCCTGCTTCAACCTCTGAGTCTGAACTGCTTCCTGTCACAGGCTCTCCCTGCTCACTAAATCCTGTTGCCCCTTCGAGCATCCCACACGTCTCCCTCTGATCTCTCCTCAGTGTCCCACCACCAGTCCCCAGGCTTTGAGCCTTTCTCCTCTGGGGGTTTCCCGGCTGGTGTCTCCCACCACACCTCATCATCCAGCCAGTCCCTGATACCATGTCATGCAAACCAGCTCAAGATGTTGTTTCATTCAGGTTTTTACTGCCGTGGCAGAAAAATGCTACAATGAAAAAAAGCCAAGTGAACATTTGTTCTCTAAGTCAAATTTTTGCAAAATCTTATCCACAGACTCCTAGCAATATAAACATTGCAGTTAAGTACAAGTCATGAGTTATGGCTCCTAAAGGATGCACTGAGATTTTCTACGGCAACTATATGAGCATTTTAGGATTAATGCATTTAGCCTATTCCATATTTCTTTCTTCATAATACTGTTAGGATGCAAGCCCAGCTAGGACAGGTTTGAGTGAATTTTTGCATTCCCTAGGATTAATATACATACTTATCTGTTAATTTAAAAAGCAGCTACACCCTATTTTATGGATTAGCTTCAACAGTACTACAATAACCCATTCTCTTAAGGCTGAAGCCCAAGTTGTATGCCTTCCTGCATCTTTTCTATTTGGCTGGGGTTGTCAACAGTTGATTGGAGAAGATCTAGCCCAGTTGAATGGGGGGAGGTGAGAATAACTTGTACCTGATATAGGGCCACTGATTAAGACCCTGGTGCCAGATCCTATAATAACTTGCAATACCCCACTTGCTTGTATCACATCAATCAATCTCCTTTATTGGCATAGTAAGAGTATGTTGTATACATGGATTGAAACACAACACAGGTAACAAAACACAGTAGGAGGTACTTTCAGATAAAACTGTCCAGACATCCTAAGATACAAAGGTATGGTGACATAATTACATGGTGTCACTTAAAAGTCTTGCCACATTCTCCACAACGTCATTCCTACAATTATTCAACAGATAGGTCACCCTGGAAGAGTCAGTATGATAGTGTGACGCCTCCTTCAATAAGGGGGCCAAATATTTGTCATATATTTTTATATATAGAATGGGCAATGAAATAAAATGTGTGTGATGGATTCGTTGTATCACATAAAATGGCCACAGGCTCATCTCATCATCATCTGTTTAGGATCCTAGTTTATATTTTCCAAATCTATAAACTAGCCTCCCCCTTTCCAGGTGCTGCCCCAAACCTGCAGACTACAACTCCCATCAGCCCTGATCCTTGGTCTGCAACATCTTGAAGGTATGAAATTGTGGAAGGTTGGTATGCTTTTACCATTCACCTTTTTTTTAAAAAAAAAGTTGTTTATAATATTGTTTTTAATGCTGTAGTCTGCCTTTGGACCTTAGGGTGAAGGATGGGAAATAAATAACTAGGTACCGTATTTTTCGCCCTATAGGGCGCACCGTCCCATAGGACGCACCTCGTTTTTTGGGGGGGGGAATGAAGAAAAAAAATGTATCCCCCCAGCTGCGGGGCTGGGGCTGGGGCGGGGGAAGCCCGAGCTTCCCCCGACCCCAGCTCCCAGAACAGGCTGCTGCCCGCAAGCCATGGGAGTTCCCGCCGGGCGCGCAAGGCTTGCGGACACCTGCCCGAAGCATGGGGCGTCCTCCGGAGGGCACCCCTTACTTCGGGCTGCAGGCTGCTGCCCGCAAGCCTTGCGAGCCCGCGGGAACTCCCGCCGTGCTCGCAAGGCTTGCGGATAGCTTTCCTTTCAGCGAAAGCCTGCATTCACCCCATAGGACGCACACACATTTCCCCTTCATTTTTGGAGGGGAAAAAGTGCGTCCTATAGGGCGAAAAATACGGTATCTATCTCGGCAAGCACATTTAGGGCACACATGACTAAGCTGGGGGGTGGGTGAAATCCCATTATGCAAGTGTAAATCCTTGCACTGATGGGATGGTTACTTAGCACAGCACTGGATACAAGCATAACCCAAAAGTGTAACCCACCTTGTATTCACCCTGGATGTGTAATGTATTTCCTATATTTCTGATTCTCATGTAACATGTTTTGGTTGATACTTCTGAGTATGTCAATGCTCTGTGCCCAGCACCTGTTAGCCTGGTGCCCAGCCCAGCTGACATTCCAAGCGTGTCCCTTAAATCCCCAGCTCCCCTGTGACTGTGCGAGCACAGACAGATGCAAACACAACAAAGAAAGCCAACACTGGTGCACACCAGCTATCATCATTAATAGGAGACGGAGTTACTTTCACTGTCTGGGAGGAGCAAGTGCTCCAGAGAGCTGCTGATGCATTACTCTGCACTTGATCCATTGGTCTACTGCTAACACAGATATGCACCTATATTTTGCCATCAGTTACTGGTGGCAAAAGAGAAAGTACCTTTCCCAAGAAGCGCTGTCCTTACCAGTAAACTAATAAACAGCTGTTTGCATCTTTAAGGTTAGGATCCTCCACCTTTATTTTGCAGATGGAACTCTAGTGGCACCCTGCAGTTCTGCACTTAAGTCAAAGTACAGACCGCGCTTGGAATATCTATTCAGGATTGCACCCTGCCCTCTCATTTGCTGCCTGATTTCTTTTAACACATGTCTGGCATAGCTTCAGCTCTTCAAACTGGCAGACTTTTGCTTAATTGCTGTGATGATCTGGAAAAAAATAAAATGATCAAGGCAGCGAGAGAGCAAGCACCAGGTGTACAGCTAACTATGCAAGATAAAACAATTCCTCCCATGCAAACAGATTTCTACAAGCTTCCTTTTGCTGCTTAATTCAAACTGTAGTAGCTTGAAATATTTAGTTCTTCAAAAGTAATGAGCAATAGTCTGCGAGCAAATAGGTGTGTTTTATATCATGCTTGTTCTGGTTGAACAGTATGACCTTTCTGCTAAGAAATTACAATTAGAGATAAAATTTGTTGGACAAGGTGATGACTACAGAAACAAAAACTGAAGTTGATAAGCAGCAACCAGGCATTATTGCTGGGCTTGCTCAGCATTTTCTTAACTGTCTCCTGGAAACTCTCACGTGGATATATTTCCCCATCCAATTTAGAATACAAGACTTTGCATGGCATTAAATAAAATACTACTCCAAAGGATTTTTGATAAACATTTAACTGTTTAGCAATACTAAAACAGACAGTTAATTATAGAAAAACATGTCAGTGCACATATGGCAGCAGGATAAATTATGCACATCTGGATTACTTTTGGCACGAAATACAGTGAAGTGTCTACAGCCAAATTTAGCAATCTGTCACTAACAATATGTACATTTATTTTGAAGATGTTAAGGCCTCAAAGTGATTTTAAAAAAAAAATCTTCATCAACTTTCCAGATCATCTTAAGAGAACAAACAGGTGACAAAACATATTGCTAAAATTGCCCATGGCTGTATAAACAGGAAGAATTTCAAATCTCTTGCAACAGACACAACAACATCCATAATTTAAAAGAATTCTATTCCCTCATTGATGTATGTTGAAATCTAGGATCAAAACATTTTACAACTAACAGGGGTAATCCGCACAGTAACTGGAAAGTCTTTTTGGTACTGAGCAATGGTATCTCTAGTAAAATATATCATCTGCCAACAATTATTATTATTATAGAGTAAAATACAACAGAATCACATGGTAAAAAGAGCGTATTTGTTATTTTGCAGGGCAGAGCTGAACAGAAAACAAAACAAAATGATTTGTAAATTAAGCTGCTCTTTTTTGGGTACAGCAAAAATCTAAATCTGGGCAAATGTGGATTACCATGCAAGACTGCAGAAATAAGTCTTATTGAATTCAATGGGCCTTACTCGCAGCTAAGTAGGGTTAGGATTGCAATGTAATTATTTTATGTAGTTATTGTTTTTATATACGTACTGCTTTTCTGCCCAAACACATAAGATGGATTACACTTTAAAATATCAACACAAACAAATGCTACAAAATATTCTCAGACTGACATCGAGAACACCAGCTGCCCGGATTGGGCTTCCTTGTTTCTGCCTTGCTTCAGGACACAGAGATCTCCAATTGCTAGTAAGGCAATAGTCTTATTCTTTTTAAAATTTCTATTCTGTCTAATTTCCTAGAGAAACTCAAAGTGGCTAGCAAATCAAATAAGAGAATATAAAACAGAAAAACGCCCACAATCTAAAGCCAGTCACAAAATAAAAATATTAGCATAAAACTAAAAGCAAAAGAATGGACAATTCCAAAGCAACCATTGAAGTATACACCAAACTAAGCCAATGACAAACTTTATGAGCTGAAGGTCTTTTTAAAAAGTAATATAAATAGGCTGCTAATATACATTCAGCCCAGGTTCTCCAGATGGCTTTAAAAACATGTTAAAAATGGAGAGCAAGCCTGTGATTCCCTGTCCAACCTAAAAATGGTGTGGGTGCAAAGGATCTGATGTATGGTGTTTGAAGACAACAGTGTATTGCCTCTACTCTAAAATAGAGAATCATTACGTATAAAACATATCCAAGAGTTGGAAAGAATGTATGCTTTACTGAACCATTTAATTCCTTCAGGGAAACAGACCCACCCTGCTTCTAAATGTAAATTCAAGTGTCTATATAACAAATTCAAAGCCAGTAACCCAGCCAGCACTGTGCTTCAGCTACAAGCCATGACAAACAACAAACCAGCATGATAAACAAAATAGCAGAACAAAACTTGTATGAAAATGGGGGTGAAAAAGGCAAAGTGAAAACAGCAAACAACCTGACATCACATCATCAAGGCAATCCTGACCCTCAGGAAACAAAAAAATCATTCCCAGCTCTGCAAAAAAAAGCAGCAACAAGGAAAAGTCCACCAGACCACATTGAGGGCTGGGAGTCTGGGGAGCACCCAAAATTATCCATGCTGCACTGAAGTGGTTGTAGAAGGGGATTATGGCACAATGTTGGAAATCCATGCCAAACACCAGCTTGGCCTTCCTGCTTGGCCCCTCAGAGGACTAGTCCAGTAAAACTGTCTAGCAACAGCAGCAGAGAACACAACAATTATCCTGACAAAGTGCCTGTATCACAAATGCAACCTATTTTACACAGAAGCTATAATTTACTGTAGACATGTTGGATACATTCTGAAGCAAGCTGTAATAACCCAAATTACATTTTTGTAAAAAATCCTTCCATATTGCTTTTGCAGTTTTGGCTCTTTCTTTCATTTATAACTGTATAAATGTTCAACCTTTCCTCAAATGCATGGTTATCTGTGTCCCCAACAGTCCTATGAGGTATGCTAGGTACAGAGTTGGTGACTGGCCTAAGGTCACACAGTGAGCTTCATGGCTGACCAGGAATTTGAAGCCTGATCTCTCAGGTCCTCTCAGCAAACTTTTTCAGCAGGGGGCCGGTCCACTGTCCCTCAGACCTTGTGGAGGGCCAGACTATATTTTTTTTGGGGGGGATGAATGAATTCCTATGCCCCACAAATAACCCAGAGATGCATTTTAAATAAAAGCACACATTCTGCTCATGTAAAAACACCAGGCAGGCCCCACAAATAACCCAGAGATGCATTTTAAATAAAAGCACACATTCTGCTCATGTAAAAACACCAGGCAGGCCCCCCAAATAACCCAGAGATGCATTTGAAATAAAAGCACACATTCTACTCATGAAAAAACACGCTGATTCCTGGACCATCCGCAGGCCGGATTTAGAAGGCGATTGGGCCAAATCTAGCCCCCAGGCCTTCGTTTGCCTACCCATGTCCTAGACTAACATCAGCCACTACACCAAGCCACTACCTTCCAGACTATGCCATAAATATCTCTACAGATCTCTTAATACTTCTCATTAGTTCTTTGTAGTCCAAAAGCAATGAACACAGAGGCAGACTGAATTTGATATTATATATAATTTTTAATGATACTGAAGTAAATAATTTAATCCAAATCGGAATGCTTTGTAATACTTGTTTCCTTCATAAAGATTTTAATAAGTTCCCTACAACTGAACTTTTGTGGAAGCCTGAAACTAGACTGCAGACAGGTAAAAAGTGTACAATGTAAGCTAATGTTATGATAAGCTATAGCAGCATAACCTTTGCTATGGGAATACAGCTAATAACTTGTAAGGGAATCCATGGATAACTTTTGTCAGCTACAGCTTGCATCAATCTTGTTAACACCCCTTTTATTATTTCAAAAGAATGTAATGCGATATTTCAAGTTTTGTTTTTATTACTATGTTCCTTTAGGTAATCCCCACAGTTCGTTCAGCCAATGCAACAAACTCACTCTCTGCTACAGCAAAACACATTTGTTGAAATTTGAAAGCAGTGCAAAGATCTAAAGGTCCACTGCTAGACAAATTTTCTTGCCAGGCACATGTACAAACATATCTTAGCAGACAGTTAAATTCTTCTAAGGTCAATCACTCAAAAATAATATAAATGGCTGCCTGCAAACAAATCTTCAGCAAACATTAGAAACCAATGCAGAGTTGAGGAAATGCATTCATATATCATAAGTATATCATGAAAAGTGTAAATTGCTTTCAAAAATTAAATATTAGAGCTTTGATTATAAATACACCATGGATCTTAAGTGCCAATTTTATTTAAAATGTCAACAAATACTGAGGAACAGATAGGAAAATACTGAAAACCTCATTAACAAATGACAGCATTTTAGTAATAATTACTTTGTGTTATTAAATCTCCACAGTGCACCAACCGGAGCCAGATACAAAACAGTAGCTATATGCAGGGTTCATGTGTGTGTGACAGAACCAAATACTAACTGGTAGTTCTGGAGGCAGAGCCAACTACCTACTGCACCCCAGGAGCTATGCCATTTCCATATACTGCTGCAAATCTACAGCTGAGTTCTAACAGACTGGAGACCCTAAAGGTCTTCTTTTTTATGGTGAAGACTATTTGTTAATTCCCATTTTCCACCTACCATGAAACCTATGCATTTTGCCTAAAGATGAAGAAGGCCTGGGTAAGAGTCAGTTCTTGCGTTTTCAGAGATGGAGAGCCAGTCATTGTTATGACTCTCCTTCCCAGGAAGCCTAGTTGCAGCCTTATTTGAATGTCAGCTATGTCCTCCCCCATTTCACCTTAAAACTAATACCATATGCAGACTCCATTGGTTTAATATCAGCTAAAATATTTTTCCTCTCATTCTCTCCCCCCCCCCGCCCCCAAATTTCTCTGGGCCAGTTTCAATCAAAAAGTTGTGCTATTGGGAGTCAGCACAATGAGTGCCGCTAGCACAATGGGGTTCCCCCACTCTCCTCCCCCCATCATGACCTCCACAAATTGGCTCTGTGGGGTCAGGAGAACTCCAATAGCAGACAGGAGAAGGGAGATTGTTCCATCAGCACAAGCATTCTACTTGCCTGACAGGGCAATAGTCTTAACACAATGTTGCTTTCCACCCTCTGTTTGCTATGTTTACTATGGAGAGTTCTGGAGAACTAAAAAGCTTGCACACTTTGGTTTTGCCCTAATATGGGACAGAACATCTTCCTTTACTTTACATAGCCATTTGATCAAACATACCATGAGTAACAAGATTCATGCCTGCTAGCTCTACCTCTCTAGCATACGTGTTCTTTGGACACTATGTAGAAGCATGCCCCTATACATCCAACCATCAGAGGGGATTGGGAGTTGCAAAATTAGAAGGGAGACAGGGTCAGCCAATGTAATCCCCTACTGCGCACTGGATCAACTGTCTGCACAGGAAAATTTATAAGGGGAATGTCATAGCTCAGGAGCAGAGTACTGTACCTGCTCTGCATGTATAAGAACCCAGGTTCAATTCATAGCATTTCCAGTTATGGCTGGGAATGTCCTCTGTCAGAAAGCCTGGGGAGTGAGTCCCTCCTTTGTCAGTGTAGACTGAGCTTGATGGATCAATGGCCCCGACTCAGTATCAGCTTCCTGCACTCCCAATACCAATATGTAGCAAGTAATATATATTTTAATGTGACACAACATTGTAGTAGCAAGGTAGAATTTTCTTGGCACTGCTGATAACTTAGCAAAATGTAACTTTTAAACTAATGTCTCATCTGATTACACTCAGGAACATTCTGTAATTTTAATCTGATAACGTGCCAGAAATATGCTCACAGTCTATATGTACACAGAAACACACAGACACACACATACACAATTAAAACAAGAACAGCAATTAATTACTAGCTTAAAAGTTAAACATACTTTTTGTACTACTACATTTGAGCTATTTGTATAATTAGCTGTAATCCTTATCATACCTTGTATGTTGTGTGCCTTACATTTGATATATCTAGGTATTGTCAACATAACTTTTTCTGATGGAAAATAAGTTTATTTTCTCCAGCCGGTGTCCCAATATAAATTACAGCAGGAAAGCAGACTTCTACAGTAAATCACATCTTATTTTGCAAGGCTTCAAGGTTTGAAGGACATCTCTGCTAAAGCTTTCAGTAACACGCAGCTTGCTCCCAGGGGCTTTAATTTGATGCTATGGTGGTCTTCACATTGTCTTTTTAAAAGTAGTAACTATGATACATGCTGAACAAAACCTTCTATTATTTGAGGGAACCAGTGCTAACCTTACATCTTGTGTTGTACGAGATGTGTCTATGCCATTAATTGCTTTTTAAACACTCTTTTATGGAGCAATAAAACTGGTGAGCTGGTAGACATGTCTAATGACTTTAACACAAAAGAACAAAAAAAGCACAAGACAAAAAAAGCATATACAGTACATAAAACAGTATATAGATTCCAACTTGGAACACAAGTTCTGCCAGCTCCTCCTCCAAGCAGTTCTTTTTTACCCTAAGAGGCTTTTGAAATATCTCATGAAGACTTGGCATATAAATATTTCAGAAGAAGAGAGAGGTATTGTTATAACACAGTAGGCTCCTGAAGCGTAAAAAGTGGCGTTTTCCAAGGGAATAGGCTTATTTTTCTAAGGCCAAATGTACTGTTTACATTTAATTAGCAACAGAATTAGAAGGCACAGTCCTATAAACACTCAGAAGGAGTAACTTCTGAGTAGGACAGTACAGGATGGCACCAAATACCTCTGTTCCACTTGTGCAATGGAGTTTCTTTCTATTCTCCTCTGCAGCCTATCACACACTCTCAAAATGTGCTCTGGAGGGTTGGAGGACCTTCCAAAGCTGATGGAGTGGCGTGTTCAGAGAAAGGAGGATAGAGGAGAGGAGAGGATGAGTGGAACTGTGCTTGTGCAGAATTGGATACAACCCTAAGATTTCCATGAATGACTACAAGGAGCCCACTATAGTCTTAAGGAGATGGGCCACAGTATCACTAATTTGAAAGTCAGATCTCCGATTGTGAACTAGTGTGAAAGTCAAGACAGTTGTGAAGCAAATGGTGGAAGGGCAGAGAACCTCAAGAAGATGCATCTGCTGCTTCCTGAATTTTTTTCTAGCTGAAAACAGCAGCATAAGTAAAATTCAATGTGACTACAACACATTAAGGAACTCAGTATTAGTTCTCAGCTCCTCTGACCTCAGAAATCATCCGCCTAACCATTTCTATCTAGAAAATCTCATATGCGGGCCAATTTGCCTATAGCCAATTTCCAGACATCCTACCTAGTTTTGGCAGGCGATTACATGCAGATAATTCTTGTTATTAAAGATCCCCATTGGTTGGTCAATTCCCTGACCAAAATTCAGCATCTAATATGAACTATTTAAAAATACCTATAAATCTCATTGAACATCTCAGTTGCTCAAACATTACGCAGTCTTTAATAAGAATTAGATTAAAAAGGACACAACTTTGTACAAGATAGTTTGACTATGGATGCAATTCTAAACACACTTATTAGCGAGTAAGCACCACTGACGATACTGGCACTTAATTAAACCACAAGAGTGAGATAATGTAAAACTATTATATTAAGATATAGAAAGTGTATATATGCAAATGCTTTGACCCTTTGTCTATGAGAAGTGGGGAGAGAAAGTATTAATATCTCAACTAGATATCATACTAAGAATTAAAATGACAAATAAAATCCTAATTTGGCATTACCGGAGTATATGGGGTAGTTTATGGAAATAATTTAATCCCCTTTCCAGAGAAGCTAGGAACACAGACCTCCCGTTCTTACACCCAGTTCTGTGATGTCTGGCCAACATTGTAATTAAACTTTCATACTTTCACTGGATAGTTTCCAGTGACTTACAACAGCATGCAAATGGTGCAGGTGCCTATAGTAGACTCCAAGAGACGGGGTGTGGGTTGGAAGTAGACTATATAGCCAGCTAAATGCTACCAGGTAGGAAAAGTTCCATGAAGTACTACAAGTAAGAGCAGTGCAGGCAGCAACACAATGATTGGGTACACAGATAAATATTGCAAAAGACTACTGTGTATGATCCTTTGGTATTCCAAGTCATTGGTAGCATTCATGTTTCTGCAAAAGTATGGTATTTATGCTCTGGGGAGAGGGGCAGCTTTCCAACAACATTTTTATGAAATTTTAAAGCCTTCAGTAATATTGTATTGCGAAAGCTGTAGATCACAGAATCGAAAGAGGAATCAGTGCAGCAAACCCAGTGGCAAAGCATCCGCAAGAAAAGGCAGTCCAGCCATCTCTTGAAGCTTTCCAGTGGGAGACCCCTCACGCCATTAAATGGTTCCGAAGTAGAACCGTTCTACCATTCAATCCAATGGTGCAAATATGAACGATCTGTTTGGTAAATACAAGGAGACCAGTTTGCACATTTTTATGCGATTTAAATTTTAAGGATGGGGTGAAAGTTTGAAGCAGGAGTGTTCTAATCATGTGAACATCCCTGCTCAAATGGTTGAAAGAACTGAGGTATGAGCAGCTCTTAATCTCCCTGCCATGTGTGTAGTATTTCAGCATGCCTCAATGGCAAGGACTTCTTCATTGGTTTTCACAAGGCCTACAAGTAGGAAAAGTGCTGCTGAGGACTGAAAGTTCACATTCCTTCCCACAGTGGATGTTTGGGGCAAAGGTCTTCTCTGTGGGGACTGAACTTTTACTTTTCCCAGCAGCCCTTCAAATTAACCCCTACGTAAACTGATAGAGAAGATGTCTTCCATCGGTTTGGATAGTTGGGTTCCTGAAAAAACTGTCTCAAAGCTCCCCTGCACATAGAAAGAGGGGGTTTGTTCCTAGCACCCTTTCATGCACAAGCTTTATTCTGGTGGTCCATGGCACAATTCCCCATGAACAATTTGAAAATTGCCATGGGTCTTGGTGGACCACTTCATGTTTTTTCTACCCATTGTAGCAATTGTAATGAGCTGTGCTAGATGCAATATGATTTTTAATTGCATTTTTACACATGCCATGGACTACCTGAATGAAGCTCATGGATCCTAGTTTCAGAACCGTTATCTAAAGTATGCACAGAACTGGTTTTGTGATCCAGTGGGCATAAGACTTAGTTATCTAAACTTATAGGAGAATAGAAAAACAAAGTGTGTCTTACTGTTTAAGAGCATCCATTTGTTTGGCTTCCTAACGCCTGAATGAACAATAACATAGCTTGGAAGACTGCACTTTCATTTTTGTAAATGACAGCTGGGCCAGAAATAATGTTTGCTACACATCAACGACTATCAGTGCAACAGCTTAAAAGTATATGCACACATCACTTCAGTTCTCTTAACACCCAAGTGTTCAACACTACTTCCAATGTAGTTTCAAGGCAAAAAATAAAATTTAATAAAAGTGGTCATAAAAGGCACACCATTATCAATATTCTTTTTAATATATGAAAGCATTAGTGCTTAAATTACTATTTTACCAACACAAAACCGTCAACCATTAGAATGGTTGTTTATACTTACATTTAAAGCAAAATGATCAAATAAAGCTAACATTCCAAACCTGTGGGAACTATGATGCCAACCATGTGCTTGTGCAAAAATTCCCAAACAATCGTCACTTTTATAAGTATCAGAAATAAGAATTCTTTTGGACAGAAGTTTTAAACCTTGTACATGAATAGTAGATTTGCTTTGGTGTTCCCTGACCTGTCATGAAATAAACCAGGCTTACTACTTTGGTCTAGTTACAGATAGGTAGCCGTGTTGGTCTGCCATAGTCAAAACAAAAAAAATTTTTCCTTCCAGTAGCACCTTAAAGACCAACTAAGTTAGTTTTTGGTATGAGCTTTCGTGTGCATGCACACTTCTTCAGATACTCTGGTCTAACAAGTCTTTTTCACACTGTTCAATCACCCTGCATCTCTTCTCCACAGATACTACTTCTCTCCCACTCTCTGTCTAGCCATCCTCCCATCAAAGCAAACAAAATGTTCACTGTAACCCTACATTATTGCTCATTAGATCATAGATTAGTGGAGTGGAACTGCCTGGAGTTCCCAAATGATAGTGACACTTAAAAAACCCCAAAAACCATCCATGCCAAATGAAGGAAAGAAAGACTGAGCATGGGGTCACCCAGCTCAATGATCAAAAGAGACCAAAGGATGAGGAAAGTCCCCCCCTAAAATATTCTGTGTCATAAATCAGAATACAATCACACAACCTTCCCCTCTTTTTATTCATTTTGATATGCAACCATTTGAAGATTTTTCACCCTTTCAAAATGTGGAAAGTCAATTTTTAGCATTCCCAGTTTTCCATTTCTTTAAGGATTATTTATTATATCTGTCTATTGGCCTTTCTTCAGAAACCCAAGAACTGTGCCCATAGAATCTCAGTCTCTTTCAAGGTACTGGCTGAACTTGGATCTACTTACTGCCAACCATGGAACTACACCATGGAACACTTTAATGCCATTTCTTGGACCCAAATAACAGTGCATAATTATTTAGTAATTAACATTTAGGTTTCATTCATTTCTCCATTCCAAGATACAGCTTCTTAAGTGAAGAGTACTATTATGCCATTGTATCATAGCTTTCTGACTGGCAGCCAAGGTAATGAAGACCCGCCAGCATTTTGAAACAATGTATGATTTCCAGTAACTAATGTCAAAGTTTTTCTTTTAAAAAATCAACTTTGTGAAGAAACATTTCAAGTGGCCTTATTTAACACCTATGCAAAGGTGGAAAAGTAATCTAACATTCTGGAAGCAACTTCAAAAGTAACCACAAGAAATGGAATTGACAGCCAGTTCTCCATTTGAAATGATTCTAATAATCTTTGAAAGTAAGAGGTTGCCCCAAAGAAAACAGTAAGTAAGTTGTGTTTTTCTACATACTTGGCAGAACAGCTAAACCACAAACTAATACTTACGAACTATGGGGGCGAAGCTAATAGCAAACAGCATGCTATCTGACTGCCCTATAAAAGGTGTAGAAACATAGTCCAGAATCCGTATTAGACAGACACATATTAGAGAAAACTATGCAGAACCACAGATTAATTTCCTGCACTTGTTGTCTCAGCACTTCCCACTGCAAAAGACACAAGCTTCTACAGTGGTACCTTGTTTCTCGAACTTCAATCCATTCCAGAAGTCTGTTCGGCCCCCGAAACCATTCGAAAACCAAGGTGTGGCTTCTGATGCGCTGCAGGAGCTTCCTGCACTCAAGCGAAAGC
The DNA here is from genome assembly GCF_027172205.1 of Podarcis raffonei. Classification (NCBI taxonomy): domain Eukaryota; kingdom Metazoa; phylum Chordata; class Lepidosauria; order Squamata; family Lacertidae; genus Podarcis; species Podarcis raffonei. Next base: position 22,368,335 of record NC_070612.1, read on the forward strand.
TGCATTGAATATTTGACTTCCGAAAAACACTCACAAACCAGAACACTTACTTCCGGGTTTATGGCATTAGGGAGCTGATTTGTTCCAACAACTAAGCCGCTCGAGAACCAAGGTACCACTGTATTAAAAATGAAAGCAGCAGTTTTGTTTCTTTGGCAGTCAAATATGCTTCAGAACAAATCACAGAATGGTTCAGTTTCCATGCACATGTACCCAGTCTTTGTATTCTGTTATTATCCTTTAATACAAACACACACGTGTTCTTTGCAGATTTTCTACTACAGGAACTCCCAATTTGACCAGGGGTTGCGTTCATGCCCCCCCCCATGTGCGTTTGTGGAACGCGCATAAGCCTGCCCCATTACGCCCCCTGTTCTGCACTCTTCCGGGTCCAAAGTGCCCCATGCACAAAATTAACACACACAAAATGGTTGCCACCTGGAATCTCACATTTGTGTTCTTGAATGAGAAAATTGTTGTTGTTTTGCTATATTATATTTACTATATTCAGCAAAAAGGAGCGGTCTGGCTCGGTTTTCACCAAGACCAAGAAAAGGATGGCATTTAGTATTTCCCACAGTATTTCTCATTGCTCACACTGACTGGAGAATTAAGAGTACCAGAACATGACTTGCCAACTAAAACTGCTGAAATGGTTATCACTTTATTTCTTTTAATTGCTCTGTTAATAACTGCTGATGATTGAACATCAAGAAGGTCACCATAAATTCCCCACTTCCAATGCCTTGCTCTTGGGAACATCAAATGTATTCCAGTCTTCATGCAATGCAGCTTTGCAAAGCTAGTTTGGAACTTAGAGCTTTTCCAGTATTTCAAAATATAGATATAGGACAGCGCTATACTGATTCAAATGGGTCTTCTTTAAGCATTGAATGTCTGGATCTAAGCTTGATATTTATGGGGGAACTGGAAACCTGACAAATAACATATTTATCTAGCACAGTCACAGGTACAAGGCTTGAAGCCAGATACCAGAGCAAAGCTTCCACTGCAGCCATTGTCCAGGCTACTAGTTAAGACTACAGAGTCGTAGGCATGTTCTACCACATTTCTAACACCTTTCAGAAAATAATTAAACATTAAAGCTTAATAGTTAGCTAAAATCAGTTTTGCTTTGTTCCAAAATAGTATTCCAGATCTTATTCCCCTGAATAAAACTGTAGTATTTCAGATCTTGTTCCCCTGAATAAAACTGTATTGCTATATTACGTAACAGACTTCCAATAACGTGTTTGAACAAAACAGTTATGTCCTCAGATTCAATGACGACCAATGATAGAATACAGTTCTGGCAAAATAATCATTACAAGAACTTAATTATATTAATTACTCTGCTTCTAGCTGTATAAAGATTGTTTCTAGATTCTGGGTAGCTGGTATGTCACGTTTCTCTGAGGGTGTATGCTTGTCTGCTGCTGAATCATTGTTCGCTGTAGAAATGAGAGGGGAGAATGATTTCCTATCCCTCTAACAAAGTGCCATTATACACTAGACAGACTACATTTCAGAACAAATAATGGAACAGACATTGCCCTTAGCATTATCTTTAATTCAAAAATTCAATACATCCCACTTGGCAGTAACATTTACAAATTATAACATATTCTTTCTACAAGTTAAAAGCTAGTAGTAGGTGCAACACCAGTATCTTTTTTACATTTGATTTAAATATAATATAGTAAACTCTTATTATGCTAGAACACAGTATATAACCTAGCTGACCATGCTGGGAGAATGGCACAAATACATCAGCTTTAGTAATTGTTATTCATTACAAATGGTCAGTTAGGTTATGGTCAACGTACCCCGATAAGCAGCAGCAGTATATCACATACATTTCCAGTGTAAGTGGAATGCACTATATTTATAAAGTTGCCAGGATGACAGCCTTAGGACAGGCCCTGGCCAGAACTCTTGCAATATTTCATTACATTGCTGAACCTCAATGTTCCGTAACTAATTTCCACATATTTCCCATACATATGCACTTGATCCTTCTGGGACTGCAGTAACAGCTTTTTAAATTTTATTTCTTTTCTTCATAAATGCTGAATTTGCATGATCATGTCAATACCTCTTGAATTCGTGTACACCCTGAAGAATCCCATGTCACGGGGGCCCTTTAGATAGAATGGCTGTAGCCAAAATACAGGCCTGCAAAACAACTTGTTTCAGCAAAAGCTAAACCTGCTTAACAGAAAAAGCTGGTCGGTTTTTAAAATGCCCTCTGAACAGGAGAAGGGTGAGGAAATGGCCTGCAAGAAGAACTGCCACAGCTGCATTCAGGTCTCAATGGATCGCAAAATGCAGTGCTGAACATGCTATCTTCTCACCATGAGTGGCTTCTCCAGTGTGGCAAAGCCACCCATGGTGTACAAGAATACCATATATATATTAAAATTAAAACTAAACATACATACAAAAGCAGAAGGATCCTTTGGGCAAATAACCTTTACTATTGATATTGGGGGTGGCAACATGTCATTTTTTCTTCTTTTCTAAAGATTTGCTCTGTTTATAAATATCAAGTTGTTGTCCTCGAGGTCTTATGATATTTTTCACTTGAAGCTGAAAAGTTGCTAAGAATTCCAAATAGTAGCATACGCCACAGGATGCATCCAAACATTGTTACCATCATTTATATATAAAACAGATTTTTGCCGTGTAGTTGGAAATGTATCTTTTGTTTGTTTGCCCCATAGCATATCTTAATTTTTAAGTTAATCTTTTGGCAATTCCTAGGGACCAGATTTGACTGTATAATAAATTCTTATTTAACCCCTCTAAATATTTCCATTTTCTTATAATAAACTTGCTGGTATGTAGGTAGCATAGGTAGGAAGATCTAATCAATTATTTAACCAAATCAACCTCATTTGGCTCATCCAGTAATGCTAATGCTATTCTTGTTTAGTTATTGAGTCTTTTTCTAGGAGCACCATCTCCCAAAAGGCTGACACTGAAGAAGTATCTCACAATAAGTGGAAATATGTACCTTTATATTTTCTTGAAGCACCAGCATTTACTTACCATTTAATAATATCCTTTACTAAATAAAGGGACTTACCTACCTAAATGTATGCTCTTTTTCATTAAAATTCTTCAGATTTCAGGTTCTGTTTCAGGCTGGCCATTATTGTAAAAATCCCTAATCCAACATAATTCCTTTAGTCACCCTCAAAAAAAACTATTCTAACTATAGCAAAGTGGATGATAAAAAGCAAGAAAGAAAATAGGAATTGGTTACTTCCATCTAGGTTTGGATATTGTAATCGTTCTTAAGAAAGGACTTTGTAGGTCCTTAAGATTTTTATTAAGACAACAAGTTGCTGCTACAAGGATTCCAACTTGACTATCATTTTCTATACTGATCCATGCTTTAAACATTTGCTTTCTTTACTAATGGTACAGTAGTATCTTGGGTTACAGACGCTTCAGGTTACAGGTGCTTCAGGTTACAGACTCCGCTAACCCAGAAATAGTACCGCGGGTTAAGAACTTTGCTTCAGGGTAAGAACAGAAATCGCACGGTGGCAGCGGGAGGACCCATTAGCTAAAGTGGTACCTCAGGTTAAGAACAGTTTCAGATTAAGAACTGACCTCCGGAACGAATTAAGTTCTTAACCAGAGGTACCACTGTATTTGTTAACTGATCTGCCTTGTAACAAACGGATATTGGGGATAACCAGGACTTTTCAATGAGCTGGAACTCATTGAAACTCAGAATCATGGAATCATAGAGTTGGAAGAGACCACAAGGGCCATCGAGTCCAACCCCCTGCCAAGCAGGAAACACCATCAGAGCACTCCTGACATATGGTTGTCAAGCCTCTGCTTAAAGACCTCCAAAGAAGGAGACTCCACAACACTCCTTGGCAGCAAATTCCACTGTCGAACAGCTCTTACTATCAGGAAGTTCTTCCTAATATTTAGGTGGAATCTTCTTTCTTGTAGTTTGGATCCATTGCTCCGTGTCCGCTTCTCTGGAGCAGCAGAAAACCTTTCTCCCTCCTCTATGTGACATCCTTTTATATATTTGAACATGGCTATCATATCACCCCTTAACCTCCTCTTCTCCAGGCTAAACATGCCCAGCTCCCTTAGCCGTTCCTCATAAGGCATCGTTTCCAGGCCTTTGACCATTTTGGTTGCCCTCCCTGGACACGTTCCAGTTTGTCAGTGTCCTTCTTGAACTGTGGTGCCCAGAACTGGACACAGTACTCCAGGTGAGGTCTGACCAGAGCAGAATACAGTGGCACTATTACTTCCCTTGATCTAGATGCTATACTCCTATTGATGCAGCCCAGAATTGCATTGGCTTTTTTAGCTGCCGCGTCACACTGTTGGCTCATGTCAAGTTTGTGGTCAACCAAGACTCCTAGATCCTTTTCACATGTACTGCTCTCAAGCCAGGTGTCACCCATCTTGTATTTGTGCCTCTCATTTTTTTTGCCCAAGTGCAATACTTTACATTTCTCCCTGTTAAAATTCATCTTGTTTGTTTTGGCCCAGTTCTCTAATCTGTCAAGGTCGTTTTGAAGTGTGATCCTGTCCTCTGGGGTGTTAGCCACCCCTCCCAGTTTGGTGTAATCTGCAAATTTGATCAGGATGCCCTTGAGTCCATCATCCAAGTCGTTGATAAAGATGTTGAATAAGACCGGGCCCAAGACAGAACCCTGTGGCACCCCACTAGTCACTCTTCTCCAGGATGAAGAGGAACCATTGATGAGCACCCTTTGGGTTCGGTCAGTCAGCCAGTTGCAAATCCACTGAGTGGTAGCATAGTCAAGACCGCATTTTACCAGCTTCTTTACAAGAATATCATGGGGCACCTTGTCAAATGCCTTGCTGAAATCAAGGTAGGCTACATCCACTGCGTTCCCTTCATCTACCAGGCTTGTAATTCTGTCAAAAAACGAGATCAGGTTAGTCTGACATGACTTATTTTTCAGAAATCCATGCTGACTATTGGTGATCACAGCATTCCTTTCTAGGTGCTCACAGACTGTTTGCTTAATGATCTGCTCCAGAATCTTCCCTGGTATTGATGTCAGACTGACTGGGCGGTAATTATTTGGGTCCTCTCTTTTCCCCTTTTCGAAAATAGGGACAACGTTTGCCCTCCTCCAGTCTGCCGGGACTTCACCTGTTCTCCAGGAATTCTCAAAGATGACTGCCAGTGGTTCTGAGATCACATCTGCCAGTTCTTTTAATACTCTTGGATGCAGTTCATCTGGCCCTGGAGACTTGAATACATCTAAACTAGCCAAGTATTCTTGTACTATCTCCTTAGTTATTCTGGGCTGTGTTTCCTCTGCTGAATCATTTGCTCCAAATTCTTCAGGTCGGGCATTGTTTTCTTTATCGGAGAAGACTGAGGCAAAGAAGGCATTGAGGAGTTCAGCCCTTTCTGTGTCCCCTGTTTGCATTTCACCATCTTCTCCTCTGAGTGACCCCACTGTTTCTTTGTTCTTCCTTTTGCTATGAACATACCCATAAAAGCCTTTTTTGTTGCTTTTAACCTCTCTAGCAAGCCTGAGTTCATTCTGTGCTTTAGCTTTTCTGACTTTGTGTCTACACGTGCTGGCTATTTGTTTGAATTCCTCTTTGGTTGTTCCCCCCTTTTCCATTTTTTGTACACATCCTTTTTAAATCCTAACTCAGTTAAAAGTTCTTTAGATAGCCACCCTGGCTTCTTTAGGCACCTTCCATGTTTCCGTCTCATTGGTATTGCCTGAAGTTGTGCTTTTACTATCTCCCTCTTAACAAACTCCCAGCCATCATGAACTCCCTTTCCTTTTAGTATTACTGTCCATGGGATCTCACCCAGCACTTCCCTAAGTTTTATGAAGTCGGCTTTCTTAAAGTCAAGAAATTGAGTCCTAGTATGCTTGGCTGCTCCTTTCCGCTGTATAGTAAACTTCAGAAGAGCATGATCACTCGCGCCTAATGATCCTTCCACTTCTACCCCACTAACCAGGTCATCAACATTGGTTAGGACCAGATCTAAAATGGCTGTTCCCCTTGTTGCTTCTCCCACTTTCTGGACAACGAAGTTGTCTGCAAGGCCAGTGAGGAATCTGTTTGACCTTATGTTCTTGGCTGAGTTTGACATCCAACAAATATCCGGGTAATTGAAGTCTCCCATTACTACTATCTCCCTTCCTTTTGCATGCTTGGCCATCTGTTCCAGGAAGGCATCATCTATGTCCTCCGTTTGGCTTGGGGATCTATAGTAAACTCCCACAATGAGGTCACTGTTATTCTTCTCTGCCTTAATTTTGACCCAAATGCTCTCACTTTGGCTTTGAGGTTCTAAATCTTGGATCTATTCACAGGTATACACATCCCTGACATATAACGCCACTCCTCCTCCTTTCTTGTCTGGTCTGTTTCTCTGAAATAGATTGTATCCCTCCATTATTACATTCCAATCGTGGGACTTATCCCACCAGGTTTCAGTGATGCCTATTATGTCATATTTAGTTTGCTGTACCAAGAGCTCAAGCTCATCTTGTTTATTTCCCATGCTTTGCGCATTAGTGTACAGACATTGAAGTCCATTAATCATTCCCCCGTGTCTCATATTTAAGGATTTTTTCCTCCCACCACTAGGTCTGCGTGCTGTTTGCTCCATTCGGTCTATGACATTTGGATGATCATCTTCATCAATTGATAGACTCCTACCTTCAGGAGCACTGTCTCCCTCCCCCACATTAGTCAGTTTAAAGCCCTCCTGATGAGGTTTCTGAAATTTTTTGCAAAAACATTCCTCCCAACCGTTGTGAGGTGCAGTCGTTCAGTTACATCTTGGATCTTAGCCCCGGGGAGACAGCACACTTCCCGAGACATCTTGTCAGGCCCACAGATCACTGCTTCTGTTCCCCTCAGTAGGGAATCCCCTATCACCACTACACGCCTCCTCTTAGGTCTGGTCGGGGTTCTTCCATGAGCTGTCCGTTCCAAGGTCGCCTGCACATTCCCTGAGGACTGACTTTGCTGCTCGTCTTCATATACCTGATCGACTGTAATGAGGGAGAGATCCTCAAATGGAGTCTGCTCTTCGTCTTCCATGCTAGGGGAGAGGACCTCAAAGCGATTGTGTATTTCTAAACAATCAGAGCGAACCCTGGGCCTCCTACTTCTTTGAGTCACGTTTCTCCATATATCTGGCTCCTGTATTGGTGAACTAGCCTCCTTCTCAGGGGAGTCCCCTGTCTCCTCCTTGGTGGAGACGGCGTGCTCTGTTGCTTCCAAGAAGAGCTCCAGCTCTCTAATTCTTTGGAGCGTAGCTACACGTTCCTCCAGTTGTAGGACTTTGTCTTTTAAGAGGGCAATCAACATGCAATTGCTGCAGGTAAAGCTGCCTGCAACCTCTGGCAAGATGGCAAACATTGCGCAGGAACCGCAGGCGACTGCAGCTGTTCCCTCACCCTCCATCTTGAGAACGTGTCGTTGAGGGTGACTACAGCGGTCCTCCATCATAAAAAGCGTGAAGACAGGACAAATAAATCCCCCACACAAAAAACCTAGGTCTCCCCCAACAAACGTTTGAGACTAGTTCTCCTAAATCTAAAAGATGTATCAAACCCTGCAAGCTCTGATAAGCTCCTCCCACAGCTAATCACCTGCCTCAACAGAAACCCTGCCCCCTCTGACCTTTCCACAGGGAGACCAGCTAATCAGCCACAAGAAACACACACAAGAAAACCCTTTTTCTTCAGCTGCTGCCCTGCAAGCTCTGATAAGCTCCTCCCACAGCTAATCACCTGATTAGTTCCGGCACCTCTCAAGTGGATGCCATTGCCTTTACAGTGGTGCCTCGGGTTAAGAACTTAATTCGTTCTGGAGGTCCGTACTTACCTGAAACTGTGCTTAACCTGAAGCACCATTTTAGCTAATGGGTCCTCCTGCTGCTGTTGTGCCGCCGCCATGCAATTTCTGTTCTCATCCTGAAGCAAAGTTCTTCACCCGAAGTAATATTTCTGGGTTAGTGGAGTCTGTAACCTGAATCGTGTGTAACCTGAAGCGTATGTAACCCGAGGTACCACTGTATAAGAAAAGGCATTCATGGTGAGTTCTGGCACCTCTCCTTCTTAAAAAATAGCACTGGGGATAACCTAACCCCTTTTACGTTTTGACTTTTATAACTGTTTTTTAAAAAAATTCATTATCTCCCCTCACCCATTGCTGAAATATTTAACCTTCAATTATTTTTAGGCAATAGTGTAATGCTCTATTGGAAATAAAAAATGGAAATCTCTGGAAAAGATATAGCCTTCTTGATAAATAATGCATTTTAATTATTGCTGTTTCCCCCTTAAATTGATCGTTTTTGCCAACTTTTTATTGTTTTTAAGTTTGCTTTATAAGGGATATAAAATTAGCTTGCTAAGGTATATTTAACTGTTTGGGTATAATGACATTTAAATACCAAAATTGTTTTGAACCAATTGGTAATTGCAGCATACCAGGAAGGGTAGGGGGCAAGGCATTTTAAGTACTGAACTACGAAGTAGTCAACTAACAGAAGATTCTAAATGTCTTATGAAACTAGCCCACACATCCCATTATGTCCTTAGGCCCTATGTTTGGAAAAATACAGACCCACTTTCCTCTTGGCCCCTCACTATCCAGTTCCATGTCTTCATCACCATTTCCACAGGTCCTGGCTTTCCAGGTCACTGCCTTTTCTTTGAGCCAATCTAACAGTCTGCTACTTGACTTCTTGTAACTCTTGGGTGGGTGTCAACTGGACCCATCAAATTGTAAGTTTTTATTTTCTCTAATAAGCATAGAACTTCATCTATTGTCACCACTATCTGCCTCAGTTCCTAAGACTTCCCTTCTACAAAGGTTAGTTCAGGCACTGGGATCTGCCCTAAATCTTTCAAGGGTCCCAACCACCTCCCTAGATGGCTTCCTGCTATTGATAAATTTAAATAACTTCTTGTTGTTCATCTTAATGTTTTTAGCAATGTGTCCATCAAATTCTTTTTCAGCATCCCTTACTGTCTCTTTCCACATTTTTCTTGCCAACGTTTGTGGGTTTTATGGTTCTCTTCATTTGGACAAGTCTTATTGCCTCTATAAGCTACTCTGACTCTACCAGTGGTTTAGAGCAGGGGTAGCCTTCCAGATCTGCACCAGGCAGCATAATCAATGGTGAGGGAAGATGGGAATTACATGTAGTCCAATAAGTTCTGGAGAGCCACAGGTTTCCCATCCCTGGTTTAGAACCTTGAACTCATCCAGGATATGACAGACAAAATCTGGCAGCTACTTTGTGTTAGAACTGTTATTTTTTCCTGAAGTGAAAGCTTCATTAAATATTGTACTGTGTAAGTACAGATAACCTCTTAAAACCAACAGTTTCAGAAGCACCCTGCCCAAAATTCGTATTATATTCAATTGTCTGTAATACTAGTCCAACAACTTGTTTAAAACAGAAGGTTGCTGATTTCCAGGAGCCTCACATGGCACAGTAAGCTGATCCAGCAAGACATCAAGGGTGTAGCATTTGGGTGTAGTCAGGGCTGCATAAGGAATATGAATGAAGGGAATTGCTAAGTAGTTTATCTTGGCCTAGGGAATTCAAAGTCTTGCCACTGGGCTTAAGACTCCTGTTGAGTTAGGATGATGATACCAGGGTTGTAACTGACTTCCTACTCTGATACTCTTCACTACATAGTTGTCTGGGATGGAGGAAAGGCATGGTGCTTCACATTTATTTACACCAAAATGCAACAAAGAGGTTGACTAAAACAGACTTAGTTTGCATTATTATCACAGGAAAATCCTCAAATATGTGCAAAAGGTAAATGCAAGGGTAACAAAGAAGGCAAACGGTTAACAAATGTTACAGAAAGGTAGCCGTGTTGGTCTGCCATAGTCAAAACAAAACAAAAAAATTTCCTTCCAGTAGCACCTTAAAGACCAACTAAGTTAGTTCTTGGTATGAGCTTTCGTGTGCATGCACACTTCTTCAGATACACTGAAACAGAAGTTAACAAATGTGTTAACAAATGTGTGTGTCAAACTCTAGCAAATCTTATCATCAGGTCCAACAACCAACAAGCCTCTGTAGGCAAAAAACAAAAACCCATCACAAAGCCCACAAGAGAACACCTAGATAAAAATCAAACTCCACAGAATGGACTAGCTTGCCACACACACAAAACTGTGAGTCGACAAGGAAAAAAAGTCTGAGCAGGCAATTAAAAAGAGGGGAAGCACAAGGCCCAGATGGGTTTTCAATGGAGTACATTTTCAATGGGTATCTATAAGAGCTTCCTAGACAGCATTATAGAACCATTCAGACAAAGGTTCCTGGACGCCATTCAAAACAAAGGCAGCATTATAGTAATTAGCAGAAAATGGAATGCTTAATTAACTGGGAAAGAGTCTACACTTTGCTCATCATACATCCCCATCAACTGAACTATTTGGATGCCAAGAAAATAGGTAAGGCTTGCCGCTAAGACTGGAAAGATTTTCTCTTTTTTCCCAAATTAATAAACCAAAGCCAAACTGATTTGACCCAAGAGGCTGCTGCTTCTCAGTCACCCTTAAGAAGCACTGGGGTTTCTCAATCTATTTAAAAAACAGCTTGTTCAATAATGTATCAGGATTGAAAGCAGGAACTTAATTTACTGAAGAGAAGATACAACATACACTGATGAACAGCAGGGTTTTGTGTAAATAAAGGCTTTCTTGATTATTAAAATGGCTTTAGGCTGCTCCCATCTGGGTTCTAACAACAGAGTGGTGACATCCACATATGAAAACCCACACTGGGACAAATGGGGACAGAACACATTCTTTTTTCTTTTTTAAATATTTTTTCTTAAAGATTTTCCTCGCTTACTGAAGCACATGCATTGTCTCTTTCTTCAGGTTGCGTTTTCTACAGATCACTTGGATTTGTTGTGAGACACTGGTGTTATATACAATATACGGTTGGGAAGAAAAGAGTGGGGACGGGAGAGAGGAGTGGGGTGGTAAAGCTTATGTGCTTTTACTTAGTGTTTGCGTGGGGTTTTTGTGTAAGTGTCACTTGGGTAGGTTCTCTTTCTATTTACTTCTTATGTTTCTTTCTTGGCGAGAGAGGTTGGGGTGGCCTAGGGCGTGGTTGATTATCTTTGGTTGGCTGCAGTGGGATTTGTTTGTGTGGGGGGGGGCGCAGATTGTTGGGTCAAGTTAGCCATATTGAATCATATGCTGTTGGTGGGTTCGTGTGGTTGTCTTGTTGTCTTGTGTATGTGATAAAGAGGAGCCATACTGGAGTGAAGGCGTCCTCTTCTCTTTCTCCCCATGTCAGTTTCAGTCTATTGGTTAGCTTTTCTAGTAAGGCTGTTTCCCATACTACTTGATACCAGTGTTCCATGTTTATTCCTGACAGATCCCTCCAGTGTCCGGCTATGATGTTTCTGGCTGCTGAGAGTAGGTAGGTTATGATATCTTTATAGTGTGAGTGGGCATTGTTATCTTGGAAGATGTTCAATAGGGCCAGTTCTGGATGTTTTAGAGGAAAGAGTATGCTGTTGTGGGAGTATTTTTGATTATGTCTCTCTCCAACGTATCTATTGTTTTGTCTCATCTTCTAGAATGTATGGGATTATGTGGTACACTTGGTTGGCGATGTAGTATAGTTCGGTGTTGGGGATTCCCCATCCTCCTTCTGAGGTGAGGAGGTGCAGGTGCTTGGGGCTTATTCTTGGCTTTTTGTGTGAGAAGATAAACAAGTGTAGTTTTTTCTGCCACTTGCAGCATTGGGTTGGTAGAATCCAGATTGGAAGGGTTTGAAATAAGTAGGTTAATTTTGGAAGGTTGATCATTTTGATCATGGCTATTTTAGCTGAGACAGTGAAGTTAGGATTACTCCATTTCTTCAGGTCTTTGTGAATTTGTCACCATAGGGTTTATAATTGTGGTGGTATAGTTTGTTGCCTTTGTCCATGGAGTTTTCTTGGCAGGGATACTGGAGTGGCTTGCCAGTTGCTGCTCCAGGTGGATCACGTTTGGTCAAAACTCTCCACTATGACCTGTCCATCTTGGGTGGCCCTGCACAGCATAGCTCATAGCTTCTCTGAGTTATTCAAGCCCCTTCGCCACGGCAAGGCAGTGTCCCATGGACTGCAAGAAGATAAAATGCATCCATTCTTAAGGAAATTAGCCCTGAGTGCTCACTGGAAGGACAGATCGTGAAGCTGAGGCTCCAATACTTTGGCCACCTCATGAGAAGAGAAGACTCCCTGGAAAAGACCCTGATGTTGGGAAAGATGGAGGGCACAAGAAGAAGGGGACGACAGAGGACGATATGGTTGGACAGTGTTCTCGAAGCTACAAACATGAGTCTGACCAAGCTGCGGGAGGCAGTGGAAGACAGGAGTGCCTGGCGTGCTCTGCTCCATGGGGTCACGAAAAGTCAGACATGACTAAACAACAACAACAAGTTTGCTGAGGTTTCTGGTTATTTGTACCCTAGGTATCTACTGGATACGGCAGAGTTTTATCTTTGAGATGTTGGTGAATTCTTTTTGGAAGGGGAGTGTTGAAGCACATAGCCTCAAATTTGGCAAAGTTTACTCGTAGGCCCAAGGGACAGAGCATATTTGGAAGCATATCTCTGAAGTCCTGTTTCTAATATTAACCTCTGAAGGAGGGACTTCTCAATGCAGGAAGTTCATCATGTTCCAGAGATTTTGAACATGCAGATCATTCTGGATAAGCAAGGAAATTCCAACTTAGGATATTACATTACAACTACAGGTAACAAACAGTGAGCAAGTCATGCTTCTTTAAATCCCCGCTTCCTCAGTGTCTAAATTGGCTTACTGGATATTAAATATGATCCCTAAAGGAGTTTTTCTCTGTGATTTGCCTACTGTATAAATCATATGTTTAGAAGAAGCAGCACATTTCTAAACATTAACTTAATTTCTTAAGATGATCAAATAAGAAAGCATAATGTTCAATGCTAAAACAGGAAGACATCAATGTAAATATACTGTCAAAAGAATTGGAATTCTATATCATCTTGGCAGCATGCAAACCAATGGAATAAAGCCACAATCTTACACTGGGCATTTGGTACCACCCACTCTGGAATATACCTATAATTTAAAAAATCACACCTAATTTGAAATTTTGACAGGGACTAGAACCTCCAGAGACTTTTTAAATGTTTTTGCATTTCTTTATGACATAAGTAGCTGACCATCATTTTCAAGACAACTTTCTTCACAAGCCTGGCAAAATTGGAACTATACTTGATGATTCGATAAAGTTGACAGTCTTTACATAGACCTTGTTATTCTAACTCATATGAAACCACTTGTTCTACATGCCTATTTTATAGCTTTGTTTTTCATCTTTTAATTTATTTCTGTAGTCATAATTGTTATATATGTTTTATATATATTATAAAATGAAATAATAATAATAAACTTTACCAAAAAAAGAAGGGAAGCCATAGAATAGAGAAGCTATAAAAATTCTCAAGTTTTTAACATACTTTAAGGGTATGGATACATGTACATTGCTTTTCACATAAGCAAGTAACATTACCAAAAATTATGGATCTGATTCCTTGGTTTGCAAATTAAGTTACATGTGTTTTTCTTCTTAATGGGTTGGATAAATAATCTGTACAATGCTATTTTAAAAAATGCCATATATAAAGAAAAATATTTGCTTAAAAAGCTTCATATTTGGAAAACGTACAGTATACCTCCCACAAGTCAATATCACTAACAGCTGTTGCAGAATCTTCTTGGCTCTTGCATAGTTTTAGGCAAAAGGGTTTTGGAACTACTAATCAGCATTCATACAACATTTCAGATTGAAAAATGCTCTGTGGTCTTCAAGATTGCCCTTCAAGGTACCACTGTCACTATTATCACTATATTAAAGATAGATAACCATATCTGAGAAATAGGCCACCCAATGCATATATAGTAAAGAGAGGATATAATGTTGACCTTTAAATTCCTAAACAGCCTAGGACCTGGATACTTTAAGAACTGCTTCATCAATAGGAATCTACCTAAATAATGAAATCAGCATTGCATGCCAAAGGATCCCATTCAGGTGCATGCAAAGGTATGGGCTTCTGAATTCACATATCCCCATCAACTGTTGCACTCTCCTAGCTTCAACACCACCACCACCACCACCACCACCACCACACCAGAAATGTCAAAAAGAAAGACCACGTATTTTGACAAGACAGCACTAAATCCCTCTTTCAATAAATGCATAATTTAGTGAGCGCCATTTTGCATTAAGCACAGAAAATTGATTTTCCTACTGCTAGAAACTAATGAACACCTAGGCTTCATTTGTCTCCTTAACTAGAAGTGTAACTCTTATTTGATTAGCTTTTTGTCTTTCTTCTTCTGTGAAAGGATTAAGTCTACAATGAGTCAACTCTTTTAAAAAGCTAATCTGAGATCTAAGAAGATGCCTTACATTGAGTTAGACCATTAGTCCATCGAACTGGCAGTATCTCTCCAGGGATTCAGACAAGTGTCTTTTCCAGCCCTACATGGAGATGTAAGAGAATTAACTCCGGGCTTTCTGCATGCAAAGCGTATGTTCTTCCACTGAGCTATGACACTGACACATGTACTTACTTTTGTGAACTTTTCATATTAGTGAAGGATACCCCCACCCCAAAAAAAAGAAGAAAGAAAGAAATGGGGAAGTACAAACACTAACAGGTTTATTGTTGCAGATTAACTTCTCATGGACTACAGTACCACTTCATCAGTTGCATGAAGCTACACAAATGTAGAGCAGGTTTAATCTGTGATAGTTTGTTCTGGTTTTGGAAATTTCAATTGGCCCAGAATTTGACAGCTAGGTTAATGTTTGGTGTTAGCTGCAGGAAGTGCATAAAACAAGTATTATGTGAGCCTTGCTGCTTGCTCATTTGTTTCCAGGCTAAATTCAAGGTCCTAGAGCTCACCTTTAACAGGTCTAACTCTAGGGTACTTGAGAGAGCTGGTTCACTTATGTTCCTTCCACTGCAATTTGGGAATGAACACCTGTTGAAAATCCTACCATTTATCAGGCTGATGGCCACGATCAAACATTCAGTGTAGACCCAAATTATGGAACCATAATTACAAATGCACAGTTTTGCCCATTCCTCACAGTAACCATATTATAAACAAGATTAACCCTCACCCTCCTGGAGTTGGAAATCTGTGCTAAATTTTTAAAATGTTAGGAGCAGGAACTGCAATTTAACCGCTAACCATTAGCATGAGAGTAAACATGAAAAGCTTTTATACAGAAGTGTGTATATTGCTGGGAGCTTCACGCATTGGAGGACAGAGAGTGCTAAGGCTGTTCAAAAAATGAAAACAAGATTAAACTAACAGCAAAAAAAAATCCCAGATTAAAAAACAAACAAATAAACAATGCAGGCAGGCAGGCACTTTCAATAGCTTTCGGTAAAGTCAGTTAAAAGCATCATTTTCCCCTTAAGCAAGATATGCGTTGAAAGAAGAATTCATCAAACCCTTACAGGTCCTGCACATCACACAAAAGGTCCATGTGCAGAGTGTGTGTCTGTGTGCACGCTCTCTCTCGCTCTCTCTCTCTCTCTCTCTCTCTCTCACACACACACACACACACACTCACTTCCCATCACAGCAAATGACTAGGAGCATATAAGACCTTGCTGTGTTAAACATACCTCTTGTACTGAACGAGCTGCTGGCTTGTCCTGATGATTGGCCAATATTAAAAATGGCAAAGTGCATAACTGTGGATGCTGAAGCGCAGAGTGCAGTTCATTTCTAGCAATTTCTAAATCATCTTCTGAAGAGGCACTGTCTAATACAAATATTACTCCTTGGGATCCTTGGTAGTAACGACTCCAGTACTTCCTAATATTGTCAGCTCCTTTAATGATAATTAAAAACAAAACAAAAACAGAAATGTTGTCAGACCAAAAAGAACAATAAGATTAAGTACTCATTAAAAAAATTAACTATTTTGTGCTGTGAACCGCCCTGAGATCTTCAGATAAAGGGCGGTATGCAAATTTAATAATTAATAACTAATTCCATAGCTTGTATATAAAAATAAGTAAAGTCAATCTCTGCTCCTACTCATGTTCATATTTTAACCTTTTACACTCTCAGTAAAGTGTTATCAACTTAATGGGACATATTTTGGTCTTTAAAACATGGCCAATCTTCTCTGTTCCTAATACCAAAATGGCTACTGCTTTCTGGCTTTACTTTTGCTATTTTAATTGTTACCTGTTTTGCAAATTTTTTAAAAGTTGGATAAAAATATGTAAGTAATAATAATTCTTTACTTTCACCACAATACCTTCATCTCTCTGTAGGACATTCATCCTAATACCTCTCTGCTCTATTTAATGGCTTCACTTCCCGATTTACAAATATTATTGGTTTTTTAACACTTTTAACTCTCTTTTGGACTGGTCCCTGCCTTCCTTACCAGACACTCCACTACTATTCTCATAATTCCTGCCAGAGGTCTTCACAGATTCAATGCCACCTACCACTTAAGAAATATTTTTTTTCTTCAAATGGCATTTAACCCTTCGTACAGCTCCTTTAAAGGCTACTTATTCTGCAGAGCCCCTTTTTATCCGGACTGCAAGAACTTCAGCTGGTCTAGAGAGAATAGAACTTGCAAATCATCATCCAATAGCACTTTATCAACCCTAGGACTAAAAAGGGTAAGTGAATTTGCCTTTTGTTTTTCCATTCATTTTTACTTTCCCCTGAAACATCTCCAGCTGTCTGTTACTCAGATAATGAACTGACAGGACAAGTTGTCTGTTCCAACTCAGAAATTTTGCCCTTATGCAACTGCTAAGCACCATATTGGGCACTAACCCAATGTCCTCATAGAAGGCTGTCAGCGTCCGGCAAAAATAAAAGCAGACTGCAAGCCTTACATAAATGAGAGTTCTGTTTAAATAAAACAGCAACTTTTTCTTCAAAGGAAAAAAGAGAAGAGTCATGTTTCTCAAGCAATCTTTTTCATCGGCAATTTATGTCAGCATTTAACAGATAGATTAGCAGCTGACCAATTTAATCCCATGCAGTGAGTCTCCTCAAAATGTAAAATTGAAAATAAAGTTTTTGATTTTTCTGGAGCCACACTCAATGCATAAAAGAGGTCATTAACATGATGATCAATAGGATGATCAGAAACCAACATGCTAGAATTTCGTATAGGTAAATATATCCTTATTAAATAAGTTTAAAATTTTAAAGATTTGCCTTTTGTAATAGCCACAGAAGTAAAGTTGCTTTGGAATTGAATACAGCAAACATATTTTGCCAGAGACGTAATATGTCCTGATTTCTATCAATATTCTACTCGCCTCTCCCTTCCTATTTAGAGTTTCATTTCAGATTTCCATTCATAAGCAACTCAGTCTTGGGAAAATTACTGGATTTCGAACCAGTATCACATCCAATACTTCAGACACAGTTCATAGAAGATTCTCAGTTCAGGAATAGGCAGATACTACTGGCAAACTAAACAGTTCGTTGTTTTTTCCCCTTTGGTTCCCAATAAGCTTTCTTGAGTTGTTCCATGAGTATATGGATGAAATAAATAAATAAATACTTAGACAGCAGCCTTGGACAGCTTCCTCCTTTATCTGAGGCCACTGGCGGCCATGATTATTATGTTCTACCACCACTGTCAGAGGAAGTATGCCTCTGTTCCTGGGAATCACGCGTGGCAGACTGCTGTTGCACTCATATCCTGCTTGCAGGGTTCTCACAAGCATCTGGTTGGCCGCTGTGAAAACAGAATGCTGGACTAGATGGGCCATTGGCCACTTCAGCAATATCGCCAAATGGGAAGAATTTCATCATTAGCTACTTTTAAGAGCAATACTTCCATTAAAGAGGCATCACCATACAGAATTGTTTTCTGTAAAAAAAAAAAAATGGATACAGTGGTACCTCAGTTTTCAAGTGTCTCGGAAGCCTAACATTTCGGAACCCGAACGCCGAAAACCCAGAAGTAATTGCTTCCATTTTTGAATGCGCCTTGGAAGTTGAACAGCTTCCGCTGTGGTTTTTTTCTTTTTTCTCCATTGACTTTGCCGACCTTCCTTTGCGCCTCAGTTGTCGAACATTTCGGAAGTCGAACTGTCTTCCGGAATGGATTACATTCAACAACTGAGGTACCAGGGTATGGAGATTTAATAATTGTGGATTAGTATCTTGGCTAGAGTCTGCTTAGTAGATGTAAGTAATTGCAGCTGTAATAAATTGCAGTTTTAGTGTGGTAGCACCTACACTTGGGAACTCCCTGTCTATTGGCATCAGGCAGGCATCTTCACTGCACCACTTTTGGGGTGCTTAAAACATTTTTGTTTAGGTAAGCCTATCCAGACTCATATGTGTTGACATGTTTTAATCTTTTTTTTACTGTTATTTTAAATTATGTTTAAGTGTTTTTTATTGTTTTTAACTGTTTTTAATTGATCATTAAATTGAACAGTGGTACCTCGGGTTACATACGCTTCAGGTTACAGACTCCACTAACCCAGAAATAGTGCTTCAGATTAAGAACTTTGCTTCAGGATAAGAATAGAAATCAGGCTCCGGCGGCGCGGCAGGCCCCATTAGCTAAAGTGGTGCTTCAGGTTAAGAACAGTTTCAGGTTAAGAACGGATCTCCGGAACGAATTAAGTACTTAACCCGAGGTACCACTGTACTTATAGGTTTTACTACACTCAAGCAGTATCTGCATTTTGTTAAATGAAGTAAAATAACTATGTCTTCAATGTGTACTTCAATACAGCAGCCTAAATTGATAATACCATTCATATGAATTAGGAGGTTCTCAGGTTTTTTGCTACTCAGAGATCTGTCTTGGCTAAAGTTTCAAAAATTATCATTCCTTACACTGCGTTCACACTCTTTCAAGATACCACATTCCCAGCATTTGTATGGATATTATTTTTAATGCTTTACTAGTCCTACTTCTGAACCAGTGTCAGTGGTGCAATAATCCATCTCTGCACAATACACGACATAAGACAGAAGTAAAAGCCAGATCACTATTGCAGGCCATGTTCAACTAATGAGTCCCACTAGCAGAAGCCAACAGAAAGTCTTCTGCTAGCACCACATGAATCCCCCCTCCTCCCCGCTTTGACTGGGAGAACCCTCAGAATAGCATGTTGGGGGCGGAGGGAGAGGGTCGTTCCATCTGGCAAGCTGAAATGCTTGCGCTGACAGAACTGCCATATTGCTATGTTGAATTCCTCCCTTTAAGTAGATACATAAATTATGGGAGTAGAAATGCAAGCTCTGCACCTCAGCTGCTATTCTGAATTTCCCTTGCTTTCATCCTGCATCATGTCCACTCTAGATTGTACTCCTTTAAGCTTATGCTTAGTATCTAGCGGTCACAGGTGCTTGTTAAGTATTAAATAAAGTATTATTTATTATCATTAAGAGAGAGAGACCAAGAAATGGAAAACTACCAGTCAGATATTCAGTTGATTAATAGTGTTATACCTCCAAGCTCTTTTACATTCAAGATGGCATTCTGGAATGGCACTGCTTTTATGCTAAAACCTGAAATCAGAACAAAAAAAGTTAGTAATTTTTGCAGTGCAGAGACTATCCAAAGCAGTATGCTTGTTAATAGTAGTAGTACTCCTCTCTGCTTTGGGCCTTCAACCTCTTGTGATCTTTAAGTGCCTGGGCAAGGTTTCAAAAGTTATCTTCTCCCTAATCCCTTCCCTAATCCCAGGCCCTTCCCTTTCCTCCATTCCTCCGAGAATCATTTTGCTGCCAAAAATATTTAGAATTACTTCAAAACATGAATCATAGAAGCAGGATAGTTATATAAAATAAAACAGTGTAACAGTATTTTGCATAATTTTGACAGAATTAGGGAAATTTTTTTATTTTTGGAAAGGAAGCAGAGGAGACACACGCTTCCAAATTCTGTTTTCCATATTCTATTTTAGCTGATTGTAAAGTTTATCCTTATTCCATCCAGATAATAGGTACAACAGCAGTGGATTCAAAAGGCTGATGGAAGATTATCAGTTGCTTTCCAATTCTGTTTATCTCTCCACATTCTTTCAATTCATACCACTCTGTGAAATCAAATTAATCTCTCTGTAATGAGAAATTGTACAAATGCAAAATTCAGAGCCTCCCAAACTCAAAAATAATTTATCATTACATATTTTCAGAGACACCTGGGGCACAACTTTTTTTTAGGATTAGAACTGGATATACATTTCAGTAAACCTGAAGCAGTGAGGGTGTGGCAGAAGACAAAGGATGGAAAGGTGCCAATCTAGAAACAGCTGCTCCAGGCGAGGTAGGAACAGTTCCTTAAACCGGAGCAGCTGGACTTCTCTAAAAAGGTATCTGCAGGAGGACAATCCTGTAAACACTGCTTCCTCACATTCCTTTAGTCCATTCACCTGCTACCCAGTACCTAGAATCAGGGCCAAATGACCCAGTCTACAGTGATGCTTTCCCAGTTTCCCTGGAACCCTTCAGCTGGAGTGCAGACTACATGTACAGGCCTCTGCAGTAGTCAAGTTTTTCTTTAGGACAAGTTTACTACCCATATGGGATGAGAGAGTAGTCAGTGATGTGTAGGGGACCTCACTGCTGGCTCTGAGTAACACTAGATGACTCTTGGGGTCCCTTCCAACTCTATGAGTCTATAGGATAGATTTGACCCACTCCTGGTGCTTCCATACCTAACCCTCCAGAAATCATTAAAATTAAGCAGCTTTGGTTACTTATTTCAATTGTTTTGAATGAATCCCTTTAGTTTGCAAATGCATCCAAAGTTGCATCTTCTCCTGGGTATGAGTATACAAGGCAACATAATCAATTACCTACCAATTTTATTTTTATTGCTCACTGCCACAGTGCACATTTCACACAGTAAACGGTAAGAATGCAGAAGTTACGACTCAAATCCTGCCTAGGCTATTTTCTTCTCCTCCAAAACATTTATATTGATTTTTCAACATTAATAAAGTAAATCAAAATAAACAAAGACAGAATTTATATGTCAGTACACATAAGCTGCAGCGTTCAAAACTCCCATTGTTTTAGGCGCATTTTGCAAAGGGGAATTTCATTAATGCAAGCAGTTTCTGAGCTCTGGGAGGAGTACTGTGCCTAAGATTTCAGATTAAAACTGCCACTGCTGGAACCTTTTTCTGCCTCCTCACTTCCAGCTCTGAGGACTGGAGAAGAGACCCTCTTAAGAATATTAGGGGGGCAGGCAGGGGAAGTATGGCTTTTTCTTTTGGAGTCTTCAGAGGCGGACTAGACCATGTGAAAAATTAATATAGGTTTTTAGCTGCAGTTTGTTCATTTTCAGCTTTGTATTCTTGTTATAAAAATGTGTGCCTAGACATTCCGTTTTGGCGGCCATAGCCCAGGTTTAAGGTGCCATTCAGCTCTTAGCTTTCATATCTCAGTTTCTAACATTAAGATGTTCTGATAAGCACAATACTTTTCTGTACTGTACATATGTAGGACACTGAACATATTACACATATTATGTATCCATTTTGCAGCCCCTCCATAGATGAGCATGCGTGTCCAGTGGTTTCATCTTATTTGTCCATCCCAGTCAATTTCTGCAAATGTGAATAAACAAACCCGACTGTGTGTAAAGTAAGCTCCCTATTTTAAAGGCTTGGTTAAAATATACAATACTCAGTCCGCACCCCCTGCATTTGTACTGGATCATATAGACAGAAGGGCGCCATCAACTTTCTTCAGTGATAAGCATTCTTAAAACACAATATGAAAATATACTAAAATTCCTACAGCAGCTACTAATTAACTGAAGGGCTTCTTTAGTATGAAATCTGTCTTGGGGTCAAACTACACATGATGTTGGAACTCCATGTCTGTCTGTCTTTCTTTCTTTCTTTCTTTCTTTCTTTCTTTCTTTCATTCTGAAAAACCAGCAGTGTCTTATACATGACTGGATCAGGACCACAGCAGAGCTAAGTCCAAGTAACCCCCCAAGAAACACTGCTATATACTCCAGAAGGGAAATTAAAAGGCTTAAAGGCTTAAAGTTCTCAGGTTTCCCCCTTCACAGCTTATCACAACCTGGAATGGAGAGGATTTAATTGGGACCAAAGAAGAGAGATAAAGGCTTTGAGCTTCTCCTCTTGTACTATTGCCCAAAAACAAACAGCTGTTTTCACATTAAAAACACCTAATGAACCCCATCAACAAAAGCCCTGCACAAAGATTTCTGCTTGTGCAATGGGGCTTTCCTCCCATCTCCACCTGTACACCTCCAGCAGACCTTGAAATCAGCTTTCAAGGAAGAATCCCCAGAACAGTGTGAGGGGGGAGGCGAACAGGGATCGATTCACTTGGCAAGCTGATATACTTGTGCAGATGAAACATTTGTAATAGCATGATGTTGAATTCCACATGATGTGTAGTTTGGCCATCCATATTTTAGGTTTAATGCAAAGAAATAGAGATGTTTCACCGAACAGCAAGTTCAAATATAATAGGTAGATAATATCCTTGAGTTGTTATTTAAGGGGCATGCTGAGAAATGCAAAATAAACAGCATAGGAAGCCAAATGCTGGACTCCCAGCACAGCCAATAATTTGGGATAATGGGAGTTGTAGTCTAACAAGATCTGGCCTCCTGGTATACAGTAAATATATCCTGCCTATATACTTGATCACTACAGCTTCACATCTGAATTATTAAAGGACACAACAAGCTGCAGCTAAATGGATAGACACTAAATACTCAAATGGGCAACTTTCATATTATTTGCACAGAATTACAATTCAGATATTTACCCCAATGGAAGATGTTAAACATTCTTTAAACACACACTTTACTTTGGTTTGAAATAAGCCAAATAGTTTTGCCACAATTTTGAAAGATATATCTAGTTTAAGAAGTTACATAAAGCATTAGCTTACCTGTTGTCGATACTATATTATCTCTATTTTCACTGCAGAGCTGAGACAGTAGACTAGTCTTGCCAGAGCCAGTGAGACCTATGCAAACCAAGTCATACTCTGGTCGTGGTGGTGGAGGCCCTTTGCAGCAAAGTGCTCGAAAACACTGTTGAGGAAAGCATAAAGAAGAAGATTTAATATTTAATATCACACAATTTTAATATTAATATTTTTTTTAAAAATTGTCCAAGAAAGAAGACAAACAGAACTTTGGTAAAAGTCAATGGGATTACTATGTTGAATCAAGATTACTACAGATGAATTGCTCCAGGTACATTTCAGTATGTTTCTCAAAAAGATTTTTAGCCACTACATTTCACTACACACATAAGACTGCATTCTTAAATATGTCACTCTCTTTAAAGAAGACTAGGATCATTGCTTGTTGCCCAGCCAACATATTTCTTATTAGACTAGGAAAACAAGTAATCCATTTACTTAACAATCAATATCACATGACCAGCTAATCATAAAATGCACTACTCCATTTGATAAATTATACTGTATGTCCTTTCATAGAGCCAACAACTTAATGAAGGAAGCCCTTCTTGCCTCTTTTGAATTCCTTCCTCAAGTACGCCAAATCACACAACAGGCTTGAATGACCTAGTTCCCTCCTATTTTAATCTTTTGTTATGGTTGTCTCAAGTGAGAATAACTATCAACCATCTTCATATTTCCTATTTATACAGAAACTAAAGGCAAGATGCTAAATTCAAGATACTAAACCTCAGATATACGTTACATCATACAAAGAAACAATGAAAGCATAAAAGTTGCTGTAAAGATACAATCTCCAGATGATATATTAAAAAGCAGAGACATCACCTTGCCGACAAAGGTCCGTGTAGTTAAAGCTATGGTTTCCCCAGTAGTGATGTATGGAAGTGAGAGCTGGACCATAAAGAAGGCTGATCGCCGAAGAATTGATGGTTTTGAATTATAGTGCTGGAGGAGACTCCTGAGAGTTGCATGGACTGCAAGAAGATCAAACCTATCCATTCTTAAGGAAATCAGCCCTGAGTGCTCACTGGAAGGACATATTCTGAAGCTGAGGCTCCAATACTTTGGCCATCTCATGAGAAGAGAAGACTCCCTGGAAAAGACCCTGATGTTGGGAAAGATTGAGGGCACAAGGACTGGCATTCTATTATTTCTGATAATCAGCAATTGGTTAAAAGTTTCCTGAGATGATAGATAGATAGATGTGGTCAGATATATTTATGGCATAGTTGTTGCTGTTTTGTATAATTCAGCACCATTCCAGTGATGTACTGATATGGTATTCTCCCTACCATGCTTTGGTGGCTTCAGTATATAGTTTTATTTCTTAAAAATATATATCATTTCCCACTTTTCAATAAAAACCTATTTTTTTCCAAAAAAAGATTACTATATTAATAGCAATGTACTTGTATGTATTATTCCTTTGCAATATCTTAAAAGCCATTGGTCATCTGAAAAACGAAACCTCATTTTTCCTATGGGACTTATTATTTTGCCTTCTAAGACTATGTCAAATTTTTTTTTTATAGATTTCAAAAGGCAAATAAATTCTTAACACATCAGGAGCCAAAGGTGGTAAGAATACCTCAAGAACCTGCTGCTGGAGTTTATAGTGCTTTAGAGAAAAGATTCTGAACATTAAACATGCAGTTATATAAAGGTTGTACCTTCATACTTAACAGATCTGCACCTGTGTTTATACAACACAGTGTTTCTTAGCTTAATCACTACAGCTGATTTGTTATTGTAGTTAGAACCAGACAGTAAATATAGCTACGGGACAATAAACTGCATTTTTTTAAACGCCTCAACTTGTTACCTAGATTCATTATATAGAGCAGGGCCTTGCCATTAGAACAGAGCTTCATATAACCTGTCAGCTGGTGAACAAAGCTGAAGATTACTTCCCACGTTACAGATCATGGGCTGTATCCAACTAAGTTCAGCTCAGAGTCAATCGACTGAAATTAACATAAGTAGAAGAGGGCTATTGCAGACCTCCCATAAGCATCTGGTTCGCTACTGACTAAACAGAATGCTAGATTAGATGGGTTCTTGGCCTGGTCCAGCAAGGCTCTTCCTATGGTTCTCATTTCTTTATATTGGTAATTAGTCTGTATAATGAAACATGTATTATTTATTTTTACATTTCATCCCCAAAACATTTATTAAAAGAGTGTGTGATAAGGTAGCATACAGTGGGCTCAAGCCCATGCTGCAAGGTATGTGGCAGGATTATACTTATCATCATTATATTAAATGGCATCTCACTAAAAATAAGGTAATTTACCGTACTTTTCAGTGTATAAGACCCCCCCCCCCTGCGTATAAGACACCCCCTATTTGGGGGGACTAAAATTAAAGGGAATGGGGAGAAATGGCCCAAAGTTGTTGAGCTTTTTTTGGGGGGGGATGCCCATGGCTGTTGAGCAATTATTGGTGGGGATGGGGAACGACGAAGATCACTCACCCAACTGGCAAACGCTAACAAGCCAAACTGCAGAAGCGGCAGTCAATCCAAAGCAGCCCCTTACGCATCCACAAATAACACACACAATTGACAAAGCAGCAGCCAATCTAAAGCAGCCCTTGCAGCAGACACCATTCACCCACCCAACTGCTAGATCCTACTCGTGGATGCAACTAATCGCCCATCCCCCCTTTGCACTACCCATGTATAAGATGACCCCCCATTTTTTTACTTTATTTTGGAGTAAAAAACCTTCGCCTAATACATGGGAAAGTACGGTATATGGCTTTGCAAAAGGTTTGGGTGATTAAGCCCCTATACTTCAGCACTTGCTTTAGCAAAGTACATGTTAACATGCAATATTCCCAAGTACCAAACAAAATCCGTACTGTTATATCATACACAAAATGTTACACATTTTAGCAAATTTTATCCCCATTCTTCCTATATGTAGCCAGAGGAAGCTTGCCATGGATGATTTATATTATTGTAAGGCAGAGGCTTTGATTTAGCTAAGGATCTGAGTCAGCTGGGTCACTTTGGGATTCAAACATCATTTCAGTACAACATGAAGTGAGCAAAAGAATGTGAAAGACAATGGGGAAGGGTGTAGGAAAAAACTGTCTAATATAGAACACAGACAAGACAGTTCCTACCTACAATTCTGCCTCCATCTATTATTATTTTGTTGCTCTATGTTTTCATATTTCTACAATCTAATAGGCTCTCTCTGAACCATCTTATTCCAAGTGTTTGCCTCCACACAAGCCAATCGTAGAGAAGGAAGGTTAGGATTTCAAATTAACAGCAGAAGAAGGGTCACTAGATTTGTGGATGATGTGCTTCATCCTTTGATAGCTCATTAAATCAGGAATGTCATCCCTAGAGCTGGATGTGGTCTGTTCCCACATTCCCTACCTGTTATAGAAAATGGTTTCAGTAAGTAGGGACATGGGCTGGGCTGGTTGATGCCTCTTTTTTCCTGAAGTATTAAGAAATTGGGCAATGAATCCTGGGAAAGTTGCACAAACCATTAAATGCTACCTCATCCCACACAAACTACCATACTCCCTAAATCCCAGATTACCAATTACAGATTCTCAAAAGCTCTTGTAATGAAAACTCAGGAGAAGATAGAAGCAAGCAAAACTAGCAACATTAGAGACAACTTAGACTGAAGAGAGAGAAAACAAACCACTGATGGAAAAACACAAGAAGCCAATGAGGAATATAAATATGGAGAAGCTAAGGAAACAGCTCCCCTTGTCATTTCCTGTTAAAATGAAAGATGGGCGCAGATTATTCAACAATAGCCTGGAGCACAAAGCTGTGCTAAAAGCCATCCTTTTACAGATCTTCAACTAAGCTAGAAAAGCTTCTTCAATATGATTCATGAATAAAGTATGCTACAAGCTTGGCTAACTGAGCCCTGTTTTGTGAGTACCATAGATGTATTGATAAATATTCTACAACTGCCAACTACAACCAACTAAACAAGCATTAATTTGAACACTCACTCTTCCATCGTCTCCCGAGACAGAAACATGCCAACCAACCATGGGACCATAGAAACCAAGCATTTGAATAACATTTAAAGGGCTACTAACTGTATTTTAAAACTAATTTAGATGCCTCTGCCATCCCAACTTGTTTGTAAAAGGATCAGTTATACACCAAGCCTGTGAATTTCCATTTCACTCAAACCCTTTCTTGTGAGCATAGCCAGCACAAGAGCCAAGCAGCAATTTCATACTCACACAAACATTTCATGTAGCCACTATCATCTGCGAATCAGCCTAAGAAATGGTGGCATTCTTTCAGTATGGATTAAGGAAGAGCCTGAGTGTCAATGCTATTTAACTCCTTAATCTACCCCAATAATGTTTGCCCTGTAATCACCAAACACCTGCCGGGGCACCTCAATTGCCAAGAACTGGTACAAGTTTAGAAAAAGGGGATATTTGCTACATTATTTAAGGTATAGTCCCCTGCAAGATTGTTATTAATCTAGAAGAAAAATATATTAATTTAGAAGGAGGAGGAGGAGGAGGAGTTTGGATTTGATATCCTGCTTTATCACTACCCTAAGGAGTCTCAAAGCGGCTAACAATCTCCTTTCCCTTCCTCCCCCATAACAAACACTCTGTGAGGTGAGTGGGGCTGAGAGACTTCAGAGAAGTATGACTAGCCCAAGGTCACCCAACAGCTGTATGTGGAGGAACGGGGAAGCGAACCTGGTTCACCAGATTACAAGTTTACCGCTCTTAACCACTACACCACACTACTGACTTATTAAATGTATTAATCTAGAATTAAATGTATCAATCTAGAAGACAAAGAGAGGATGTGAATGAGAGGCATCTCATTGAGACAGAAGAGGGCAAGAAGTGGGGTTCTGGCCTTTCACCCCCAGGTGCTTTGCCATAGTACTCCTCAAACATAACTGGTTGCCTATCAGGATACTGTTTTCTGGAATAATGATAATATTTCATCATTTGCAGGGCCAGCACAAGAGTCTGCACCACCTAAGGCAAGGGAAGACAGTGCCACATGCACTCCCTCCCTCTTTTTCCCTTTGCAGCTGCGAAGAGCTTGAGAAATGCAGATACCCCAGTACAATGCACATGTCTAAAACACATGTGAACAGACAATGATGAAGGATTAGGTCTCTGTTTGCATGTCTTGAAGGGGAAAGTAGCAATTATTATTACTATTATTATTAATATATGTGCCCTTCATAAATGATAGAGCACGTACATTTATGTTATTACTGACACCCATGTCAGGAACATCATTAAGACCCAGTCTCCAATGAAGATATGGCAAAGAAAAAAGCAAGTGTAAAAGAAGGCCATAGAGAAAAGATTTCTCAAAATGAATTAGAATAAGACCAGAACCTCTTATTAGTTCTGCCAACTGTCTGTAAATACAACTCTGAAATGATTGCAGAGATGACACTGCATTGACTAGTTGGCGAGATCTAGTTTCCATGTGTCAAAATTCTTCAGTTGTATTTGTCTCTAACACATGCAAAATGTCTATTGACTGTTACATGTTGACTGATCAATACATAAACTACACATCTTATCATTTGTGCCAGTTTTATGGGCACAACTTCCACAGATATGAGACATATTTTGGGGGGGGAAAGCCTAAAACAGGGATAAATTGACTTTTTCAAAGTAGGTAGAAAAACACACAAATCTTTCTGCAGGAACACAGAACCCTGCAAATACCATGCCAACTCTGAATGTGTGATGTGAACTCAGTTCTAATCCAATTCACCAATCTGTACAGCATAATGCTGTGTTTTCGTCCTGTAAATTTTGAGTCACAAGTGATATTCCTTAAACCAAACAAGAGAGAGATTCCACACAACATTAACAGTTTTTAAAGACTACAAATAAACTTTGTCCAGGTTGGCGATGAGTTATCTTTTGACTTTTCCATCATATATTATATGCTGCTATTCCAAAGTTTTTATTGCACAAGAAGTAGAAGGAAATGGCTTTTTTCTTAAATGTACGTGGCAAACTCTAGCAAATAATATATACAACCAGGTTTGATGTAAAGCTAGAAACGTCTGATGCATGAAGCTACCTGAATAATAGGTTGGTTTAAAGATATTTTTTTTAGGATATAAATTAAGGAGTTTCAACAGTAGCCCTAAACACAAGTCTAAACCTCTTTTTCAAACAGTGATGTAGTTACAGGATCCTGGGGCACAGGTCTAGGGCCCCAGTCTACAAAATGAGCAGGAGGACTCCCAAACACAGCAGTGAAGTGATACACATCCCCATTTAAAGGGTGGGCAGCATATCACCAGGAAGTGATATTACTTAACTGCACCAGTGTCTTCCAACAAGAATTTTGCAGGTAGAATAAAAGTTTCCTGTGCCTGTAATATCCCTCTCCTTAATTAGGAAAGAGCTGAAATTTCAGAAGACTGTTTCACAACTATTGTCCACAATAGGGCAGATTGTTAATAATAAAAAACCCTTATGAGAAACTGAGCCAGACAATGTTGTTACAAAGCATGTGTATCCTAGCACTTCCTTCTTTGAGGAGACCCCAGTTTTCCGCTCTATTACAGCCACTATCCACTTCAGTGACTAGCCCTTTCTGTTGTCTTGGTCTTTAGAAAAACACACAATATTTTTACAGTCTTGAGCCTGGGGTTTTTTATATTTGCTTATTCACACACAGTGCTGCGCATTAAGATTACTATTGTATGTTGACTGCAGAAAAACAACAATTTGCCAAAGGCATGGGCTTTAGAAAACAGATCACGGTGCCCTCTGCAATAGAGCAAGAGCTCCAATACGTCTAGGACAAGTAAATGAAAGGAACAGGACGTTGTCGTTTTCTAAAGGGCACTGTTCTTTCGTTTGTTATCTAAAAGCCAGACAAGTACCACATCATATGCGGCTACAGAAGACTAGACATCTTGTTCAATGCAGGACTATAAAAATACAAAGAAACAGATGCACAAAGTTTATTCTACCCTTTTTATTTTTATTTAGCTTTATATTATTGGTTTGGGGGTGCTAATGAGCAAAATAGATATTATGCCCTGCCAAATTAAATTATAGACAGTCATAAAACCACTGTTTTACTTAACCTGACGTGTCCAGATTAGGGTGAAGAGACATCCTGATGATAGTTTAAAACTATTAAAATGCAAGAATGAGGCTTCAGTGCTGCGAATTCTGTATGCAATGTACTATTATATTTGCAAGCAGAGTTTAGATAAGCCGTTGTTCAGTTCATTTTAAATAAACAGCCTCCCAAAAGCTTTCATTTGAAGTTGTACAACTTCCTTGTACAGACCAAGGCTATTTATTTACTCACTGCACTTAATATCCCATCCTTCAGTCTGAAGACTTCCAGGACAATTTGCAAATATTTAAGAACAAAACAATACAATCAGTTAAAAGCAGCAGCACAAAAATGGAATCTCACCAGACCAAAGGAGTAAAAAAGAAAAATTAAAAAGCAAAAATATTTAAAAGGTCTGAGAGAATTTTTTAAAAAGTATTCACCTGGTTTCAAAATGCCATTTCCTAGGGACAGCATTCCAAATTTGGAGTACCAAAACAAAGCCTCGTTTTCCCGTCTCTAATTGTGTACCCCTCCAAAAGCAGGGAGGTGCACCCAAAGCATGGCCTCTGAAGATCATGATATTCAGAAAATTTTATTTATTCATTCATTCAGGGTTGCTGCACACATTTTGCAACAACTCACTCTGGTTTGACACCAAGTGTACAATACCAGCTTTCTGATGAGGATATCTGTATATGTGTTTTTTCATGTCTAGATGCTACCTTTTTACCTACCTCTTGCTTATACTTGTGCCTCAGACCTATGAATAGTGCCAGAAGCAGGGTCCAAAATATTACAATAATCAGAAGCAGGTGAAAAACAAGGAAACTGTTTTTAGGAGATGATTGAAAGCAAGGCAATAAATTAAAGTCATTTTAAGAATGTTCTTCAAGTACCTTTTTCACTCCAGCCTTTTTGTGTTACCTGTTCTGTTTACAAGAACATGGTGGGTACCAGCAACGGAAAAGTCAGAGAAGCCTAAATTTCCCTGAAATCAATGGACCATAAGCACTCAACTTACAGATATAAACAGATGTAAAGGTAAAGAGACCCCTGACCATTAGGTCCAGTCGTGGCCGACTCTGGGGTTGCGGTGCTCATCTCACTTTATTGGCCAAGGGAGCCGGCGTACACTTTATGTGGCCAGCATGACTAAGCCGCTTCTGGTGAACCAGAGCAGCGCACAGAAACGCCGTTTACCTTCCCGCCGGAGCGGTACCTATTTATCTACTTGCACTTTAACGTGCTTTCGAACTGCTAGGTTGGCAGGAGCAGGGACCGAACAACGGGAGCTCACCCTGTCGCAGGGATTCGAACTGCCGACCTTCTGATCAGCAAGTCCTAGGCTCTGTGGTTTAACCCACAGCGCCACATCTTTAACTAGCTCTGGACTTCATGCAATCTCTTGTAAGGCTTAACACCATTATGTTTTCAATCTCCTAATTACTATAGTAATACTATTTTCAATTGTGTTGAAAGGGCAAGGCAACTGCCATTCTGCTAACTGTATTTTATTAGTAGTTCTTGTTTCTACTTCTGCAAGTCGTTTTTTTCCTACAAAGAACACAGCACATTATCAACCCGTTTCTTGGTTCAAACCCGTTTCCTTAACTTTATCTATTCTTCAACATGGAACCATAACTGAAGTTGTCAATTATGGTTTCTCAGTTTTGAAATCTTAAAAGTTCAGTTCTCCCCATTTTCTCATCAGCTTTCTTTTTTTAAAAAAGCCATTTGTGCACATTTTTGAAAGCAAGCAGGCCTCCAAATTTGTTCTCCTTTCTCCTCCTTACCGTAAAGTCAAATTGCACCAATCTCATGCTCAGTAACCGCATAGTTGTTTATTATTGTAACAAACAGAAAATAAGTTATGGAAGTAGTGTAACATTCCAGGTGTACTACCTGAATCCTTTTACACAATTTGTATTACTGCTTCTAAAATACTAGGCCTTCCGAAGGCCAACACCCAGCCTTCCTTTTTCCACCGACTCTTTGTAGCTCCTGGTGGTCTCCAGCACTCCTTATCCTGACTGTTATGTTCTATATGGTACTGCAACTGAACAGTGCAAAAAACATAACCACCACATGGAAACACAGTGGGGTCCATATCTGCTTGCAGGTTCTGGAGAACTATTTATTTAGCTTGTTTTGGCAATGGCTGCACAAGAAACATGAGAGAGCTCATTGACCAGGTTTGGTGTACTAGAAACCACTGTAAGAAGCAGGTGCATAAGGCAAGTGAAACCTTGTTGCCAGTGACAAAATCTGAGTTTCCACACTTTTTTTCTCCCTCCACAAGGTATAGATTGGGAGTATGTTTCATCAGCATCTGAATACTGTGTCCTGGGATCAGAAGTCACCTTTAAAATGTATCCACTACATGGGAGAATAGGGGGAAACGCCTTTGTTACCTTTCACATAATTTCATAAACACTGAACACCATGTATAAACCAATACTTTTCTGTATAAACTATACTTTTCTGTTTCATATTGCTACGTGGGAGAAAAATACAAAAAATAATCCCACTGTTTTACACTGCAGTGACTGGAGAAACTAGGAAAAGATACCTCCAAAATTGTAGTCTCCATAAATAAAAAAGCTAAATGTGCTTTAAAAAGTGAGAAGAGTGATACATCCACCATCTACTATTACATATTTGGATTAAAACAACAACCTGTCCCTTTCTTTGTCACCTGGAAAAATAAAAGTAGCCTGCAGTGTTGGTGTGAACAGAATTCTCAAACAGTCATACAAGCCATTAAAAAAAAAACACCACACTTATCTACTCCTGATTTTCTAGTAGGAAGGAATGATAGTCCCAGAGAGTTTTGTTTCCATTTAAATCTCTCTCCCCACATACATCAACCTCTTCCCCCCCCCCCGGCCCAAAGGCTCCCTACTCTCCAATTTATCTTTTGCTCTGGTCAACAGCTAATGGTTCTTGCCTTGCATAGTAGCTATGACCCCTACATTTGAGGTGGTATGATCAAAGGCACTCTGGCCAGACTTGGAAAAACATTTCCACTGAGAATGGACATAGTGCCTGTCAAAAGGTTATTCCCACTGTGTACAGGGAGCAGCTCATGTTACTTCAGTGTAACATGAAAGTTCAAATTCTAGCCGCAGTAATCCACATACATGTTTTTCTTTCTAAAAGCAGCATATGGGACACACTGACTAAAA
Organism: Podarcis raffonei; assembly: GCF_027172205.1. Classification (NCBI taxonomy): domain Eukaryota; kingdom Metazoa; phylum Chordata; class Lepidosauria; order Squamata; family Lacertidae; genus Podarcis; species Podarcis raffonei. The sequence continues at coordinate 22,401,637 of NC_070612.1, forward strand.
GAACACACATCCGTCTTATCTGAAAGGGGAAATAAAAGGTTTCCTCAGTCCATCCAGCTGCAAGTCACTGATTTTTAATAATTTCTAAAACACGAACCATCCATCTGAAAGTGGTTCCTATTGAATCTGAGTTTGGGAAGGGGTGGGGGCTCTGTAAATAAATTAGGCTCCCTATATCTTGTAGAAAACAAAATAACTTGGCGGCGTAAATCTTAATGTCAGTGACAGGAAGGCTTTGGTGAACCATTACCATAAATCTGACAAACGCTAATTTGATGGGTGGCTGTATCTGTCTGCTACAAAGCCAGTCTAGACAGTCTATTGAGAAATCCTAAAACACAACTGTTTGTTCCCCGTAACACCATCTGGATATGGCAATAAGAGCCGACCCAGTGCCATTCACACATGGATCAAAGCGCATGCTAATGCCATCATGAAGTCATACACATAAAAAATTCAATCTGAGAACTCTAAGCAATTTTGCTAAGTCCTCAGCAGAGAAACCTCAGACTTCGCTCAGACTCAAGCTAAGTGCATGAAGAGGGAAAGGCGGGGGTGGAAAAGAGAGAGAGAGAGAGAGAACAGAATATTTAATGAGCTTGGCCTTCTAAAGGAATGTTAGGCCACCCATTGTATTGGAAAAGGCTCATGTCACACTTCAGTCATGGCACCCATCAGGGAGCCGCCTTTACAAAACTGATCCGAGGCCTTTCGTAATTACCTGTTTCAGACCAAGCACACAGAAAGAGAAGAAGGGTCTCCTAGGTGTAACTCTTCTGTTTATTACAATAAGCTGTTAGATTGCTCTGTATTACAACAATATTCCAAACTTCACTCATTAAAAAGTGTACTGTGGCATTAGATCAAAGCATCAAGGGCCCCCTATTGAACTTGTTTAAGTATTACAAATGTAAAGAGCAAGTCTGGTTGCAGAGGCAATTTCTTTCCCACCCCCACCCCCAAATAAAATAAAATCTTCCCTCCAACTTGAATGGTGTGTCTGTATTACTGCAAGACATATTCGGACCATACTTTCCGGAAGACCCTTGCCCTGACTATTTCAGTTCATCAACAAGATTCTGACAGGTAATTTCTAGGATGAGATGGTCCTTTCCTCCAGACAGTTGTTCCCCACTATGCTGATTTTGCATATTTAATCTCAGAGAAGAGTTTCAAGAGAAACAGACAAATTATGCTTGTTCACTGAAGACACACATAGTTCAAGGATGTGAGATAAAATGCTTCTTTAGGAGCCAGCAAATGATGGGCACGTGTGGCAGTAATACTGTTCAAATGCTGTGGGGAGGGATTTAATGAAAAATGTAGAATTTTCTCTCTTTTTTTTTTAAAAAAAAGCATATTGTGGTAGGCTAGAGGAATTTGGCATTGTTTTCTGCGCATTTCTGAATCTCTTACATATCACATACAGCTTTTGAATTTTCTCCTGTATTGCCATGTGGCAAAGGCCTCAAGATCCACTGGATTCAACAAACAAATTCTAAATTCTTTGGATTCTGGCCTGAGCCCAGTATTGTCAATACCAATTTCAACTTCAAACATAAAGCAAAGTATATTGCAATTTAATACAGCAAAGAAAGCATGTGGCCAGAATTATCATCATTTGTCACTACAGGAGTGTAGTTCAGTTTGCAGTAGAACTTAGTCCCAAAACTCATGAGTACCATTTAACATGTACAGTGCATCACACAAGGGTAGTTACACTGGTTATTTATTAAAGTAAAGGGATGAATATGGTGTTTTGTGCCAGAAATGTCTCAATTGAATTGTTTCATTCTATATGTTGTATCAAACTTGTGTTAAGGTTAATATTTAGCTATTGCTTTCATGATACTATGCAGAAGTAAGATTTCATTACTGTAATATTCCACACAGTGAATCAGTCCAAGAAGCTTTTAAAAATGTCTTGACTATTCTAAATCAACAGTAAAATATCCTCACCTATATACAGTTATTTCTAAACCTGGGGTTTCCAAACTGTGATCCATGAACCACCAGTGAGATATAAGCTTAATTTAGGTGGTCCACTGTGTGTTTATAAAAAATACAATTAAAAACTATGCAGCATTAGCACAGTACATTACAATTGCAACAACAGGCAGAATAATCATTAACTGGTCCACAAAGACCCTTGGCAATTTTAAAAAGGTCTGCTGGGGAGAAAGTGGGAACCACTGTTCTAAGCCAGCTGAAGTTTAATGCACTATAATTTCATCATCTGAAAAACTACTCTTGCAATCCAATAAAATAGTAAAGCTACTGGGTATTGCTAGGATTTTTGTTTCCTTGTTTTCTGTTTCCAAATGCAAGTACACCGACTGTAATACCCATGTTTGTTCAAGCTATTAGAAAAATATGTTTGAAATCATAATTCATAACCAGTCATAACTTGTGCAAACAAGTTGTTTTAGTATTTTCTCCTACACATATTCTAACCATATTGTAAACAACTTCTCTTTAAATTCCCCATGTGCTGCTATCAACTGACATTAAGCATAGAAAGATACACCCATAAAGGGGAGTGGGAAGAAAACAGCGGAGAGAAACCCATTTTGATTCATGAAATTTAATAAACAGCGTAGTTTACAAAGACCTAAACTTTAGTCCTGCATGCAGGTTATGAGTCAAAAGTCTCAAATGCAGGTATGGCACAGCATATTGAAAGAAAATGTGGCGTAAAGTCAGTTCCTGAATAACCAGGTCTTGGATCTCAATAAAACCCCAACTATGTCTAAGTAGAAGCAAAGAATAGGATGTGGGGTTTAAAGTCAGGGCTGAACTTTACAGAAGCTTCAGCACAGCAGAACAACATCGCCATCTACTGCTCAGTATCATTACCCTTAAAGTCACGCCTGAGATAAATCTAACCGGAGAATCATCGTACTGTAGTGTGTTCCTCAAGTTACTGAACTAGGGAAATGTTGACAAATTTAAAGAAGTTAACACACTGTTGTTGCTACTACATTCCAGCCGTATGCCAGTTACCCAGGACAAGCAGGAATCACAAGTGAATAAGAGCCTGTGAACCTCAAATGAACTCTAGGTTCCTAATATTTTGTGGGATATTGCAAGCAATGGTGCAAAAGTTTGTTTAAAAGTTCACAGTTCTGTAAAGTTTGCATCTTGTTTTATTCTCACAACTTATGCAAATCAAGCTCTTTAAAAGTGAGAAACTGAGGGTTAAAACACACACACACAAATGTTATTGTGTGGTTAAGCAATCTTCTTTCTTAGTGGTGAAAGCTAGCCAAAGCTACTCAAGAAAAGTATAGTAGAGGAAAGATCTGAAACCAGGTCCTTTTGGTATATATTCAGTATCTAATCACTGGATCACGCTAATTCTTAATATCTTCAAAGCTGGATGTATACAGCCACAAAATTGCTCTTACTGTGTTTGATAGCTGAAACAGTACAGAAATGCCTTTTAAATGATGAGCACAAGAAGCAGGGGCTTCTCAGTGGTTGCCTCCTGCCTGTGGAACTATCTGCCAACAGGTATTTACTTTGCTTCATATTGTATGGCTTTTAAACAGGCCTTGTTTCGAAGCTGCTTTTAACAGAGACATGTTTGAGGGAAATGTCCAATTTTGTTATTCTGTAATAGCTATACCATTGCTGGTTCTAACTATTTCTTGAATGGTTCAAGTAATATAAATTTCTAAGACTGAATTGTGAAATATTTAAAATGCTCCTTTAAGTTATTGTTTTGTTGAAATGATATATTGTAGTTTTCTATTTAGAAGCTGCCTTAGGAGGGCTCCCTTTCCTCAAAGAGCAACCTAGAGATACTTCAAACAAATAAATATTTTTGCTGTGGTCAGTGCGGTGTCAATGCTCAAAAACTCCCATTTAATATATGCCAATGCTGAATAACTCCAATTTAATATATGCCAATCACCAACTACGGATTAAAAATGTAAGAAAAGTTCACTGCACCTTCTTAAATACTGTGCTTTGATTATGATCTTATCCATATGCAAAATTCCAACCAATTCAAACAGTGTAATAATATACAATGGTACCTTGGTTCTCAAACGCCTTGGTACAAACAACTTGGAACCCAAACACTGCAAACCCAGAAGTGTTCTGGTTTGCGAACTTTTTTCAGAAGCCGAACATGCTCCGTTTTGAGTGTTACGCTTCCGATTTGAATGCCATACTTCCGTTTTGAGTGTTACACTGAGGTCTGTCTGTTTTTGCTATTTATGTTGCGCTTTTGTTTCTGCGGGCTTTTTGTTTTTGTTTTTGTGACTGTGCAGAACCCAGTTCAGCTACTGATTGACTGACTGCAATGCATTGTTTATTACTTTTATTTTATGGATCAATGGTCTCATTAGATAGTAAAATTCATATTAAATTGCTGTTTTGGGATTATTTTTAAAAGTCTGGAACAGATTAATCCATTTTGCATTACTTTCTATGGGAAAGCGCACTTTGGTTTTGGAACGGACTTTCAGAACGGATTAAGTTTGAGAACCAAGGTACCACTGTAATACATTTGCACTAGTTCATATTGTGTCAGCAGCACTGGTTCTGCAATTAAAGCCCTCAAAGGAGCAGGGAATAATTAAAATTTTCATGTGTTTTTTGCTCAGAACTAGAGTTAATGACATACATCCCCATTCAAATGGAACTTTGCTATACAGACAGAATTAAAGTAGAGAGGCAGAAGATTGATCACGATTGGCTGATTGCCTGACAATCTGTGTCAGGCTGGCTACAGCAGTCTGGGCTGCACCCAGCTCTAACGAGGACAGTCAGAGTGATGAGAAACAAGGACTAGTGTTCACTGTGCACCATTGTAGCCCTTACTGCTTTACTGATGCACTGGGTTGAGCAGCGGCACGCAGTATTTGAATTGGGCAATGAGAAACCTGATGGCCTTTGTTCTTTGGTCTCTCAACTTCTGGTAATGTCCAAAGCAGAAGCAGCTGCTTAGCAGCATTTTCAGGCCAGCATTAGATAGGCACTCTGTTTTTCATTAGGAACTGATCATGATGCACTGGCATGAAGCGATAGACTGAAGGAGGTGGCCCAGAAACTTGTGGCTACCTCAGAATTCACAATGTTCATATGCTCACTGGCACATTATGGGTTTTTTTAAAAAATAATTTTTATTAACCAGCCAATCAAATCAAATCAAATCACATCACATAAATTCCGAATTACAAAGCCGAATTTTAAATTTTGTTGAGGGGACCCATATTTCAAGATCCGAAGGGGGATTCTGATCATCTTCTTGTTACTGCGTTAATGTCCAAATCAGTCCAAACAAAGTTCATAATTCTATCCAGTCTTATCTTGCTGTTTCCACATCACATCTTGTTCATATATTTTCTCTTTTTTCTTTATGATCTCTTCTGATAGTCTCCTTAAGCCGATAAACACCAATAATAATCCTGTGTGAATTTTTCCATTCTTCCAATCCTCAAATCGAGATGGTTTCCATATATCATCGCCTTCATAGATAACATCGCTCTTTCCATCATTAATTACAGAACTGTCGTTCTTAAGTCCCTCTGAGGAGTTTCACCCACAATATAAAAACAGCTCTATTTCTCTATTTCTCCTCCCAGACTTAAGTCCTCCGACAGAACTTCCCAATATGGCGACGGTATTTTTAACTGCGTCATTCCAAAGCCCTTATACATTCCACGCTCTTCTTAAAACATGCTTTGGTTTGAAAGTTTATCTCCACACAGCCTTAAATCCACAGCTTAAGTCCTTAAAACGACATCTCTGACTTGTGAGGGGGGGGATTCTTGTTTAATCACATAAAGGAAAGAAAGGAAAGTTTTTTTCCCCTCCCCCATCAGTCCCTTTGCCATACCGAGTCTTGGCGTATCTTCTCATGATTTATACTTGTTCCTCCGACTCGTCTTGTTTTATCAGAGATCTCTTCTGTTAGCAGTCTTTACTCCCCCTCCTTCCTTGAAATATGTGCATTCGCTTCATCCAAATTGTTTCTTTTGAAGTTCTTGCAGCTAGTGGCGCGGATCAGAGACGGCGTCCAGGAGCGCCGAAATCCCACAGGAGGGCATTGTGCCTAGTGCCCCCATCCCCACAAATTCGGGGGTGGTATAGGGCACAGCAGGCAAGGGCAGTCCCCCCCCCACAATCCTGGGGGGGTAGAGAGGCTATTTACTCCCATCACAGCCTCCAAATTACCTCGTGTGGGTCGGAGAGATGCTATTGTCAGCCATCTTCTGATGCGCCCCTAGTGGCCCCCGCTCACTGGCACATTATGGCATGGTGTGAGCTTGTGACTCTCCCCTTAGCTAACCCTGATTGAAGAAAAATACTAAGCTAAGCTGGTGGGAAAGGTAAGAGAAGCAACAGCAGCTGCTCAGTCTCAGACCCTTAAGTTCAGTGGCAGGCAGCTCCTCCAGAACTTTCTTGCCCTGCCTTTAATGTGTCCATGCATGTGTTCTGCCCCTTATGCTCTTTGCTTATGCCCAGCTTTTGGGGTGGGTTATGCTTGAGTCTCTTGCCATGGATTCACTAGCATGGTGGGTCAAGTTCTCTCCCAGAATACCCCATCTACAAAATGGGTACATGATTTCTGTCTTGAAGGTTTTCTTATATGTTTGATCTTGACCATATTTATTGCAAATATTGAAACTTCCTATAGTCTGTGTCCTCTCCCTCTCTTGGGTGATCTGTTTTCAGAGGGAGACTAGTACTACCTGCAAATCAGTGAGTCCACAGCAGAAAACTCAGTGCTTTAATGCAGGGATAGAAGTGACTGGTGGCTGAAAAATGGAAAGCTTATACAATAATGAACCTTTCCTAAAGGCCCTGCCCAAAGGACTTTACTTTCCTTAACTGGCTATTTTGTGACTTATTCCAGCCAGTGAGCCTCAGGGCTCTGGTTAAAAGGGGGGTAGGAATGGAGTGTCCAGCTCTGAAGTGTACCTAACCCCAATCTAAAGGAATGTACAGTGGTACCTCGGGTTACATACACTTCAGGTTACAGACGCTTCAGGTTACAGACTCCGCTAACCCAGAAATAGTACCTCGGGTTAAGAACTTTGCTTCAGGATGAGAACAGAAATCGTGCTCTGGCAGCGCGGCGGCAGGAGGCCCCATTAGCTAAAGTGGTGCTTCAGGTTAAGAACAGTTTCAGGTTAAGAACAGACCTCCGGAACGAATTAAGTACTTAACCCGAGGTACCACTGTAATCTCCAGACCTCTTTATTCACATGAGGTTGTCAACAAGTACAGAATGCTCCGATGATGAGAACATGGAGAACAGTTGGATCAAGTCCAGCATCCTGTTTCTGAAAGTGGCCAGTGAGATGCCTTTGTGAAGACCACCAGAAAAGCACAAAAGCAGCTACCCCTTCTTGCTGATGGCAGCATCTGGTATTCAAAGAAACATTCCACATGAAGTTTCCATTTTGCCACTCATCAGACTGTATTTCATAGACTGGCCTACCTCCCCCCTTTTAAAGGCCTTTAAACAGGGAGCTATCAAGGCATCTTGCAACATTGCATTCCTTAAGTCAACGATGCATTGTGTGAAATACTTTGTTCAAAAACTAATTTGGGTGACACCAAATTATGGTACTGTGAAGAAGGAAGGGGAGAAAAATGATCTTCCCACTTCTTTCATCATTAATAACTTTATGAATTTCTATTATGTATCCCATTCATTAGATATTAATGAGACAGTTGAAAAGAATCCTGCTGAAAGAGTTTGAACATTAACAATAATTCTCTAGTTCAAGGGTCAGCAAACTTTTTCAGCAGAGGACCGGTCCACTGTCCCTCAGACCTTGTGGGGAGCGGGACTATATTTTTTTTTGGGGGGGGGATAATGAACAAATTCCTATGCCCCATAAATAACCCAGAGATGCATTTTAAATAAAAGGACACATTCTACTCATGTAAAAACACGCTGATTCCCGGACCGTCCACGGCCCAGATTTAGAAGGCGATTGGGCCGGATCCGGCCCCTGGGCCTTAGTTTGCCTACCCATGCTCTAGTTGTAATGTAGACAAGTGCTATCCCAGAAGGCACACTGCATCTGCAAATAGTGTATATAGAGCTGAACATGGTTGCAGAATCTATGCAGAAACAGCTACCTTTCAGCATGTCCTGCTGGCAAGTTCAGTTGCCAAGGCCACGGCTTGTCTAAACCAGTCTTTGACATCTGAGTTTGCAACTGGAGGGAGGAAAATTTGGCCCAGGCATCATTAATTGCTGACCCATATAATAAACTTTGCTCAACTTGTTCTTTAAAAACAAAGTGTCTACAATCTTACATTGGCAAACGCGTATGTGGATTTTACAGACTACAGTCCAACTGATTTTGTTCCAGACAAAGCACTATGGGACGTTCATCTTTAAGACAGTGGGCTCCAAATGGAGGATAGTTACGAAGATGTCAAATAAAAATAAGACCAGGTTTACTGAAACACATATTCCCTTTCCCCAGCAGAGCTCTTATTACAGAGAAACATTGCCGTTGAGAAACCACTAGCATGCAGCATTGGAACAGATTAGTGAGAAGTGTTTCCTTGCTCCCGCTGGACATTTCTTAAAACAATCCCAGCTCCTCTTAGCACATAAATCTTGCATAAACAACAAATGCAAACAGCAAAACAATCAACAGCTTTTGTAGCTTCCTACACCAAGCAATTCCAAAATGGTGGATTAAGAACTCCCAGTGAGCCCTGTAGAGACTGCTGGTTGCTAGTTCGCCAATAGCACAGAACCAAGGACACTGGGGCAAGATTCATACATTACTGGAAACACTGGCATGGAGAAGAATCATTCTGCTTACTGATACGGTTCCTTTCTACAGATGCTATTGGAACAGTGTAGGACCAGAAGTCAAACAAGAGGCTCCAATGCCATTCTGGTAACATTTGAATCATGCCCAAATAGGCCTCCATTCATAATTACAGCAGTACCAGTCCACATTTGCCTGAAAAAGTGGGCTCTTTGCTTTCTGCATTGCACTGCACATTCTAAATTTCTCAGTAAGGCTTTTGACCTCCCATAATTCTGCGGGTATGTGTGGAAATATTCACACAAGGTTTGCAAAATGGTTTATAATTCAGAGGGACATTCTGTATCCTGCACCTTCAGCCTTTATTTCTGCTTTTCTCCAAATGACATCAATGCCATTTGCTATTAAATAAATTGCACACAGCTTCTATATCAAACATACTTTTATAAGTCTCTATTCAGTTGGCATCAACCTAAATAGCAAGTCTTCCTAAAATTTTGTGAAGGACAGGAGCTGATGTTAAAGTTCCATAATTCTGTGGACACTATGGGGAAAACTGCCATGCTTTAAAAAAATCAACTAGATTTTAAATCACGAAAAGCTGGTATGAGGAGTAGGGCTTTGTCTGGTTATCTTAGTGAGCAGTGACATACACACGGGTTATCTAAACTAGGTAGCATTGCACCAAAACATAGTATAAGTAGACAGATTTAGGTACTTTCTGCAGAGAATAAATTAGAAATAATCATGCGGCAGGGGGAGACTGCATCTATAAAAGTTAATTACAGGTGTCCTTTCCTGAAATTTGGAAGAATTGAAATTGTTGATCTCTTCCAAATTGTCATTTGTAGCACAGACATCGTTTCGCAGCACTTTACTTAAGGCCAAACTTTTCATGGGTCTTATGGTGTCAGCAAGGATGGGGTGGGGATGGAAGAAACTGTTGCAGGAAGACCTCCGAGAGTGGAGGTGGTTCTGGGGACCATTCTGATTTTGCATGGGTTTGCATTTATGCGCAATTAACACCCCCCCCCCCGTGTTAATTGCTGTCCTACTGTATGTACTTCTTTATTTCCCACAACCAACAGAAAGGAAAGGTCAAGGGTCTTTATATAAGATCCATCTTTGGCTCCTGATAGCAATTGTTAGCAGGTAAGCGATATGTGTTTATTGTGCATAGAGCACTGGCAGGAAGCTAGAAAATAGTTTGCTTCTTATACAGAGAAACACAACTGACACTAGATTGTGAAAGAAAAGGATAGGAAGGTATTGTGGACTTCTATTTTTTTGCAAGAGGTAGCCAGACTGGTTGGAATGGGCAGCATATATATTTATTTGGGACATTTTGACTTCAGCAGAAAGTAAGTTCAAAGGCAGAACTTGAAACTTTGAAATCCTGGGAAAAGAAAAAAGTCTTCTTCTGGTGCCAAGAAGATAACAAAGTAGGTGCACCAGGTGATTCCCTCCGGGGGGGTGCGGGGGTGGGGAGTTCCTCAAGACTACCAATACCAGGCACTCACTCTCTTTGGATGCCACACACCTCACCTCAGAAATATTGGTTACTCCTGACAGATGGAAGGTTTTTTCCAAGTGAGGCTTTCATTCTAACTGGAATTTCCTTGCAGTTTACTGTAAACTGCTTCTTAAGTTCCCTGGAGTTTAAAAAAAAAAAACCAGAAGAAAAAACAGCTTGAGATGTGAAAGAGAAGAGCTGATAAGAAGAGAAAGAAAACATGAAGATCCCACTGGATGTGCAGAATTGGTTGTGCAACTCTCTGGATTGTGGCCTGACTCTGAAAGACAATTCTAGAAATCCAAGTCTTCCCAGCTGGCTGTGACACAATGCTATTGTCTCATCAGGATGAACCATGTCCAGAGACCAGGGCTTTTTTTAAGGCCACCCAATTAGTTTGGTGGTTGGTTATTCTATATCACTGAGGCCATGAAATCTCAAAATGCCATTAAAAACAACTATTGATGTTTGACAAAGGTAATTGTGCAGACAACAATGCCAAAGCAAATCCATTCAGTTGACATGAAGTGCAGCCATCTTGAAATTATCTACTCATAAGATAATGTAATATAAGCAACTGTGCTTCCTCCACTCCATCTGAGTGTGTGTGTGTGTGTGCGCGCGCATTGGTCAAATATTTGTCATTCCTTGGAAACATCAAGATGCAACAAAAATATTTATTACTTTAACAGATAATAGAGACCTTTCTCCCTCTCACAGTATTAGGGTGGGGCATCTGAAGCACAGAGTTGGGTGACTGCCTTTGTAATTCTTTGAAAATTTTTAAAATTTAAACAACAATAAACAAAGCCAAGAAACACCACATGTAGTGTCTTTGTTACACTCATTTTCCATAAATCACAGAGAGCACAAATTCAGTCCCCAGACACCTCAAGAATCTCATCATTAATCAAACAATAGTCCCCTCAAGGTAATGGGTGTCTCCAAAATAAATGGTGACCTAATGGCGGCCTGTAGCTTTTCCCCTCCCCGTGTCAATAATGTGAAGAATGGAAATCAAATTCCCAAGACGTTATCCTGTTTTACTAGCCCTATCAGCTATCTACTTTGGTGTGTGAGCTTTTCTGAAAGGACGATCTGCTATGTTCTCCCATACTACCTTTCTACTCAGAAATCCATTTTTGTTTTCCATTACCTGGGTATCTCCATCCTCACCACCACAAAAAACAGCCACACCCAGTCCTTGTACAACACTTCCCCTATTGTTCCATCTAACATTTGCAAAGCTGCCTGCCATAGCCAGACCATCATCGATTTTAGGCAAGCTCCTAGGGGCCGAGGTTCTTTCATTCCCAATAAAATATTTGAGGGGCACAGTGTCCCCCAAGTTTATAGGCATTGCTATTCAAATGGTGGGTGGGTGTGCTATGCCATGTAGAGCAGGGCTTACCTGGGGCCCCCTAATATTTTATTCAACTTGGCAACCCTGGCTGTAGCCCATTATTCACAAGAAAACTGATGGCTAGATAAAAGGCATTCATGCAAATAGACCAAACCTTCTCTGCAGGTTCTTTAGGCTAGAATAAGCAGGCGTATTGCAGACAAAGGGCTTCGGGTTTTGTTTTCTATTATGATCTCAACTCTTTTTGGCCCTATTTCTCTTTTATGGATCCTAATCTCCAGTAAGTCTTAAGGAAATTGCCTCCTTTTTAGAAAACCAACGTCCAGATGTGGTGGGATGTTGGAAAGATGGAACCATTTTTCAGCATGACCATTTTAATATACCAGCATATGCTGCTTCCAAGGAATATATTTGGGTTCCCACTTTTAGCAAATGATGCTCAAATGACTTGGACAGTAAAATGTCTACCATCAGGCATCAGCCAAAAGAAAAGAAAAGAAAACAGTTCAGGAATCCAGCCTCCACCTGGTCTAGTGAAACAAGCTCACATAGTGCATTTCTCCCGTGAAATGTACGCTTGAATTGCTGCCAGACGATGGAAGCATCTTCTTCACCACAGTGTGATTGTTAGCTGCCTTTCCACAGTGGAGGCTTGCAGGGAATCCAGCAGTGTGAACGGTTTGAAAAAAATACATAGTTGTCCCCTGCTGCAATTATTTGGCTTAAAAATGGGCTTGCCAGGTATGTAGTTTCAGGACAGCGGTCATGTGGAATTATTAGAAAAAGCTCCTTGATCGCCATCCCAACATATTATTTCTTTAATTTAGTACTCAGTACAGCATGAGATTCTTAATCTCAGGGTGCATGGGTCTGAGCCCCACATTGGGCAAAGGATTCCTGCACTGCAGGCAAGGAGTTGGACTAAATGACCCTTGTGGTCCCTTCTGAATTCTATGATGCTATGATTCTGCATGTTTCTACTGTACTTTCTTTAAACTTTTCAAGGTAGCGTTCACAGCTCTCAATCACCCTCCTTTTATCCTCATGACCACGCTGTGAAGTGATTAAACTGAAAAGGAGTGTAACTGGCTCAAGGTTGGGGACATGTAAAATTAACTGGATATGATCATCTACTTAAGGGTAAAGGGACCCCTGACCATTAGGTCGAGTCATGGCCGACTCTGGGGTTGCGGTGCTCATCTCGCTTTATTGGCCGAGGGAGCCGGCGTACAGCTTCTGGGTCATGTAGCCAGCATGACTAAGCCGCTTCTGGCAAACCAGAGCAGCACACGGAAACGCCATTTACCTTCCCGCCGGAGCAGTACCTATTTATCTACTTGCATTTTGTGCTTTCAAACTGCTAGGTTGGCAGGAGCTGGGACCGAGCAACGGGAGCTCAGCCCGTCACGGGGATTCGAACTGCCGACCTTCTGATCGGCAAGCCCTAGGCTCTGTGGTTTAACCCACAGCGCCACCCGCATCCCCGATCATCTACTTGCTTAGATAGAAAACATATACTCGCCATCCCCATTCTGCACACTCTTTCTCTTTCTAGTTCAGGTAAATCACAGGAAAAGAATTAGTAACCCCTGTCCCCCTTCTTCCATACATCTATACAACCATCCCTATGTTTACTCTGATGCTTTTTTCATGTTCAGACTTATTCCTTAGAAAGTTACTGGCCTGGCAACATTGCACATTTGTAACATATTACTGCAAACTTAGCAAAACACACAGTTGTTGTTGTTGTTGTTTAGTCGTGTCCGACTCTTCGTGACCCCATGGACCAGAGCACACCAGGCACTTCTGTCTTCCACTGCCTCCCGCAGTTTGGTCAGACTCATGTTTGTAGCTTCGAGAACACTGTCCAACCATCTCGTCCTCTCTCATCCCCTTCTCCTTGTGCCCTCAATCTTGCCCAACATCAGGGTCTTTTCCAGGGAGTCTTCTCTTCTCATGAGGTGGCCAAAGTATTGGAGCCTCAGCTTCACGATCTGTCCTTTCAGTGAGCACTCAGGGCTAATTTCCTTAAGAATGTATGCGTTTGATCTTCTTGCAGTCCATGGGACTCTCAAGAGTCTCCTCCAGCACCATAATTCAAAAGCATCAATTCTTCGGCGATCAGCCTTCTTTATGGTCCAGCTCTCACTTCCATACATCACTACTGGGATGTAACAGTAGTGTTAGTTTAAGACAAAATCAACACTGTAAGCAACCTGAGACGCCTTATTTTCTCTAGCTACAGTCTGCATTTTGCTATTTTACATTTTTTAGATTCAGATACAATTACAAAGGACTTATCTAGCATAATATTTATAATCAGTTTACCACATTCATTGAAAGAACAATAATATCAAATTTCATCTGTGTCCATTTCACTTTACTTGTTTCTCAAGTTAAATGATATCATTTAATGCATGGGTCTAAATTAAAACTTTGTTCAAAATGCTGAAAATCATAATGACATATCTGAATATAGTAAATTATTTTATAAATAAAAAGATTCAAATTATTACTAACACCCTCTTGCCTGTCTAATCATTCTTTTATTGAAAGTAGAACTTGCAAACATAGAACAACTTCATCATAGTGACTATAAAGGAAGTTAATTATCTGTGCTCTTAATTGTCCCGAGCACACCCAGCCCTCAGTGAGGACATGCAATTGGAAGTTTAGTTCTTTAAAGGCAAAGCCATGGGTAGGCAAACTAAGGCCCAGGGGCCAGATCTGACCCAATCGCCTTCTAAATCTGGCCCGCAGACGGTCCGGGAATCAGCGTGTTTTTACATGAGAATGTGTCCTTTTATTTAAAATGCATCTCTGGGTTATTTATGGGGCATAGGAATTCGTCCTTTTTTCCCCTTCAAAATATAGTCTGGACCCCCCCAAGGTCTGAGGAACAGAGGACCGGCCCCCTGCTGAAAAAGTTTGCTGACCCCTGAACAAAGCACTAGATTACAGCAGCTCCTAAACTGCAAGAATCACATGCACTGCTCATGCTAAATAGCTGGCTAGGAATCTCCTTTTTCAGACTTGTGCTCTAACCCAAACAGTTGGTACAACAGCACAACCACTCCTCCAACACATTTAAACCCCCTATTCTGCCGTAGTGCGCACAAGCAACTGGTGACTTTCCTGAGTGGCAGCTCCAGCTGCTCCTGTCGCTTTAAGACCCTCCTTGTCCCTAGAGACACTGGGGTAGGGGGTGGTCCAACTCTCTCTGGGACTGTCTCTCCCTCTGCGACTGTCTCATCCACCTCTGTGCCTTCCTGCAACTTCTTCCCCTCTTCCCCCATCTCTGACTGCCCAGACTCTTCCTCTTCCCCCTGCCTCATAGGCAATACAGATCCTGACAAATCACTGGCCCCTTCCACTGGATCATCTTCCTGCCCTCTGCCTCTTCTGCCCACCCTTTGGACTCCTGTCTGTCCCTGACATCCATAGACTGAGCCATCCATAGTTGTTTTTTTTAAAAAAAATAGTGGATCTAGTGGGAACTTGATTCCCAAAAATGTTCATTTAGTCATTACTTTTAATTCAATACTTCTCAGCTTGTTCTCATTCCCACCATAAATGATAAAAAGTCCCCCCTTTTTTCCTTTCTATGTTTTACATCAGATGAACAGAAAAAAAATGTATCCATCATAGTTATCTGCATTTTGCATAAATAAAAGGGACGCCATTTAGTAAGCTTGATAACACAGCAAGCAGATTTTTTTTGTATAATCTTTAATATGAGCATTTAAAAAACTGCAGGTGACACTCGCCATAGAATCAACACTTGTTGTCCTCAGTTCTAATCCACAGTGGAAAATATCTATTCAAATATTACCCTTGTCATAACATGTGTGCGCGATCTAAAAAAATGAGGGAAGGGTACAATCCTAATCCTTAATCCAGCTAGGATCCAGTGGAAACTCTGTAACAACAGAAAGTAGAAGAAATACTACTTCCAAGAGTGTTTCACATAGTAGCCAGCAGAGGCCCCCCAAATGAGGCATGGGAGGGCAGCTAAGGATCTGCTAGATACTATGCCAGTCCAGGTCCCAGACGGAGGACTGGCACAGCTGGCACAAGAAAATAAACAAGGAGAAAATACACTCACACCCCTCGTGCCCTTGGTGGTTGCAAGCAGCAGTGCTTCAGAGGGGGCAGTTAATTTAGGGTCGAATCTTATGTAGTTTCTGGACCAATGGTCACTCTCACTCACAAACTTTGAAGGAGGTTTGTGAAGCAGGTTCTGCTTCTGTTCCTTTCCCAACAAGAGTAATCTGCTTCACACCTGCATTAGCAAAGCAACGTAACTCCTTATCATTTGCTAGCTCTTCAACCAAGCCCTTTAGCTTACTAATAGTCCAGCCTTTAAAATGTGTTTGTGAGAGGGTGGTTATTCTTTTGTTGTTTCTGTCTTAACAGCTTATTTGTGCTATATTGTATTTTTATCTTGTGAACCGCTCTGAGATATTTTGATGAAGGGTGGTATATGACTTAAATAAATAACAAATAATTCCTAAAATTGGGCCCAAATCACTGTACACCCATGGTGATTTCCCCTTTCACATTATAATGGCAGTGCCCCCCAAGAACTGCTGCTGCAAAGGAAGAAATTTGGCCACCATCCCCTCCTCAAGAGCACATGGAAGTGATTTACATACATGCCTCTCCCGGCTCTGGCTAACTGTTTATATATACATGCATTCTGTCTTATTTCATTTATGAATAGCTTCCTATAAAACATCCCAAAGCAATTTAAAAATAAAAACATTTAAAATATACACACACAAAATTTAAATTATTGTAACCCACTGTGGGACCTTGCAGTGAAGGCAGGCAAGAAATCAAATTAATAATAATAATTTCTAGTCAATAGAGACAGAATCTGATAATATATCTCTACTTAAAAGGCTTGTTGGTTACACATAGCCTATAGTATCTTGTATCTGCTACATAATTGTTTATTTTCTTTCGCTTACACTTTTAAAAGGATAATTTAAAGAAAAGAAAAGAAATAGAATGCAATTGCAACCTACAATGCTGTATCAATCCATGTAATGTTGATCCAGGTTTAGGAAGATCGGGGACTTTCCAGGTGAACATACTCTAACATCTATGTTTCACATAATGTCAAAGTATTATGAGCTGTTTACACCAATTAACTAACAACTGTACTGCAGTTTGGGCAAGGAGTTATTCACATGCCATTGAGTTCATTAAAGATTAAATTGCACCCTCTAGTGGTACAATGCATACTTTGAAAAAATGTAAGTAGCTGTGCAACTAGCCTTGTTTCAAGATTTTAAGTGCTCTATTGCTGATAGAAATTCAGATTGTTAATCCCTTACCAAGTAAAAGGCACCTCAGATGGAGTTAGGCGAGAAAAAAATCTAAAAGGTAACTCAATACTGTTGGATAGACACTTCAAAATAAATTGCATCTTGAATTTTAAAAGTTAGAGTCTACATGATTCCGGTTAGCGTTTCAAAGGAAATAATTCCTAAGGTTCTTGCTTTCTTTGTTCATTCTTTCCTGCAGTTTGAAAAAAGTACTCCCCAGCATTGTGATGTATTACATATTTATTTGTAACACACCCAGTAAGCGGAAAATAAGGCTGATGTACTGAATACGTTTACTTGGATAAATGTTTGATTCAGTTCAATCAGACTTATTTCCATGTAATCACACAACATCTAGAGACGAGGTTAGATCTCTTTTTTTACAATTTTTCATCATTAAAAAATACCTTGGAATTTGTATAAATTCAATTTAGTTTGTTACATCTATACCTTTCCTTAATCCTTGGAGCTCAGAGCTGTACGCCTGTATTAATGTGGATATACAATCAATATCAGTGCACACCATAACAAATCCTAGCCAATGTACTGGATTCCAACCAAGGTTTGAATTTTGCGAAGTAGCAACCCAGTGGAATATGGAGCACAGCTTACACAGCAAAAAAACCACAGACTCCTGATTGTAACTGCAACAAATCACTCAATTTATTGATATAGAAAGTTAAATAGTATTATTAAATGTTATGAAAATGATATAGAATGGAATTATGAATGTTTGTAGAACTTACACAGAAAATAAAATGTATAGAAATTAATAGAAGAAAAGATAAAATACTTTAAGATAAAATATTTTAGAATAAAACAATCTACAAAGAATTGAATTTAAAGCAACAAAGCAATTGGATATAATATATAGGAATCACAAAACAATCAACCAGTGTAAATAATATAATCTCCTAACTCTCTCCAGCCCAGGCTTCCGCAAACTCGGCCCTCCAGATGTTTTTGGCCTACAACTCCCATGATCCCTAGCTAGCAGGACCAATGGTCAGGGATGATGGGAATTGTAGTCTCAAAAACATCTGGAGGGCCGAGTTTGATGACGCCTGCTCCAGCCCATCTAGTTGTGAAACAATTCTAAGTTCCCTAACATATGAGATCAATAAAATTCAGTGTTACCAATTAAGAGCAGTAGGACAGGCCTTGTAGTCTTCATCTTGAGCAAGGCAGATAGCAGGTAGCAAGAAAGGAGGAGAACTTTACAACCCCTGCTCCAAGGAACCAAGTATGCCTTATATATAGATCAGTAATGGGATCAGGAGCTGGACCTTTCCATTAAATTCCTGCTAACTTTACTACTCATGTTGGTGGGCCCACATAAGACGTAGACTATGAATTGCTATAATCTAGCTGAAAGGGGGAGAAAGTGAGCAACTGTCAGCAGAACTCTGGCACACTCCAGCACTGGTCTGCAAAAATACGTTATGCTGTCGCCTTTGTTTTGGCTTCATTCCCTCCACACCGCTATTCTAATCAAGATCTCAATTGGTCTTACCTAAAGCAGCAAAAATGTACACATAGGCCCAAGCAGCTTATGCAGAAGAGACAGCTCAGAGAGACAACTACATCAGGCCACCGCAGTTGCCCATGATGTTTGAATATAACAAAGACAAAGGTCAACAAAATAAGCACAAAGTACATAATATACAAATGTGTGCCACCCTTTTTAACACCTGAAAAATGTAAAGCATTACAAATTACTGGAAAGAAAAAGAGCAACAGCCAGGAAAAGTAGTACTGTATCTATTTCCTTCCTTGCTTGCTTGCTTCTTCCTGATAATGCCCTTTTTACTCAATCACTCATTCTTCACTATAACTTTGGTCACATTGATTAGACAATGTAGCATTAAATATTAAACTTACAACCTGCAGCTGCAGGGCTTCTGATTGGATAATCATATACAATCAAACCATTTGCTATCTTGGTGAATGCTGGGAAGTTACAAGGCTTGATCTCTTGGGAAGCAGGTCACTTGACCATTAAAACCAGGATATGCTGAGAGGCTTGCCTACCTCCCAGCTCTCAAAATAGGTTTATTTGAAGACTGCCCTTCCTGCTGCTCTAAAACAGGAAGAATTACAGCTTTGTTTGCTGCTTCCTGGAGATTGTTCTCTTTCTTCTTTTCCCTGAAAGTTTCAAATGAGAAATGCAAACCTCGATGGCCGAGCCATTGGGCAGGAGGGACACTGCAGCAGAATGATTTGTAGTGGTGTACAATCTGAACTGTTCTGAAGTTATTCACAAAATGAGTTCCCCTTCTCCATAAACACCTATGGAGTGTGTCGAAAGCACAGTAATTATTTTTTGTAAAGGAATTCAGGTGACACAGAGCCAACCCCCCCCCCCAACTATTATTTGGAAAAAGGCATCAAAGAGCATTCACTCCAACCCCTGTAAATTCACGAAAGCCATGACTACAGCATCCCCGACTACAGCTGCTCCTCTGGTTCATGCAGTCTTTTCCCTTCTTTCACAGTCTGAAATAATCATAGATGCACAATCAAGATGTCACAATAAACTGTGTTTGATACTCACCATAGTTTAATCCAAACCAACCGAGGAACTTCCAAGTTTGGTTTCAGTCCCTGGTTTGTAGGCAGCTATGCCCAATTCAGACACAATATTCCCATATCATAGCAAACTATGGCTATCCCAAACCATGGAAGAGTGGGGGAAGACAACCATGGAGACACTCTGAAACATTCAGCCACTGAATGAGAATTGGCTCCATGATGTCTGCACTGAGTCACCTAAGATTATTCAGTTCTTGAACACATTACTTACCATTAACTTCTGCTTTAAATTAATTTCAAGTACATTGTTTCACTATACCAGGGACGTCCAACTCCCAAGAGACTACGATCTACTCACAGAAAAAAAAATGGCAGTGATCTACCCCTTTTTGGGGTGGTTCAGGTGAAAGTTGCTGAGTTTTTTTTTAGGGAGGGAAGTTCCGTTTTGGGAGGGTTCTGGCAAAAGGAAAGGGGAAAGGGGATTAGTCGCTCACCAAAAGAACACTATGAAAACCATCTGCCTCACAGCGAAAACTCCGTCTTCTGTTCCAGCGATCATGCAAAAATGGAGGGTCAGGCGAGGGGGTGGAGCCAGATGCTCTTAGGCAAAAGCAAAGGAAAATAAGCTCGATCAACAATGATCGACTGGAACCTCCTGGGGATCAGTCAGTCGATCCCGATCGACCTGTTGGACATCCCTGCGATCCATTGCTATTACATACGCAAAGTAAAAAGCTTTTGACACCTATAAAATAGGCAGATACATCATTCTCTTTCTTTATTAGAATGTAGGTACTGCATATTCTTCCTTACCAAGCAGTTCGAAAGCACATCAAAGTGCAAGTACATAAATAGGTACCGCTCCTGCGGGAAGGTAAATGGCGTTTCTGTGTGCTGCTCTGGTTCGCCAGAAGCGGCTTAGTCACGCTGGCCACATGACCCGGAAGCTGTAAGCTGGCTCCCTCGGCCAATAAAGCGAGATGAGCGCCGCAACCCCAGAGTTGGCAACGACTGGACCTAATGGTCAGACGCCCCTTTACCTTTACCTTTACTGCATATTCTTCCTTATCAATTCAATATTGGTTTGAGTAAACCTAACAAAATGGGATAAATAAACCAGCCCTTTCAATCACAGTTAATTTTCTCTTGATATGAGTAATATAGCAAGAGGGATGAGAGTTGTATGTGTATGGCAATCACCAGCAGCACAAGATTGTAACTATCTGGAAGAAACTAAAGTGGAGGCAAGGCACTAGAATCACAATTCTTCTATGATAATAACTGTTTTACATTTACAAAAAAGAAACTCTGTGTTCCTGTTTCTGGCTTGGTGACTAGATCTGCTGGCATCAACATGACAAAATACCTATCATGGTCCAAACAAACAAGTTTGGACTCCCGGAGCTCTAGAGGGCTTAGAATATGAAGAGGCTGAAAATCCCTGCTGAAGAAACAATGCTGTAAAAAAAAAGTGCATGAAGTGCATGACTCAAGATCTAAAAAGAATGTTCTGTCCTAATAAAAAACAAACATAGATAACTGCTTTATAAAAATTTAAAACACAAATGTCAAAAATCCTTTGAGTGCATGGCTTTTTATAAGCGATTTTATAATGCAAACCATAAGATAAGCACATTCCACAAACTTTTTAATGGAGTAATTAAAAAGTGCTTATATGCCGTATGATTGAGCTGGTGTAATTTTTCAGTTTGTTTCAATTACAGAATTACATTGTGTTGACAAATATGGCTAAACCCAAGTGCTTTCAATGAAACCAAAATTACCATTAAACAATTCTATTCAATTGACAGAAGCCTGGAGTTCATTTCAGTTACCCTAAAACCAGAGCCTCTGCCCCTGATGATAATGGGATTTGGACCGGGCCTGATATACACTGGAAACATACATAACTGCTGCACATAGATGTATATCCTAGGAGACTTTTGCTTCCGTGTTAACATTCCTGGAGTTTTATATACCATGAAACTAGTATGTTAAAACCATGAAGAACTATACTGAAGAACCATGCAATGTTTGCACTAATGTTACCTCATTACAAGCAGTTTTGAAGCACTTGAAGTCTTCATATTTCATAATACACGCAAGAAAACACTAGGTTACAGTAATGTAGTCAATGAATTGACACGCTTAGTAAGTGCTCCTTATCATGCATTGAGAAGCCACTGTAGCTGGAAGATGCGTGGATTATGCTTTGAACATTTATGGTGTGCGTGAGAAAGTTCCTACAAATTCAGTTTGCATTGGATTATTTATATCTGCATCCTGTTTAGAGAATGAGTCCAGTCCTGTTTAAGCCATTTTTGTATATTCTTTACTAGAGTTATTTCTTACTGATGGAGGCCTCCAGTCAGCACTTGCTTCCTGTCATTCACACCCCACAAAGCGGATTTCCACCCCAAGCAAGAAACAGATTGTCTTTTGAATGCATAAACTTTTAAAACAAATGTCTGTTCCTTTTATACAACTTTAGTGGTTAGAATAAAAGCAGACACTGAAGCATTAATAACCATAGTTTCCTCATAGTTTTCATACACAAGAAATCATTTTAGACCCAAACTACATATGACAGCAGCAGGCCCCCATTTTTACACAATTCTAAAGGATAAGAACCCATCTTGGCCACCCCCACAGACACACCTTCAAGGAAAGTCTAACCATACCCAAAAAGAATCCAAACACAGATGGCTATGTTGGCCCATGGTTTTATTTTATTTATAAATTCTTACTTGCCTTTCACCTGAAGTTCCTAGAAAGGATTAAAACAACATCAAAATCCAGTATTATACATATAGCAGTTTATAGCACCATAACCAGAGCTTAAACAAATAGACTTCAGCCCGCTGAAAGCAAACTTTTAGCTTTTAATTAGAAATGCAAACAGTGTTACCATACTAAGCATGAAGTAGAGAGTCCATCAAAGAAAAGGAAAGAAGAACCTAGCCTGCCCTTGATTATTTTAGTCAGTCTCTTACATCCCCTATGCTTATCAGAGACAAACTTAAAATAAAACCTTGTTATCACCTCATTCACTTACCAGAGCAATGGCAATTCATCCATTACTATGACCCTGAGCAACAGCAAAATGAAGAGCCACTGCATTTCTCCTTGTCACTTAATGCTGCAGTTGCTACTGCCAGGCAGAAGGAGAAAAACAAAAGAGCTCTTTAGCTGAGTATGCTAAGTTGAGACCAGTTACAGAAAGGTAGCCGTGTTGGTCTGCCATAGTCAAAACAAAATTTTTTTCCCCTTCCAGTAGCACCTTAAAGACCAACTAAGTTAGTTCTTGGTATGAGCTTTCGTGTGCATGCACACTTCTTCAGATACACTTGAAACTGGACAAACAGGCCAAACCTTACGCCAAAGAATAAACGGACATAAATCGGACATCAAGAATCACAAGACAGAGAAACCAGTAGGAGAACACTTCAATCTCCCAGGACATTCTATACAAGATCTCAAAGTAGCTGTTTTACTACAAAGGAATTTCAGAAATAGACTGGAAAGAGAAGCTGCTGAATTGCAACTCATTACCAAACTTAAAACCATGGAGAGACCTGGTCTGAACAAAGACATTGGATTCTTATCTCATTATACATGACAAAGCCATTTTTCACCTTCTCACCCCTTGCTTTTTCCTGTAAGACCTATTGCAGTCGTTAAGAGTCGTCAACAGGCTCATCACAGCTATCTGCCAATCACCCATTCCCACCACCCTTCTGAGTAATACCCCTCCCCACCTTCTCACTATATAGAGGGATCTGGCAACTTCTGTTTCAAGTGTATCTGAAGAAGTGTGCATGCACACGAAAGCTCATACCAAGAACTAACTTAGTTGGTCTTTAAGGTGCTACTGGAAGGAAAAAAATTTTTTGTTTTAAGTTGAGACCAGATGAAGATCACTGAAGCAGAAGTTTCATTCATTGGAGAATGTGCCTTTAAAACACCCAGGAGCTTCTGCTAAGATTTTATGGGAACACAAGAGTTCAACCACTGTTCTTCAAGTTGACAATCAGTTTCATTTAGACCCAAAGACCTATTTACAAATTCTTGTCCATCCATATGCTCCTCAGATAACCTTTAGAAAAGGTTTTTCCTCAGCCTCAAGCAGGAGTCTAAAACAGGGGCTGGGAACAAATGTGGTCCCCCAGACCTCTTTATCTGGCTAAGTCTACCAAGCAAAAAAACCAACCCTCCCCAGGCCACAACCCTCACTGGCCCTGCTTCACACCTTCCTCGATGTTTTTATCTAGCTGGAATATGTCCTCTGGCAACACTTCCTGCTTGCCTGGATGGAGGGCAGAGAGAGCTATGCAAGAGAGTTGTAAAAGCTAGCCTCCTGTTAAAAGGTAACATTTATATTACATTTTAAAGTGGGTGCACATTTGCCTTTGGTGTGTGGTCCTCAGAGACTTGCCCAGAAGTGTGACCTTCAGGCCTAAGGAAGTTCCGCACTCCTGGTCTAAAATGAATCTGCAATGTTACCTTGCCTCCAGCATATACAGTGGTGCCTCGCAAGATGAAAAGAATCCGTTCCGCGATTCTCTTCGTCTAGCGGTTTTTTCGTCTTGCGAAGCAAGCCCATTGACAGCTTAGTGGATTAGCGCTACAGCGGTCTAGCGGCTTTCAGCGATCAGCTGTTAAGCGGCTTATCAGCGGAACAGCTGATAGGCGGCTTAGCGGCTTAGGAAAAGGGGGGGAGCGGGGGAAAACCGCGGCGACTCGCAAGATTTTTTCGTCTTGCGAAGCAACCCCATAGGGAAATTCGTTTTGCGAAGCGCCTCCAAAATGGAAAACCCTTTCGTCTAGCGGGTTTTCCATCTTGCGAGGCGTTCGTCTTGCGGGGCACCACTGTATACACAATGCTGTGAATGAGGAAGTGGATTATTATCTGACAAGGACAGGCAAAATGATTGTTATTGAGCATACACATCAGTCACACAGAAACAGGATTTTATCAAGTTTCTCACTGTATCCATTGGGATTTACTACCTCTCACAGGTAATTTTAATGCATTGGTTAAACCACAGGAATTTAGGGTGCAGGAGAAAATCCTATTATCGCCAGCCAAATCATTGTACGCCAAGGCTAACTACGACCAAACAGATGGATGGTGGAATGCAATATGAAAGTGGGGGGGGGGGTAATTTTCCTCTGTTATTATGCATTTGGGGGGTTTTTTCCTGCTTGTGTCCATCACACAATAGGAAAGGGAGGAGTGCACAGGATATAGCCTAAAAGCTATGATAAATTGTAATTTTATTTTCCTTTTCCCCCCACAATGGGAAGCAATGGAAAATAGCAAAATGAAGACTTTTCCATACTGTATGAGTTCACTCCAAAAGCATTTCATTATATTGGCTTTAAAAGATTGACACTACATTTAGAACTATTCTCTTTATAGTGGTAGCTTTTTCAGTGCCTTTATTGATTTAATACTGCTTTGTATGGCTTTTAAGCTCACTTTTGCTAATTTTGTGCTAGTGCCACTTTTATATTAGTCCGTTTGATTATATAAATATGTATATATTATTATAAGCTAAGTGCTTATAATGAGTGAATAATTTCACCAACGAAGTACCCTTTCATAATAAAAATTCAAGTTACTTATAATAGAAGCCCAGTCTTTGTGTTCATCACAGTGTGTGACAGTACACAGAAACAGTGGTTGTGGGGAAAGAAATCCACAAGGTTGGTTACAGTAGATTGTCACTGTTCTCAGAATCTAGAAGGAAAGCATTATAATTCTATCACCAACCAGAGGCTTGGAGCTGCAGGTGGACAGTGCGGTGACACTCATGCCCCGCTTGCAGGCATCTCACAGCCATGTGGTTGGCCATCCCATGGGAACAGGATGCTAAAGTAGATGCCACCCCTGTGATGGCCACTTGCCAGTGCATAGGCACACTATACATATACAAGGCGTACACACATACCACACTCATGAGACATGCAAGCATACAGCACTTTCTTGTTCTCCCTCCCCCCCCCCAGTCAGAACCTCATACATATACACAACAATTCCAGCTCTACCCACTGAAGTGCTCCGGTGGGAGTGGCTGGATATAGAAATGAGCAAACCAGTGATATTTTAGGGAGCAGGCTAGCAGGCGGGGCCCATTACTTGCATCATAGGAGCCTACACAACACAAAACACTGTGCTGTATGTAGGTTTTATCTTATTTGTTTTTTATCTTATATTTTGGAAACGTACATCCAGTTTTTTTTCCTTTAAATTTTTTTTGGGGGGGGCCAAGAGAGTGGGGCTCTAAGCTATAGCTTCTTTAGCTTATACGTAAATCCGGAACTGCCCATACTTAATAGCAAGCTGAAAATAAATAGTTCTGCTTTCCTGCAATAATATACTGGGTTTTTTAAAATCTTGGCTATAATGTACTTCTGGTGAATATCTGTTTGCTCATAAAAAAATTTCTTCAATGTGCAAAGTCTATAAGGTGCCACTGTAGCCCCTTTCAGTAAAAAAAAAAAAAAGAAGATTCTGTACTCTGCATTTTCCATGAACAGTACTAAACAGGATTTAAAAATGTCTTTCTTCATTTCCAATGCACATTTTAAAATAAAAACCAAAAAGAGTTAAATAAAACCAGGCCACATCCCATGTTTGCAACAGGGGGGAGGGGAGATAATATAATTTTTGGACAGAGTACCAATACTAAAATGACAGTCATTGGCTTAATAGTGCATATTCTGTATTTATAGTCCCTTCCTTCCAATGCTAGATGTCAGATGTTTAATCAGCACAAACACCACCCTCCGCCAAAACAAAGGGCTGCACACATTCACACTTTCACCTAAGCATCCATTAGTTCTTTGCTCATATGTTCCCTCATCACTTTCCCCATGGACAGTTACTGGCCCAGCCTTTGGCAGAGAACACACACAGGTGGCTTGCTCTGCCCTTATGGCTTTAAAACTCCCTACTGTAATCCTGTCAATTCTTAGATGACAAACATAGCCCAATTAGATTAGCATTTAGCAGGGAGACTTCCAAAGAAATTTGAAAGCTGCAGTAAAATGAACTGACAAGTCAATAAAGAGGACAGGATAGAAAGATTTTGGAGTGCAATTAAGGACCCACAACTGTTCTTTAAGTCAATAGCTGCAGTATCTTTTTCAAATTATTTCTAAAGTTTTCCAAATTAGATAAGCCTGCAACAGCAGCTCACATCCAAAATGTCCAGTTGTGTTGGAAGCTGACCTTCTTAGGCCTACAGTTCAAGGAAGGAGGAGAATCTACATTGAAAATTATTATACAAAGGTACAATGTCTCAATTTGAGATGCAGCAATACCTAGAGTAATCCTTTAATGTGCCTGTGCCTACACAATTGCTGGACATCTGCCCAATCTAGGATTACACTCTTCCTCCTCAGGCAATATGAGTCTGCATCGTTTATGACGCATTACATCTGTTGGGAGCTGCCCAGAGTGGCTGGGGGAACCCAGCCAGATGGGCGGGGTATAAATAATAAATATTATTATAAATAATAAATTAGCCCTATGCAGCCTAGGACCCATGTACCTACAGGACTGCCTCTCCTGGTATGCCCCGCAGAGGAACTTAAGGTCCACAAATGACAACACTTTGGAGGTCCAAGTCGCAAGGTGGTTAGATTGGTCTCAACTAGGGCCAGCGCCTTTTCAGTACTGGCCCCGACTTGGTGGAACGCTCTGTCCCAAGAGACTAGGGCCCTGTGGAACTTGACATCTTTCCACAGGGCCTGCAAGACAGAGCTGTTCTGCCTGGCCTTTGGTTTGGACTCAGTCTGACCCTTATGTTTCCCTCCCCTTATGGTTTTGATCTATGGGCTACTATTAAAATGAAGCTGCATTTTAAATTGTATTTTAACCCGTATGTTAAATTAGTCCCCCCCCCCTTATGTTTTTATTGTGATTTTACTGGTGTTAGCCACCGAGCCCAGCTCTGGCCAGGGAGGGCAGGGTATAAATAAATTATTATTATTATTATTTATTATTATAAGCTGCCTCCTTCCTGTAATGTTCCTTTATTATATATGTGCACTGTGGTCATAAGCACTAAGTACTGCCAAGGTAAACTGAACAATCACAAGGAGCATGTGGACATTGCTTCCAAACTACAAACTACAATTGTGCATACCATCATGTGTAGGCAATATCCACAATTGGGACAAGTGCTCCTGGTGAAGGCAATGCACAGCTGACTGCAATATCTCAAAGCTGACTGCTTATATGTGACGGGTCCCAAACTAAGTGGATAACCTATGGAATAGGGAGACAATGTGGGATGGGCCAAGAACAGTTCCTTCCTACAGCAGTGCTTCACCTTCCGGGAGGCTGGCAATGTTGGCATATAAAGTAATTGTATGATCTACCCATGCCATTGGGTCTCTCCATTTTAAATGCATGAACTCTCATGTGAAAGCAACAGCCATGCTGCATAGTAATATAAGAATCAGTATTCAGTGTCTGTCTATAGTTGGTGAGCCAGCTGATATTGAATACACAGAAGACAGAGATGCTTACAGTGATTGGAGAAGTAGATATGTCTATCCTGGATGAAGACACACTGCCCCAAAGCAACAAGTTCACAGCTTGGAGGTATTTCTGAAATCCAGAAATACAGGTGCTGATGGTGGTGGCAGATAGTAGATGATGCTTGATTCTGATAGAAAGTGCTATGCCAGAATGTACCCCATCCGGGGGGAAAGGAACATTGGTACTGTTTTAAATGCCCGATTTCACTACTGTAAGGAACTTTACATAGATCAGCTCTGGAAGACAGTCCAAAACTGCAGTTGCTTTAGACTGAGGTGGTACAGCTTTTATCCAGTGCTAATACAATTCAATAATATTACAAGAGCTCTACTGGTAACCACTTAGCTTTCCAGGATCAATTCAAAGTGCTGCTTTTCACCTTTAAAAAACCAGGACTCTATAAAACCTTAGGAACACTATTTCCATTCCAGCGCTTTCAGTTCAGTTAACAATGCCCTATTGCAAGTGTAGTCATCAGAAGCGAGGATGCTTGCTACAAGCAGTGCAACCCTATTTGGTCCCCTCAACAGATAATTCCCCCCACCCCATCAAACACATGGAAGATCTATTCAATCAGTGCTTTTGGCAGAGCCATAAATATTGTGATGTGTTTGGACATGTCTTGGGTTATAACTGGGGCAGCATTAGTTTGCCTTTTGCTCAATGCTCGTAGGGTGTGATATAACTGCTATGATTTATAGATAGGTTCTATTATAGCTGTGTAATTTATGTTCCCAGCTTTAAAGTCAAAATGTTGTGAATTGCCTTGGAAGTATTTGTATCCTCAAAAAGGGAATATACATGAGTAATGATGGAATAACAACAACAACAACAACAACAACAACAACAACTTAAGGAACTTGTGTAAATGTATAAAGCCAAACACTTCACCACATGAAGCCAACTTCTACAGGACACAATTTAAGCACAAGACACTGGGGCTGGAAATACAGAGTAGCTACAACAGAGGATCTAAGGCACAAATACTAGAATTCACTTTGCAAGACTCGAGCATACATTGCATCAAAAGATGGCATATTGCTTACCGTGTAAATGCCAACTCTACAAACAGCATATGAAAGCTGGATACATCCAGACATTCTCTAAAGAAATTGAAATACAATATTACCAAGTATTATTAGTGCTGGGGGAAGGGAAGAAATGAGAAATAAAAGTGTGCTTTTCTTCTGAAACACAGGTTTATGCCACATGTTTTTTCCCATCATAAGTTTAATCTTGGGAGGCTGCAGGAATTTTTTAATAACGGTGCACAAAGGTTGGCCAGAATAACAGGCTCCAGTTCCTCCCACTGTACCACCATATTTTGAAAGAAGGTGTGTGTGCCTATTCTAGTTTAAAACTGTATTTATCATCACAGGGTTTTGTGCCCATAAAAATATTTTAGCTTTCATGATTACATTTTGCAGTGAACCCCTGAGCACCTAAATACGAAAAAGTGACATAGAAATAAGTTGTCCACATTATTTTTTCATACAGCACTACTGAGGCAGGCTCATAAAAGCAGTTCATTCCAAGAAGTGTTATGTGAGTAGTTTGTCCCAAACAAAAAACATATATATGTACACATGCAGGCATCATATGCCATTAAGTTGCCTAGGAGGAGGAAAGGAATCTTAGATCAGAAGCTCAAACACAGACCTATACGGGGCTACTATATTCCTTGCTTATATGGCCTCATTCCCCCCCCTCCCAATTCCTGTTAGAGCTCTGCTTCAAGTGGTCATATGAATGAAACAATATATTTCAGAAAGACATAAATGAGTTCTCTTTTTCATAACCTGGTTTGGCAACACCATGTATTTCTTAAAGATAGACCTGTTTTTAAGAAATGTCCCACTTTGGTGTCTTAAAAATATAAAATTTTCTCCTTCACAGTTTGAAAGTTTTACATTGAGATTTTATGTATGAGTGCAGGCCAGATAGGTGGGCACAGCACACAATACACTAAACCTGCACAGTGCGTTGGTGATTCCATGATTTGGGCTACTAATTGCTTCCTTAGTAAATGTGAGAGATATCGCAGGCCACAAAAATGGTTCCTTTTTGGTCCTGATTGACTGGTTCATTTTTTATCCTGATTGATCATGGAAGAACAGTATTTTGATCCATTTTGCCTGACTGACAGTTGACAAGGAGGAGGAGCAAATATATATTGGTACACAAGAGCAGAGGATTACAGAATGAATTTGTGCCTTTGAAGTTGCAGCCCTACTTAGATTGTTAGCTCTTCTGCAGCAGGGAGTTAACCTTCTCTTCTGTTCCTGTGCGCTGAAAGCATTCAATAAATAGTATCTCTTTCAGTTGAATGCATACCAAAACAAGCTGTCTGTTAACTGTGACAACAATCTGGCTAGCTAAAAAACAATGGGTTGTATGCAACTAATCTTTACTCAAGAGTAAACCTACTGAAATTAATGACCCTTAGTCATGTTCATCCATTTCAGCTGATCCATTCTGAATAAAACTTAGCTGAATACCACCCACCTACAGTTATGCTCTGGGTTTGTTTGTTTTCTATAAGATATATGGTTTAGATGCAATACTATAAAGCTGAACTTATACTGTACTTGCAAGACAGGAAAGTCCTATCTAGTACACTAGCTTACCTCCCTCCGTCTATATATTTCGATGTTAATTACTTTTTTGTTTTTTACATCATCTTTGATAGCGTGTAATTAAATAAGATATAATTAACAAACCAAAGTTACAAAATATAAGTTAAAATAAAACTTTTAGATTATATTGTGTACTGACAATGACTTTCCTGTCTTCCAAATATAATTAAAAGTTGAGCTTTAAAGACTTGTATCTAGCATGCATCTGATTTTGGATGAAAAAAACCAGATTGTAACTGTATTAGGTTGTTCTAAGGCTACTATTAGCAATTGCTTTAGTTAGTTGGATTGTTTGCTGTCACAGAAAACAACTTGCTTTTGGTGTGCATATTTCTGTTAAACAAGCATTTAAGAAAGAAAATGTAGCAAATGTATGCAATACTGAGGTTTCTCCCAGCCCTCAATTTTCCAGTACAAGGAAATTTCAGCTAAATTTCAACATGACGAAGCTTAGTACAAGAAGTTTAGAGTCATTGGTTTAGTAGGGAAGCCAACACATACAACAAAGGTTATGTAACTTCAGTTTGAATTCTTATTCAGCACACAATTAATTTGCTTTTGACCTTTAGCGAATGCTACAATAATAAGGTTTTTCAGCTGCAAACAAAACCAAGATAAATACAAAAGGAGTGTAACTTAAATATAAAACTTACTGTGTATCTGTACAACACCCTTGTGAATAACAAGACTAAAAAATGTAATTAATATATTCAGCCATTGCATACAAAAGGGAAAGGTTAAGTTTGTAATTAGTTTTACAAGAGGGCTGAAAGAACAAGTACAAGCAAGACTGTAGCTTCTCTATAGTAACTCCTTAACACAAACTGAGATGGAATTTACACATATAAAAAAACACTTTGAAAATGGTTT
Source organism: Podarcis raffonei (assembly GCF_027172205.1). Lineage (NCBI taxonomy): Eukaryota > Metazoa > Chordata > Lepidosauria > Squamata > Lacertidae > Podarcis > Podarcis raffonei. The sequence goes on from NC_070612.1 coordinate 22,433,194, forward strand.
TTTTTTTAAAAAAGGTTTTGAAAAGTACATTGAATTTTGCATAGCTCACTGTCACCATCTAGTGTCACATTTGTATATTGCAATTTGCAACACATTTAAATGTTTTATTTGGAGCTGTACAGCTGAGTCCTGAGCAGTTTATTGCTTTCAGTAGCATTTTTGTAAAAAAGAAAAAAAACTCACACAGCTAAAAAATTATTAAAGGTGCTTCCCCTCCAGATATGAATTCAGCCTTATATAGAAAGTATTCCATATCTGACATATGTCACTATCCTATCTTTTCTGCTAAAACAGGCAGAAAAATCATTGTCTGCCAAGACGCTTGGCAATTTTCAAATGGTCCATAGGGAGAAGAGTTTGGAAACACTGATCCATCTCAATAAGTCGCTTGGATCCTACACTAATGTTCACTTCTGCAAAGAGTGGTATAATTGACAAACATAAAACAAAAGTGAAAAGTCACTTGAATTCTGGTCAACAGGCACCTTTGCTTCCATTTGGGGTCTTTTCAGGAGGCATTACTGTCCTATCCAGTCATCTGTAATCCTTCCTGCTCAAGACAGCATCGTTCTCCATACATAGCTCACAGATCAATAGCTAAGCGTGGCATGCCTATGTCCTGTGTCATGTACAATCCCGAGTGTAGTGGGGGGTGGAGGAGATGTCTCTTGGCAACTGTAGGACTTGCAAAAACCACTGTCTGGACCTCATATCCAAGGCATACTGTATATTTAGATCTAAAAAGATAATCCAGTATGACATGGGCCGTTTCGATTTTATCTTGCTGCTTTTCCATTTTTATCATGCTGTTTTTACTATCCTAAGCATTTGTATTGTTATCTGCTCCACTAAGCCTTTGGGCTGAAGAGTGGACCATTACGCATAACAGAAAGTACCTTACATTGCACTACAAATCACCTGGAGGTGTCCCATAGGAAGTAATTCATTAATGAAATAAATAATAATAGTAATATTCTTAAGTACTGATGAAGAACCAGTATTTTTAGTATCTGCTCTTACTTTAGCACAGTTAATAATAGATTGGTTTGATACAGAGGGTCAGATTCCACTTCAAATACTTTAGATATACTGTTCACATAGATTATGAAATGGGTGAACAGGCCCATCTAACAATTTATCTGCAGCAAGTGGCTGCTATACACATAGATTATGAAATGGGTGAACAGGCCCATCTAACAATTTATCTGCAGCAAGTGGCTGCTATACCCATTAGCACAGTGGCTGAAACGGCTTAGAAATATCTAACTATATCCATAGGTGGGCTGACTCAATGATTGCACTCTCAATGCATATACTGTAAAAATGCATAAGAAAGCCCTGGGGGCTTTTTCAGTGTGAACTACGGCAATAGCAAACAGCTAATGTGTGTGTGTGTGTGTGTGTGTGTGTGTGTGTGTGGCGGGAGAACTACGCATCACAAACCTAATTAAGAAACAAAGAGAAGTCACCATAGAAAATAATTTCTTTTTTACTGTTCAGCAGGCAGATTTGCTATGGTCAATTTTCACAATGGTATGCTGAACCACTGCAGCTTATGGTTTTGGAAAGACACATTAAGAAAGCTGGCAAAATTTGCACAGGTATTACGAGTGAAACAATTAGACGTATCAGCAATTAAACACTATGGAAATATATATTTTTAAATGTCCCTCATATGGTAACCTCAGCTTCGCAGACTATATATGTAGGGCAGGCCTCACCTATCAGAACAGACCAACTGTCAGGGCAGCATGGACTGTTCTCTAGCTGTTCTCTAGCTTCCAACTGTAGCCTAGGTAAGAGCCACTTATCTTTTCTAGAGATATTCCCCACAGCAATCTACAGTGTCCAACAGAGGACAGATCTTAGGTGGTCTGAAAGCCATACAAATAAATGCTTATTGCTAAAAGTATTCCTGTGGATAATGGGGTGTGAATTGCAGTTTTAGCCATGGATATTTATATTTTAATGTTTGTGTATTTTAAGCAGGTTATGAAGAAAGTGAGTGAAGACTATCAAAACTATTGCAAGAGATTCCTATGGGCCTATGATAAGAAAATTGAGAAAGGGTAGGATAAATGTATGGTTATGAAAAGTAAGCAGGGCAATCCTTTACCCACTATTATAATTAAGGAGCATCCAAATGTATACTGTATTTTCACATGTGTAACTGGAATATGCAACACAGATTTCTAAAGTTACTTTTCTGAAACAGTAAATAATTAAAAGGTACCCTTTGCCACAGGCTACAGCAAAGAATTGCAACAGGTTTCAATGAAAAACCATAGTAATTCATAAAATATTGGGTGTGTTTGCGTGCCATGGCAAGCCATGGTTAATGGTTAACCATGATTACTCCCACTCCAGTTCTCCCCTAGAGCAGGTGGAAGAAACAAAACACAATCCTTGGCATACATCCAAACTAGGTGTTGTACTCTGTTGGGCTCCAAAATAACCACAATCTAAGGCCAATGTCTGTTCATGGCTCACAAACTGTGGCTTGTTTGGAGAAAAACAAACCAAAAGTTCAGTTTGGGGTGTAATACTGTTAAGCCAAGGATTGTGTTTTGTTGTTCCCACTTGCTCTACAAGAGGAGCAAAGTGGGAGCAATCTGCTTAACCATGGCTTGCCATGATGTGAACAAAGCCAACAAAGTGTGGCCATGTGTCCTACTCTGGAGAACCTAAATCTCTTGTGATGATAAGAAACTATAAAAAGGGGTAAAAAAGGTAAAGGTACCCCTGCCCGTGCGGGCCAGTCTTGCCAGACTCTAGGGTTGTGCGCCCATCTCACTCTATAGGCCGGGGGGCCAGCGCTGTCCGGAGACACTTCCGGGTCACGTGGCCAGCGTGACAAGCTGCATCTGGCGAGCCAGCGCAGCACACGGAACGCCGTTTACCTTCCCGCTAGTAAGCGGTCCCTATTTATCTACTTGCACCCAGGGGTGCTTTCGAACTGTTAGGTTGGCAGGCGCTGGGACCGAGCAACAGGAGCGCACCCCGCCGCGGGGATTCGAACCGCCGACCTTTCGATCGGCAAGTCCTAGGCGCTGAGGCTTTAACCCACAGCGCCATCCGCATCCCTTGTATAAAAAGGGGTAGGAATGGCAAAAAGAAGCTGGGCCCCTAAGCTAAAAAAAAGTTCAACAACTTTGGTCTGCCCCAGGCTTGCTATGCTGCTGGGGAAAGCAGCAGAAAATGCTAGAGGTTTATGACCTTTATGATATTTTAAAAGTTACCTGGGTGGGGGGCTGTGTATAGCAGCAGTTCAACTAATTAAGGATTACAAGGAATGAAAAGAGCCAGAAAATAACAAGAGTTTCAGCGGAGGGTGGAAATATGTTGTCTGGATGGCAAGTCTACCTGTGGCAGATTTACCACTGAGAAACAACAGAGGGGTTCTCCTGGAATACAAGATTCACAGATGACAAGTCTACACAGGCCTGGCACCATTCAGACACCAGATCTCCTAGAAATTGGAGGCCTGTTTCCTGATTATAGTTACTTTTATTTTATTTTATTTTATTTTATTTTATTTTATTTTATATTTTAGGACTTTCATGCTCTAAACTTAAAACAAAAAGACAGGCTTTGAAATGGAAGATTGTGCTGTGTGTCAGTTAGGATTTCTTAAGAAAAGGTTCAATAACCAGCCAAAGTTTTCAATGGTGGGCCATTTTTAAGTTTCATTTACTTACAGTTTACTGCAGTTTTCTGCAAGGAGTTTACATGGTGAGCATGAAAGAGAAAACAAAACATTTGCACTCACAAGTTGTTTCAAGTAAAACATTCAAGACTGCCAGGCACCTTCATTTGATGCTTAATCAAAGCCTTGGAACAAGCAACAGGGAACTAAGTCATGATGCTATATTGTAACTATCCACACCAAGGAATGCTCTCAGAAATCATGCAGGAATAAATAAGCAATGTGTGTCCACAGGGAGCCAGTGAGAGACTGTTTCCCCTGCAAACATAAAACCTAAGTTATCACTTCACAGAACTGAAGCCGATGCTTGATTCAACAGTAGATAAATATTACTGTTCTATAATGTTACTTAAGTTCCAAAGTCCAACCTGAAGATTCCTCTTGTAACGTATCCCATTATAAAATAGCTCCACTTTAAAAAACAGAAACAAAACAAAAAACATATACAATACATACATATTTCTGTAAGCTTTTGATTTAATTTTACTTGCATAAAAGATAAAGATTTTTCATTGCAATTCCTAATCACACAGGGCTGCACTGATTTAAGAACAGCCACAGGAGTATATCAGTAATAAAGTAGCAGCAGTATTTTCGTATCAGTATGCATTTGACTTTGGCAATGTGGGCAAGAGTTCTTCACTGGGAAAACAGGCATCAATTGTGTCTGGCCATCATAGGGAATTTGCTCCCATACCCTTAGCATTTCTTAAAATGGCCATAGGCATGAGAAGAAATACAAAGGTGGAAGTATGATCCTTTTTTACCACCTTCCCTCCAGCAAGATGTAGAAGAGTCTGAATGCAGGCTATAGCCAAAAACAAACAAAAAACAGACAGGTCTCAAAAACATATTACAGTGGTACCTCTGGTTACGTACTTAATTCGTTCTGGAGGTCCTATCTTAACCTGAAACTGTTCTTAACCTGAAGCACCACTTTAGCTAATGGGGCCTCCCACTGCTGCCACACCACCGGAGCACGATTTCTGTTCTCATCCTGAAGCAAAGTTCTTAACCCGAGATACTATTTCTGGGTTAGCGGAGTCTGTAACCTGAAGTGTATGTAACCTGAAGCATATGTAACCCGAGGTACCACTGTATAGCACATATAATTAAAGTGTTGTAATACACACCACAGATATACAGAAATGGCAGGAAATTACCAAAAACTCAAGGCGCAGCCATCAGGAAAATGTTGGCCATGCCCTAACAGGCATGCACACTAGCTTCTGTGGCAGACCTCTACACCAAAAATAACTTTTCTGGTTTGATTGTACAAGTTTTTGAACATTGCTCTGCATAGGCACAGAAGCCAAATGTGTGAGTGCATAGAGACCAAGGACTGCTAAGTGTTGGAAACAAATTAGGTATCATTTAACTCCATGCTGAAAGCATGAAAATTGCACAGTTCAGGTGATCTCTCAACAATCCATGTCAACAACAGATGTGAAGAAGCTGGAGTTACCAAGAGTGACAACTGCCAAGGTGCACTGAACATACATACAGCCTGCTTCAAATGAACCCTGATTATCCTTTGTAAACTAATCCAGCTGTTAATTGGTATAGTAGTATATTGAACACAAATGAGACTCAGAGGTCCCCAGCTGAAAGCTCACCAGGTGTCCTTTGGCAAGGCAGCACACTCTCAAGCCTCATCTGCACTATAAATTTAAAGCATTATCAAACTACTTTAAACAGACAGGGCTCCCCCCACCAAAAAAAAAAATCTCTGAACTGTAGTTCACAGACCTACAATTCTCAGAGTTGTTTAACCATCAATACCTCTTCCCAGGGAACTCTTCCTTGACATCCAAAACAGGATAATCAATCAACATTATCATAAAAAGAAAATTATTTATGATACTCTGAAAATTATTATGTCTCTTCCAGCCTCCACAGTGCGAAGCAGACATAACCAAACATTTCTATAAAAAGAGCTGAGGAAAAAGAAGGGGGGCAAAGAAACTCAATGAATACTACATGGAATTTATTTAATCTTATTTTTTGAGCTGTTGCTGAGTCTGCTCCTTCATATTTGTCATGTTTATCAAGGACTTATAGAAAATGAAGGTTTGTCAGAATTAAGAAGAGCTTCTCTACCCTTTCACATGTCAAATTGTCTCTTGATTTGATGTATTTCAAAACATGCATCTGGGTCTTATATTCAAGAAGTGTGCTCTCAGTCTACAAATCAGGACTTTCTTGTTCTCCGTGGACAAAAATTATAATGACCCAATACTGTTTTATGATTATGAGTATTTTCTTTATTAAATTGGTATGCCACCCTTCATCTGAAGATCACAAGATAGTTCACAACACAGAACTACAAAATGAACACACAAAATACATAACCAAAACAACAAACACCAAATAACCCTCCTCCCACAAACACATTTAAAAGGACATTGATTATTTAATCAGTCAAAGGCCTGGTAATTGAGAAATGTTTTTACCTGCCACCTAAAGGTATGCAATGAAGGCAGCAGACGAGCCTCCTCGGGGCCAGCATTCCACAAATGGGGGGCACCACAGAAAAGGCCTATTGTTGTGTTGCCACCCTCTGAACCTCTTGTGGAGGGGGCACACAAAGAAGGGTCTCGGTTTATGATTGCAGGGTCTAGTTTGGTTCTTATGGAGAAGGTATTGAGGTATTGCTGTCCTGAGCCATTTAAGGCTTTATAGGTCAAATCCTGCACTTTGAATTAGGCCTGGAAACTGATTGGCAGCCAGTGCAGTTGGGCCAGAAACAGTGATGTATGCCCAAACCATCTGGCCCTGGTAAGCAAACTGCCCACCAAATTCTGCACCAGCTGAAATTTCTAAACTATTACCAGAGACAGCCTCACATATACAGTGTGTTAAGGTAATCTAACCTAAAGGTTACCAGACCACAGACAACAAGTTAGGTTATCTTTGTCCAGATAAGGGTGCAGCTGGGCCACCAGCCAAAGCTGCTGAAAAGCACTCCATGCCACCAAGGCAACCTGAGCCTCAAGCAACAGTGATGGATCCAGGAGTACCCCCAAGCTATGCTACTCTCATTTTCCCATCTCCTGCCCTTGTGTTTTGCCAACTGACTCTTCAGAAAAGCCCTCTATCAAAAGTGTATCTGCAGTTGTCCAATTTTCCTAACTACAAACATGTAGCAAGCTTGCTGCAACCCCTCCACAACTCCCAGGGCAGATCACCAGTACTTTTTAAGAATTTGAACAAGGATGGAGAAAGCTTTGCCTGCAGATTTATTTTGAAGCTTTAAAATACATAGGAGCCCTGCAAAAAGACCAAACTTGATAGCTGGGAAGCTTTTATCAGGAGTGTGTCCTGTTGACATATATATAATCACAAGAATAGTATATGCGTATGAGCATGTAAAACATTCCAGACCTATCACACACCTTTTATCAGCACAACTTGCAGCTTAAAAATACTCTTCATCTTACTTTGTCAACAATGTTGAATTGTGGTTAAATCACTCTATAATACCAACCTAAGATCAACACTGAATATAGTCATTCTGCCATGTTAACAGCATCTTTGCACAGTGTATGCCACATGTGAGAAGTTTTTGAAAATTACATTGTTGTAGGATATTCCCACTCTACCTATTCTCAAGAGTTGTTATTTTGATAGAAAGTTTCTGTTATTAAATATCCCTTACTATTTTCAATCTTTCTTCTTTCATGGAACCATTTCCATGTTAACCAGCTTACAAAGGGGAAGGCTATCCTAGAGCAAATATTTCAGGCTTGAAGGATCTATTTAAGAAAGAAACAAAAATCAAGAGTTTCAGGGCCAACTGCCTAAAGCATGGGAGGCAAACTAAGGCCCGGGGGCCAGATTCGGCCCAATTGCCTTCTAAATCCGGCCCGCGCATGGTCCGGGAATCAGCGTGTTTTTACATGAGTAGAATGTGTCCTTTTATTTAAAATGTATCTCTGGGTTAGTTGTGGGGCCTGCCTGGTGTTTTTACATGAGTAGAATGTGTCCTTTTATTTAAAATGTATCTCTGGGTTAGTTGTGGGGCCTGCCTGGTGTTTTCACATTAGTAGAATGTGTGTTTTTATTTAAAATACATCTTTGGGATATTTGTGGGGCATAGGAATTCGTTCATATTTTTTTTCCAAAATATCGTCCACCCGTCCGCCCCCAAGGTCTGAGGGACAGTGGTCTGGCCCCCTGCTGAAAAAGTTTGCTGACCCCTGGCCTAAAGCAAGTCATAAGCCTGGTTTTTATTTGCCACTTTTCTCTGTTTCATGGCTTTATTAGAGATATATTTTTGTTCTTGCATTATTGAGGGTTGACTAGGAATCAAATTTACATTAGTGAGTGTAGGGATGGGGGCTTCTCAATCAGCCTCCTTTTCCCCTCCCAAAACTTCAAGCCTTTTAGAGCTCTGGGGATTCTCCTCCATGACTCTAATCTTGCTGTTTGCTTCCTCTTCCATGAAATCAACATATCTGCTGGCAGTATGAGGTAGATGTCACCATCACCATGGTGACAGAGCTGGTGTCCAGGGCTACTCTGCACTCACCCCAGGCACAACGATGAGTGATCTGTCATAGCCAGGGGAACAAAATCAACACTTGCCCTGTCATCTGCCCCCACAAGGATACAAGACTAGCCATGAACTCAGGCATCACTCTCTTCCTTGTGTTCCACCTCAAAACAGTGATCAACTATAGGGTCTAATTACCAATCGATGTTAACAATATGATTAGCATTTACAACATGTCCTTTTTAACAATTAAAACCCAGGTCCAGTGGTGGGGGAGTATCTGGATTGCAGCATCCAGGAGATGAATGCTAAAGTTCACCCTCTGCAGCAGAGCTTTCCAAACTTTTCATGTCGGTGACACACGTTTTAGACATGCATCATTTCATGACACAGTAATTCAGTTTTACTAGCAAACTGGAGGTTAGACTAACCCCTTTCCAGCCCAGGGAGGAGTGTAAGGAGTGTCTGCATGACACACCTACACACTGCAGCCAACACACTAACATCACAACACACACTTTGGAAAGCTCTGCTCTACAGTCACAATCTTTGTGAAATCCCCCCCACACACACACACACACACACATACCAATATGAGTTTTCTTTCAAAAGCTAACTGTAATATTTGGGGAAGAAATCACTTCATTGTCATCACAAGTAGATGACCCTGTGACACACAGGGTGACACACTGGCCCTCACCATCATCTGCCAGCTGAGATTATATGCTATACTATATCCAACACTTCCCAAATACTGAGTATTTTAGGGGGAAATTGGTAGCAGTAGCCAAGGAATGTTTCAGGGATACTTGGCTGCTGTTACCAACTACTATTATTCCTACTAAAGAATACTTGATTAGCTTCCAAGGGAACCTCGGATTCCCTTCGGAGACCATTTGAAAGCCACTTCTCTAAATTATTCTAGATACAAACATGGCTAAATACAGTTTTATAGACAAACATATTGGAAGCTGTAAATCGTTCATGCAATTATAAGTTTCTTGATTTTGAAGCCCAACTACTAGCACAGATTTATCCAAGAAGCTTTCTAGACAGCTTTTTAAAACAAAAATGAGGCAATTTACATGGCCTAGGCAACCAACATTTTAAAAGTGTTGGTCATCCATCACTAGATACGTCCAACATTAGCATTATTGCAACCTGATTCTATAGAGTTAGGTCCACCAAAGCCACGGCCTGCTGAACATGCAACAGGCTGAATCTACCATTTTAAAAAAGATGGCAAACCTGTCTCATTAAGAAAAATATGTACATGCACACATTATGATTATTGTTCTGATTTTAGTTTTGTTTAAGAGGTTGGGGTTTTTGTTTTTTTGGCAAGAAGTGAGAAAAGAAATCATATTAAAGTTCCAAACTCTATTCTTCTGTCTTTCCTTTCATACATAGCAAATCAAGCAGACTACCAACCCATAATAACTAGACATGTCAAAAAGTAGGGATTTGAAATTCTAGTCTCACATTTCATAAAAGGTATCATAAATATAATAGGGTACCATCCTTTGGATGAGTTATGGCAGGAAAAAAACCCGATACAGGTACATTTTAAGAACAGCAAGAGCAGGTGCTGAAAACATTTTAAAAGAAAGAAAAGCAAGTATGTCATATTTTCACAACGCACACCATTAGCAAACAGTGAGGCTGCATGCAGTAAGACAGCAGAAGGGAAGGGCAAGAAGCTGAGAAATAGGTCAGTCTGAGCTCAGCTAAGAGCATTTTGTAAATTTCCCACATACATGAGCCTATTTCAAAATCAATTAAATATACTAAGTGTTCAACAGAGTTCTGCAAAAATAATGCATTTCAATGTTTCCTTCAAAAACACATGAGAGACAGATTATCTAGATACAAGTTTCCAGAAAATCACTTGAGAAATCTCCAGGTTTCCAGGGAGCTGCAGCATGCTTGCTCTTGGAACATTCAAGTTCATTACTAGTGGTCCATTAACTAAGCTCTTAAAAAGAAACATACCATCTCGTTAAACATCTTCTTTCCCAGCATAAAGACTGAACACAAATGTTTTGGAGACAAATGAATCCTTTACACATAAATATAATGTGCAAACTTTCTCAGACCTCACCATTTTATTCTTTTTCAGCAGTAAACTGTTCGTTTTTGTTTTCATTTTAGGGAGATGCAGTAAGGTAGGCTAACCAAAAAGCTATAGAAATCTATTTTGGTCAAACACTGCTCCCATTTTAAGCAATAGCGAGTCTTGCCGAACCTTAAACACAAACCAATTTATTATGACATAAGCTTTCACAGACTACAGTTCACTTCATGAACTAAGATCCTAAGTTACAGATGAGGTTGGTGTGTCTTAGTGTGTGTGTGAGTGAGTGAGAAAGAAAGAAAGAAAGAGGTTAGAGGTACCGTATTTTTTGCTCTATAACTCACTTTTTCCCTCCTAAAAAGTAAGGGGAAATGTGTGCGCGTCTTATGGAGCAAATGCAGGCTGCACAGCTATCCCAGAAGCCAGAACAGCAAGAGGGATTGCTGCTTTCACTGCGTAGCGATCCCTCTTGCTGTTCTGGCTTCTGAGATTCAGAATTTTTTTTTCTTGTTTTCCTCCTCCAAAAACTAGGTGCGTCTTGTGGTCTGGTGCGTCTTATAGAGCAAAAAATACGGTAAATGAAATGTGGGATAGTACTGAAAGTGATAATTTTGTGATCATTCACAAAACATTCATTGGTGATCAATGACTGGTAAGCCAATCAAAACACGTAGCATTAATTTTTTTTAAAAACACACCTTTGACAAGCTCAGTCCAAAATTGATAGAACTGAAACTCCTGGTGAACTGTGAATAAGCTTTTTCACATTCCAGTTTCTCTTTGAAGTTTCTTTTTTTCAAAGATTGGTACTTCTAAGGTCAGTTACAGAGTATTCCAGATGCCGAAGTCTCCCCCACCCCCACCCCGCCCTGGTTTCTTAACATTGTCATTTCTGATGACAGATTTCTGTCTCTTTATTCCTTTGTATAAAGACTGGTTTGTTTGCCAAGAAGAGCATTGCTGGCAGAGGGTGGCATACCTCATACTGCAAGACAAGCAGGTGAATGAATCCCTAATGTTGTAAATGACATTGTTATGTCCCGTAATAGTGTTGCCACAGTTGGCAACCATGTCCAATAAATAGAGACTAATTTCTTTGTTTGTATTTCTGTTTTGTAAACTGCCATTACTGCTGAATAACTGTTTTAGGTTGGTGAGCTCTCTGGAAGCAAGCCCTACAAGAGGTTAGTGCCATTGCCCAGTATGTGTTGCAGATTAGTAACAATACAGAACATCATAACAAAAAACTTCAAGATCATGAAAGTGCCGAATTACAATAAGTAATAAGGATCCTGGATCAGGCTGATAGCTCATCTAGCACAGCATCCTGTTCTCACAGTGATCAACCAGATGCCCGTGAGAAACTTACAAGGAAGATTTGAGCAAAACGGCACTCCCTTCGTGTGATTTTCAGCAACTGGTATTCAGAATCATTACTGCTAACAGCTCATGGCTAGTAACCTTCCACAACCCAATCCTCTTTTAAAGCTATCTAGGTTGGGGATCATCACTTCTGTAGGGACAAGCACCATAGTTTAACTATGTGTTGTATGAAGAAGTACTTTCTTCTATCTGTCCTGAATGGCAAATACAGTTCAATGTAAACAAGTGTAAAGTGATGCATGTGGGAGGGGGGCCATTAATTTCACATATCCACTTATGCCGGGGTCTGAACTGGAAGTGAAGGAACCCTGGTCTCATTTCTAGACCTTCACTACTCAGTTTGGATAGGTCCTTTTGGAAATCTTTGTGATCTCCTTTTGTTTTAACTACTCTGAACAATTTCACTGCTCACTTCTAACTCTAGATTGTTTATGAACAATATGAAAGCTTTTTGAAAATACACTATGTCAACCAGATCACCTCTATCTAAATGCTTCTTGACACTGTCAAAGAACTTGAATAGGTTCGTGATATAGGATTTTCCCTTGCAGAAGCAATGCTGGCTCTGCTTCAGTAAGGCTTACTATTCTATATGCTTGGTTATTTTATCTTTATAAATACTTTCCACCAGTTTTAATGGGACAGATGTTAACTGGCCTGTTCCCTTTCAAAAAATTGGTGTTGCATTGGCTGTTTTCTGATCCTCAGGTATGGAGGCTGATATAAGAGACAAGTTACATTGAGAAGATCAATTTCACATTTAAGTTCTTTGCAAACTCTTGGGTGGATTCCATCTCCTGTGAATTGAATTGAGACAAAGTAGTTGTATTTTTATTAGCGTTAATTGCGTACTTTTATTATGTGTTCATTGGTATACAAATACCAGGATATTATTCACCAGCTACAGTTTTGTTAATTACATAATTATCGCTGTATCTGCACTTTCTACATCTCATTTCCTTCTGAGCTCACAATTACAATTCTGCCCCTCCTCTCAAATATGTTACTATATACCTGTAACTCAGCATAACACTTCATACATCTGGTGAAATGGGCTGTTGCCCACAAAAGCTTACACCATACTAAATTTGTTAGCCTTTTAAGGTAACTCTTATTTAAAAGCAGGCCCCCACCCACCCAAAAAAATATTTTTGGTCTCACAAACAGAAGCACATTCCACCTCAAAATATCAAAAAGTAAAAAAAATTCTAACTCCTGTTAGGATAATTAAACCAATCTTACACATAGATTTTATGGGCCAATTTATTCACACAGGCCTTTCCTATGAGGATTTGACAATTTGAGAACTCAAGCAGTGAAATTTCAAGAAACTATAATATAAGTTTCACAGGTGCAGTCTGCACAGATGTTGGTCACATAAGTTGGCATCTCTTCATATATTCCTTTACTTCTCAACCACTTTATAAGAATCTGAAACCAAGGAGACATAGCAACTCACACCTCTTCCATGGAGCAGCATATCAGAACACTAACACTTTATGACTAAATAGCTTATAATTTACTTTAATTACTTGCAAGCGAGTGTTAACCATTAAGTGGCAAGATGTATTCTGAAATGCAAAGAAGTGAGTTGCTTGAAAAGCACAGGAAAACATCACTGCTTATTTATACTCCAGAGTCATAAATCCAGCAACAGAAAGTAGATCAACACACAAGCACACCAAACCATGTGTGTTTGTTTACTACCAGTTAGCTAAACTTTGTTTTGTTTTACTTTAGATTTGAAAAATCATCCAAGCAAACACGTTACTGTAAAGTTCTTATTTCATATGTAACCGCAATTCAAATTTGTAGTTGCCAGTGTTTTCATGAACCTGAAAAGTCATTCAACCTTGGAGCAAACACCCGAGATAAAATCTCTTTTTGTACAAATAAGGGCAACAGTCATTAAAGACTGCTAAGTGTTACTGCTGAATACCAAACTAGTCAGGTAAAGAACTACAAATGCCCAGTTTCAGTTTGATGCATTCAAGCGTTCCCTCTGTTTATACATTTAGGAGGAAAACTAGTGACAGAGGTCAGGCGTTTAGAAGTCTAATAACCAAATAAGTGGGACTATAGTCCTCTTTAGGAAAACCACTCTTGCTCACTGGCCTTTAATAGTTTTAAATCTGATAAAAAACCCTGGAGCATGAGGAATGCAATTTCCTAATCGAGAGCTCACAAGACACAATAGGGAAAGCCTCTTCCCATCACCCTACCCTGTCAACAATAGAGAGAGAGAGAGAAACTCAGGTTTGTTTGTGAAACTGATGCTAAAAGGACCTTCACAGAATAACTAAGTTTCACTTATTCAAAAAGCACAAACAATTCTCTGTTAAATCCAAGAGACCTTTTATCATGTGCTGTCACCATGAACCATTATTTTTTTAAAAAAAAAAAAAGCATACAAAGATCAAGACATAGGAACGTGCAGAATTGGAAACAAACTAGAAATGTATTGGGAAGGGCGATTTCATTCAGTTTAAGTCAAGTACCTACCAGATAATCCATGAACTAGGGTAACAACTGGGATTAGGCGTTAATAGGTCACAGAGTAGCCTGCTTCTTATCAAGCAGTCTCAAGGTGGGTGAAAACGTCTGGAGACGGATAAGAAGTGGCTGTCGTCTCAGCGGCTCCTAAGGAAGGAAAAATCTCAGGGACTACGGTATGGAGTTGCCGTCGCTGTGAGGAAGCTTCCCGGGGGGCGGGAATCAGGGAGATCTCGGTCAGCGGTCTCAGTAACTGGATGGGCAAGAACTGGATCTCCGAGGCTGCCAATGCACCGCTGCTCGCCCTGCACCGTCTCTGCCCGCGAGAACCCGGCACGCTTCCCTCTTCGCTCAGTCTCAGCGAGCAAGCACTCAGCAACGGTAGCAGCGCTGCTTTTGCAGCCAGACCCAGCAGACGCCTGAGAAGCAAAACACGAGCCCAGCCCAACCAGGCGCCCGTGCAACCCGCTACAGCGCCCGATGTTTCAGGAACAGGGAGAGTTTCCCCCTGTAGCGTCACTGTCAGCTGATCATACACGTGAGGCGAAGAAAGAAGGCTCTTAAAGGGACACACATGCTTTCCCAGCCTCCCTACTTGGTTGGGGCGCGGGGGAACTTGAAGGGGGAGATCGTGATGTGGGAAGAGGGAGGCGGTCGAAGGGGGCAAGCTGGGCGTCAAGGGACGAAGGGGAGTCGACGGGAGGAAGGCACGAGAAAAGTGGCAGGAGGGCAGAGGGGAGGAATGAATGGGAGGGCTGCAATGCAATAGGAGCGGCGAGGAAAGTGGGTGGGGGAGGATGCAGGTTTCAAAGCTGGGCCAGTACAGACCAGGAATGGGGAACCTGTGACCCAGATGTCATCAGTCCCAGCCAACACGGCAAGTGGTCAGGGCTGATGGGAATTGTAGTCCAGCAGCATCTCGAGGTCCACAGGTTCCTGATCCCTGGCACAGACGTTGCAATACCACGAGTTGTTTAGAATAGGAAGAGGGGCATGGAAGAGGAACTTAGAAAGGGGTGGAAGATGCTGTGAGATAAGCTGGTCGAAGAGGAAGGCATGATAAGACTACAGGAGGAAGGGAGGCCAGTCGTATGCACGCTTACTCCAAAATACGCTCCACTGAAATGAACGTGCATGGGATTCGGCTGTATGGTATTACCATACTTAAGAAGCAATAAAAAGTGATAAGAGCTTGCTTCTGAGGGTACACACACACACACACACACACACACACACGCTTAGGCAGTGCACTGCATGGAGGACCAGGAGAGCGAATAGCAAGTGGAAGACCCGTTTTACATTCTGCATCCTATTCCTCCGCTAGTTAACCGGGATCATAAGCAGTACTTTCTCCCCCTTTTTTTTCTTTGTCTGTTTTGAAAGAGACTACATTGGAGGGTGATATAGACTGATTTGTCACTTTTCTCCACCCCACCACAGGGATTTAGCAGCTTGGGGTGGGGCAGGAACCAGACGTGCTGCAAGACCAGGACCCAGTGATGAATTGGAAGCAAGGCAGTTGGATTACATACTGAAAGCTGCACCTCAGATCTCCTGCTGCGCTGCTGTTGGGGTCCTCCCAAAATCACATTACCTATCAAAAGCACTCATCACTCATTCATCATCAATCCCCTGCTTGTGGCAGCAGATCCCTGCAGCAGATCCAAACTGTCTGTCTTGTAACTTTTTTACACCAATACATTTTGTGTAAACGCTTGCTCTCTCTGGGAATGGAACCTTACCTATTCTCCCTAAATGTGAATATGATCTGGAGTAAGAAAGCTCATGACCTTTCATTGCTGCTTCCTTTTGTTTTTGAAACTACTTCCCAATCACAACTACACTAACATCCTGAATATCTGAGTTGTTTTCCATCAAGTAGCATAAGAACATAAGAGCCCTGCTGGATCAAGCCAATAACCCATTTAGTCCAACATCCTGTTCTCACAGTGACCAACCAGGTGAACCTGAGCATAACAACACTCTGCCCATCTGTAATTCCCAGCAACTGGTGTCAATATTGTAACCTTGTTCTCTACTTCTCCACCAGGGAAGACCAGCACTCTTGCCTTCTCACTCTTGCCTTCTGATTGGTCTAACTGGTGAGATCTGCTTTTCTGAAACTCTGAAAGTTTCTCCCCCCCCAAAAAAAAGCCTTAAGAAAAATTGTATTCTTATTTATTGCATAGTACCTGCATTTTGCCTCATGTCACAAGTTCTACAAACACTAGAAAGTTACTCTTTGAAAAATGAAGTCTGGGCTATGGATTACAATTCATGTGGGGAGCACTCCTTGCAGAAGCCCAGGGCTGGTGGCACTGAAGAAGCCCCAAGGTCACAATAGGCAACCCCCTTCCTGCCTAAGTGAAGTCACAGCTGCCTTGCTAAGTAGGCTGAAGACAATACTTTCCACCATCAATTACATAATGCATAAGTGGGGTCCCTCTTGCTAAGATCAGCAGCAATTAGATAGGCACAGACTTAATTGCTTGCCTCAAGTTCTATAGGTCCTTAATTTGCAGCTGCTAATTTGAGTATTTTAACACTGCATTTAGTGGTGTGTGGAAGAATACATGATTGCCCCTTTGCTGCATAGTCAGTATTGTGGTGGCGGTGGGTTGTTGGTTTTTTTAAGTGCTATTCAGTGTGCAATGTTTTCAAAGCAGCAATGTACATGAATAGCAGCACAAAAAGTACATAATTGTTTAAAACACACACCCAGAGCTAAGTAATTCTACATTATTGCTTTTTAAAAATGTGCACTTGGCCTGTAAAAGTGCAGGGAAGGGCTCCCTTCATATAAATGAGACTGCCTTATATTGTTAACTTGTCCGTAAAATCAAGTATTGATCATTTTCCAGGGTTTCCAGTGGGGATCTTTCCCAGCCCTGCTGGCCAGGCTCCTTAACTAAAGGTGCCAGAGAATGCACCTAGAACCTTGTGCATCCAAGGCATGCATCAACTACAAATCTGTGTATGCACAAAGACACAAAAAATTATCAGAAGTGTAAAATTATGCAGTATAATTTGAGGACTGACTGTCTTCAGATGTGCCTGCCCATACGCTAAGAACTTCAGCTGAGGCCCTTCTTCAGACAGTCCCACAATATTAGGTGTGGTGTGGCTACCAAGAAGACATAGGAGTGCACTTGAACCACAGCTGTTGTTTACAGAAGTAACTTGGACAGGCTTGCCACAGCAGTTAGTTAGGATACTTGAGAGCAGCAAAGTATTAAAGAAAGCTTTACATGTGTGTTTTAATGTGTTCTAACAGGCAAGAATAGTAAAGGAATAATTTCCATAAAATGGAATATGTCATGGTACAAGGGCAAATACAGGAAGATAACAACAGCATTATTATTTATACAGTGGTATCTCACTTTATGAACAGTCCTGTTAACGAACTATTCGGTTTACGAACTCCGCAAAACCGGAATTAGTGCTCTGGTTTGTTAACTTTACCTCGGTCTACAAACGGAAGCTGAACAGTGGAAGGGCACCGGCAGTGGGAGGCCTCATTAGGGAAAGTGTGCCTCAGTTTAAGAATGGATTTGGTTTAAGAACAGACTTCCAGAACGGATTAAGTTCATAAACTGAGGTACCACTGTATTCCGCTCATCTGGCTGGGTTTCCCCAGCCACTCTGGACAGCTTTACAGCATATCTAAAAATATCATAAAAACATCAAGCATTAAAAACCTCCCAATACAGGGCTGCCTTCAGATGTCTTCTAAAAGTTGTGCAATTCTTTTAACTTCTTGACATCTGAAGGGAGGACGTTCCACAGGGAGGGTGCCACTACCAAGAAGGCCCTCTGCCTTAACCTCTCCTTTTCTCCTCGGAATTAGTGCTCAGTTTCTGAGAGGTACTAGAGCCAAAATTGGCACTAAAATCACTTAACTGCTTTAGAAACTCTTTAATCTCAGGTGTGGGGCAAGTTTGGGGTACCTATTAGTATTTTATACATGCCTCACATCATTATCATGTTCCAGGGCTGAGCATTAGCCTTAAAATACATGTTTGGGAGATAAGCTCTGGTGATGCTGCCTCAGACTAAGTCAAACAGATCCCATCCACACAAGGATCTCCACATAACTTTCCTGGCTTTGTACACCCCCCTTTTATCTGAGGGAGGGTATGGCGGAAGGAACAGAAAAGTGGAAAAAAGGAAGCTGGAAAGCATTTTCATTTCAAACTACCCTCCTCCCTGTCCACATTTCCTGGAGTGATTGTTTGGCTTTAATAACAGAATAACAGCAGGAAATGGAAAAAACAAAACAGGGTTCAATAAATAGAGGCCAAAATATATGAGAGGCTCAGATTTTATACTCAGCCATAGCAAGTGAATAATGATTAATTCTAGCATTGAAGAACAGCTCATACAAAATGAACCTCAGTGTTTCAAGAAAGAGTAAGTGCAAGTTGCTAGTATTACTGCATTGTTTGCTGTAGTTACCAGGGGCAGTCGGTCTGCACACTCAGTCAAGTTAATCAAACTCTGTTATTGCTCAACAGACTGGGGAAAAGTTTTAGTCCCTTGAATTTCTAAATTGTTGGTTCAGGCTTCATCATTAGCGGGTCATTTGATTGGTGACCCTTACATTTACCCTTTCAACTAAGAAATTGGAAATGCAGATACAGCTGTGATCCTCATGGAGATTGGGGTGGCATGTAACAATATTATAAAGAAACATTAGAAATGCAGGACTCGGAGACTTGTAAAGGTGTCGTTGGTTGTTCTGCTGACTGAGTCAGCAAACCTCACCTCCCACTTTTATACCTTTCCTAAGTGTTAGAGTGGAATTCCAGCAAGGGCTCAAATAGCTTTTTATTGCTTAAGAGTCTGTAATATTCATAATACATCATTTTCACCCACTTTCGTTTCTGATAAGATACTAGAGAATGAAATATGTACTATAAATGGATAATTTCTTTTAATTTGCTACTCCAGAAATATAAATCAGTTCCTTTTTCTACACTAGGAAAAAGAAAACTCTGTTCCTAAACCTTGCAGCTATACTCATTTGTGACAAAGGCTTTGGGAGTAAACACAGAGGAAAAATCTGTACCTGATGTCTTGCAGGACATCTTCAGGAAACGAAAAGGCTAAGGAATAAACCTAGTACTTTTTTTCAGGGAGTACTCAAAAGTACACAGTCCCAGCACCTCTCTCTTTTTTGATTAAAAAGTGTGGCACTTACTGTAACAACTTCATGGTGAGTACCAGTAAAATCCAGAGTGAAGTCCTAAGATGGTTGAATATTGTCTTGTGCACCTCCTTCTGGCAACTCCTGCAGCCTAGCTGGTGCCACATCATTGAGGTCTTGTCATCTGGGCAGCCCAGGACCTCTGTACATACTACCCAGGCTTGCATCCCAGAAAGGTCACTTTGGTGCTGCTAATGCAACAAAAACAATTCAGGAGACAGCAGTTATGAGTTACTAGATTTTTCAGTCACAACAGGTGCTGTGATTATCCAGTAGTTTCACTTCACCCCTGGTGGATGGATGCCAACACAATATTTGTAGAATGTTCTTTGGAGTCAGGCCACTGAACCTGATCTAGGCATCCGGGTTTTCTCTGAGAGCAAATCTGAGACAACACTGAGACAAAAAATCTGCTTCCAGTAGTTAAATGCCTAACAAAGTGTATAAATTCAAATCACTTGATGAAAGTATTTGAAAGTATTTATTTATGCATCAAGTTTGCCTCCTACACACATTTTCAACATACTGTAAAAAAAGAAAACAGATTAAGCAACTGTATGTCAAGCTAAGAATGCTGCTAGTCAAGTTGTTCAACTTCCTCTCATCTATGACACTGGATGCATATGATATATTCATAATGACTGTGTTGTAAGGAGATTTCATTTGCAGTAGATGTTCCTTAGGACACCTCCCTAATGGCCAATTCACATAATCAGGTTTAAAAAAGAAGAAACTAGAAGGTCAATGTGGAATGACTTTCAGTTATATCTTAAGCTGAATCTTCATTCCTTGTCCAAAATATGGCATGTATGCACAATACACACACGGCAGAATGAGGTGATATAAATATTTTTCCAGGACATTGTGATTTGCAATCTAAATCACTGCAGAAACATTAACAAAATGGGCAATATACCAACAGGTTATGTGTTCTTCACAACTGATTGCATTAATCAAATCAGAATCCATGCCCACTTTGAATTGTTGCACATACATGTTAGGCACATTTAAACCTATTTATTTCAATGGTTTTAAATATGTTTAACCATGCTGGATAGTGACCAGCATCTTTTCCCCCAGTTAGTAACACAAACACCATTTCCTCAATTTCCCACCTTCATCTCTGTCCTCATTGATGCTTCAGAAATGTATGAATATGCTATTAACATATTTAATGTCTGCAATATTTTATTTATGAATAACATGTTCATTTTACCCTTCCCCCAAGAATGCTCTGGATAGTACACCTTGTTCTCTCCTTTGCCTTATCCACCCACCCTGATTTTGTCTTCACAACAATCCTGTCAAGGTTGCTCAAGCTGAGATATACTTATGGTCACAGTCACGGTCACAGTGAGCACAAGGGCTGAAGATGGATTTGAACTAGTCCAACATTCTAACATAATATAATAATTCCAGCATCCATTCTCAGGCTAAGTAGCAACTCTAAATTAAAACACAGCCAGAACAGAGTCTACATACCTTCCACTGTTTAGCCTAGCTTTGTATTGTTCCTTTCCAGGAACACTACTTTGCAGTCTAAATATTCTCATTTGCATTGCTGCTTATCTGAGTTATATTGCTTCAGTTGATATCAATTAAGTAAAATCAGAGTACTTCAGCCAACATTTGTTCCATTAGTCAAAATTCTGTGGCAAAGATAATGGGTTGTATTCATATTTCTCCCTCTGTCAATGAAGGGCATTTCCCATGTGTAAATAAAACTCCAAGCCAGCAGAGCCTCTCAGTCTGTTTACTGGACTCACTAGTGGGAAGGAAGAGGAAGCAATTTTCAGCAATCCCCTGCTTCCCTCTGCTGAACTCTGTACCACCTCCCACACTTTCCCAGATGATCCAACAATCCTCCAGAGCAGATTTGGGGGGGGGTATGGGACTATTCCTGCAGGAGGATCCAGTTAGTGGAGTCCCATTGATCCAGCCTAGTATTCTTATAGGTTTCAAATTCACCTTACCACCAGCACTGGGACCTAGAATGCAAGTAAACTTGTACCTAACTGTTATTAATCTCAATCACAAGATATTATTGAATTGAACAGAAAAAGCTGAGGGGAAGGGAAGGCATGGTCTCAAAACACACACACACACACACACACACACACACACACACACAGTAGTAGAAACTGAAGAGAAATTGGGACACATCGGCTATATCATGATACCAAGTTGAAATTGTCAGCATTCCAGTTGTGACACCTCACTCACTAGAACCCATCATTTGGGCAATTATTTTCTCCTAGCTTATCGTACTTTAAGTGTCAGGGGGAAGGACAAAAGGAATCCTTGAAAACTATTTGATAAAAGGAATACTGTAACATTTTAATTTTTTTCAAGTCTTTTAATTCATGGTGTGTTCTGAAAGCAACAAGCAGAATACAGCCCTAGGCAAAACAAGAACAGCAGACAACTGTGGCATCTAGGTGAATTATGGGTGTTAACGAGGCACAGCACATTCAATTATAGGCAACAAACTAGGAAATATGGTTTGTTCCTCTACTCTCAAGGTAACAGGAGCTTTTAATTGTGGGACAATATTTTGTAAGTTACTACTTTCTACTGTAGCAGAAGCAAAGGCTACATTGAGAAAATTATCTCATTAATTTAATACTCTGAAGAGTCATGTCTGGATATTAATTTAGTTTAATAGCTCAACTAGAGCCCCTCTCATTCAGGAATTTTCTTTTCTCTTTATGGAAAATGTGTGCATGCATGCAGCAGTTCTCAATTTGTGTGCATGTGATGTCTTCCTTCCTATATTACAGTAAGCCCCTGAGGGCATTACGGTACATGTTTGTGCATGCAAAGCTCACTTCCAAACATGCACTAGAGTTGCTGGTCTGTGACCTCAGCATCTTAGTGTATTTTTCCTTTTCTCTATGAAAAGGTATTTTTACTTTGGATTTACTCACATTTGGACTAGAACAACCTACTAACTGAAACAAAAGTTATAAAATCAATAATATATCATATAATACTTTAACCATGGCCAATAATAAATTTAAATAAATATGTATCATAGCATAAATGTCATTAACCATAACCATTTTTTACCTGTCATATACAAATTAGATTTCTGATTTATTCTCCAGAAAAAGCATAATACACTTTAGTTAAGGAAGGAATGAGATCAGACAAAGAACATTAAAAGCTGAAGATTTTCAGTGTTGGAAACGTATTAAAGCCAAGAGGGTGAAGTGAACTTAAATGGAACCTTGGGGAACACCAACAAAAAGTAAAAAGGAGAAACATAGAACCATTATCAGAAACTTTAACAATTGGTGAAAAAGAGCATGATCCATGGTAATTAAAAGCAGAAGAGAGATCTCAAGAAGAGAAAAACAGGGGGAGAAAGAGACTTAGCACAGAGTAGATAAATTGGGAACTGGGCAAGAGCAATTCTGAATGAATGAACAGATCAAAAATCAGACTGATGCAAATTAATGAGAAAACAGTGCTAAATTTAAGAGTCAAGAGAGCAAGCTTGCCTCAGGAATAGCATATATTAGTCCTACCCCAATCCATTCTTCCAATACAAACTGTGAGTGAAAAAGTGTGGCTATTCTAGAGTGGTGAAATGGAAGGATCCCAAGTGATAGTCTGAGAAAGTGAGAGAGAAATGGGTAACCCATAAGCACTAAAGAGTGGGGAAATTTTTTGTTGTAAGAAAGTGGTATATAAATCTAAATTTATCTTTTAAAACCCCCCAAAAATAATGGATTCAATCCAGACTAGTGAACTCCGATACATATCCACTGAAAAGTACGCCTCATTTAGAAATAGGATTATCTTCCAGGTAAGCATGCATAGGACTGCAGCCTAAGACCTACTTCGTTCCCATTAAAATCTATGAGAACTATGATACAGTCGTACCTCGGCTCCTGAACGCCTTGGAAGTCAAACATTCCGACTCCTGAACAATAGAAAACCGGAAGTGAGTGTTCCAGTTTTTGAACATTCTTTTGAAAGCCGAATGTCCAACGGGGCTTCCACGGTTTCCGATTGGCTGCAGGAACTTCCTGCAGCCAATCAGAAGCTGCGCTTTGGAAGTCGAACGTTTCAAAAGTCAACTTCCGAGGTACAACTGTACTCATCACTTGTTTAAGTTCTATACTTGTTGCAGAAATGAAAATTGCTGAATATGATTGCATATGAAGTGCAGATCTACACCATACATTTAAAGCACCTGATTTTCCCCCAGAAGTCTTGGGAACTCAAGTTTCCTCCTTGCAGCTACAATTCACATCACCCTTTAATAAAGTACAGTTCCCAGGATTCTTTGGGAGAAGTCATGTGCTTTGAAGTGTGTAGGATGTGTTTAAATATATGGTATGGATCTGCCCTACATGTGACTAACTTTTTCAGGATCCAACCTAATGAAGTTTACAGTGGTACCTCGGGTTACATATGCTTCAGGTTACAGACTCCGCTAACGCAGAAACAGTGCTTCAGGTTAAGAACTTTGTTTCAGGATGGGAACAGAAATCAGGCTCTGATGGCGTGGCAGCAGCAGGAGGCCCCATTAGCTAAAGTGGTGCTTCAGGTTAAGAACAGTTTCAGGTCAAGAATGGACCTCCGGAACGAATTAAGTACTTAACCCGAGGTACCACTGTATTTTATGCATTTGTTTTACTTATATTTTATCTATCTTTTAAAAAATCCCACACACTCTTAGGCTGCATGAACAGAAACATACATTCCAGATCAGTAGTAACAGTTGCCCTCAGTTTTGTGCTGGTCAGGCAACACCTAAAGTACTGTGTCCAGTTCTAAGCACCACATTTTAAGAAGACTGTCAAATTAGCTTAAGAGTAGCAACATTGTGTCTTCTACTGTAAGGGTAGGGAACCTGTGTTCCTACAGATGTTGCTGACCTGTAACTCCTATCAGCCCTGATCATCAGCCATGCTGGTTGGGGCTGATGGAATCTAACATCTGACGGGAGGCCACATGCTAACTGCAACCTACTAGGAATTTTAAAGCCTGTGGGCAAAGCTAATCAGCTTTCCATGCCTTACCAGCAGGTCAGCAACAACTAAATGTTGTCTTTGCAAAGCTATTGTGATTTCACAATACCATTCTCATATTAGGCAAAATTAATTCTGTGCTTGTCAGACCCTGCCCCCCTTTGGGGAATGAATTGCAAGAATGAAATTGTATCTGTAGACGTGTCACGATATTATTGACTAGCAGCTGCAACAACTGACACAAAAATGTCAAGATACTGCTAGCCTCGTTCTCCACAGCAGTCTTTTAAAGGTAAATTGCCCAAAGTCACAATTCTACAGCCTAATTAGAGTATACTGAAATCTTATTACAGGAAAATGTGTCTCCTTGTGCATAACTCAAAATACAAAACAAATTTAATAGATACAGCTAAGTGCAGTGTGCCAGGGCACCCTGGGGTGCCTTGAATGATGGTCAGGGGTGCCACAGGCAACACTGGCCTCTGTCCCTCTTCCCTTCCCTCCCTCCCTCTGATGCCGTCTTGTGTCTCTGCCTCCCAAAGGCTTGCATAGCTATTTGTTGCAGTAGCCCTGGCTACAAGCTCCCCAGGTAAATTGTGCCTCTGGAGCTGGCCCGCGGATGCTGGTTGCCTGTAGCTGATGTGGCATCAAAGTAAGCAAGCAAGCAAGCGGTAGAGGGAGTCCAGCCAGCTAGTCTGCCAGCCCTTGCTGCTGGGAATGGACAGACAAGTCCCAGGCCCATGTGGGGCAGTGTAAGTAAGGGGCATCTCTCTTTGGGGCAGGGGAGCAATGCTGTTCAGAGATCAGCGGCAGTGGCAGCAGCTGCCCAGAGGACTCCCAAGAAGAGGAGAGGAGGTTGAGGGAACACTCCACAAGGGAGGATGTTTGAAAAAAGATGAGAGGCTGCCAGCTCAGCAGGAAAGGGGTGACATAACTGGGCACCTGAATCCTACAGGGGTGCTGCAGAAAGAATGTAGTCGGTCAATGAAGCCATGGACCTTGAAAAGGTTGAAAGCGAAAGTATTCCTGTGGTATTTTTTCCAAACCACAAGGTGTCAGTATAATACATTTTCCTGGGGATGTATTTAGAATTTACAGATCAAATTTTTGGTAACTGTACAGGTCCCACAGTATCAAAATACCAAATTGGGATTACATTCTATAAAGGCCAACCAACATTAATACGAAGAGTGAGCTTTCAAATAATACACAATTGTTCTCCAGACCGAATGTTCAATAAACGTCTGTTTCTGAGTGTGCCATTCAACTTGTTTGTCTATGCTTACAGTTTTGTTTTGATTTTTTAAGGAGTAAGGCTGCAGAGCAATGTAATGCTATAAAATTTAACAACATAGACTCTTTATCTATTACCTTCTGCAAGCCATGCCTCTTCTGTATGCCACAGATCCTTTCTTATAAAGGGCTTTTAAATAGCCTAACATGCCCTTTAGAACTTATACTACATTTCAAGTACAGTACTGCATCTGCAAGTTTTCAATAAAACGCGGCAGCTAAAAAAGCCAATGCAATTCTGGACTGCATCAATAGGAGTATAGCATCTAGATCAAGGGAAGTAATAGTGCCACTGTATTCTGCTCTGGTCAGACCTCACCTGGAGTACTGTGTCCAGTTCTGGGCACCACAGTTCAAGAAGGACACTGACAAACTGGAACGTGTCCAGAGGAGGGCAACCAAAATGGTCAAAGGCCTGGAAACGATGCCTTATGAGGAACGGCTAAGGGAGCTGGGCATGTTTAGCCTGGAGAAGAGGAGGCTAAGGGGTGATATGATAGCCATGTTCAAATATATAAAAGGATGTCACATAGAGGAGGGAGAAAGGTTGTTTTCTGCTGCTCCAGAGAAGCGGACACGGAGCAATGGATCCAAACTACAAGAAAGAAGATTCCACCTAAACATTAGGAAGAACTTCCTGACAGTAAGAGCTGTTCGACAGTGGAATTTGCTGCCAAGGAGTGTGGTGGAGTCTCCTTCTTTGGAGGTCTTTAAGCAGAGGCTTGACAACCATATGTCAGGAGTGCTCTGATGGTGTTTCCTGCTTGGCAGGGGGTTGGACTCGATGGCCCTTGTGGTCTCTTCCAACTCTATGATTCTATGATTCTAATATACTGGAATCCAGGAATCTTGGTGGTGTTGTTCTAAGTTGACGGGTAACATCAGTAAGACATGCATATTGCTATCTTAAGAATGTCTGAGCACTGCAACATATTGCTGCACACCATCCCAATCTCAGAGTGGTGCAAGATTCCAGGGTTCCAGATGCTTACCCTGGGTTTGGTTTCCTCAGAATAAGGCACAGCAGAGACTGTGGTGCCTTTATGATATATGGTTTAGTTACACATATATACAACCTGAGCCTACAATGGACAGGTTCACAGCATTAAAATGCCAAAAGCGCCTTGCTTCTCCCATAGCCACAGCCTTTCCAACAGAAATCAGATATAGCTGTGTCTCCCAGCTGCCCAGCCTCCAGCTGACATAGCTCAAATCTTAACACTGGCTTTTGTCTTTCCAAGTACCAGACAACTGAGGGAGAGGGCCCACCCATTTGCTCTCTGGCACAGAGTCACTTCCTTTGTTACCTCAATGACCCATACTTAGGTCATTACTTCACCAGGAAGCTAGGCTGGCTATTCCAGGAAATGAATCTGTGCTGGATCATCAGCAGTAACATCTAGACCATGGGAGCGTTTCAGCCCTGTTCACGAGTTTGTTCAAAACCCACAACAGCTTTATCTTGTATTCCTTTCTTTGAATTTGTGCCATTTAGGTTTTTAAACCTTTTTGTAAAAGCAGCACTAGAATTTTCACAGTTCAGTCTTCAACCCCTTATTATTGTGCTATGCCTTCTTCACGTTTGGCTTTGTTTAATGCTTGCTATTTAGGTTTTCAAACCTTTTTTGTAAATTCAGTATTAGAAACTGTACTTTTGAGTCTTCAATCCTTTATTACTGCACTTTGTTTTACCTAGGTCGACCTAGGATTATAATACGTCAGAATTTTTGGGGTTCTACCCTTGTTTGAATTTTGGTCATTTAAAGTTTATGATTTTTCTATTTCCGATGAAATTGAATAGTTCAGTGAAATGAGGTTTGTAGCCGGCATCCCGTTAAGGCTTTGTTCTATCTTAGGTTTTTCTAATTTTTTTCCTTAAGCTTTTTGATTTTTATTATTTAGTTGATTTCCACAAGATAATATTTCTAGTCGATTACTTCTCGTTTCAGGGATTTTCACGGTATTTCATTTGTTTTGTACAATTTCTCAGTTCCGTGACTGTCTTTTTTTCTATTGGTTTCTTACACTAATGCAGCAGAACTGTGGCTGCATTTAGCTGAGTAGCCAAACTGTAATCTGCATTGCCTATTATTATTATTATTATTATAATTTTTTAGTAAAGGAACAAAATACATTCCTTTTAAGAATGACATCACTAGACGAGAATTGTTAGTAATATTTCATAGAATCATAGAGTTGGAAGAGACCACAAGGGCCATCGAGTCCAACCCCCTGCCAAGCAGGAAACACCATCAGAGCACTCCTGACATATGGTTGTCAAGCCTCTGCTTAAAGACCTCCAAAGAAGGAGACTCCACCACACTCCTTGGCAGCAAATTCCACTGTCGAACAGCTCTTACTGTCAGGAAGTTCTTCCTAATGTTTAGGTGGAATCTTCTTTCTTGTAGTTTGGATCCATTGCTCCGTGTCCGCTTCTCTGGAGCAGCAGAAAACAACCTTTCTCCCTCCTCTATGTGACATCCTTTTATATATTTGAACATGGCTATCATATCACCCCTTAGCCTCCTTTTCTCCAGGCTAAACATGCCCAGCTCCCTTAGCCGTTCCTCATAAGGCATCGTTTCCAGGCCTTTGACCATTTTGGTTGCCCTCCTCTGGACACGTTCCAGTTTGTCAGTGTCCTTCTTGAACTGTGGTGCCCAGAACTGGACACAGTACTCCAGGTGAGGTCTGACCAGAGCAGAATACAGTGGCACTATTACTTCCCTTGATCTAGATGCTATACTCCTATTGATGCAGCCCAGAATTGCATTGGCTTTTTTAGCTGCCGCGTCACACTGTTGCCTCATGTCAAGTTTGTGGTCAACCAAGACTCCTAGATCCTTTTCACATGTACTGCTCTCAAGCCAGGTGTCACCCATCTTGTATTTGTGCCTCTCATTTTTATTGCCCAAGTGCAATACTTTACATTTCTCCCTCTTAAAATTCATCTTGTTTGTTTTGGCCCAGTTCTCTAATCTGTCAAGGTCGTTTTGAAGTGTGATCCTGTCCTCTGGGGTGTTAGCCACCCCTCCCAGTTTGGTGTCATCTGCAAATTTGATCAGGATGCCCTTGAGTCCATCATCCAAGTCGTTGATAAAGATGTTGAATAAGACCGGGCCCAAGACAGAACCCTGTGGCACCCCACTAGTCACTCTTCTCTAGGATGAAGAGGAACCATTGATGAGCACCCTTTGGGTTCGGTCAGTCAGCCAGTTACAAATCCACTGAGTGGTAGCATAGTCAAGACCACATTTTACCAGCTTCTTTACAAGAATATCATGGGGCACCCTGTCAAATGCCTTGCTGAAATCAAGGTAGGCTACATCTACTGCGTTCCCTTCATCTACCAGGCTTGTAATTCTGTCAAAAAACGAGATCAGGTTAGTCTGACATGACTTATTTTTCAGAAATCCATGCTGACTATTGGTCATCACAGCATTCCTTTCTAGGTGCTCACAGACTGTTTGCTTAATGATCTGCTCCAGAATCTTCCCTGGTATTGATGTCAGACTGACTGGGCGGTAATTATTTGGGTCCTCTCTTTTCCCCTTTTTGAAAATAGGGACAACATTTGCCTTCCTCCAGTCTGCCAGGACTTCGCCTGTTCTCCAGGAATTCTCAAAGATGACTGCCAGTGGTTCTTTTAATACTCTTGGATGCAGTTCATCTGGCCCTGGAGACTTGAATACATCTAAACTAGCCAAGTATTCTTGTACTATCTCCTTAGTTATTCTGGGCTGTGTTTCCTCTGCTGAATCATTTGCTCCAAATTCTTCAGGTCGGGCATTGTTTTCTTTATCGGAGAAGACTGAGGCAAAGAAGGCATTGAGGAGTTCAGCCCTTTCTGTGTCCCCTGTTTGCATTTCACCATCTTCTCCTCTGAGTGACCCCACTGTTTCTTTGTTCTTCCTTTTGCTACGAACATACCCATAAAAGCCTTTTTTGTTGCTTTTAACCTCTCTAGCAAGCCTGAGTTCATTCTGTGCTTTAGCTTTTCTGACTTTGTGTCTACATGTGCTGGCTATTTGTTTGAATTCCTCTTTGGTGGTTCCCCCCTTTTCCATTTTTTGTACACATCCTTTTTTAATCCTAACTCAGTTAAAAGTTCTTTAGATAGCCACCCTGGCTTCTTTAGGCACCTTCCATGTTTCCGTCTCATTGGTATTGCCTGAAGTTGTGCTTTTACTATCTCCCTCTTAACAAACTCCCAGCCATCATGAACTCCCTTTCCTTTTAGTATTACTGTCCATGGGATCTCACCCAGCACTTCCCTAAGTTTTATGAAGTCGGCTTTCTTAAAGTCAAGAAACTGAGTCCTAGTATGCTTGGCTGCTCCTTTCCGCTGTATAGTAAACTTCAGAAGAGCATGAGATCACTCGCGCCTAATGATCCTTCCATTTCTACCCCACTAACCAGGTCATCAACATTGGTTAGGACCAGATCTAAAATGGCTGTTCCTCTTGTTGTTTCTCCCACTTTCTGGACAACGAAGTTGTCTGCAAGGCCAGTGAGGAATCTGTTTGACCTTATGTTCTTGGCTGAGTTTGACATCCAACAAATATCCGGGTAATTGAAGTCTCCCATTACTACTATCTCCCTTCCTTTTGCATGCTTGGCCATCTGTTCCAGGAAGGCATAATCTATGTCCTCCGTTTGGCTTGGGGATCTATAGTAAACTCCCACAATGAGGTCACTGTTATTCTTCTCTCCCTTAATTTTGACCCAAATGCTCTCACTTTGGCTTTGAGGTTCTAAATCTTGGATCTCTTCACAGGTATACACATCCCTGACATATAACGCCACTCCTCCTCCTTTCTTGTCTGGTCTGTTTCTCTGAAATAGATTGTATCCCTCCATTATTACATTCCAGTCGTGGGACTTATCCCACCAGGTTTCAGTGATGCCTATTATGTCATATTTAGTTTGCTGTACCAAGAGCTCAAGCTCATCTTGTTTATTTCCCATGCTTTGCGCATTAGTGTACAGACATTGAAGTCCATTAATCATTCCCCCGTGTCTCATATTTAAGGATTTTTTCCTCCCACCACTAGGTCTGCGTGCTGTTTGCTCCATTCGGTCTATGACATTTGGATGATCATCTTCATCAATTGATAGACTCCTACCTTCAGGAGCACTGTCTCCCTCCCCCACATTAGTCAGTTTAAACCCCTCCTGATGAGGTTTCTGAGATTTTTGGCAAAAACATTCCTCCCAACCGTTGTGAAGTGCAGCCCATCGCTTGCCAGAAGTCCATCTTCAAGAAACTGCAGTCCGTGATCTAAGAATCCAAACCGTTCCTGTTTACACCATTTGCGAAGCTAGCTGTTCACTTCCACTATTTTTCCCTCTCTCCCTGGGCCACGTCGTTCAACTGGGAGGACAGATGAGATGACAATTTGTGCATTTAATTGCTTCAATTTCCTGCCCAGAGCCTCGTAGTCTCTTTTGATCTTCTGGAGGCTATTGCTTGCAGTGTCATTGGTTCCCACATGAACTAAGAGGAAGGGGTATTTGTCAGTGGGTTTTATGATTCCTTGCAGTCGTTCAGTCTTGGATCTTAGCCCCGGGGAGACAGCACACTTCCCGAGACATCTTGTCAGGCCCACAGATCACTGCTTCTGTTCCCCTCAGTAGGGAATCCCCTATCACCACTACACGCCTCCTCTTAGGTTTGGTCGGGGTTGTTCCATGAGCTGTCCGTTCCAAGGTCGCCTGCACATTCCCTGAGGACTGACTTTGCTGCTCGTCTTCATATACCTGATCGACTGTAATGAGGGAGAGATCCTCAAATGGAGTCTGCTCTTCGTCTTCCATGCTAGGGGAGAGGACCTCAAAGCGATTGTGTATTTCTAAACAATCAGAGCGAACCCTGGGCCTCCTACTTCTTTGAGTCACGTTTCTCCATATATCTGGCTTCTGTGTTGGTGAACTAGCCTCTTTTATTTATTTATTTATTTATTTACTTACTTACTTACTTATTTATTTACTTATTTATATACTGCTTACATACCAAGAGATACACAAGTACAGAGGTCATTTGATGTCAATCTGTTTTAGTGTATCTATCTCAAATTTCCTGCAGTCCCCAGTTCTAGCCCTACTACAGTTCTCATTTAAGCCTGAAATCCTCGTTTTTATTTTCAAAATGTGATGTACTTACAATCCATTGGCACAAAAGAACAGTAAACAATCAAAGGCAGCAAATATTGGTCAGAGAAGATGTTTCTAACAGTCTGATTCTATTATTTAGTTTCATAGGGTAAGTTCCACTTACTGTTTTTCCCCCGTGTTTAAGATGCTCCCATGTATAAGACAACCACTATTTTTTAGAACCCAAAATTAAAAAATCAATATTTTTAACACCAAACAGAACAACTTTGAGCTTTTTTTGCAGAGGTCACCCAAAGTTAGGGTTACAATATTTCAAGAGCCTGAGCCCAAATCTGAGCCCAGACTGCCTACCCAAACCCAAACCCCTGTGCATTCACCATCCATGTATAAGACCCTAATTTTTTTAGTAATATTTCTTAGCAAAAAACATCATCTTATACCCAGGAAAACATGGTAAATGTCTCTCATCTAATGCTACACTAGAAGTGGGGAACCTTCTTGCACTTATGGACCAGACTTTCTCAGAGAGACGTGACTGGGGTCGTGTATCAGTGATGGTGGGGTCAAAGCATAAACATTGAACTATCCATTCATTGATCTATTCACACATATACATATACATATACAAGCTTCACTTGCTAATACAATTGTGAAGGGGGCAGAATGCAGCCTTCAGTGAGGAGGAAGTAATGTGGCCTAGGGAGAGTGCCATAGGCTGGATTGACGGGCTAGATTTGGCCCATGAAGCAAATATTTACCATCTCTGTTGTATATCATAAGTGTGTGTCATAACACCAGTTGTCAAGCCAAAAATACACTTTCTTGGAAAATGCATAAAGAGATAACTTACAACACTTCTAGTGTGCTGGTATTTCCCCCTAGTCTCTGCATGGCACAGCCATACAAGGGCCATTTCATCCCACTCATAAGGCCAGACAAGTAGCATTTTGGCCCATGGGACCTGAGGCAGCTGGTACAAACAGCACCAGTTATGTCTAGTATAGCTATTTTGGGGCAGCGGATCATTGAGTCTGTCTGTTCTACTCTCCAAATAAATTGTGCTTCTCTTGTAACCACATTTTTCTTTACATCCCAAACCTTAACGCAATTCAGTTACAATCTTCAGCACATTTACTTTCCCAATTTGCATGAAAATCACTTTTAAGTAAACATTATTAGAATTGGAGTGGTATTTAGAAATATATGTCCTATTTATTCCTGCAGCACTCACCACCCTGACTTAGGTGCCACATTATTAAGGAGGATAACTGTTAACTGACCTTCCCTCATACCTTTGGCAACTTCCTAATACAAGAAATCAACTGAAACTGAAAGTAAACTCTGGCATGTGCTTGATCATTTGTGCTATGGATACATGTTTCAAGAAAGTATAAGTAAATAATTCACTTATATGTCAGCGAACATTTGAAAACCTCAGTTAAGGAAATGTGTAGCAGTCAGACTTTGGAACTCTCTCCCCAGAGAGATCAACTTTGCCCTATATAGACTTAAAACCTTTATGTTTAGAAAGCTCCTTGGCCTTTAAGGGCCTCTATTGACCACCACACCTACATTGCTCTTTTTGAGGTGGCGCTTTTCAGTAGGGTTTTATTGATATTTCATTGCTGCTGTCTCAGTTTAAAATTCTTAATTCTTAATTTTAAACTGCCTTGAAAATCCCTTTGCAATATCTTGGATCTGAGCTATCGGTTCAGCTTTAGATTAGGGCCAGTTTAGCCATCTAAACTGCAATCCATAAAACATAAAGGGTCCTGCTAGGTCAGACCAGAGCTCTATCAAGTCCAGCACTTACTTCCCACAGCAAGCAAGCAAGGTGATGCTTCATGGTAGTCCACGAATAGGACATGAAGACAATAGCTTCTCCTCCTATTGCTGTCCAGCAACTGGGATTCTGAGACATAGAAGTGTCATATAACCACCAAATAACCATTACAACCAATAGCAACTGATGGACTTATCAATCATGAATACATAAATCTTCTTTTAATGCTAGATAAGAAGGCTGCAGGCTCATGTGCTTAAAACTCAGGTATGCTGGGTTATGTGTTGTGGGATAGGATGAGAACTTAACAGCAGAAGGAATGAGTGGATGGGTGAGGGAAAATGAACCCTGACCTGCCACAACATATTTCTCCATAGCCCATCATCTTTGATGTTTTTCTCTCCAAGGGCTCACTTCCAGTCCTGAAGCCTGTGAGGGAGGAGAAGGAGTTCAGGCAATGAAATACAAGGAGGAAAGCTATGGAAGGGATAAGGTTTTAGTGCACTAATTTTGCTCCTTAATTTGGATGCCACCTGTTCTTACAACTTGAGTATCAGAGATCCTAGATTCAGCAACTGCCATGTCTAGTTTGGCATTTCCGGTTGTGACAGAAATTCAGCTAAATGGAAGTGGCCTCTCTACTGAATGATCTCTGCTCCAGCCATAACAATTTACCCCATGACTCGCTGCCATTATGAACATCTCCATATCAATTACCCCACAATCCTGGCAGCTACTGATGAGCACAAGTAGATCTAATGTGGAGTTCACTCACCATAGGAAGAGTGGCCTAGTGCTCAATATCCAAAAAATCAAAGTGCTGAACCAAGAAGCACAAAAGAACCCCTCTGCACCACAAATCCAACTTAATGGCATAACATTTTAAAGTGTTGATCTTTTTTCCTACCTGGGCAGTTATCTTTCCAGCATCGCCTGAGCTTTCTCCCAAATGAAATGCAGAGTGTTTGAGGACCAGGACATTTGCAGGGAAACCAAAATGCTTGTTTACAAAGCTACTGTATTACCAACTTTACTGTACGCTTGTGAAACATGGACCACTTATAAACGCCATCTCCAACTCCTCAAATGATTCCATCAACAGTGTCTCCAAAAAGTTTAAATATCACTTGGGAAAACAGGCGAACTAATGCCAGTGTACTAGAAGAAGCAAAGATCACCACTAGTGAAGCAATGATTCTTCAACATCAACTTCATTGCGCTGGTCATGTTGTTTGGATACCTGATTATCATCTTTCAAAGCAACTACTCTATTCCCAGCTTAAGAATGGGAAGCAAAATGCCAGTGGACAACAAAAGAGGTTTAAAAAGGCTCTCAATAGAAATATTTTAAAATGCAATAAAAGCACAGATAATTGGGAAACACTGGCCTGCAAGTGCTCCAGTTTGAGAATAGCTTATACGAAAGCTATTCAAAGTCATCGACTTTGAAGAAGCACAAACTCAGGACAAAAGGGAGAAACAAGCTAAGAAGAAGGTACATTTGGCAAATCCTCACCGTGATCAACTCCCACCCAAAAACTTATGTCCCCAATGTGGAAGGAGAAACCCAATCAGATGGGTGGGGTATAAATAATAAATTATTATTATAAATTATTATTATTATAAGGATGCGTGGACCCAGAACTGGCCTCCACAGTCACTTACGGACACACTGTTAAGATCATATTCATGGAAAACCATGTTACTTGGCAACAAATGATCACCAAAAAAGAGAAGGAAGGGTGTTTACAGCAACCTATCTATAGTTATTGTAACATGTGCTTCAGCCCTTAATTAGTAAAGCAGATGAGGTCAGTTTACTTTCTGCAAGACTTAGAAGTGCAACAACTGAATTTGCTAGACCCGAGCAAAAGAACTTTTCAAAACAACCTACTTGACTTTAAAGCTTTTAAAGGAGCTGAAATACCCATATACTTTATACATTACATTTTAATGTGTATCACCACCTATCACGTATTTGACATGGATATATTGAGATATGTGCATTGTTCAAAGTATTTGTTGTGGACACAAATTGCAGGGATCAAGACTGGCCTGCATCTCTCAGCATTTTTCGAAGCAAACGCAAGTTTGTTGCTGTGTAAAATGAAGCTACTTCATTCACACAATTGTTCTGCCATTATTCATATATTTAAGGATTCATGTTTCTGAGAATGGTGGTTGAGAGACTAGCTATGAACTAGAAGTCCCAACTTAAAACTTTTCCATATCTTACTAGGTGGCCTTAAGCTTCTGTATATTTCTCTGTCTCTCACAACACACAGCATAGGGCTATAATAGTACTGTAGTATGGCATTTATGCAAGGATTACTGAAATGTATGCAAAGCACATAAAACGTTTTAAGTACAAAGTATTGTTACAATGTATATACCAGTAACTTGTTTTGAAACTTACGTCACATCATCCTTTTGGGCACATAAACTCATGATCAGACTCTGAAATCTGCAATACTTTGCATGACTGGCTTGTAGAAATATGTCTCACACAAAACAGATTTGGCATCTGGATACTTTTCCTTCCAGATTCAGTGCTTTACTGTGGCCTGCACAGACCTGCCCGTTAATAATTTCCAGAGTGCTATCTGCTCTCAAGGATTTCTGAGCAGCAAGACGGTATGCTACTTGAGTTCATTAGAGCAATCACTGTCAGATTCAAGCTAAAATAATTTGGACAAAACATTCAAGATGCCATTAAGCCCTATAATGGGACAGCCTGTGGGACATACTAGATGGTGCTGATGTTGACAGTTTTTCTTTAAAACATTTGAAATAGCAAGCTGACTGCCAAAAGTAGAGAGAGTTATTTTTACAGTTTTCTATGAGCATGCAGCATATTCTGTTTGTTATCAGATGTTAAGTTCCAGTTCTGTCCTGTACTTCAAAGGTGTCTCTGCCTCAACAACAAATATAAGAAGTGAAAAAAGCAGCCAAGTAGAGCTGCAGATTGCCTATGTCACTGGAAGGGGCTGTCACATTTTCAGCTGGATGGAGTAAAAAAAAAATCTGTGTTTTCCTCACACCAAAAATACCTATAACCCTGTCACCAAACCCAAAGGGTTGTAACCAAGTGAGTTTTATTCAGAAATCAGTCATATCCATTTATTCAATAGGTCCACTCTGAATATGACTAATATTGGATGCAATTCTAAGTATTTATATATATTATTGTGCCTTGGGATGAACTCCAAAATGCTCTTAGAAGGGAGTAAGCCCCAGTGAACACACTGGGACTTAACCTTTGAAAAATAAGCACATGGTTGCACTGTAAGAGTGCATTAGAAACATTAAGTTGAAAAAGAATACTTATTTTAAGTTCAAAAGCTTTTATCTACTTACAATTAACATATTCCTTAAATTATTACCTCTTCCCCCCAAGTGATATTGAAAAAATATACCCTTAGTTAGGGGAAAATCTTAGGTGGACAACCCTGAGTCAGTTGAGAGGAGTTGGAGCAGTATCACTTTTGGAAGGTGGTTGCAACCACTGATGTTTAAAACCCAGAAATTTTTGTATTCTAAAACAAGCTATTCTTTAAATGAATATATTACAAATGTAGAAGTCTGGTTTTATTTTGTTTTTAAGTACTAGATGGGGCAAATCAATATTGTTGGTGGGATGGTTTATGTGTATGGACTGAGCCCAGCCAACCTATGGCCTGCAAACCTTGAAAATCTTGGCTTTCATGATTGCAGTTCACATGATTTATTGCTTAATCAAATGGCCACTACAATAAGTAAAATAAGATTTAATACATTGCTGATATGACTCAGCAATCATATCATGCATTTCAGTGTATCTGTAGAATCAAACCAGTCTCCCAGACAGTTTGTTTATAAAGGCACCTCTCAGTTTTTGTGACGCTATGGTTAACTGAGCTAATGTAAGTAATAATGTTAACACAAATTTTCAAAAAGGACTTCTTTTTATAAGATTGTGACATTTGATAGCCCTGGTAACTGACGGGACAAAAATCTTCTCCAGGGTAATTTAACAAATAATGGTTAACAGAAAATATTTTCCATTTCTTTATAAGAATGTAAAAATTCCTTTGGTTCACCAGGCCTTTTAAGTTCAAACTATGTACTGAGAGCAACGGAGCTGGAGTAAAGCCTCTATGCAATTAACACACTGTTATCTCCTGAACACAGCTTTATAAATTGCATGGTTCTTTAATGTGAGGATAGCAAGGATAAAATCTAGCAAACATGTTTGTTTCGTTTGGTTTTTTTATTTTATTCTTCCGCCCCCCCCCCCCCCAATGTAGTAGAAATACCTGGCAAAATCTCAGAAGCCAGGAAGAAGGCTCTGGAAGACTGGCAAAGGACAAGAGCAGGATTTCAGGTTCTTCATCATCCTAATGACCATAAGAAGCAAAATAAATTATCTCTGTATTTCTAGTCTTGCATTTAGTGAAAACCTATCCACCCCCAAATTATTGGAACCTTGGCTTCCCCTGCAGTGCTTGAGACCCAGGTAGCCTCAGTGGATCTACAGATTCTTCTCTTCACCTCCTAGGGCTAAAAGAACTCACCAGTTTCCCTGCTGATACCAATGGACTGATGGGTTATAACAATTTATAAATAGAATGTTAAAACAGTTAAACTGAATTACAGTCAAGAAAGTAGTATGGATCTTAAAATATATATCTCAGCTGCCAAAGGCCAGGGTAAAGCATACGATGAAAACTATATAACAAAGGTGCCAAGTGCACCTCTGTGCGGAGAAAATTCTACAACTTAGGGGCTGCCATAGAGAACCTGCTCTCCCAGGCTGCCCCCAGATTTCTGAGGGTGGTGGAATTACTAAGAGAGCCTCCACTTCCAATTCTAACACATGAGAAATTCTGCATTGAAGGAAACAATCTTTCATATATTTGGGTCCTATTTTATTTAGGATTATAACATGATCCTCCGTGCACCAGTACCACTTTAGTCATGCTGGCCACATGACCTGGAAAGCTGTCTGTGGATAAACGCCGGCTCCCTCAGCTGGAAAAGCAAGATGAGTGCCGCACCCCATAGTAACCTTTGATAGGACTTAACCATCCAGAGGTCCTTTAGCTTTTTATCTATAACACTAATTGGGCCCAGAAGCAAAGAGCAACTGGTATATCGTTTTTAAAAAAACAGGGATTATGCAAGTTTTAAATGGAAACTCAATAACCTGACTGCTGAATTTTGGACCAGTTGAAGTTTCCAAGTCATCTTCAAGGGCAGCCCCATGTAAAGCATGTTATAATACTCCAGCCTGAAAGTTACAAGATAAATTACAGTGACCAGGAAACCTCTATCCAAAAGAGGGTGTAGCTGGCAAACCAGATGGAGCTGGAAAGAGGCACTCCACATCATCAAGGTCACTTGAACCTCCAGTGGCAATGTTATACATCCATTCAATAAACAGATTCAAGCTTTGTACTTGAAGAAAACATCCAGAGAAATCAACTTCTTGCTCATGATGCAACAGCATAAATAACTTGAATTCACTGTAACCGTATAGTTTTTAAAGAAATAAGAATAAATGGGGGGGCTTATACCACAATATACTGATGTACCCTGAATCATAACAAAAAAGAGAAAGTGTAGAATAATGCCATATAAATGCCAACTAATGAAAACGACAACCTTCAAAGCAGCTCAAGCACAAGTCCTATAAATAGTGGTCAATTGTCAGCTTGTCAAAAGATGCAGCATGCCTCTGGATTTGAGTCACACCCAGTGAAGCAATAAGCTCTGCCAGAGCTAAAAATAATATACTATCTCAACTGATAAACTAGTCTGTAAGTGAGTGTACAACTGGAAAGGGTACACTACTCTGCTCAAGACTGTTCTGTTCCAGTTGAACAAAACAAAGCAGCGGCTTTATCAACATTGTTTCAGCAATGGAAGGAGTAGTTATACGGCATTGGGTGGAAACGCCAATACGTTATCAGGAGCATTTTGCTGATCAAGATTTGGATGCGTGCAAACTAAACCACTCTCTGTATGCCTTGCCAGGCCCAGCCTCAGCCACTCAGACAAAGAATAGACATACAGTCAAGAGTACTGCTGAAAAAGAACAGAACCATACAGATGAAGAAAAGCCTAAATTTCAAGTCTTACTAGATGTTGTGCAGTTCCGTCCTGAAGATGTTATCATTCAAACCTTTGAAGGCTGGCTCCTCATCAAAGCTCAGCATGGACCCAGGATGGATGAACATGGCTTTATAGCCAGAAGCTTTACTAGACAATACAAATTGCCAGACAGAGTTGAAACAAAAGATCTGAATGCTCTTTTCTGTCATGATGGCATTTTGGTTATTGAAACTAAGACCCTGAGCAAGAAATGAATTATAGACTTTTTGTTACTGGTGAGACAATATTGTTCCTACTATAGCTTAAGCAATTATGTACTGTGGTGCTCTGCATGCAGAACTGCATTTACAATGAAGATAAAGACAAGCCTTTGCATATTTTACCCAGTTTGATTGTTTGATGTGAAAGACAGTATTTGCTCCCAACAGCTGCTGATGTACGGACATTCATAACAAGGCTATGTGACAGAACAGCATGAAGGCTTGAAAAGATGTACAAGATGGATGCAAAAGAATGTGTAAAGGGAAGGTTTTACTAAAGAAGAGCAGAAACAGGAAGCTGCATTTGGAATCTGAAGGCACTTGTATTCAAGAGGCAAAAGATTTAAGCCTAGAGCATACTTTTTATTGAAATAGGATTTTCATGCTGGAAACTGCTGCATTATTAGCACTGTGGCCATGATCCGAAGAAGTAATTTGTGTATAAGTAAACCAACCAGACAGGTGGACCTCTCTTTAAAGTTTGCCCTATAGCAACTATAACAACTCCTACTCCTGAAGAGGTAAATCAATTTCTAAACCGAACATTAACTTCTCAGTCCCAGATATATTAATATACTGTATTGAACAATTGATCTTCAAAATGTTTTTTTTCTCCAGCAAAGATTTGTTATATATGCTCTTCTAAATACTTCAACATTCTGCTTTTGGGAGAACAGCAGCTGTGTAAGTAAGTCTGCTCCTTTCAAGTGTAGTTAAAATAAGTATGACTGCTGAGCTATGAATAGTAAAGGAATTCAAAGGAGAAAGAGCCAAGCTAAATACAGGCTCTCATTATGGGCACCTGTCATTTGGAAACATTAAATGATAAAATATTGTTGCAATTTATCTAGATGCTTTTTAATTTTATTACATTACCTGGACTAAGACTGTTGATGCAAAAGAATGCCAAATCAGCTCTTGCCATCAGCTACATGCACTGTTGGAGGACTTAATTGGGGAGATGGGAAGGAGAAAGGAGTGCCTAAACCAGCCCCCAAGACTACATCCCCATATCTATGAGGTGATCAGTATTGTCACTGATTTGGAAGCATGCTTGGAATGAACCACAGTTGCAAACTGATTGCTGCCTTGAAATTCTATTCTGTCTCCAGCTCAGCAGCCTTTTACACTCCCAGCAGGATGATGCATATATAAACACCTCTTTCTTTGTGTATCATTAGCTGGATCAGGTTAATTTTAAGTTTAAGATCTGCAAATTGCTCAAAATTTATGAAGGAAAACATGCATCTGGAACCATACAAAATGGGGATAGCAACTGAGTAACTTAAGAGTAACAACAACAAGAAACAGTAGAGAATACTATAGTGCTTCCAATCAGGGGCTTAATCTGCAAATAGGTTGTTGAGAGATCACAAATGGGTAGTTGGGAGCAAACTTTAAAAAAACTTTTTTGATCTTCTCCAGAAAGGAAAAATCTGAATTAAATCAGGGTGGGCATTTTTGATCCCTCTTTGTTTCTCTTTATGTATTTCCATAAGTCGTTACATTTTGGGGGGACCAATATTAAATGATAATCTCAAAACATTTTATGAAATATCTGCAACTGGATTTCCAAGGGTTGATATATTACAGCAGGAATGTCCAACCAGGAGATCACGATCTACCGGTAGATCCCTGGCTGATCATGGTAGATCGTGGAATCCTTATCGTGTACAAAGTTACGGGGGGGGAGCTAAAAAACCCCTGTGCAATCCACGTCAAAATACAAGTAGATAAATAGGCACCCTCCCTTCAGATGTGAAGGAAATAAGCAGCTATTCTATCTTTAAAAGACATCTGAAGGTAGACCTATTTTTAATATTTAATGCTGTACTGTTTTTAATACTTGATTGGGAGCCGCCCAGAGTGGCTGGGGTATAAATAATAAATTATTATTATTACTATTACCGCTCCGGCGGGAAGCTAAACGGTGTTTCCATGCGCTGCTCTGGTTCACCAGAAGCAGCTTAGTCATGCTGGCCACATGACCTGGAAGTTGTATGCCGCCTCCCTCGGCCAAGAAAGCGAGGTGAGTGCCGCAACTGAGAGTCGGCTACGACTGGACCTAATAGTCAGGGGTCCCTTTATCCTCTCCCAAACAAAGCTCAACAACTCTGGGCAATCCACCCACCCCACGCAAACTCCTCCTCCCTCCAATGACAATGGGAAGATCGCTGCCAGTTTTTTAATACTGGGAGTAGATCACAGTCTCTTGAGAGTTGGATGTGCCTGTATTACAGTATAAGTGTACATGTGACACTTTCTAATCTGATGAGACACAGTTATGAGAGGTCTGTAAAAAGCACCACTATTGCTCATAAGCAGCACTGTGACATATCACTGCATGACATACATAGTTTAAGGCACAGTCTGACACAGTGATAGTCTTTTGAAAGTATGTGTTTGCTTTCTTCAAGTGCCTGGGCTCATGGATGCCATTGTATAAATTGCAAAGCAGACGTCATCAAGCAATATTAAACTTCCTAAGCAGCTTATATTTATAAGCAATCACAAAAACTGTTCCTGACAGTATATTGTTTCTGCATGTTATACTAAGCAATTTGAAAATATTTTCTTTTAAAGTTCTTAAGGCCAATGAACAATAATGCTTCCCATTCCAAAAGTATCGTCCTTTAAACCTTATGAACAGCAAGATTAGATAGCTAAAACCACCCAGTGAACAAAATGTTTACAAGGCACTTCTATTTTAAGTTCAGCATGAAGTAGATCACATGAGGTTTCCCTTCAAATTAAAAGACATACATTGTGTACTTAACCTTATTAAAGTTTCACATTTTATTCACAACTATTGAGAGCCTTGCCTCCTATCATCTGTTACCCCCCAAGGGAAGGCCTTTTTTGGCTTGGAGAAAGTGGGGGCAGAGTGGCAAAGAGAACCTGACACCAAAATCTCAGACACATTGGTAGAATAAAAACCTAAAGGTGGATAACTTAGAAAAAGATGTTTTTCGTTTTGTTTCTCCATCTTCCACTAACTTAAGTAGACATCTATTCATAGAAATCAAACAAAATTATTTGCACACAGGACTTAAGTATTTCAATCAATGAGTTTAGCACTTTGAGCTGAAAGATACTTCACAACAGATTTTTTAGTAAATCGAGCTTTTTCACAGTTCTGATTCTTGGAACCGAAGCTAGTGTTATCTGCAAAATTCACCTATTAATCTGATTAGCATGGAAAAGGAAGTGACTTTAAATGTATTTCATCAGTCATTTTGGCTTGTAGTTCTTAGATAATGAAAGTAAATCAGCTGACATATTTCACAGCTATACAATCATTATTTTAAAAAAGAAGCTTTAAACAGTACCTTGTTCACATTTAAGAAAGTTCAGCTGCTCTCAGTTCCCCAGAGAAATTGATTGATGCAACTTAAATCTTAGAATGTGGTAAGAAGAATTTGCTTAATAGCAATAGTACAAACGAAGCGATTTAGCAACAGAGGTAGCAAAAATTTTAATACTTACAATGTGTTACCTCCTTTATAGTACCATTCCCTTCTGACATGTGCTAGTATGTTCTCCCATTGTGTTTTATCAGGAAAAAAAAATGAAAGGAATACTAGTGGGAAGAACTGATGTATCAACATAGGTTTGTTTACAACAAAACTATAGATTAGTGGTGGACTCTCCCCACACACAAACACACACAATTACTGTTAGCTTTAATGTACAGTGGTACCTCGGGTTAAGTACTTAATTCGTTGCAGAGGTCCGTTCTTAACCTGAAACTGTTCTTAACCTGAAGCACCACTTTAGCTAATGGGGCCTCCTGCTGCCACCGCGCTGCCAGAGCACGATTTCTGTTCTTATCCTGAAGCAATGTTCTTAACCCGAGGTACTACTTCTGGGTTAGCGGTGTCTGTAACCTGAAGAATATGTAACCTGAAGCGTATGTAACCCAAGGTACCACTGTAATCACATATAACGCTTCATTGTGTGCAGAAATGCACTTAATAACATAATGTTGTGAGTTGGGGGGCAGATTCCCCTGGAAGTCCTGGGTACCAGATTACTCCCCCCTTAGTTTCTAGACTAAGTAAATGCAGAAGATTACTAAATACTTGAAGTCTTCACCCAGGTGTGAGACAACTCAGCAGTGTAAAACTTCAGACTGAATCAGTTTCCTGGTCTGCAACTGCCTGGGGATAACCAACTGTCTGGATAACCAGACAACTCACCATGTAAATGAACCATATTTCTTCACCAGCCTGACCCATCTCTGCCTCTTGACCTTCCT
Source organism: Podarcis raffonei (assembly GCF_027172205.1). Lineage (NCBI taxonomy): Eukaryota > Metazoa > Chordata > Lepidosauria > Squamata > Lacertidae > Podarcis > Podarcis raffonei. Next base: position 22,477,334 of record NC_070612.1, read on the forward strand.
CGCTTTAGTTTCTGCCTCTGATTCTGGACTTCTCTCTGCCACAGACTCTCCCAGGTCTATAAGCGCTGTTACCTCTTCACTTTCTGACACCTCCTCTACCCAGTCTTCTACTGCTTCTCCCTATGATCACTCATCATTGTCCCACCACCATTGTCCTGGGAGAGATGCGGTGGATTGGGCACGTGCAGGCTCCGCGCTGCCCAAACGGTCTGCCCGCTGCCTCTCCGCCCCCCCCTAGCTGTAGGGCGGCTGAGTGGGAGAAGGAGGCAGACTCTGGAGGCCCCGCGGTGCACCCTGCCCCTATGGGTAGCTCATGCTGCCCCAGGCACCCAAGCGGCTTCCTCTGCCACTGCCAAGCTCTGAGCCTTCTTCGCTAGTTGGTTCCTCATCTGGTTTCTCCCATCATTCCTCTGCATCTAACCAGTCCGTGACAAAGTTCGTTTTCACTTAGATTTCTAAACTAGAAAGTTAACTGTATTACTACTTTCAGTGCTTTTTTTTTAAAAGAAAAAGAGATGCTGGAACTCATCATGAACGTCTCTCTTGTTCTCTTATAATGGCAATGGCATCGACCTGAGAGGTGCCAGAAGTGAGTTCCAGCTGAAAATAAGCCCTGACTACTATCATATTCAGTCAAATAAATTACCCTCTTTCTTACATCACATTAGAATCTGTATTTTATCTGGCTAACCAGACAACTCACCTTTTCTCTCTTAGAAGAACTGTACGATGAGAAATGCTGATGTACTTCCACTTTTTTAAACCCTTCTCATCTCAAAAACACATGGTATCAACTCTCAACAGAAATTACTTATCCAAGTTCAAAATATCTGCAGAACCGGTAACTCTGGTTTCCAGGGAAATGTTCTGTTGTTACTCTTTCAAAATTCTAAAGCATATGGTTGGAGCAAAGCAAATCACCTCCCATAAAATACAGTGAAAACTATACTTTGAGTTATAATTTATAATGAACTCAGGAATTATCTGTGTGTGTGTCAGCACTAAGTCTGCAAAATAGTATTTTGCTTTTCACTGGTAAACTGCTTTTTCATATTACAGTACTCAAGGTGGCTTACAATCCATAGAAATGAAGTAAAAATGTATTTATTGAATAGTTTCATAACTTCATTTCTGACACCTCAAAGATGAGTCTGGCTCAGAAGGGTTTTCATAGCACCTGATGCAAATTGCAGCTTTCCCTCCTCCCATTGCTTTGGGGCAATGATTTTCAAAGGGACCACAACAAGGAGGAAAGTGTTGACCCTCTCCCTGTAATCCTGAGCCTGACTGCCCCTACCCTGCCCTGCAGCTGCTGTTTGCATTTTTTAAAAGGTTCAAGAAACTTAGAGATGCATTTCCATTGGCATCAATGGGAGCTTCTTTGTCCCTCAACCTCCATTTGACCACCCAAGATACTACATTGCCCATGAAGAAACCCTGTTTGAAAGTAGTAATATTAGGATAGGTAGAATTGAAATGTTTGATTACTTTCATACACCCAGTGCCAGCCCACCCATGAGGTGAGGTTGGGCAGCAGAAACCCCCAAGGCAGCAGCACCCTTGTGGGTCCCCAGCTGGGGGTGCCCACAGCTGCTGGCAGCAGCACTGATTTCAGGCAAGATCTCATGAGATCTCACCAGAATCTGCCAGCATCATCACCACTTCATGCCACCACTGCACAACCTAGGTAAGGAATGCTTCAGCAGTGGGGGAGCAGGGCCTCATGTGGCGAAATGGGAACATGCCGTCCCTGCATACATCCATTCCCTTTTGCCTTCTTAACCCTTTTAATAAAATCTCTTAAAATTGGCTGTTGGAGTTGTTTGCAACAATCTCAAAGCGATACTTCCTCACATGCCTAGACTATTAGACTTCATGTTACATGTGTGTATCAGTGGGATGTCACCATGGAAAGCAAGGTGCCCTGCTTCTGCAGGGACAGACAGGAGTGGGCTGGATGATCCCTCATCCCCATAATTAAAATCAGTCACTCAGAGCCTTGAGAATTGTCCTTGCCTCAATAATAGAGGAAGGAGGGCTGATGGCAGCAAATCTGTTTTGAGAGATTGGTGCTGCTGCTCCTCTTCCCTGGCATCCAAGTTGGTGTTCATCACTACATCTTGTAAAAGGGAATTTCATAGTTTAAATATGTGCCATGTGAAGAAATGCTTGCTTTTGTCTGTCCTGAATCTTCCAACATTCAAATTTATTGGATGTCCCCTGTTCTGGTATTATTAGAGGGAGAAAAGTCTATTGATCCACATTCTCCACACCGTCAGTAATTTTATAAACCTCTATCATGTTCCATTTTAGTCACCATTTTTCTAAGCTCAAGACCTCCAAATATTGTAACCTTTTCTTATGGGGAAGTTGTTCCCATCACATGATCATTTTGGCTGACCTTTTCAAGACTTGCAATATCCTTTATGAGGTGTGAAGGCTCAGGAAAAGAAATTGGAAAATTGGGGGAAATTTCCCAGTTTTTCTGTTCTTTTTTTCTGCTCCTTCGCATCTCCAGTTGCAACCAGAATTGAATACAGTATTCAAAGTATGGTTGCACCACAGATCTGTATAATGGCATTATAATTCTGGCAACTTTATTTTCAATCCATTTCTTGATTATCCCTAACATAGAATTTACCATTTTTATAGCTGCTACACACTGCATTGACATTTTCCTCTGGCTATCCACTACCACTGCTGGATCAAGTGCCAGCAGAAGCAAAAAGAAATAGCAGTAGTGTGGAGGAGCATGTGAGGTTTTGAGTTCCCTGCCTCTATATCCAATACATGCAGTATCACCAGGATAGAACCATTTCTTTACACGAAGAATAAATTTCACAAGAACTGAAAGTTAAAAGTTACAAGGATAACTATAGCTATTTCTCAAAATCAAGACTTTCATGTTCAGCTGAACCTCAAAATCCAAGTTCTATTCAAATGTATATAAGATAAAAATTTACTGGTGATCAAATATATTTCAGCATTCATTTTCACTGATAGCTGAAAGACCACGTATTAGGGTACAGTACTGTACAGTGGTACCTCGGGTTACATACGCTTCAGGTTACATACGCTTCAGGTTACAGACTCTGTTAACCCAGAAATAGTGCTTCAGGTTAAGCACTTTGCTTCAGGATGAGAACAGAAATCGTGTTCCGGCGGCGCAGCAGCAGCATGCGGCCCCATTAGCTAAAGTGGTGCTTCAAGTTAAGAACAGTTTCAGGTTAATACAGACCTCCGGAACGAATTAAGTACTTAACCTGAGGTACCACTGTATATATTTTCTCTGCTTTTAGCCTAGTAGCTTGATTTTCTAAAACGTTTGGTGCCCCCTAGTGGCATTACATACATTAGTTTCTAAAGTTCTGTATGAAATACTGATACAATTAGAGCTAAATAAAATAATTTAAAAGAAAGAAAGCCTATTCATAATGTACTGAAAGTACACTTTGTTTCTCCTGGAACTTTAAATCATGCTCTTTTTAAGTAGCACTACTTCCTTTGAATTCATCTAGTCCAGGGATGAGCTGTTTTACACTTGTTTGATGCCAAATCCCACAGAGAACACAGCAAGGATGGCGGTGAGCAGCAAGGCTAAGCACCCAAACCACAGATAGCTCAGAGTAAGCAATTCATTCCAACAAGGGTTGGAAGTAGCCTGAGGCCTTTGTATCCAGACTACTTCCTCCAGACTCCACCACCCCGTAGACAACTCCAGAGCCTTAAGGGCCAATCCTCTTGCATGAAGACAGGCACTCTCCCTGTGTATCAGAGCCTTTCTCCTGGCGCACTCCCTAAACTGCTGGACTGGTGATATATGGTGGGAGACATCTGGCTTTTCAGGGGAAGGTGCCTGTGCAGGGCTGGGCTCTAGCCCTATAGGTCCCAGTGATCTGGGAGGTTTTTCTGGGGGCTGTTTTCCAACAGCCTCAGATGCAATGGTCTCATTATCTTCAGCAGTCAGCTCTGGCTCTGACCTTGGTATGGTTCCCCATCTGGTGCCCCTGCAGCCCGCAATTCTATGATCAGATCACTAATAAGAGTCAGGCAGGAACTCCAGCTCCAGCTCCGTAAAAATGGACACTGGTGAGTAATTAAGGCAGTTGCACAAGAGTGACGATTTCCCCAACTGATCTAGTCCAACACACACACAACTCATCTATCATAGTAGTCTATCACAGTATATTAACCATGAACAACATATTACCCTATCACAAAACTGAAATATTGTAGATGAAATATTTGATTCCATTAATTCAGAGGTACAGTGGTACCTCAGGTTACATACGCTTCAGGTTACAGACTCCGCTAACCCAGAAATAGTGCTTCAGGTTAAGAACTTTGCTTCAGGATGAGAACAGAAATCATGCTTTGGCGGCGCAGCGGCAGCAGGAGGCCCTATTGGCTAAAGTAGTGCTTCAGGTTAAGAACGGACCTCCGGAACGAATTAAGTACTTAACCCGAGGTACCACTGTATAGCAGATTGGTAGTAGGTATCCTGTGACTTGGGAGCCACACACAACTTTTGGCTGTTCATTTCTCCTCCAGTTCCAAGCAGGTAAATAAAGTGATGTTTCAAGCCAACAACTTATCCTTGTTTTTCCTACACTCCCAGCAACATGCTAGATGTGAAGTGGAGAAAACATGGGGAAAGGTAACAGTAGTAGCAAAGACTGTAGCACACAAGTGTAGCTAGTGTGCTACAAACCAAGGGCCATCCTGTAAGAGAAAGAATGAATCATACTGGCTTGGTTCAGGACCTTTATTATTACTGTATTTTTGCTGTCAAGGAGGGGAAGAGATGCTTATTGGATTTTCTGCCTCAGGTTCCCAAATAACTAGCCTGACTTGGATGCTCTGTTCCTTGATTTGGTGGGAGGCGGAGGTGGGGTAGCATTTGCTACTTTGCTTCAGGCAGTAAAATGTATTTGGCCAGTCCTGGGGAAGAGGATCTTTAACTCTTTGCCCCTGTCATGGTCCTATGTAGCATTATAAACAGGTTTCTTTCTGGGGGAGGGGAGCTCCAATTTTTTGTTAAAGCACAAAAAATGAGTTAAAATCCCCCTTCCTTATAGTCCCATGCTGGTTTATCACCAGCTGCTGCCCCCAAGTTATTTATTATCTACACAAGCACTAAAAATGTGAATAACATATAGTTCCACCCTGAGCAATGAACATACAAATATGAATTTACCCTGAGTCTGGCTACCACAACTATTTCATCTGCTCACAAAGGCCTTGACACCTCGTTGGGAACATCCATTAAAAACATTTCTTTTATGTTCTGTATAAGAGAAATAGGTTTAAATATCTCACTGCTAATCACAAATTTAATCAATATTTTATGGTATCATCTTGTTAACAGTCCTGCTATTTCGGAAGCTCAGGGGTGAATGGCAGAATACTATCACCCAGACAGAAGAGGGAGTTATATCAGCAGACTTGCTGGAACCCATGATTTGCAGAAATGCACAAAACTTTAGGGGAGAGAGAAAACAAAAAAACATCCCAGTCTGGAATGAGCATGTTCAATGGAATGGTGGGTTGGGGGCAGAAAAACAACCGGGAAGGGAAATGGAGTAGAACAGCCTAGAAAAAAAGCATGGTTAACTGAACAGAAGTACTCCACAGTGCAACTTTTTGTTGCAGGTCCCACTTGTACCTTTTATGTTGTTGTTGCACTGACCTTTGCCTCCCCTCACCTATTGCACTTACCTTTTATCACCTCTTACTCATTACATGGTGTTTTAAAATGAATTCTGCAGAGGATGGACAATGTCCTTTGCTCCACAAATCACCTAGCAATATGTTAAGTATTTATCAGAACTACATTCCACTGATTTCAATGCCATAGTTTTAAGTATGAAGGCTTAGAGTTGCAGCTTAAAGATTTTTATTTTAAACAGATGGAATATATCGTGTTGATTTTAACACTTTGAACTTTATGTGACCTTCCATAGAAACACTTTGTATGTATTCCATAATTTTAAAGCTCTCCCTGCACCAAATATCTTGCTGAGACTCACACAACTTTCAGAGCACTGTTGAACACAGAACAAAATTCCCAAAATTAACAAGTGTTCCCCTGTTCAGCCTGCTACTTGCTTATATGTTTCCAGGCAGCCCATTAATTATTTTTCCCCTGGAGCAAAAAACTCATGAGAGTGCTCTGACAACAGCAGCAAATACACATGATAAGGTCATATAAAACACATGACCAGTAAAGTTTATATCACTGGTGTTACTGAGGTTTTCCAATATAAAATATATATATAAAAATAAAATAGGTTGCTTTTTAACATATCAGTGAAGCCTATTTATATTATGAACAGAGTACAAACTCAAAGCCCATTTTCAGTATCCTTCCAACCCAATCCTTCCAATCCACAAAGTTATTTCTGCAGCTGTACCCTCTAACATTTTTCTAAGGTGGTCAATATTTACATTGGTGGGGGGAAAACCAGAGTATAACTATGTATCTACACCCAGCCAGGTCTATTGCATACAGAGTTCTATTCTGAAACTGTTACGTTGTACCGTTACACAGTACAACACAGTATTAATGAGGTAGGGTGGCATACAACGTCCCCTCCATTTCATCCTCACAACAATCTTCTGCAGTAGATTAGGATGAGAGGTGGTAGTAGCTCACGTAACTCAACATGATTTGTGGCTGATATGGGATTTGAACCTAGTCTAAACCCATCACTAACCTCTTCACTGCACTGACTCTAAGTGTGTACATCCAGACTAAATCAGGAGAGTTGCCACCACATTGGCACCCTTGGAACCGTAGAAGTGCACAAAATCAGAAAGCACTCTCCCACCGCAGAGTCTTAGACTTGATAGTAAAACCAAGCAGTTGCTTCTGCCTTACTGCCAGTAATCATCCTCAAATACAGACATATTCTCCTGTGCTCCACAACCAATTATAATTTCTATAATTTCTACTACTGTTTTTCGTTATGTATACATTCTGTCCCCTTTTTTATCCTGGTTATGCATACATTCTGATCCCCACCTTTTAGTCAAGGACTGAAGTTGGACATACTGCATTGCCATATGGAAACAGTGACCAATGTTATACTTACTACAAAAATAGAAGAGTATATGAGACCAGAGTTTTGAGGATGAACAAAATAAAAATTCCAAAATACAATACAAATTAAATGTCTTATACGAATAATAGTGTCAAAATTATTTTTGCATTACAAAAAGAAATTGTAAACAAATACAAAAATCTCTATATAAGAAATATGTAACTGTGCGGTATAAGATAATCAACAGATAAAGTACAGCGAGACTAATTGGAAGTCATTTTTAATTTCTTGTTTTACAAATTTTACAATTTTTCACATCATTGGGAGTACAAAGGATGTTAGTTATAAGAATTGTGTTGTTTCATATATTGCTACTGTCTGTTTGTCAATTTATAGTTTTTTATTTGATTGTATGTTGGTTTGTTTGCTTTCCTGGCTTAAATGTATCTATTTTAAAACAATAAAGATATACACATTTCAACATTCCAAAAAACAAAAAACAAATACAGTCATACCTCGGGTTACAGACGCTTCAGGTTGCGTTTCTTCAGGTTGCAGACTGCCGAAACCCAGAAGTACCTGAACAGCATGTCGCACATGCACAGAAGTGCCGAATTGCAACCCGCGCGTGTGAAGACGCACCGCTGAGGGCTGCGGACGCTGCGGGTTGCGAACATGCATCCCGCACAGATCATGTTCGCAACCCGAGCATCCACTGTACAAAAATCTTAACCTGCGGGCTTTATTCAGACAAAGTATCTATAAAATGAAATTAAAGAATGCAATCCAGTAGATTTACTAAAATAGAATGAATCAAGACATCCTTTAGAACACCTGAACACCACAAGCCACTAGGGAACTGAAACTGAACTTTTTCTAGTTCCTTTTTCTTTTATTTTGTAAATAGAGGTAACAGTACAGTCCAGAGTGTAGTTTGAAAGCAGCTGGCACTTATAAGATGTCCTGACCTCCTGTGGAGGAAGAACAGAGTGATACAAACCAAATAAATACATATAGGTGGCATATTGTATGCCACCAAGGTCAGTGTCATGATGGCATGCTCCCAACTATGCTTCAGATTTAATGGTACAGCACTAAACTAGAGATGCAGAAAGTTCTCATATTCAAACCCCACATCCCTAGTTTAAAAACATTAAAGTTCTGTATGTATTGCTTTTCTCATCATTGTAATGTTGCAGTGTTCAGTAAAAAAGTATCTCTTGATAGCAGCATTCCATGCAACTAATAATGGCGCATGAATCCTAATCCTTGCTGAGTCAGACAAGCCCAATAATCAGCTACTGAAACTGTCAGTTAAAGGCAACATAGTGTTATACAATGCAAAACACCAGCAATTCACATTCCCAACCCTTGAAAATTCAAGGACTGAAGCAGGGAACAATGTACTGCCATATGGAAATTTTAATGAACCCAAGCATCATATAATACAGTATAATGCAGTATAATACAGACCCCACAATTTTCCTATAAAACAATTCCCCCACCCCTGAAAATAATGTGCCGTGCAATGATAACTAAAGAAAAATAATGAAACATATATAAATAGCCTTCCAACTTAGAAGTGTCCTAATTTCTGTGATGAGAGTAAATAATTAATAGCTTTTGCTATTAAAACTACAGGCAGCGACAATTTTGCATGAGTTTCGTTACTGACACCCCCCCACCCCACATTTTTTCATTAAATTTTTTCACATTTCATTCAATTTACTCATACAATCATAATCATCTACTCCCCCCCCCTTTCCATGGCTCTATATATTTACCCATTACAACGGCATATTCTGGTTATTCCATATGTTTTATTCTCCTTCCTCTTCATTATATCTTTATATACTTTAAACCGCTGAATTTACTCCAGCCCTGCTGACATTTTAATCTGTTTAACATGATTCTTCAGCTATTCTGCAAACATTTTCTACCCATCCCGCCCTCTTCCTGATCTAAAGAAACCCGCACATTGGCGTTCAAACATCAATTGTATGCGCACAAAATGGTTGCTGCCTGTACTTTGGAAAAGACTCAATAAGTAACAGAAAACAATTCCTACCTGGAAGTGGGAGTTCATGTTTTGCCTGGAGAGTGGGAGAAAGTGCATGAGAAATCCTGGTTATCTCCTACATTGGCCTATGGGAAGCACATGCTTGCAAGACAACTAAGGAAATTCCTCCTGTTCAGTCATTTGTAGGATGCACAAAGGAGGCTCAGTGTGGCTTTATGCTTGCCCATGTACAAACCTAGATGTAGAAAAATAAGAAGTTTTTTTCTATTACGTTGGTTTATGTGATTGGAATTTTCCCCATATCCCACTCCTAGTCTTGATGGTCTGAATTTCTATCTTCTTCATCACAATTTCTGTTTTTTTGTATTCAATTTATATCATCACAACTGGTGATTTAGCTTTAGGCAGGGACTAGACAGAACAAGTAGTCAGGATGCACAACAACCCCCTGGGTACTTGAAGGTTAGGCAGCCTCAGAGGCTTTAGACTACAAAAAAGTTCTGCAGCTACCACCATACACATATATTGTAAACAATTAAGAACTGCATACAATGGTACCTTGGGTTAAGTACTTAATTCATTCCGGAGGTCCGTTCTTAATCTGAAACTGTTCTTAACCTGAAGCACCACTTTAGCTAATGGGGACTCCTGCTGCCGCTGCGCCGCTGGAGCACGATTTCTGTTCTCATCCTGAAGCAAAGTTCTTAACCCGAGGTACTATTTCTGGGTTAGCGGAGTCTGTAACCTGAAGCATATGTAACCTGAAGCGTATGTAACCCGAGGTACCACTGTACTCAAATTCATGTTTGGGCTAAAGGTGGGTCCCAATTCTGGGCAGATCCATTGTGTCCCTGTGCTGTTTAGCAGCTATATGAAACCACTGAGAAGTCACCTAGGAAATTTGGAGTAAAGTGTCATCTACACTTGGTTCCACACCTGGCCATCACACCTTGGGTTGCACTTAGTGTTTTGAGCCTAAGGTTGTGTTGGTCTGCTACCTACCTGTAACTTGAACTAAGGTTGTGATCAGTGATTTAGGGATGGTGGCAAATAGAGTGAAATTTAAATGGGTGAGAGAGGTGTTTATGATTGGGGAATCACCTGATCTCGGAGAAGGTTACAGCCTGCTTGGGTTCATAGATTGAAGGTGGTCTTGGCTCTAATGCTGCCTGTGAATATTCAACTGCCAGGGGCATCGGGTGTCTTTTACCACTTTAGGTCTGTGATGGTAGCTGAAACTTTGTTGGTTAGCAATGATCTGCACATTGTCACTCACATTTTAATAACATCCAATTCAGACTATTTCAATGTGCTCTGTGGGGGACTGCCTTTGAAAAGTATTCACAAGCTAAACAAGTTCTGAATGCAGCACCAAGAATATTAACAGAAGCTTACTACTTCAAGCATAACACGACAGCGTTGTGTCAGTTTCATTGGCTCCTAGTGGGTTTTCCAGCCCAATTCAAGTGCTGGTTTTGATCTTTACCACTCTAAAGGAGCTGCAGTCTCCTAATGGGCTGTCTCGTCCCAGATCGATCTTTTCACCCATCTTGGGCATCTTTCCCCCATCATCTGAAGTGTAGCCAGTAGCCATGAAAGTCAAGGCATTTTTTGTAGCAGAATGCCCCACTACTCACAGTAGTGGCTGGTGCCTTTTGGGTCTAGGAGGATGGAAAGCACAGAGACCAGTGGAAGGTGGGGCCATGAAAGGCCATGAAAGGCACAGCCAACTAATTCTAGTTTTGTCTCTGTCTATCCTTCTCACTAGGGGACGCAGGTGGCGCTGTGGGTTAAACCACTGAGCCTAGGACTTGCTGATCAGAAGGTTGGCGGTTCTAATCCCTGCGACGGGGCGAGCTCCCGCTGTTCGGTCCCTGCTCCTGCCAACCTAGCAGTTCGAAAGCATGTCAGTGCAAGTAGATGAATAGGTATCGCTCCGGTGGGAAGGTAAACGGTGTTTCTGTGCGCTGCTCTGGTTCTCCAGAAACGGCTTAGTCATGCTGGCCACATGACCCGGGAGCTGTACGCAGGCTCCCTCGGCCAGTAAAGCGAGATGAGTGCCGCAATGCCAGAGTCTGTCACAACTGGACCTAATGGTCAGGGGTCCCTTTACCTATCCTTCTCACTACTGAGTTTCAGAAAGGCAACCTGAGACAAGAAGGAAACTATCAGACAGGGTGACCCACAAAGATGGTTACTGTATAAGTAAGAAGGCAGCTGGGGCGGGGGCTGAGGACCAACCTAATATATTATCCTCCCTCAGTAAAGGTTCTGCTGTTTTGGAGATTAAAATTGTTTGTTTTTAAACATTATTTCAAAAATTGTAGCTTGCCATAACTCCAGTAACTAGTTCCATAAACCATTTCTGTCCTAATTTTCTATAAAGCAATGTGAAACTGTAAGCATATGGATTTAAATAGCTATTTGAATGTAACGCTGCATATATTAATAATAATAATAATAGTTGCAAACCAATCCTGCGAGTGTTTACTGTCGAGGGAATGCTACTGTGCTCAGTGGGACTGCGCAACTCTGAATTTCAGCCAAATAACCCAATCCTAAATTTACCCGTAAGTAAATTGAACTATGTTGTGGGGGATTGGGGGGTGCGTGTGTGCCATTCCCTACTCAGGGTCGCAGCTCATGTTGGTGAGTTGTTGTTGTTTTTGTTTTTTTACCCGCCTAATTTAGGTCTCTCGGCACTTTTCCTGAAGTAAATATCTCCTCAGTTTCCCGCCTTCTTCCCTCTCTCGCGCGCGCTCTCTTTCCCTCAAGCCTTTCGAATGCAGCGGCTTCTCCCAAGGCAAACGCCAGAGGGCAGGCGGGGGCCACGGGAAGCACAACCCCCAAACGGCAGCCCGCCCCCTCCCTCTTCGCCCCCGGCCCAATCGATGGGGGCGGCGGCTCTGCGCTCGGCTCCCCAGCCCTTGCCTCTCGGCTCTGGATTAGCAAAACTGGCGACGTGGGACAATCCCCCGGGCCCGGCCCCTTCTACACACACACGCACTCACACAAACACGCGGGCGCGCGCGCGCGCACTCCTCTCTCTCCCTCCCTCCCTCTCCCTTTCTCGCGCACACCCCTCCGCCCAGCCAGCCGACTCGGACGAGGTGAAGCGGGGACTCCAGCTGCTGGCGATACCAGTGACGGGGCTGCCTCGTCCCTCCTTCAGTCGCTGAGGGAGGGCAGCAGCCGACACGGCCTGGGAAAGAAAGGGAGGCGCTCCCGCCGCGTCCCAGAGAGAGAGGCAGAGAACTCGCAGGGGCGAATCGTGAGGAGAATAAAAGAGTCCCGGCGGGTGAGGCGGAGGAGACGCTGCTGCCTCCAGGGGAAGGGAGCAGCGCCGCCAGCCGAGTGGGCGGGCAGGACCTGCGGGCCAGGGGGTTGGGGGGCGTGAGCTGCGTCTGGTTGGCGGCGCTGTGGGGCGGCCCGCCCGCGTCCCCCATCCCCGGCTGGGCGGCGGCGGCGGGACCATGGCGCTGCTGCGGGCCCGCGCGCTGTACGACTTCAAGTCGGAGAACCCGGGCGAGATCTCCCTGCGGGAGCACGAGGTGCTGAGCCTGTGCAGCGACCAGGAGATCGAAGGCTGGTTCGAGGGGGTCAACAGCCGCGGAGACCGGGGCCTCTTCCCGGCCTCCTACGTGCAGGTCATCCGAGCGCCCGTGGCCGAGCCCCCCGCGCCTCTGCCCGTGCCGGCCCCGGCCCGCTACGCCAATGTCCCCGGCGGAGGCTTCGAGCCCCTGGCGGCGGCGGTGGCGGCGACGTCGCCCGCCACAGCCTTCAGCAACCCTCCGCCGGCCCAGCAGCAGCAGCACCACCATCACCACCAGCAGCAGCAACACCAGCAGCTCCCTCCGCCGGCAGAGCCCTTCCAGCTGCTGCCTCCTCCACCGGCCACTTCGGGCTTCTCTTCCTTCCAAGCGGTGCCTCCCTCCTACGGAGGGTCCTCCTATCAGACCAGCCAAGGCAGCGACGACGACTGGGACGATGACTGGGACGACAGCTCGACGGTGGCAGACGAGCCGGGCGTCCTGGGCAGCTCGTACCCGGACTACGAAAATGCAGGGATGGGGGTTGGAGGCCCAGGTGGCTCCTCTGGCAGGTACCGCCTCTCCACCCGCTCCGACCTGTCGCTGAGCTCCCGGGGCAGCCAGCCCGGTGCTCACCTGCACCACCCAGCCGCCGCCGGCGCCAAGAGCTCGGCCACGGTGAGCCGCAACTTGAACCGCTTCTCCACTTTTGTGAAATCCGGTGGCGAGGCCTTCGTGCTTGGAGAGGCATCTGGTTTCGTGAAGGATGGTGACAAGCTGTGTGTGGTGCTGGGCACCTACGGGCCCGAGTGGCAGGAGAACCCATACCCTTTCCAGTGCTCCATCGAAGACCCCACCAAGCAGACCAAATTCAAGGGCATGAAGAGCTACATCGCCTACAAGCTGGTGCCGAGCCACACTGGGCAGCAGGTACACCGGCGCTACAAGCACTTTGACTGGCTCTACGGGCGCCTGGTGGAGAAGTTTCCGGTCATCTCGGTGCCGCATCTGCCGGAGAAGCAGGCCACGGGGCGCTTTGAGGAGGACTTCATCTCCAAACGCCGCAAAGGCCTGGCCTGGTGGATGGACCATATGTGTAGCCATCCGGTGCTTGCGCAGTGTGATGCTTTCCAGCATTTCCTCACCTGCCCGAGCACCGATGAGAAGGCCTGGAAGCAGGGCAAGCGGAAGGCTGAGAAGGACGAGATGGTGGGCGCTAACTTCTTCCTCACAATTAGTGTGCCTGCTGGTGGTCCTGCTGCTCTGGACCTGCAGGAGGTGGAAAGTAAAGTCGATGGCTTCAAGAGCTTCACCAAGAAGATGGATGACAGCACCATTCAGCTGAACCAGACAGTCAATGAGTTTGCTCGCAAGCAGGTTACTGGTTTCAAGAAGGAGTACCAGAAAGTGGGGCATTCCTTCAAGGGCCTCAGCCAAGCCTTTGAGATGGACCAGCAGGCTTTTTCAGTTGGCCTCAATCAGGCCATTGCCTTCACTGGGGAAGCTTATGATGCTATTGGTGAACTCTTTGCGGAGCAACCCAGACAGGACCTCGATCCAGTGATGGATTTGTTAGCCCTGTATCAAGGACATCTGGCCAATTTCCCAGACATAATCCATGTCCAGAAAGGTAATGTAGTTTTAACTATATCAGCTTACCTCTTTCTCCCAATTAAATTTGTATAATAGAAGTTAGACTTCTGCGTTATTGCAGTAAAATGTTCCAGAGGAGTAGAGTATCCGTGTTAGTTTGTTGCATCAAAACTAAACAGTCCTGTAGCACCTCAAAGACGAATAATGAATGGCCACTGTGCTAATCTTGTACAGTATACACTTGACTTTTGTATGGAAATGTCGTAAGTTCTGCCACCAGGATTACATTGCCTTTCCCCCCTAATGTTTGCCTTTTTCTCCCCTTTGTACCAATATGTATATATAATGGGCCAAGTTATTGAAGATAACCTCATGTCAAATTTGGTTCTAGATTTGATTTTAGGCCACAGTTCTTTGCACACCTACTGGGCATAAACTTCACTGGTTGCAGTACTTCTGAGTAAGCATTATAGGATTGGGCTATAAATTTATTAAAGACTATGGCAGCATAAGATAGTTAGTCTTTAAGGTGGCACAATATGCTTATTTTTGGTAAAACACTGGAGACAATTCTGCCTCAGAAGTTAGCCTCTTCTGATAGGATTTATGGACTCAAGTTATTAAGGAAGTGCTGCATTTAAGGATACTTGTTTTGAACCCTTAATGGTATGTTATTACCCTACCCTGCTCCCCCAAGCAGGAAACTTGCCTATCATACTCAGGATTTGTGTTTGTTTGTAAAAGAGGAGTGTCGTGAAGTACTGAGCAGTATTTTAAAAGATTATACTTGTTTAATTGTGTCAGAGAGACCATTGCTTACTGTGTACCTTGTGAGTAGCTTTAGGGTTTTTTAACAAGGCGAAGTCAGCCACAGAACACTTTAATTAATTTCAAGCCACATATGAGTTGTTTGGATCATTAATTAAACAAACATTAATGTATTACAAAGGAGCTTTTTAGAAAAACAAATACACTCTCTGCTCTGTCTGGATTTAAGGTTCACATTAGGGATGGGGAGCCTGTGACCTTCCAAACATTGCCTAACTGCAACTTGCACCACTCCTAACCATTGGCCCTGCTGAGTACAGCTGATGCGAATTGGGAGTTGAACAACAAGCTGCAGGGCTGCAGGTTCTCAGTCCCTGTAAGATTTGGATGCTTGGGCTTTGTTCCCATAACCACTTTGTAAGATTTGGTCATAGATGTACAGCTATCTACTACATAAGTAGTTAACATTTCCGGGGTATTTTCTTCAAAGGCATGTAGGATTCTCTTTGTTTCCTTGCACCTGGTTTTCTACTGATCTAATGTTTCTCTATTTTAGATTTTAGGCCAGTTTACATAAATGAAACCTAATACAATACAATCTAATACAATTCAGAGCTATGTGATGAGGTTTGACTTCCTCTGTACAGATACAGCTGTGAAGTTAGTACCCATTCTTGACAGTGTGTTCATCACCTTGGTGTCTAATTTCTCTGTGCAGCTCTAATCAGTTAATGTGTTCCACATATCAAGGGCCAAGGATAAAAATGTCATCCTTTGTGGTTATCACTCCAGTCAGGACTATTTTTCATCCAGATAGAAAAACTTAATATAACAAAACACAGTGAAAAGAGAGGTGGGAATTTTCACATGACATTCAAATCTGTTGAGGTAGGTCTTCCAGGAACATACAATTATTCTTGAAATCAACTGTAACTTGAGTATTACATGCTAGGAGCCTATAAATACATTGCTAATAAACCTTTTCAGCATTTGATGTTAGTGTATTGATAAATGCTCTCATGGTTGCATTTATATATTAATGCCAAATACATTGTAATCAATGCTGTTGACCTTAATAGAGGTTGACTTTTTTTGTCAATGGATTATAGTACGAGGTTTTCCAATTGTGTAAATGATGGATGATAAATTGTGACTTCTAAAAGATAATGACACTCTGAGAATACTGTTAACCTACGTTTCACATTTGAACACTAATTTCTCACAGTAGTTGCAGCAAAATGCAAGTTAGACCATAAACATGCAAGTGCTTCATGATTCCTAATGATTATTAATCTTTATATAGACAACTTTTCAAAAATTGCCATTTGAAGGAATACCTGCTTCCATCAGGTTATAGGCTATGTATTGCATTACAGTGCCATTCTTCAAACTCATTTGAAATGCTGTCTGCACCTTCAGGGACAATGTGATTGCTGTGTGCCTTTACAATCGTGCTACAAGAAAGGACTTGGTGGATGCTATTCATTCACACTATCATCATAATTCAGAAGACATTTAAAATATGAAAACATACTAACATTTTCACTGTCATTTAAGTGCTTTTGCTTGGGGCGGTATTTGTAGCTGGATTATTGATTTAAATGCAAGTTATTTTACATGGATAGGGCTGAGGGTTTGTCTTATGAAGGAAAAAGCAATAATGGATACCTGCCAGCTCTTGAAAAGATTGGCTTGTAAGTCAGCCCATTTGAGTAGAATTAATGTGTGCCATGGATTCGTGTTGGCAGGCACTAAGTCAGTTAAAAATGGAAGTAGTTGTAGTGCAGATATTATCAAGCTGTTACTTGGCCACCTTACATGTATTACTTGTGTGCCTAAATACTGTAAATCAGCCTAGATGTAAACCCACTGCAGAGTTTTCTGTTGACATTATCTCAAGATGCAGTACCTTAGATTATGCCAGCATAACTTGTGCCCCTTCAAACTAAGCACAACCTACTGGCCATGTTTAGTGACCTGCCAGGTGTTTGACAAGGCCCTGCTTGATTCCCAACCAACAGGAGGTTAACTGAGATCTTGCTAGGCTAGTATACATGACTGGCGACCTACATTTGGCTTGCTGAGTCACAGATGATGCATGTCTGACCCACTTCCTCAATAATTTGTCCGCATTTTACAGTGTTTCACTCAAATCCTTATATAGCATGCTACAGCTTAAACAATTCCTCAAAAATATTTGTTTCATTTGCTAAGTATATAAGCCATATGCTGTTTATCAAAATGGAGTGTTTATAGTGGATAATGCTCTGGAGTTGGAGATGAGAGGCTGAGAGTCTCTGCTCAGATTTGAGTTTACTTATTGACTTTGAGTAACTCCCATTATCTCTCTGCCTTGCAGGGTTGTTGTGAGGATAAAATGGATTAAACCTATATACACTGCCCTGTGCCCTTCTAAAAGAAGGGTAGTGTGTAAATATAAAATAAATACAACCTGTAATAAAATCAGTAGAGCCTTTCATGACCACATAATTACTATTATTAGTAATAGTACTTATGTTGGGCAGAACTCAGTAAGCTCCTTGGTATTCCTGGGAGCAGTGAAACAAGCAGGAAGATGGCTAGAGTGCAAATGGTAGAAGACTTGAAGTGAATCTACAGTGTTAGAGCTCATTATTAAGTCTCCTCGGTGTCTGTGATGACAGCAAAGAAGCTGTTATTTTCTAACGCTGTTATATATCCTCACATTACTGTCCGTTGGAGTTTTTTGGGATGGTGTGGGGCATTCTGCCCATCTGACGATACTAAACTCTTGGAGGTCCACTGTGATGTGTTTGCAAATTTAGCACAACCTAAAAAAACAAATCAAGGATAAAATTGCTGGCATCTACCATGGCTAGGACATCACAATTGAATTGAGTCAGTCACCACATAGGGGAGCAGTGTTCACCCTGTGCTATATGTGGTCCCATGTCTCCTGCAAGGACAGGTTTGTCACTTACAGGTGCTGCTTGATCCAGATTTGTCATTAGAAGTGCAAGTTGCTTTTAAGTTTTACCAACTTAGGCTGGTATGCCAGCTGCAACCCTCTTTGTCCAGAGATAGCCTGGCCTCAGTTATCCATGCTCTAGTGACCTCCAAGTTGCACTACTCTAATGCACTACTCATATGTGGAGCTGCCTTTGAAGACAATACAGAACCTGCACTTAGTACAGGCAACCGGGGTAGAGTTCCTGGCCCTTGCACATGTCTGCAGAGCATGCATAAACCCCCCCCCCCAGTTATGCCCCACTCCTGTCACACCATTTTCCAGGTCCAAAATGACCCAGTCGTCATGTGCCAGTTGAACACGTGCAAAATGGTTGCTGCCTGTACAAATGTGGCTGGTAGCTCACTAACGGTTTGGGCATTGTGAGCATTTTAGGCCAGTGCTACGCCAGCTATACTCCAGTCTATTTCTAGTGCAATTCAAAGTACTGCACAAGTTTTGACCTGTGAAACCTTTTACACTTAGGAGCAGGGTTGAAGGATCACCCTTCTCCATATGTATCTGTGCATTAAGATGCTGTTGTGAGCATCTCTGTCCATAGTTTAGGGGATATGACAGCTAGACCGTTTTTTGTATGCAAGTTGTGAGGGTTAAAGGAAATGACACCAAGTGTCCAGGAGCTTCATTTACAACCCTCACTTACGTCTGCAATAGATGTGACTGGTCACAGGGTGTATCAGTATAGCTAGTTAAGCAAGTAAAAAGCTTTAAATGAATTTTTAAATGCCAGCTGTGGTGTGGGTGAAAGTGTTTATGTGGTTGCTGAAAATGGAATATGATAATAATCTATTTTAAGTTAGCGTAGTTTATCAAATCATTGATGAAATTTTGTATAGAATTGAGAAGCAAGCCATGCTTGCTCACTAGACTACAGCACAATAGGAGGCATCTTAAAGGTTAATAGATAATGTGCTAGTTTCTCTTCCAGTTATCCTGGTAGCCCATTCTTATAGATACAAACTCCATTAAAGACTAAAGTTGATTTAAAGCCCATGCTTAGCACTGTAATGTAGTTTAGACCAATGAAACATTCTCTCAGGGTTTTAGCTTGCCAAAAGTGATGCATTGCCTGTGTGAAAATATTTCTGAGAACTTCCTTTTCATTCCACTCCCCACTTCACCCCTGCAATGTTATTAATGGAAGTGAGCAGCCTTCCATATACCCACACAGCAAGGATGAATTCCCATCCGCAGTGCCACATGTGTGGACCCTCCTACTCTTCTCTTTACCAACTAGGGGAGGGTGGGGAGTGGAAGATGGATCTCTCATCTATTTTGTAGCAGGCAGAAGGCACACAAATATGGCTCTCATTGATTTTGTGCCATAGCTCCTGCCCTCCAAGTTCTCTGACATAAGCACAGGGGTCATTGACAAACATATATCATGGCTGGCTAGAAAGCTAAACTAAAATTTACAAACTTTTGAGAATGATGCATTGGTCCTTTTGTGTGTAGTGAAAAAGCTGAAAAAAATACTGTTCGAACATTTCACAAGAAAGTATCCAGTAACATTTGATGTATTGGGGTGAAACACTTTCCCAAAGTCTGGTAAGCTTCTCAACTGCACAATACTATGCATGTAGTAATAGTAAGTTACCGTATTTTTCGCCCCATAGGACGCACTTTTCCCCCTCCAAAAATGAAGGGGAAATGTGGATGCGTCCTATGGGGCGAATGCAGGCTTTCGCTGGAGAGCAAGAGGGGTCAGTGCGCACCGACCCCTCTCGCTCTCCAGACTTCGCGCAGCTCAACGCAAGGCGCAGGAGCACGGCGCCGGGCTCCCACGGCTTGCGGAGAGTCGCCTGTTCTGGGGGCTGGGGTCATGGGAAGCTCGGGCTTGCCCCAGCCCCGCGCCTGGGGGGGAAATAATTCCCCCCCCCCTTTATTTCCCCCCAGAAAAACTAGGTGCGCCTTATGGGACGGTACGTCCTATAGGGCGAAAAATACGGTAAGTGAAATTACTCTCATGGTAAATATTGGATTGTCACCTAAGTCACTCATAATGAACCGCCCTGAGACCCCCAGTTGTAGGGAGGTATATAAATTCAATAAATAATAATAATAAATTATTTATTTTTAGAGCATTTATGCCCCGCTCTTGAGCCAAAAAGGCTTCCAGAGCAGCTCACATATGGTCAATTAAAGCAGGCATGAACTCCTGAAATGTTCATTTTTGTGAGTTTTTATTATGTACCAAAATAATTTGCAATGAGGGAAATGGTTAGATTTTTCACCTTGTAAGTCAATTGCAGTAGTTTGAACATTGAAAAACATGGAAATCTAAACATGATGAGTACCTTGATAATGATTTCAATCAATTTGCGCTAAGCACTGTTAACTTAGACTGGTGTTTGGTTTCAAACTGGCTCTCTAGGGATTTAGGCAGAAATTTTTCCCAGCTCTGCTTTGCCAACTAGAGAGGCTGTAAATTCAGTTTGCACCACCACACATGGAAAGCATAAAAGCACAAAAGGATTAACAGGTTGCCCATCACAATCCACTAGGGTGAAACAAGCTGCAAGTCCTGTTGAATAAGTACATTTCTGCTACTGGGCCTACGAAAGCCTTGTGTGTCAATTTTGAAATAGCTGAAGTTCCTAATGATTGTTTCCCACAGGCATTGTTTCTTTCTACGTAACTACGAGTCAGGTTCCTTAAGCATTTGTACCTGTTCTTGCCTGGAGTGTAGTTTTGTAAGAAGTGGACTAGGATGTGTGATGGTATTGCAGTGAAGGAAAGCGGTTTCTTCATAAGTGGTAACATGAAAGTGTTTCCTTATTTCAGCCAGAAACCACCACCTACAACTTTATTGGGAAATACATTTACAATTCCTAGTGCATGTCTGTTTAAAAAACAACAACCTGTCAGCCAAATTCTTAACTGTCTGTTACTAAAGCTGGAACATATGTTGAAGCAACTGATAATTTAAAAAGTTCAAATCAGTGTGACATTTTGCCAGAGTTGAAAGATAATGAATTTCATGGATCAGGTTTCAGCACAAAAGTGGAAACCTCTGATCTGAACTTTCATTCACAGAACCTGGCTGCAAACTCGAGTTTTGTTTGATGCAAGGCTGTTGTTCTACATCTGCCTTCAGATTTATGCAGATAATGTGTCCCACACTAATTTCATTCATCAGGAGACAAAACAAACTACAAAAGCACTTATACTGAATGGCTTTCTTTAAGGAGCAAGTAATCTGGCCCCTACTTTGTAACATCAAAGACCGTTATTTTCTTTGCAGCCTGAAAGCTCAGGTTGGTGGCCAGTATCTAGAGGAGTGAGCACACACAGAAACTGATGTCATAACTGCACTGTAAAAGCTCAGAAAGCAGTTGGGGATCGCACAAGAGCAGTTTAAAAGGGATCTTGGGGCAAGGGTGGGGATACTGTATACAGGCACACCAGTGACAATGCCCTTTGGGGGATTAGGTACTGGGGGAGGTAAAGAAAAACTCCCACTGGTGTGTGTACACTATTGGTCAAATTATTCTCAAACCAGACTACATTCTTTAATAAATACAGAATATGCACACTGATCTTTGAACTCTCATGGGTTTTAAGGAGTACTTTTGAATTCTGTGATGAAAGGGTTTTGAAGTAGAAGTGCTACAATAAAAGCAACTTGGTGGATACCCCAAATAGCTGCACCCTCCACTGATTTTAGCTTTCCATTCTCAAGCTTGTACATTTAAAAACTTGCATTGACAGGATAAAAAATTTAGGATGGTGTTTGTTCCAAAAGTTAAAATAGAAACACAGGGGTTTTTTAACTAGCTCCCTTACACTGCTGCATATGCCCATGGCAGTCTAAACTGTCCACTACAGTAGTATTTGCAATGTGTCACTCTGAGTTTTTTATATTTTAAAATTTGCTGAATAAGAAAGAAGGGTATTTGTGTTTTAAAGGGGGGGGGATAAAAATCTCTAAGAAAAAATAACATTGTAGCAAATAGAGGTTGATAACTATTCTGTGACTTTTCACTTCTATGAATGAGTGACTCTAAAAATGCTGTAAAGTTAGGAAGATAAAGTACATTGTATGAGTAGATTCAGCATGACTTAACCCTCCTCTCTTCCCTTCCCAGCTGCTCCCATCCCCACCTATATCCCTTCTACAGGGTCCCCCAAACCTAGATCACATAGTGGGTGGGGAAGGGGAACTCCTGTTGTGCAAGCAAATCTGCTTTGCAAGTGGTCCGGCACAGTTGGGTGTCTCCCATTGTCATTAATGATATCCTTTTGAAACTTCCCAATTCCCATTCCTTAAAAAAAAAAAGGATGGATGGATGGATGGAAGGAAGGAAGGAAGGAAGGAAGGAAAAAGCTAATGTTGAGTTGCAACTTCATTTTCATAAGCCTACTTGTTTTGAGTTAAGGTAACCATCTTGCCACAAAACCTGTATGAGTCATAGTGTTCTGTAAGTTGGCATGGATAGTCTCAGTGAACACAATAGGACTATTGCTCTTTATGATTCAGCTGGCTAGGATACTGCAGAAGCACCAGAATTTTCTATTCAATAATACTAAGTGCAGCATCTGAATTGTTGTGAGGGTGAATGGGCATTCCCCAGCCTGGTGCCTTCTAGATGTTGTTGGATTCTAACCTCCATCAGCACCAGCTGGAATGTCAAATTGTCACAGATGACAAAAGTTGTACTCCCAACAACTAGAGGGGACCAGGTTGGGGAAGGCTGTGGTAGACCATTAGAGACTGTCACTTTTAGCATATATTTTTCACAGTGTAGTGGCTAACTGGAAGTGTGATTTCAAAGTGATTTGGTCTTTGATCTTAACCCCTTTAATGTTAAGTAAATGAAAATTTGACTTCACAGCTTTGATTCCATTTCCAATTGTGTTAACTGTATTTCTGCATTAAGTAAAGTGTGTGATTTGTATAGCAGTATTCAATGTTTTTAATCTAGAGCCATAAATGTTCTTCCTTTGGTTTAAAGGAATGTTTAAAGATTCTAAATGAAGGTGGCTAATTTTGCCTGCTTTGACCTAGGATTTTAAAGTTTGTCATATAAAATTGCTGCACAGCAGGGAAGAGGAACCTGTGGCTTTCCAGATGTTGCTGGACTACAGATCCCATCATCCTTGATCCTTAGCCATGCCTACTAGGGCAAATGGGAGATGAAATCCAACATTTGGAGGAGCACAGGTTGCCTAACACTGTTTGGTCCAAATCATAACCTGTTGTATCTAGCCTATTCCACTATATAGATTAGAGATTCTTACTAGTGGGGGTTCTCCATCAAATAATTATTGTTTCAAAATTTTTAATAAGTATTCATAACTTGAGGTAAGATTAGTACATATCTTCAGCTGGTGTGCCTACACATGCACCTGCATTTTGCTTTTACATAGTTTGATTTAGAATTCAGGAAAAGAAGCTCTTTACTATATATTTTTTAACATTCAGTGACTTCCATGCCTGATGGAGAACAAACAGAATTGCACAGAGTCCTCTTCAAATTGTTCTTTGAGGCAGGTATCCTACTCCGTAATCCATTAAGAGTCCTGCAGCTTCTGATTTGCATCTAGTGATGTTAAAATCAAATTTATGAAGCAGATCATTTTGGGGCCAAAACATATACTTGTTTCTACTCTTGACTGCCATAAGGAAGTTTTTGCTGAGATTGGTAGAGAGTTTATAGTACACAGAAGTAGTACTCTCCAGCCTGTAAGTGCTGGTAACCAGGTTATGTCACCTCAACCAGCCTACAGGCAATATACTAACATTCTTGATTTATGTATTTTTAAAATGTAGCAATTTTATTTGCAAGTTCAAAAGCTCATTTAATGATTCTGTTAGTTCCTCCTTCAGATCCACTGTCAGTTGGCATGGCACTGCTACAGTATATTTATTAGGACTTTTGTTTTTATGTTTCTGATGAAAAGCCAGCCAAAACATTTTTAGCTCCTACAGCAATACAGCCAAGCCTTATCCAGGTCTGAAAACTATTAGAAGTATTATTTACAGGATCAAGTAAGCCAGAAAACAAGAAAAGATGTTAGTTTTTATTTATTTAAAAAGAGAACTGCTGTTAAGAATAATACATCTTGAAATACTTAAAACAGAACACTGCTTGCAACAGCCAAGGGGAAACGGGAATGTCATGAGGCCAAGAGAAGGCATTTTTAGCCAATTGCATCATTTCTTCTTGTGCATGTAGAAGCTTCATTGTAGCCTATGCTGCTCTACTATGATCATATAGCTGAGTCTTGGCTGTGTATACATCATGTAGCCTCACTTTTTGCAAGCAGGTGGTCCACGATCCATGATGGAATGCTATTGCAGGCTTAAGTTAGTTGGTAGAGTTCTGATAAAATCCTCATTGTTTCAGTTGGTAAGTTTTATTCATTTTGTGTGCCAGTGCAGGGTACGTATGGCCATAAGCTTGCATTGTTTATCCTAGCTTAAGTATTCTCTCATTACTTGTACATATTGTGCATAAACAATTGGAAAGGCATGTCTACTACTTAAAATGAAAAAGGTTCAAAACAAACAAGGCTTACTCTTTGTCTGACAACAACCAGATGTTGTATGTACGTCAAACTTAGCCTAAATCTGTTTTACTATTTAAACAAACATTTTTATTCAGGGAGATGGCTCACCTTTTGTGTTAATCCGATTTTGAAGTTCTGGTCCACAATTGTTTTGAAAATGTGCAACTAAAGCAGTCAAGTGACTTGAAATTATACATCTCTCAGTAATGTCTCGCTAAAGATCCTGTGAGTTCTCTGTGACTCAGTGTGACTCAGAAGTGGTAATGGAAAATATGCAAGTGATATCTAACCCATTCATCCATTGTCTGTTTGCTTTTTTTGAATATACCTTACAGATTTAGGACTCTTCTTTGTTTGCCAGACCTAGCCAGTTCATTATTTCATTTGTTCATTCATTCATTTGTTATATTTATGTTTTGGTCCTATCATTCCAGTAAGGCAGTAGTTTTCAGACTGTTCTGGTACCTCAGGACCCTGGGGTTCCTTCCAAGTTTAGGCTTCTCAGTGAGAAAATCAATAATGGCAAAGTTCCCTGGAAAGCAACTTTCCACCATAATTGTTTTCCCCCTTTTATGTATATCCCTAGGGGAGTATTGAGTGTGTTTCCAAATGCACTCTTGAGAATTGTCAGTGTACTTTGAACTCGCTGTGCATAGGAGAACATGCTCTAGAATCCCTTGCAATTTGGAAGAGTTCTTCAGCAGATAAATTGGTGCGGAAAGGATTCTAAAAGCTTTAAAATAAGTGCTCTAAAACTGGATTTGGCGTGCATGTGGTTCTCACATGTTTTAAGGAAGTGGCTTAGGCCAATCTGGTGGCAGCTGCATCCTTTTTGAGCCAAGCTGGCCAAATCACCCTTGTATAGAGCTGCCAGTTAAAATCCTACTGTAGCTACTTACTGTACAAAAAGAAAACAAAAGTTTTAGCATGGGTCCCCATTTCAAGGGGTATTTACCACATTGGTCTCTCCCCCTGACCTCAGCATATCCGATGCTGTCAGCATTCTCCACAATTCTCTGTGAGGATATACAACCTTCTGGCACACTGTTGATATGAGGTTGCCTGTGTCTTTTCCCACCCAAGGTGTTGGAAAAAAAACTTGAGCCACACCTGGGCAGAACTTTGTGAAGTGTACACCATTTGGAAATGTACAAATTCCGTTGCAACAAACAAAAATATGTTTGCAATGTGTTGAACATTTAACCTCTTTTATGCCTTTTTTATCTGAAAGTTTTACAAGGAGAGTTGTATGTAAGTTATGGGGACAATTCTAATGTCTGTTTTTGCCTTTTAATTACTTAGATTGCTGTGAAATTACAACTGGAATCTAGAAATTTGTAGAATTGGATCTGTCTAATTTACTTGAGCAGTGGCTATAAATTCAGGCTTGTTGGGCTGAAAGTCGTACAGAAACACAGAATTGCGGGAATAGTAGTCTCACTTCCTTGCTCACTTTCTGTGGCCACACCGAGCACTCCAGAATTCACATATCTTCATTAAACTTGTTTATAATATTACTTTTCATGAAATGAACAGAGCTGAATTAACAATCAGGAGCTCTTCTTCACTTTTCATTTCTGGTTTACCCCTGAATGTGAAAATGTAATATATATGTTAAAGGTGTTACCTTAGGATAATGTCATCAACTATTAACCTGCAATCATGCAGAAGAAAAGCTATGATCACCCTTGAGTTCAGTCATCTCTTGTATTTTGCAGCAAAGTGATGTAAGTATGGTACATAGTACTGGTGATCTGAAATGCATATTCTAGGTGGAGTTTGCTTACAGCAAACAATTGTAAGCTGACTTGTAGGGTGAGGTAAATATTTCAGCCCAAGGCAGCTTACAATTGATCTTTTTAAAAAAGGATTTCAAAACCGTGTCTAGGTATGGTAAGCACTTTGGTGCTACATTCAGAATGCACACTGGATATACTATGATGTATTGCAGAGAGAATCTCTTAATCAAAGGTTTTATTATGTCCTAGAATATAGGAATAATTTCAGAATTTTTTAGACTGTGAACAGCAAGTGTAATTAGCAGTATAGCTTTTAATTAGACTTGTTCCAGTCATCTTTTAATTCCAGTATATCTTTTTTGTTCATTATGCAGGAGCCCTTACCAAAGTGAAGGAAAGTAAGCGGCATGTAGAAGAAGGGAAGATGGAGGTTCAGAAAGCCGATGGCATTCAGGATCGTTGTAACATTATTTCTTTTGCCACCCTGGCAGAAATTCACCATTTTCACAAAATTCGAGTGAGAGACTTCAAATCACAAATGCAGCATTTCTTACAACAGCAAATACTTTTTTTCCAAAAAGTGACACAGAAGTTAGAAGAAGCTCTTCACAAGTATGACAGTGTTTAATATGCTTAATTCTTGGACTTTAAATAATGGATATTTTTAAGCTTGTGGATGGAATGAACAACGGATACAAACTCCACTCTCAAGTATCTCTTGACACCTTTTGGGATGGTGTACAAGGATGATTTTGTAATCTGTTCTGGAGTCCAACTGAACCTAAAATTGCCTAAGGAGGACATAATTATGCCTATATAGTGGAGACTGTACTACACATTGTAACTAAGTTATACTCAAAATGCCTACACTACCATTGTAATGTTTTTGAAATAATGATTATACTATTTGCCTTACTGCTTTTTTGAAATACGGTATTTTAGTGCATAATATGCTGTAGACCTCAAAACCTTTTGGGTCTTTAAGGAAGTTGGTTAGATAAAAGCCTGCTTCAGATGCCTTTTTAAAATTCTCTTCGGTATGAATTTTTAAATTCAGCCAATTCTCTGTTTACAAATTCCTGTTAGAGCAGCTATGCGATTTTGTGCCTTTAGAATTACAGTTTTTCATTATTATTATTTTCTAGTAAACCACATTTCTATGACTGATTGAATGAAGGGTTGGCACCTCTGATAGGGCCTGATTTCAAACCTCACAGTGACTGAAAAATAACTTGTCATGTAACTTGCACACCTAGGTATTATGATAAATTTTGGCTGGAAAAAACCCAGGATTTAAAATCATTTTAGACTTTGTGCTGATTAAAAATACTATTTATTATTTGTACCAGAATCTTAAATCTACAAGCAAGAAATCAGCACTGCTGTATTTCCTTTCTTAACATGACAACGTAAAATATTTCACTGTAACATGTCTTTGAATAGAAACTTTGGACCACTTATCTAATAAAAGAATACTGAAGTATATCAGTGGGATAAGAGTAGAGGATCAGTGGCTCATATTTGTATGTATGTATTGTTTGTGAGAATTGCTTAGCGTGGCAGCTGATTTATTTGGTTATAAACCTGGTGTTACATTGTCAACTGAAACTTGCAGATCACAATTTGCCAGTGCGGCCAAACTAGTCACACTATCCTAAAACTGCCTCTGTAGGAGTGTGCTTTGTGGCATAATATGCCTTGGCCATCTGCAATATCAGCAGCGGCATTGTAGTGTGCCTAAGGACTTACCTAAGCCCCACAATTAATTTTTTAAAAAAATAGTTCCCCTAATTGTAATTTCTTAAGTCAAATAACAATAATTTTGAAATACGGTCTTTATCCTATAGGTCTGTTTCCTTTTAATGTAATTAACTAACCCACAGAAGGACCCAACTGGTTCTGCAAGCCAAAGGGGCTTTGGATTTTAGTTCCTTAAATAACAACCACTTGTACTGAAACAAACAAACAAACACCAGCAACTCCTTTAATCAGTTTTAAAAGTAGGTCTGCTGCAAACAAAAAAGAAAACAAAAATCCTTGTGATTGTGTGGCCCCATACATTCATAGGACAAGCTTACTTTCAGCTTTAAAGCAACTGCTAATATGGAACTTTGCAACTCTAGTAGCACAGGTGTGGGAACAATATCACCCATACAAGAAAATTTACCAGGTTCTTTCTCTTATTAACTACTGTACATTTTTTGTGTATGTGCATGTTGTATAAAGGGGAGAGGGAGAGAGAGAGAGTGAGTAATGGCAATTCATCATGTTGACATAACAAAAGTCAAGCTTGTAAGTTTTGCTGTAAGATGAGATAGTAGTTGTTCCATGGCACTAGTCTTCCTGGTTTCGCTGTTTTGTTGTTTCATTTCCTGGTTTTAACCAAGGAAGGGAAAAAATGCAGTCAAAAGACAAATTCCCCATCTAATCACACAATGGGGTTACCTACTAAGTCTGATGATTTAAAGTAAAGAAATAATGTGAGTACTTCCGTAAATATTTGTGCATTGTGCATTATCATATTTTCACTTTCAAACTATGCTAGAGTATCTTGAAACAAATCTAGGTGACATTGTACATCCTACTGTACATAGGATACATTGACTACTAGGAATTTGTCCTGTGACCAACAAGCTGAGGATGAAGCACAGCCTTTGAACCTAACATGCTCAGGCATGCATACTAGGTTTGGGGGGCATTTTTCTTTGGTCTTGTGGATTTTTTATTTGCCGAGGAAGGTTCTTTAATTCCTTATGCAACAATCATTCAGCTTCTGGCTCTTTTATTGGACACTTATCCAACGTATATTATGTTTGTATTTCATCACTGTTTTTCATGAATTCATCACGGATACAGGGAAAAGGTGAAGAAAATTAACTTCTAATGCTAAACTGATGTGCAGACTCCAAAGCTTTAGTCTTGCTTCCCCCCCCCCCCAACAGATTATGGGGCAATCTAGTTTACTAGGAGTGCATGTCTTTCAGATGTTTAGCAGGCCTGCCATTACACAGAGCAGGCCAAAGTTGCTGTGATGTGTGAAGATGGTGCACAAATCAACCTCTGTATATTTTTATTTATAACAGCCATTTTATATGCCATCATTTTGGGCACAACTCAACATTATAAAAACATCATAAGATCAACAACCAAAGCTAGTAAAGGCATCAGTAGCAGCAGCATTAACTGCCACTAAAACCCTTTAACCTTAAGCATAATAAAACATAGGCCGGACTAAAATAAACATAAGAGCCCTGCTTGATCAGACCAAAGGCCTATCTTGTTGAGCATCCTCTTCTCAAATTGACTAGTCAGATACCTATGGGCAAGCCACATGCAACTTTAGAGCAACAGCTCTCTTCCCCACTTCGGATTCATAGCAACTGGTGTACAGTAATATTGCCTCTGACAGTGGGGTAGAACATAGCAATTGTGGCTCATATCCATTAATGAATTTGTCTTCTACATCTTGTGGAAGCAAAATTCATAATTTAACTGAGTTGTGAGAAAAGTTCTCTGAAAAGATTCTGATACAAAGGCAACCAGTCCTTAAATGACAATTCTTTAAAACTGGTATACAATTATGCAGCGTTGAGGGTCAGTATTCCTCAAGTATTTCTCAGAACCTCTACTTCGTTCTCCAGTGTCCAGGACAGACATGTTTGCACCGTCCTTTAAGTGGGAACGCATTATTTTTAGCTGAAAAGAGATTCCTTCCATGAGATCTGCAGACACAGTGAAAGAGGCCTGAAGAACAGGTTTGAAGGGACTTTAGCAGCATTCCCTCTGCATAAAAACTCAGGGCTTTCCCCCACTCTCGTTTGAACTTTCCTTGTGATAAAGGCCAAGCAAATAGATTGTTCCATGAGTTATGTATGCATATGGGGCATTGAGTAACATTGTGGCTTTCATTTTAGTAAGTGTTGTTACTGGATCTTCCCAGCAAATTTAGGATGATAGTCAGATTTTAAAAACCCAAGGGAAGGGGAGTGAACATGTAACTTAGCTTAGGGATAACTGTTCATATGGTTGCATTCCGCAACTTGTTACTGTTTTCAATGGAATGTTTTCCATTGCCAGTGACCACAAGTTAACTGTTGCTCGGAACTTCTTTTTTCTTTTAATGAGAAATGGGTAACTTTTCATGTTAAGCTGCTTCTCTCCCTAAACACTGAATGATACAGTGGTACCTCAGGTTACAGACGCTTCAGGTTACAGACTCCGCTAACCCAGAAATAGTACCTCGGGTTAAGAACTTTGCTTCAGGATGAGAACAGAAATTGCGCTGCAGCAGCAGCGGGAGGCCCCATTAGCTAAAGTGGTGCCTCAGGTTAAGAACAGTTTCAGGTTAAGAACGGACCTCCAGAACAAATTAAGTTCTTAACCCAAGGTACCACTGTACCGTGCTAAGAACAGATGTGGCTTCTTAAGTGCACTGAAGTGTGCCTTTACGATTTGCTTTGCTGAATTCAGTGCATGGTTGTGCTGTGTCCACAGCTTATGGTAGGGAACAGACTGGATTCCAGACAGTTGTGTTTATATCTTTTTAGTGGACTGACCTGCTAAAATGCTATAGCAAGCCCTTGAGTCTTTCAGAAGACTCGTTCACACATTACACTGAACACAGGTACAATCTGTAAAGATGTATGAGTGTTTGTGTGTAAGAGAATATGCTTGTTGATTTTCACAGATCAGCTGGTGGGTACATAGGTACGCAAACTGTACATTTGGTAAATGTTACATGTGAATAACTACAAGTGCACAGCTCAGATGTCAGTATACACAGGTACACAGATTGTACGATTGTTGGATGTAACATGTGAACATCAGGGGTAGCAGGAGATAGTGACCAAGTGGAACTGAACTCCCTGCACATCAGAATTAAAGAACTTTCCTCAGTAAATAACAAATCCACAAGACCAAAGAAAAATACTCCCCAAACCAGTTATCATTCTCACATTTTGCCCTGTCTTATCTTGGAACAGTCTCCTTCAAATGGATGGGCACATTTAAAACACATTTATGCTTTGTTTCAATACACTAAGAAGAGGAGGAGGAGGAGGAGGAGGAAGAGTTTGGATTTGATATCCCGCCTTTCACTCCCCTTAAGGAGTCTCAAACAATCTCCTTTCCCTTTCCCTTCCTCCCCCGCAACAAACACTCTGTGAGGTGAGTGAGGCTGAGAGTGTGACTAGCCCAAGGTCACCCAACAGCTGCATGTGGAGAAGCGGGGAAGCGAACCTGGTTCACCAGATTAGAAGTCCACTGCTCTTAACCACTACACCACACTGGCACTAAAGCCAAAGTAACTCTGATCTTTGGACTTCTGTGACATCACAGCAGCAATGGCCAGTGAACTAGAAGTTAATGAGCAGCATTTGCTTACTCCAGATTTTGTCTTTTGGGAGTTTCTGCTTGTTTTTCAGCAGTAGCAAAATTGCTGTGTTTGTTTTGGTCTTTTTTGTTTTGGTAATTTTTCACACTTTGTGCTTTAATTTGACATCTCCGTATCTGGTAGCAGCAGCCACAGCTTGCCCTTATGACCGTGGGTGCCTGGGGCCACATGCCGCCACTAGAACGTGTGCTCATGCTACCTCAGCACTTCATGGGTGTCTTGTCCCCCCCACCATTTAAAATATTGAGGGGACTAAGGCACCAAGGAGTTTGTGTGCCTGTCTGGTAGCATTGAAATACACACAAAAATCCTGTTTTCCATTCAAGCCTTACGGCACTAGTGGGACAAAATGAAATGCTGAATCCTATGTATGTTTGTCCAACAGTAAACCCTACTGGAGCTTACTCCCAAATCAATGTGCTTAGGATTGCAACCTTAATTATTTCGAACTGTTGTCATTAAACAGAAGGTTCCACCCTGAGAGCTCTCCCAAGTGGAAGGTTGCAGTTTCATTGTAGTTTTGATTAAGCCATAGCAATATTGTCTGCTCCTTGTTTTATTTTAAATGCATTGTTACCCAGCTTGATCTCTTGGAATGGTGAAGTAGCCAAACCTAAACAAAAATAGTTCAGCTAATATTAAATGGAAAGAGTTATACTTGGCAGTTGTGGAAAGTAGGAGCCTGTGGGGAAATGGAGCAAAGATACAAAAATGCCTGGCAAGCTGGAGACCTTCCAGGGCAGACTTCTAAGAACCATCTGAACACTCCCTGATTCATGTAACTAGCAGGGCACGTGACTTTACAGTGGTTCGCTTAAAGCCTCTTACAGCTGACCTTTGTTAAGACATCTTTTAATTGTGCTGACACTTTCTGATGACTAAAGAGAACACAAGGTTTTGTGTTCTCCTGTGATTACTCATGCACCAGGAACCTTGTTAGCACCAACCTTGCAGTAAAGAGCAACTCTTACAACACACTGTCTGGTTTCCTGCATTCCTGCTGTTGGCGCCTCTCCAAATTCAACCTCCCACGTGAAAAAGAAAACTGAACACTTTGATTGCAGCAGTTTGCTCTGAAAATTTGGGGGCTTTTGCAGTGCAACAAATAAAGTTGATCCAGAATCACAGTTTAAATACTTTGATGTGTTAATTAATTGAGGTTAAACAAGTGTGTATGTGCTCTAACAAAGCAATCATCACAGGCCTCACACATTTTTCAGCCGAGGCTGTGGAAGTGTTTGCGATAACACCAACTTGCTGAGATTTCACTATGTAGACCAGCCGAGCCCTCATTCCTGTGCCAAAGTAAATAGTCATATAGTTTTGTATTGCATTAGTATGTACAGCACAGCCTTACGGGAAGGTTTCAAAACTTTGAGTGTGCCCATGTTTATGTTGCTTTTATAGACTAGATTTTAATGGGGTTTGCATGGGAGTTCAGGTTTATGTAATGAAACAATAGAGATGTTTCTGGTGTCTTTATGGGGGTCCTGCTGTGCCAAAGTAATGATTCCATTCCTCATCCTGATTCATGGTCAGCATTTCATGCTTCAGAAATTATATGAGCCACAGTAAAACTCACGAACACTTTAATGCCAATGGTGGACAATCCAATAAAAGCTGGGGGAGGCTAAAGCTCATTTAAATCAATGGGACTTAAATACAAGGTGTGACCAGAAAGTTCGGTGAATGGTCACAGAAATCGGACAGCGAGAAATATTTGAACATGCAATTGGCATCGAAGACACACAAAATGCTCACAACTGTGTACAGAGATGAAGCTGTAACTCGAAAGACAGTGTATGAGTGGTTTAAGCATTTCCATGAAGGGCGGCAAACCATCAAAGATGACTCGGTCTGGCAGACCGTCGATGAGCAGAACGGCAGCAAATGTCAACAGAGTTTGTGAGATATTGATGCGGGGTCAGCATTTGTACATCCGAATGATGGCGGAAGAATGGCATATTCTGCATGAAATCGTTACTGAGGTTACTGAGTTGTCCCACCCTCCTTATTCTCCCGATCCGGCCTCACCAGATTTCTTTCTTTTTCCAAAACTGAAATTACACATCCAAGCTGCTGTGACGAGGGAACTGAAAGCAGTACGAGAAGAGGACTTTTCCCAAAGTTTCCAACGGTTCTACGAACGTTGTCAACAGTGCATTGTATCAGAGGGGGGCTATTTTGAAGGCCTGTAAGGTATGTATGTTCAAATATTCCGATTTCTGTGACTATTCATCAAACTTTCCAGTCACACCTTGTATGTTACAGTGCAGTCCAAACCACATCTGCTCAGAAGTGCTTGCTGTTGATTTCAGCAGGGCATACTCCCAAGTAAATGGGGTAGGGATTGTACAGGTATATATTGATCTCAATAGAACTGAGCGACAATCCCCTACAAGAAACACCACCTACCTGCAAAACTGCTGTTGGGAATCTCTCTTTTTTTATATAAATATTTATTAAGGTTTTTACAATATTACAAAATGAAAAAAGGAAAAGAAAAAATACAAAATAAAAATAGTTAAAAACAATTCAATATTTTCATCACTTATCTTTCATTTACTTGTTTCCCGGACCTCCTCATACTTCCCCTTTTTGTATTCCAGTTCAATTTATTAGTTCAGCAATTCCTTTCCCTCCTTATTTTATCCTGATCTTTAATCTTAATATATTATAACATTAATTTACCTGCTAAAAATCCAATTCTTTTCATATTCTTTTATACCAATACAGCTAGAAACCACTTAACTTCAATCCAGCATCATTCTAACATTCATTAATTTTACAATATTTCTGTAAATAGTCTTTAAATAGTCTTCTCCCTGGTCTCGGATTCTGCCAGTCATTTCCGCCAGTTCCATGTAGTCCATCAGTTTCATCTGCCATTCTTCCAGAGTGGGTAGATCTTGTGTCTTCCAATACTTTGCAATAATGCTGTTGGGAATCTCATATTTACTATGTAATATCTAATGTAGTCATTTGTGCCCAGCTTCTGGTGGGCCTCAGTGTGCGTTAAAATCTCAGCAACGCCATAAAAATATTCCCCAAATACACTTTGGTGTTTTCCCACAAAATAAAAACAGGATGTAATTTAAAGTAGGCAAGGACCCAGCTTTTTACTGGGCTGACCTCCACTAATGTAGGAATATGCAGGGGTTTTTTTAAGCACTAAACATTTCACAGCTTCCATCAATCTGTATCGGTTTTTGATATCCTATATTTAAATGCAGATGGGAAAAGTCAGACATTCGTACAAAACTGCTCCTTACAAATCTCTGTGGAAGCCACAGTGATGCCAGCTATGGGGTGATATAAGTAAATATAGTGGGTTGGGTGCTTGAAAAGCTGTAGATGCTTGTATGCATTTGATATTTGTTCCATCTGTTACCATATTCCAAGGCAGACAGAAGGTAGATCTGGGGGTGACTTGCAGTAGATTGGCAATGGTTTCTGACTCCCAGTTGACTGCTCACTAGAACCAAATATCACCATCATGTTACCCCAGTACTGCAAGAATTGCACCAGCTGCCAGTTAGTTTCACTGCCTGGGCACCATTTTGTGGTAGGGAGGATAATATATGTTTAAAGTAAAAAGATCGTAGGATCACCACATGGAACTATGTGCATGCCACTGAAGGTGTTTTGTTTTGTTTTCAGTAAGTAAGAAAGAATGCTGCAGTGACCAATATCAGCAATATCAATATCAGCCCATGCCCTCAAATGCTGGCACTGGATCTGTTTGTCACTGCCCCATCATCTGTTGCTCTCTGGACAGCCAGCTGATGGGGCTCTGGGCTTGGGGGTTCTATACCTCAGCCCTAAGGCTACTCCAAATCACTGTACCACCT
This sequence comes from Podarcis raffonei, assembly GCF_027172205.1. Taxonomy (NCBI): domain Eukaryota; kingdom Metazoa; phylum Chordata; class Lepidosauria; order Squamata; family Lacertidae; genus Podarcis; species Podarcis raffonei. The sequence continues at coordinate 22,512,790 of NC_070612.1, forward strand.
AAGGAAAAAGAAAATATGATGGCCTCACCCTTCAGAAGCCTATTGGCCTGGCAGTGGAATCATAGTTCAAGGCAGGGGATGGGGCATCATCCTGCACCATATCTGAGAAATCAAGCTAGCATACACAGCTCTGCCTTTCAACACTTCCCCACCCCCTAGCATGTGATGCCTGAGGCAGCTGGCACATTCTGCCTAATGATAGGGCTACCTATATCCAACCTCAGCTACACCACTGATTATAACAGCAAAAACAAACAAACAAACAAACAAACAAGGCCCTGACCAAAGGAATGTTGCTGAAATGAAACATGGTGCACATTCAGTTCTAACGTAAAAACAATGCTCAGAGATGCATATTCCTTAATTCTGTATTTGTATGCACACAACCCTTAATTTACACCTGGCTTCAATTAATGGACTTTAGGGTTCTAACAATAAATAAAGTGTGACCACCATGGTTATACTACAGACACAAAACTTACTTCCTTTAGGAAACATGCTTTGGAAAGACTTTTAAGTACAGCATCATTTCCAGGTATGAAATCCCATGCACCCTGTTCTCTCATGGAAATGAGGTACAAATATTTGCCATATCAGAGAGAAAGAAAAGAGGTTCTCTACTCATGCTAAGTAATAAAACTACAGGACAGTCTGTGCCTGATGACTACCAATCAATAACCACTTTCCTGCCTTTCCTGCACATTAATTCATTACAGTTCTGTTGCACTTGGAGATAACATTAAAAGACAATAGGATTTGCTTTCAGCTTCTCGGGAGAATATAAATATTGCACTACAATGAGTTCTTTGTGATATCAAAAAGAATGTAAAAAGAGGATCTATTCCATGTAGGATTATAGAATCAGGAAGGAAAAATTGCAATACTTAGAAGAACTAGATTAATCTTTTAAATCACTAAACCTTTATCTTTGCCTTCGTACATTCCTGTTAACACTGTGGGTTTTTTTTTTATGATGCCATAATTTAAGCGATAGATTGCATCCTGGTTTTTTCCTTTCTCTTTTCAAAAGAAAGTGTTGTCGGTTTCTTCAGTGTTTTATATAAATAAAGAACCTAACAAATATTCTAGGTTTGGGAGAAAATCCCATGGGTCGAGATTTATGATTTACTTAGGCCACAATCCTAACCATGTCTATTTGGAAGTAAATCCCACTGAATTCACTGTGGTTTACTCCTAGGGGAGTGGGTTAGAACTGCAGCCTCAGGCTGCAATACTTAGCAAACAATTGGAGTTACTTTTCAGTAGAAGTAGCCAGGATTGTGCTTTAAGGATACAGTACTATTATTATCTGGGAGTAAGTCCCACTGAACTCAGTGGGGAATTTGCTAAATGAAAAGTTTGGTTAGTTTAACAGAAGCCAGCCCTGCCTGAGGCATTCCAAGTCCCAGGTCTACCTACCAGTAATTTTGCCAATGCTTTTGCATATGCAGATCACAGTAGAAAGTATAACTAATATCAAAGCAATATTAAAACTGTTACTAACTTTGACTGCCCTTTTCTTTTTGATGAGGAATTGCTGGTTCAGAACAGAAGTATTCACTACTTCTTTCTTTTCTTTTTTTTACAGGGAAACAATAGATGAGCTTCACAGCTGCGGCACTGCTGCCTTTCCAGCTGAAGAATGTCCCTAACGTGCTGGAAGCAAGGCAACTACTTTCCTTTGGATGCTAGAATTTCCAAGTACAGACTGATTCCACAAATGTCAAGACTGCTACATCTCAAACTGCAGTCTTTCGTCAACCATGTGAATGGGCCCAATATTTTGTGCTGAGAGCAGGCCTGGTGCCAGCTGTTGGCCGGATTAGGTATTTGCCAAGGGCCCCAGGGGATTAGAAGGACCCCTTAAAGGGCAGACAAGCCTGCACGGTCATTCACCACCCTCCCAGCCAGACTTTTTAGTGGTAGGTGTCAGTGCTGCTTTTGAAGAGGAGTCAAGCTCAGCTCCCATCCATGGTGGCCACCCACCATATTAAGTTACCCCCTATACAGTGCCCTGGCTAATACATAGATGAAACTGATTTCAAAGATAGAATAATAGAAGTGTAGTGTTGGAAGGGATCCTGAGGGTCATTTAGTCCAGCCCCCTGCAAGATGAGAATCTCAAGTGAAGCATCCATGACAGATGGCCATCCAACCTCTGCTTATCAACCTCCAAGGAAGGAGACTCTACCACCTCCCAAGGAAGTCCGTTCCATTGTTGAACAACTCTTACTGTCAAAAAGTTATTCCCAATGTTTAGTTGGAATCTCCTTTCTTGTAACTTGAAACCAGTGGTTTAGGTCCTACCCTCCAGAACAGGAGAATTCCATGTGACAGCCCTTTAGATACCTGAAGGTGTTTCACTTTCAGGAGAATGGTGTGGAAGTTCTGTCACATTCAATGAAACTTCAGGGGGAAGCAGAAGTTAAGTCATTCCAAAATACAGTGGTGCCTCGCAAGACGAAATTAATTCGTTCCGCGAGTCTTTTTGTCTTGCGATGTTTTTCGTCTTGCGAAGCACGGTCCGTCGCAACTGCGCCTCTTCAAGCGGCTTTAAGAAAAAAGCGAACAAACTCGCAAGACGTTTTCGTCTTGCGAAGCAAGCCCATAGGGAAAATCGTCTAGCGAAGCAACGCAAAAAACGAAAAACCCTTTCGTCTTGTGCGTTTTTCATTTTGCGAGGCATTCGTCTTGCGGGGCACCACTGTAAGATATTGGAGCACTCCAAATCATTTGCCCATAGTAAATCTAGCTGAAAGGCAACACATAGGGATGTACATTGATTATTGCAATGCATCCTTAATTACTATTGCTATATAATTATAAGTTTATTATATTGTACAATCTTAGAACGTTGTATAACCTCAGAAGGCGTGTGGTTGTGAGGCGGCATGGCTGTGACAATCAAAACGGGATGTACTTCAGAATTGGTCACTACATTACAGCATCCACTTGTTTTGTTTTCTGTTTCACCACAACTATCTTGTATTACAGGACCTGGCAAGATTACAGGCAACAGCTTGACATGACAGGGTCAAAGAATGACAGTGTGATTCTTTCATGTTTACTCACTAGTTGCATTGTGTTCAATGGGGCTTACTCACAGTTAAGTGTACATAGGATTTCTGCCTGAGTTATGGACATAATACAGCACTATGCATTTAAAAGCCTTTGGTCGGAAGCAGTGGCGTAGCGTGGGGGGTGCAGGGGGGCCGGCCGCACCGGGCGCAACATCTGGGGGTTAGGGGGCGCAAATCCATGGGTTAGGGGGCGCAAATTACTTGCCTTGCCCCGGGTGTTGACAACCCACGCTACGCCACTGGTCGGAAGAGATGAGGGATTGTATATTTTTAATAGCAAATTAAACAATTCCCCTCTCCAGGGTAGTCTGAGTAGTACTATACTTTCTTAACTTCTCTCCCAGTTACTCATAGCACAATAATTTTATCTTTTTTTCCCCTCTATCTAAAACAAGTGTGGGGAAAGCGAACACTGCATGATGCAGTCATGCAAGGATGACTTACAAAACTATCATGTGACTCAGGCAGATGGTTAGATCACTAAAAAGGGTCTCAGGTGATCTAGCCATGAGATCAGCTAATCTATAAAATGTTGTGTGGATAGCCTTTGGGTGAAGTCAGAGATTGCAGCCAGATAAGAGATTTATGAGTGAGCCACTTTGAAAGCTATCTTAAAGTAGGGTTAGCAGAGCGATGCCAGTATGGTAATTGGTATTCCATTTGGGGCCCCATGCTACACTTCTGCCAAGCAAGGCTTTTATGCAACGTGAGCTCCAGACAAAGCATCCCATGCAGATATAAAATATCTGTCTTAAGAACTGCAGCAAACATAGGGTCAGAATGAACCCCTAAGGGGGGAGGGGAACAGGTCACATCCAGCAGCTAGTGAAAAACATTATGTCCAAAGAAGCCACATGCTGTGTAATTCTTTTGAGTCTAATAAGCAGTGGATGAAATGCTGATTCATTGAAACGAGTCGCACTGCATAAACAGGAAACTGGAGTTGCGGCCACACAGAACCATCAGAGCCTCTGAGATGAATGAAGGGATGAGATTGAAATTCTTTCCGAGGGTAGAAAATCGCAAACACTACACTGGATGGCATTTCTTGCATTTAGCAGTCGAATGCGTATTATTGATCTTATTTCCCCACCCTTTCTTCCTCTCAACATGCTGACCTGTTTCTACCATCTGCTGAAAGTATCATAGACAGCACTTAGAGGCCTGGGCATCGATCTCGGGAGACACCCTGCAGCTTTTAGGGTTGGTTCTTTCAGTGTCTCCTGCTTAGTCCCCATCTACTGAGATTGATCTCTGTGACAAAAAAAACCCCTTCGGCTGTGCGGAATTGCAACTTGCCTCCCAGTGCTGTATTAAATATTTCTAAAATACATCCCCAGAAGCTTTTCAGATCACAACCTGTAATGACTCGAGGGTGTTAGCCATTCTGTAAGTTGGGAACTCTTATGCATGTAAAGGTTAAACGTAAAAATATACCAGATATTTGGAACGTTTAACTATATGATGCCATTATCATAAGATAATGAGCTGGCTCCTACAGTAGGCAGTGATGGGCACCAACTTGGAAGGGAGGATTGGACAAATCAATGAGAATAAAGCTGTCCATGGCTACTGGCCATGACAACAATGCTCTTCCTCCATGGTTGGGGGCAGTAATGCTTCTGAATACCAGTTCCTGGGAACCACAGGGAGGGACAGTGCTGTTGTGCTCAGATATCAGGGACTGTGCTGAGGAGGGCTGCACAGATGAGGAATGGTGGGAACCTCCCCCTCCCCCTGCTCCTGATCAGGATCCTGAATATTCCCAGAAACAGTGGGACAGTATAGATTTGGAACACTGGTTTGCAGAGGGACATAGTTCAGAAGACAAAAGTTGGGAAGAACTGGGTGGTAAACAGCTAGGAAAAAGAAGAACCAGGAGAAATAGAGTTAACATACCACTGGTACTCTGGCCAGTGGAAGTGATAATATTCCAGCAGAACTATTTAAAATTTTAAACGATGATGCTGTCAAGGTGCTACACTCAATATGCCAGCAAATTTGGAAAACTCAGCAGTGGCCAGAGGATTGGAGAAGATCAGTCTACATCCCTATCCCAAAGAAGGGCAGTGCCAAAGAATGCTCCAACTACCGCACAATTGTACTCATTTCACATGCTAGCAAGGTTATGCTTAAAATTCTACAAGGCAGGCATAAGCAGTATGTGGACCGAGAACTCCCAGAAGTGCAAGCTGGATTTTGAAGGGGCAGAGGAACCAGAGACCAAATTGCAAACATGCGCTGGATTATGGAGAAAGCTAGAGAGTTCCAGAAAGACATCTACTTCTGCTTCATTGACTATGCAAAAGCCTTTGACTGTGTCAACCATAGCAAACTATGGCAAGTTCTTAAAGAAATGGGAGTGTCTGATCACCTCATCTATCTCCTGAGAAATCTCCCCCCAAAAAACCCCTCAATGTTTCTGCAAAATCTGATTTCTTACTTTGGCTGGCCCATTTTCACCAGCCAGTAGGGCAGAGCCTTGGTTTACTCCAGCCGCAGCCATGATCATGCTGGTTGGGCTAATGGGAGTTGTAGTCCAAAACATCAGGGATGTACCAGGCAGCCAATAGCTGTTGTATTAGATGCATAATAATTAGATGAAAAGGTTATTTCGTTTACATTGACTTGAGAAATGAATTTTCTGAAACAGTCTTCTGCTGCAATGGCCCTGGGCTTCAACTAAGGTAATGGGTGAATTATTCATTGTGAATAATTTATCCAATCAATATAGACATTTTTTCATCAAATGAATGATTCATTCCTTGTTAACATGTTCATTATTCACCCAGTGCCTGCCTTTAGCCAAATTGCAGATTGAGTCCTGCGGTTCTGTGTGAAATGGAAGGATGACGGGTTTCTCTGAATTTTCTTTTGCCTGGATTTATTTTTCCTCCTTGTTCTGTTTGTTATAGTTTTAGAACCGGAGGAATCAAAAATAACTTAAGAGCGTATATCATGGACATTTCCTCCCCTGACACTAGGTCACAAATGTTCACACTGTTTCATATATAAACAGATAACACAGAGAGAAGAAATCCATTTCCTTCCACAGTTGCTTTTTTGTGCAATGTTTAGCAAAAAAATGTGAACTAAATCTTCCTGTTTTTCCTCTGCATTATTCTCTCCTCTTGCTTTTTTTCTAGTATACTTTTCACTCTCTGCCCATTAACAAACAAACAAACAAAAATAAGCCTACTTTAAATTGGCACTGAGGCAAGGTTATTATCTGAGCTACTTAAGTTTTTCTTGTTTCTTAATTGCCTTAAGCGGTGCTCTGTAAAATAAGAGTTTTAAGAACAAAAGGTTGGCCATTGAGGTTGGCAAGGTGGGCATTTGCCAGGGCCACATGCTCAGTGGAGGGCCACAAGTGGGAATGTGTGCAAAGAAGAGCAACCAAATTGGCAAAGGGTCTGAAAATCAAGCCTTATTAGGAATGGTTGGGGGAAGACTGTCTTCAAATATCTGAAGGACTGTCACATGGAAGGTGGAGCAAGCTTGTTTTCTGCTGCTGCAGATGGTAGGACCCAAACCAATAGATTCAACTTACTAAACAGGAGAATCCAACTAAACTTTCTAATATGGTTTAAGTCCATCTTTCTTCATTCTGGGAATTGTAGCTCCTTGAGGGCAATAGGGCCCCCCTAACAACTCTCAGAGGGATGCGGGTGGCGCTGTGGGTTAAACCACAGAGCCTAGGACTTGCCGATCAGAAGGTTGCCGGTTCGAATCCCCGCGACGGGGTGAGCTCCCGTTGCTCAGTCCCTGCTCCTGCCAACCTAGCAGTTCGAAAGCACGTCAAAGTGCAAGTAGATAAATAGGTACCGCTCCGGCAGGAAGGTAAACAGCGTTTCTGTGCGCTGCTCTGGTTCGCCAGAAGCGGCTTAGTCATACTGGCCACATGACCCGGAAGCTGTACACCGGCTCCCTCGGCCAATAAAGCGAGATGAGTGCTGCAACCCCAGAGTTGGTCACGACTGGACCTAAGGGTCAGGGGTCCCTTTACCTTTACCAACTCTCAGCACCCTTAACAAACTATAGCCCCCCCCCAAGAATTAGGGGGGCTGTAGTTTGTGAAGGGTGCTGAGAGTTGTTAGGGGAGCCATGACTATTGAAAGTGGCATCATGGTGATTTAAACGTATGGTGGGGATGTGTCCTAAGTTTTACTCAGAGTAGGCCCATTGAAATTAATGGAAAGAAGTCAGTCATAGTGATTAATTTCAGTGGGTCTGTGCTGAGTAGGACAAGCATTGGATGCAACCCTAAATGATACAGCTGGGAAGAGAAAAACCTGTCACAGGAGCTGCTCAACGGTGGCAGGTACCCATTGGGACTGATAAGACAGAAGGCAGGGAGACCAACAGTAGACAGAACTAAAGGCGTTGTCAGGCAGAGACAACCCCTGGCTGGTAGTAAGAAAGACAGCAGGCATGTGGGAGCTGGCTAAGGGCAGACTGAGGTTGGTAGGGCAGTGCCCACTTCAACCTAATGCACCAGCCTCCCCTGGTGCTGCTGCCCATGTAAACATAAAATATTGACACAGAGTTCTAGAAACCCTTATTTACATGGTATGTGAAAGGTTAAGATTCATATTAACTGGAACATTTAATGAACTGAGCCAATCCATTTCAGACATTTTGCCCTTTTAAAAGCAAAACAGTGAGTTGTAATTCAGTTTTTACTCAGACTTAAACCTATTAAAAAAGAATTGCTTTTCAACTGTTTTTAAATTTTTACACTTTTATTGTATAGGTTTTTTAATCTTTTGAATGTTGTAAACTGCTTAGATATATTTTTATGATTCAGTGGCATATACATATATTTTCATAAATTAATAAATTAAATGAGTGTGCCTGATATGCCCATTACTTTCAACGGGTGTTCTCTGAGGTGGACTAACACTGGCAACAACATTGTGCTGTAATATTTAGGCAAGACAGGAAAGAAAATCCAGCTGGTAATTAACAGAACAAGAGCAGAGTTTGTGGCTGTGATTATGATTCAGGGTGGCATTCATGCATAATGTGACCCTGGGGGGAAAGTATTTAACCTGCCTGTGCCCCATAACAATGCACCTGTCTGCGTGGGTATGAGCAAGGGGGGATGTGACATTGCTGCGTGTGACATAGATATGCACGACGCATGGTGAGACATAGACAGGGCAGTGTTAGGCCACTGTGCATGAAAAGACACACAGTGCCTGGTGCTCTCCCGAGGCCATTTCCATTAAGCTCCCTTATGCTGATTAATCCATTATCTGCACTCAGCTTTAATCAAGATTGTGAGGTACACCCAGTTCTAAGCATTAAACAAATTGGCAAGGTAATTATTATGGTGCCACTGAGATGCAAATAGCTCTTTCAGCTGCATTGGTGACTAACGTTTGTTGGGCTTCTCCTTCTAACGTTCAGGGATGACATTCTGTGCCCACTAAGTGCTTCTTGTAATCAAAATATTGTTAAAGTCTCCAATTGCCACAAATGCTCTAAAAACACACCAGCGTTTTTAATTTTGTAAGTATCCATAAGTTGGGATTTGGATCTTTCAGAATCCCCTCTTATTAAAATATCCCCAACACCTAAAACCTGCAGTGGCTGTCTTGCAAAGTTCACGCAAAAAGTAGGAATGGGTCTTTCTATGACACTTTAAAAAAATTTTTAGCAAGATTTCAAAAGGTAAAGGTAAAGGGACCCCTGACCATTAGGTCCAGTCGTGACCGACTCTGGGGTTGCGGTGCTCATCTCGCTTTATTGGCAGAGGGAGCCGGCATACAGCTTCCGGGTCATGTGGCCAGCATGACTAAGCCGCTTCTGGCAAACCAGAGCAGCGCACGGAAATGCCGTTTACCTTCCCGCCGGATTTATCTACTTGCACTTTGATGTGCTTTCAAACTGCTAGGTTGGCAGGAGCAGGGACCGAGCAACGGGAGCTCACCCCGTCGCGGAGATTCGAACCGGCAACCTTCTGATCGGCAAGTCCTATGCCACTTAATTAAAAAATAAACTATTTCAATAAAATGGAAAAGGCCTTTCCCTTTGTCCTGGTGAAAATCAGCTCCACTTTGAAGCTGACATTGATCCCTTGCTGACCTCCCTTGGCTCAGGGAGGAAGCTCCTAGAAGCCATGGTCATTTTTGAGGCTTGCCAAATGTATTCCTCTTTCCACCATTTCCACATGGTTCTCCACAAGCCAAAGGCTAGTAGAAGTCAAAAGTGTTGGAATGAAGGGGAGCGTGGAATGATACAATAAAAATTAAACCCTTAATTAATTTTGCCTGCATGCATGTGTAGAAATGCTTTGAGAACGTTTTTGTCTTCTTCTGGCATCTAATCTCATTGGTGCTGTAACTCCACAGCTCCACAGTAGGGTTGTGCTGAAGAGTGGATGATTCTCTTTTTCCGCAGGAAGACCCGTAATTGTATACTAGATAAAAGGGAGAGTTACATACATAGCAAGGAATTAAGAGATCCTCCCAGACATTAGCCCTGAAGCTTTAGGGTGATTGTGGAACTTTGTAATCTGAAGCCTTTGAAGCTGCTGAATTTCTTACGACGAAACCTCTGAAAGTGTTGCATGCTTGGTTTTACTCTGAGTATACGGGGACATAAGACTACCCCCACAAGATTGGATCAAGGATTCAGCTACTTCCTTCAGAATGCTGTTTCCAACATTAGCCAGCCAGATACTTCTGGGTCCAAAAACTAGGGTAGGAAGACAAAAACCCTTCTGATTTGCTGGGACCTGAATTGTGTGCAGGGGTTTGCTGCCTCTGAACAGGAAGGTCCTATTTTACTATTATGGCTAACAACTATTGATAGATTTGTGGACACTGTCAATAAATAGCAGGAGTGAGAAATCTCAAGCCCAGGGACCAAATGTGCCCCCAGGCCCTTCTGTTTGACCCAAAGGACTCTACCTAGGCAACTTATCACAAGACCACGAATCACATTTGAAATAATATTTAGAATCTATTGGACTCCATTGCGTTTGCATATAAAAGGACTGTCTAATGCAGCTTGTCGTTGAAGAATAAAGGATAATGCCTATTTGAAACATATATTCTTACAGTGTCCTATTCTCACAATGTTTTGGGAGAAAGTGTTGAACTGTATACATTTGACTGTACAGGGGCACCTTCTTTATGTTCACCAGCAAAACGTCATGTTCTGGCCTGGCGTTGCCTCTCTCCTACTTTAGATGGTAGTGTGTGTATTCTTTCATAGTGTGATAAGCCAGCCCTGCTTGAAGACCTCTGACTCATTTCACCAAGTGGGGCTCTGGGCTTCTTCCCTGGTGGCACCACTGCAGAAACGGAAGCTCAAAGCAGATACCTTTTATGTTGTCGGCTGGGACTCAGCATTTCAAAGGGAGCCTGAGAATGAACCTTGGTGAGCCCTCACTCAAATTAAGCCCCGGACTTTAGGATAAAAGCCATGGAATCTTACTGGCACTCTGCTCACAGCAATAATAGTTTCCAGAAGAAAAGCAATGTTTTCCATTGGGAAGAAACCCATGGTTACAAGAGTTATTTCCTAGCTTACCGAATGGGGAAGTCTGAGCAAACCATTGGCAAATGCTACAAGCTACTATAATTAGACCATGGCAGATTTGCTATTTTATACGTTTGACAAATGCAGGCCTATAAGAAAAGGGTTTTTAAGGGAAGCATGACAACATTTCCCGACTTACCACATCTAAACCAAAATGAGTAGCTACTGTATGTAGCTGGTGGCCAAAGAGGCAACACTCTGTGGTAGGGGAACTATGAAGGAAGTATTTAGTAAAACTAATGGTCATGGACTGGATGAGGGCCAATCATACACAGAAGTACAATTTATAAGTGGTTTCTCTGCCCAGTTAGGTGGTGTTCGACTTGCTTTGAAAGAGGTTTTATCCCCCCTTAAAGGAGTAGGCTTGAAATATAGGGGTGCTTCTAGGCCCAGCATTGGTGACTGAGCTCCAGGTGGCCTCAAGAGCACCTTTTACCAGTGTCAGCTACGTAGGCACATAGGACTATAGGAAGCTGTCTAAAACTGAGTCACACCATTTGGATGTGACAGGTGCCAACAGAAATCTTCTGTGCATGTATATACCCCACAAAATAACTTTTGCTTTCACCATCTCCCTAACCTATTTTTTTATTATTTGAATTTTTTGTTTAAAAAAAGAGTTTGCAAGTTGGCTGGTATGGGCATGAAGGATTTTGGAGGGGTGGGGGGAAGAGCTGTTGATAGTGTTTTGCTTCTCCATATATATATATATATATATATAGAGAGAGAGAGAGAGAGAGAGAGAGAGAGAGATTCAGAAAACAAAAAATATACGGAATATCACCATACAGTATTCAGAGAACTCAAAAACCTCAGTCCCCCTTACCCCCAGCATCCACTGACCCTCTCTCTAGAGAAGAAGAAGAAGAGTCTGGATTTGATATCCCGCTTTATCACTACCCTAAGGAGTCTCAAAGCGGCTAACATTCTCCTTTCCCTTCCTCCCCCACAACAGACACCCTGTGAAGTGGGTGGGGCTGAGAGACTTCAGAGAAGTGTGACTGGCCCAAGGTCACCCAGCAGCTACATGTGGAGGAGCAGGGAATCAAACCCGGTTCACCAGATTACGAGTCTACCTAACCACTACACCACACTGGCTTAATGTCATCAGCATATCCAAAGCATATTCACAGTACAGCAAGAAGAGACAGATGACATTACAGTGTAGAAAGGGAGTAGAATGCATACACCTATCAGTCCTAAAAGTTGTTGCTGTTGCCAATAGTCCTAAGAAGTTTTCCTAAAAGACTAATCTATAGAATAATGGAAAAATTAAAATATAAGCTTTGTTCACACTGAATTTCAAAAGTCAGGGTGCTGGGAGAGAAAGTCTGCTTCCTTATATCCTCTCCCTATAAATATCTGGATTCCCATACGTTTTAATTATAAATGTTTCTATCTTGTGCCATCACCATCTTCCAGCAAGGGAAGGGTATTATTCCTGGCACCATTTTAAAAGAAAAAAGAAAAAAGTAGTTCCCTTGAGAAATCTATAATATTGTCTGACATCTGTCACCTATTGACCACTTGAAAGACACTGTCTGTATTGCTCGCAGCTATGCCATCTGGATTTTTGAGGAACATCTATATCCTATTTCTGTACTCAGTCTGAAAAAGGATGTGTGGTGACTGAATCAGGAAGATTTTGCCAGAATGCAGCAGCCAAATTACTGGCAGGGGTTCCATTTAGAACTCACAAAATCCTGTTTTGAAACAGCTGCATTGGTTGCCTGTTTGTTTGGGGGCCCAATTCATGGTTTTTGCATATGACTTGGGCCCTAATTATCTGGAAAAAGTCTCATTCCCTTCAGACACTCGTGTGTTTAGATTGGCGGGGGGGGGGGTGCTCCTTGGTAGTTCCATTGTCCGCATTCATTTGAAGGGAAAGGGAATTATCTGTAGCAGCCCCTCAGTTGTAGAATTCCTTCTCTACAGGGGTGCACCCGGCACTGTCCTGGCATACCTACTTGGACTCAGAATTTGAACCATTAGCACAACTGGAGGATTTCAAAGTTTTATTGATGAAGTCGGTAAGCATCCCAGCATGTGTAAAGGTAATGGTAAAGGGACCCCTGACCATTAGGTCCAGTCGTGACCGACTCTGGGGTTGCACGCTCTTCTTGCTCTATAGGCCGAGGGAGCCGGCGTTTGTCCGCAGAGAGTTTCCGCGTCATGTGGCCAGCATGACTAAGCCGCTTCTGGCGAACCAGAGCAGCACATGGAAATGCCTTTTACCTTCCTGCCGGAGCGGTACCTATTCATCTACTTGCACTTTGACGTGCTTTCAAACTGCTAGGTTGGCAGGAGCTGGAACTGAGCAATGGGAGCTCACCCCGTTGCAGGGGTTCGAACTGCCGACCTTCTGATCGGAAAGTCCTAGGCTCTGTGGTTTAACCCACAGCGCCACCTGCGTCTGGCTAGGCATAGCTAAGATGTTGATTCAACACTTGACAGGCCCCCTGCACTCTCCCTTCGAAGAGTGGAACAAGCACAGCTTTTTGGCATGATTGACACATGAGCCTCAAGACTAGTCAAGCAAATGGGGACTCCTCCATAGTGGTTGGGCATGCATGGTCTACTCACACAGGCACTGTCATCTCTACATCCTTTTAGATGGAGGCAGAGATGACTCGGCCAGCTCATAGCCAGACCTATCCCCAGGTGCCTCCATGAAGAGGGAGACTCTTCATTGACAGGGGAAGGTGCCAGAGCCACTTCGACAGTTGTTCAATATCATACAAGTGGGCCTGTCCTCTGGCAAGCCAGTAGGCACTTCCTGAGCTCTATCTCCCAATCCTCTGTGACTCTCCCCAAGTCACATACCCTCCAACATGTTGAGTCCCCAAACCAGGACCCATGTCTTCTTGTCTGTCTTCCTGCCTAAGTCGCGTGACCCGTATGAGATCATGAAGGCCAAAAGACATGCTTTTTCGGGGTCGTGCTCTCCCAGTTCCCAAAACTGCATGTAGTCCTAAATAAAGCACTCGAAGGGGGCTGTGCTCTCATGGTGCCTGAAAACTCATGTTTTGGGGTACCATTTGAGACCACAGCCCCCCAAATTTCCTTTTCCAGGGCAAGATCTCTGCATAAAATTGCTCAAGAACACAGCACCCAAAATGCCTGCTGCGCTCTCAGGGGGGAAAAGGGATGTTCTGGTTTTCTGGGAGACCTGCAGGGTCTGAGCTCAGAGTCCCAAGTTCTCTCCCTGGGCCAGTCTCTTCCAATTCTTCAAACTCTTCCCATTCCTCCTTATCATCTCACCAACCTCTCCATGACAGATCCATAGGACTTATGACAGGCACCTTCATTGAGTAGCTTTCATTATATGCTGAGGATGCACCTTTATATCCCGGCCTTTGACACCTGAGTCTATATTTTAGAACCCACCTTATTGTCTTGATTGTTTTAACTATTTTTATATTGGATTTTAAAATTGTTGTAACCTGCCTTGGGCCCTGGTAAAGGGTGGGAAACATACATACATACATACATACATACATACATACATACAAGGAAAATTATTATGTTCTTAGTTGTCTGACAGATTCCACACCCTCAAAGCCACCATGTTGTATCAGGACCACCAATTACCTTAGGAACAAATCTGCAGTTAAAAGTTTAGCTGAGAAAGGCTCTGTCCTGTGCACACCCAGCTAAGGAAGGCAAATGGCCGATAGTTAGTTCTTTATTGATGAACGTACACATTAACAGCAGCTCCCAAGGATACAAACACACACATGCTTCTGGCATCTACATAGCTGGCATTAACTTTTCCAGGTTTGTGCCTGGCGAGGCAGTTGGGTACAGCCTCCCCACACACCTTGGGCTCCCCCCGCCCCGGTCTGATGGAGTGTGCATACACAACTTGAGACTTTTCCTGCATGGAAGTTGCTGTTGCGCTTCTCTCTTGAACCCCCTCCTGGTTCTAGGAGACAGTGGGCTGGGTATGGCGGGGATTCAACCAGCCCACCCCTTGCCTGAATAGACTTTTCGTCTGCTTCTGACACATTCTGTGTCCCCACCTTTGTCTCTGATTGCTCAGACCCTTCCCTTTCCCCCTGGCTCCTGCCTTTCAAGTGGCACTAAAACCCATAAATCACTGGCCCCTCTCCTGGGTCAGCCTCCAGCCCCCTAACCTGTCACACACTTGTCAGAGCCCTGCCAGTCCTTGACATCCTGCAGTCCTGTGCATACTTTTCTTTTTGAATAAGCTGCATTTAATTTACTGCTGAGTAAACAGGATTCAGGGGGACGCGGGTGGCGCTGTGGGTAAAAGCCTCAGCGCCTAGGGCTTGCCGATCGAAAGGTCGGCGGTTCGAATCCCCGTGGCGGGGTGCGCTCCTGCTGCTCGGTCCCAGCGCCTGCCAACCTAGCAGTTCGAAAGCACCCCCGGGTGCAAGTAGATAAATAGGGACCGCTTACTGGCGGGAAGGTAAACGGCGTTTCCGTGTCCGGCTCTGGCTCGCCAGAGCAGCGATGTCACGCTGGCCACGTGACCCGGAAGTGTCTTCGGACAGCGCTGGCCCCCGGCCTCTTGAGTGAGATGGGCGCACAACCCCAGAGTCTGTCAAGACTGGCCCGTACAGGCAGGGGTACCTTTACCTTTACCTTTTAAACAGGATTCAAATGAGTAAAACTTGCAACCCTAATGATTGTATAAGTGGGGGAAACAATCAGCATGGGAAGCAAATGGTAAGTAAATGTCCTAAAATCGGTTTTCGGAAGAGATTTTAGGGTGTGGCTTCTTCCCAGAACAAAGCTTGGCCTGAGATGCAGGTCCATGGCAACCAGCCTCAGATTATATGCATGGAAGGAAAAATTAGAGACGGCTGTAGCTACAAGAACTGTAAAGAGAATTGTGTGCCAAGGAAAAGGAAAAGTGTAATAAGCTGCAGCTGAGAATTCACATATTAACTAGTGCAAAATGTACAGAATTGTATTGATGGAGAATGATCGTGGATTGTTTTCATTTTAGGAAAGGACATGGGTAAGAACAGGAGATAAACGCCCCTTTAACAATTACCAAGGAATAAACAGATAGCAACAAACAAATTCTCACATGCCTCAAAACAGTATCTGTGAGAATTTTCTGGAATATGCTTAGCCCAGAAGAGTTCTGCTAGGGACCCTCCCACAATGGATGGGAGCCAGGAACATTTTAAATGTTGGCTTTAAAAGAACAGTCAATTGAAATAGATATATGAGAACTAATGTTTTATATGATTCATTTATTTTATTTACAACCTGTTATACCACCCCATCCCAAATATTTCAGCGGGTAACAATATGTCAGTCATAAAAATCACAATAACACACACTCCCTATCTCTAGAAAGTGAAAACCAGACTGAATGATGCCTTACATCATTTCCAGAAGATGTTCAAACTCAAGCTTTGGTGAGTCTTCAGGGGGAAACAAATTCCCTAATTAAAGGCAGACAGCAACAATGTCTGTCTGTACATTGTTAAGTATAATAACTATTGTGTGCATTATGGTACAAATTATATTTTAGAGAGAACTAAGGATGGGTGTAATCCTCTCCTGCTTGCTAGGAGTTTTCCCTTCCTTATTAGGAGGAAGGAACAGATGTCAAGACTGTCTTAACCATTATGTAGGGCATATGCTTTAGTAATTATTATTATTATTACTATTATTACTATTATTACTATTAGTATTATTATTATTACCCCACCCATCTGGCTGGGTTTCCCCAGCCACTCTGGGCGGCTTCCAACAAAATATTTAAAATAAAATAAATAAAATAAAACATTAAAAACTTCCTAAACAGGGCTGCCTTCAAAGGTCTTCTAAAAGTTAGATAGTTGTTTATTACCTTGACATCTGATGGGAGGGCGTTCCACAGGGCAGGCACCACAACTGTAAATTCTAATCACAACTGTAAATTCCAGGCCAACTGTTCACCCATCTTGCTCTCTGCTCTGAATGTCCTCCTCCTCCTTCAACTTCAGTTGCTCTTAACTAGGTAGCTTATGATAGATCTAAAGGCCACCTTAACTAACTACGCCGGGAGTTGCTGGTGTTGGCATTGGCCTATCCTATAGTATGACTAGGGGACAGCACGGTTGTGGTACTGAAAGTGGCCCAAGGCCCATTGGTGGGTCCTGCCCCACTGTTTGAGAAACACTTCGCTAAGGTGATGCTTGTGCTGACTCATTCTCATAAGTACAGATATAGCCCCTATATTGTTAGTTTTCCATTACGGCATTGGACATAGTTGAATGCTGACATCATCATTTGGCTGCACTTTGAACAAGTGGTTATCATGAAAACTGTAGTCAGGGAAATGCCATTTCAAATCAGTAAGGCTGATGGTTACAGTGATTTTGAGGTCACATTTTTACGCAAAGTAAATAAAATGTTCCCATGATAATGTTTATAGCTACTGATCCTTGAGAATGCCAAATGAAGCAGAGTCAACCTAAGAATGATCTAGGGATGAACTGCATGGATATTTCTTGGTCACAAATATTCATCAAGGCAGCTAGGAATTCAAGCCTTACTCGTGTAATCTTGAAGTAGGTTTGTTTCAAACAAACCATAGTTATGATTAACCACAGCTTGTCAGGTTCAGACAAGGCAACAGGGTACAGTTAATCAAAAGCAGAAGTGAAAGATTCCAAAGTCCGTGTGACCACATTGTAGGTAGGAAGAGTGCGGAGGATGAAAGACCTAGGCTTACCTAGGTTTATTTCCATTATAATGAACCATGGTTTATTGTGGAGTTCAAATGCAACTTACACTCATATATGCATAGCAGGAAGAGAAAATTGCTGCAGTTGCCAATAAGTTTTTGGAACATGGCAACACTGAGTTTGATTGCCAACATTTAACATTCCTCCAACAGAATTTGCACAAGGGTCAAAGAATGTAACTGTGAATGGTACCATAATTATGGGATTATCTACATGGCATAAGTATTTTTCTTTACTTCAAGCAGAGGAACAACTGTGCCAACAAAGCATTGCCGCTCATTTGGAAAGCTGGTTTTCCCAGCCCTGTCTTGGGCTGGAACACCAGGAAAAAGCAGCTTTTGGCGGCAACGTGTTGGGATCCCAAGAGTATGTCTATGTGACCCAGTCTTCTATTTTAACTAATCAGACATAGATCCAGAACATTCTTTCCAATTTCTCCTGTCCAATAATTCTAGCGTATGGTTAAACCAAGAAGAGATTTTCTTTTTTTAAAGGGAAGGAAAGTGGGGGTAGGAGAAAGCCCAGTCTGAAATAGCTACTTTTTATTTATGCATTGTGCCATTTTTAAATTAGGAATAATACTGTGTGTCTGGTACATTTGTATTTATTTTACGAGTCATACTGAAATAACTCAGTTGCTTCTTAGGGCAAGGGTGGATGAATAGCTGCTGCTTTTTATGAAGCCAGCTGCCCTGACTTACGGCTTGCCATTTCTCCAAACTTTTACAGTTCTCCTTCAGTGAGTCTAAGCCTGATTATATTATCTTTTGCTACAATACACTCCCCCTTTTCCAATGAACCTTAGCTGGAACTGCTCCCAAAGGAGTCCTGAGCATGCATAATATGAGATCTGTACTTGATTAAACAGAAAAAAATGTAAATAAACTTTTCACTGGGGCTGTAATTTCCTCCCCTGGTTGTTGCCCATCCCCAGTGACACTTCATTATGTATATTTCTTTATAGTACTTCCGATGTGTGAAATGCCTTATGATCTTATCTCTATCATTCCGCACCTGCCCTGCAAGGTAAGTGAATATTATTGCTATTTTACAGATAAGGATATGAACATGGGAGAGAGAGTGAGGCTATTAACAGAGTAGCTCTGGGCAAACTTCCCCCAGGATTGCGAGACCTTGGGCCCAGGGGCTAAGTGTGGTCCCTTGGGACTCTCCCCAGGTCACCCCCCCAATAGCCTTACTTTATAATCTCCATGAGTGTGTTTGCCTAGCTAGAATGTGTCCTTTACTTGGGGCCAGCCCACCCAAGAGGCAAGGTGAAGTGACAGCCTCAGGCAGCAGGATCCACAGGGGTGGCAGACCCAATGTAGATTTTTATTCCCCATTTGTTCCTGATGTTTCTGATTATCTACACTCACCCCTTCTTCCCTAGCAGGGAGGGAGGTGCCATTTTGTGGTTTGCCTAAGGTGCCAATTGGACTGGCCCTGCCTTGAACTCTGATAATACTTATTGGTTGGCTGGATAGAAGACAGAGAATGGTGTGTGTGTCTGATCCAGCTGAACCCTAGAGCTGTTAAGCACTACATGGCATAAAGGCACTGCAGCCCCAGTAGTTTTCCAAGAAGAGTGGTATGAAAATACTATAAAAAGATATTTGAAATGAAGTGATTAGATATATTAAGGGTGTGATACAATCAGTTAATTTCTTTTAAAACATTCATCTTTTATCTAATTAATTTCAGCTTTGCACAGTGAAACAGACAGCTAGTGAGACAGATGATTCATGAATATCATTGAACAGTCTTGGCAGCATTCCAAAGGCATGCGAAATCAACTCTTGCTATTCTGGCCAGATCTGGGTAAAACAGGCTGGATGGTTGTCCTGCCTGCAACATATCCTGCAACTTTATTTTCCATATCAAAAGTTCAGAACATTACATTTGTCATATGTAACATCTGTTTTCTGAATTGGAAGTAGCAGCGATTTCCAGTGTACTCCAAAAGAAAATTTCACGCAATGGAACCTGACTGATACTTGGCCTAGAATGGAACAGAAGACGTGGTTAATTGGTTGTGTTCAGTGTCAAATCATTGGCTCAGTATTATCTACGTTGACCCTTCTCTATAGTCCTGCCTTTCAACTCAGAGCCATTTGGAAATGTTGCTTGAATTGACTTATGGACTTATTGCAGTCATCAAGAATTAACATGACATGTGCTCTAGCCTTAGCAACTGTCTTAATTAAACAATTGTCTTAAATCTGATGCTTTTGCCAACACGGGGTGCTTCTAGACAAGAGCATAATATTGTAAACATGTTGTTGACTTGAGATATTACAAACGTTTTTCCCTGGGTTGGCATTTTGATGAACAGCACCAATCCCACAACAAATGCCCATCTGGAACCACCCCAGTCTGCAATTTGAAAGCTTTACAGCTTTCTGCAATAAAGACTACCCAGTATCTTAGTTGAAGATATACTACATATTGGGAGGAGATATACATTCAGGAAAAGTGCACCTCTTTATCATAACCAGACTTACGTTAATGTGAGTTTATAGATCCTTTGTTCTATGCTTTCTTATTCTGCTCTTCAGTATTCTATATTTATAAGCAGATATCAGAGTCAGTGTTACTACCAGGAATGTTAAATGCAGTACCACATTAAATCATCTAATCACAGTAATTATTAGAGAAAAATGGGAAGCAGCTGCTGTAACACAGCACTTTGGTTCCAAAACTAAAGACAGATGGGCATGATAATACAGCATTATTAATGACACACTCTGCCTATTTATTTTACATAGTATTTCCAAACACTGGCAGGTTAGTGAAATGCAAGCTCCTTTTGTGATCTCGCCCTTTGACAAAATAGATAATAGAATAAGTTGGTGTTTTATTTTCACATGCATCAAAGATATATGAGCTGAGCAATTCATTCACCGTTTTTTTAGAGTTCTTTCCGTGCTAGCACCCTTTTGATCACAAAAGTTAAGTGAAAGAACATAAAAGAGTCCTGCTGGATCAGATCAAAGGCCCATCTAGTCCCACATTATGTTCCCACAGAGGCCAACCAGATGCCTGCAGGAGATCCACAAGCAAAAGCACTGTCCAATTCTTGTTTTCCATCAACTGATAGTCAGAAGCATAATATTTCCCATACTGGAGATAATATATAGCCATCACGACGAGCGCTAATGGAATATTGCTCTTCCACAAGGAGGTGGAAATGGAAGTTGAATTAAAATGGAAGTTGCACACTGTACCACACTGCTATACCATCTACAAAAATAATGCAACACCCATCTCCCCATTTATACGATTCAACGTTCTGTTCCATGCCACTGCAATCTCTGAGCAGTGCAAGATTCTAGGGGTTTGAGGCACTTACCTAGCGTTAGGGTTTCCTTTTGAAAATGAAGCACAGTGGAGACTATGGTGTCTTTATGGTTTATTTACATGTATATACAACCTGAGCCTGTGATGGAGGGCTTCACAGCATTAACACCCCAAGAAGGTCCTGCTTCTCCCATAGCCACAGCCTTGGATTCAAGCAGAAATTAGCCTCTCGCTCACTCTCTCTGCCTTCCCAACCTCCAACTTTTTTCCTCCAGGTCACATCACAGCAATCTCTGCCCTCAACTCCAGCTTTGCCCTTCTACCTATCTAAGAGCTGGAGAAGGAGCCCCACCCATTTGTTATCCAGCACAGATCCCCCTTTCCTTTGTTTTCTTAATAGCCCATCAGCCTTCCTTTGTTCTCTCCCAATGGCCCCTCACCCAGGCAATTACCTGAACACAATATATCAGGGCAGTTCACAGAATAAAATACCAGATAAAAACACATGTAAATAATTAAAAGAGCCAGATTACTGAGGGAGGCAGATTTCACTCTGGAGTGCACAGAGAATATATATGCAGGGGGAGGATGTGGTTACAAAGCAACTGAGAAAGTTTGGCAGCAGTAGAGAAGCAAATGAATTCCCTACAATGAAAATGCATTTTATAACAGCTAAAAGATTGCCAGCCTTAGATTTAGCACTGTCAAAAAGTACAGGCATAAAAAGGTTTCCATGCCTCCTATAAAACTGGCATCAGCCAGTCCTGCTGCAAATGTGAAAAACGTCAAAAAAGTGGCAAATTTAGTCATTAAAATGTGTAATATAAGAGGGAGATAAAGTCTCAAGGCAAAGAGATGTTTACACTGGGCAGAAACAGATGCAAACCCGCTTGGTTTCTTCATTGGCACACTGAACTTTACAGTTCTGGCAGGTGAGTGGCATGGGCTTCTTCTCACTAATAATCACAAAATGGTGAATTTACAAACTGGCACTCTCGGCTGTTCCAGGTAGCAGATTTTAATACACTAACTGCATAGCATTGTCTTGAATGTGACTGAAACAAATATTTGGACTGAATTTGGAGCAGGTTGTTTCAGTCCACTGAGAAAAAGGGGGCACAATTTCTGAAGAGCGGCCACCCCCCAAAGAAAAACTTTTTATGATGGTTCAGGGAAAACAGACATTTGCTATGGCAGAGGCAGGTTTCTTTTATTAACCCTCACCCCCCAGAAAAGTGATGTCAGGTACCAATCCTCTTCCCTCTCAAACAGCATTCTAGGAAACAATTATGCTGCAGCTCTGTAGCACACTGTTCACTCTTTCTGAGGTAAAAAACTGCTGCAGCCCTGAAGCACACTATTCACTCTTTCTGAGGTAAAAAACTGCTGCAGCCCTGAAGCACGCTATTCACTCTTTCTGAGGTAAAAAACTGCTGCAGCCCTGAAGCACACTATTCACTCTTTCTGAGGTAAAAAACTGCTGCAGCCCTGAAGCACACTACTCACTCTTTCCGAGGTAAAAAAAAAAATGCACAACAAGAGCAAATGCTGAACTTCATACCTGAGAGTTGCTAGAGAATCACTCAAGGCATTTTGCTTCCAGAGGGCAAGTGAAAGATGGAGCCTCCCTCCAATTCCGTGTACAAAAACTGACTAGACTGGCAGTCAAATCTTACTCTAACACTGGGCATAGAATAGTGCCTTCCTCTGCACCTGAGGACAGCAAGCTAGCATAGGGGGGCAGGGCAGGGCATATGACCTACACAGCTCTCTCTCTCCTTCCAACTTCTTGTTGCTACAGCTCTCTGTTGCCTCCAGAATCTGCCGCCTGAAGCAAAACATCCTCTACTGAACTCCAGCCCCAGAGTTACATGTGAATAGAGCAATGTTATAGAAGCTGTTTGGCCTCAAATTAAAGACCTGGCTCACTTACATAAAACCTTTTAAACAAACAAAGGAGAAAACCAAAACTATCTCCATGTGTTTCCAAAAAGACCTTGACCACAAAGCTGGAAGAGACTTTCTTGATTCTGAAGAGAAATATTTTCTTTAGATGCCAAAATGTAATGGCAAGTGGGAACCAAGTGTTCCATGAGTGCAGTGGGGGGGGGGAGCAGTTTTGGAAAACACCACCAGAAATGAGAGGCCTTGAACAGCAGCCATGTTGAGATTGGTTGAAGTCAGAATTACACAGTGTCAGATAAACTTTGCTCTACACTCCTGTCTTCTGGTCCATCATTTTATAACAGTTTGCATGTGTCCTTGGCTTGAGCCAAAGTAGAAACAAGATCCGTGAAATGTAAGATAGTAAAATAATTTTGGGAAATGATATATGAGTTGAAAAAAATGTTGAACGTAACTTTTTCTAAAAAACCAGAAGTCTTTCTTTTAGGAATTCTAGGTGCCGAAATCCCAAGGGAGCAGAAAAGACGATTTACCGTATTTTTCGCCCTATAGGACGCACTTTTTCCCCTCCAAAAATGAAGGGGAAATGTGTGTGCGTCCTATGGGGCGATTGCAGGCTTTCGCTGAAGCCTGGAGAGCGAGAGGGGTCGGTGCGCACCGACCCCTCTCGCTCTCCAGGCTTCGCGCACCTCTCCGCAGGCCGCGGGAGCGCGGCGCCTGGCTCCCGCGGCTTGCGGAGAGTTGCCTGCATGCTGAAGGCTGGGCGCGCTGAGCTCAGCACATCCAGGCTTCGCGCAGCTCTCCGCAAGCAGCGGGAGTGCAGCGCCCGGCTCCCACGGCTTGGGGAGAGTTGCCTGTTCTGAGGGCTAGGGTCAGGGGAAGTTCGGGCTTCCCCCGCCCCAGCCCCGCGCCTGGGGGGGGGGAAATAAATTTTTTCCCCTTTATTTCCCCCCCAAAAAACTAGGTGCGCCTTATGGGACGGTGCGTCCTATAGGGCGAAAAATACGGTATGTATGTTACCACAGCTGCGTGGATGTTATTGGCCCAGAGATGGAAAGAAGATAAAGTCCCTACCAGAGAAGAATGGCAGATTAAATTGATAGATTATGCCAAAATGGCTAAAATGACCGGAAGAATCAGAAATCAGGAAGTCCAAAATTTAAGGAATAGGGGAAATTTATCTCAAAAACCAGTTTATACAGCTAAAATTGTTAGTAGGATTGGAATAACACTTGTAGTTTAATGGTGAATTATGGGCATAATGGATATGTAAAAGATTTGTATTATCATAAAAGATGCAGGAGGAAATGATTAACGATAGGACCCACAAAGGGGAGGAGGGAAGTCCAAGAGATTCTTTGGAATCTTGTTTGTATGTTGTATGTTGGATATGTGATTGTAAACCTTTAATTTGAAAAACCAAATAAATAAATAAATTCAAGAAAGAAAGATCTGTAATATACTATCTCACCTATGCAAGCTTACTTAGAAGTTAGGATCCGTTGAGCATGCTCCTAAGTTTCCACATTATTGCTACCAATAGCAGATGGCATGGTGGGATGGTAGCACTCCATTGACCTCCTGCAGGTTGAGTCACTGATGCTTACCAGAAAGGAAAGCCGGAGGAATGAGGCTATGGGGAGTTTGGCAAACACACTGTCAAAACTAGGACAGCACTCTTGCTGGTGTGTTTACATAGCATTGGCCTCCCTGCTGCCTCACCCCACCCACTTCTAGGGTAAACAGCTGGATGTCCACTGCTGTGAGATCAGATGAGCACTATCACCATACTGTCTGCCACATAAGCAAGCTATCCCTGTTCCTACCATTTGGATGCATTGCATCTCAACGGCAGTTGAAGAGTTTCTTTCTTGTTCAGGTTTTGCCTGCTGTTTGTGTCTTTTCCACCATGTAGTCATGCAAAGACCAGATACTGCAAAGCCCTAATCTATCCCAGCCATATAACATAGCTTCAAAGTAGCTCGGCTTACTCCTTCTCTCTCTCTCCATTGGCATACTTTTGGTTATCCATGGATGAAACACAGATAGATAAGAACTTTCCATTATCACAGGGGGAAAAGATGGCGAGATGCCATCATGGTGGGTCGAAAGTTATGGGCTAAGAAGACAAGCTCAGCTTGCACACATAAATGTTACCTTGCAGAAAGGCTTTCAACTAGATGCAGATGGCAAGGCAAAAGGAGGAAAAGATTGAAACCAGTTGTCAGGGAGCTTTTCTCTGCACCGTAAATTATAGAAGGCCATGCTCACATAGCAGAAGCACTGAGGGGGGAGTTTTTGGATTTTTGCTTTCGGTTTGATTTTATATGTTGTGGTCTTGTTGTGAACCTCCCTGAGACCTCTGGGAATAGGGTAGTGTATAAGTTGAATTAATAATAATAATAGTCAAGAAGCAATGGTTTTTGAGACAATCAAAGGTCTGAGGAATGCACTATTCTTGTCACACCAAAAGAGGCATGCAAATAGTTAGATGATGGGCTACATGAGGGGCTGGATAAAGTTGAGGGAGAAATAACGTTCACTTCCTGTAACAATATACAAACTGAAGCATAGCTGTCCTTTGGAATTTGCACATTTCTTAATTTTGTGATGCAGTTGTTCAGAAGGATATGGTGTGCAAAAATGTGTATATTGCAGGGAAAGTACATAAAATGTATATATTAATGAAAATAGAATTCAACAAATATTAGTCAAGAATTCATACAAAAATGTGCAGATTAGGAGGAACATATACTAAAATCCCGACAAACTTTTTTTTCAATGGAAGGAAATCACAAACTGACACAAAAGTTAAGATTGGAAAAATGAGATACAGATAGAACCAAAATAGACAGATTCTCCCCAGATTCAGGAGCCCAATTATAACTGGATTTATCAGAATCAAAGTGACATGCTAGTCATAGGAATGGCTTTCATGCTCCTTACCAGCTCCAGGCTGGTTTGGACAGCCTTTAATTGCTTTGTAAGGGAAAATTTTCTAAGAAGAAGAAGAAGAGTTTGGACTTGATATCCCGCTTTATCACTACCCTAAGGAGTCTCAAAGCGGCTAACATTCTCCTTTCCCTTCCTCCCCCACAACAAACACTCTGTGAGGTGAGCGGGGCTGAGAGACTTCAGAGAAGTGTGACTGGCCCAAGGTCACTCAGCAGCTGCATGTGGAGGAGCGGAGACGTGAACCCAGTTCCCCAGATTGCAAGACTACCGCTCTTAACCACTACACCACACTGGCTCACAAGCTAAGCCTGGCTTGTGTCTTATAAACTGTCTTGGTGACACTTTGATATTCAAATAATAAATTGATTACCATACAGTCCTGTGCCTGTTGGCTCAGAAGTAACTCCCACCCTATGTATAGGATTGCCACCTCAGTTTCTCGTCATGCTAACAAAGACAGCCTGTAAATAAGCCAATCTGTTTGCATTGCAGTCATGGTGTAATAAATAAAACATATTGGATTCAAATTCCTCTGCAGCTATTAGGACTAGCCTGTGGGGTGAGTCATGCTGTAAGGTTACCTAAATTGCTCTGATGAAGACAACCTGTATATTATCTTTCTAGCCAGGGTTTATATACTGGGACTAGTAAGAGGGAGACAGACAGAAATTCAGTGAATAATATTGGAAATAAATATTGAAATGGCCTTTGCTCTTCAACTTATATTGGGATTTTATCAGCAACAGTTCTGGAATGTTTCTGGATTGATTGATTGATTGATTGATTGATTGATTGATTTTGCATACCACATGGGACATAATATGGAAACTATTCTCCTTTAGTTCGGGGGTGGGGATCTTGTGGCCCTCCAGATGTTGGACTCCAGCTTCCATCAGCTGCAGCCAGCACAGTCAATGGTTAGGGCTGGTGGGAGTTGTATTTCAGCAACATCTAGAGAACTACAGGTTCCTGGTCTCTGCTATAGTTCTACAGCTTAATTCTGGTTCAAAAATATAACTAAAGTGGAAACCCACACCCAAATATCCATTGTTGTCCAAATGCCAAATATCTAATTCGGTGTACTAAATGCATCAGAATATTTTGTTTTGTTTTATTTTCAAGCATTTATTAAATTTACCTCTAAGCAGCTTTGGTAAACTGTTCTAGCTCCACAGAAAATAGCAATAAATATGCTGGTTCTGTTTCACAGGGTGCCTCTACCAGAGCAGTTGAGAACTACTTTCTACTTTTGAAGCAGGTTCAAATTAAAGCTCAGAACTAATAAAATCATGCTGGCCAGCTGGGCTTGGCTCATAGGCAGCTCTGAGCTGTTCTGCCTTCTCTTGAAACCACTTTTTACCTCTTGGAAGCTGTGAAGATCAATGACTGGAAATAAGAAAATGAGTGTCACAGTTGCCTATGACGCTGAAGTGGCAATTTTGGTAAGTAAAACCTAATACAGTGGTACCTCGGGTTACAGACACTTCAGGTTACAAACTCCGCTCACCCAGAAATAGTACCTCGAGTTAAGAACTTTGCTTCAGGATGAGAACAGAAATTGTGCGGTGGCGGCATGGCATCAGCGAGAGGCCCCATTAGCTAAAGTGGTACCTCAGGTTAAGAACAGTTTCAGGTTAAGAACAGACCTCCAGAACGAATTAAGTTCTTAACCCGAGGTACCACTGTACTGGCAACCTTGAAGATTGAAATACATGTTCAGCAGAAAACATTTCTGTTAAGAGATTTGCAACTCAAGACATTTTACAAGTGGCTTGTACTCAAGCTGACAGTAGATCCTGAATCTGAAATGTCAAGTGTGCCAAAGGAGAGAAGCAGCCAAACTTGCAAGGAAGCCTTTTCACAATAGACCAAAGTGGGTCTTGTGACCTCCCTGATGTCATATCGGAGTGTACAGATCAGACTGTCTCTCTGGTCTCCATAACAAGGGTGATCTGTTGTTGAGTTTCTGGGATACAGCAGCCCTGCATCCCCACTTGATAAGAGTTCGGTCTCATTCTCTGGAGGAACTGGGTTCCTCAGGGGTATTCAGAGGAGAAGTGCTGTTAGTTCAGTGTATTAGCAATTGGTTTGCATGCAGGAGGTCTGAGGATCAATTCCTGGAATGTCCAGGTAGGGCGGGAAGAGGCCTCCATCTGAAACTCTGGAGAGCCACAGCCATTCAGTGTGGACAATACTGAGCTAGCTAGGTGGATATACTGATTCCTATGTTCCTATTCAGAAGGGCCCTTCATTCACAGGAGATTGCATTTTAGTTACTGAGCAATCTGAAATAAACATCACACCAGCTCTTCCTGTTCTTATTCTGACATTATATATATCAAAAGCCATACAATAAACAGCAGTGATACATTAGACACACATGCCACTAGCCACACATGCGAGTCATTAAATCTTGGCAAATGTATCAGCTCCTTCAAATATTTGCTGATGTGGGCTCCCACAGGATATTTTTTCAAAAGAAAGTCTGGTGTACACATACGTTTCATATGCTGAGTTTGCACTGATGTGGGCTCAGCCAAGGAAACAGGTTTCCATAAAATATTGTATGCTTTCTGGTTTTATTGAAATCCCCATACCTCACACTCACTGTAAAAGAAATCTGACAGTGAGATAAATTAAATCACTACCCTATATAATATTAAGCTGTACTTTTCTCCGAAAGGTGACATTCTTAATCCTGCTATATTCTACATTCTGTCAACAACCAAATTTATGGAACTGGAAGTAATTCACAATCCCTTCATTCTCCTTTATGAACTTTCAAAGAATTTAATAAATGAAGTCTTGAGAAAGGGTTACCCAACTCTCTTGAAAAAAATAATCATGAATAAGATTTTTTTGGTTGTGTTTATTACATCTTTCCTACAAGAAGTTCAAAGCAGCATTACATGGAAGTTATTTATTGTCAGAAAAACATCAGGAGGTTGTGAAGGTTCGGCATTCTGTTGTACCTCAACTCACCCCCTAAGACCAACAGCCTTCTCCAAGCCAATGTCCTCCAGATGTTGTTGAACTCCAACTTATGTCTTGATTACTGTAGTGCACTCTAAATGGGGCTTCTCTTTAAGACAGTCCAGAAACTGCAGCTAGTGCAGAATGCCATCACCAGAGTACTGACAGATACTTCTGCATGAAAGAATGTGACACCTATTCTGTGGGATTGGCCCCGGCTGCTTATATCTCATCAGGTCCAAGTCAATGCAGTAGTTTTGACTTACAAAGTTTTGAATGACCCAGGTACTTGTCCAGAACACCTGTTGCTATATAGAGTAGCCTAGGCTCTGAGATTGACAGGGGATGTGGTACATTACGAGGAGACATAAGACAGGGCCTTCTTTGTAGTAGTGTCCTGGCTTTGGAACTCTCCTGCTGGAGGTGCCAATGGCTACATCATTAGTAAGCTTCCAGCATCTGGTTAAAACTGGAGATACTTAAGTAATTCTAGCTTTAACTGATGCCTAAGGTCTTCATTTTTTTGATCTGCTGTGGTCTTTCATGGTCCTAAGGCAAGAAGGGGAAATGGCATCAATTAAAGAGAGTGGAAGTCAGTTTACCAACCCTTCGCAGAGCTTAAAGACATGGCCTTTTGCTGCTAATCTTTTTACTCATCAGCTGGTTTCACAAGCTGTGTTCAGACATTCACCTGAACACACAGTGTTTAATAGTGAGGGCAGGCCATGTAGACCCCACCACAATATCCTCAATATCCTGGAGAGTCATTCCCAGTCAGTGTAGACAATACTGATCTAGATGGACTATTATAGGGCAGAGTCCTATGTGCCTATAGGATTTTGAGCTGCAGGTCTTCCAAGCACTAGATGAACAATTTAGCCTCTGCTGAGCTCCTCACAAAGGACCTGTGTGTTCCTCCCAATGCTGGAGAAAGAATAGAGCAACTGCTAGCTTTTCATTTTCTTTTGTTAAAATTCCAAAAGCAGTAGGTAAATCAGAAACTAGGGATAGGGAGCCTCCAGTCCACATGCTGAATGCAGACCTGCAGGCCTCTTTCTTTCTCCAGCTCTCAAGACTCCCTCCAGACCACACATACCCTCTTTCACCCTGCTCCACACCCTCTCTGAGCACTGGCTGAAATGTGTCTTTGAACTGTGATAGTGCTTCAAGCTTGCCTGGGTAAAGAATGGGGTGGGGTGAGGAATGTAGAAACCTCTGGCTTTTGCATGGATAGAATGCAGCCTCCATGTTTTCTTTCCCAAAAGACAATACTGGGTACACCCATGATCTACATCTCTCTGGTGTAAGTCCAAAAGGTACAACAAACCAAGTTAACAAGGCAAGAGCTAAGAGCTAATGCAAACACAAAACCCACCTTGAATATACGAGCTCGGTCACAAACACTAAAATAATTCAGCCACTATTCTTTTTCTATTTCATTATACAAACCCAATCTGGAAATGCAAAACCCAGAACACCTGGATACACTTTCGTTTACCACTTCTTCTTTTTAAAAGCAGTTTAAACATCTGTTGAGAATGACCTTTTTGTACTCAATACTTAAGGCTGATTTTACCTTGCTGCCTGTAGCATTCTCTTCTTCCATTCCTTCCTCACCACCCCCAAGAAACACACACATTCAAATGCATATCTTGGCAAGCTTTGGAATTTTTGGCGCTTGAGCTGTCTGCTTCCTGTCTTTGTTATGCTTGATACTTCTAAGATTTTGGCTGGCTTCCAGGAATGAACCTCTTTGATATAAAATAGTAAGTTTCTGGCCTTCTAAGAACATGGCCTAAGTAAGGGAACATGGTGATGGGAAGCACCTGTTCAAGACTGACTAATCATTGTCATCATCACCATCTGAATAACTGTACAATTCCAGGGGGCAAGGGCAGTGGAGAACCATGCCTGACCAGCAATCTCTCTTCGGTAAGATGTAATGCTTTACTGTATTTCAGTATGTTAGGGCTGGGTGAAAGTGGCCCCTAAAATTCTCCCTCTCAGTTGCAGATGGCGAAATAGTGATTATGCTGATGGTCTTCACTGAATATTCTCTGGGAAAGCAGAATTCTCCAAGCATTGAGAAGAGGCCAAAAGAGACAATTCTGAGAAAATTATCTTCTGAGAAATTTTAGCCTGAGAGCCAGTGTGGTGTAGTGGTTAAGAGCAGTAGTCTCGTAATCTGGGGAACCAGGTTCGCGTCTCCGCTCCTCCACATGGAGCTGCTGGGTGACCTTGGGCTAGTCACACTTCTCTGAAGTCTCTCAGCCCCACTCACCTCACAGAGTGTTTGTTGTGGGGGAGGAAGGGAAAGGAGATTGTTAGCCGCTTTGAGACTCCTTCGGGTAGTGATAAAGCAGGATATCAAATTCAAACTCTTCTTCTTCTTCTTCTTCTTCTTCTTCTTCTTCTTCTTCTTCTTCTTCTTCTTCCTACACGCACCGCTAGGAAAGCTGCCTCCACACCTCAAGGGAAAGGATGGATACAGCATAAGGAGAATGTAGGGCTGGGAAACAGGGGAACAGGAGACAGCTGCTGTGAGCAAATACGTTCTTTGGACATAGACCTGGTGCAAACCACACATGACAATTGCAGTTGGATGTTAATTGCCCCTGAAGGTGCTTTTCATCAGAGAAGGAATGGGATGGAAGGGCTTAATTCTTTCCCTATCATTGCTTTCTCTCTGAAACTTCAACACACCCAAGTATTTTACCCTAGTGTGGCTCTCCAGACCCCTGTTTGCAAGGTAAACAAGACTTTGAAATACACTGAGGGGGGAAGTGGCTTGTAAATAGCCACTTGCCTATGACAAGCAGGTATTACCTTTAGACAACTAAGTTGGTAAGGAAGCTTTTGTAAAGATGAAGTGATTCTCTTTCTTTTTAAATGTATTGATGGGTGACAAATGACTTAGATTGCTAAACAGTGGCTGGTAAACTCATGTTTCTTTTATTTCCGTGGGCTAATAAATCATGTGAGACATACAATAGAGAATATCAATGTATTTGTTGTTAACAGGGAAATTATGCAGAGAGCAATGTTTTTCCAAAGCAAGGGGCAGCAGGAAGCAACACACACAATTGATGCAGTAAAATATGATCCATATTGCAACACTCTGAAACTCTTTATAATAATTGTTTTATTAATGTTCCAAAGTATACAGTGTTTCTAAAGGTCATCCAGAAGCAAAGAACAAGAAAAATTGTTCTCATGTACTGCATGTTTCCTGGAATTTATATTCTCTCCTTGTTGAATCCTTTTCAAAAAAACATGAGATTATCTTTCATTTTGCAACCATTTTTTTTGTCAGTTTCCCCTAGCCATTTAACTTAAATATCACTGAGGTGTGGTGGCAAAGACTCAAATATTTATGCTTGGTTCAGTTAGAATTGCAGAAGGCGGAGAGGCCTGCCAGTTTGACTCCAGGGTGTATACAGACAAGATTCAAAGTTTTTTTTTCTTTCTAGAATTAGTTTCAGTGAGTCCTGCTGGATGTGATGAAAGGGCAACGTAATGGGAGCCACAGGCAGGTGAGTGATGCCAGCGAAAAAGGGGGCAGAGCTATGGATGTGCCTCTTTGTAGAGTAGTAGTAGTAATAGTAATAATAATTTTATTATGTGTACCCTGCTCAGCTGACTTGGTTGCCCCAGCAACTCTGGGCAGCCTCCCCCCAAAATAAACCCAGCCAGATGGGCGGGGTATAAATTATTATTCCTACGGGTGGCGCTGTGGGTAAAACCTCAGCGCCTAGGACTTGCCGATCACATGGTCGGCGGTTCGAATCCCCGCGGCGGGGTGCGCTCCCGTCCTTCGGTCCCAGCGCCTGCCAACCTAGCAGTTCGAAAGCACCCCCAGGTGCAAGTAGATAAATAGGGACCGCTTACCAGCGGGAAGGTAAACGGCGTTCCATGTGCTGCGCTGGCTCGCCAGATGCAGCTTGTCACGCTGGCCACATGACCCGGAAGTGTCTGCGGACAGCGCTGGCTCCCGGCCTATAGAGTGAGATGAGCGCACAACCCTAGAGTCTGGCAAGACTGGCCCGTACGGGCAGGGGTACCTTTACCTTTTTTACTACACAGTAAAACATGCATCAAACATTAAAAACTTCACTATACAGGGCTGCCTTCGGATGTCTTCTAAGAGTCACATAGTTTTTTATCTCCTTGACATCTTGATGGGAGGGCACAACTACCAAGAAGGCCCTCAGTAGGCTAAATTCTAGCCACAAAAAGCCAGAAGTTTACTTACACACACACACACACACACACACACCAGAAAGCAAGAGGCATTTTCACGGTTCAAGGGACACATTCTAGCCATGGAAGATACAGAGAAGGGCGGGTGGGTCTCTAGGCCTGAGGTTTCCCACCTCTGACCCAGTCCATTATTTGAGCCCTCTTCATATTTCCCATCAGTGGCCGTGACCAGCTACATAGGTTAGGAACACCAAAGCAGCACCTGAGAACAACAGCACTTTCCCCTCGTGTGGTTTCCAGCAACTAGCATTCAGAAACATATGGCCTCCAACCATGGAGGGTAGAACATATCTTTCAAGGTTAGGAGCTATGAATAGCCTTATCTTCCATGAATTTGTCGAATTCTCTTTTAAAGCTACCCACATTGGTGGCCATCACTGCCTCTAATGCGAGAGAACTCTATACAGTGGTACCTCAGGTTACATACGCTTCAGGTTACAGACTCCGCTAACCCAGAAATAGTGCTTCAGGTTAAGAACTTTGCTTCAGGATGAGAACAGAAATTGTGCTCCGGCGGCGCGGCGGCAGCAGGAGACCCCATTAGCTAAAGTGGTGCTTCAGGTTAAGAACAGTTTCAGGTTAAGAACGGACCTCCGGAATGAATTAAGTACTTAGCCCAAGGTACCACTGTACTGTGAAACTTTGAGTTACAAATGCCTCAGGTTACAAACACTTCAGGTTCCAAACTCCGCTAACCTAGAAGAGTTACCTCAAGTTGAGAACTTTGCCCCAGGATGAGAACGGAAATCATGTGCTGCCGGTGCAAGTGGCAGCAAGAGGCCCCATTAGCGAAAGTACGCCTCTAGTTAAGAACAGTTTCAGGTTAAGAACGGACCTCTGGAACGAATTAAGTTCGTAACTAGAGGTACCACTGTACCATGTGAATTGTATACCATGCTTCCTTTTGTCTGTCCTGAATCTTCCAACGTTTGCGTGGAGGAAGTGGCAATGACCCCCTTTGACATGCACTCCTTGGCATCACATTGAATCCCACACTGGAGAGTCGCCTGCCTATTTCTGAAGCTGCTTTTAAAGGTAAGCACATGGGGTTGTAGTTACAACACATGACCAGCACATGAGCTCCAGCACATGAACTCCATTGGATCCTGACTTAAGTTTTGAAAACGAAAGATTTCCAAGATTTCAAGTGTCCTAACCTGGACCACAGTCCTGCATGTTGTTTGATAGTACAGTCATACCTCATGTTACGTTTGCTTCATGTTATGTTTTTTCAGGTTGCGTCCCGCGGCGACCCGGAAGTACCAGAAAGGGTTACTTCCGGGTTTCACCGCTCGCGCATGCGTAGACGCGCAAAACGACGTCACGCGCATGCGCAGGAGCGGCAATCGCCACACGTGTGTGCGCAGATGCGCTGCTGCAGAGTGCGTCCTGCTCATGTTGCGAACGGGCCTCCAGAACAGATCCCGTTCGCAACCAGAGGTACCACTGTATGACTTTTCTTGTAGTTGTGCTGTTTAAGGTTATTTTTAAAAAGTTGTTTTGTTAATAGTGTTTTATAGAAAGTGGTTGTTTTACTGATGATTTGATAATTATTTTATATGATTTATGTTGCAATTGTGATGTTCTTATTTATTGTATGTAAGACATTTTGAGACTCATATGGGTGAAAAGCGACATAGAAATATAATAAATGAATGAATAAATGAAAATGAAGTTGGAATCCTGTTGGGATTTTCAGAATTTCAGGAATGTAATTGTGATCAGGATTGCAACCCCCTTTGACACCATGATCTCTTTCTTCCTCTCGCTTAATTCCACCTATATGACAACTGGCACAATCAAATTATTTACATTCCTTCTCAGCAGCGCTTATTACTTCTTTATTATTTTGTTTATTATTTCAGGCTTGGAAGAGCTTCCTGTCTGCTCTAGTTAACTAGCTCAGCAGTGGGGAAATGGATTTTTAACAGCACTTAATCCACAGGCACTTTACATTTTTTGGTCAGATGTTTTCCCCGTTTTCAAAGTGTTTGTGCAGTGACAGCCACAGCTATGCTGTGAGAAGGATTCCTGGAACTGAAGGGCAATTGAAGCAGAGCAAGTCTGTTTCTACAGAGAATCATCATCATCCATGAACAAATGACTGTATTCAGAAAATATTGGGATGGAAGGAAACAAAAGGATTTTTGTGGCATTGCTACAATTCTTTATTGATAAATAAGCAGAAAACTGTGTTTTGTTTAGCATGAAATATACAGCAGAGCTGATAAGGACTGCCTTATCCTTTTGGCCAGCAAAGAAGCAAAAAAAGTTGGCCTCATAGCATTTATACAAGGCCTGTGAAGTCCAGAAGCTCCCTATTGCCTATCAGTTTCAAAGAGAGGGATGTTGAAAGCACCTATTCCTTTCTAGTCTAAGGGCTTAGCACAAACAGTTCTAGACTGCTCACTAGTAAGCCCAGTATCAGCATGTGCTATCCTTAAGAACACCTTGTTCTCATTGTGGCCAGTTAGATGCCTGTAGGAAGACATTAGCAGGGCCTGAGTGCAACAACACACTCCCCATTTTCAATTTCCAGCAACTGGTAGTCAGAGGCCTATGGGGAGGTAAAACAGAGCCATCATGCCTAGTAGTCACTGACATTGTGGCCTGTAGCCATTGATAGTATCTTTAGTATAGCTGTCAGAAACTAGCAGGGCCCACAGATAACGCCTATCCTCAAATCCTTTAGCCATTTGTCTAGTGCTCCCCCCGCAATACTAGGTGGCCCCCAGTGGGGGGTTTAGGAGCTACCATTTAAATTTCCCACAACTCAGTGCCCTTCATATGTTTTGGACTACAGTCTCCCCTCACAAATATTCAATTCCCAGCACCCTCAGCAAACTACAGTTCCCATGACTCTTTGAGGGAAGTCATGTGTTTTAAATGTGAATATGCCCCATGTCTCTGTATTATTGTATCAGGGGGGAAGCCCAGAATGTGATGTGAGAGGTTACAGAATTTTCCCATTTGTACTTGATCAGAAAACTAATGCAAATATATATGAATAATGATGCACATCTTTAATATAGCAGGGAACACAATGTGTCTTGGTTAACACCCATACTTGAGATCCTTTTATGGTAGAAAATTTCAGCACACAATTTACGTGCTGCAATGATGTGTCTCCCTTTCCTCACAGCCACCCAGTCTTTGTGGCTGTGCAGCTATCGTCAGGCGGTTTCTAAGCTTCCATTGTTGTCTTTAGCAGAAATGACATCAGCCTGGCCACAGCCCAGAACCACAGCGCTGCTTATATTTGCTCTGCAACATTCTCTACAGAGTCATTCAACCTCTGCGCTGCAAATGTAGCCACTGGTCATTTTACGGAAAGCATTGCCAGTGCTGAATAGGTAACCCACCTTTCAGGAAGCAATTTAACCATGTTTAGTGGTGACACATGCGATGACAGGAAGAACTTGTGCACACAGAAGACAATTAATAATTCCTTTTTCAGGAAGTCCAGTGTGTATATGTGACATATCTGATGTTGTTTTTACTGCTGATGTTTTTATTGTTGTTGTTTGATAGCCACATGGCTACACATGGTTTTAAAAGGATGTCATGCAATTGTGATTGGTTCTGTTAATCTAGGCCTCCTAAGCCCAAATGGAATACAGCAATGGAAAAGTCCAGCTCCGTGTGAGGCTGTGGAATTTTGATGAACCAAAGTAACAGTCTGCGTGAGACCTTGGAGCTTGTGTTGATGATAAGAGTGAGAAAAACATTCCTGAGAAGAGGTTGAGAAGGCCATCAGCAGACAGCACAGCAGGTGCTGAAGCCATAACATACGTGTGTGCGTGTGTTAAAGTTGCTGCTATGAAATATATCTGTGTGACCTGTGCGACAATGGAAAACGATGATGCATTGCGGTGATACCAGTTGACTGTGATGTGCAGTGGGTCAAAAGTGATGCAATCCAATCTTTATTCGTTCAGTGTTCCTTCTGTATCCTTCAGATATTGCTGGACTCCAACTCCCATCAGCCTTGATCACTGGCCATTCTGACTAGGGGTGATGGGAGGGCATCACATGGGCTAAACTTGTGGCCTACATCATTCATAAAAGCAAAGGGTAATATGAGTTAGCTTCACTTTCCTCTAGTCAAGCACACCAACTCTATGGGGCTGAGGCCTCTTCAGCCCCACCATGTCCTATCACACAGAGCTCAACCCTCCCCCCCCCAATCTTGAGGAGGGAGAGAGAAGAAGAAGAAGAGTTTGGATTTGATATCCCGCCTTTCACTCCCCTTCAGGAGTCTCAAAGCAGCTAACAATCTCCTTTCCCTTCCTCCCCCACAACAAACACTCTGTGAGGTGAGTGGGGCTGAGAGACTTCAGAGAAGTGTGACTAGCCCAAGGTCACCCAGCAGCTGCATGTGGAGGAGCAGAGACACGAACCCGGTTCCCCAGATTACGTGACTACCGCTCTTAACCACTACACCACACTGGCTCTCGAGGCCTGGTGGCCTGGTGGGAGGCCTGGTGGGATGTCGCCCCGACATGACATGGCCTGCCAGGATGTCGCCCCAGGCCCTTGGCATCTCCGGACGCTGCATGGCCTGATGGGGTGTCCCTCTGTCATCTCTGGACAACATGCAGCCTGACGGGAAGTCACCCTGAGCCGACCAACACAGCCTGGCACACAAATGTTGGGAAGAGGCCTAGTCAGCCTCTCCTGGTGCGACAGTCGTCACGTGCAGCCTCCGCAATGTTGGGCACAACTCTGTGCCTGTGCCTCCAGTTCAATTACTCAGTAACTATTCCATCTTCGCTTTCTGAACCAAAGGTAGCGTAGTGGTTAAGAGAGTGAATTGTGAGGAAGGAAGTCCCCACTTCAAATCTTATATCTGTCACGAACTTACTAGGTGGCTTTAGGGCAGCTTTTCTATCCCTGTTTACTTCTGTTTAAGGAAAAGGTGTGAGCCAACTTTGCTGGCCCTGGTGCCCAAAATACACACCCTGCTGAGCCTGTGCCCAGTGCCCGCAAATTGAGCATCAACATCTGCAAAGAGAAGACATGTAAACACACCTAGCTAAATGTGCTCCACATGTAGCTGCATGCCCCCTTGCAGATTCCCATGCCAGACACGCGCATGTTGAAGGGAATGGGTCCAGTGGGGCACCTGTTATCAGGGTGGGGTCAGCATTTCCACCCCACTGCTGTTTCTCCAAATGATAATCTTAAAAGAGTGATTTAGAGCTTTTCATGGAACCTCAGTCCTCCTATCTGCAATGCTGTGGTCTAAACCACCGAGCCTAGGGCTTGCCAGTCAGAAGGTTTGCGGTTTGAATCCCCGCGACAAGGTGAGCTCCTGTTGCTTGGTCCCTGCTCCTGCCAACCTAGCCAGTGCAAGTAGATAAATAGGTACCGCTCTGGTGGGAAACGGCGTTTCCGTGCGCTGCTCTGGTTTCGCCAGAAGCAGCTTAGTCATGCTGGCCACATGACCCAGAAAAACTTTCTGCGGACAAACGTCGGCTCCCTCGGCCACTAAAGCAAGATGAGCGCCGCAACCCCAGAGTTGTTTGCAACTGGACTTAACTGTCAGGGGTCCTTTACCTTTACCTTACAGGACTGTTGCATAGGTTACAAGACAATGTATATGAAGAAAGAATAAAAGAAGAGCCCGATGGCCCATCTAGTCCAGCATCCTGTTCTCACAGTGGCCAACCAGATGCTTGTGGGAAGCCTGCAAGCAGGATATGAGTGCAACAGTACTCTTCCCTGCTGTGGTTTCCCACAACCGGTGTCCAGGGGAACATATCCATAAGAGCTAGCTTTGAACGCTCAGAAATGCTGCATAAATGCTAAGTAATATTATGACGAGTGTGCAAAAGACATCTACAACCTTGTAACCTTGGGTTACAGACGCTTCAGGTTACAGACGCTTCAGGTTACAGACTCCGCTAACCCAGAAATAGTACCTCGGGTTAAGAACTTTGCTCCAGGATGAGAACAGAAATGGTGCGGCGGGATGTCCCATTAGCTAAAGTGGTACCTCAGGTTAAGAACAGTTTCAGGCTAAGAATGGACCTCCAGAATGAATTAAGTTCTTAACCCGAGGTACCACTGTATTTTAATTTCTTTTTTGTTCCTTTTATGTGTGGGTCTTTGTGACCCTCCCTATTAGATCTCTAGCCTAATATCTGAGCTGATCTGGGCATTGTACTGAAGACTGACTTCTGCTTAGCTGAATATTCATTAGAATGCTGTACAGTCAGTATGTTTATTCTCTTTGACTCATTGTAGTCAAGCGTTTCAATATGGCTGGGGGTTTTTTTTGTTTTTATACAGTGCCCATTATTCTGAATGACACAGACTCCTCCTGCTATATACCACCCCTTCCTAATATCCAACCAAGCCTAATTCCCATTCTTCTAAATTGATGCCATGGGGAATGATCCCAAAAGAGAACGACCTTTCAGTGCCTTGGAAGGATGCCATTCCTCCCCTTCTTTATGACTGTGTCAAAAAATGGGAAAAGGCCATCCCACCATCTCCTGATTCATGGCTAGTTTAAGTATGGGAAATGGCTTATGTGGTAAAACTGGCTATTGGAAGCAGAGAAGGCAGACAAAAAGTTAATTGAAAATGAGGTTTATTTGCATTTTATGGGAATAACATAGTACAAAAGCAAATTAATCCTCATTTTACTTCAAAGACGCACCATGCATTTAAAGCTTCCCCCAAAGAATCATGGGAACTGTAGCTTACCACTCACAGAGCTGCAATTACCACTCAGAGGAGACAATACTGAGCTAAATGGACCAATGATGTAAGGCTCCTCCATGTCTCTCCCTCCCACCACATGTCTTCCAGCCAGTATTCTTGGTTGTGGCAAGTCTTCCAGTTGAAAGGAACTGGGATGTCATTGCCAAATGTCCAAAGAGCCTGGATTCCTGTTTAATGCATTTTTACACCTACCTAATGCCTGAAAAATCTCAGTTTTAAACATTGGTCTGGGCCAAATTGTCAAGGCAGGTTGGCGCTAGGGTTGGCATCAAGGGTTGGCATGATTGGGCATCAGCCAGGGGCCCATGTGCCAAAAGGGGGTCCACTGACAAAAGCCTCCTGCAGCAAGGAGGGGTGGGGACCCATAATGGTTGTCTTGTTCCAGGCCCTCCAGATCTCGAGTGATTGGCACTGTCTTCTCTGGCCTCTCTTGTGAGGTGGGAGATGTCTGGGAGAATATCATTACAATTCAAAGGAGAATGGGTTTATACGTTATTGCCCTGGCTGCAGAAAATCATCTAAATCAGTGGTGGCAAATATTTTGGCAGGTGTGCCACAGCATAAATCTAACGTATGAGATAATGTCACTAGAGTATGAGATTTGACTCTATGCCAAAGGCTCCTTTACAGACATGCCATATATTGCCATTGGCTATGTTAAGTTGTGGGTGAACATATCAGACGACACAGCGGTTCTTCAAACAGCTCTTGTTTATTCACAGCACAGAAAAGAACTGAACTGAAGAGTTCAGCCAGCCTGCTTATATAGAGCTCCACTAGAACCCAACAGTAACCATTTTCTGTAACTATCCAATCGCTGAACGTCACTTTCAATCCCTTATTTGCATATGTGGACCTGAGTGAAACTATCTACAGTATCCCCCTGCTGGCCCAGGGTGAGAACTTCAGTACATAACAGCCTAGCCAGCAGTGGGCACCTTGTGGCCCTTTAGTTGTTGTGGGGCTCCAACTCCCATTAACCTTTGCAAGCATGGCCCATTCCAAGGTATGATGGGAGCTGCAGTTCAGCAAGTTCTGGAGGGCAACAGGACAGAGCCATTTGTGGTCTTTCTGCTGCAGGCAGGCCGCCCACTAGCATAAAAGTTTAGCAGAAGAGTTTATGCAATCTCAAAAGAGTAATTATCCCTGTTGCAATCATCCCTCACATTCACATAACCTTTCCCCAGTTTGGTCTGTCTTATTTTTAAAAACTATTCTTCCTTCCATCCTTCTCAAATGTTTCTTCTTTCCCTCCATTACGATAAGAGTGTGGAGAAAGGCATTGCAATATGAGACCGGAAATTCTAAACTGTGTGTTTCAGCTATAAATTTCAACAATCTGTCACTTAATACCATCAGACTGTACAGTGGAAGTCTGAATTGCACAACCAGACATATGTCTTTAAGGAAGGAGGATGCCGGGCAAATGCAACCTCGCAACGCTTGCACCATCCAACTGCTGAGAAAGGAAGCCTGAGCCTTAGTCATTGTCTGCAGAGACTCCAGGGAAGCTAACTAAATTCAGGCTAATTTGGGGCACCTTTTATAGGCGTGAAAAAGATCTGTGCAGCACTTTTAACCATTCTTTTCTCCAGTTACAAACTGATTGTGCATGAGCCAGGAATCCGAGGAACAAAAGCTTTCAGATGTTGAATTTTATAAAGATATGTGCAACTGGCCTGTATCCATTTTTGAGGGAAGATTTGCTAAGGAAAACATGGCAATAGTTCAGTATCAAAGCTGGAGCAGCTTTCAGGAATCAATGCATGCAGTCATAGCTTCCAATCCAGGCCACTACCCTGATAACTACATATGTCACAGCTCTAGCATTGCTTCTGAATAACAGTTGCTACGAAGAAGAACTTTCTGACAGTAAGAGCTGTTCAGTAATGGAATAAACTCTCACGAGAGGTGGTGGACTCTTCTTCCTTGGAGGTTTTTAACCAGAGGTTAGATGGCCATCTGTCATGTATGATCTAGCTGAGATTCCTGCATTGCTCTAGTTATCTCCTGCTTGGACTACTGCCATGCACTCTATGTGGGGCTACCTTTGAAGGTGACCCGGAAACTACAACTAATCCAGAATGCGGCAGCTAGACTGGTGACTGGGAGAGGCCGCCGAGACCACATAACACCGGTCTTGAAAGACCTACATTGGCTCCCAGTACGTTTCCGAGCACAATTCAAAGTGTTGGTGTTGACCTTTAAAGCCCTAAATGGCTTCGGCCCAGTATACCTGAAGGAGCGTCTCCAACCCCATTCTTCTGCCCGGACACTGAGGTCCAGTGGCGAGGGCCTTCTGGTGGTTCCCTCATTGCGAGAAGCAAAGCTACAGGGAACCAGGCAGAGGGCCTTCTCGGTAGTGACGCCCGCCCTGTGGAACGCCCTCCCATCAGATGTCAAAGAAATAAACAACTACCTGACATTCAGAAGATATCTTAAGGCAGCCCTGTTCAGGGAAGTTTTTAATGTGTGACATCTTAGTGTATTTTTGGTCTTTGTGGAAGCCACCCAGAGTGGCTGGGGAAGCCCAGCCAGATGGGCGGGGTACAAATAAATTAATTATTATTATTATTATTATTATTATTATTATTATTATTATTATTATTGCTGCAGTGGGTTCGACTAGATGACCCTCAGGGTCCTTTCCATCTCTAAAATTCTGTGATCTCAGAACCCTGGCATTTATAAATTCAACACGGGGGTGGGGAGGGGGATAAAAGATTGGTCCTAGACCGAGTGGTACCTACTTTCATTTGTGTGCATGATGCCTTGAGTGGATAGATTAAATAGCTTGTGATGGCTGCCCCACCTTCACCTAGCATCCAGGGAGTTGCCCCCCAAATCCAGCTCAGACCTGAACCCAGCCAATTAAATCACTATTAATTATGAATGAATTAATAAATTAATGGATATGCAGCTTGACGACAAAACAGGCTTCTAATTAGTTTAACGGAGTATGAAAAACCAATTACACACACATTAAAACATAAACCTCCATAATTAAAATACAAAAGAAAACAATCCCCTAATAGCACCGGAATATGAACATCGCTGCTTTAAATAAGCGATAAAACAACCCCATTAAAGCAAACACAGCAATTAAAACAGGAGACTCAGGTTGAGAGATCAAGGGAACATTTGGGTAAACAGCTGCATCTTCAAAAGCCAGTGGAATGTTAATTAATTCCCTAGCTAGTCTACAGCACTGTTTCCCAACCTTTTTCCTACTGTGGCCCCCTTCCGACCTTGTTTCCTTCCTGTGCCCCCCATGGGCATAGCCAGGGGGGCAACTGCCCCCCCAATAAGTAAAAATCAATACAAATCTGAGGTTCTGCCCTCCCTAACAAAAGCCTGGCAAAAATCCTGACTACATCCATGCCCCTGGTAGAAAGGTACCGGTAGCTATTTACAATGTTTTGTATGTAAGTAGAAAATGTTTTATTTATAATTTTTATAATTTATACAAAACACAATTACATAAAATGACAGGGACCCAATGAAATGCTATAACATCCCTGAGAGATGGCCATCCAACCTCTGCTAAAAAACATCCAAGGAAGGAGAGTCCAGAACCTTCCGAGGGAGATCCATCTTCCGTGTATTATAAAAAGTAAACAACACTTATTTGTCATCAGTTATTTGACACAGAGGGGGAAACCTACAGATAGTCCAAAAGGTGCATGGGGAGTTCTGTATATATGGGAGAAATTTAAAAAGCAAGTGGTCCTCATTGACTAGGTGCAAAAAGATCGTCATCTGGAGGAGCCCTGGCTCCCTAGATAAAACACTATAGCCCCACACACCCTTACCTGGGAGTAAGGCCCACTGAACTCAGTGTGGCTTTCTTTTGAGTAGACACTTAAGTTATTTACTAGATGCAAGTCAGCAGTACCAGATGACCCCGCTCGGATAGCGCTGGGTGGGTTTCACCCAACGGCTTGCAGAGCTGGGCTGATGCTTACTGGCCCTGCTCCCCTCAGCAACATCCAAAGGCCCTGATCCGCTAGGCGCTGGGGTAGATCGCACCCAGCACCTTGCAGAGTCAGACCTTGCTTACCCAGTCTTAGCATTGCATCCTTAGTGTTTTTTTAACCATCTTCACTGCAAAGTCCTGTGGCACCTTCTCTTCATTCTTGAGAAGTCTCTCTCCATCTGGTTTAATGTACTTTTATGTTTTAACAGGGTTGTTTTTGATGAGCCGAAGCCAAGTTTATAGCCGTATGAAAATTCCATGTTACCACAGAAAGAAGTACCTGCCTACCCCACACATTACAATCCTTAATTCAAGTAATATTGATCTTTGTGTCATGTGACCAGACATTGTGCAAATTTATGGGCCTGCAGAAAAATAAGAATCAGGTTGGCTGATTAAGATAAAATTAAGAGCTGCAGATATATAGGATTGTGGTGAACCCAGCCCCATCTCACCAACTACATAGCGGAGAGTCAGTCTAAGAGATAGCAACAGAGATTATGTGGGTTTGCCACATTCACTTATTTCCCTACCTAGCACATATTGCAACTAGCTTCATTGTCTGGTAGTATATAAGGGAGAGAGCATGTCAGAAAGGAATGCCAATATCCTGCAGTCACATATCATTAGTGAGCAATTGCTGCGACTTCTTCCATGTTTGTTTAACATCTCCTTCTGAGGTCTGTTATTCTTGGCACTGCCAGCTATTGTGTTATCTAAGTAATGCGAAACGAACTATGTACCAATGTGAAGGATACTGGGCAAGATACAAACTTAAAACACTTTTATATCTCATTTATTTCAATGTCAGTGTTAATGTCTGAATTTAACTGAAAACAATAGGACTTGCAGTCTTATTTTAAGGCAGTATACTCAGAAGATATGCCTTACTGGGACATACTTTGCAGTGAGTGCTTATAGCTGCAGTGTTTAAAGTGATTAGCTTTGACTGATTAGTGAACATTGTTTATTTCTCCTCTAGTTTCCGAGTAGAATACTCAACTGCCTTTTTTTTTTAACCTTTGATACATATCCCTTTAGGGTCTCAACATTTAACTGGAAAGAGGAAGTGTGTTGATAAGAAATATCTGTTAAGGAAGGAATGGCAACTCCTACATGATTTAAATCTCTCTTTTTCTTTTTCTGTCAATTAGCAAACTTCCCAAATCACAGTTCACAGAGTTCAGGGTAGGTGGGGTAAAAGCTATGAGGATTAAGCAATTTCGAAACCGGTTTAAATTTGTAGTGCAAATGCAC
Source organism: Podarcis raffonei (assembly GCF_027172205.1). Lineage (NCBI taxonomy): Eukaryota > Metazoa > Chordata > Lepidosauria > Squamata > Lacertidae > Podarcis > Podarcis raffonei. The sequence continues at coordinate 22,557,489 of NC_070612.1, forward strand.
TCATTTCCGTCTCTTTGGCTCCACTGTCCATTGGAAACTAAAGAAATCACATATTAATATTAATGAATACATCCCACCTTACCTTCAAGGAGTTTCCAGGCAGCATACTTGGATCTTCCCTCTTCCATTTTATCCTCACAACAACCTTGTGAAGTATGTTAGTTTGGGAGATAATGACTATCCCAAAGTCAGCCAGTAAACTCCATGGTTGAGTGCAGAACCTGGCAATCCTTCAAGGGTGTGGAACTTCAAGCCTGGGGGACAAATGTGGCCCTCCCGGTTTCCTTGTGTACTTTCCTTGGGACTTTCCCCATGTCACACACCCCACACTGGCCTTGTTTCACACCTTCCCTGAATGTTTTTTCCTGGCTGGAATATGAACCTGAACTCTGATAATGCCTCTTCCAAGTTCGAATGGAGGATAGAGAGGCAAGTGTAAAGAAACTAGCCTACTGTATAAAGAGACAATCTCCATTCACTTCTCTACCCACAACTGCTTCTGGCCCCATCGACCTCTAGCAAGTGGCCCTCAGCAGGCTGCCCAGAATGGATTGCTGTCCTCAGGCTGAAGAAAAGTTGCTCACCCCCAGGACTCCTGGGTCCCAGACCAACACTCCAACCACTGCTACACCATGCTGCCACAATCTGGGGGGGGTTGGACTAGATGACCCTTGGGGCCCCTTCAAACTCTATGAATCTATGATAATCTACTCCTCTGAATACAGCCCTTTCTTTACCTTTTGTTCACTAAACATGGTGTGCTTCAAATTTCTCTGCATTGCTTCTCTCTCTCATTCTCTCTCTCTCTCTCTCTCTCTGTCTCTCTTTTAATGTTCTAAGTATTTTACACGGCATGTTATACACAAATCATGCTGGGATTACTCTGCAGCATACATGGGGTTTAACATCAAACATCTGCAACAAATTCCGTGCATTTCACGTAGCCCTTCAGTCACTTGTTTCCTTTCCAAGAAGTCTGAAAAACACCCAGCAAAAGCGCCATTCCAGCACTTAATCTTCCCCGTCTCCTTCCCTCCAGCCTCGCATGAGACTTACGTCTCTCATACCGCGCAAGGTCAAGGAAACATTACTCAGCTTAAACCTTTCAACTCGCAAACAAACAGCTTAATCAGCGGTTAGTGGGATTTGCACACACACAGAGTAGGTATAACGTCTGCAACAAAGGAACGAGGAACAAGGAAGCAGCTCTAGAAGTGGAGAAAAGGAACACGGTGAAGACTTTGCCACAAAGTCTTTCCCCCAGAAACAGTTCTATAGCCAGGGGTTCCACCGACTGCAATGAATGAAAGCTTTGTGCTGAAACTGAACTTTTATGGGGAATTTTGGCAAGAGCTGCCTATTTCATTTCATTTCGAACCAAGTTTTTGATTAATACAGCATCCATTGTGTTTGTCGTGACAATTATTTTCAGCAAGAAGCAGCTCTGCTTGGGCTGCTCGGATTTCATACGGGTGAGGGATGTTTGGAGAGAGTGTGTGCTTTGTTCAAGGAGGAACTACACATCTTAGGATGCTAAATTATGCCCCTCTTTGATTTGCAACCTGTCTTTCCTAGTTGTCAGTGTCCTGGCACAACCTCAGAAGGGAATGGATTCAGCTCAATTGTGGCACCTTCCAGCAGATCCACATCACAGGGATCTGCGACGCATCAGAAAGGATGGCTCAGAATTATGTTCGTTTGGACTAGGATTCATGTGGACCAGGATTCATGTTGCCTCAAAGGGGCACACTGCCCTATCATGGTCCCATTCTGACAGCAACTGTTCTTAACCTGAAGCACCACTTTAGCTAATGGGGCCTCCTGCTGCTGCTACGCCACCGCTACACGATTTCTGTTCTGATCCTGAAGCAAAGTTCTTAACCTGAAGCACTATTTCTGGGTTAGCGGAGTCTGTAACCAGAAGCGTATGTAACCTGAAGCATATGTAACCTGAGGTACCACTGTACAGCAATAAATAAGACAGCAGAACAGGTGCAAGGGGTAACTGGAGCCTTAATAATACATATACCGTATTTTTCGCACCATAGGACGCACTTTTTCCCTCCTAAAAAGCAAGGGAAAATGTGTGTGCGTCCTATGGAGCGAATGCAGGCTTTCGCTGAAGCCTGGAAAGTGAGAGGGGTGGGTGCGCACCGACCCCTCTCGCTCTCCAGGCTTCAGGAAGCTATCCGCTAGCCGTGGGAGACCCAGCTCTCCCACGGCTAGCGGAGCGCTGCATTAATCCCGAAGCTTGGGGCGTGCGGAGCTCAGCGCGCCCCAAGCTTCTGGGTGCCGGCAAGGTCTCCGCTAGCCGTCTAGACCTTGCCGGCACCCAGAAGCTTGGGGCGCGCTGAGCTCCGCAGCCCCAAGCTTCGGGATTAGCGCTCCGCTAGCTGTGTCTAGGCTGCGGATAGCAGCCTGCTTCCCGGAGCGTCGGGCGCCCTGAAAGCAGAGCGCCCGGCGCTTCGGGCACTCATCCGCAGCCTAGGCAACCCTGCGGGAGATCCCGCAGGGATGTCTAGGCTGCGGATAGCAGCCTGCTTCCCGGAGCGTCGGGTGCCCTGAAAGCAGAGCGCCCGGCGCTTCGGGAACTCATCCGCAGCCTAGGCAACCCTGCGGGAGATCCCGCAGGGATGTCTAGGCTGCGGATAGCAGCCTGCTTCCCGGAGCGTCGGGCGCCCTGAAAGCAGAGCGCCCGGCGCTTCGGGAACTCATCCGCAGCCTAGGCAACCCTGCGGGAGATCCCGCAGGGATGTCTAGGCTGCGGATAGCAGCCTGCTTCCCGGAGCGTCGGGCGCCCTGAAAGCAGAGCGCCCGGCGCTTCGGGAACACATCCGCAGCCTAGGCAACCCTGCGGGAGATCCCGCAGGGATGTCTAGGCTGCGGATAGCAGCCTGCTTCCCGGAGCGTCGGGCGCCCTGAAAGCAGAGCGCCCGGCGCTTCGGGAACTCATCCGCAGCCTGCTTCCCGGAGCGTCGGGTGCCCTGAAAGCAGAGCCCCCGGCGCTTCGGGAACACATCCGCAGGGTGGGGAGCCCTGCAGGAGTTCCCTGCAAGGCTCCCCAAGCTGCGGATAGCAGCCTGCCGCCCGGCGGGTGGGGCGCCCTGAATCAGAGCGCCCCTCGCGCCGGGCAGACATCCGCAGGGTGGGGAGCCCTGCAGGAGTTCCCTGCAAGGCTCCCCAAGCTGCGGATAGCAGCCTGCCGCCCGGCGGGCGGGGCGCCCTGAATCAGAGCGCCCCTCGCGCCGGGCAGACATCCACAGGGTGGGGAGCCCTGCAGGAGTTCCCTGCAAGGCTCCCCAAGCTGCGGATAGCAGCCTGCCGCCCGGCGGGTGGGGCGCCCTGAATCAGAGCGCCCCTCACGCCGGGCAGACATCCGCAGGGTGGGGAGCCCTGCAGGAGTTCCCTGCAAGGCTCCCCAAGCTGCGGATAGCAGCCTGCCGCCCGGCGGGCGGGGCGCCCTGAATCAGAGCGCCCCTCGCGCCGGGCAGACATCCGCAGGGTGGGGAGCCCTGCAGGAGTTCCCTGCAAGGCTCCCCAAGCTGCGGATAGCAGCCTGCCGCCCGGCGGGTGGGGCGCCCTGAATCAGAGCGCCCCTCGCGCCGGGCAGACATCCGCAGGGTGGGGAGCCCTGCAGGAGTTCCCTGCAAGGCTCTCCAAGCTGCGGATAGCAGCCTGCCGCCCGGCGGGTGGGGCGCCCTGAATCAGAGCGCCCCTCGCGCCAGGCAGACATCAGCCAGCCCCACAAGCTCGGGGGACAGCAGGGAGGCGCAGCGCCACTATCCCGCTGTTCCTCGACCTGGTTCGGTTTCCCTGACCTGCTTTTGGGGGGGGAAATAAAGGGAATTTTTTTTCCTTTATTTCCCCCCCAAAAAACTAGGTGCGCCCTATGGTCCGGTGCGTCCAATCGTGCGAAAAATACGGTATGTGTCCTCGCCCCAGGATCAATGGAAGACATGGCTATATGAGCCACCTCCAGTAGCATGGATGTAATGTACTGCACATAATATATGACAAAACCTACCAAGATTTCAGTACAGTGGTACCTTGGGTTAAGTACTTAATTCGTTCCGGAGGTCCGTACTTAAACTGAAACTGTACTTAACCTGAAGCACCACTTTAGCTAATGGGGCCTCCTGCTGCCGCTGCACTGCCGGAGCACGATTTCTGTTCTCATCCTGAAGCAAAGTTCTTAACCTGAAGCACTATTTCTGGGTTAGCGGAGTCTGTAACCTGAAGCGTATGTCAACTGAGGTACCACTGTATGTGCTACAAATTACAAAAAGACAAAGGAACTTGACATTAGATTTTATTTGCAGCAGAATAAAACCATATTGCATTTCTACATTACAGTTTCAATTTTTCATAAATTATTTTGCAACAGACATTTTCCTTGTATAAAATATACTTTCTGTATAAAAGCCAATTTATCACAATTCAGCTTTGTGATTTTGGCCGGTATTTGGAAATCAAACTCTATTCTCAAATCCCAGTGTTACAAAAAACAGCAGGGGGCAAGGAAAAATTTATCTTGCAATTCATGGGAAGATGTCTACCTGGACCATAGGATAGGGTGGGTTTCCTCCTCTGAGGGCAAAGAGAGAAGCTTGCCTTCACATAGTGAGGCCCAACCCCATATATCCTGTTACCCATTACCAAAGAAACTTTCACAACCCTTGCCTTCCCTGAAATCACAATGCCAATGCTGATAGAAACTAACAGGGAGTATGTGTTGGGGACAGATCTGGGGAAAGCATGAATCCCAAGCCTTCCCCAAAAAACAATTCAGGAAGGAAACTACACCAGCAGCGAAGCTCATATGGCGGAATTCAGTAAATCCAATCAAAATGTAAGAGGACAGGGGAGGTCAAGAGTGCTACTCTACTCCAGTTAGTCCTAATTTCTCCCTCCTCCACTTTTATGGCTGCAGTATTACAAGGTTAAAAAAATGAAATCCAGCCAGAATGCAACATTTTCCCATTTCATTCATTTCATTTGTTTTCCTTTTTCCGCTTGCAATCAGTGGAGCCTAAAAGTGTTCGACTTTTGTGGCATTGTACCAACAGCACATAGCAGACTGGTAAGATTTCTCAATGCAACAGCAGTTCCGGTGTATGGCAAGCTGTGTCTTGCAACAATCCAGGCTGCTTTTCTTTTAAAACAAGAAAACGATAGCAGTTCAGTGCCATGTGTGGGTCTAGACACGTACATCTTGGGATGAGAATAGTTACTTTTTGAAATGAGAAATGTCATTAACTAACCAGCTGACTGTCCCAAAGCTATTTTGTCTTTTTACATATTCTGATGTATTATTAAGTACTCTCTCTCTCTCTCACACACACACACTCACACATACGTATAGTCACCTCTCATTTCTGCACCTTTTGAAACCAGCACGCATTTTGTCAATATCTAAAGCAGAGGGAAAGGTTGGACCCTTTGGTAGCTAAATCGGACTGTTGCAAGCTTTAAGTCATGATTTCTAGAAGAAATACTCTCCTTAACATTGCAAATAAAGCTTACCCGAATTTTTTAAAAAAAGCGTATTTTCCTTAGAAATGATAACTGAAAGCTTGCAGCAATGCAATTTCAACCAAATAAGAATAAAATAACGCACTGACTGTGCAGCAGTCTTCTGTGGTATTTAAGCATGAATGGCATCAGGCCCCCACAACTAGGGGTGGCGGAGAAATTTGATGCAGTTTGCCTTTTTGGCAAACCTAATTCTCGCTTTCCAAAACAATATGTGAACTAAAACTCAGCCATCCTTTGAAATTCACATTTCTCTAATTTTTTTCAGTGCAGTTCACCTGTCAAGTAATGATTAAGGGGGTGCATGCACTAGGTCGCATAGAAAAGCATGTATTTGTGAAAATAACAAACGAAAATGCATTATACTGAGGGAAATTGCTTTATAAAACTAAGCATATTGGGAGAAATTCGCACTAAAGGGCTGGCGAATTTTCATGAAGACTAAAAATAAAATTCACAAGAAAATTCACAAACTGATTAGGAAATGTGGGAAACTGAAGATTGGAAAAATGAGAAACTGAAATTTTCAGAGTGGCCCGCAGTGCATAACCCAACAGCAGAACACAGACCAACAGGTATATCTTGTTGGCAACCTAGGACAAGAGAAACTGGATGTCAAGTCCCTGGCAGACCGTAGTATGGGACGGGTGGCTCACGCTTGACTCTACAGACTTGTGGTAAGTGTTGCTGTGTTTTACAGTGTATTTCTGTTTCAACTTCATATAGTAGTCTGAAGAACACATTCTGTGATACAACAAAACAGCTTCATTTCTGCTGTTCTAATACAGAGTTCTTTCTGAACCTGTTTCAAGCTGAATCAGTTCTTATTTTGTGCAACTCGAGACAGAATTTTGGCCCAGGCTTGGCAATATACAAGAGGATATATTGCTCTAGACTAAGGCATAAACATAAAGATAATGCTGCAGACTGGCCGACGGCCATGCAGATTTGCTATACGGATGAGAGGTGAAGCATGTATTTTTTAACTACGTTAGCATTTGTAACGAAAAACACACAAAGCAGTGAAGGCTCACGACAGCACATGCCCTATGCCATCCATTTCATCTGCTCAAGAGAATTGTGGCTTCCTTGCTCACAGACCTAAACAAATACCTTTCAAAATCACCATGACACTGTTTTGTCTTCCAATTGTGCCTTCTGATTGTGCCAAGGTCAGAAGGATGTGGTAGAGATTAGCACCAGGCCCATTATTTTGGTGGGGGAGGAGAATATCCACATCTTTTTGAAAGCAAGTAGGCTCAGTATACGAGAGAGGGTGCAAAACTGCTGATATCAAGTTTGATTTTTTTAAATTGTTGTTGCATAGAAGCATTTGCACACATTCCCCAGCTGATTGCAAAAGTAACAAAATGGACACTTTTCTGAAAACAGAGACTCTCGAGTCAAAAATTGCATATTTTACCCATGAAACCCTAAGTCTACAAATGTGCATAGAAGGATACAAAGTATTATGTGATTGATAAGATATTTATGGTTTGGCTGTCACACCAAACCATAGCTTGGCAATACTTGAAAAAGCCCTGTGTTTGCACACGCCCTTCTCCCCCGTGTGCTCCACTTGATCCGTAACTTCCTGGTCTGGGGCAAACCATAACTTGCCATTACATCCAAACCAGCAAACTATGGCAGGTACAAACCCTGCAAGACACGTTAGATATCAAGGCTCCATCTTTGTTCCAACATCTGTTGACAAGGCAAAAGCCTGGCCAATCTGGAAGCTTCACAGTGCTTATCAGAATGTTGCACCAATTCCCTGCTGTGCTTTAGGGTAGCTCTAAGACCCCAAAATACACCCTCCTTGCAGTTCACCAGTTAAGCTAGCCTTTCTCAACCTGTGGGTCCCCAGATGTTGTTGAACTACAACACCCATCACCCCTAGCTAGCAAGGCCAGAGCTCAGGGGTGATGGGAGTTGTAGTCCAACAAAATCTGGGGGCCCACAGGTTGAGAACTGCTGAGTTAAGCCCTAACCTCAGCCTCTAAACTACCTTTGCCTTTAGGAGACTTCTGTCCCCAGCGATTTCTACAGGGATGTGGCCCTCTGCTTAAGTCTTGGCGGGTAGCAAGAGGGAAAGGGATTGCGAGAAGGGGGGCAGAAACCAAAAGAAAAGGTGGCAGAGAGAGAGAAAGGGAGAGGTTCACTCATTTCAGGTCTGACTCTGCCCACTTCTGGCTCAAGCCCAAACTACCCCTAGCATGTGGTGGTTAACCCCTGAGAGAATGCAGTACTCAACAGAATAAAGGCTCCTCACCCTGATGCAAGAGTTTCTGTATGCACTAACTCTGGAAATACCAGCTGCTCCAAGCAGAATAGCACTGAGGCATGTTGGGAAGTAGGCACATCATCTTAGATATTCCCCCAATACTGCCAAGCCACCCAAAGTGGGATGAAGTGGCCCCTGTGCCTCTTTCTGGGGGTTTTTTGCTTGTGCACTGACCAACAAGATTGGACCTTAAGTATCTAGTTCAGGGGTGGGTTACCTTTAAAAAGCCACCTTCCCTTCTGGGCTGCATGCCAGTGGTGGCTGGGAGCCAGGAAGGGACGTGGGTGGAACAAGGCATGCTAATTTTACATCTCTAGGGCTGGATCTAGACACATCAAAGAAGCAATTCAGTTAAACGCGTTGTAAACTTCATACAGGGAAATCCCGTTGGCGAAAGACGGGACTCCACAGTGCCATCTGGCGTCACAGTGTTGTTAACACATATAAAGCGCTTTATATCTACGAACGTAGCTGAGTCCTATGTTTGTTTCTACACATCCTCACACATCCCTCTCTGCCCTCCATCCAGACAACTTTTCAGAGTTCAAGGACCCATTCTAGCCAGGCAAACAGACTCAGGGAGGAGGGTGATTGGGGAGAGTCCCAGAAGCCAGGTAAAGTTGCCTGGATAGCCACATTCAGCCCCAGGGTCTGAGGTTCTCCAACCCCGATCTAGCTGAAAGCCCACTAAGATATTCACTTGACCTGCCAGGGCTTCTAACGAGGCAACAACCAGGGAATGCATATTTTAACCTAAAATAAATACACACCATCAAAAGCAACCCAGTGTCAAAATGGCAGAAGCCCACATGTTCCTCAGTTGATGCAATGGCACACTAGACCCAATACTGGTTGCGCTTCAAAGTTGGGTTGGTTTTCCGACAGTGCTGGATCATTTCCGGGTCAAGTCTAGACCAGCTGCTTTGCAGAAGACTTTCTTTGGCTGGAGCTGGGGCAACTGGCACAGGATGAAGATGCTCCCGTCTGACCGCCATGAACGGGCAGGTGGTTGTTTTGCCTGCACCTTCTAGCAGGGGTGTCATTGTGACCACGGGGACAGTCAAACGCCTTTCCTGGCAAAAGCCTGGGCTGCTGAGAGCTGCTGGTGGCTGGCCTGCAACGAGAGGCTTGGTCTTTTTGGGATTGTGACACATTAGGAAGACGCAAACGGCCACCGCACTCGCAATGAACAGAACTGCCACAGCAGCGAGCGGTACAATGATGAGCAGTCGGTTGCTGCTATGAGGGGGCTGAATCCAGGTGCTTCTGGAGCTTGTTTTGATGGTGGTCTCGGTCCAGGCAGATCTGCCTCTTGCAACCTCCTCATTAAACCATGCCTCTTTATTGTTTTGATGCCCCTGGTGATTTTGGTTATGCCACGGAGTGTGGTTTGGTGCTTCAGTGTGCCCGTCACCCTCTGGAAAAATCACAGGTTCCTTTTTTGTAACGGTGTAAGTCTTTAAAATGTTTGCACTAGTGGTTAAGAGAGGCACTTCCGGTGTAAACATCTGAATCAGCGAGGGATCATGCGGCACTATGGCATAGTGAAACTGGCCCACGGCAGGCTGAACTTTGTCTGCTCTGAGTACAAATGTGAAGGAATCATTTAATACATCAACCCCTGTCATATTGGCATCTGCCTCAAGGAATATAGCACCCTTGTCGATGTCGCTCTGTGTGAATACAGCTTCACTTTTAGAATTCCTTAATGACCTCCTTAGGACTTTCCCATAAGCTGGAGGCACCATCACTTCAAACTTGGGGTTGCTGTTTGTCAAGTTTGCCAGCTGCGAAGCATCCAGGTCTCTGGCTTTTAGCTGGTAAGCCACCCTATTTGGAATGTTCAAGCCAAGTGCCGTTCGCACAAGAGGCTGGATCGTGATGTTCATAGCTTGTCCTGTTAGATTCCTGTCCAATGTGTGCACCGTGAATTCCAGCCTATCTCCAGTTGCGGTGAGGTCCGTCATACAATACACTAGTCTACTTGCATATAAATCGGCTTGGTAAAACTTGGTGACGCGCTCGTTGCCGATCAATAAATGCCCATATCTGGGGGGTTCTGTTACTTCAAAACTGATCTCAGTGTTTCTCCCATTTGTGGTTGCCGAAAGGTGTACATTTGTAATAGCAGCACTGCTCTGCCCTTGTGAAAGCACCACCTCTGTGAGGTTGACCAAGGTGATGGACATGGGTGTCACCTCAAGGTTAAAAAGCTTGTACAGTGGACGGTGTTTTCCATCTGTCACGCTAAAGTAGAAGACCCCAGAGGAAGAAGTTCCATCTTGCACAAACCAAACTCTGCCACCATCGACATCAGCTTGTGTAAAATCCTTGATGGATTCGTTGAGATGAGTCTGCAATGCTAGGTAGCCATTTGGGGGATTGCTTATGATAGTGTATTTGATCTCTTCCGGGGTGTTATCCAAGTCTTCCACTTTCAGGTTTTCTGGTCCTAGAACTGCTGTATCTCCTTGTAAAACATTCAAATGTAGCTGCTTTGTCTTTAGCTCTGGAGTGTGGTCGTTCACGGGCACAACAGAGATATTAAATGTCTCTTCTAAAACACCAGAATCGGGTTTCATTGCAGACTTGCCTTTCTGGTTTAGCCACACAGCAAAAATAAATTGGTCCATGAGTGATTCAGAGTCATCGTGTATATAGGTGATTCCAAATTTGTTAAGGATGTATTGGGAGAAATTGGGTTTCTCCCTAGTAATGTTTCTTTCTCCCACCACAATTCTGCCATGCGGGGGCAATGATATCACTTGATACCATACTTCATATGCAGAACGTTGTGTCTCGGGTAATTTAAAGAGCAAATTTGAACCATCTAGGTTAGTTTTGTCAATTAAAACCTTGCCTCCTTCATGGACAACAGCACCTATTTTTTCAAAGAAAGAAAAAGTAGTTTTAATTCACAGTAGCAAGAAATCATGATTTAGAGGGCTATGATAGATTATAATATTTTAATGAGTAGGGAAACACAAACTTCTCTCTGAAGTTCTTTCTATCTGAGGCAGGATCTATAATTTCCAAAACAGAAACTAGACAAAAGACTAAAAAAGGAGATGTAGAGGGAGAACGAGTTTAGGAAATGTTGGGAAAGAAGTAGCCGTTTACTTAGTTTGCCATTGGAATGGAAGGAAACAAATTATACTTTTAACAATTTGCGCAGAGGAGTTGCTCTAACTAGCCAAAATAAATAGGAGACCCAGTGCGGAGTAAGATAAGTGTTCGAATTTGTCAGCAAAACTTGAGCTCTAGTCCCTGCACATACATGAAATGACCTTGAGCCACTTACTTCACTGAGTAGTTGTGAAGATAAAAAGAACCTAAGACCATAGAAAGACTCCCACTAAATCAGGCCAAAGGCCCATCTTGTCTAGCCTCCAGTTCTCACAGTGCCCAACCACATACCTGTGGGAAGCCCGCACTGAGGACCTGGGTACATGAACACTCTCCCCACTAAAGATTCCCAGCAACCAGATATATAGACATTGGCAGTAGAGCAAGTCATTGTTTCTCATCTTCCATGAGTTTGTCTAATCCTCATTTAAAGCCATCTAGGCAGGTGGCTAAATCTTATGCAAGCAAATTCCATAGTTTAACTAAAAAAAAGGATCCTGGGTGGTTAAGTCTAGTCAAAGGCGACTATGGGGTTATGGTGCTCATCTCGCTTTCAGGCTGAGGGAACCGGCGTTTGTCCACAGACAGCTTTCTGGGTCATGTGCTCAGCATGAATAAAGTGCTACTGGCGCACGGAGGAGGACCGTGATGGAAGCCAGAGCACACGGAAACGCTATTAATCTTCCCGCCACAGTGGACAGAACAACGGAAACTCACCCCGTTGCAGGGATTCAAACCACCAACCTTCTGATCGGCAAATACAAATACAAGATGGGTGACACCTGGCTTGAGAGCAAAACATGTGAAAAGGATCTAGGAGTCTTGGTTGACCACAAACTTGACATGTGTCAACAGTGTGACGCGGCAGCTAAAAAAGCCAATGCAATTCTGGGCTGCATCAATAGGAGTATAGCATCTAGATCAAGGGAAGTAATAGTGCCACTGTATTCTGCTCTGGTCAGACCTCACCTGGAGTACTGTGTCCAGTTCTGGGCACCACAGTTCAAGAAGGACACTGACAAACTGGAACGTGTCCAGAGGAGGGCAACCAAAATGGTCAAAGGCCTGGAAACAATGCCTTATGAGGAACGGCTAAGGGAGCTGGGCATGTTTAGCCTGGAGAAGAGGAGGTTAAGGGGTGATATGATAGCCATGTTCAAATATATAAAAGGATGTCACATAGAGGAGGGAGAAAGGTTGTTTTCTGCTGCTCCAGAGAAGCGGACAAGGAGCAATGGATCCAAACTGCAGGAAAGAAGATTCCACCTAAACATTAGGAAGAACTTCCTGACAGTAAGAGCTGTTCGACAGTGGAATTTGCTGCCAAGGAGTGTGGTGGAGTCTCCTTCTTTGGAGGTCTTTAAGCAGAGGCTTGACAACCATATGTCAGGAGTGCTCTGATGGTGTTTCCTGCTTGGCAGGGGGTTGGACTCGATGGCCCTTGTGGTCTCTTCCAACTCTATGATTCTATGATTCTAAGCCCAAGAGGATCAGTGGTTTAGACCACAGTGCCACCCGCGGCCTATAGTTTAATTATGCACTGTGTGAAGAAGTACTTTACTCACTGTCAAACTTTCAGCTTCCTTAAATGGCCCGAGATTCTAGTTTTATGAGAGAGAAAGGGGTAACTTCATGTGAGCTGTCGTGAGTTCCTCAATCATACAAATGTGATTGAAAACAATATACTGGTTTTACCTGTATTTGCAAGTAGCTGAGTGGTCCGATCATGTCCTTTAATTTCGTAAGAAATATTAATGAGAAACACCTGAGGATCCAGAGCTGCTGGTGGAGAGGAGGCTGTAAAGGTAAAATAATCCTGTGCATTCCAATAAACTGCCTCCTTATTTGCATGCTCATAGATGAGCATCCCTTCATCTACCTGTCCAGAGGAGAGAGGAAAAACAAATTACTGGAACATGCAGGTAAGACAGCAGAACTGGTCCAAAACAAGTTTCCAGCTAATTCTTTGGCCTACAGAAAAGAATTACTTCACATGTGGAATTGGGCCAAACCTCAGAGTTAAAACCTATAATCCTGTGAAAGTGCTGTGGGAACTCCATAACCGCAAAACCTTAATTCTATGTGTAATACAAAAGGTTTACCCTCAAGCTGTGGCTAACAAATCCACTGGTTCATGGCAACGAGTGCTCAGTGGGAGACCCTGGTGCTTTCACAAGTGAAAGGAAGAATGCCTTCGAATCCAGAATCCCTTACCTAAGAATACTGTTAGGGAAGGTGAAAACCCATAAGGGAGTGCATTTTTAATTTTTACATTGTGGTTTTATTGGGTGTCTTCATGTTTGAATACTTCATATGGTACAATATACAATGGTACCTCAGGTTACATACGCTTCAGGTTAAATACGCTTCAGGTTACAGACTCTGCTAACCCAGAAATAGTGCTTCAGGTTAAGAACTTTGCTTTCAGATGAGAACAAAAATCATGCTCCGGCGGCGCAGCGGCAGCAGGAGGCCCCATTAGCTAAAGTGGTGCTTCAGGTTAAGAACAGTTTCAGGTTAAGAACGGACCTTCGGAACGAATTAAGCACTTAACCCGAGGTACCACTGTAAACTGCAACAGCAAGAAGAACAGGCAGGCACATTAGCACACAAGTGAGCTTCCTTCCTCTCAGTGGCACCACTAGGGTCAGACTAGTGACAGTCCCTGAACAGCCTTCCCCCCCCTAAACATTTCACAGAGCAGGCAATAAAGACGTCTGAGTGATGCTGCAGACAGTCATGCCTGACATCTTTAATTCTGCAAAGCTGGTGCACTAACCATCTCTACCTAAAGCACTGAAAACAATATTAGAAAAAGTGATCTGTTTGTCGAAACACACCGGGGGGGCACACGCAGCCCCCGGAATGAGACAAACCTCTCCGGGCATCTTCCTTATGAAGCGCAGCTCGGGACGTCCATAAATCTTCAGTCCCAGCACGCTTCCAGCGACACATATCAGAAAACTATGTGCACGCTCACTCAGGAGAGTTTAGCAGAAACAAAGTGGAGCATTGGTGTGTGCATTCTAAGTATTTATTAAGCGATATATACAGCACAAACCTAGACAGACAAACCTAGACAGCATCCTAAAAAGCAGAGACATCACCTTGCCAACAAAGGTCCATATAATTAAAGCTATGGTTTTCCCAGTAGTGATGTATGGCAGTGAGAGCTGGACCATAAAGAAGGTTGATTGCCGAAGAATTGATGCTTTTGAATTATGGTGCTGGAGGAGATTCTTGAGAGTCCCATGGACTGCAAGAAGATCAAACCGACCCATTCTTAAAGAAATCAGCCCTGAGTGCTCACTGGAAGGACAGATCCTGAAGCTGAGGCTCCAATACTGTGGCCACCTCATGAGAAGAGAAGACTCCCTGGAAAAGACCCTGATGTTGGGAAAGATGGAGGGCACAAGGAAAAGGGGACGAGATGGTTGGACCGTGTTCTTGAAGCTACCAACATGAGTTTGACCAAGCTGCGGGAGGCAGTGGAAGACAGGAGTGCCTGGCGTGCTCTGGTCCATGGGGTCACGAAGAGTCGGACACAATTAAACGACTAAACAACAACAACATATACAGCAAAAAGCAATCATGGCGTCTCTCCTCTTTCTTCTCCAAGAGAGAGAAAGAAAGAAAGAAAGAAAGTACGACAGTACAATAGAGTAGAAGAGATAAGACTAGCTTCCGTTCTCACACTTTCCAAGCCTAGAAAGGAAACACAGACATGTGATGTAGCAATCACACATCCAGCAACGGAGGAGTGAAATGCTAACACTGTTCACTCCCCACATGGCAGGTAAGGAGTGGTGGAAGAATATGCCCCTTTTAATTTGTTCTGTTTTGGGGGAAAGAAGGAAAAGCCGACCCATTCTCCCCCCTTCCTCTTACCATCCTGGTAGCAGGAAGGTAGCAAGCAGATTATTTTTCCTTTATCCCCTCCCCACTGCAAAACGAAAGGAACAAACATCTAGCCAGTGTGTTACCTTCCCGCTATTTGGAAAGCAGGGTGGAAGGAGCAACTTGGGCAGCATGAGGAGGCTGGGGGGTAAAGGAAGTGATGCTGGCGCCCCAAACCACCTCACAACCTGGCAGCACCATTGCTTCTGCTGCCTCAACATGACTATGGAAATGTGCTGCTTTCAGAAAAGTAAAGGAAGGATCGACAAGAAGACAAAACTGTCTTAATTAAAACTGAAGTCAATAATCAGAATTTAGAGTCAGTAATATTGTGCTTTAGAATATTTTAAGCACATCACATTTGTTGACATGGTTTGGCTGTATATATCTCAGCTTAATAAACTGAGACAGGCTCAAGCCTTGTCCCTGTGTGCTGTCCTTGCATTGCCTCTTCCCTGCTTTATTCTAAATGGGATTTGACCTAACTAACCATAGTTTCTCATTATGTCCGAACCAGGAAACTATGGTCAATCAGATGAGAAAGGTATGTCCCACCCAGGCCATTACTGCGATTGTAGAGTTGGAAGGGACCTCAAGGTTCATCTACTAGTCCAACCTCCTCCGATGTAAGAATCTTTTGCCCAATGTGGGGTTCGGATCCACACCCCTTTACAGCAATCTTGTAACTGTATTCTTAGGGCGACAACATTTAGCTGATTAATTCATTTAAATATTTTGATTAACTCTGATCTAAGGAACCTTCAGACAATCAGCAGAATTTTACTTGTTTTAAAACTAACACAAGCACTTATGAAAACTACAGGTGGCAAGTGCTGACTTAAAATACACATTCCCTCCTGTGTAAGACGATAGTGTGGGAAAACCCTCTTTCTTCTAAGATAGTGCCTGTTGCATCATATTACCAAGAAACAATTACCAATTACCAAGAAACATATTACCAATTACAGCAGAGGCAATATTTGAACTAGAAACTTCCTGTAGTTCAGCCTCTTAGCAACTATACACTGCACCCTCTCAAATTTATAAGGTTTCCCCCAGAACAAATGCAAACTTGGTTTCTATAACGTTGAGGATATATATATTGCCATAATCTTCCACTCCCTTTTCTTACATAGGTTTAGTAAATGTTGACCCATCACATTAAACTTAACACACCATATAACAGTGGTTCCCAAATGCCCCCAACCCCCAAACCATTCATAAATTGTTGTGGGTCTTGGTGGAACACTTAGTAATTCTTCTGGCTGCTGTAGCAACTGTGTGATATTTAATTGTATTTGTACAGGCAAGCCACACAGACCATCTGAATTCCATGGCTCACGCTTTGGGAATCCCTGCTGTATAATATTGTCCCTAACAAGCTTCTGCCCATATTGATGAAATGAAAAGGGTAGGAATTTTTCTGTGAAAATATTGTCTAATTCCCCTCGAATAAGTGTGTAAACATAACGGACAGCAGAGAAGTATCTGTAACAAAGCCATATTGCCGACACCCATAGTAAAACGGACTCTTACCATGGATTGCGTAAAACTTGTAATATCCTGTGTGCTATTACCAGAGACACTGATGAGTCTTCCAAGTTTCGGGGATTTTGCAACAGTAAATAGTATAGTTCTGTTTTCCGACTCAGCTACTTCATTGGTGACAGCTTTTAGATGGTGAGATGTAATGGGTTTCTTAGAACCTGAATAATTATAAGCAGTATATTAATATTGCACTGAGCACTTTTTAGCATATAAATTGCTTAACGTGCAATTGTAATTGGCTGGCTCAAGACATTTTGCCGCCCAAGGACAAGGCAGTGGTCCCTCCCCATTTAATGTACAAAAGCCAACTGAACTCCCAATCTGAAGTAGTATGGTCTAGGAAAAACTGTTCAACTTCTAGGGTGGTAGTCAACTAAGTTTTACTCAGAGTAAACCCACTGCAATGAATGAACATGAATAAGTTCATTAATTTCAGTGGGTGTCTTCTCGGTAAAACTTAACTGAATACCACCCATAATTTAACTGAATACCACCCATAATTTCTGCATGTTTGAATCAGCTCTTTGTTACTGTTCAGAACAGGTTCTCCCTTCATTTGTAGAAGCTCACTGCAGCAAAGTTTAAGGGGAAATTGATCAGCAGGAGAACTACTAAGTAACTTGTTTTATTTCTACCGAGAATTATAAAGCATTAAACCGAAATCTAGAAATGCAATATTGGGATGGAGAAATCAAGGTAATTAAAACAAAACTGATACATTGCTCCAGCAAAATATTGTCTGCAATCCACAATGATGTATTTCACCAATAATAACGTCCATGCTTATGTGGTTAACGTTTTTTGTTGCTACATCATGCACTCAACAGATGGCTATTATATAATGGGTCAAAGAGGCCAAGCAGGAACTCAACCAAACTTACAGAAAGGACAGTAAGAATAAAGAAACCTTTTTTTAAAAAAAACCTTTTAAACTAGTTCAGTCTTTCACAAGTATAAGAAATGAACTGCAAATCATTTAATTGTCTTGAAATTGGCAGTATCACAGAATCATGTATTTTAGAATCATAGATGTAAGTACAGTGGTACCTCGGGTTAAGTACTTAATTCATTCAGGAGGTCCATACTTAACCTGAAACTGTTCTTAACCTGAAGCACCACTTTAGCTAATGGGGCTTCCTGCTGCCGCTGCACCACCAGAGCACAATTTCTGTTCTCATCCTGAAGCAAAGTTCTTAACCTGAAGCACTATTTCTGGGTTAGCGGAGTCTGTAACCTGAAGTGTATGTAACCTGAAGCGTATGTAACCCAAGGTACCACTGTATATGATTTTAGTGTCTTGAAACAGGCAGTGCTTTGGGATGCTGTTCAGTTAACTTTGTTTTACTCAGCCATAATAGCCGCTGGAAGACCTTGGACTGGTAACCTTCTCTCAACTTAACCAAGACCACTTCCTAGGGTTATCACGAAGATAAAAGGAAGGGATACTACATATGCCAGCCTCAACTACTTAGAAAAAGGACAGGATTTTTTAAAAAAGGACCAGCCTAACCAACACGGTCCTTGGGTTATGTTGTACTGCAGAGTACAATCTTGTTCCCTACACCTGAAGCCACTGGGTGTGGTCATTAGGAGTTCTGGAGCAAAGTGTCATCAGCATACTCATGACACACAACTTCTCCATAATATCTGAGTTAGGAGAGGCTGCGTGATCTAGAGACTGTTGCTTGAGTGAAATCATGGACTGGATGAGGGCTGATAATCTGAGTTTGAACTCTGGACACTTTGGGTGGGGTGGCTCTTGTGTCCGAGAGATTGGCCCATTGCTTGTTCTGGATGGGACTGCACTCACTCCGAAAGAACAGGTTTGGAGTCTAGGGGTGCTCCTAGATCCATCTTTATCACTGGAGGCTCAGGTAGCCCCAGTGGCTAGCTGTGCCATAGACTCAATTATTGCAATGTACTTTACTATGTGGGACTACCACTGGGTCTGCTCTAGAGCCTTCAGCTGCTGCAAAATGATTTATGCTACCAGTCAGGTTCAAGGTTCTTGCATTAACCTACAAGGCCCTTTACAACTTGGGTCCAGGACATCTCAAGGACTGCCTGATCCCTGATATTCTTGCCCAGTCACTGAGGTTTTCAGGAGGTCACTGTTACTGGTTCCCTGTGGCTAAGATCCACG
This sequence comes from Podarcis raffonei, assembly GCF_027172205.1. Taxonomy (NCBI): domain Eukaryota; kingdom Metazoa; phylum Chordata; class Lepidosauria; order Squamata; family Lacertidae; genus Podarcis; species Podarcis raffonei. The sequence goes on from NC_070612.1 coordinate 22,576,019, forward strand.
GCTCATGTTCACGAAGAAGCGTGTGCCCAGTAATGTGGGCCCCATTTTATGGAACTGTTCTCATTTGGGATAGCGTTCAAAAATGTGGAGCTACCACCAAAAAGGCCCTATCTTTGACTGTTCTGGAGGTGGAAGCAACATGGATTGAAGACTGAATACCAATCTAATGCCAACAAGCAGACACAGCTCCATATATAACTTGCAGGATTGATATCCAGATGAATATATAAAGTAGACTTTAAAAGTGAACCTGAATTAAGATAGAAGCACAGCACATTTTTTTTGTTTCAATATTTGAGAGATTTTCATTTGTTTAATAACAATTGAGCAAAAACAGGGGGGAAGGAAGGCTGCAAGAAAGACTAAGACAGCTTTTGTCAACTTTTGGACTACAACAACCAAGAGCGGGCAGGCAGGAGGTGATGGGAGTTGTAGTCCAAAACATATAGAAGGCGCCATCTTGGCAGAGCCTGGTCTGAGAACTGCAGGACAACTGAGAGGTGAATCCAAGTAGCCAAAGCTGTGTTTAATTTATATGAGCACTTTTCTAACTCAAAAAGTGCTCAAGAGAAAATCTTGGCAGTTATTGCAGCCCTAGCAGAGCAGAGCTGACTATATGGAGAGATCCATTACTTTTCTCACATGGGGAAAGTGGAATAGTGGAAAGACTCCTTCAAAACTGCACCAGGAATAGTTTGCTTATAATTATCTTTGGCTTACCATAAAAACCCCTATAAAAGCTAATGCCTGGAGCTATCTCGGAAGACCAAAAGGAACCGCGGGGACAGGGGTTTAGATTTTAAAAGCCTTACCCATGCAGCTTAATACGGTCACATTTATTCAGACTGAAACCCAAGTCTCATGCTTTGCTTCTTTTGTTAAATCAGCTCATTATGAGCAGCTCTGCATTTTATTTTCATGGTTGGTAGTTTTTACTGTTCAGCACCCAGAGAACATTAAGTTATTGTGAATTGTGCAAATGTTGTAAATAAAATAAATATATAAATAAAAATATGCTGAACCAAAGTAAAACCCAAATGTTGTAAGCATACTGAATTACGCAAATTAAGTAAATTTGTGTGTGAGAGAGAGAGAATTTCATATATTCCTCTGCTTCCAAGATTTAGGATTCATAATGGGAAACATACAGAATGTCTCATGTTAGCAGCATCCACCTATAGGGTCTGACAATATATAGTCTTTGAGAGAGTTCATACGTGACTTGAGTGAATGTGCATATGACTATTACCAGATATTAATTATTGTTGACCTAAAGTCAACTACAACTTGAACTACAACTCCCACTGAACTTGAACTACAACTCCCATTGAATTTAGCGGCAGCTAAAAAAGCCAATGCAATTCTGGGCTGCATCAATAGGAGTATAGCATCTAGATCAAGGGAAGTAATAGTGCCACTGTATTCTGCTCTGGTCAGACCTCACCTGGAGTACTGTGTCCAGTTCTGGGCACCACAGTTCAAGAAGGACACTGACAAACTGGAATGTGTCCAGAGGAGGGCAACCAAAATGGTCAAAGGCCTGGAAACAATGCCTTATGAGGAACGGCTAAGGGAGCTGGGCATGTTTAGCCTGGAGAAGAGGAGGTTAAGGGGTGATATGATAGCCATGTTCAAAAATATAAAATGATGTCACATAGAGGAGGGAGAAAGGTTGTTTTCTGCTGCTCCAGAGAAGCGGACACGGAGCAATGGATCCAAACTACAAGAAAGAAGATTCCACCTAAACATTAGGAAGAACTTCCTGACAGTAAGAGCTGTTCGACAGTGGAATTTGCTGCCAAGGAGTGTGGTGGAGTCTCCTTCTTTGGAGGTCTTTAAGCAGAGGCTTGACAACCATATGTCAGGAGTGCTCTGATGGTGTTTCCTGCTTGGCAGGGGGTTGGACTCGATGGCCCTTGTGGTCTCTTCCAACTCTATGATTCTATGATTCTACAACTCCCATTGACTACAACTCCCATTATATCTGACCATTGCCTAAGCTGGCTGGGGTTGATGAGAGTTGGGAGTCCAATTTCTGGAGGACACTAGGTTGGGAAAGGCAGGAATGGGAAACATGTGATACTCCAAAGGTTCTTGGGTTCCAGCTCCCAGCAGCTCCAGTCGACATGGTCAATGGTGAGGGATTATGGGAGTTGTAGTCCATCAACATCTGGAGGACCACAGGCCCTCAACCCCCAGCTTAGGGGTGGGCTACAGCTCAGTGAAGCACATGCTTTGCATATAAAGGGCCCCAGGTCCAATCCCTGACATTTCCAGGTGCAGCTGGTAAACACTCCTTTCTGAAACTCTTGTGAGCTACTGCCAATCAGAGCAAGCAATACTGAACAGGTTGGACCAATGGGCTGGTTTGATGCAAAGCAGCTTCCTGTTTTATAACATGGTGTGGGAGCTCCATGTTTGCAACACCCAAAACCCTTTTTCCTTTCTCATAAAGTAAGAGCTAAACACTGAATATTGGGTTAGACATTCCATAGCCCTAGAGTTTATTCTTATTTCCTGGATATTTAAAAATGAAAATATAAAGTCTCACCTGGAAAGACAGCCAGTCCATTGTTATTTTCTAAGCGAATAACCAGAGTTCGAGCTGTGATGCTAAAAATTTGTCGAGGTGCAAAGTTCAGACCGTCTGTCACTTGAAAATTGAAGCCTCCAGACATGGCCCCTGAGGGAAGATGGATAGACTCTTATAACAACAAAAATTATCCAGAAACTTCTGAAAGTAAAACTAAGTAACTAAGAAAAAATATATAAATCTGGAATGACTATGATGGGTTTCTATGTACAGACAATCTTTGTACCTACAAGTGGACCTTGGACAATGGAATCCTTTTTATTCTTTTTAAAAAATCTGAACTTCAGTATTTTCAGTCAGCAGATTCGTTCACATATCATGGTAAGCCATAATTGAAGGTTTACCACAATTGCTCCTTTCTGGTATGTTTGTTCCTCCCTGCTAGCATACCGATGAAACAAACCACGATCCCCAGCTAATCGTTATCTGAACCATGAATTGTGGTTTGTTTTACCATCAACAAACCATGATAAGTAGCTAAGGTTTGTTCTTGACTCGCTGGTTGTCATTTGTTGCAAGCAAACCAAACCAAAATGCCTTGTTTGGTCATAATGATAAGTCAGGGAACGCAGTTTGTTTTCTCCACATATTAGCAGAGGGAGACATACAGTCCAGGAAATGTATTTTTTGTGTTTTATTAACTATGGTTTACCATGACACGTGGACTGGGTCCCTATGTTCTGGTGTCCATATCGAAGTGAAAGATCTGAGTGGGTGATGGACTCTACTTACTACTCAGTGGAGTAAACAAGACAAATTATTGTGGCATTATCTACAGAAGGTGGGATTAGTTCGTAATGCATCAGAAGTTTTCAGAATTCAAAAGAGATCCAATGGAAAAGGGACAGACAATGGCTCAGTTTGCACGTACTGCTAAGCCAAACCATAGCTTAGCACATATGAACAAGAATGTGGGCTTCTGAAGAGATCATGGCAAGTTTGCTCATCCTGATGGACTGCAGAAAGAGAAGCCATGCTTGCCTTCGTCTGTCATCCAAACCCAGGCTTGTAGTTGGTCTCTTCCAGTCGAACTGCAAGCTGGAAACCAAAAACAAGCCTTGCCTATCGATCTTGTTTTGTCTGGAAGAGACCAACCATGAGCTTGAGTTGAGACAACAAGCTAAGCCAACCTATGGCTTAGCTCACAGCTTCACACCAGTACCAGAACTGGAAGCAGAGCAAAGTAGCAGGGATGTCCTCTCCAAAACCTTTCACACTCACACGGTCACACTACGCCATGGTTTGGCTTAGCACTTATATGCAAACTGGGATGGGTGGTGGAGGTCTGGTTTGCACGACTCAGGTGGTAGCAAGTCACGACTACACTTTTCATTCAGCACCCTTATTCTTCTGGAATTGTTAGGCTTGCAAAAGAAAAAAGAAAATTTGAGCAATCTTTGTAAGGTGATTGAGAAGTGTCATATAGTATACCATTGCTCCTCCCATATCCCACTTTCATATCAATGGAATATGGACAGATTAATTTCCATGGGGTTTTACTTGTCTTAAAATTTAGCTTCCTGATTTCTGAGTTGTTAGTATGTATTTCCATCCGACATCAATGCTGGCTTAGGCTGATGGGAGCTGTAGTTCGAAACATCTGGAGGGCACCAGATTTGCCAAGGCTGTCCTATATTATTATGTTGGGTTATACCAGCATCCTTAAATGAATTAAAATGTAAGAGATATATCCAAAAAAATAAATCACAACACTCAACAGCTGATACATGAACATGACATACCATTATGGACAAACACTAACTGTCCTTCCTCAATATGAGCTTGGGTAAAATTAAGGGTACTTTTGTTTGGAGAAGACTTGAGTGCCAAGTGACCATTGCTTGGAGGAGAAATAGAGTACAAGAGTTCTGCGGGAGAAGAATCTTTATCTTCTGCACAGAGGTCATTCACAGTTATTTCAGTGACTGATCCCACCCAGACCTTTAAAAAAAACCACACACACACACACAAGAGAAAAACAGGAAATAATTACACAAATTGATTCCGGTTACCCCAAGTGGTTAAATGTACAGCTTTGCAACTAAAGCAGGTTGGCAAGACCTAGGAAGGTCCATCATTAAAATCATTTCAAACTACAAAGACTTAAATAAGATATTGAACCAGTAGGAGAAGGAATTGTGTATAGCCTGAGAGCAGCTGAATGCTTACAAAGATAGTCTGTGTGACTCACTCTGTCTCGATACCTATCTCAATAGCAGCAGTGTTTCATTGAAGTCTAGAACTGCAGGCCAATCTATGACTGAAACAAACAGGGAAATAGATGGGCTAATGCTGATGCTCTGCACCTCACAGTCTGGGTCAAAAGAAAGGCGCCAGGAGAAAATGGCTTGGATGAATGCCAGAAGCAATAATACCTTGGATATCTGCTTGCAATGTGCACATGGCCGCAAGATAGTAAAAGGGAAAAGGGGGAAAGAAACATACACACATGCTGATGTGGCAATAAATCTGTTAGTCTTTAAGGTGCCACAACATTTTGTTGTTCTTGATGCAAGGGATTAAAAGAAGTTACCCGTCTGGGCCAGGGTTTGCCTGCTGTTCTGCAAGCTCTCTTGACCCATCCCCAAACCGCTCTTTAGCCAATCCGCTAAGCCTTGTCATAAATGCATACTCATCAGACATGACTAATTTCTGGTTTTTTCGGAGGCTGCTCTGTTCTCCAGTTTGTGGCATTTCCCCCCCTGCCACACAATGAAGCTGCCTCCATCTAGCAGCAGCTGTGTGACAATTATGGAAAAGTGTCTGCAACATCAAAGAGCAAATAACAAAGCTGGCTTAAAAGAAAGGCCACCTCATTACTGTTTGACAAGTCAGCTCGTGATGGCTCTTTGGAGATGTTACTTTTGATTGACTGGAGAGAAAAAACGGGGGCAGCAGATTTTAATTAACTTTTTAAACTGCATATATGTATGTCATTCCTGAAGAGGTGTTCCATTCTGTGTGAGAAAGATGGGAGAATGCTTCTTTTAAGTTGATGTCTTCTGTGTGCATCATCTAACAGCAAAGTATGGTTTTCTTCTTTAAAACTATTATTTTTCTAATGCAAAAATTTATGCAGATTTAATAAATCAAATCACCTTTGAAGGCCAGTTCCCCCTTTTCTCATGCACAGGAAACAATACTTCCCTCATTCAACATCTAAACATCTTTATACATACTCACAGTAAAAATTACTTTAAAAGATAAAATACAATCTGCTACCCTATTACAGTGGTACCTCTAGATACGAACAGGATCCGTTCCAGAGCCCTGTTCGCATCTAGAAGCAAACGTAACTAGCGATGGCATGTCTGCGTGCGTCGCTTTTCGCCACTTCTGCGCATGACGTCATTTTGAGCGTCTGCACATGTGCAAGTGGCGAAACCCGGAAGTAACGCGCTCCGTTACTTCTGGGTTGCCACGGAGCACAACTCAAAAGCGCTCAACCTGAAGCGCATTCAACCCGAGGTATGACTGTATAATCAGGGCCATATTTTTAGTTCATTAAAAATGTGAGGGGAACTCCCTTTCTTACAAGACTACTCTGAGCCCACTTAGCATTTCTGCAATGCCTCAAAGAGCTAAATATCTCCCAAACTAGACCTTGGCTTCCCTATTCAGTAGGTCTGCTTTCTGGCACAATAACAGGCTTGCTATGGTCCTCAGTACTGCTTGCAACACAGATTTCCAGCTCTTCACCACCTCCCCGACCCCCAGTCTCTTCCACGTCACTGGTAAAACAGTCACGGAAACTTGCTTCATGCTAGGGGGTCTTGCTCACACCTAATTCTGGACCTCCAAGACAATCTCCTGGGACAGTATCAAAGTCTCCACTTCTGCACAATCCCCTCAAATTGTTTTTAATCAATTACTCTGATCAATTAACTAAATATTGTTGCTCTGGTTATAAATATGTAAGGATAAACCCGGAAGAGACACCTGGGGATTGACTGTCCCATCAGTATGTTGTTATCACAAACTGTTTCGGAAATTCCCGTCACTGGTGGTGATGGCCTCGGATGGAAACAGGGACTGCGATTTGAGAAGTGCAAACGACTGCCCCTGCACTCACAATTACTTGTACCCTGGCCACAACATTTCAGAACAAATGCAAGCATTGCAAAAGAAAATGAATGAAGCTAACGACTGAGAAAAGACACCCTACACCCAATAGCACCGTTCACAAGAAATGCTCCTGGGCTGAATCAATGGGTGAGTGGGAGTTATATCATGCAAGCAGGCTTGCCCCACCCGACATTCACATTAGATGTACAGATATTGGGTGAGATGTAATCTGGCATCCATGATATCAGAGGCAGAACTAATCGATGTGGATCTGCTCACATGTTGACACAGGATTATCACTGTTTCATGAAAAGGCTAATGTCTCCCTCTTTTGTCTTTCATCCTTGGTACATACTTATAATTTCACATTTTATTGTAGCCCCTTCCTCATCACGAAGGAATGCGTCAGATGTTAAGCTGCTGTTCGGCAATAAGGTTTCATGTAATATTTAAAAGAACCACAGCAATCTTTGACAAAATTCATTCTCACGTTGAATTCAATAGAAACACCGCCACCACATCAAACAATACATGATGATGCCTCTGCTAAGGGAAAACAGATACTTTAATTGTGAAATGGGATCACCAGAATGTGTGTTTGGAGTGAGACAATAAAGTAGCCCCTGCCTCAAAAAGGGAAAGAAAAAAGAATGTAGGTTATTGTGCAGAAATGTCTAGTCGCAACCCTTCTCGACGGGAAGCAAATAGGAACCCCTTGCCATAAGAAATGATCCAGTATTGCAAAATTAAAATTAACTCTCCAGCTTCCTGCTTTCCTGTGCTCAGAGAAAATTTAAAAACCTCAATGTCTTCAAAATGATGAAATGATTTTAATATTGAATTTTTCTATTGTTGTAACGTAACTCTGGGACCACAGTGGGTGTTTACCATCTCCCCAAATCCTGGAAAGGTGTTACTACAGTATTACAGTGGTTACCAACTAAACATAACTGGTTAAGAAATGCCAGATGTCACTGAATCCAACGTGGGCAGGAAACTCTTAGAAATGGATGTAGCCATCATACAGGGAGACATTTGCTTGAAAAAGATCCTATTTTTGGCATATATATATATATATATATATATATATATATATATACACCCCTTTATAACCAGGCTTTTTTGTCCCTTTCACTTCACCCCCCACCCTCAAACTCCTCCCTCCATCTCTACTGATTTGATTTCATCAGTGTTATTGTTGTATTCTGTTACATAGGTCATAGTCAACTATGTCTTACTCAGAGGAGACCCATGGAAATTAATGGCTAAGTTAGGTGCATTAATTTCAACATTAATTTCTGTTCTGAGTAAATCGATGGGACATGTAAAGCAGGGCTGGCGAATCTGTGACCCTCCAGAGTTTGTGGGGCTGTAACTGTCCATGCCTTCTGGGAGTGGGGGAGCCCAACAACTTGTGGACTGCCATGGATTCCCAATCTTTACATTACTACCTTCCTCATGGCCCAGCCCATAAACTTCAGGGCATTCCAAAAAAGGATCATTATCTGTTTTCCTAGTTTTGTCTCAACACATTCTACAAATATAATACCAGATTCTTTTCTCTCTCTTTTTTTTACTTGAGTGGATCTGAGGGAGGGAGTATAAATTATGCCACCGTACAAGGGATTGTTGGAGTTCATGGATATCCAAAGCTCAAAATGTATCCACAATCATTTAATTCTGTCTATTTATTCTTTAAATTCTAAACATTACTCTAAAAAAGTCACCTGCTTTGAACTGAATCTGCTTCCATGGGGATGTTTCTAGAACGGGGTGGGGGTGTTTACGCCTCACTGCTGTACAATTAAATACTAAAATGGTATGAACCATCGTCAGGGCACCTTCTCACATTACAATTCTATGATTCTGTTTTCTGATGACTGGAGAAGCTTCCACAAAAATGAAAACATGGCCCCCTTGTGGTTATAGAGATATACTACTGTACTACTGATGAACTTCTGTACCTATGCTTGAAATGATGGCCACCTTAGATCCTAACTAAGTGAATGGGAAGCAGCAGATCTTCCCTCCCCTCTGCTTCCTGTGGCTTCTTGAAAATCTGTTCTGGAAGGTTGGGGAACTTTCTGGAGTAGTGTGTGACATAAGAGCATAGGAAGCTCTCTTATACTGGGGCAGAAGAAGAAGAAGAGTCTGGATTTGATATCCCGCTTTATCACTACCCGAAGGAGTCTCAAAGCAGCTAACATTCTCCTTTCCCTTCCTCCCCCACAACAAACACTCTGTGAGGTGAGCGGGGCTGAGAGACTTCAAAGAAGTGTGACTGGCCCAAGGTCACCCAGCAGCTGCATGTGGAGGAGCGGGGAATCGAACCCCGTTCCCCAGATTACGAGTCTACCGCTCTTAACCACTACACCACACTGGCTCCCAGACAGACCATTGGTCCAACTACCTCAGTACTGTGTCCCTGAATGGCAGCAGCTCTCTAAGATTTTCAGGAAAGGAATATTCCCTGCCCTACCTGCAGATGCCAGGGATTTAACCTGGGATATTCTGCACACAAAGCAGACGATGTGGATGGGGAAGGGGAGATCAGTGAAAAATGTTGCACTACCCCTGGTTTCTCTAGCAGAGAAACAGGGTCCCAGTTTCCTCCAGAAATGGAAGGAGGCCTTGCACTCATGAAAGGATAGTGAGGATCCAAGTTGATGCCATCTAGATAAAACTGCATTCCTGCTAACTTGAAACAGGCAGGATTTAGGAGACCAATTCTGCTTAGAATATATTCAAAGGCTTAATAATCCAAAACAGAAGCCACATACCGTATATCATTCCCCAAGAGGCCAATCATGAACATGTGATTAATCTTTTGATTAAAAAGGGCTTGTGAATCATTCACTCAGATGGATTATTCCTCCAAATAGGAAAAGGTGAAGAAAGTTTCAAATGGTAAATTGTCAAAATGACTGATCATTGCTGAACTAACCACTCCTTCAGAATATCTAACAGCACATTGCACAAGTTGGAAATAACTCAGGGGAGGGTTACAAACGTTGTGAAGGGATAAAAGGGCAAATCTATTGAATACCAGAGGGTTGGGGTATTAAATATGGAGAAGCATTTTAAAGCATAGCATGATTTAAGACTCAATCTCTCTTTCCAGGTTAGTCTGGGAATAATAGTTCTGTGGGGTCTCCTAACAACTCTCAACACCCTTCGCAAACTGCAGTTCCCATGATTCTTTAGGGGCAGCCATGACTGTTTAAAGTGGTATGAAACGGCTTTAGATGTGTAGCGCAGATGGGGCCTAAATTAGGTTCCTTAATTTCAATGGCTCCACTCTGAATAAAACTTAACTGGATACTAGCCAATGTTTTTCATGCATGTAAGGTAATTCTACAGAATTTAGGACGACCTTTTCAGTTCTAGCTGTGCATGCTGTCTTTTACAGAAATAAGGCACAAATAACCCAGATGAAAAACTTTGGAAATAATGCAGGTCTTACCCGAAGTATTTTGTTTCGCCTTATAACAGGGGGTTCATCATTTACTGGTGAAATAGTCACAAATACCATTTGAGGCAAGCTTTGCTTCCACAGTTCTGTGCTGTTTGCTATGATGGTGAAATTGTCAAGTAGCTGTTCGCTATCATCATGAATATAGAAGATGAATCCTTGTTCTAGCTGAAAAGGGAGAGTAACCAAATTAAGAATCTAGCCTGTTCCAAAAATGAAACTGCAAGGATTCAATCACTACATGTACCTATGTAACTGTCATGTTACTTTTCACATCATTCTTGTCCTGTTTTATATGCAATAAACAATACAATATACAATAATGGAAGACAATATGTTTCTTTAAAATGTGGGAGGTTTCTCATTGTCAGAAGCAACATACTGTCCAGATCAATGGAATATTGACCACTCCGTTATACAGTTCCCAAATAATAATCTGAACTGCTTTTTAAAGAATAATTTAAAACAGAATTGTGTTTTCAGTAATCTCACCTGTTTTCTGGTAAATTGAGACAGTGCCATTCCAGGAAAGTTAGAGTTTGCAATCCGCCCATGTTTTGGTGGCTCAATCAAACCAAATTCACATTTGAGCCCTGCAAAATGGCTATTAGGGATTTTTATAACATCTTCATCCAAGACTTTCGAACCCCCTTCGGTGACTGTGAAGTTGTGTACTTCTAATGGGATCACTTTTGGAATGATGTCCACAGCAATTTCTATTCCACTGAGTCCCCGAATTCCATTGGTCACGTCCAAGGAAAGCCAGTCTTGGAGTTGGCCAGAGACAGTCTGCACATATTGGATGTTACCATCATTGATATCTTCCTGGTTGAAGGACAAAACTGGATTTTCTTCTGCTCCGAGGTAGCCTTCCTCTGATGCAAACTTCCGAAGGTACCCATACAATGGAGATGACCTTACTTTGAACTCTATCTCTGATGGCAAACTGTTTTCATGCACGACCTTGAAAAGTACATGTACAGTGCATTAAAAGCATAGAATAACCACCTTCTTTCTTTTAAAACAGTTTTCACATTTAATCCTTAGAAAGTACAACACAACACTCCTCCATCTATGAGATTATTCACTGAGTCAAGTCCAAGGCTCTTTGTAAAAGCTGCTTGCTGGTGGAGAGTTGGTAGGGTAGAGACACAGCACCATTTGGACAGCTGTTGCTAAACTATGCATGCATATAAACTGCATTCTGGCACAGAATACAAATGTATGAAGCTGACTTATACGGAGTCAGACTTTTGGTCCCTGTAGCCCAGTGCTGTCCACTCTGAGGGTTTCCTTTCTAGGCTCCTTTCTCCAGCACTGCTATGCGATATCCGAATATCGTGTATTCAGCCACTGAACTATGCTTGCCCTGCCCTTTAAAAAACAACAACAACCCCAAAGTATTTTAAAAATGGACCATACAATCTTTCACTCGAGCTCAAACACCAATGCTTGCAAAATAGTGAGCATTAAGACAAGAAGCATCACGCCTACTAATAACAGGGACAGGAACCTTTTTTTTCAGCTCATGGGTCACATTTCCGCTTGGCTTTTCCTCTGGGTGTCAGGGACTGGGCAGAGGAGGAATGGGGGAGACTGCCTCCCCAGCCTGACCCTTCCAGAGAAGAAGGAGACAGTTCAGAATTACAACACGGGTTTGAGGGAGGGTCACAGATCAGAGGCAGATGAGGGGGAAAGCTGGGAAATAATGGGAGAGGAGGAATAGGAAGAACCATGAGGGCAACAGCTGATGGACACGGTGTCTTTAGAAAGCATTCCAGACCACCCCCCTCTCCAAGAAAGTGGGAAAGCAAAGGGCTCAGAAGCAAAGGGCCCTCTGCACCACCCATAGGGGAGAAGGTGACAAATGAGGAAGTGGAAGAAAAAGAGGGTGGAGAGTCACTTGGGACAACAATATTACTCCAAGAGGCTGCATTCCAAGCCTCTCTCTGTAAACATTGAATAAAAAGCAGCCGGTAAGGACTTTCCCTTGCCTTATCCGTTCCTGGCAACCTGCTGTAGGGAGATGGTTCCTTTACCACCTGACACTGGGCTTCAAAATACAGTGGTACCTCGGGTTAAGTACTTAATTCGTTCTGGAGGTCCGTTCTTAACCTGAAACTGTTCTTAACCTGAAGCACCACTTTAGCTAATGGGGCCTCCCACTGCCACCGCACGATTTCTGTTCTCATCCTGAGGTAAAAGTTTTTAACCTGAGGTACTATTTCTGGGTTAGCGGAGTCCGTAAGCTGAAGCGTATGTAACCTGAAGCGTATGTAACCCGAGGTACCACTGTATATTGTTAAAATGATTAGACAACTTCAGCTTACCAGCAATTTCCCTTTAGTGATCTTGACTGGTTTCCCTTCCTCAACCAAAAGTCTGACGTTATTTACGATCACTGGTGGACGCTGATGACTTTCCAAGAATATGCGGATGTTCATTTCGGCATCCAACTGGGCACCTTTAGCATAAACTGTAAAGTTAAACGTGTCAACCAAATTGTTACTATCATCATGTCTATACGTCACGTGCCTTACTTTGAGGTCATGCTGAGTGAAAGTGCCCACTGCTAAATCATTTACCAAGACCTGTCCATACTTTGGAGGTAAAGAGATCTCAAACGTAATTTCGTGTTCACTTCTAATATCTTGGTTCGTGGCAGCGCTCAAGTTAGCTGTGGTGATCACTCCCTCTCGTCCTTTCTGGATCAATAACCCAGTGTTGTTTGCTAGACGGACGTAAGGGTCAGAAGCACTTACTTCAAGAAGTGAGGAAGTATAGTGCTTCCCATCAGTTACAAACAGCACAAAGCGACCATAGTCTGCCCCACGATGCATAAACAGGACTCGCCTTTGTGCCAGGTCCTCTTGCTTAAACTGATACAGCCTACGAGACGTTTCATTGACGAAAACCAAGTCTCCATTAGGAATGCCACGCCTGGTGTACAATAACTGATTATCATCAAAATCAGTATCGGGATCATGGTAGCAAAGGTCAGCCAAGGTCAGCAGTTTCCTTCCATTCTTAACAACATGAAATACCTTATCTATGACACGAAGTGGTTTCTCATCATTTTTCAGCTGGACAGAAATGTTAAATTTGATCTCTGCCGATAAAGGGGGTTCCATTTCCGGGTCTGAGCTCACCTGTTCCTCCGACTCCTTGGCAGTTGCTGTGATATGGATTTCATCATACTGCGTCTCAGAATCATCGTGTACATACATGAGATATCTACCAACTATATCCAGATCTGTGAAACTGCTAATGTTATTGTTACTTTCCTGGGAATCTGAAAGATTAATAAGCATCAACTTTCCATGACGTGGACTCTTTGTAACTTTATACTGGAAGGTCTTATTGGAGAAGGTTTGTGCAAATAATTCTGATTTCGTGATCAGTTTCCCTTCACCCTCAGTAACACTGAGGCCATTGTTTGTCAAAAGAATGTTCCGTGGGTCTGCTTTAATGCTGATTCTGAAATCATAGATATTTGATTCCACATATTTTGTAGAAATTAAGAATCGAAACGAGTCTTCCGTTTCTTCGCGGGGCCACTCGGTTAACTGATATTCTATGTTATAATCAGAAATGTCCTGCTGGCTAAATGTTGAATTTATTTGCAAAGGTGTGTTATAAAGCAGAAGGCTTCCTTTCTCAGGCAAGGACTGCAACTTGTAATAAAGTTCATTTCCTGGCACTTCTACTTTTCCTATCACAGCAAGAAGATGATCTGAGCTAAGGTACTCCCTCTTTGATTTGTCAATTACTAGTGGCACATGTCTCAATAAATTGTACCTCAACCATTTCACCATGACCGGGAACAGAAACTCTTCGCTTCTTTTGCTGCCAATGCTAACTTTGAATTTAAAGTGTTCAAGGGGATTATCTTGCAGAATTTCTTTGAAGGTAGAAGCATATCTCACGCGGCCACGTTCAATGGAGCGTTGAGAAAAAGAGTTTGCCTCTTTCCATTCTCCACCGGCTTGCTGTCTCTGAACTTCTCCATAACGGGGCGGCTCTGTGATCTCGTATCGTATATCCAGCTCTTGTTGGAAGGCATTTGTTTCGATGGCCAGATTGCTGGGTCTGATCAAGGCTGCTTCGCCTTGTAGCGTATCCACCCCCGTGTTGTTGACCAACTTATACTCTAAGGGAACTGCCATGACACGCAACACAACCGTGTTGCTGACTTTTTCCCCATCGCTCGCTCGCAGAACAATCCTGGAGTTCTTGGCTCCAGTGTGGACAAAGAAAACATTACCATTTTGTAAGTCTCTGTAAGGAAAGGCAGTAATGGCCTTGCCAGGCATCTTGGAATTTTCTAGAAATCCAGCATCTGCATTCAGGACTGTAATACTGAGATCTGCAGCACTTGTATCATCATCCAAAATATTTATTGCATCTACACCCAGGCATTTCTTTGAGTGCTCAAAAAGAAGAAACAAGTTTCCATTGGGGAGTGTGAGCTCTGGAGCATCATTTATTGGCTTCACTGTAATGGTGAACATGTAGTTCTTGTTTCCTTGCAAATATGGAGGCATCTCTTTTTTACTGCTCGTAGAAACTGAGAAAGTAAAATAATCATAGCTTTCCTCAGAGCCATCGTGGACGTACAGAACTCTGCCTTGCCATAAATCTAGCATGGTGAATGTAGACTCTTCCTGCTCTGACTCAACATCCAACCTCAAATAGCCATGAGATGGCTGGTCTTTAACTTTAAAAAGGATTTGCGACTGCCGAATCCCTAATTTCTTGAATTCGACGTTGACTTTAATGTGCTTAGATTCAAGCGCTGCTTGCCCACCCTCTGGAACAATCAAGTTGTTTACAACTACAAAGTGGTCGTGACTCTCTTTCCCATGGAGTTTGGATGCTACAGCACTGACAGCAGACATGGAAGCTGCTGTTCCAACAGGTTGTTTTTCAGCCGCTACAACTGGATTTGTACTAAAAGCGCTCTTGGTTTTGCATCCTGGTGAAATATCCTTAGTCACAAGAACATCCTTCAAGGATTTCCTTTCCGAGTTAATTTTCAAATCTCTCAAGCAGCCTCTGAATGATCCCCCTTGAGCATATCTCCCAGCAAGTGAGGTTAACCCCAGCTTCAGCACTCTGGCACGGATAATATCATTTACTCCACCTATATAAAAGGCCTCCTTGAGGACAGGAAGCTTAGTGTGCGAGGGTAATGATTTTTTCACTGTTTCCTTGCCTAGCACGAGTTCAATATATTTTGCAGAGATTTTTAGTTTGACAGAGTGCCACTGGCTATCATTGACAGGGCTAAGGGAAGAAAGCTGAAATCTGTTCTTTCCCTTTCCAAGATGAGCTTTAATTAGACCATTTTCAATTTCCATTCCAACAAAGTCTCCTGCTGGACCGGAACTGTACAGCAGCAAGCCTCTCTGAGCTGTGGTCTGCACTGTACACTCAAAGACTCTTTCAGTCTGGGTGTTCCAAAGTGGAAAAGAAACATACGACTTCGAGCTAAAGAAACTAATAGGTTCTTCTTCGCCTGCAAAAAATTCATCGCTGCAGCCCAGTGACACTTCGTGGACATTTTTAAACCTAGGAGAAGGTCTCAGGGATGACAGGATGTCATGCTGGTTAAATATCACATCTTCAATGCATCCGCGGAAATTTGTTTGTGCGCCACTGAGGTAAGGAACATCAAGGTCACCACTTCCGCCAACATAGAGGCCGTGTTGAAAGTTTAGTTCAAACAGGACACCGGGCAATTTTGTGGCAGCTTGATCCTTTTTGTTAGTCACCAGGATAACGTTATCTCTTTCACAATGGACTTCTATAAGGTGCTGCGTTAAATCATTCAGCTGGGAACTTCCTTGGGAATGGAGGACTTGTTCTCCTGCTCCAAGATTGATTCTCACCTACAGAAAAAAGGATATAGTTTTAATTATTCCAATGAGTTAGGAAATGCATTAAGGAAAAGATAGCAAACAGCATAAGCACAACAATTTCTAATCAGGAGTAGGTCCTACTGGTTTCAATGGGTCTTACTCCTAGGTAGGTGCACTTAAGATTGCAGCCTAAACTAACTGCATGCATGAAACACAGATATAGATATGAGGCAACTCTTGGGATCAGTGCAGACACATTGCCTTTAAAAGAAATACACCTTCAAAGCCGCCTACCCCCTACACTAAGTCATAGTTTAGCATTGCATCTGAATCAGACTAGGATAAGAAAGGAAATAACTTGCCTTAAGCACTTTAAAACAAAGTAGAAAGGTGGTAAATAAATATTTCAGATCAATCGATAAGCATTTCAAGTGCATGATGCAATCTTAGCCCTGATCACTTAACTGCAATTTAAACCGTGCTTTTTGTATTATTTATGCATTTACAAATATCACCATCCATGTTCATGGCACTTTATCCTTGTCACATGAACTGTATGAATTAGCACTGGTAATACCTTATCTTCCCATTTTCTTTTTGGGTTGCCATTTGAAAAAGAGTAGCCACAGAACTTCAGAATGTAAAGTCCTTTGGATCAGGACCTAATACGTACTGCAGCTCTGTAAACTCCGCAAAGTCAGTTAACGCTGTACAAATGAATCATAAAATGCGTCATCTACATTTCCCCCTCCAAAACCTCCTGCAGTCATTCAACTGGCACCACCTCACCCAAGCAGCCATGTGATGTGGTTAGTTCACTTGCTGTAACCCAGGATGGCCATGGCCTTATGTGAATGACTGTAGGTCCTAACCACTTTCAAAGCATCCCTGTTTGTACCATGAAACAACGCTCTTATTCTGGAAGAACAGATGGCTTATAATTGATGAGAAGGAAAGGTGTCAATAGTTGCTCCAGTATATGTATCTAGCGCTCGTGTGAAATGAGCAGGGCATAAGCAGTCTTTTGTGCCTTGGTCCTAATAGGTAAAGGTAAAGGGACCCCTGACCATTAGGTCCAGTCATGGCTAACTCTGGGGTTGTGGCGCTCATCTCGCTTTACTGGCCGAGGGAGCCGGCGTACAGCTTCTGGGTCATGTGGCCAGCATGACTAAGCCGCTTCTGGCGAACCAGAGCAGCGCACGGAAATGCTGTTTACCTTCCCGCCGGAGCGGTACCTATTTATCTACTTGCACTTTGACGTGCTTTCGAACTGCTAGGTTGGCAGGAGCAGGGACCGAGCAACGGGAGCTCACCCCGTCGCGGGGATTCGAACCGCCGACCTTCTGATCAGCAAGTCCTAGGCTCTGTGGTTTAACCCACAGCACCACCCGCGTCCCATTTGGTCCTAATATTGAGATATAAATACACCATAGAATCTGCTCCTATAGCTTTTGTTGTTGTTGTTTAGTCGTTTAGTCGTGTCCGACTCTTCGTGACCCCATGGACCAGAGCACGCCAGGCTTTAATTTAATTTAATTCCTATAGCTTTAATTTCAACCAAATGGAGCCTGCATTACCTAATGCTGGAAGGCCCAGAACTCATGCTTTCTGTGCCCGAAGCCTCAGGTTTAATGCCTGGCATTGCCAGTTAAAAAGGATCTCAATGGCCTTGAGGAATGGCCAAACTGGTAAGGCGGTGCCGTGGAGCTACCCCCCTGCTGCCAGCACCATTGCTGCTTACCTGAATGGCGTGCAGGCAAAGCAGAGCAATGGCAAGGTCAGGCTCCATGGCCCACTGGCAGAATCAATCCAGCACTCTTGTATAGCCCGGACCCTGCTGATACCTTGCCTCCTCCCCACATAGTCCAGGTAAGAAGCAGCAATGCCAATGTTGGGAGGGTAGTTCCAACCAACAACAGCTCCTCCTGGTGGTCTTGCTGGAGAATGTCTCTGCCTCAGACCTTGGAGAGCCACTGCCAAAACCAAAGCAAAAGCGCCACAATCAAAAGGAAATGGAAAGTTCAGGTCGTTTTTGGTTTTACCAGTGCTGGCAAATGTAATTTTTGTCACGGAGAACCTTCCGTTCCCTCAAAATTGGCAGTGCTTAGTTAGACAGGCAAACTGTCTGGCTCATAAGAACCTTTGTTCGCACAGAATCTTACCTGCACATTTCCGGAATGTAGTTCCACCAAAAAATAAATGTCTTTTCCTGCAGCAAGAAAAAGTAACCCATCTGGTCTGCTTGTTTGAAAACGTAATTTCAGTGAAGTTGTTGAGGACGATTCGGCAATGTTTAAATGCACATAGCTTTCGCCGTAAAATGATACTAAAAAGCAAAGATCAGAAGAGAACATTATTGCACGCTTGCCTATAAATAATGGATTCCACACATTATATGCAGATGGTACACCTAGCAAAAATGTGCAGAATTCATTCCTCCTCCCAGTCCACAAGCTTTATGGCTTGCATAATGTTTACTATGAGTTTGTGTCCCACATTCTACCACCATTAACAGCATAGGTTGTGATGTGGTGAGCTCCCTAATGCTGACAGGCTTGAGGAGTGGCAGTTTCTAGAGTGGCAGCTTTTGTCAAAGAAGAAAGTATAGAAAGAGGCTTCAGAAGCACAGAGGAGATTAGCATGCTGGGAAGAAATCTAGGTTAGTATTCTCCTTGCCATAATAGCTTCCCATGAACAAGGAGATGTGGTTAATCAGGACCTTTCCTCCATGCACACCACCACTTGCATTCAGAAATGGGAGGATCCTTTTTCAGAATGTGAAGCTCAGTGCTTGGATTCACTGCAAGACAGCCAGGTTTGCAGAACCACAGTTTCCCATTACGTCTGAACTGTAACCATGGTTCAGTCTCTACTGCTATGTTGTGCTTAGACAAACAAAAAAGAAATCTGCCTGGCCACAGCTCACATCTGGTTACATGAGTTAAAAGGAAATAAATTGTTTCTTCTTTTAGTCAAATATATACACACATAATGCATCATGTTTTTAATGAAATCTATCAACCAGCCACCCCAAAGGCTTGGCTCAAATAACCTCAGAAAAACAAAATAAACCCCACCAATCTCATTTCCCCATCTGTTGCTGATTTAACTCTAACTTGGTCTGAAAGCCAAGCAGGTAGGTTTTGAAATACAACGCATTTGAAATATGGGAAGCAATTTATTTTTTAATCATATATGCTGCGGCCTTTATATGTGCAAAGCGCTTTACAACTATTTCTTTTCTGTGCTATTCTCTCTCACAGAAGACAGAGGAGATTACAAGTATGTGGCGAAAGGTGGTCTCCTAAATAATCATGCCTCGGTTAGTTTACTTGTTTTATAGGTCTCACAAAAGCTGTTAGGAGAATGGTTAACGATGTAGCTGCACCTTATAGCTCTGAACGGATTTTTTTTTACTGCATAACAGCAACCAGGATAATAAAACCCTCTAGTGAGTACGTTGCAAATGAATGGCATTCGCAAATCTCCAAAACACTACCATAATAACAGTAATCAGCGCTGAGAGAGAGAGGTTGCCTGCCACCTGCAGCTGTTTTTCCTCCAGTGGAAAAATGTCAGGGGCATTGAAGGAAATAAAAATGGTGGTTCCCCAGCATCTATTACAGGCTTATATTACATTACAGCCCACGGAGGACTGGCCCAGGTTACAAGGGAACTAGGCCCAGGGCCCTTCAAGCTTGAAGCCTGCCTAGATGTGTACCTGTGTGCATACAATGTGCACCTGGCTCATGTTAGTCTGCAAGGTGCCAGAGGAAGCCTCTCTGATGTTTCGGTTGCAACACAAAGAGCTGAAAGTGGTCTCCATATATGAAAACAACAGCTCTGGGAGTTGTGTGTCACAAATCCAGTTCCCCTGGCTGGGCTTGAGGAGACAAAAGGCACTCTCAGCCCCACAGCGGCACATCCAACCAAGCTGCCTCGGGTATACCTGCATGGTCCTCCTGCACACCCAAAGTGGACTTCAAGCATCATTCTAGCATGTTTTAAAGTAACAGCGAAGCAGAAATAAAAAAATCTAAAATACTCAAATGAAAACGTTTACAAAGCAATCCTGGGGATGCCTATCCAAAAATAGGGTCCAGGAAAATTCAATGGGTCTTAAACCTCAGCAAATGTTCACAGGGTTGCAAATGCCTTGTAACATACAATTAATAGAGGGTGGAGAAAAACTATGCCATCTTACATCCCTACCCGTGACATTTTTGGTTTGTTTTAGTGCCAAGACGTTCTAACACAAGGTATCAATTTGGCTGAAGAAAATTGGCCAGTTGCCTACTCTGGATAGGGTTGTGCACACCCTGAAGGAACAGGTTCGCAGTTTGGGGGTGCTTCTGGCTCCAGGTGTGTCACCAGAGAGGCTCAGGTAGCCTCAATGGCTAGAAGTGCCTTTTACCAACTGAGCCTGGCTTGACAGCTACGGCAATTCTTGAAGCGGGAAAGCCTTGTCACAGTAGTTCATGTGTTGGTTTGCTTCCAGAAGGGATTACTGCAATGTGCTTTATGTGGGGCTTCCCTCACGCTTCATCAAGAAGCTGCAGTTAGTGCAGAATGCTGCAGCACAATAGCTAACAGGAGTGAGGTCTTGCAGCGTATAGAACACCTGTGCTCAGAGATCTGCCCATTTGCTACCAGATTGCGCTCAAGGTGTTAGGTAAGGTAAAGGGACCCCCGACCATTAGGTCCAGTTGTGACTGACTCTGGGGTTGCGGCACTCATCTCGCTTTATTGGCCGAGGGAACCGGCGTACAGCTTCCGGGTCATGTGGCCAGCATGAGTAAGCCGCTTCTGGCAAACCAGAGCAGCGCACGGAAACGCCGTTTACCTTCCCGCCAGAGCGGTACCTATTTATCTACTTGCACTTCGTGCTTTCAAACTGCTAGGTTGGCAGGAGTAATGGGAGCTCACCCCGTCGCGGGGATTCAAACCACCGACCTTCTGATCAGCAAGTCCAAAGCTCTGTGGTCTAACCCACAGCGCCACCTGCATCCCCAAGATGTTACTATTAGTATATAATGCCCTTAACAACTTGGGAGCAGTTCACCTACGAGATCGCTTGACCTACGTGTACCCATCTGACTGCTTTGATCAGCGGAACTGGCACTAATACAGGTGCCACATAAGCACTTGATCGTTTAGTGTGAATTAATAAAACAGTAACTTGCCAATTTACTACAGCCACTTTTCCTATCAGCAACTCTCATAATAGAAATCCACAATGCTCTTTTTTCAATGATGTTTTAAAAGCCAATTTGAGGTATAGGGCTGGGGAGGAAGCTTTGGACTGATTGGGAAAAGCAGAAAATATATTTGATGTGCTACAGGCATGTACCTCTGAATCACGTCCAAAGGGTGCAATCTAAATCCCATTACTGTCAATGAAAAAACTACTATTGATTTCAAGTGTTTTGATTTGCTTCCAAAACCTTTTAATGATGTGTGATTTTAAAAAAAATGCAGCATAAATACTAAAGATCAAAGAGGCAATACATCTTCTGTCCTTTATGGTCAAATAGCTAAAGCCTCATCTATCATACTGTAAGGCTCAGCATGAATTAATTTAGAATCTAATTATTCAGAAATCTGATCCTGCAAGTTCTTTCCCTGGAATAGAGAACTGCAAGATGAACAGCTCAGTCTGCAAACCAGTTTGAACAGAGCACTTGCCTTAAGCCTGATGTCATCCTGTTGAAGACTACTCTGAAGTAATTCCAAAAGCCTCAGATTGCTTCAAAGTATGGCTTTTAGGGGACTTACCTGGCAAGGTAAATAATCTTGAAGTCGCACAAAGTTATCCATTAGGTAGAGTCCTATGAAACTCAAATACTTGCTAATCTTGCTAACACAACTTGTCCAATAAAAGGGCACTGACCGGGGGGGAGGGGGGCAGGTATATCATAATGCAGGAGAAAATCATGTCAACATCTCGCCTGGTACATGGGTTTCCAAACTTGAAAACTGCTGTTTGCCTTGGCCAACCACTTAATGATGTAGCCAACGTAATGCACTGTGCTAGATGCTGATACACTGCATAAAGGTGGTACATAGTCACTTCATCGCATTCCACTGCTGATGACGTTGATATCATCCTCGGTTGTCGAAAGGCAACCGAAGTACCAGAATGGGGGGCGGGGAGCACTTGCCATCTCTGTCCACTCTTTGGCTCAGCTGATTATTTCTCAGGTTCTAGCAGGATTCTACTCCAGAAATTAGTTATTATGTCAGGTCTTAGTCTTTTGAGCACGAGAAGCAATGTAATGCATCTGAACACGTGCAGAGTGCAACTTCCCACTACTAGGCTTCCTCCTAAATGGTCCCGGTTTACAAATCAAGTTTTGCTTCCGCACTGGTGTGTGTGTCTATTTATCCAATCTCCCATTTTAGTAAGAAGTTTTGCATCCAAACTATTGGCATTAACAATACTATACAGCCGAGCTGCAGATTGGTTTGGTTGTAAAACTTGTTGAAGCTCCCAGGAGGGACATGCGTTTTCTTTTGTTTTCTTTTAGCTTCGATTACAAGCCTGGGCACCTGGCACCAGGCTCGCGCGCCACAACAGGCACGCATCGTGCCCCCAAACTATCATTTCGTGCGCGCCTTCCCCTCCCGCCTCCTCCAGCCGAGTGTCCGCTGCCAGGCTACAGCGGGCACGAGCCGCAGCCCTCGAGGGCCAGCCTGCGCCATGCGCCGCATTCTTGCAAAATGCAACCGGGACTGGCCAATCGCTCGCAGAGGCCGACGGGTGGGAGCGCAGAGCGGGGAGCCAAAGGGTGGAGCCGAGCGAGCCCTCGGCAAAGGTGGCTCTGCAACCCCGTAGAAGCCGCGCGGCCCAGATCCGCCCGCGCAACCCCCACCTTCCCTCCTCGTCCCCGGACTTTTTTTTGCGACGGCGGGGAAAGGGGGTGTCGCGGGCACCCCCAACCAGGCAGCGTGGTTTCTGACCCTACCTGCCAGCGCCTCTCGGCTAAGGGAGAGCAGCAGCAGCAGCAACAGCAACAGGGCGCTCCCTGAAGCCCAGCCCGGGGCCATGCCGCCCCGTCTCCGGGGAAAGGGGAGCAGGCGACGGGAGGCCCCCGGGAGCGGCGCCCGCTTGCAGCGCCAGGGAGTGGGAGCTCCGCCCGCCGACAGCTGCCGCCTCTGCTGCTGGCGGGCTTGTTGCTCAGGTCAGGTTACACAGCAGAGGGGCGAGGAAAGGGGGAGGCCGGGCCGGGCGGGCGGTGCAGAGATGGGGCTCCTCGCCAGGTCTTTCCCAGAACAAATGGGCTACACTTCTGGACTGCGTTTGGGCCTGGGCTCAGCCCCGGAACCTTTTCTTCTTGTAAGGGCAAGCCTGGTTCTAAAGGGAGCTAAGTCAAAGGAGGTGGCATCCTGTTGTTACTGTTATCATCACCGTCCTCTTATAATAAAACTCCACAGCATAGCTGGACAGAGGGTTACTGGGAGAGCAAGAGGTTGCAAAGTTACAGCCTCAGCTGTGGGTTGTTCACTAGAGCAGTGGTTTTCAACTTGGCACCCTGGGGTCGGGTGCCACGGGCAACACTGATGGTCAGAGGTGCCATGGGCAACACTGATGGTCAGGGGTGCCATGGACAACACTGGCCTCTGGGCCTCTTTCCTTCCTTCCTTCCTTCCTTCCTTCCCTCTCTCCTATGATGCCCTCTTGCATCTCTTCCTCCCAAAGGCTTGCACAGCTGTTTGTTGCAGCAGCCCTGGTTACAAGCTCCCTGGGCGAATGGTGCCTCTGGGGCTGGCCAGGGGGCGCTGGTTGCCAGGAGCTGAGGTGGCTTCGGAGTAAGCAAGCAGGCGAGGGAGCCTAGCCACCAGTCCTCAAGCCCTTGCTGTTGTCTGTCCATTCCCAACAGCATATCCAGTCCCACACCCCTGTGGGGCAGTGGAAGGAGGCACCTCTCTTTGTGGTAGGGAGGAAGCTCAGAGACCGGGGCGGCAGCAGTGGCTGCCCAGAGGACTCCCAAGGAGAGGAGACTGAGGAAACACTCCACAAGGGAGGGTGTTCGAAAAAGGGTGAGGGGCTGCCAGCTCTGCAGGCAAGGGGTGACATAACTGGGCTCCTGAGCCCCACAGGGGTGCCGCAGAAAGAATGTACAGTGGTACCTCGGTTTACGAACTTAATTCGTTCCAGAAGTCTGTTCTTAAACCGAAACCGTCCTTAAACCGAGGTGCGCTTTCCCTAATGAGGCCTCCCGGTGCCCTTCCACTGTTCGGATTCCGTTCTTAGACCAAGGTAAAGTTGGCAAACCAGGACACTACTTCCGGTTTTGAGGAGTTCTTAAACCAAATTGTTCGTAAATAGGACTGTTCTTAAACCGGGTTACCACTGTAGTTGGTCAAGGGAGCCATGGAATCAAAAAGGTTGAAAACCTCTGCACTAGATAGCTGAATGTAGCCCATTGGTAAACCACTGTTGATCATCTGCTTGTCCCTGCTCAAAAATATGTAACAGACTGTAAAGGGTAATAATAATAATAATAATAATAATAATAGATCTTTGAATTCAGATGGTTCAAAGCAGCCAGTGTCATTTATCTTTATACAGTGGTACCTCAGGTTACATATGCTTCAGGTTACAGACTCCGCTAACCCAGAAATAGTATCTCGGGGTTAAGAACTTTGCTTCAGGATGAGAACAGAAATCATGCAGCGGTGGCGTGGCAGCAGCGGGAGGACCCATTAACTAAAGTGGTGCTTCAGGTTAAGAACAGTTTCAGGTTAAGTACGGACCTCTGGAACGAATTAAGTACATAACCAGAGGTGCCACTGTACAGTTGCTTTTCTCACAATTCATGAAGACTCTCCCATCCTTATGCACCTTCCACTATGTTCATACTAAAGCTGTCACCAGATTAAATACTTCTCAGTCCATCAGTTGCCCAGGTTTCTAACTGATTAATCAGTTAAGCAACCTATTAAATTGACATAAGATTTCTTGTGGCTACAAAATAATTCTGAAGGAGAAGGTGAACTCTGGGGTGGGGGCAGGCAGATGCCTCTTCTGTGATAACCACCCCCCATGTTTTTCATGAGTATGTGCATTAAAAATAATTCAATTTTTAAAAATCAACATTTTTAAAAAAAATCAGTCTAACCAATTTGTTGCTGCATTCTGATGCATTTCTGCTCAGAAATAAGCACCACATAACAGGAGCCAACTCCCAGCCCACCGCCCAATAAATTATTTGAGGGGACTGGGTCCCCACGGAGTTTATAGGCATTGCCATTCAAATGGTGTGTGTGCACCACATCATGTGATCAGTTATGTGAAGTGGGGCTTACCTGGCCCGTCCAATATTTTATTCAAGTTGGCACCCTTGGTCTATAAGATTGCAGCCTAAATGTTTTAGCCCAAATTAATGCTATTGTGTGACAAGCAACCCTCAAGTGTCAGGCTTAGTACTGGATTCCTTTTTTAAAGCTCATTTGATCGAAGCTATTTGTGGGATTATACTCTGCTTTCAATTAATCTGTGACGTTTCACTGGTTCTAACTATAATCTCATAAATCGCGTTTGTTCTTTGTAGAGCAGGACAACAACTGTGTGAATTGGTCACTCTTAACTGAGCTTTGCTTGATTCAGTTCAGTCTCTCTGACATTAATATATCTTCCAGGAGCCAATATAAAATGAGCAAACACTCTTTTCTGTGGTTTAGATTTGATGACTGTCTGAGCCCATTGAACTGAAGCAAACAGTGGTTTAGTGTTTACAAACAGCAATTTCCAGAGGGGCAGCCCTGCTAGCCTGTTTTTTGCAAATACAGCAGTGTCTTGTGGCACTTTAAAGACTTAACAAAATTATGACATTAACTTACATTAACTATTGTCCTGTTTGTCAGATGCATGAAGTATTAACCCTGACTTATAGGTATATGTATATACACGTTTTCTGGGAGGTGAGGGGAATGTGAGGCTGGAAGAAAATGAAAAGAGATTCATTCGTTCTTACCTATAGATAGATCTATCCACACACATGCAAACCCTCTACAGTTGTAGCTCAGGATGACACTTCATGCATCTGATGATGGAGAGACTCCAGTCCATGAAAGCTTATGCCATAATAGACTTCTTGGTCTTTAAGGTGCCACAGGGCTCTTCATAGTTTTTGGATACAAATAATGATTTGCAAATTCTGAAAAGTATTTGCATTTTATACATTATATTCACGGTTCTCAAAAGTGGAAAGTAGGCTTCCCTAAGACAACACTAGGGGCGCGGGTGGTGCTGTGGTCTAAACCACTGAGCCTAGGGCTTGCCGATCAGAAGGTCGGCGGTTCGAATCCCCGCAATGGAGTGAGCTCCCATTGCTCAGTCCCTGCTCCTGCCAACCTAGCAGTTTGAAAGCACGTCAAAGTGCAAGTAGATAAATAGGTACCATAAACGGCGTTTCCGTGCGCTGCTTTGGTTTGCCAGAAGTGGTTTAGTCATGCTGGCTGCATGACCCGGAAGCTGTACACCGGCTCCCTCGGCCAATAAAGTGAGATGAGCACGCAATCCCAGAGTCATCCGCGACTGGACCTAACTGTCAGGGGTCCCATTACCTTTACCTTTAAGACAACACTGGCAATTGTTGAAGTATCCATGGTATACTTTCTAAGTCTTTTCTTTTTCAATGAGGAGCAGTCGCCATGGAGAGGGATTTATTTCTGCTCGGCAGCCTGTTCAGTTATGCTACACACAAACGTTCTGCAGTAGCAAATTTATATCTGAAGTTAAAACCCCATCATTGTGATATAGGGCACTATTACCACTGGAGGGCGATCCAAGGCTGAAAACCATGATGTAGTAGTGTAAAACAATGCTTTTCTTCTTTTTAAAGCAGATAGAATAGTGTGTCTGTAACAAAACACAGCAAAAAGTGTTATGAAAAGTGTGTTCGTAACAACGTATTTGTTGCACAACATTGTATTTCAGTTTTGTCCTGTTGGATAATAATGAAGTGAACTTCTAAAATAGCATCCTTGATCCCAGGCAGATATTCATCTCAATTAATTAAATGCACTTTGCTGGGGGGAGGGGGGGCAGGGAGAAGTAAACCTTAAAATAAGCATCAAACATTACAACATTACACCAAGCAAATTTATAACTAAGAATGTTTCACGATAAATATAATAAATAACATAATTCCAAAAATGTAATAAAAAGGAAGGATGTATTCTGTGGCACAATGGGTTAGTGCATCTGGCTGTTAACCAAAAGGTTGGTGGTTCGATCCCACCCTAGGATGGCTGTGGGCAGGTTTCCTGCATTGCAGGGATTGGACTACCGTTGGGGTCCCTTCCAGCTCTGTAATTTTGTGACCTAGTCCAGCATCCTGTTCCTGCAGTGGCCCAACAGATGCTTCTGGGAAGCCCACAAGCAAGACCTGAGCACAGCACAACAGCACTCTGCCCAGTTGCAATTCCCAACACTGGCTTTCAGAGGAATACTGTCTCCAGCGATGGAGATGAAACATGCCTTCATGGCTAGTCATTTTAAAGCACCTAAGTTGGCATCAAAGTCATAAATACCAGTTCCTTTCTTTTGAGCCCAGGTGGTGCTGTGGTCTAAACCCCTGGGCCTCTTGGGCTTGCTGATCAGAAGGTCGGCAGTTTGAATCCCCATGATGGGGTGAGCTCCTGTTGCTCTGTCCCAGCTCCTGCCAACCTAGCAGTTCGAAAGCATGCCAATGCAAGTAGATAAATAGGTACTGCTGTAGTGGGAAGGTAAACGGCGTTTCCGTGTATTCTGGTTTCCATCGTGGTGTTCCATTGCACCAGAAGCAGTTTAGTTATGCTGGAAAACTGTCTGCAGACCAACGCCAGTTCCCTCAGTCTGAAAGCAAGATGAACGCCACACCCCATAGTCGCCTTTGACTGGACTTAACTGTCCAGGGGTCCTTTACCTTTCACCTTTTTATATACCAATCCAATGCCATTTACAGTTAGCTCAATTAAAAACATCTGAAAATTCCTACACTTAGCAATGAGGGATGCAGGTGGCGCTGTGGGTTAAACCACTGTGCATCTTGGGCTTGCCAATCGTAAGGTCGGCAGTTTGAATTCCCGCGACGGGGTGAGCTCCTGTTGTTCGGTCTCAACTCCTACCCACCTAACAGTTCGAAAGCACACAGTGCAAGTAGATAAATAGGTACATACCGCTCCAGCGGGAAGGTAAACGGCGTTTCCGTGCGCTGCTCTGGTTTTGCCAAAAGGAGTTTAGTCATGCTGGCCACATGACACGGAAAAACTGCCTGCAGAAGCGGACAAACGCTGGCTCCCTCAGCCTGTAAAGCAAGATGAGCGCCGCAACCCCAGAGTCATTCGCAACTGGACTTAATTACTGTACCTTTACCTTGCACTTAGGAATATCCATGTTCCATCTTCATAAGTGAAAAGTGTCGCAACAGTTTTGAAAAAGCCATATTCCGTCTGTTTTCTCTCAAGTAGATATATTTTGTTGGTATAGAGATTTCTGCTGCTTTTGGAACTCTCCTTTAAACTCCTTTGTTGTATTATTATTATTATTATTATTATTATTATTATTATTATTATTATGCAATGAAGGTTCTGTGGTTGATAAATTCTACACTATTATATAATATATATATAATTAATTCTACAATATGCCATATATCATAAAGACACCACATTCTCTGCTTGTGCCTCAGTCCCAAATGGAAACACGAACCCTGGGTAACTACTAGAATCTCACACCGCTCAGAGATTTGTGTGGGGTGCAACAATATATGGAGCAGCAGTCAACTACGATTTACTCATATAAGCTCCATTAAATTTAATGGCCTTACTTATCCATCATCATTAATGTCAGTGTATCTGCTCTGAGTGAAACTTTGTTGAATACCATCCCTTGATTTTTAGCACATTTGTCTTCCCATTCATTGTAATGGAGGGAGCATACTGTATATGTACTCAGTGAAACATGGATAATCTTCCTTCACCAGAATGAATGGGAAAGCCCTCATGGGCATAGGAGGTCTGTGGATACTAGCATGTTGGAGATTCTGTTTCTGAAACAAACTGCTCATAACATTCAATCAAGTACTTTAAATAAACATTTTCTGTTGCAGTGAAATAGTACTGTGGTTTTAATGCTCAGCATGGCAAATATATGCATTCTCTGGTGTTAATAATTGTTATGCAGTCATATAGAAATGCCGGTGTGTGTGTTTTTTTTATTGTTTTTTTAAAAAACCCCTACAGCTGCTATGTGCTCTGTGTGTTTCTTATGGACTGCGCCAATATTTTTGCTTTGTGTTGTCTCGGAGGGGAAATATTAAAGCTAATAGCTGCAGTTTCCTGAATCTAATTTGCGTGGGTTTTCATTTCATTATAACAGGCATTTAGCCTTTATTTCATTATAATAGGCATTTCTGCTTCATCCTATTAAAAGCTTTCAGTTGGAAGGAATAAATTGCATTTGGCAGAAAATTGGTCTTGAAAGAAAATTTAGTTCCTAGTGAGGCAGAGTGGAGGGCATGTGAATTGAATTGGTTTCATTGCTTTCCTCAGAGACGGAAGCATGTGTTTCCAGTAAAGAAAGCTGATGATCCTGTCAGACCACTGTTCTAATCAATAAAATTACACTCACAACCCACCTTCCTTCCATGGAGCTGAAAGTAACATGCATTGTTCTCCCCTTTTTAAAGCTCACAACAATCCTGTGAGGTATGTTGGCTGAGATGGTGACTAGCCTAAGCTTACCCAGCGAACTTCATGAATGTCACCCTGGAATTATTGGAGTATGATTAATCACAGTTGCCGTGTATTATGGATTTTGAAGTCTTCATGACATACTGTATAAACAAACCTGAGTGTGCATGCTGCCAAATCTCAAGGACACTACAGAAATTTTTGAACATCAAAACTTGTTTTGCAGATTCAGTGGACAGCTGTGACTTTTAGCAAACCTGCTAGCTATTTCAGAACATCGTACCACAACCCTACCTACGTGTTTCTTCAGCGTGTCAGTTGATGTCAGAAGCTGCTTTCTAGTTGACTAGTGGTCTTTCTAGCCCACCGCAAGACCACCGCTAATAAGCCTGGCAGGAAGTGTAGACATTTCCTCTGTCTTTTGAACAAGCTCTACATTTGCTGTATCAAGGGGTTGATGAATCAAGTTTCTATTTCAAGTTTTTCAGCTTTATACAGTGCATTTTCATACAATGCACTTTACTGTTATTTTCATCAATGTATGCATTTCTATGCACGCTGCCCACTAATATATGCATTTTGGTACATGTTTTTTGTTGGAGAACTACATTAAGAAAAATGTGAATTTCAAAAGTTAGCTGCATTTCAGTTCATGTATCGTTTTGGGAAGTGACAACTGGGTAAAATATGAACTGAACTAAATTTCTCCCCATCCCTAGCTATAGTAAATCCAGGTGTTCCTTCATGTCCAATTCTCAGAATGCATCCATTGCAAACAGGGTGATAAGAAGTTCAAGAGGGGACATCGGAATTTTTGAAGAGCAATTGCACAGATTCCTTTGCAGGATAGTAGTAATGTTAAAATGAAGGGCTGCCTTCAGATGTGTTCGGAACGTTCTTTATTTCCTTGACATCTGATGGGAGGGTATTCCACAGGGGTGGGCACCACCACTGACAAGGCCCTCTGCCTGGTTCACTGTAACTTCACTTCTCACAGTGAGGGTACCACCAGAAGGCCCTTGGAGCTGGATCTCAATGTCCAGGCTGAATGGTGGGGGTGGAGACGCTCCTTCATGTATATCGTAAATCTTCAGTCAAAACCTCTTCAGCGAAAATTTGTTTTTCAGATGCTAATACTTAGCATTCTTTCATAGAACGTTAACTCATTTCTGCAGTAGTGACACTGGGTGGGAAATTCATTGTGGATTTCTTTCTTCAAAACCTGTGGATAAAAACCTCTCATCCTAAAACTGATGCTGACCTGAACAGACTTAAGCTTTACAATCTGACAGACCAGGCTAGGATTATTTTCTGCACAAGTTATTTTTTTCCCAGACTTCTTCACAAAGACTGCATTGTTCTAAGTGGCCTTTACATAACTGCTTGCGTGATTATCTCCAAAATATTTTGGGAAAGAAGCTGGATAAAGTAATGATGCAATACCCCACATATTTTTTTATTTAATGCTTTTCTTTCTTCTTTTTGGTATGCAGAGTTTGTGAGAACAAAGTGACACAGCACAATGTTTGAAAGTGCATTTAATTATTAAATTTAAGTAATTCAACAATTTAACCATGTATTAAGGTTTCATCACTTACTGCTAAAGAAATGAGAGAAACTTGTGTATGCACTACAAAGTGGACCACACGCCTTACATCTTAGCAGATCTCAGCAGCGTATTTTTGTTTAGCTGGTAAAATGCAGCTTGCTTTATTTTCTAAAACAAATTGCTATTGATTTTTCAACAAAATATAAACAAAAGATAGATTTCTCCACACTCCCCCACCTACCCAGGAGCAGAAGATTGGTTTATCAGATTTTGCCATAAGTTTGTTTGCGAGTTTGGTGGGAATGTTCATTTGAATAGCTTACAAAAGGGTACCATATTTCAACAAAATCATCCACATCACTTGCACTGTTCAGGGCAAGCATGTTTTTTGTTAGTTTTTCAGGTAAGGCAGTTTTCTATACATTCAGTAGCCATCGTGTGATGTGGAGATGCTCAAGTCCTTTCCAGTTCTGTGCTATTTTTCCATTTGTTGTTTTTACATGCCCTGCATCTGTAAATTAAACAGCAAAAACAAGCTAAAATAGGCACACAACTGTATTTAGTGTGCTGCAGGAAAGGGAGAGTTTAACATCCTCACCCATTTGCCCTTTTCACTGTAAAAACTAGACACACATGCACCACAATTGTAGGCATGTGGGAAAGATTTGGGTTAAGCCAGCCAATCTGCCACTTCTTGTTTGTCCCTAAAATCATCCCCTGGGGAAGGATTTGAGGCTAGGTTCTCACAGGTCCAGTGTTCCCAGTTGCCAATAGAACCATCCTTCCTTCCAATGGCAAACTCTGGCAGAAGACTGTAGCCAAATGGGGCCACAGAAAGAAGAGGGTGGTGTCTGTTGCTCAGGTAACTGAGGTTTTGTGCAAAAAGACTCTTGAAAACAAGAAGGTTTCTTCCCCCCCCAAAAAAAATGCAGTGAGGACCGAATATGTTCAGTAGCCAACAAAATGTAGTTTGACAATTGAAGAAGAAATGTCAGGAGAGTAAAAAGAGCTGCCTGGAACCCTGAACAGGAATACTGACAAGGAACTGTGGCGAAGACGTATCCTCAAAGCTTTGCATTTATGCAGAACCTCCCGCTCAGTCCAGACCCCTTGACCCAGAAGCTGCATAGCCATTTACTCTTTGCCTCCCACCGTTTCTCCAGCAATCAAACCACAACATTCCTCCACTGCACTGGGCAAAAGTTCAAGATGGTTATTGAAAAACTAGTCCTCCAAATGCCAAACCTATATGGTAAATGCCTTTCGTGGAAGTGCTGCAATCTTGTCCGTACTATTTGTGCTTGTGTGCAATCTCGGCACTCAAAAGGAAGGCGACCCTCAACCTCCCCACCCCCTGACCACCAACTTACTTCCCTTTTAACATTAAGACTTTCTACCACTGATATTTTTACTTGGATCCATGTATAGCTATCTAGTTGATACCCTGATGGGTTACAATCTGTTTTCAGCAGCTGACCCAGACATAACATCACCGTTTCCTGATTAGATTGATATGGGTTTCTATTATTTGCCTTTTCTTTGCACCCTGAGAAACAATTCTTTTTTGTTGTTGTGCAGTAAACAACATTGCAAAGCCCATATTAAATCATAATTATTTACCATGCTGTTCATGCACCTTTGTCCCTGAGGAGTGTGGTGACGTGAATTTACAGGAAGATCGGGGTATTTCTCACCAACAGCTTCCTGTTATTGATATGCTTTTGTTCAGTTCTGATCCTTTTTTAAGCCTTTTGGATTCTCAAGGGAAAAATAAACTAGCACATTCCATTAATCACAGGAATGGAGCCCATAGTTGGGTGTCTTAACAAAATAGTTTTAATTCTGGCCACTGAATTCCGCACTATATTATGTCAGGGTTTAAAAATAAATATGCATGTTTTTATTATTGTTTTGATTGCAGTGCTCAAAATCCCATAGCCTGGAGCTCAGCCATAGAGTATCTGCTTTGCATGCAAGTAGGACTGGCAGAGACCCCCGTCTAAAATCCTGGAGGTCTGCTGCCAGTCAGCGCTGACAGAACTGAGTAAGATGGACAAGTGGTATGACTTCACATATGGCAACTTTTATGTTCCTAGCTGAGAGTGCTCCAGAATAAGATTGTGCATATGAATACGCCAGAATGGTGTCTTATTGCAGGTGTATTCTGCAACATGCGCTTGGCACAATAATATTTGCCTTAGCGGTAGATTCATTCTACTTTATTTTATTCTGTGACGCTTCCCCGATGTATTAAGTGAAAAAAGTAAGCAACTCTTTTAACAGCAGAAATGTTTATCAGGCTTCCAGCCTCAGGTCATTTTCATGTCTTAACGAACAGTACTTCTGCCGTCTTCCTCACAAGGAAGGCTATTCATAGGACCTTTGGCTCCATTCTATCTGAAGGTCACATTGTTTACACCAATTGTGGATGAAATTGCGCTTTTCCTGAGGAGAACACACTTCGAAGGGGGGGTGGGGAACAGAATAGACTTCACCCAGCATAACATTGTTGACAAATCATGTATTTTAGTCACAACAGGGGTTCAAGTCATCAGTCAATAGGGCCCCTCCAGATATCCTTTTATTGTGCATTTATGGTTATTTGTGCTCATTATGCAGTATAGTATACAGTGGTACCTCAGGTTAAGTACATAATTTGTTCCGGCGGTCCGTTCTTAACCTGAAACTGTTCTTAACCTGAGGTACCACTTTAGCTAAAGGGGCCTCCCGCTGCTGCTACGCCACCGCCACACG
Organism: Podarcis raffonei; assembly: GCF_027172205.1. Lineage (NCBI taxonomy): Eukaryota > Metazoa > Chordata > Lepidosauria > Squamata > Lacertidae > Podarcis > Podarcis raffonei. The sequence continues at coordinate 22,609,993 of NC_070612.1, forward strand.
ATTTCTGTTCTCATCCTGAAGCAAAGTTCATAACCTGAGGTACTATTTCTGGGTTAGTGGAGTCTGCAACCTGAAGCATATGTAACCTGAAGCATATGTAACCCGAGGTACCACTGTAGTTAGTATAGTAGGAGTTCCAGACTAGCAGTGGGGAGAACTGGGTTTGAGTCCTATACAGCCAAGAAATTCACTAAGTCATCATTGAACCACTCACTCTCTGAACCTAACAGGGTTGATGTAATGATGAAACAGTGTGTTTGAGCACTATCAGCACTTTAGTGGTAAACTGAGGGGGGAAAGTTAATAAACAGACCCTCCAAGTTTCCCTATTTTCCAGGGACAGTCCTGGATTTACAGAAGCCATCCTGGTTTCTGATTTGATCCTGGAATGTCCTGCTTTTCCTTAGGCCGTCCCTATTTTCATCGGAGAAATGTTGGAGGGTATGGAGTTATGCAACCTCCCGAGCCAAGGAGATAAGTAACTATACCATTTAGAAGACATCTGAAGGCAGCTTTGTAGAGGGAAGTTTTAAAATGTTTAATGTTTTATTATGTTTTCATATATGTTGGAAGCCGCCCAGAGTGGCTGGGGCAACCCAGTCAGGTGGTTGGGGTATAAATAATAAAATGGTGGTGGTGGTGGTGGAATAGGACGTCCCTACTTTCATGGGAGGAGAATATTGGAGGGTGTGAATAAATAAATAGTGACAGAGAGTAACCTACTTCCAGAACACATTAAGGAGCTAGAGTCCCTCTGCATGGGTTTTGAATACAGTGGTACCTTGGGTTACATACGCTTCAGGTTACATACACTTCAGGTTACAGATTCTGCTAACCCAGAAATAGTGCTTCAGGTTAAGAACTTTGCTTCAGGATGAGAACAGAAATTGTGCTCCGGCAGTGCAGCAGCAGTGGGAGGCCCCATTAGCTAAAGTGGTGCTTCAGGTTAAGAACAGTTTCAGGTTAAGTACGGACCTCCGGAACGAATTAAGTATTTAACCTGGTACCACTGTACACTCGAACTCAGGACGAAAAGGAGAAATGCGCTAAGAGGACGGCATGCTTGGCAAACCCTCACCATGATCAACTCACACCCAGAAACCTATGTCCCCACCATGGAAGGACGTGTGGATCTTGAATTGTCCTCCATAGTCACTTACGGACTCACTGTTAAAACCGTGTTTATGGAAGACAATCTTACTTGGCTATGAGTGATCACCAAAGAAGAAGACAGGAACAGGAAGTGTCTTGCAAGGAACATAAGAGCTCTGCTGGATCAAACCAATCCACTCTAGCAGCCTGTTTCACATCAGCCAAGCAGGACCTGAACTTAATAGCCCTCTCCCCTCCTGCAATTCACTACAACTGGCATTTAGTGGCAAACCACCTCCAGCAGTGGCTAATTGCCATTGATAGTCTTAAAAATGATGAAGGAGAAAATGTTCTCTCTGCAAAACGGCCAAAGGATTGCAACAGCTGTGAGCTAAGCAGAATACGTAGGCCAGCCTAAGAAGCGAAGTAGTATGAGGCAGATTCCTGTATAGAATAGGAGTTTCTTTTCAGTATAATTTTGACAGTAGCGCTGTGAAACACTATCCCCACTTGGAAATGCCAAATGTTTTGTTGGAGGGTGGAGTTAGGAATAGATAGGGCGGAAAATTTTGTTGCATGGTGGAAATTAGGAATAGATAGGCCAACCACTTAAATTGTAGGAAAAAAGAAAGAAAAAAGAGGACAGAGATTTGCATAAAATTTGCACATGGTAGTTGATATGTATAGTTGCAAATTTAGTTGCAAATCACTGCAGTGTGAATAGAAAGACAGCACAACTCGGCAAAGTGGGGGCAACTGTGACCTGGTGGTTTTTGTGCCTGACCAGTCTGCAGGTTCCCAACTGTGGATGGGTAACTTTCTGAAGGCTCTCTGTTCTGGTGGTTCATTTTCTTTAAACTGGACAGCCCTCCAGAAAAATGATTACTTCTAAATAGAGGGTAAAGTAAAGGTAAATAGACCCCTGACCATTAGGTCCAGTCGTGGCTGACTCTGGGGTTGCGGCACTCATTTCGCTTTATTGGCCGAGGGAGCCGGCGTACAGCTTCTGGGTCGTGTGGCCAGCACGACTAAGCCGCTTCTGGCGAACCAGAGCAGCAAATGGAAACGCCGTTTACCTTCCCGCTGGAGCGGTACCTACCGTATTTTTCGCCCTATAGGACGCACCGTCCCATAAGGTGCACCTAGTTTTGGGGGGGGGGAAATAAAGGAAAAAATATTATTTCCCCCCCAGCCCCCAGAACAGGCAGCTCTCCGCAAGCCGCGGGAGCCCAGTGCCGGGCTCCCGCGCCTTGCGGAGAGCTGTGCGAAGCCTGGAGAGTGAGAGGGGTCGGTGCGCACCAACCCCTCTTGCTCTCCAGGCTTCAGCGAAAGCCTGCATTCGCCCCATAGGACACACACACATTTCCCCTTCATTTTTGGAGGGGGAAAAGTGTGTCCTATAGGGCGAAAAATACGGTATTTATCTACTTGCACTTTGCCGTGCTTTCGAACTGCTAGGTTGACAGGAGCAGGGACCGAGCAACGGGAGCTCACCCTGTCGCGGGGATTCGAACTGCCGACCTTCTGATCAGCAAGTCCTAGGCTCTGTGGTTTAGCCCACAACACCACCTGCGTCCCAAATAGAGGGTAGTTCTCTATAAAGGAGCACACCCTCCAACATCCCAGTGAGGGAAATTGGGACACGACCTTGATGGATGCCCCCTCTCACTCAGACCCTGCCCCCCCAAGCTTCCTCCCATTGACATGCCCTTATGCACCTTCGCCCGCCTGCCCTTGCCCCGGTTGCTGCCACCTCAAGGGCCACAGTGGCTCAGCTTTCCAGCCAATGTACTTCCGGAAGTCAGCACCACACTCCGGATGCTGGCACCGCTTCCGGAAGGAGGTAGAGGAGCGGGCGGTGCATGGGAGCCAAAAAAGGACATTTGGGAATGGAATGAGAAGCCAGAGTGGCTTTTGTAAATCTGGGATGTCCCACTTACAATGGGACAGTTGCACAGTATGACGTAGGACACATGACCACCCTGAGTGGCATCCAGCATCCAAAATTCATCTCCCCCCCCCCCCCGCCAAAAGGATAATATCAGAACAATGTAGAATTTCAAGCCTGGCTTATCAATGTTCTCTAGGCCTCCTTATCTCTATGAAGCCCAGAATATTAGAAAGCTGAAAAGCATAAACAGTTTTCCTAAATAGACTAAAGCAAGAATCTCACTTTGCCAAGACAAACATGTCCTCCTTAAGCTGGCAAAGAGTCCCTGTGTTTCCTTTAGAGGAAAGGAAAGAATGTATGAAATGCACTCTATAAGGAAGAGCTATAAATGAGTGAGGGGATGCAGGAGGGGAAGCCAAGTGAAATCCAAAATAAAAAATCAGGAATAGAAAACTAAAAATAACAAGGAGGAAAATGTGTCATAGCTGTAGGGACCCTCTTGCATTCCTCTTTTTCCATTGTACTTCAGTCTTCAGGAGCATGCTAATATTGTTTCTGGATTTCAATAGCTTTTCAGTTTGTTTGTTTGTTTGTTTGTTTGTTTGCTCTTCCAAAATAGGCCTTTTGCATGCAAGAGGGCAGAATCCTTTGATACGAGTTTCAGTCCATGTGTCCATTTTAAAAGGTACATTTCCTATGAGCTTGAAGAGCACAGAACTTACATCGTTTTGGAAATAAGAGAGGAAATTAAAGTTTATTTTTCCCAATCCTCTTACTGTGATAGTATTACCTTCAATAGAAAGGGTCACTTATGCATTGTAAAAAAGGGGGGGGGATGAAATATATTTGCATAAAAGTTGCAGATGCTAATGTCTATTTATGAAGAATTAGATATAGTGACTACAATGTAAGTGAAAATGCAATCCATGTCAGCATAGTGGGAGGGGAAGACTTTGAGCAGGTGAGCTGTGTGGCTGCTCAGTTTGCTGTCCTGGTGCTATTGGCCATGTTTGGCACCAGCTGGACTGCAGGAGTTTCCGGAAGGAGGCGAACAAGGCACCATTCAACTGTCTTAGGGGCTCCACTCCCAATTTGTGTAGGGTTTTCTCCTTGGACTATTCTTCTCCCGAAACTATCCTGCAAGGCAGTGGAAGTTTAGGATCAGAGTTTTCCTTCTCCTAGATGGGCTACCAGTTGATGAGCCCCATCTGCCCCTCACTTCCCTCTACAGCACATGCAGAAACTGCCTTCTTGACCATTGGACCCACTATATTGGTCTCATCAGCTCTGAGAACATAAGAAGAGCCCCATGGGCTAATAGCATCCTGTTCTCATAATGGCCACCCAATTTCCTGTGGAAAGACTGAAAGCAGGACAGAACTCTCCCCACTTGTGATTTCAAGCAACTGGCATTCAGAAGTACAGTTGTACCTCGGGTTACAAACACCTTGGGTTACAAACACTTCGGGTTACAGACTCCACTAACCCGGAAGTAGTACCTCGTGATGAGAACAGAAATTGTGCGGCAGCAGTGGGAGGCCCCATTAGCTAAAGTGGTACCTCAGGTTAAGAACGGTTTCAGGTTAAGAATGGACTGCCGGAACGAATTAAGTACGTAACCAGAGGTACCACTGTACACTGCCTCCAACAGTGGAAGTACTGCAATCTGTAATACAATCTATGAAATAAGAGGTTACTTGTTATCCCTGGATTTAAAACATTTGCTTTTAGGCTGTGTAAAAATAGCTTATTTCTGCGCTAGAAATAGACTCTGAAGTAATAGTTAACTTAGTGACAGCAGCGGAAAATCTCCATAGCCAAAAAATGGAAGAAAAGTAACCCTCCACCTGCAGCAGAATGTTTGATAAAATCTGTTCTGAAATAGTAATGGTTAAGAGGACATATTTGAGAAGGAGCATCTAATGAGCAAAGCAAATAAGCTTTTGGAACATTGGTTGCTTTTCATCATGTTTTGGAATGATAGATACAAGTATAAGGATAATGTGCGTTTTGTGTTACCATAAACATTTCATTTGTACATTGGTGTAAAGACAAGAAATCAATTGTGTACAAAGAACAAACACAAAATAGGCAGAATTTAGGTATTGTGACTTAATGGAGGAAGAAAGAGGTGCTGTGAACTGAAAAGACAAGCATCATCAGCACAACAGTGACCGACTGTTAAATGCACAACATCTTCTATCTGTGGCTACTCAAAAGTTAAGACACACTGTATTTCCTAAGGGTAACTTTCACTTAAATGCTCAGAAGATTGCAGTCTATGTCAGTGTTCTTGTTCTGTGTATGTGATTGTTCTGTGTTGTATTGATTTGTGGTTAAGTTTTAGAATATTTTCATTGTGTTTTAAAACTGTTGTTAGCAATCCTGAGCAATAGCAGGAGAAAGAGTGGAGTATAAGAAGGATTAATGAATAAATAATATTACTCCAATGGGAAGATTTAAATAACACTCCTGTGTACCAAAGACTATGCATCTTTGAGTTGGGAGATGTGGAGGACATTCAACCCTTTTTGCTACGATGCCCTTTATATACAAAAATTCCTCGATTACATCCTTTGCTCTCTCTCTCCAATTGACCTCCCCTTGAGCAAATCTGTATTTTGCTGGCTGGCAATAATGTACTGTATTTATAACTGCACACAGGTTGCAAAATTTGCCTTGGCTGCAAGTAAGTTGAGAGCTAGGCACCAAGACAAGTATCATAAGGGTGTGTGTGTGAGAAGCGGAGTGCTTTAACTTATGCAGGTGTGATATTTCGCATTTCTGTATGTTTGCTTTGCTGTTGTTGCTGTTCAGTTTTAAATTAATTATTTGTATTTTACGCATTGTGACCAATTGTGATGGCTTATAGCTTTTAGCAATAAAGATTTCATTCATTCATTCAGTACTTTGCATTATCAGTGCACTCCTATGCATATTGTTACAGAACTAACTTCTGCCATTTAGGATGGCAGTCATATAGAATGAAAAGATAAATGGGATGTATGAAAGTCTGCACGTGTGGTTTTCCTGTGTGAATCATTAAGGGGCTACCGACAAAGCATTGCACATTAAAAATATGTTTGCATGGTTGCAGATCTCTGCTTGTCAGTATTTTGAATGATGTCAAAACCTATAAAAATTAATATAGAGTTAGCACAATCATTTCATTCAATTGCGATTTTGTTCCAAGAGATCATTTATTTCAGAGGAACCCCAAAATCAGATAGTTTTGTTTTGACCTCTTATGACAAGCAAAACACATCCATAAATACCCAACTGTAAGCCTTCTAAGAGCCTGTCAATGAACCAGTTTCAACTTGGAAAATTCCTGTTTTCTCTAGACACAATAAAAACAGGAAATATTTACCAAATTCCCAGGTGTCAGGAAATACTTTCAAAACATTGTGGTGATCAAAAACAGACCATGTAAAGACATCCGATGCTGTGTGCAGGTGTTAATAATGGTATTTTCATTCAAAATATATGCTTTGGCACCCCGGCGATGGATTAATCCATGCTCTCTAGCACCCTATAAAAGTTCTATTCATGCTGATCCTCTGATGACAGTGATAAGGAAGACAGTTTTTCATACTGTGCCCATGAATTTTGAGCTATTTGTGTTTCAGCCTGAACTACACTAGCTACAATTTTGTAACCTTAAATTGTCATTAGAATAGCTTTATTTATTTTTAAACTTATTAACAGCAGTGTGTATGTCACTGAGTTATAAAAAGGAAGAAGATCAATCTCTGAAGAGCTGGGGGGACATTCCAGAGCAGTGGGACTGCAGGCATGAGAATGCGAAGTCCCATTGTCCAAGTCCGCTTAGAGATGGGGGAGGGATTTAATTCAGTCCCCCTTTAAAATGAAGCTGCTTAATTTGCATTGTCCAAAACAGTGTGCAAACAAGACACAGTTGTCCTTTTAAGCAATGTGTGCAAAACTTTACATACTAGGAGAAAGTGTGCATATAAATGCATATATCATCGAAATAGTATGCAAGAAGAATAAATACTATTAAGGAAAATATAAATATTGGGGGACATATGCTTTGCAAAAATGTGCATGTTAGGCAAAATTGCATACAAAAATATTTATATCAAGAGAAATTCACGTTAAGATTCTGGTGATTTTTTATGAGAGCTTTAAAAAAAACACCTCAAAATTTGGGCAACTGATCTTAAAACAGGAAAAATTATAAACTGAAATTGACCGACTTTCCTATGGCATAGCATTTCACCTATAGAACCATGCTTGCAAATACTGTAAACTAGAGAAGGAAGGCAGCAAACTGATCAATTTATGGAGTCTTTTTATCCTTTATTCAGTATGACAAGATTCAGAATGCATTCCAGCCTCATTCAGCTCTCTGTTGTGGGTATGTGATCCTTAGTCGCTGATTGTGTCAGAGCCTTTTATAGAATGCATTTTGGATTATACCTCCAGCCACCGTTGCATAACATTGACCAGCCTTCAAGAACACTCCTTTATTCAATGACCTCTATAGAAGCCAGGATTGTCTCACTAAAGAGGAAGCTGTTTGAGGTGAAAGGGGCCCCCAATAATTAGAAATGGAGACTTCAAGTGAAATAAATCAATTTTCCAGTGTATAGAACCATAGAATTGTAGAGTTGTAAGGGATGCGGGTGGCGCTGTGGGTTAAACCACAGAGCCTAGGACTTGTCGATCAGAAGGTCAGCAGTTCGAATCCCCGCAGCGGGGTGAGCTCCCGTTGCTCGGTCCCAGCTCCTGCCAACCTAGCAGTTCAAAAGCACGTCAAAGTGCAAGTAGATAAATAGGTACCGCTCCGGCAAGAAGGTAAACAGCGTTTCCGTGCGCTGCTCTGGTTCGCCAGAGGCGGCTTTGTCATGCTGGCCACATAACCCGGAAGCTGTACGCCGGCTCCCTCGGCCAATAAAGTGAGATGAGCGCTGCAACCCCAGAGTCGGTCCCAATTGGACCTAATGGTCAGGGGTCCCTATACCTTTACCTTTAAGGGACCACACCCCCTGTAACACAGGAATCTTTTGCCCAATGTGGGGCTGGAACCCATAATCCTGAGACTGAGTCTCATGCTTTTACCGACTGAGCTTGTTTTGCTCTGTCTTAAAAATGGAAAAAGGAATGTAACTCAAAATTAGATTACATGCCGAAAGTCCCAGTTTCAATCTCTGACACTTCTAGTTGTTGTTTAAAGGATCACTGTATATTGTGACATCAGGTATTGCAGGGATGGCTAACGTGTGGCCTTCCAGATGTTGTCAGACTACAACTCACATCATCCCTAACTATCATGAAGAGAATGTGGAAGCAATATGTTTCTATCTGATTTATTGGGCAATAATACACATATACAGTTATAAACATTGAGCTTATTACATGCACATTCAAAGATCCATCATAGTCACAAATATCTGACAAAGAGCAACAATAAAAGAACTAAATTCATGAAAGTATTCACAGCACTATTTAAATAAACTCTCTCATTATGCCTGCCAAGCCACATTTATTGGACTAAAAAATTTCCCGGAGGAGCCTCAAATCTGACTTGCTTCGAAACGATCCATTGACTTACACAGGAATTGTTTGCACTTTTCTGTACTGCTGATTGTGTTGGCACTTCCATTGTGAACTCCCGTCTTCAGGTTGACAACTCAGCCTTACAAATTGAAGCCAGTCTAAATGTTGGTCTACTGCAGCAAGGAAAAATTGGTTCAGCACCAATAAATACATTAAGAGGCCTAAGGGGCTGCCCCTAACTTATTTTTTACACTTTGATGACCTGTAAAAGTTTCCTCTTATAAAAACTCCACATCTCCTACATAAAGTTCATTTTAATTCCAGCTTCCTTCATTCTGTTTCCACAGATGCATTATTTATGTTATGTACTATTTGTTATATTTGTTCTAGTGTTTTTACATAATCAGTAGCTCATATAATCTACTTAGCAGTTGAATCACTGTTTAAAACTGCTGTAAACCTGCCTGGGTTTGTCACACTTGAGATGTGTTTTATGAGCTGTGGAAAGTTAGCTGGTGGTCTTTCCTGTGTAAAAGGAACCGAACAAAACTATGAGGGTGCAATCCTGCAGACAAGCAGCCTTAATCCCATTGAATTTGATGGGATTTATATCGCTGAAATATGTGGTTTTAAGCCACCATTTAACACTGAACGAAGGGCGCCTAAGGGTATGGACACATTTTCAATTGGGTAAAGGCAGCAATTCCCACTTACCAGAGAGCATAGTAGCGTGTAACTCCAAGTAGACATACACAGGATTCAACTGCCTGCAAGTTTAGCTGTGTCTTGGATTGTGGCAGTGCAGCCTGATCCTAGGCATGCTTACACAAAAATAAGTCTCACTGAATTCCATGGCTCTTACTTCCATGTAATATGCGTAAAACTGTAGTCTTCATATTCAAAATTAATACTGATTTTAGTCCCTTTTATTACATTCATCAGTCTATCAGGATATCAGCTATGAAATTTACATTTCCTAACTTTGGTGGACTTCTGTCACCATACAATTCCTATGTTTTAAATGAATGAATATTTTGTGTAGGGCTTGCAGATTTGAGATGACTCCTAGATTCATGTGTCCTTTCAAAAAAGTTTACATTCAACAGTTCATAATGTACTTTAGTATTCTAATGACAATTAAGATGTGTTCTTTAAAACATGTACACTGTACACAGTCTTACACTCTTTTCCTGAAGTTACAGACTGGATTCGGTTATTTGTTTATTACACATTACTATTTCCTTTGCTGGAGCAGATTGCTGAACATTCATTATAAATGTGAAGAAAGCACATCAGTTTTGAAAGTCCTGCCCATATAGGCTAATATCAGCGAGGGTTTAGCCATTTCGTTATTGGGGAGTTAATGGCTTTTTCTTTGACAAAATCCTCTTTTACAGAATTGCCATCACCGGATCCCATATCATTCTCTGAAAGTTTAAAATAGAGAAAGATTATTAAATAATTTTCCCCCATTCCTTTGTCCAGAACAGGGAACCGTTGGCCCTCCAGATGTTGCTGAACTACAACTCCATCTGCCCCAGCAAGCATGGTCAATGGCGATGGATGATGGGAGTTGTAGTTCAGCAATATGGGGAGGACCACAGGTTCTGCACACCAGATCTAGAAGATATTTAAATATCAGGGCTACAGTCATGGAGACCTTGTCCCTCCATCCTCTTCTGGTCTTCAGCTTAACAATCATTCTGTGTATTATCTCCCACTACCATACATAGATCTAACCCAAACTTGGGTCTCCAGCTGTTTTTGGACTACAACTCCCATCATCCCTAGCTAGCAAGACCAGTGGTCAGGGATGATGGGAGCTGTAGTCCAAAAACAGCTGGAGACCAAAGTTTGGGAAGCACTGATCTAACCAATCTTCCTCGGGCGTCCCTTCCAACTCTACAATTCAATGACTCTATGATTCTATGCCCTTCAAAAAGGCTGTGCATGCAGAATAAGTTACTTGTACATGCAGTCCTGGAGAGGTGCATGTGGTTGTGTAGTCTGATGACTGGGTGTTATGGATCTCCAAAGCACAACTATGTTAATCTCTTGGGACAAAGGCAGTAAGGAGTCCTGCCGCCCAACAGATGTAGAAGGCCCCCAGGTTCATTCCCTGGTTTCTCCAGCAGGGGTCTTCTGTCTGAAACCCTGGAGAACAACGTCCAACAATGCCTGAAGGAACCAGTTTCCCCATTCCTGCTTTGAGAAATTAACACGTACCTGCATGTGGAATTAGCTTTAGTCTGCTGGGGGGCTTTGAAGCAGCCAGTTGGAAAAATGAAAATTTCAGACATTTCCCAGTTACTCTGTCACATATGCCAGACTGGCAGTTGCAGGTTCTTCGGCACTCCAGTCCATAGGTCCCGTACGGACACTCTGCAAGACAGAAAAAGAAACAGCAGTGAATCTATTATGAATCACAGGGGGTTGGACTAGATAACCCTTTGGGGCCTTTCCAGTTCTACAATTCTATGATTCTATGAATTCCTAATTATGGAAGACTCTGATTATATACCTTGAACTTCACTTCTCCCACCCCAATGATTCAAAGATCTTCATAATAAAACAATGTGAAAATCAATATAAAAGCAATTCAAGAAGCAAAAAAGCAACAATGCCAACATGTGTGTGTTCATATCTCTTCATATATTTTCCACAGTTGCAAGCATGTTAATAACATTACTTTATTACTTGCAAAAGATATGTTCAGTTAAATTGTTTTCTTTGCCTTTCCTGAAGGCTAAACAAAGATCTCAATCTTCTAAAATATATATAATCAGGAGGAACAAAGGATGCTAGCTAGAGATAAACTGGTTGGAATTAAACAGTTATCTCTGCCGTGTCATGAAATAACAAATTGTTACGTTATTTATTAGATTTATTAGGTTAGCGAGCTTTGTTGTGATTGAATTGTTGCTGCCAAGGCAAAGGAAAGGTGCTTGTGGGATTTTCTGCCTAAATTGCCAAAATATTTGCCAGGTTTGGGTCCCTTGTATTTTGGCTTTTTTGGGAGGGTTTTGCTCTTTGCTGCTGTACCTCAGGTGGTAAAATGCCTTTGTCCAGCAGCCCTCTCTAGGGCTTTCCCCCATCACCCGCCAGATCAGGACTCCTGTAGCAGTATGGTTTTCTCTCTCTGTATTATAATACAGAACATTGCCTACAGTCCTCTATATGATCTGCATTAGCGTTTTTATCTACTGAAGACTTTTGGGAGTTTTAAATGGTAAGTGCCACAGAACCGCACTCCCCTCTCACATTTGCTATGCTAGACCAAAGCATTTAAGCAGTGGACTAAACAAGCGAAGCTGGATGCCGTGGTTTACTGACAGAGGCTGTTTTGGTGTGAATGGAACAGGAAATGAAAAAGCAAATATTACAAGATGGCCTTTCCTTCTTACCACAAATAGTGACGGCCCCAAGTTACCCAGTGAGCTTTGTAGCTGAGTGGAGATCTGAAGCCATATCGCCACACCCCAGCCAAAGTCTGACTCTAACCACTACATATTTAAAGCTTGCTAATGTGCCAGGAAGACAACTAAAAAGTCAGTCCTGTTGCAAGACATTGGATGCTGCTTTGACACAGCAGCAGAAAGCAATTCCACGCTCCTGAAATTAAAGCAGGCCGTGAAGCAGGTTTTCATTTACATCCATTTGAAATGCAAACATAAAATCTCCATTGGCTAAAACACACATAAGAATTGTTCTCCTATGAATCTCTTCTAATTACTCTTCACTTGCAGTGACCGCACCACCATATATATTGTGCAAGGGAGACTCAGGGGGCTTCCAGGCTGTTGCTATTTTTGAGTGGGATTCATTCACATACTGGCAAATTCAGTGATGCAATGCAAGTTGGTTGGGAGGTCTTTCGCAACATAGCTGCCCCCTATCCCCCCCCCCAAAAAAAACCAAACTATTTGTTATTTTAAAAAGTGATGAGGGCAGGAATGCATGGAAATGCATGAGAAAACATGTGCTTGATGCAACGTCCCATAACCTCCCTGCAAACATATCAGAATGAATGCTCAATAAATATCCAAAGATTGTCTAATCTCCCTGCAAACAAATTAGGAGAAATGTGCAGTGAACAGGCTGTCTGGACTCTGGAAGCAACCTCAAAAGTCATTTAAGCCTTGCCTAAGAAACCACTCAAGTACCTCCTTCCAACTAGGACTCATCACCTACAGGGACATGCTTTCGTAGATGGGTGAGGAATTCTTGCATGTGAACCTTTTCAGGGTCCCACACAACCCATTCCAGGCCTGCTCTTGCGTAGCTCTTTAATAAGCTGTAATCAGCCTGCTTGGGAAAGAGTGTGGGAAACTGACTGCAGCACCTCCTCTGACTCCCAGCCTCTTTCAAACAGGTGATTAGCTGGTTTGAAGCTTATTTTACAGGAAGGTTCTCGTTCCCCATTGGCTCAAAACGTAAGCCTGCAAGCCTAAGCACCTAAGTAAATGCATGGGACCTGCAACATAATGTTGTCATGCCCAGTGATCCTATTCAGATTACTAGACACGCCATTCCATTCCCCCCACCCCTCAGTCAGTAGTCCACTGTTGTTGTTGTTGTTGTAATTCTACAAACTTTGGATTCTCCCAAGCCTCTGGCGCATAGGAGCCAACTCCTAGAGGCCATGAGAGTTTCGGCACCCCACAACAAAATATTTGAGGGGGCTGGTCCCCCGCAAAGTTGATGGGCATTCCCATTCAAATGGTGTTTGTGCACTGCATCATGTGATCAATTTTGCAGGGTGGGGCTGACCTGGGCCCCCACAATATTTTTTTCAAGTTGGCACCCCTGCTCTGGCATACTGATAGTGCCAGCCAGTTATAACATAAATTCACTATCAGTGATAATGATTCCACTGAAAACGACTCCACTGACTTATGATCTGTAGCATACATTTAAAGCATACCAATGCACGTTTAAAGCAAATGGTTCCCCGAAGAACCATTCCTAGGAATATAGTTCCACCCTCATAGAGCTACAGTTCACAGCATCCTTAACAAACTACAGTTCCCAGAAGTCTTTAAGGGAGAGCCATGGGCTTTAAATGCACGATGGGTGCACTTTTAGTGCAAATAATAATGTCTTTTTTGGTAGCCAGCTGTGAGGAATCCAAAAGCCAGCTTCCGAAAGCTATTACCCCCTAGGCCGAAACCATAAGGACATGTACATTTTTATAGAATCATAGAATTGGAAAAGACCTATAGAGTCATCTAGTCCAAATCCCTGACACTGCAAGAATCTCAACTGTCAATGGCAATCCAATCTCTGCCTAAAAGCCTCAAAGGAAGGAGAATCCACTATGGGAGTCTGTTCCACTTTTGAACAGCTCTTTCTATTGGAAAGTTCCTCCTGATGTTTAGTTGAAGTCTCCCTCCTTATAATTTGAAGCCATTGGTTTGGGTCATAGCTTGCTCCATCCTCCATGTGACAGGCTTTTAGTTATTTGAAGATGGCTACCACATCTCCCCTTTACCATGCAAAATATACCAGGTTCCTTCAACCATACATCATAGGGCTTGGTTTCCAGACCCTTGGTCATCTTGGTTGCCCTCCTCTGCACGTGTTCCAGCTTGTCAATATCCTTCATAAACTGTGGCACAGGTGTGATCTCACCAAGTCAGAACAGAGCTGTACCATGACTTCCCTTGATCAGAAGACTATACTTCTGTACATTTCCAGGCACCTAACAATCTGTATATTAGGTTACGTATTAAGCAGAGTAAAAGTGGTAGATTGGACTAGTGTATACAACTTCAGACTACAGATGGGAGAATGCAATTTTAAAATGAGCTCCTTGTATGTTATAGTGGTTAATGTGTCGGACTAGGGCCTGAGAGACCAGGGTTCAAATCCACATTTCATCATGAAGCTCACTTGGGCCAGTCACTGCCTCTCTGCCTAACCTACCTCAAAGGGCTGTTGTGGGGTTTAAAAGAAGAGGGGAAGAACCATGTATGCTATTTTGAGCTCCTTGGAGAAAAGGATGGAATATAAAAACAATAAACAAGAAAGAATAGGGGGAAAAGACTCTGCCCATATATGTCAAACTAGTATCAGACTAGTTCATTAGAGAAAAAGGTTTAACATTTTAATATGAGACAGCACTCAGCATTTCTTTTTTAAAAAAGTTCATGCACACCCCATGGGCAGTCTGAAGCAGAACAATAAAAAATTGTATTACCTTTATCTGACAAAGTACTGCTTCTAACAAAGTTGGCGCCAATAGGGGCTGTATCTCTGACAGTACAAAACACCTGTTAGGTGCTGGGGAGGAGAGGGGGGGAAAGGAGGCACCTGCAGGGATATGAAGGCTCACAGGACCCATCTTGGTGCTATGGAAGCTCTGCACACCTGGGATAGCTTTTTCTGGTTCACGAAAACAGATTGTATCCAATTCAATGTGATTCTGAGTAGACTCATTGACATTAATAGACCTAAATTAGTCGTGCCCATTAATTTCAATGGGTCTGAGTATGACTAACATTGAATATCACCCTGTATCTTCACTGCTGGGAGTGGGGTTCTCACCCCACAAATCTTTTGTACCACAACTCCTGTTGTGGAGTGCAGACTACGTTCTCTTGGTCGTCTATGCTCCTGGTCGGACATCTTCACCTAGGACCACCCTCCTGAGAGCTTTTCCCTCTGTGCATCTCTCCCAGTCAATCACTAAATGTTGTTCCTGATAAAAGTGTCCTTTTCCAAATGGATAAGGCCTGGGTAGTTTCTGGAAGGTACGGGGTTTAAGACCTACCTCAGTGATAGATTTCGCTGGCAGCCTCAAGCAACCCTGCCTCAGCCTCCATTTGCAAAACATAGAAATTACGACCTACCTTACCAAACTGTGAAATGAAAGCACTAGACATAATATTGATTTAGCAATAAATAACCATTTGTGTCTGTCTCCATCTCAGAGAGGCTTTTGCTATGCCAGGATAATTCAAATATGGATGGGTGTTGCTGTTGCTTTTAAAATAAAGAGTACTAATTGTGTATTTCTGGATGAAATCACCAGCCACTACACACGGAGAGTATCGTCCTAATTGTCATGACTGGCAGTTTTATCCAGCGACTGTCCTTTACCTTTGCAGATACCGAACTCGTCACCAAAATCATCCTCTTCAGAAAAAAACTGGCACTTCAATCCAGGGCCGCATTTCACGCCATCCATCCCTGCGACGGTCCGGTAGCACGTCTCTCCCAAGGCTGCAGCACAGACTCTGCAGCAGCCGCAGTCATCCAACACCTGCTTCTTACAGTGCACCAGACTTTTGCATTCGCTGCTGTTGCAGGACTCGGGGCAGTCCACAGCATACTTGGTACTCCAAGTAGGTCCAGCATTCGTGGGTACCAAAAAGAGAGTGAAGACCAAAAAACGATTCATGTCTTTTGGTGCTAGGTGCACGGTTTCCACTACAGAAGAGCAGGTTGAGAAATTTAGCTCTGAGGTCTTCTTCTGCTGCTGCTGGGACGTAGCAGTGAAGGACCAGAAGTAGTAGCTGGGAGATCAGCTTGCAGTTTTTTGAGCCTTTATACAGCCTACTGCTCACCAGGCCTGCCGTCGTCAATTTCCTCAAGCTGTCTTCTTGCCAGCCTCCCTTGTTTTACTTTGCGAAATCCAGGATGAAGGTTGGATTAGCACGCTGCTGCCATCCAGGAATTGAAAAGCCTGAGCTGATGTAATCTGTTATGTTTAGTTGGGTTGTTTTCCAGTGAGGGCTGAAAACTCTCATATCCGTCTCAAATGCTCAAGGATGTCTGCCAGAAAAGTGCACGGGGGTGGGGTGGGGTGGGGAGGAAGAGCAGTAGTAGGTTACATACCTTTCCTTCAGGACAACATTGGCTCGATCCCCTTGCAAATCACCCTTTTCACTCACAAAAGCAGCTCCCAAAGTCAGAAAGAGAGATTGTATATCTAACTACATAGCTGCCATGGTCAATTCATTTTCTAAACCCCTGCTACCAACCTTGGTAATATAAAGCGATGTCTTGTTACTTTAAAGTAACCTTCCCTGACCTAGTGCCTTCCAGATGTTTTGGACGTTGGGTCCCATCAGTCCCGGCCAGCATGGCCAATGTTCATGGGAGTTGTGCTCCAACAACATCTGGAGGAAACCAGGTTGGAGAAGGGCGCTTTAAAGAAAAAATATGGTAGCACACCTGCTAAAGGAAACTCTTATTTGGAACAAAAAGAATAATCCCGTCAACATTTAGGTTAGGTAGTTAACTGAGGCACTGTGTTCAAAGAGACATGCCAAAGACTACATAGTAAGATAGGTGTCAAGGTCTTGTGTTTTCACCTTCAGATATCTGACAGTTATCAGTTCAGTATCTTTTGGCTGATTTGCTGTTCCCAGGAGCAGAGGACCAATTTATGGGCATGATTCTCTGCCCAGGCTCCAAGTTACCTTAAGGCCACAGGGAAGGGCTGCAGCTGAGCGTCAGAGCATCTGATCTGCATGCAGGCAGTGTCAAGTGCGTGCCAAGTGAGGCTGAAACAACGCAACCTCCTGCCTCCTGAACTCCATTGACTCTGGTGGAGAAATTTCAGGTCGTCCATTGGAGAAGGCTAAATGTTCACATTTCTTCCTGTTCAAACGGCATTCAGGCTTTCAGAGCCATTGCAAGGAAGCGCCAATAGAACAGCTGCTCAAACTCAAGAGGTAGGACAGAGATACTCTGCTCATGAGAATCATTGCTGAAGAGAATAAATCTTGGAAGGCGATGGGCCTTTCTTACTTCTAATTAGGAATTTGAATCTTTTGACGTTTCTATTCTTCAGTGCCACTTAGAGCAATTTTGAACATGACAACAGTGAGGAAGGAGCATGACATGTAAGTGCTGATCACTTCTCACTGCCTCGCTCCTGCCTGTCCCAGAGACAATCTCCCCATCCTCGGCGATGGACACTCCACCAGGAGAGATGCAAAAGTTTCATTTTGTACAATGGGGGGAAATTCACAAAAGGACGCACAAGACCCTTGGAACAGCTGCTTCTCTTGAGTCACCATGAGCCACCCTGAGAGTCTCCTTGGATCTTCCAGAACATAAGAACCACACCCGGAATACTGGTCAAAACGCACCCGGTGTGTTGTTGTTGTTTAGTCGTTTAGTCGTGTCCGATTCTTCGTGACCCCATGGACCAGAGCACGCCAGGCACTCCTGTCTTCCACCGCCTCCCGCAGTTTGGTCAGACTCATGTTTGTAGCTTTGAGAACACTGTCCAATCATCTCGTCCTCTGTCGTCCCCTTCTCCTTGTGCCCTCAATCTTTCCCAACATCAGGGTATTTTCCAGGGAGTCTTCTCTTCTCATGAGGTGGCCAAAGTATTGGAGCCTCAACTTCACGATCTGTCCTTCCAGTGAGCACTCAGGGCTAATTTCCTTAAGAATGGATGCGTTTGATCTTCTTGCAGTCCATGGGACTCTCAAGAGTCTCCTCCAGCACCATAATTCAAAAGCATCAATTCTTCGGCGATCAGCCTTCTTTATGGTCCAGCTCTCACTTCCATACATCACTACCGGGAAAACCATGGCTTTAAGTATATGGGCCTTTGTTGGCAAGGTGATGTCTCTGCTTTTTAAGGTGCTGTCTAGGTTTGCCATCGCCTTTCTCCCAAGGAGCAGGCGTCTTTTAATTTCATGACTGCTGTCACCATCTGCAGTGATCATGGAGCCCAAGAAAGTAAAATCTCTCACTGCCTCCATTTCTTCCCCTTTTATTTGCCAGGAGGTGATGGGCCCAGTGTGTCCAATTTTGGGCACCACAATTTAAGAAGGGTGTTGACAAGCTGGAACATGTGCTGAGGAAGGCAACCAAGATGGTCAAGTGGCTGGAAACCAAGCTTTATGAGGTACGATTGAAGGATCTGGGTATGTTTTTCCTCGGGAAAAGAGGAGACTGAGAGGAGATATGATAGCCATCTTCAAATATCTCAAGGGCTGTCACATGGAACAGGGAACAAGCTTCATTTTTTCCTTCTCTGGAGGATAGGACTTGAACCGATGGTTTGAAGTTACAAGAAAGGAGATTCCGACTAAACATCAGGAAAAACTTTCTAACAGTAAGAGGTTTCCGGCACTTGAATGGTCTCCGCTGAGAGCTTGTGGACTCTCCTTCCTTGGAGGTTTTTAAGCAGAGGTTGGGTAGCCATTTGTCATGGATGCTTTAGTTGAGATTCCTGCATTGCAGGGGAAATCTTGAATACAAGAATGACAGAGGGCTATGGGGATGTGGAGCATTAAGAGTCACAAACATACCAGAGGTTCTCTGGGCATGGGTATTTCAAGTGATTGCAGATTTGCTATGCAAATTCAAGAACATCTAACTCATCCAGAATGTGGCATCCATGGTGTGCTTTATTTTCTTTTAAAATAGAAGCTATTACCCAAATGTGGCTTCCAAGAAAATACAAAGACGTTTGGAACCAGTTTGGAATGTTGGAATGTTGGTGATGATGACTCACAGAACCTCGTCCCCCTCCCTTTTCTCCTTTTCTCTGGCAACCCAGCTGGCCCACCCAGCGCCCACACCCTTCCTCTCCTTCTGTTCTTTTGGCCTTCTCCTTGCCAACAACTTCTGAAAATATTGAACTATTGTCACGGAGCAAAGTATGCCAAACTGAGTGAATATACACAAAGCAGGTTTTATTCCTAGCCTTTATTGCGAGCCCAGAATGTGCACTTCTGCACTTCCTAGGCTGTCGATTTCAGCTTTGCCTTGTGCGAAACATATGTGGTTTGGAGTCAAGACAGCTGATTTTTAATTTTAAAATTAACTTTACAAATTTATAAGCCGCTTCGGAGCGGAAGCTACCAAAGCACTGTAGATAAGACGCAAGAGGTATAAAGTGACGTCACATCAAGAGGGCATTTATACAACCACTTCACATGGTGAAATTTGGTTCACCATGATGCTGGACTATCCTAAGCCATAAGAAGAGAGGAAGCTACCTTACATTGAATTAGAAAATTGGTCGGCATAGCTTAATATTGCCTGCACTGACTGGTATTGGCTTTCCAGGATTTCAGGCAGGGGTCTCTCTCAGTCCCTCTTGACTGTGAGACGCAGAAGACCTGCTCCCTGACTTGCAGGCCTTTTCCCACCTGCTCCAGGAGGTCAGGGCCCTGACTGACTCCGGCTACAGAAGCTGAGGCTGCTGAAGAGGCTAGAGACCCTCTTGGTTGTGAGACCTTACAGGCCTTTTTCCACCAGGCCCGGGAGGGCGGGGCCCTGACTGACTCCGGCTACAGAAGCTGAGGCTGCTGAAGAGGCTAGAGACCCTCTTGGTTGTGAGACCTTACAGGCCTTTTTCCACCAGGCCCGGGAGGGCGGGGCCCTGACTGACTCCGGCTACAGAAGCTGAGGCTGCTGAAGAGGCTAGAGACCCTCTTGGTTGTGAGACCTTACAGGCCTTTTTCCACCAGGCCCGGGAGGGCGGGGCCCTGACTGACTCCGGCTACAGAAGCTGAGGCTGCTGAAGAGGCTAGAGACCCTCTTGGTTGTGAGACCTTACAGGCCTTTTTCCACCAGGCCCGGGAGGGCGGGGCCCTGACTGACTCCAGCTACAAAAGCTGAGGCTACTGAATTGACTCTCTGGCTGGAGCATTGTTTGTGAGGGATTGTTGTGTTGGAGCAGCTGCTGCTGTGTTTTTTTTTTTATTTGCATCTTTATTTTAGATCTTGTGATGTATGTGGAAATCGTTCAGTTTGGTTGTGTATTGTTTAATGCTTTATTTATTGCTTGTGACTATTTCTGTTACGTTGCCTTTATGTATGTTGTTCACCTTATAAGCCATCTTGAGGAGGGTTTGAACTGTGGAAAGGTGGAATACAAATGAAATGATGTATGCATGTATGTCAGTCATGTTGGAAGTTGCCAGGGATAGAACCTGAGAGCTCCTATGTGCAACTACAGATGCTCTACCACTAACACCACATGGGCAGTGGCATCACAACGGGGGGGTGTGCCCCAGGTGCCATGTCTGCAGGGGTGACATGAAGCCACCCCATGGGGGCTTGGGGCAGCGTGAGCAGCCATCGTGCTGCCGCAGCCACATGTTAAGGATCCTCCATTCGCGGCCACAGCCGCGAGCAGAGGATCCTCGTGCCGGCGGCAAACCGCTATGTACAGCACATGTACGGCGCATGCATCATACGTAGCAATGCCGCACATGCACCCTATGTAGCGATGCCCGCCCCGGGTGTCACGACGCCTTCCTTCGCC
Organism: Podarcis raffonei; assembly: GCF_027172205.1. Classification (NCBI taxonomy): domain Eukaryota; kingdom Metazoa; phylum Chordata; class Lepidosauria; order Squamata; family Lacertidae; genus Podarcis; species Podarcis raffonei. Next base: position 22,630,743 of record NC_070612.1, read on the forward strand.
CCTGCGCATGGGCTCAATTTTGAGGAGAGCACCAGCATCGCTTAGGTTCAGCAAATGAAGATCTTTTGAGCATTCCATCCTCAAAGCTCTGTAACTGCCTGCTTGGAAACACTGTCATTTCATTTTTTTCGAGCAGCTGATTCAGGTGGAAGCCAAAATGTTTTGCAACATAAATAAAAAATACTATGTTTTGTTAATCATAGTACAGTGATACCTCGGGTTAAGGACTTAATTCGTTCCGGAGGTCCGTACTTAACCTGAAACTGTCCTTAACCTGAAGCACCACTTTAGCTAATGGGGCCTCCTGCTGCTGCCGCGCCGCCGGAGCACGATTTCTGTTCTCATCCTGAAGCAAAGTTCTTAACCTGAAGCACTATTTCTGGGTTAGCGGAGCCTGCAACCTGAAGCGTCTGTAACCTGAAGCGTATGTAACCCGAGGTACCACTGTAATCCATATAATATTTTAGAGATTAGTTGAATGACATGCTTGCATGACATGCTGTTTGATGCTGTGTGTGTGTGTGTGTGTGTGTGTGTGTGTGTGTGTGTGTGTAAAATGCACACACACATTTCCATGCAAGAATGTCTTTCTGTTATGGACGACTGCGCTGCTCCTGGCGTCTTCTGCAAATATATTTAGGAAGTACTCATTGTGTAAAATACCAAACAATATCTGATGGGATGAAAGAGATTGCTGGCACTTTTGAGCTTCCTCGAGGAAAATATCCTAACGAGGTGATAAAAATAGAAGTGTTAACACAGATGTGGCCCAAAAAAGGAGAAACTTTTTTAAAAAAACCAAACAAACAGCCCACCAAATTCAGTCACAAACTCTTCTGGAACAGATCCAGTGGTATGTAGAATGAAAAGCTGCCCATATTACAAGCAGCAAAAGAAATATTATTATTCAACACAAATTATGTTAAAGAAAGCAGGATAAAAGAATGTAATATGTACAGTTAATTATGCTGGGTGAAATAATGGAGACACAAGTTAAGATACCTTTAGTTGAAGGTAGGGATGGCTGAATCTCACAATTTCAGTTTCTCTCAGTTTCTCATTTCTTCAGTCTTAACTTCAATTCTCCACATTTCCACATCAGTTTGCAATTATCATTATTTTTACGAGTCATCACGAAAAGTCATCAGCATTTTAGTGTGAATTTCTCCTAGTATATAAATTTATGTATGCCATTTTCCAGAATATAATGCATTTCATGTTATTTTGTCTAATATGCATTTTTACGTAAACTTTATCCTAATGTGTGCAATTTTGTACACATTACTTTTGCTGGCAAACTACATTGCAAAATTCGTAGACGTGCAAGTATCAAAGGATGTCGGAAAATGGTGCAACATTTTCAACCAAGCACAGGGTCCACAGAAACTCTCCTTCATTCATGAAAGCCCTTGGTCACCTGCTAACACCCTCTCTCCATCCAGGCAAGCAAAAGGTGTTATCACAGGTACCACACATTCCAGCCATGCAAAAGCTATCAAGGAGGGTATTGGGAATGACTGGTGATGCTGGGAGCCTGGGAGAAAATAGCATGGGAATTCTGTGGGGAAAGTCCTGAGGGATGAATAGAAAGACGGGGGGGGGCACATCCAGTCCTTGAGCCTGAGGTTTTTCTCTCCCCCACTTGAAGAAACTGAGTAGGTTCTACTCATTTCATCAAACCTGAAAAGATAAATTATTATTTTTGATGCATACATCATTTATTTATTTATTGTTTACTATACAGTATATATTTAATATTTTCACTGCGTGTTATAATGTATAATAGCCATTTGGACATCTGAAAACTATATTAGTTGATTTCTAAACTTAGGTGCATTTGAAGAAACCATTCTTCACATTCCAGACCTCGCTGAGCCTTCCTGTCACTTCTTTTGTACAAAGCTGTAAGCACAATATACTACGTATAAGAAACAAGAGTAAGGAAACCTACTCTGTGAATTCCAGAAGAAGATTCCAGGAACAGAAGACTAAAAAACAACAACACCCAATTCCCTCCTTTGGTATTATTTCTCTTGTTGTGACTTTTCAAAGAGTTACTAATTGTGCTTTGTTTCATGTGACACTGCGGCTCAAGATTATTCGGTAAAAATAGATGCAAGTGGAAAAGAGAGGTTTGGGCATTTAGATGCTTTCTTGACCACAGCAGTACCATTTGAAGGTTTGTTTTTTTTCCTCGGGATGCAGATATTTCAGAAGTCAAGAATCCCAGCAAGGTTAAAAGGCTTGAATCAGAATACAATCGTATTTTTAAAGTTACTTTTGAGCCTGCTTCCAGGGTGTTGCTGTTTTGCAGGCAGGATTCAATTATACACTGTCAAATTCAAGTTGCACAGGGAAAGTGGATTTGGGGGTCTTGCACAACAAACCCACTTCCCAAAAAAAGAAGCAGCATAAGAGTTTTTGTGGTAAGAAAAATGATTTGAAAATGCACTGGAAAGTGTGGAATAATAATGGCTTGCTGTGGTGTTATATAACCTTCCCACACACTCTTCCTCCCAAGTATCATCATCCATCCAGATACACATTTGGAATAGTGATGGGCAAACTAGCCTCTGTTTGATTCAAAATGAGTCACCATTGTCATGGTTTTTAGGCAACTTGAGAAAGCAAAACTCACTTTCCCTACAAGTATTTAATTGTCTTTAGTTGTACTGCATGAAACTGGCTAAAAATCTGGCCACAGAATTCCTGCTCACACAGACCTAAGCCAATATTCCCAAAGGAGGAGATTTTAAGGCTCAAAGGGCAGGGGCAGGAAATAAGTTGTGCAACCCCAGAGTTCATCTACCCAAGCTCTAGGGAGTTTCCAAACCAAGCTCATGACATAAAGGATTGCACTGCGATGTTTTCTTGACCTCTATAACTTACAACGAGACATTAGAAAGAGAGGAAAAGATGTATTCGAAGCTGCTTCACTGCTTGGTAAAACGGTTGCAATTTTTGAAGAGCCCAAGCTTTTTTCTCATGCTGTCGGTCTCCGGCAGTCCTATAAATGTTTATTCATATTTAAGTCCCACTGTGCTCAATGGGATTTGTTCCCAGGTTGACGTGCATGAATTGCATAAGAAGAGCCTAGCTGGATCAGGCCAAAGGGTCATAAAGTCCAGTATTCTGCACTCACAGCAGCTGACCAAATGCCCCGAGAAGTCCACAAGCCAAATGCAACAGAACCTTCCCCACCTGCAGTTTCCAGGAACTGACATTAAGAGACATGTTGCCTCTGACCGCAGAAATAGAAGATTTATGCTATAACAGTCTTTATGCTATAACAGTCCAATTCCTGGAACTAAGCCCCATTGAATACAGCTGGGATTTGTCATAGGCCACTGCTATACATCGAAGGCTGTGTCTGACGGTATCATTTGTACCCACATGAGTCAGAAGGAGGAGGTTGTGGTCAGCTTGGCAATTTCTCCGTCACATCATGACTCTCTTCACCTGGGAGACAGCACACCTCCCGGGACATCCTGTTACCACCGCACACTGCTGCCTCTGTCCCCCTCAGAAGGGAGTCACCTATCACCACCACACGTCTCTTCCTCCTCTGGGGAGTGGCAGGAATTGTTTCGTACGCTGTACCTTCCACAGCCAACTTGGTGTATTCTGAGGTTTGCAACTGCCGTCTGGCCCATAGTCAGAGGGCATGGGATCAATTTTGCAGCTTCTTTGTGGTGAGCATCAGAGCAGGCATGTCGGAGAAGCTGTGGACATGCAAGGTTCCTAGCCGCTTTGTTTCTCTGACACACAGCCCAAAATGAGCCTGGAGCTATCGCTCTGCCTGTTAGAAAGCAAACAAACGACTGGAAGATACATAGCAGTAGGAGGGCCAGAATGTTGGACTACAATCCAGCACACCAGCACTGCAATCCCCACTAAGCCCTGGAGCTCCCTAGGTGACCTTGGGCCAGTCTCTCTGCTTAATCTACCTCTCAGGGTTGTTGTGGGAGGAGAGAACATGCACACCACCTTGCACTCATTGGGTGGTAAAAGGTGGTAAGCAGAATGCAATTAATACATTAAAAGGGGGGCAAAAGAGAACCCAGATTTGCATGTGTCAACTTATACATACAGAGACAAATTTGCAAATCATTCATATAATTTAAATAGAAATACAGTACGGAAAACCAAGAAAATATTTAATAAAAATAATTTTTTTAAGAAAATAGAAATATAGCATGTATGTTATTGTTTAATTTCTCTCTGTTTTCTGGCCTGTTAAAATACCTTTGCAACTGCCTCTTATAATCCCACGGGTAAATCTGAATAAAATAATCTAGAAAACCCAGCAACATTTGTTCTTGCAGCTCTGCTCTGTAAACATCTCTTACTACCCTCAGATCACGTCACCAAAGAGGAAGCACCCTTCGACGGCACTTTTACATGGATAAATGACCTTTGCTTGGAAGATAAACCAAAGACTTATCCCATCAGCAGTGGACAGGTTCCATTCTCAAAACACCACTCTTCCAGGAAACAACATTTTCAGCCATGTCTACATTGTCTGTTGAGAGCCAGATGTGAATTGCTGTCAACAACAACAAAGAAAGGGAAACAAGTCCTGCATGGAATGAAATGGGCTTCATGCAGTGACAAAGAGAATGAGAGAGAATTTCATTACCATCCTGTTCATAAAGTGCAGGATATCGTGTGTACATTTAATGCCAGCTTGTCTCTCTACTGATTCCCATATTTCCCTTGTAAATGGTAAAGTCATTAGAAGCTTATTTAAAAGGACTTCAGTCCAGACCACAATTAGGCTGCTGAAATCCCACTGGAATTAATGGGATTTAAGTAGCGCTCTGCAGCATTTTCAGCCAAGGCAATGGATAAATGTCCTTTGTCACATTCATATTTAACATTATGCGAGGACATATCATACAGATAGTACTCAGCATTACAAAATAATCTGCAATGAAACAAGAAGGCAGCTAAATCATGCAAACTATCCTGGTTAATGCACATAGGTAAAGGTATAGGGACCCCTGACCGTTAGGTCCAGTTGTGACCGACTCTGGGGTTGCGGCGCTCATCTCGCTTTATTAGCTGAGGGAGCCGGCGTACAGCTTCTGGGCCACGTGGCCAGCATGACTAAGCCACTTCTGGAGAACCAGAGCAGTGCACGGAAATGCCGTTTACCTTCCCGCCAGAGTGGTACCTATTTATCTACTTGCACTTTGACGTGCTTTCGAACTGCTAGGTTGGCAGGAGCAGGGACCGAGAAACGGGAGCTCACCCCGTCGCGGGGATTCGAACCGCTGACCTTCTGATCGGCAAGTCCTAGGCTCAGAGGTTTAACCCACAGCGCCACCCACGTCATATCACATATCAACATTAATAAACAACTGTTTATCAATAAATTACCAACAACCAGCCCAATTTAATTTCATACAGTGGTGATGAAATGGTGCTTCTTAGGGATGCTACTAGCCCAGAGATGGAAAGAAAAAAGAGTCCCTACCAGAGAGGAATGGCAAACTAAGCGGTTAGACTACGCTGAAATGGCAAAACTGACTGGAAAACTCAGAGAGCAAGAAGACAAGAAATTCAAGAAAGAATGGGAAAAGTTTATAATTTATTTAGGAGACCACTGTAAGCAGATGAAAACATTAGCAGGATTTTAATCTCACTTGTAATGTAACAAATACTATGGACAATAAGGATAGACATAGACACAGTGTCTGGGTGAAAATCGCTGAAATGTCTGGGGGAAATCTGGACATACCACAGTCCATGTCGGAAATCTATATTTTGGCTAATTCTCTTTAAAATACCTCAAAAAGCTGAACAACTTTGCAAAAAAAAAACCCCACAAACGCCTCAACAACTTTCCCCCTTTAAAAATATGGCAACCCTATTATACACTGCAATCATATAGAGAAGCCCTCCTGACTACCCCCGCCCCCAATATTGTATTTTATGTTCAGTTCCTATGCAAACCAAAGCTTTTTAGCAGGGTGAAACAAATCATTCATCCAGAGACAAATTTCTAAAGGTAATATATAGTATATGTGAGTTTGAGAGCCCTCTGGTGGACATAAGAAATATTAGGACTTCTGTGGGGAAAAGGTAAACTTCACAGAAGGCTCTGAGGAGCATCTTTCTCCACCATCTCAGTTGCTGCTGCCTCTTTGGCACATTGGCACATGGTGCCTATAGTGTTTCAAAGGCATTTATTTTCATGTGGATGAATCAAATAGCACACAAATCTTTGTGTGGAGGGAGTTTATGCACTTGTGCTGAGATCTGCACAGAGTCCCTTCTCAATCCTGCCAAATGTGCAGCCGGCAGAGATATGAGTCTTTAACATCAGCGGTCAGGAGCGCTTCAGCCCTGTTTTTGAATTTCTGCCCTGTTTTTGAGTTTGTTTGAAACCTAAACAACTTACCGGTATCTCGTATTCCTTTGTAAGTTTTTCTTAAAACCGTTTTGTAAAAGCAATACTAGAGTTTTTACAACCGAGTCCTCAATTTCTTGTTACTACCGCTTGATTCTCTTAAATAGGGCTATGTTTAAAACTTGTCATTGAAGTTTTCATACCTTTTTTGTAAACTCAGGGAAGCGTTTCAGCCCTGCTCTTGAGTTTGCTGGAAATCATTTAAAATCATTTAAGGTTTATAATGTTCTCTTAAATAGGGCTATGTTTAAAACTTGTCATTGAGGCTCTTATACCTTTTTTGTAAACTCAAGGAAGCGTTTCAGCCCTGCTCTTGAGTTTGTTTGATATCTCTTAAAATCATTTAAGGTTTATAATTTCTTTATTTCCTTCTGAGGAAACTGATTAGTTCAGTAAAACGAGTTTTGTAGCTGGCATCTCCTTAAGTCTTTGTTAATTCCAGGTTAATTTTTCCTTAATTTTTTTGATTTTTGTTATTTAATTTAATTCTATAGTCGATTACTTCTCGTTCCAGGGATTTTCACGGCAATTCTTTTGTTTTGTGTAATTTCTTGGTTCCATGACTTTTTTTCACTGGCAAAGATATGAGTGGCAGGTCCTGCCTGAGTAGCCCATGTTGCCTCATGCATCCTTTAGATATGGGCGGAGCTTTACCTGACCCCCCCCCCACTAAGGACACTGAGAAAGAAGCAAGCCATATATGGGGGTGGGAAGCCTCATTGGTCCAATAGGCCAGATCTTTACCTGCAATATCAAATGGTATCAAATGTTTAAAATGAACAGCAATAAGGCTTTAAAAACAGTAGATACATTATCAAAATATAGATCAAATCGACAGATCTTAAAAGCAAATATATGTAATAAAACTACATGTCTGGATAGTAAAGATAAAGGGACCCCTGACCATTAGGTCCAGTCGCGGATGACTCTGGGGTTGCGGCACTCCTCTTGCTCTATAGGCCGAGGGAGCCGGCGGTTGTCTGCAGACAGCTTCCAGGTCATGTGGCCAGCATGACTAAGCCGCTTCTGGCGAACCAGAGCAGCACACGGAAATGCTGTTTATCTTCCCGCTGGAGTGGTACCTATTTATCTACTTGCACTTGACAGGCTTTCAAACTGCTAGGTTGGCAGGAGCAGGGACCGAGCAACCAGAGCTCACCCCGTCAACAGATCTTAAAAGCAAATATATGTAATAAAACTATGTGTCTGGATAGGCTTGCCTACAAAAAAATAAACGATAAATGAAAAAGTTTTCTAGTAGGTGTCAAAAATACTAAGGTGCCTTTCTCATATCAATAGGCAGGGAGTTCCAGAGGTCAGATGCTTCCACAATAAAAGGTCAATTTCTCACAAATATGGAACTAACATTATCATCTACTCATTTATCACAGTAATATTATAGGTTATAAGCTCCTTTCCACAGAAGAAGTCTGTGGAAGTCCGTTCTCTCTCAAACCTTCTTTTGACTCAGCAGGAAGCAATTGCCTACCCAAAACATTCCACTAGGTTCAATAGTCGTCACCCAGTTTTACACAGCAACCTCAGGTATGATAGCAAATATCAGTAAAGCACTCCTGAGAACACAGGGTAAGCCTGTCTCTCATTCCCTCCCCAATTCATTGGTCATGTTGGTTCATTAAATGACACAAACTTTTCTTGCCTGGAAATGACCGACACGTTTCTGAGGTCACATTGTGGGTGTTTCAGTTTCTAAATGAACATCTATAAAGAGAAAGAAGAAGAAAACCTCACTGTGTATATATACCAGATACTTTGATGTGGGGGAACACAAAGCAGCAACAATGGGTGTTTTCTTTGACTTGTGGTTCTTCAGTGCCATTTTTCTCTTCGGGATTCCAAGAGGTAAGTGTCCCATTATATGAGAGAGAGAGAGAGAGAGAGAGAGAGAGAGAGAGAGAGAGAGATTGCAATGTAATGCAATCAAGTGGTTAAGCAAAGCAATCTTGTTTTTGTTCAATCATTTATTCAATAGCTTAAAATATATTAGTTGGATTTCTTGCACACCCTTCATCATCAGGTCCCAGGGTGGGTTGCAACAATTTAAAAATGCAATATTAAAACCATTTAAAGCAACTGGCAACTGATTTACAACATGTGTGCTCCTTTCAGTATTTACAAAGTAAGGGAACCTGCACACCAGTTTGGTCCACTTGAAGTTGAAAGATGAGCCTGATACTGTACCTTTTTGGCTGAGCTATATCACAGACCTCATCTGGCAGCATTTACTGCTGGGGAAATGCTATCCTTCCCTCTGAGAGCATTGCTGCTCTGTCAAATGCCTAATGTGTGATGGTTATGTAAATGGCTTCAGCTCCCACTGTATTGTGTCTCTGATCAGAAGGGTAAACAGAAGGGCAGCACCTTCCCCATCCCCAGCAGCTAGTATTTAGAATCACAGAACTGTAGAATTGTAGAGTAAGAAGGGACCACAGGGGTCATCTAGTCCAACCCCCCCTGCAATGCAGGAATCTTTCCCCATCAGGTGGGGCTTGAACCCATCAACCCTGAGATTAAGAGCCTTCTACTCTACCAACTGATCTATCTCGGTCAGCTCGTATTACTGCCTCTGATCACACTATGATCATAAAGGCACAGTATAGTGAGTACCGTATTTTTCGCACCATAGGACGCACTTTTCCCCCTCCAAAAATAAAGGGGAAATGTGTGTGCGTCCTATGGTGCGAATGCAGGCTTTCGCTGAAGCCTGGAGAGCGAGAGGCATCGGTGCACACCGACTCCTCTCGCTCTCCAGGCTTTAGGAAGCTATCCGCAAGCCTTGCAAGCCCGGCGGGAGCTCCCGCGGGCTCACAAGGCTTGCGGGCAGCAGCCTGCAGCCCCGGCAAGTGTCCGCAAGCCTTGCGTGCCGGCGGGAGGTCCCGCCGAGCGCGTGAGGCTTGGGGCGGCAGCCTGTCACCCGAAGCACGGGGAGCCCCCCAGGGCTCTCCGTGCTTCGGGCGAGTGTCTGCAAGCCTTGCGCGCCCGGCGGGAGGTCCCGACGGGCGCGCGAGGCTTGGGGCGGCAGCCTGTCACCCGAAGCACGGGGAGCCCCCCGAGGGCTCTCCGTGCTTCGGGCGAGTGTCTGCAAGCCTTGCGCGCCCGGCAGGAGGTCCCGACGGGCGCGCGAGGCTTGGGGCGGCAGCCTGTCACCCGAAGCTTCGGGCGAGTGTTTGCAAGCCTTGCGCGCCCGGCGGGAGGTCCCGACGGGCGCGCGAGGCTTGGGGCGGCAGCCTGTCGCCCGAAGCACGGGGAGGCCTCCGGAGGGCTCTCCGTGCTTCGGGCGAGTGTCTGCAAGCCTTGCGCGCCCGGCGGGAGGTCCCGACGGGCGCGCGAGGCTTGGGGCGGCAGCCTGTCGCCCGAAGCACGGGGAGGCCTCCGGAGGGCTCTCCGTGCTTCGGGCGAGTGTCTGCAAGCCTTGCGCGCCCGGCGGGAGGTCCCGACGGGCGCGCGAGGCTTGGGGCGGCAGCCTGTCACCCGAAGCACGGGGAGCCCTCCGGAGGGCGCCCCGTGCTTCGGGCAGGTGTGCGCAAGGCTTGGGGCGGCAGCCGCGGCTGGGGGGGGGGAATAATTTTTTTTTATTCATTCCCCCCCCAAAAAAACGAGGTGCGTCCTATGGGCCGGTGCGCCCTATAGAACGAAAAATACGGTAGGTGGTCTGGCTTCGGGAGAGTCCAAAGGGCCAGATTTGGAGGGCTGAGTTTGACCCCCTGGGCCTGAGACTTGCCACCCCTGATCTAACAATTGGCACCACCCTCAGCTTCTGCTGAGCACAAAGCGAGCACCCAGTAATCTCTGCCTCTCTGTATGCACCTGTCTTCATCCTTTGCAGGAGGTCAGCACAAGGAGTGATCCATCAAGCCCACCAGCCACTTACGGCAGCTCACCAAAGGCACGCTAAGCCTGTTTTAATACTGCCTGGAATTGCAGAAACAGGAGGCAGGTTGTCAATCACCTGGTTGGGCCACCAGAATAACATGGCCAGGGAGCACTTTTCAGTTTGATGGGCCATCAGTTAACACAGGCTTCCTGGAGTGAATTACATTCTTTTCCTTCATTACTCATTTTCCTCTATTATTTATTCTTCTATATGCCACCCATTGTGATTATTAGCATGACTAACACCACCACCCCTTTCTCAGATCAATGTGCAGATATAATTGGAGGGAAAGAGTCGAAACCACACTCAAGACCTTATATGGCCTTAATCAAAGGACGCCAGCTCTGTGGAGGAACGTTGATCAAACCCAACTGGGTGTTAACAGCAGCCCATTGTCTGTAAGTTTCAAGAAATGTTTCTCTTTCTGTTTTTGGTGGTGGTGGTTCACAAACTTAATACTGCCCATGTAGGGATGCTAGCAGATTTGCAATTACCCGCTTAATATCAGAGCACAGCTATCCTTTGGGTGTTGCACATATCTCTAAATCTTGCAGTACAGTTCTTGGCCCAAGAAAACTTAGGAAAATGCATATAAAAATGAATATTGAAGGTTAAAATGGGTATAAAAATGCATGTTTCATAATAAAATATATTGGGGAGCAGATTGGGGTAGAGTGTATTAAATTGTTTATTTTGTGCAAAGTAAGTTCAAAAAGGTAAAATTTTGTGTGGTTTTTAATAAAAATGCATATTGATGCAGAAAGGGAATGGATTTGTAAATGAACATATGTGAAACTGACATACGCTAGTGAACTTTGGACATCCTTTAACTTATCCATATTCTTTATCTTCTTAGGGAGAAAAGTCCCACAGTTGTTCTTGGAGCTCATTCATCTGCTACACGTGAGGATACCCAGCAGATATTTAGGGTTGCTAGACAAATTGCTCACCCATGCTATGATGAGACGACAAAAGAACATGACCTTATGCTTCTGCAGGTATATCTCCAAATGGCACATACTTCTAATATAGGTGCTAAGGGAAGCAACCATGTTGTGTCCAGTGTGGTGTAGTGGTTAAGAGCAGTAGATTCGTAATCTGGTGAACCAGGTTCGCGTCTCCGCTCCTCCACATGCAGCTGCTGGGTGACCTTGGGCTAGTCACACTTCTTTGAAGTCTCTCAGCCTCACTCACCTCACAGAGTGTTTGTTGTGGGGGAGGAAGGGAAAAGGAGAATGTTAGCCGCTTTGAGACTTCTTCGGGTAGTGATAAAGCGGGATATCAAATCCAAACTCTTCTTCTACTCTTCTTCTTCTTTTCCCTGAGGAGTTTTGGGAGTTTGCTGACAGTGACACCCACTGATAACATCATGATAGGTGGACTCCTCACAGCTGCTGCAAGAGGCGCACACTTGGCCAAGCATGATCTCTGAACTGAGCCAGGGTTGGACTAGACGTCCTTCCAGTTCTATGAAATTCTATGATAGTGATATGCCGGTTGCCTTGGCAACGGGGTAACACTGGTGGAGTGAAGTTAAAGACATAAGGTAGAGAAAAGGAATCATAAAGATTGAGCATAACAGCGCCATTGTCTGGGTGATAGGAAATGCTCCCCCTCCCAACCATAAGCCTGGATGTTCAGAGAGATGAGGAGAGGGTTGGGTAAGCTGTTAGGCCTGCTAAGATCTATTTACATGCCCAGGAGGCAGAATCTAGAGAGGTTTTCTGGCTAACCTGCCACACTGATTTTAATGGGAGTAGAGCATGACTAATTTCCTCTGATCCAATTAGCAGGGGGTGGCTGTAAGGGAAGATCTGGCAGCATCCAGAGAGGGTTATGGTAGGATTCAGTAATAGGAGGCCAGGAGGGGCCATATCTCCCCCCAGTGAAGAACATTAGTCCATTCTCCAATTGCACAAGAGGGTGAGGCATATACAAGGTGCTGCTGTTGGCATCTGTCTGTCACAAGAGACCATGGAGTGCACCTGGTATAGTGACTTATTTATGACCATGGGACTAACACAAGGGTGGGAAACCTCTGACCCTCCAGATATTGCTGAACTATAACTCCCATCAGCCCTAGAAAGCCTGGCCAAAGGCAAGGAATGATGGAAGTTGTAGTTCAGCAACATCTGGAGGACCAAGTTGTCCACACCCAGATTAGCGAGCAGTTCATTGGAACTGGGGATGGTCCATTTTCTTCCTCAAAGTGATTTTGAGGAGCGCCCCATAAAATTAGCTGCTGACTAGAGAGTTAGTAGAATCAGTATTTTTAGAAGGACCCTGAAGATTTCCTCCCACTCTCCCTTACATTACCTGGTGTAAACTGAGCTACCGATAAAGGTAAAGGTAAAGGGACCCCTGACCATTAGGTCCAGTCGTGGCCGACTCTGGGGTTGCGGCGCTCATCTCGCTTTATTGGCCGAGGGAGCCGGCATACAGCTTCCGGGTCATGTGGCCAGCATGACTAAGCCGCTTCTGGCGAACCAGAGCAGCACACGGAAACGCCGTTTACCTTCCTGCCGGAGCGGTACCTATTTATCTACTTGCACTTTGACGTGCTTTCGAACTGCTAGGTTGGCAGGAGCAGGGACAGAGCAACGGGAGCTCACCCCGTCGCGGGGATTTGAACCGCTGACCTTCTGATCGGCAAGTCCTAGGCTCTGTGGTTTAACCCACAGCGCCACCTGCGTCCCTTCAGAGCTACCTATATGATGCACTGAATTGCTGATAGCATCCTGAGTTTATCATGGGCTGCTTGGTTATTTCAAAAGTGAAGTCTGGTTGGTGTTCTTTGTTACTGCACAGAACATTGTGAAAACTTCTTTTTTTTAAAGTGTATTTATAAATTCATTAAACTTTAACTTATTTAACCCACTGTTGCTCACAAAATACGGTTGTGTGGAATGTTTCAAATTGAAGATCAGCACATTTTTAGCAGTTTTGTTAGTGAGGTAGGTTTGCCTGACTGACCCAGCAAAGAGTTTCATGGCTGAATGGAGCTTCAAACCTGGCTCTCCCTTGTCTTAATCTGACACACTAACCACTACACCACACTGCCTGCTAATAATAAGTGTTGGTTTTCCCTACACCCACCCACACCCCGCTCTCTCTTCCATTTCTTTTAAGCTTAATGGAACAGCAAAGATTAACAAAGATGTGAGAACCATTAAGCTTACCAAAAAGGGCGATGATCTCAAGGCAGGAACCAAGTGTCAAGTAGCCGGATGGGGAATTACTCAAAACAGACAGAAGAAGCCATCTGATACCCTGCGTGAAGTTGACGTCACCGTCATTGACAGAAAAAAATGCAATGATGGCTATAATCCTCCTGTTGTGACAATGACTATGGTGTGCGCTGGAGACAAGAAGGGAGGAAAGGATGCGTGTGTGGTAAGCTTGTTTATTTACCATTTCTGTCCTGAAATATGAACTCTCTTGTGACTGACACCTTGTTCAGTAGCGTAATACACATAAGGAGGAATAATTCAAACAAGTTGTAGCTCTGTTTACTCAAGACTTTTAAATACAGTGTTTCCTTGGTGAAATCCCCCCAACTGGGAATTAAATGACTGTCTCGCCAGAGTGGTGCATGCTCTGGTTATCTCCCGCTTGGACTACTGCAATGCGCTCTACGTGGGGTTACCTTTGAAGGTGACCCGGAAACTGCAATTAATCCAGAATGTGGCAGCTAGACTGGTGACTGGGAGCAGCCGCCGGTCCTGAGAGATCTGCATTGGCTCCCAGTATGTTTCCAAGCACAATTCAAAGTGCTGGTGCTGATCTCTAAAGCCTTAAACGGCCTTGGTCCTGTATACCTGAAGGAGCGTCTCCACCCCCATCGTTCTGCCCAGACACTGAGATCCAGCGCCGAGGGCCTTCTGGCGGTTCCCTCATTGCGAGAAGTGAGGTTACAGGGAACCAGACAGAGGGCCTTCTCGGTAGTGGCGCCCACCCTGTGGAACACACTCCCTTCAGATGTGAAGGAAATAAGCAGCTATCCTATCTTTAAAAGACATCTGAAGGCAGCCCTGTTTAGGGAAGTTTTTAATATTTAATGCTGTATTGTTCTTAACATTTGATTGAGAGCCGCCCAGAGTGGCTGGGGAAACTCAGCCAGATGAGCGGGGTATAAATAAATAATAATAATAATAATAATAATAATAATAATAATAATAATAATAATTAATTATATAAATAGCCCAATGAAGATCAGGGTGGAAACAGCAGTTTAGAGAGAAACAGCAATTATTTTGTAGTGCCTTTCCTGCCCTTAAAAACAACAGACCTGGGCAAGGTTTGAGAAAAATGTTTCTGCAGAGATTCAGCATAAACTAAAGAAAAGCCAATGCCTATTCAGACCTTGATTTTGTTACAGCTATGATGGGCACCTGATTAGCTACCATCACACACAAATAAACACACAAGTCTGCTTAGTAGTTGGTAAGGTGTGGGAGGAGGAAGATGCAGGAGGTTACCAGGGTTAGGGAGTGATTTATGTGCAGGAGGGTTGCTGAAAAAGAGCAGGGAGGAAGTGTGGACTTGGGGCAAAGGTGAAAACAGGGTTGCAAAGCCAGGCTGTGGAATAAAAGAGAGAAGTGATTTCAGAAATGGGGTTGAGGAGGTGAAAAGCAAGCTGGGGTGGAAAGGGGGTTAATATGGGGGAAGGTAGGGGACTTGGTGAACGGAGCAAGCAGGTTACAGACTCTGCTAACCCAGAAATAGTGCTTCAGGTTAAGAACTTTGCTTCAGGATAAGAACAGAAATTGTGCTCCGGCAGCGCAGCGGCAGCAGGAGACCCCATTAGCTAAAGTGGTGCTTCAGGTTAAGAACAGTTTCAGGTTAAGAACAGACCTCCGGAACGAATTAAGTACTTAACCTGAGGTACCACTGTATAGTGGGAGAACAGTTGAAGGACTGTCCTGTAGGGAAATCATGAAATGCAGGTTTTTAATTTGTCAAAACTCTCCTTTTACTATCATTTTGAGAGTGTGAGCAAGGAAAGATATGAATCAGCAACAAGGAATAGTCTTGTCAAGGCTCTCTCTTCTTTTTCCCACCAGGGTGACTCGGGTGGTCCTTTGATATGTAACGGGGAACAAAAAGCCATTGTATCCTTTGGTGGAAAATCAGCATGTGGTAATAAACGTCAACCTGGCGTCTATACTCTTCTCACAAAGAAGCATATCTCCTGGATACAAAAGACGATTGGAGGCAACCTATAGATGGTTGGTTTGATTTTGTGATTCTCTCTCCAGATACTTGTTGATCTGCCTTTAATAAAATCAAATGTAAACAACAACAAAAAACCTTGCTAGCTGCTTTACTTCATGAGTATGTCGTTCATGTCATTCATACACCCACGGGGTGTATGGGATGTTACGGGAGGGGTAGTCTCTCTGGTGGGGGCCATGTTGTGCTGCTTTTGGATAGTTTGTCCACCTTTGGTCCCCCTCCCTGCACTCAACACTCACCTGCACCTCCTAGGAGCTCTCAGCATGTGAGAGTGGACAGACCCCAGGAACGGCTTCCACTGGCTGGCTAAACCAGGTGAGGGTAGCCAATGGGTCTCAAACCCTCGTTGAGCTATGACTTTCCCTGCATGCAAACACAGGCTCTGGCAGATTGAACGGACAAGACCTATAGTGGTCTAGAGGTCTAGAGGGAAGTGAGGGGCAGATGGGGCTTGTCCGCCTGGGCAGGTAGCCCATCTGGGAGAAGGAAAACTCTGGTCCTAAGCCTGCACTGCCTTGCAGGATATTTTCAGGAAAAGAAAATGCTAAGGCAGAGGTTTTCAACCTTTTTGAGTCCACGGCTTCCTTGACCAACTACATTCTCCCTGCTGCACCCCTGTGGGACTCAGGAGCCCAGTTATGTCACCCCTTGCCTGCAGAGCTGGCAGACCCTCACCCTTTTTCGAACACCCTCCCTTGTGGAGTGTTTCCTCAGTCTCCTCTCCTCTCCTGTCCTCCGGGCAGCCGCTGCTCCCGCCCCCGGTATCTGAGCTGCCCCCCCTGCCCCAAAGGGAGGTTCCTCCTTCCACTGCCCCACAGGGGTGTGGGAGTCTGTCCATTCCCAACAGTAAGGGCTGGCGGACTGGTGGCTGGGCTCCCTCGCCCGCTTGCTTGCTTACTCCGAGGCCACCTCAGCTCCTGGCAACCAGCACCCCCTGGCCAACCCCAGAGGCACCATTCACCCAGGGAGCTTGTAGACAGGGCTGCTGCAACAAACAGCTATGCAAGCCTTTGGGAGGCAGAGATGTGAGAGAGTATCAAAGGAGGGAGGGAAGGAAAGAGGGACAGAGGCCAGTGTTGCCTGCGGCACCCCCGACCATCATTCAGGGCACCTCAGGGTACCCTGAGGGCATTGGTACACTGGTTGAAAACCAGTGGGCTAAGGAGTAAGCCCTACACAAATCCAGCATCCCTAAGACTGTTGGATAGCACCTTATATGCCTCATTCTGGCAACTCCTGCAGCCAAGCTGGTCCCATTTGTATTGCTCTGGTTTCCTTTGGACCACATCAGCAAGGCCAAGAGGGCCCCTTGGAATTTGGGCAGCCCAGGACCTCCATACACACTGCCCAGACTTGCAATCTGGTCACTTAGGTGCTGCTAACACAGCGGTTTGATTTCCCTCCCAGAGGCACACTCCATTCTCTCGAGACAGATCAGATGCCAGCATGCCATTCATCCTTGCCCGTTATGTACTAGGACCATCTCTCAATTAAGAAAATTTGAAGGATATGAAATTCACATGCAGCAGAATGAGGTGGGGATGCAGCGGCAGAATTCTGAGGTACTAGACTGCAACGAATCATTTCAGGCGGCCCCAAGAGGAGTCGGAGGAAGAGCTGCCAGCCATTGAAGCCATGCGGCCACTGTGTTCGGCTCAGCCCCCAGCTCCTCCCAGTATTCTGACATCACACGCACAACCTTGCCCCCCCATTGCCCTTGAAAGCTGGTGCCTCTGATACGATCAATACTCTACAAGCAGAGAAGCAGGGAGCAGATTTGACAAGAATCTTTCATAATGTGCTTGTGGGTTTACTTGCAGAGGAAGAGCATTCAGAAACAGCATTTTGAAACGACACAGCCCACTTTGCCTACCACCTCAGGGTGCACCCTTGCTGAGCTGCGTGTGTGAACCAGGCCACAGAGATCTAGCAGGGTTGTGGGCCAGGTGTCATACTTCACAGAGGGCCACCCTCCATTTGAAGGACTGTCGTCTCCATGTCTGGTTGAAAGTGCCATAAGATTGCCGAGCGGGTGAGGCCTGGAAATGGCACGCCCACAGTGAGCCCCATTTATAGTAATAATTTCTAAAGTTTCATCTATTCTATACATAAAAATCAGCATGTGGGCAAACTGTTGCCATATGTTGTTGTCTTTTGGGGGGTGATACTTTTTTTTTGGCAAGGCATAGCTTGCCACCCTAGAGTTCTAGTGGAGGTCTAATTGTCTCACTGAGAGAGCAGAAGCTGTATGTGGTTTTAGCAATAATGTTACAAAGGGGTATGTAAAAATGGGTTGTTAACAGGTGAAAATGTAAAGTTACAATATGTTAAGATAAAATATTAAGATAAAAGCAAAAAGGGTAAGGACTTGCTGAAACAACTACTGAACTAGAATACAAAAAAGGGAGGTATGAGGAGGTCAGGGAAACAAGCAAATGAAAGATAAGACATGGAAAGACTGATTTGTTTTTAATTGTTTTTTATTTTTCTGTATTTTGTATTTTTTGTAATTTTTTATCTTTTCTTTCTTTTTTCTATTTTTGTAATTTCTTTGAAACTTTAATAAAGATTATTTAAAAAAGAGAGAGAGGGAGAGAGCAGAAGCTGCACTCTCAGTTCATTGCTCCATCCAACTGATGTCTGGCCTTATGTTCTGGCCGATCCTGCCACATATGAGACACAATCTGTATAATGATCTCTGGCGGGCGAGCAGCCTGATAAGCAACAAAGGCTCTCCGTCAGTTTTATACAAGTTTATTTAAAAGAAAAACACATCCGGAGCATGGCGTTCTGCCTGCTCTCATTAATCTTAGTTGCTCAGTCTGTCTCATCTTTCCTCCCCCAACAGGAAGAATGCCAAAATCCCACCTTTTGTCTCCTTCCCTTCCATTGCTCTCTGAGCTTCTCTAATCTCCTCGTTTTAGGACTGCAGGGCTGAGCTACCTCTTCCTCAGAAGACTCAGCCTCCGACACCGTCTTATCTGCTGGTTGCCTAGCAACGCCTTGGCTGACTTCCAACTCTTCCCCCCCCTTGGGAGCTAACCGCTTCTTCCCTGGAGAGGAGGGGCCCTGGGCTGCTCTCTCTAAAATCAAACAGACAGTTCTCATCTACAGAGTCAACCTCTTCCTCACTCAGCTCAATTTCTGAGGCTGACTCTCCCGGTGTGCTCTGGGGGGCCAAATTCCTGACAATCTGCATTTTAATGACCATTTAAGACAACCTTTCTCAACCTGTAGGTCCCCAGATGTTGGACTACAACTCCCATCACCCCTAGCTAGCAAGGCCAGAGCTCAGGGATGTTGGGAGTTGTAGTCCAACAACATCTGGGGACCCACAGGTTGAGAACCACTGATTTAAAGGTTTTTATATAGCAGTGACAGCAACTTTCATGCACGTAACAGAAACTGAATCCGGAACTTCTTGTTTCTTTGTAATTTATGAATTCAACATTGAAGGGTGTGTTTTTTTTTACACCTGCTTTAAATTAAAACCACAGGGGACTCTGAGGATAACCAACTTCTCTATGCTATGCTATGCTCTGGCCATGGCTGAGACCACATCACAGAGCATTAAAAAGCCCTATAACATGGAACAAAAGCAGGTTATCTCTGAACTGTGGGAAGAGGTGGTAGTGAGTCCATTCAGGGGCATACAATTGGAGTGCCAGAGGGGCCATTGCCCTGGGCGCAGATTCTTGAGGGGGCGCAAAATAGGCACCCACAGCACAATGATGCCTGCTGCTCCTCTCCTGGTGTCAGAGGAAACAGTGCTCGCAGACAGCACACCAGGCCATGCCATTCTGGAGTTACCGGTGTGGGGGCACCTGGTTTGCACCCGCCAAGTGTTGCTTCAGCTGGCTGGGCTCCCCTCTGTACAGGTGGACAGAGAAAAGCTTTGGCAGTGTTCCCCAGTCTTTCTTGCATAATTATCTGTTCTTGATACCCAACTAAGGCTATCCACAGACACAATTTATTATCCCAAAACTGTTTCGGACCACCTCACAAGGAGGTGTAAGCATTTATACTATTTCCTACAATATTCTAGAATACACCTGTCCCATTTTACAGCTGGAGGTCACTGAGACAGATTGATTTTGGCTAGTTAACTGTCAGAGCATACTTGTCAGAGAATGATGCGCTATTATCTCATTGTACAACAATCACTGGAGGAACAGAATGGTGATGTCATAATCATGCCAGCTAATGGTAGGTGTTTTCTTCAGTCTGGCCAGAATTGTAGTTTTCAGCCAACTTTAAAGTACTTTTTCCTGAAAACTGCAACAGCTATAGCAATGATTATTTTCTCTCTCTCTCTCTTTGTACCTCTTAGCTGAATAACTGTTGATATACATACTGAGATCCCCAGACTCTCTCTGATGCCTATAAATAACAGCTCTCTAGAAAGCCCAGAGGCTTCATTGTGGGTGTTTCAAATTTCCGAGCTTATAAAAGGATGCCCTTGAGACAACGAAATGAAATCTCACTTCCTTCCTATGCTCAATACATATTAGACATCTCACTGTGGGGGGGCGCAGACAATGGGGCGTGTCTTTGTTTTGTGCTTTTCCATGACCATTTTCCTCCTCAAAATTCAGAAAGGTAAGTCAGTGTTGCTATATCTGCTGTATATGTCTCCTGCACACCCCACTTCTTCTCCTCCTATATATGTAGAGCATGGTGTATATAGAACAACCACATGGCCAAAAAGTAATTTGGTGCAAGTTTTTCCCTGCTAGCCTAATTGCCTTGGTGGTCGGCAGGATAGAGGAGAGAGGCTGTGGGCCAGGGTGGGGTGTATTAAAACATTCTTAGAGCTATGTGGAATTCTGAACTAAACTAGCCACCGTGCCAAAGAAACAGAATATGTTAAGTACGTCTAAAGATGGACCCATCTGCCAATTTCAGTTTCACTCAGGCTGCAGGCACACCATACAAATTTAAAGCACATTCCCCACCTCACAGACTCCTGGGAACTGGAGGGTGAGAGTTATGCCCACACACCCATAACTCATGAACTGGCCTGCAGCACATTGCATTTACTTACTTACTTACTTACTTACTTACTTACTTACAGTGGTACCTCGGGTTACATACACTTCAGGTTACATATGCTTCAGGTTACAGACTCCACTAACCCAGAAATAGTACCTCAGGTTAAGAACTTTGCTTCAGGGTGAGAACAGAAATCGTGCTCTGGCAGCGCGGCGGCAGCAGGAGGCCCCATTAGCTAAAGTGGTGGTTCAGGTTAAGAACAGTTTCAGGTTAAGTACGGACCTCTGGAACGAATTAAGTACTTAACCCGAGGTACCACTGTACTTACTTATTTCATAAAATATATATACCACTTGATTGTAAGAGGGGAAAACCTCAAAGCAGTTTACAAATCCGACCTGATCAAATGACTTATGTCTTACAGGTCAACCTCAAGATATAGTTGAATGGATAGAAGAAGGTCACCCTTTAGGATCATATATGGTTGCACTCATCAAAGGAAATGGCGTGTCCTGTGGAGGAACTTTGATCAAAGAGAACTGGGTGTTAACAGCAGCCCATTGTTTTCCGTAAGTCTGGAGAAATACTGATGCTTTGTAGAAACCTCTTCCTGGCATCAATTCTCAAGGACCTTTTCAAGTCAGGTAGCAATATTTGCTTCATAACATCCATTGCTTACAGCAGCAGCTTGTAAATTCAAGAAGGGTAAGAGAACAAGGATATCCAACTGTGGGCTTGAAATGTGGATAACAACTGCTTAGAACATGGGTAGGCAATCTAAGGCCCGGGGGCTGGATCTGGCCCAATCGCCTTCTAAATCCGGCCTGCAAACGGTCCTGGAATCAGCATGTTTTTACATGAGTAGAATGTGCGCTTTTATTTAAAATGCATCTCTGGGTTATTTGTGGGGCATAGGAATTCATTATTCTTCTTCTTTTTCCAAAATATAGTCTAGCCCCCCACAAGGCCTGAGGGACGGTGGACAGGCCCCATGCTGCAAAAGTTTGCTGACCCCTGGCTTAGAACATATCTTTGCAGTATTAAAAAGATCTTCACTAGCATCCACTTGGCTTCTGAGTACAATTTAGGTGTTGACTGTCACCTACAAAGTTCTACTTGGGTTGGGATCAGAATCTCTGAAAGCGCCTACCGTCATATGAACCTCCTCACACACTGGGTATCAAAAATGTATGAAGAAATGAACTGGGTGGTGACAAGTGACAGGGCGAAGGTCATTAGTTAAATTGGCTGGTGCACGTGTGGCTGCTCATGTCCAATGAGGAGAGAAGATCAGTTCCATTGTTATGTACTGAGTTGAATAGGATCCAAACTGCAGCAGTCTGATTGGTCCTAGAACAATAGGATCCAAAAGGCAGCAGTCTGATTGGTCCTAGAACAATAGGATTCAGAATGCAGCAGTCTGATTGGTCCTAGAACAATGCAGCAGCATGATTGGTTGGCAGGAACTACCCAATCATGCTCCAGATAGAAGTGAATCCACAACCTGATTGGCTTACAGTAGAATTCCGGAATTAGCCAATCATGTGCAGCCCATTGTGTAAATAATGTATATAAAGCAGATACTTTGAGGGGACTTTCATTCATTCCTCCTCACCACTATGAGCTGAATAAAGAGCATGAAATCACTTCGCGACTCTGAGTATATTTCACTGGCGACGAAGGTGGGATCCCGCTGAGCTGACTGCCACACACAGCACCGCCACCTGCCGCACCGCTGCCTCGCACCGTGTATCCAGGCTTCAGCTCCGGGACACAAGGAACTCAGAATGGCAACCGACAACAGCTTCTCGCCATTCAACCCAGCATCTGGAGACTGGGAAGCGTACGCCTCCCGTTTCACCTTCCTCCTAGAAGCCAAAGGGGTCACCGACGAAGAAGACGCCAAGAAGAGGGCGATATTCTTCAGCGTCTGTGGAGAGGAGACGTTTGAAATCGCCCGGGCCCTCCTTGCGCCTGAAGACGTCGCTACTGTTCCATACAAAACAATAATGGAACAGCTGAAGGGGCACTTTTCGCCGCAGCCCTCAGTGGTGGCTCGTCGAAATGCCTTCTACGCAAAGCGGCAAGCCCCTGGGGAAACCATAACTGGGTTTGTGACGTCTCTCCGCCAAGCCGCCCGGTTCTGCAACTTCTCAGAGCTGGAGAACATGCTTCGTGACCGCCTCGTCGGTGGCCTGAAGGATGAGAAGCTGCAACGACGCCTCTACGCTAAGAAGGACCTAACGTTCCAGGTCGCTCTGGAGGAGGCCCTGGCAACGGAAGCTGCCGAGAGGTCGACGCAAGAGGCACGGCCGAGCCAGCTGTCCCAACCGAGGGTCCACCACGAAGACCTCACCGACGACTCAGGATCCGACAGGGAGGAGGTGCACCGAGTACAGCAGCGCACTCAAGCAGCCCACATACCACAGCTGTCTCGACGAGAAGGAGGGAGCTGCGCAAGCTGTGGAGAAAGTCACGAGAGGAGGACCTGCCGTTTCCGCAACGCAGAGTGCAGGCAGTGCAGAAAATTGGGACACATCGCCCGGGTGTGTCGGGCTCGGCCCACCCGACGCCAGGCATCAGATGACCAATCCAAGAGCCCCAGGTCCCGGGGCCCAACGCACCAAGGCAACAGATGGGGGGCAATGCTGGCGCCGCCACTGCGACCAGATACGGCGACGATTCCCGGGAGAAAACCAGGAGGAGGAAAGGTCAGAGGAGTCCCAAGGGAACAGAGGGGCAGTGAGGCCCATAGAGCACGAGGGGCCAGCAGGAGAGGCAGAATCAGTAAATACAGAGAGGACCTGCGAGGCCGAAAGGACACCGGAACCAGAACCACGACTGAGCGAGCCGGTTGCGCCAGACCAAATAGCCCCATCACAGCCAGCATCCTTGGAACACGAGCCAGAACCTGGACCCCGGACCAGGGAACACCCCAGGCCACAACGCACACGTAGGCCGCCAGCGTACCTCGAGGACTATGAATGCGACCTCCCGGGCAGGACTGGAACTTAGAGGGGAGGGGTGTTATGTACTGAGTTGAATAGGATCCAAACTGCAGCAGTCTGATTGGTCCTAGAACAATAGGATCCAAAAGGCAGCAGTCTGATTGGTCCTAGAACAATAGGATTCAGAATGCAGCAGTCTGATTGGTCCTAGAACAATGCAGCAGCATGATTGGTTGGCAGGAACTACCCAATCATGCTCCAGATAGAAGTGAATCCACAACCTGATTGGCTTACAGTAGAATTCCGGAATTAGCCAATCATGTGCAGCCCATTGTGTAAATAATGTATATAAAGCAGATACTTTGAGGGGACTTTCATTCATTCCTCCTCACCACTATGAGCTGAATAAAGAGCATGAAATCACTTCGCGACTCTGAGTATATTTCATCCATTCTGGTTCCGTTCTCTCCAGAGATGCTTGGCTGGTACACTCTGGACAGTTGGAAGACTTCCCAGAGCAGTGTGAGTTGGTGGGGAGAAGAGAGATAATTCCATTGGGCAAGCAGAAATGGAACAATTTCCTTTGTGCTATGTTGGTTTCCACCTTTAGTATGGAATTTCCATTTTTATTCACTCATTTTTCACAGGCAACCAGACAACGCTGTTCTCCAGTCATTCTCAACATGTCTGCATCTGTACTGGAATTGTTTTAAAGATGTTTTCATTGTTTTATCGCTTCTTGTTTTTTGCCCTGTGCTCCTTTGGGAGGAAGGACAAGATACAAATTAAGCAAACAAATGTACACACTTGCCAGAAGCTTTCTGCCAGCCGCCATTTTATAACATTAGTTTTTTTAATCAATCTTTTAATTAGTGCTGAAACCCCTTTCTGACTATAAAAGAGTGGTCACAAATTAGAATGAGCAAGGTGATAAAATGGCAGCTGCTGCAGAGTTAATACTGAATATGTGATGAGCTTCAAATGACTGCTCACCCATCTGAGGCAGCAAAATATATACATATGTGGATAAAGAAGAGTATGCAAACACTCAGAATGGTGAAAATCAAATATCAGTGTGGTGAATTTATCAGTGGCTCGCTTTTTCAGGGATGAAGAAGCATACATGATTTTTGGAGCTTATTCACGAACTAAAATGGAGCATGGAAAACACAAGGCTAACATTACCAAAACATTTTCTTACCCAGGATTTAATCCGAAGACATTTGAAAATGATATTATGCTTTTGCAGGTAAGTCGATGTTATGTAAGTGCTACCGCCGTTTTAAACTGCATGTGTTTGTGTTTATATATGCAATTGTTTTATGTGTTCATTTAACGAAATTTACAAGCAGCTTGATTGTAATAAAACCTCAAAAGCATTTTACAGTTATTTTAATTTCTTTATATGTAGCTGATATACATATATATATATATATATATATATATATATACACACACACACACACACACACACACATATATATATATATATATATATATATATATATATATATATATATATTCTTCTTTGGCGATCACTCATAGCTGAGTAAGATTGTCTTCCATAAACACGGTATATACGGTATATAGATAGATAGATAGATAGATAGATAGATAGATAGATAGATAGATAGATAGATTCAGGATGCCTCATGGAGAGCGATTCATAAAGGAAATATTATTATTATTATTATTATTATTTATTAATTAATATTATGCTAGAAGGAAGCCTAAGGTAGATTGCATGAAAATCTGTGGCCTCTTCTTGTCTGTAGATCCCAACTATAGATCCTTTTTATGATTCCTTCAGTTTCAGTCAGGAAAAGGCCACCCTCCACCTGTAAAAACCATTTCACTTACCCACTCATATGATGACATCAAGGGTGGAACCCAGTGTGTCGTAATTGGGTGGGGAACAATTAATAGAAGAAGCGGATTTGATACACTGCATGGAGCCAACGTCACCATCATTAGCAGAAAGGTCTGCAATGACAAGCACCACTATAATTCTCACCCTCCTCTGACAATGAATATGCTGTGTGCTGGTGAAAAGAAAGGCGGTGGGGACAGGTGTATGGTAAGAGAGTCTTTGTTTCTTTCAACTAATTCTGCATTCATACAGCTGCTTGCCCCCCCCCCCATGAAGAAATTTTTGCCTTTCAACTGATCGACCGAGGAATCAGTTAAATTATTATTTTTTTACCAAATATTCAATAAAAAAAATAATAAACCTGAGGCATTGAATGAAGTACAGCCACTTGATTCATTTTTAGAAGGAATGTTATAATAATAATAATAATAATAAATTTTATTTATATCCCGCCCTCCCCAGCCGAAGCCGGGCTCAGGGCGGCTAACAACAATCAAATAATCAAACAATCAAATAAACCAACATTCTAAAAATATTTCATTATAAGAATTAATTAAAATCAAGTTAATGGCAACCATTAAGCAAAACTCTGTGCAGGTTGCCAGAGGAGGGAGTCAGGCTGTGCCCTGACCAAAGGCCTGGTGGAACAACTCTGTCTTGCAGGCCCTGCGGAAAGATGTCAAGTCCCGCAGGGCCCTAGTCTCTTCTGACAGAGCGTTCCACCAGATTGGAGCCGCAGCCGAGAAGGCCCTGGCTCTAGTTGAGGCCAGCCTAACCTCTCTGAGGCCTGGGACCTTCAGGATGTTTTTATTTGCAGACCGTAGGTTTCTTTGTGGGGCATACCAGGAGAGGCGGTCCCGTAGGTACGAGGGTCCTAGGCCGTATAGGGCTTTAAAGGTTAAAACCAGCACCTTAAACCTGATCCTGTACTCCACCGGGAGCCAGTGCAGCTGATATAGCACCGGATGAATGTGGTCTCGCAGCGAAGACCCCATAAGGAGTCTCGCCGCGGCATTCTGCACCCGCTGGAGTTTCTGGGTCAGTCTCAAGGGCAGCCCCACGTAGAGCGAGTTACAATAATCCAGTCTGGAGGTGACCGTCGCATGGATCACAGTGGCTAGGTCAGGGCGAGAGAGATAAGGGGCCAACTGCTTAGCTTGGCGGAGATGAAAAAATGCCGCCTTTGTTATAGCTGTAATCTGCGCCTCCATAGAGAGGGAGGTATCGAAGATTACACCCAAACTCTTAACGGACGGTGCTGGCACTAACTGCACCCCCGCAAGAGATGGGAGTTGCCCCCTCAATCCCATATCGTCCCGTCCCAGCCAGAGGACCTCTGTCTTCGAAGGATTTAACTTCAACTGGCTCCCACGTAACCATCCAGCCACAGCCTCCAGGCATCTGGTCAGTGTGTCTGGGGCCGAGTCAGGATGGCCATCCATCAACAGATAGAGTTGGGTGTCATCGGCATACTGATGGCAACCCAGCCCAAAACTCCGAACAAGCTGGGCGAGGGGGCGCATAAAGATGTTAAAAAGCATCGGGGAGAGAATCGCACCCTGAGGCACTCCACACACCAAGGAGTGGCGCGATGACAATTCCCCCCCAAGCGCCACCCTCTGTCCCCGACCAGAGAGAAACGAGCGCAGCCATTGGAGGACTGTGCCCTGGATCCCCACGTCGGCAAGGCGGTGGTCTAGGAGTTCGTGATCGACCATGTCGAAGGCTGCTGACAGGTCTAGAAGAATCAGCAGCCCTGACCCGCCTCGATCCAGCTGCCTACGGAGATCATCTGTTAGGGCGACCAGAGCCGTCTCGGTCCCATGACCAGCGCGGAAGCCGGACTGGAATGGATCGAGAGCCGATGTTTCATCCAGAAACCTACCAAGCTGTGTTCACCTTTAACACTTCTTTTTTAAAAATAAATCAATACTCTACTATAGTAAGATACCAGAAGTCGCTTAAGACAGAATGAAACAGCCTCAACGTGCAATTAAAACCAATTAATCACCACTTAGAAACTTCTGTAATCAATCAGTCTGTAAATCAGTTTAAGTAAAATGAAATGAAATGGTCCTCACTTATTAAGAATTGAGCCTCTGCCTGTTTATGAAGTAAAACTTTAGCTGCTTAAAGTTTTGAATACACTGAAGAAGGCATGCAGCTTTTGATGAAGATTTCAGTTCATAATCTTAACAATGCTTAGTGTTTTATCCAGTATGACTTGGGGAATCAAGCTATAGCTGTGTAGTTTTATTTATTTTATCCCGATTTGCTAGGCAAAATCCTTCCTTGGTTGAAGTCATTATTAAAATGTAGCGTGTTAACTTAGGGACTGAGGACCAATCTGGATTAATGCTGCTTGATGTTATTATTGTATTAGCATCATCAGCATCATCAACAACAATAATAATAATTATTAGTCTGGTGTCAGTAGCAGGTAAACACTCTGGGACTCATAGGGTGTGCCATCTGCCTTTGCCTGCCATAGACTGTATTGTGCTGCATTGCAGTCACTGTTTTAATTAAAATATTTTATTAAAATGACTAATTGCAGAACTGAATTTGTTGTTGGAATATTATGACCGTAGGGAGGTATATAGATCAGCTTCTGCTTAATGGTAACATCCAATCTCTTCTTTCCTTTCTTTTCCTCAGGGTGACTCTGGTAGTCCTTTAATATGCCATGGGGAACAAACTGGAATCCTCTCATTTGTTAGAAAATGTGAAAGTCACCGATACCCTGGCGTCTATGCTCGACTCACAGCCAACCACCTCTCCTGGATAGACACAGTCATGAACAATGGCACTAGCTGATCACATGATTTTATGATACTCATTTTTTATACATATTGATGAAGCTTTTCTTTGTTTGCTGGTGATTCAGTTTATGCTCATCTTACTCATCTCTGTAGCTGAATTATAACACCCATTTAACAGATGGGAAGCAGATACCTCAGCACCCAAAGCCAACTGTGGGATCTAAATGCTGATCTGTGATCTGAACTCCCGTTTCTAAAATCTAGTTCCAATCTTCAGTCTACTGTCCGTATAATTAGGGGTTTTTCTTGCCTCTGGCCCAGAGAATTTCACCTTGGAGTCAAATTAGCAGCCTAAATCATAAGCCTGATTGCAACAACAAAAAAAAGCATTCAGTCGCAGTCATGGGAAGCAAACTTGGGGCCTGATTTGAATGAATGGGAGTTGTGCCTTTGATGTCATCCACGTGTTCAAGCTCATTGTTTGCAGAATCAAAAGGAGGGTTTGCTTATCCTCCTTCACCCACTGCACTCCTAACCTGACTACTGTAAACATATGAAATTCATAAGGGGCAAATCAGAGAAGCAAACGTTGGTACTTAACTGTGGTAAGTTTCTTCTCTGTAAGGAAGAAGGGGGTCCTGGGTGTGTTTGTCAGGGCTGCCCTAGGTCCCAGCTCACAAAGGACCAACGCTGCTTCGTTGTTAAGTATAAAAGTCTTTATTGAAGTTCAGTTTCACTTCCAGAGCCGCAGCGCGCAGCCCCACGTCTAAAGTGTCAGACCACTGATGCTCCGTCTGAGTCTCCTCCCCCCTGACACCAATTTAAGATCCTAGCCTTGCTCCACCTTCTCCGCTGCTCCTTCCTCCTCTGGGTCCGCCTGCCCGCCGGGGTTCCGCCCTTTCTAGCCTCTTCTCCCGCTGATTCCCCTGAGCCTTCTCCCTCCCTCCGGCGGGCTTTAGGAGCTGGTTCCCCATCCGGGTCTCCTGCTGTTCCGCGCGCCTGCACATTTGAACTTGGCGCGCGCGCCCAGCCAGCAGCTTTCCTCCTGACCGTTTCACTGCTGCTGCCACTGCTTCCCCCTTCGGTGGGGCTAGCTGCAACTGACCTCCCTTCCGTTCCCCCACTCTCCGATGGAGGCGTGGTCAGCCCTGACTCCCTCTCTGGAGGAGACGCTGGCCCTGACACATGTGACTCCTCCCCCCCACTATGCTCTGGTGGGGAAACTGGTCCCGATCCTCCACTGCTGCTTTGGGGTTCCCCTCTGGCTCCTTGTTTCTGGTGCGTCCCCCCTGGGACCCCCCTTGCCCTGACCATCGGCGCCCCCTTCTGGGAATCTTCTGATTCGCTGGAGAAGCTCATGGAATCTCTCGGGCCACTGTCATACTCCCCTACGCTGCCCTCAGATTCTTCCCCTTCGCTCTCCCAATCCTCTCTCCCCAGTGCTCCTGCTCCTGATTCCCTGACAGTGTTGTTACCACCCTAGCACTTCAGAGAGTCACAATTTAAGTGACTTCTTGTATTAGAGTGGTATGCCTCTAGGTGATCCATATTTATATCCCTAGTGGCGCTGTGGGTTAAACCACAGAGCCTAGGACTTGCCAATCAGAAGGTTGGCGGTTCGAATCCCCGCGACGGGGTAAGCTCCCGTTGCTCAGTCCCTGTTCCTGCCAACCTAGCAGTTCGAAAGCACATCAAAGTGCAAGTAGATAAATAGGTACCGCTCCGGCAGGAAGGTAAACAGCATTTCCGTGCGCTGCTCTGTTCGCCAGAAGCGGCTTAGTCATGCTGGCCACATGACCCGGAAGCTGTACGCCGGCTCCCTCGGCCAATAAAGCGAGATGAGCGCCGCAACCCCAGAGTCGGTCACGACTGGACCTAATGGTCAGGGGTCCCTTTACCTTTTTAACTCTGGAAAGAAGCTTGTCAAAATGTTTTAGACTATTGTTACTTTCCAAAACTGAGCTCTGCTTTGACCTTCAGTGAGTGTCAACTAAGGGACTGGCTCTTCAGAACTTCTTTACTGTTAAGTCAACATGCAATGGGATGGGAAAACAGGGACGAGGCACAAACACTGCCTCCCATTGCCATCATCTTTGGCCTACATGAGTTGGAGGGCAAACATGTGAAGTGGGAAGCCACTGTACTCATGAAGTGTCCCACATGTTTTAGATCCCTGGAAAATCCTTTGTGGCAAACATTTAACAGAAGATAAATATGTGAGATAAAAGACTGATATTTTCTAATCCACCATGTGTAACAGGGTCTAATTTGCCAAAAGTACAATACATCTGTTGACCACCATATATTGATATGGGATTGCTATGATGATTTGTGACAGAAACATCCACTATGGTTTAGCCCTAAGGCAGGGGGAGCGACTTGTGGCCAGATATGGTGGACTCCAACTCTCTTCAGACTCAGCCAGCTTGGCCAATGGCCAGGGATTATGGGAGTTGTAGTACAGCAACATCTGGAAGGTTGCAGGTTCCCCGCCCTTACTGTAAGTCAATTTCTAGCCAGAGTGTTGGGCTTGACAAAAGAAGTGAATAGTTCAGGTGCTGGCATTTCCTCAATAGGAGCTAATAGGCAGGAGATACAGAGGTCTCCTTGGACTAGGCAAGAAATTAGAGCTTGGGGATAGATAGGATACCTCTCTGCCACATTTACATTGACTGTGCGGCAAATCTGATTTCCTGCATGGCATATTTATATTCAGTAGCAGATGGTGTGGTGGGACTGTGCCACTTATTGAACATCCTTCTGGCCTAGTTGCTGCTGCTTAGTGGGACTGAGAGGGGAGGAGGCATGATGGTGTAGTGAAAACACACCTGCAGGAAACAACAGATTAACTTCACTGTCAGGTTTGCACCACATTGACTTTGCCACCGCCTCACCCCTCCATGCATGACTCGTGAAGAAACTCAACCAAATTGGGGGGAAAGATAACAGATCACTGTTTTCATTTCACATAGATCTGTAGATAACAAGTTTCCACTGCATTTGAGCTCACCGGAAACGAAACTAGAAAACGAAACTAACATTGAGAGTCACTGTGTGAGTTAACAGTATGTGGACTCAAATAAACACAAATGGAAAAATAAAAGTCTTTATTAGCAGCAAATACCATGATTAAGGCAACACTTTCCCCAGGCATCCTAATATTGGGAATTGCCACTGCCCTGTGAATGCTCAGTTCACATGATACGCTTCTTGAGGCTAATGTGAAATTCATGAAGGGAATTTTATATGAGAACTTAACTTTCAACTTAGAAACACATATTCCTCACTGGTATGCTTTTTCAAGAATCCCTCAGCCACAGCCCTGCTTTGTCTTGAAAGGCAGGCTCACCAGAAGCCATTTGATTCTCCCTTGGACGCAGCCTTCCTGAAACCCTTCAAACAGGCAGCAGGAAGAGACTACTGGCTTCCTGTCTGCTCCCAGATCCAGCAAAAGCTCCTTGGTAGCTCCGTCAGTAGAGTATGAGACGCTTAATCTCAGAATTGTGGGTTCGATCCCCATGTTTAAATGGAGTCTCCAGGCTGACTAGAATCCTGAACAGGAGCACTCCACGCTGCAACATTTTGTTGCAGATGTCATATTCCCTTGAGAAAAACAGTACAGATTTGCTTAATGCTTGTAAATTCTGTATTATAATCCGAGAAGAAGGTGGAGAAAAGGACAGCCCTTGGTTTTTAAGTTCCATTTGATTTCTGTTGAAGTTACTTTTGAGTAAAATATATATTGAACTGCAGCCCAACAGTCGTCCTCTAGATGCAAGCACCATAATCCTGTAACTGAAGTATTGCAAGCATAGCTGAGGGCTACCAAAAGCTTTTCAGCCATGGATTCTAGTCTTTTAACCAGCACCATAACTTGTAACACAGGACAAACTTTGCTGATTCGTTTTTTAAAAACTGACTGGGTATTTGTCGGGTCGTCCCCTAAAGACTGGGCGACTCACCTCTTTAAAACACTGCAACAGCAAGGGAGGGTATAATCCTGTGCCTCTCACACCGTTGTTTCAGTAGTCCCTTCATCCCATCTCCTCTCCCAGAAGTGGTGCCAGGACTTTAGGGCCTCACTCTGCAGACTGACCACAAGGGCTTACAATAATGAACATTACCATCTAACTACGGGGCCCTATCAGACCACATCTTGGCATCTGGAGGCGGCAGGATAAAACCAGAGCCTAAAATTATTTAACTGCCCTACTGTCTCCAACTACAATGGGGACAAAGTTACAGCGCTGCTGGCAATAGCAGACAGAAGAGGATGGCAAGAGGAGGGTCAGTAAGGGCAGAAGGCTGGGTGGTTGCATCCTCTCTCAGTGCCTCGGAGCTTATGAAGGGACAGGCACTGCTTTCGGAAGAAGACCCAGCAAGAACAGTGCTCAGGCAGTTTGGTGTGTATGAGAGTAGAGGCGGTGAACCTCAGTCCCGGGGGCCAAATACCAGGGCCAGCCACCCAGGTGAGGTGAAAGCGGCAGCTGATCCCAATGTAGATTTTTATTCAGGGCCAGCCCACTCATAAGATCAAGCGAGTCAACCGCCTCAGGTGTCAAAATCCACAGGGGCAGCTGTTCCCAAGGTAGATCTTTCTTCCTCTCTTATTCCTGATGTAGATCTTTCCTCATCCTTTCTTCCTCAGCAGGGAAGGAGGCACCATTTTGGGGTCTGCCTCAGGTGCCAAAATGTCTAAGGCCAGCCCTGCCTCCAACCCTCTACATCTGGGCTCTTAGGACCCTCCCTAGGCCGTGTCTGTTATGTACTGAAGTTCTCACCCTGGGCCAGCAGGGGATACTGTAGATAGTTTTCACTCAGGTCCACATATGCAAATAAGGGATTGAAAGTGACATTCAGTGATTGGATAATTACAGAAAGTGGTTACTGTTGCGTTGTAGTGGCGCTCTGTTTAAGCAGGCTGGCTGAACCCTTCAGTTCAGTTCTGTTCTGGCCTGTGAATAAACAAGAGCTGTTTGAAGAATCGCTGTGTCATCTGATATGTTCATCCACAACTTAACAGTGTCCCCTCTCCTCTCCTCAACCACACTTTTCACTGGCCACTCTTTGTCCTCCTCAACTCTTTTTGCCTTGCTGGCTCTGTCCATGAACTCAGATAAGGCCTTCTTGGTTGGAGAGACAGCGCAGGTGGGTGTGCAGTGACCTCTGACTTCCATATGGCTGGAATGTAGCCTACAGTAAGAGCCACATCTATTGTTCCGAACGCTTTTGCATCTGGTCCCAGGCGACTCCCGGCAGGTTGCCCACAGCAGGCTGCAACCCCGAGGCTGAGAAAGGTTCCCCACCCCCCTTTCTGTGGTGATTTCCAGCTCATACGCAAATCACAGTTCCACCCACATTTCTCATGGCACTTGGCTTTCAGTGGCTTTTGTGGTTCATCTTGAATACAGACCCTTCAGAAACCCACCCAGCCCACCTTTGGCAAATGACAGTTTAGCTTGTTCCAGCTATGACAGTGCACATAAGTGCAAAGGACTTGCTTCCTGGCACAGATTAACTGGAGAAGTACGGTACTTCTAATTGTGTTTTAAGGATGTTTGTGTCAAGTTTCAGGAAACTGTCAGGAGATGAAGACACAGGTTTTCAGGAACCTGGTCTTTAAATGTCACCTTGAGACATGTGGAAGGTTGTTGTTGTTGTTGTTGTTAGACTAGTAATAATATTAATCAGGCTGTGCCAAACTAGTTGAGCTCTATTTGTTCAGTTACACCAAAACAATGTTAGGCTTTAATCACCTGTTTTGTTCACTGTCAGCTGTAGTTCCATTGTTGAACAGTTCCCCCATGTTACCAAACTCAGCTTACAGAGACCGAAAGCAGAGATCTGTCCTTTTTTGTGCATTGTTTGATCCATAAATTGTTATTTATTTTCCTACAATTTAGCAAATTCAGTTCAGTTTCATTGCAACATTCCCTTAACATTTTGACTTCCCATCCTTACTTCCATGACATTTCTGTGCAAATCCTTCATCTACCACCTTAAACGTAATACTTATTTCTATAACATATATCCTACATTACATTCCTTTATCATTCTCATTCCTTTGCTTATATTTGCAGTCCTGCCGGCGATTTCATTTGACTATAGCATTTTCTCAGAGTCTGAAAAGGATCTCCACTCTTCCACAAACATTTCACCTTTTTTGGTCTCTTATTTTTGCCGTCAGTTTCGCTATCACCATACAGTCCAATAGTTTTAAAGTCCATTCCTCTTTTGTTGGAATCTCTTCTTCTTTCCATTTCTGCACTTACGGAATTCTGCCTGCTGTGGTAGCATACATAAACAATCTAACCAACTTTTTGGGACCTCTACCCTGTATTATTCCCAAAAGAAATGTGTCAGACTTTTGGGGATCACAATTTTAAACATATTCTTCTATTCATTATGTATCATTACAAAAGCCTGTCGCTTTTCTACAAGTCCACCACATATGAAAAAATGATCCTTCAGACTGTTTGCCTTTCCAGCATTTACTTGATATAGTCTTCTACATCTTGGCTAGGTTATTAGGTATTTATTAAAATACCACCTGTATATCATTTTCAAGTTTTTTTGCATTTATTAATCTGGAGTTATGGAGTAATGACTAGAATAACCCCTTTACTTTGAGGGAATCACCCTTCTCTGTACACTGACTTGGAACTGTCATGATTTTCATCAGATCAGGCCCATCATCTGAGGTAGTGGGACTCTCTGCAAAACTTTGCTCCACTTGGTTTCTGCTGCATGACTGCTGCCACCTTGTGGAAATTGGGCTACTAGCAACTGGAGAAGATGCCAGTTTCTTCACAAGGCAACTTTTAAAATGTGAATAGGAAGTCTTGCCTGGAGTCTGTTTAAAACAAAAAGCAGTAAAGTGATAACAATGGTGATACATAATAGTTTATAAAGTTGCTTATATTTATTAAACACACTATAAATTAATGGATTAGGTTTTGTGCAGTCAAATATTGTTTCAATACTTATGGTTGTTGTTGCTATTATTATTTATAGATTGGTTCCAGAGTAAGTCTGCACTTACCTGGAAATAAGACCAATTTAACTCAGAGGGATTTACTAGCCTGGTATAGAAACTGTGCTGTGAGTTAGCGGCATTTAGGTATCAGTGAAATAAAAGTGTAAAGCCTGACAGGATAAGAGCCCTATTTGTCCCAGTGGGAATTAAGTGCAACTAACATTGGTTGCAATCCTGTATCTACTAACCTGAGGATAAGCCTCTTTGAACTTGATGGGACTTACTTCTGAGTAGACATGCCTGTGCTTCTTTGTTTACCCTGGATCCAACCTACGCTTTCTAACTGTTCAAGGTCCTTTACATACATTCTCGTTAACATTAACAAAGCGATTTCTGAGAATCAGATTATGCCCACTAGTTCATTTGCCAGATGAGTAGACCAGTTTCTAATGAAACCAATCAAGAGAAGAAGAAGAAGAAGAAGAAGAAGAAGAAGAAGAAGAAAACAACAACAACAACAACAACAACAACAACAACAACAACAACAACACACTCTAATCCCCCACATAACCATAGATCAGATGACAGTCTGGGAGAAAAATGTGGGGGAGAAGGAAAGCGAGAAGAAAATATGGTTTGTTGCCAAATTGTAAAACAGAAGGCATTGCATTTAAATGGAAAAGGGGATCTAAAATGCTGACTTGCTGTCAATAAATTTCTTCTAAAGAAAAAGAATAGACCAGTTTCCAGACCTTGCAGCCTAGACTTTAGGCAAAGTCTGGGCTTGGGGGGGGGGGGACAGGACACAGCCTGCCTTCTGGCTCCCTCTTCCACCTCCCTTCCCAAGCTCCTGTGAGTTTTGTGTTTCAGCTCCTCCTTCACATTCCAGGCCTGCTGAGACTTCCTCCAAAATGGAGCCGCCTCTGCCTCTGCCTCTGACAGCGTGTCCTTTGAAAAGCTCGAGGCTGAAAACCAGGATTTTAATCATTTTCTTCTCTATGGTTTTGTTCACAGCCATACTGGGACTGCTGCAACTAAAGTACTTAAAGCCCAAAGTCAAAGACTTTTATTCCTTTGAAGTGATGGATCCGAAAGGCAGGGCCGTTTCGTTGGAGAAATACAGAGGCAAAGTAAGTGACACGTATTTTGTTTCTGAAATCTTTGCATGGAGCTATTGTCTTCTCCGTGCATAATAATGACATTTTACGTCCTTTGAGATGCAGGCTGGTTGTAAAAAACAACAACACTGTGAATGTAGATTTATTTTAGCAGTTAGAAGAATACTGGGAGTGGGAATCCAAGTCTCCTGAGTAAAAAAAACAGTTCATAATATTTGCTGGTGTAAATGGAGACGTTCTAACTTCCAACAAAGTAGTTTCAGCAAAGGCAAGGTTTCTCCTAATATCAGATGCAATGAACATCTAGCACAAACAGAACGGGATCTGTTAGACTTGAATTCCCATTAGCCCCAGCCTGCACGGCCAACGTTCAGGGCAAATGGAAGCTGTAGTTCAGCAACACCTGTTGAACTACAGGTTTCCCGTTCCTGAGCTAGCATCTACGGGGGGGGGGGCTGGTGCCTTCCTGTGCTGCTTGTGAGCCTTCCAGAGTCATCTGGTTGTTGTCAACAGAGGGTCTGATCCAGCTGGCCTCTTGGTCTGCTCTAACAGGCCTGTTTTTTTGTAAGTCATCAAAATGATTCTCTTGTTTTATTACAGAAGCTGCAAACGTCTGCAGAATCCAATGGCTAACTATTGTGAAATGCAAACAATTGATGAGTTTGATTCTTGGACTTTTTAATAGTCCCATTTCTTTTTTTAAAAAATGCATCTGTTACTGTGAACAATTGTTTTGTAAACATTAGGAATAATCTAGCCAATGTATTTCGGTGAATTGAAGTCGTGCTAATGGTTTACATAATCCCTGCAATTTCTCCAGAGTAGGGGAAAACAGTCCTAAGCAGTAATCACTGGTACTAATATTTTCCTTCCTGCAATTGAAGAAGTTTACTTTGTGGCAGCCAGTGGCTAAAACAATGCTGAGTAGATGGATGGCTGTTTTTCTGCAATTGAAGCTTAGCTGAACATGTATACTTTTCCTACATTTAAATAGCTGAGATGGTCAGAATGTAAAGCCATTTTGTTAACCTCGGCATAAGCAGTCTCTCATCCTCTTTCTTTCTCACTGCCCTGTTTTCTGTCTCCCTGAAGGTGTCTCTGGTTGTTAACGTGGCTAGTTACTGCCAGCACACAGAAAAAAATTACATCATGCTGCAGGAACTGCATAGGGAGTTTGGACCATACCACTTCACAGTGCTAGCCTTCCCCTGTAATCAGTATGGGGAAACGGAGCCAGACACAAGCCGGCGGATTGAATATCTTGCAAAATCAAATTACGGAGTCACTTTCCCCATTTTCAAGAAAATAAAGATTCTAGGAAGTGAAGCATCGCCAGCGTTTCAATTTCTAATAGGTAAGCATGTACAGCGTTACCTCTAGGGGGAAAGTGGACAGGAAAACAAACAAAATGTGGACACAGAACCCAGCTTCCCAAGAATCTGGTTTTTTTAAAACCACCACCAAGATTCTAGCCCTTAAGATGAAATCCTAACCCCACTGAATTGAGCAAAGAGGAGAGATGAGCAGAGATGTGGAAAGGCAGCTATGGATTGTGTGTTGATCAGCAATAACGATTAGCTCCAGAAGCCTAGTTTCATATTACTGTAATTCATCAGGAGGAAGAATTTGGCGGTCCAGAGAATCAGTGGGAGCTAAGCACATCATTCCTATTGATACCAGTGGCACTTTGATGCATCTTTTGGAGGCAGTATGCTTCAGAATACCAGTTTCTGAAAACGGCAGTGGTGGACCGTTGTGAGAACAGGAAACTGGATTAAGATGGACCACTGGCCTGAGCCAGCAGCTGGGTCTCCTGTCATCTGTCAGGGATTCTTTAGCTGTGATTCCTGCATTGCAAGGGGTTGTGCTAGATGACCCTTGGAGCCCAACCCTACAGTTCTAGGATTCTAACATTCTTCTGTTCTTATAAGGGGGTTTTGTTTTTGTTTTTTTAATTTTTTTAAAAATCTGAATGGCACCCCTTCTGCTTGCAATACAAACTAATCTTGTGTTGTTCTTGCAGATTCCTCCAAAGCTATGCCTCGGTGGAATTTCTGGAAGTATCTCATCAACCCAGATGGGAAAGTTGTGAAGTTCTGGAGACCCGAAGAGCCCATAGAAAGCATCAAGCCAGATGTAGCTGCTCTGGTTAGGCAGATCATTTTGAAAAAAAGAGAAGACCTTTGACAAAGCTGATGTGCCTTTTGGATTCCACAGGGCAACATCTCTCCTCGGCTCTTAGTACATTCCTGCTTAATAATGGTAAAAGCTGGACATGCAGTGGTTTTTCTTACTGGATAAAATTTTGGTAGCTTTCGACAGAAAACTCTTCTGTTTAAGGAACAGCTCTTAAACCATCTGAGCAAAGAGAAGGATCGGTATGCTGTGCACTTCACCCAACTGAGCCCTGGATCTGGCCTATTGTCATGGATAATGGGAATTGTAGTCCCATCTGGAGGACCACATGTTCTCTACCCCTGTCCTAGACGAATCAAAATAAGGTATTCTTTCTTTCCCAGCAGGTTACTTAAAACACCATTTTCCAAATAACTCAAGTAACACTATTTAACCCAATAATGAAAGTACAGTGTGAGAAATTGTCCTGCCATTGAATCATTCTGTTTAAAGCTGATAAAATCTAGTATTTTATCAACAACAGCAGGAAATGCATGCTCCATTGAGGGTGGGGTGAGGT
The DNA here is from genome assembly GCF_027172205.1 of Podarcis raffonei. Taxonomy (NCBI): domain Eukaryota; kingdom Metazoa; phylum Chordata; class Lepidosauria; order Squamata; family Lacertidae; genus Podarcis; species Podarcis raffonei. The sequence continues at coordinate 22,669,649 of NC_070612.1, forward strand.
GGAAGAGGGGGGATAAAAAAAAATGTAAATAGTTTTTATGAAGAAGTTTTATTTTTAAAAAAGAGATAGAATAAGCCAAGTCTGTTTGGAGTGTTCTCTTCTATACACTGGTTTCCAAAATAATTTTCTATTACATGATGCACTATCGAGTAAACTGGAGCATACTGCTTAAGGGGGGGAAAGAGGGAAATTATAATTTTCCTACATACTAATAGCAAATTCAGTCTTGTGAGTGTGGTCACTTAAGAAACCAAAGCACCACTATCCACATACAAGAGGGAGGTCTCAGCAGGCTTGGAAGAACTCCAGAGTTTACAGAAATAACCACCTAAATAGTTTTTTGTGGAGGGGGGGGAGACTCCTAAGAACCAGACTGATAGGCCTGAAGGACCAGATTTGACCCAAGGTTCCCCATCACTGCTGTAGTACGACCAAGAAACAGAATTATGGAATGCGACCTTAAAAGGAGGCGGGACTTCTGGTGAAAAGAGAGGTGGGGCAACCGTCAGTGTTTAGCGTGGCAAAAGTTCCGTCTTACATTCTTCTGGGGGCCACACGGACAGGAACTAGTTTGGTGGTCAATATTTGGGGCCCCCAAATGACGAGAGCAGGTTCAGATTCTACTCCAGTAGTCACTCCAAAAAGGAACCTTTACAAATGAATGGACACCCTTTATCCCTACAGTTCCAGTAAGAAATGCTGACTTTGGGGAAACTGTTGCCATGATGTCAAAAGCTTCCTTAACACAGTCCTTTGCTGACAGATATCCTGCATGCCCTCCCCTCCACATCCCGTGGTCATGGCAGGCCAATCATAAATACCAGTGTAAGAGCATAGCAAGTTTAACCATTAGTAAGTTCTCCTCTGCATACTACAAAAAAACAAACAAACTAAAAAGTGTAATAATTGTTTCTCTACTTTATTTTGCATGGAGAATGGTAGGTTACCAATACAGTTCATATTGGGAGTCCCATACAAAAGAATCCATACCTCAGTTATTGGGAAATATTGATCATCCACCTGTGATGTTTGTCTCCTGTGCTGCTTGGTGTCAGTCATGTCCTGTATAGATAAGGATTATTTGGGCTTTTGGTAAACTCAGCAGTTCAAACATTTCACCCCATGCTGTTTGAACAGATGAAGTTAGCAATTGCTCAATATCACATTCTAATACAGTGGTACCTCAGGTTACAGATGCTTCAGGTTACAGACGCTTCAGGTTACAGACTCCACTAACCCAGAATTAGTACCTCAGGTTAAGAACTTTACCTCAGGATGAGAACAGAAATAGCGCGGCGGCAACGGGAGGCCCCATTAGTTAAAGTGTTACCTCAGGTTAAGAACTGTTTCAGGTTAAGAACAGACCTCCAGAATGAATTACGTTCTTAACCCGAGGCACCACTATACCCTGCTTGCTGAAATAGTCTATTCAGAGAGGGAACATATGACAAACCTCCCACAAACCTCAGCATGATGAAAGAAGGTGTGGAGGTGGCTATGGAATTGCCACACTTCCCTGATGTCCCCATGTTCATGCTACATCAGAAGGGGTTATGTTGGTGTACCGATGTACATGTCTAAAGCTCTTCCCAAGTTGAGGAAGAATCCTAAATGGCAATAGGGGAGAAGATCCTCCTTGTATGGTATTCATACATTGGTACGTGATTAGAACTCCTTCTGAAGTTGTTTGAGCTTGCAGGTGTCAAGTGGGAATATTTTTGTTTATTTATTGAATTGATATCCCACCTTCCTCCCAGAGTGGCAAACAGAGGCACAATTTAAAAGCAAAGCAGAAATGTTCTAAAACAGTTAACGCATTATTAATGAAATAAAATCTAAAAGCAGCTACAGTTTAAAACATTCTAAAAGCAGTTGAAAATATTCCTCCACCAATGATCTTGGGGTTGCCAGGAGTGTTCCTCAGCCACCAGATACCTGGGTAAACAGGGATTCCCCCTGAAAGTTAATAACGATGGAGGCAAGAACACTATAAAACACCTCACTGTGCAGAGTTGTACAGTGGGGTTGGCTCACACATTGAAAGATTGCGTGGAGAAGATTGTGTGAACTTTAGTGTTGAAACATGAGGCTCAAATGTGCATTGAATCTCTCTTGCATATTTTGTACATGTGTGAAGGGTAATGCAGACTAGAATGTGGAACAAAGAATGAATGTAACCATTGCTGGTTATAAATACTCCCATTACACACTGGGAACAATTTGCACGTGCAGAAGAAGCAGAATTTCAGAACAGCAGTGACTTCTCTTGTAATAGACACTTGCACACCCCAGTGATATGGGTCCTCCAGAAGTCTTTAGCATACAGTCTGACTGAGAGTTTCCCCTTTGTATATGACATTGCTTCTGAATGCCACTTTTCTGAAATCCCTTGATCCTTATAAACATCCTTGGCATTGAGGAGAGACAGTCTTAAGTCTGCTTAATCTACCAAGGATGTGACTTATCTTTGTGCCAGAGGATCTCAGGGGCTAGATCCCCATCTCCTGCGTTGGACTCCCAAAGCCACAGCGCAGAGATGGAAAACTTTTTTCCCAATTTGAGGACCACATTGCCTTTTGGGGGATGCATGCCAGTAGGTGGAGCAACAGGTGTGCCTCTTAATCTTTATAAGGTAAAGGGACCCCTGACCCTTAGGTCCAGTCGTGGCCGACTCTGGGGTTGCGGCGCTCATCTCGCTTTATTGGCCGAGGGAGCCGGCGTACAGCTTCCGGGTCATGTGGCCAGCATGACTAAGCCGCTTCTGGCAAACCAGAGCAGCGCACGGAAACGTCGTTTATCTTCCCACCGGAGCGGTACCTATTTATCTACTTGCACTTTGACATGCTTTCAAACTGCTAGGTTGGCAGGAGCAGGGACTGAGCAATGGGAGCTCACCCCGTCACAGGGATTCGAACCGCCGACCTTCTGATCAGCAAGTCCTAGGCTCTGTGGTTTAACTCACAGCGCCACTCATGTCCCTCTTAATCTTTGTACAGTAGGCTATATTCCAGCCATGCAAAAGCCAGAGGTTTCTACATACAATTCACACAGGCAAGCAAGAGGCATAATTGCAATTCAAGGACACATTCCAGCTGGGCCAAAACACTCAAGGACATCACAGAGCAGGACCTGGGGAGGGGGCACTGCTTGGGGGAGCTGAGAGGCCTGGAGAGCGACATTTGGCCCCCAAGCTTGAGGTTCCCCACCCCGGCCATTGCTGTTATTTCTACTGTTATTCCTTTCTTCCCTTTCACCATATGGCAATATATTCACATCAGCAGACAAGCTAGTCTGGAAGAGATGAGTCAAGCAACTGGCCAGAGTTGGAAAGAACAGGGAACAAATACATAAAAGCCGACAGTTTGATCAGAAACAGACTATCTTATTGCAAGTTTTCACAACGCCGCAGGCACTGGTGGGTTTCCCCAGCAGTGGCTGTTAACGATCCTCTTCCATCAGAGACAAATGGAAAGCATTTAGCCTATGACGCATGGTCATGCAATGATATGGAAGTGTATTTAGTTGCTGGAATAGGTACAACAGCTAACTAATAGTACACTGCCAAGCCATCACACACAAACACACAGAGAGAGGTCAAACGGAATCAAATGGATATGCCAGGGTGAGAGATGCTACACGAAACGACATCTCTTGTTAAAATAAACAGCTGTTCAGAAATAGTGCACGCTTTTAGACCAGACTTTGTAAACCTGGTGCCTTCCAGCTGTTTCAGACTGCAACTCCCATCACCCCCAGCCAGCACAGAGGCTGGAGCTGAGGGAAGCTGTAGTTTGAAACAGCTTAGAGGGCACTAAGTTGGCAATGGCTGCTTACAAGAACCTTTTTATGGCTGCCCAGTGCAGAAGTAAAACAACATGGGATAATGAAAGGAATATTGTAGAGGGCATCAATATTAGGTGTCCAGTGCCCTGCATATATGGAAATGGATTTACTTTTAATGCAGTCACTGATATTGGGTAAGTTACATTCATTAAGATTAGATATATCCTAGTTTGCAGAACCTCTCAAGCACTTCAGGGTGACCAGACCCATTCATAAAAATCACTTTATTCCTTTATTTTACTGTTGCTCTGAACAACTATGCTTGAAGAAGACTGTTGTGACATTCAGAACTCTGCAAAGCAGCTAATGAGTGTGCTCAAATAATGCCAGAACATTTTCGAAGGTCTTATTATACAAACCCCTGCGGTTGTCCGATGATCACAATATGTGCCGTAGGCTGGCAGCTGAATGTCAGCTGGTGCCTTTCAGATATTCATCCAGCTAACAATACACTGCCATTCCACCACACACACAGAGAGACAGCTTCACAGCAGGGTCACTCCGACAACAGGGAAACTGGGCAGAGCTGCAACAGGCACCCTTGTTGCATAGCTTTTTTTATATGCAGGCAACACACCTCTTTGCCCCATCCTTTCAACTATATACATCTGTGTATGTATATAGATAGATTAGAACCCACCATTTTCTTCTGAATCATTTTAACTGACTTTACTACCTTTATATCGTTGCCACCTGCCTTAGGACCCCGTGATAAAGAGCGGGTAAGACATCCAAAATATAAAAATTAAAAGATATCCTGTTGTCAAGGTGGTTAAAGAACGGTTTAGTGATTCTGAGTGCAGAGCCAAGGCAATAAATCTGGAATTTTAAAGCACCTATTTTAAAGCTGGGCATCCCAGTAATGTTCACAAGAGGGCGCACTCCCATTACATTTGCGGTGTTTGGGAATGCAACAGTATGGAGTGCAACCAGCAGCTGTAAAACAACAGGTATCCAAAACAGCCAGCTAGTACTGCACTGCCAAAGCGGTACATTCCTGTGTTCACATTCAGCGTCTGCTCCTTCTCACATACAACACAGAATTGCTTCTACCCAGTGCTTTTTCCCCCTAAAAAATGTGTAGGGGTACTCTCATTTTGACTCAAGAAAATCACCACTTTATAGTTCAAATTAGGGAAAATAAATACAGTAAATGGACAAAAGTACCAAGATTCACAAAATGTTTAGGGGTATGCATACCCCTGCATCCCCCCAGAACAAAGCACTGCTTCTACCACCAAACATTCCCAACAGTAAATAGCCACAACCAACATTTATACACTGTTAACACATTCATCTGTTTTGGCTCCTAGAACATCCATGTAAGCTTATACTGGAGGAAAGAACTACTACACAATGCCTATCACTTCCCATACTCTCTTCCGGAGGACACAAAAGTGTTGCAGACAATCAAAAGTTTGCAAAGTCAGTTATGCAGTTTTATAAACACTCACCTTAGCCAGAATCTGCAAACTTAGGTTTCTGGTCTGTTGGAGGTTTGTCCCCAGAGTTCTCATTATTTTCTCCTAGAAAGCAAACAAACAGAGATGTTACAATAACGCTGTTCAACCTTTAGGTATCAGGTCTGAACTATGCAGATGCCAGTTCACATTCTTAGTGACTTGTAACAAACCATGTGCTGTGTTTGCCCAGGCCTAGTGACCTTTCGCATACACCCTCCCCTACATCTCATGGTGCAGGGGACAGCATTTCTGTATAGGGTTTTGTAAAAAAACAAAACAAAACTACCCATCCTAACTAATCTGGAAGCACATATTGATTGGGAAAGAGAATGAACTTCTGTGTGGCTGTGTAGCCTTCCATAACTTGCAATTTATTGTATTAGAATTAGATGGTCCTTATTTTTAAGGAGCGCCGCATACACCCTAACAGACCCATCATAATAATAATTAGAGGCACTGACCTTTATTTTCCCCCGTCTTGGCCTCCAAAGGTTTTCTAACACAGTGATCTAATGTGTGTTTGCTCAGGAGTCAGTCCCACTATAGTTTCCCCCTAACATCATGAACTAATGTGGGTGTATTCAGAAATGAGTCCCACCATATTAAACAAGAGATTTCTCCCGAGTCTTATGTGCATAAGATTGCACCCTTAATAGGTGAAGTTTTAATTAAGGCTGAAATCCTAACCTCATTTGCGGGGGGGGGGAGAGAGAGAGAGAGAGAGACGGAGCTCCACTGAATTCAAATAAGACTTATTTCTGAGCAGACACGGGTAGGATTGCAAAGCTGGCCAGTGCTTAATGCACTGAGCATTCAGATCACTCTACTGAGTGTTGAAATTAAAATTTTGCAGGATATATATGTAAAAAAAAGTAAATAAAAGATAGCAACAACAAAATAGTGATGGGGGTGCGGAGAGAGACTGAAGGACGTAGATTTACCCACAACACACTTTCATCCGTCTTGACCTTCCGGGCTGCGAATCTTTCTAACTTCCACTCCATCTCTGAAGAGGGGCTTGCTGGCTTCTTACTTAGCTAGCTCTGCTGGAGCTGAACAATCGCTTCTCTTTCCTGATCCGCCCCCACTAGATGGAATCCTCTCCCCCCCCCCAGGCTAGAGGAATGAATGTTTCCAAACAACTAGAGGAGTTTCTGATCTTGCCTGCTGCTTCTCAAGAGGCTCTCCCGAGGCTGCCTTATTCTCCCCCTCCTCCGGTCTATGTCCACCTGCTGCTTGACTCCGCAGAGAACCCCCTTGCTGCGTTACCCTATTCCCAATCTCCACTGAGGTCTCTCCTCGGTTGGAACCATTTAAAGAGACAGAACAAGCGGCAAGTAGAGCGGGAATCCCTTGCCCGGACGCCTGATTGGCTGAACCGGTGTTCTGACGCAAGGAGGTTCCCTTCGTTGGAACTCGGCGGCGCGCAACGTTCGCCCAGACGGCGCGGCCCCCGCCTCCTCCACTTTCCCTTCAGTCTTTTCTTCCGATCCCGGGCAAAGCCCCGCTTCTGCTGCACGACGCGGAAACTCCTCCATTGTTTGCCGCGGGGCAGCGCGGGTAGAGCAGGTAACAGCAGCGCCAAAGAGCGCGGCGGCGGGCAAAGAAGCGCGGAAGGGCCTGGCTCGCCCCCTTCCCCAACCGATCTCCTGGGAGAAGATCCCTTCCAGGCTGTGGGCCCCGGGAGGTGGCTGGTGTAACTTGAGACGCGATCCTAAAAAGCCCCAACCGCGGCTGATTGGGGGGGGGGACGTTGTCTGGAAAGGGCAGCAAATTGTTAGTTCTTTTCTTTTCCAAGATTTTTATTGAACGTGATAATAAACACACAAGGACTGAACTTAAAAACATGAATACACAACCGGAGCACCAAAGAGAGGCACAGTCTGAGTTGTGCAAGGGGCAGCACTGAGACTTTGGGCCTCTCTGGTGTTTTATTGTGGGTGTAGCCTGCAATGTGTTCTTAAAGCAGAAATGGTGCATTAAATATTTTATTTTATTGCATTTCTATATCAGATTTTCCTCCAAGGAGCTCAAGGGGGTTCCATCGTTTTCCTCCTTCCCATTTTATCCTCACAACAACCTGTGGGGTAGGTCAGGCTGAGAGACTGTTACTGCCACAAGGTCACACAAGGAGCTTTGTGGCTGAGTGGCGATTTGAACTCAAGTCTCCCAGATCCTAGTCCGACATTGTAACTGCCGGTTGTGACAGAGCCATAGCGGGGGGGGGGGGGAGCTGAGGACACCATTGAAATTCTCAGCCTGAGTGTGTGTATGTGTGTGTGTGTACATGCAAATGTGCATGAGGGGGTGCCAAACTGGGTCTGTGACCCGGGTGAAATAAAGCCCAGTTTTGCTTCATTGATTTGTTCTGTGTTTGCTCTCTGGAGAAGTGCTGTAGCACAACAAACAAAAATATATAGGATTTCAGCAGGAAGTTACGGAATGTGCACTGATTGGAAATGAAGCAGAGTGACTGCCCCAGGCACAAGCAGTACTGAAAGTGTGATTGCATGTAACTCCCCCGATTGCCTCATGAGCCCAAATAATCATGATTGTGGGAGGGGCCTTAGAGGGGCCCTAAGGAAGAGGAAGGTGACAGGCAGTGCCAGCTCCTGGACTGGTTGTAAGAAAGCAGGCAGGTTGGGGAGCTAGCTGGGGGGAGACTGAGGTTTGTGGTGCAGGGTTCAATTAGCATTCACAAGGCTGGTTTCAGATTAAAAAAATTAGCAGGAGGACTGGGTGAATCAAGGGGACGACTGCAATCCCCCAAGGGTGAGCTCCATATCAAACATTTAAAAATTTCCCACGTAGAAACCAGAAATTGTACTCTAGTGGAATGTATGAAAAAGGGTATAAAGTAAAGCTGTGCAATAAAACCATGACAACAGAAACTGTATAATGAGAACGAATGGAAGTTTTATGCAGAAATTTTTATTTGATAGACATAATTTTGTATAAATTTTTGGTTCTTTTTCTTTTTTGTCTTTTTAATTTTTTTCTTTTATGTCTTGATGTGTTGGTTTTTTTTTTTTTGGTATTTAACTTTTCTATACTTACCTTCATTTTATGTTTGTATTTTAAACCAATAAAAACTTACTTAAAAAAAAGAAAGAAACTAAAAGTTGTTCCCTGATCCCTAGTTCTCTATGTGCAGGGGGTCTATACTCTGTATGCAGGAGCATTCAGTATTGTAAGAATCCACCCACTGTAGTCTGAGGTGGTATAATCCAAACATAAGGTACCCACCTCAATGAGAACTAGGCCCTTAGCCCACAGTCACAAACGGGAAGAGAATTGCACTTGACTCCTCCCTTTTATTTTAAAGAATCATAAAAGTTCATGATGATGTATATGCTGTTTTCATGGGGCTCCTCCTGGCTGTTCTCCCAGTCCAAATGGACTGATCGTATTTGCACCTGCTTAGCATCAGCAGCGCATCAGATGCTTCTACTGGGCCCTAAGAGTAGAAATGTCCAAAACAAGCTGGGAGACTGGGTCTGCCCCAGGGTAGTGTGTACTTTAATGAGTGTACAAAGGTAGAACTTACATTTGTTGCTCTAGCCACCTTTGCCTCTCTCTTCGCCCACTATTATGTGGACCTTAAAAGATTTCCCAGAAGGGACTGTGGCCCTCAATGCCTAGTCTAAACATATGGGGTGTGCACCTGATCCCAGTGCTACTTTCAGCTAAAAGCTGGAAAAATCAACCCTGGTGGCCCCTTCAGTCAAAGGCTGCTTGTTTCCAAACTGATGGGGAAATGTCAGTGGGTCTCATGAGGTTATCGGCAAACATCTTCCCAGAAACAATTTGTTTTTAACCCAAGACTCTGTGGTTTGCATTAATATACGTGTGTGTGTGTGTGTGTGTGTGTGTATATATATATATATATATATATATATATATATACACACACCGGTGTGTGTGTACACACACACAGGCACGTAACTCACCCCAAGCCCTAGGAATATGGTAGGGAACAAGGACAGGGAAATTGACAAGGCACACCTGTAATGACGAACTCCTTATGTGCTTATTATTTCAAATGTGGAAGGTTACCTTGATCACACTAGGGACCCTTCAGGTGCCACGGATTAGTCCATGATGAGTGACTCACCCTTTCTGACAAATAATGCTATAAAGACAATAATGGAAATGTCAGGATTCTTGCACTATGATGAAATATGCATTGCTTTGTCCTTTGTTTATTATGTGGGTAGTGTACAGTTGATTATGTCCTTAGGTTCTCGTTTCCGCGTTTTAAGTGCTTGACTTTTTGTAAGTGTTGTGGGACAACGAACTATAGGAATCTTAACCGGTTTTTGGAACAAAGTAGTGACAGTTTGAGGTTTGGGGGAACAGGGGAGTGTGGTTTTACACAGTGGCAGCTAAGAGACTGTACACAATAGAACTGGCCCTTGCTAACAGAGAACCACAGGGGTAGCTGCTCTTTACAATGTTATCCCTTTTTTGCCAGGTGTGTAAAGAGTGACCTGAGGGCAAGCTGTGGCCACTGTACATGCTCCTTTTCTGCCTTTGCCAATGGCAAACTCCATTTGCCCTTTCTTTCCCCAAGTGATAAGAAGAAAAGCTCTGACTGGATAGCAACTATTACATTTTACTCACCAGAAACGTAGAGGGAATTCAGGGCAGACGAAAGAAAGTCCTTCTTCACACAGCACATAGCTAAACCATGGAATTGGCTACCACAGAATGTAATGAAGGACACAGCAGTATTCTATGAACTACAGTACCCAGAATGCTTTATTGCAGGGGATGCAGCCTAGATTACCTCCAGTGTCAGAAACTTTGTCCTATGGTTTATGGCTGGTTATTTGTCCAGGAGAACAAAACCACAAACCTGGGTTCAGATGACACACTAAGTGACTAAGCTAAACCATGGCTTAGCTCAGCTCAGCACAGCAGTAGAATGACTGGGGAGCAGCAAAGCGGCCATGATCTCATCTCCAAGAGCTCGCACGTTCACACTAAACCATGGGTTGGCTTTACAGGGTTTGCGAACCAAGTCAACAGAGAAGCTCCTTCAAGGCCTTTCTGCCCACCCCAGTTTTCTGGGTCACAGGTATGATGGCCAAACATGTTAGGCACAAGCACATGCATGCCATCTCTGACAGCTGTTTCTTATAGTGATTAAGGATGTAATTTGGGGTGGGCAAGGGGATGTTTAACCCTTTTTCAATCCAATGTGTTTCCATTGTAGTTCCCCCTTCAACAGCCTGCCCTCCCCACAAGACTCAAGGCAGGTATTTGAAAAAGTTAACTTTTATTTGGAACCCTGCAGTTTCTCTGCTCCACTCCCGAAACCAATTTTCACTATGAGAAACAGCTGTCTAGATTTTTATTTATAGTATCTAATATGTAGTTTGGCATTGAGGCTGTGTACACATTACTAGTTTAAAACGTTGACAACATCTCTTTCTCAGTTCAAATCAAAGCTGTTTGGGGGAAAACACATCAAAAAGCAGTATTTCACAAGAAACTGCAAGATAGATACGGATTGTGGATAACGTCGTGTGTACACCGCTTTCCCAACTAGCAGTGGGAGTGCACTGGGTGCAGTGTAAACAGGAGTGTGCATACCACCTGAGTCTCTAAGACATAACAGCAATTTTTGTCGTCTGGCTACAAACAGCATGACTCTGGAACTGTGCTTGTAACACTGCTTGGCACTAGGTGGTGCTGATTCTTTGTGTTTGACAAGATCACTACAATAAATGAAAGGGAATTTGGTGTGAGACTCGTTCCCTCCCCAATCCAGCAAATTACAATATAGAAATTGTAACAGAGAAACAAACCATTGCCATCCCTTAAAATGTATGCTTTGGATCTTTCCATGCTGTTTGCTCCTCTGTGGCCAGCACAGAAAAGCAGCCTACTAGCCTCTTGAGACGTTAGTAAAAAAGCAAACTTAGGTTAGTCGCTTTTGTGTGCGTATTTAAAGGGAGCCTCTTGGGCTTGCTGATCGGAAGGTCAGCGGTTTGAATCCCTGTGACGGGGTGAGCTCCCGTTGCTCGGTCCCTGCTCCTTCCAACCTAGCAGTTCGAAAGCATGCCAGTGCAAGTAGATAAATAGGTACCACTGTGGCAGGAAGGTAAAAGGCATTTCTGTGCACTCTGGCACTTGTCACGGTCCTCCATTCATCAGAAGCGGTTTAGTCATGCTGGCCACATGACCCGGAAAACTGTCTGTGGACAAACACCGGCTCCCTCAGCCTGAAAGCGAGATGAGCATTGCAACCCCATAGTTGCCTTTGACTGGACTTAACCATCCAGGGGTCCTTTACCTTTACCTATATCTGTCTATCTATCTATTTATCTAGAGATGTCCAACCTTACCACCAAAAATGTTTATCCTGTACAAGCCCAAAACCCATAAACTACCTGTATGGTTTCTCCCTGAACTGACCCAGCAGCAAACCAGCAAGATATGCTGGAGGTTGTCTGCACAGAGTTCCCTGATCACATCAGCACAGTTTTTCCCATGGAAGTAACTGATGAGTTTACAGCTTAAGTGGCCAGCTGCCCGGACATGTGCTGAGCCTGGAACTCTCCCCCCCCCCATACTCTATTGTGCTATTTTAAGAAACATCTCTCTAAAGTACCTATGTTACATTAAGTAGGTGCAAACAGATGTGGGAAAGGGACACTGCTTCACCAGATAACTTATCTGGAGGAGGAATGGTAAATGAACAGTCCACTGTTACAAATGCTTTGGTTTGTACCCATGGCAAACAGCAGCAATAATAATAATAATAAATTGCAGGTGTTCAGCTTCTGCTCCATGCTAGCATTGGCCAAATCTTTACCACATTTGCATCCTGCCATTCCTTCACAGAGCTCAGGACTGCATGTATCTGCTGCCTTGCAGGATATCTTCAAGAGAAGAAAGGGCTAAGGAGTAAACGCTACACAAATCCAGAGTGGAGTCCGTAAGACGGTTGGATGGCACCTTGTACGCCTCCTTCCGGAAACTCTGGCAGCCAAGCTGCTACCAGATGTATTGCTCTTCTTTCCTTTGGACCACATCGGCAAGGTCTTGTCATCTGGGCAGCCCAGGCCTCCATGCCCCAGAGAGGTCATTCTGCTGCTGGTGCAGCAGCAAGAACAGCACGGGAGGCATCAATTTCATGTTACCAGTTTCTGCAACCACAGCAGATGCTGTGATTCTCCATTGATTTGACTTCATCACCCCCACTCAGGCATACTCCATTTTCTCTCGAGGCAGATGGATGCTAACTACTAGCCTAAAGGAAACAAGGAAACGGGAGTATCTGCAAAGGGTCTGGAAACTAAAACCTTATGAGGAGCGCTTAAAGGAGTTGGGTATGTTTAGCCTGGAAAAGAAGAGACTGAGAGGATATATGATAGCCATCTTCAAATATCTTAAGGGCTGTCACCTGGAAGAGGGAGCATGCTTGTTTTCTCCTGCTCTGGAGGGTAGGACTCGAACCAGTGGCTTCAAGTTAGAAGAAAGGATATTCCAACTGAACGTTCATAAACACTTTCTAACAGTAAGAGCTGTTCGGCTGTGGAACAGACTCCCACAAGAGGTTGTGGACTGTCCTTCCTTGGAGGTTTTTAAACAGAGGTTGGATGGCCATCTGTCATGGATGCTTTACTTGAGATTCCTGCATTGCAGGGAGTTGAATTATATGACCCCCAGGGTCCCTTCCAACTCTAAGATTCTATGAAAAGAGAGGCAGGAATGACTTCTGTGGTCATCTAGCCAATTGTATTTTTTTAATCCTTAATTTTGGGTGTTGTGAATAGCAGTGATGCGTACACATTGTTCCCCAAAGGAGCTTTTTAGCATTATTGAAGGAATACTTAACGCAGAACATCAAACTTTCTGTTCCTTATACTTGAATGTCCTTTGTTTCACATGCCAATGGGAGTGTGTTGTTCTTCAGCAAGTCTGTCAATATGCAAACAGAAACTTTGACTGCAGTTAACAAATTTTGTGCTTTTATGACAAGCTTGCCTCATTTCTTTTTAGAGCGTTCCAAGTTTCGACTTCTTATGGATTTGCTTTTTTTCCCTGCATCGCATTATTGAATTGTCATAGTGGTGCTGTTCTGACTTTATTATGCTGTAAAGGCTTTTGGTTTTCACTCATTTAATTTATATATATCGTTAGCATTTATAAATCAGATTTCTGCAAATGCACACAAGTTATCATTCAGTGAAGTTTATGCACACAATCCATACCCACCCATGTGAGCAGCTCTGCGCAAGCCAATTTGAACTCTATCCCCAAGCCATTCTTTTTTACCCCAAAACTACTATTCATCATGAAACTCAATTCCATGCACTATTTTCAATAAGCAAAATCTGGAATTTACCTCTCAAAATAGGGTGGGTGCTTTTTTGCATTGTCCAAAAGAGAGGATAATAGAATCCTATAATGTTTGAAGGATCCTTGGAGGTAATCTAGTATTTTAGTAGTACTGTAGCTGAACCAATGTAGGGTATATTGTGTTGACCAGAGAGACCAAAATTCAAATCCTCATTTAGCCATGAAGCTTAGTGGTTGGATCTTGGACTAGTCACTATTTCTCACCCTAACATACCTCACAAGGTGGTTGTGGAAATAAAATAGGAAAAGATGATATACATTCTCCTAAACAATGTAAACCATTTTTTAATACCGAGGAGCCCCTACAAAGGCTTGAATTCCTGCTTGTAGTTCAGATTCTGTTTTCATTATTCCTCTGAATTTCTTCACTGGCCAGTTCTGAATGGCCACCTGCAGATCATCTGGGGGACTTCTGTTTAGGTGATGAGCCAAGATAATTTCCTTGGAAGATAGCAACTGAGTTATCAGCATATCCATCCACATCAGTAGCCTTGGCTCTGAAGGAGTTGAGTCAAGAATGGAAAATGACTCCTCCAGGTCCATCTCCTGAGCATTCATAATGGTGCAAAAGTAGGTCTCTGACTTCAAGTTCCAATATTGATGTCATTTAATTGTTTAGCTACTGAATCAGATAGGGACTTCAGGAGCTCAGACCTATTGCTGTCCTTTGTACAGAATCCAGCTGGCCAACAATTAAGGCAAGAGCAGACTGTGCTCAGTTAAAAGTATATTTTAAAAAATGTTTCTATGCCTATTGGATCTTTTCCTGCTCTGTGCTATAATAGTATATATAACTGGGTGATAACCAACTTTCCAAAGCAGCTTGTCAAAATGTTTTAGATTATTACTATTTTCCAGAACTGAGTTCTGCTTTGACCTTGAATAAGTGTTGACTAAGGGATTGGCTCTCCTGGATAGAATCCAGAAAGGATCTGCAACTAATTAGAAACACCAGATTTTCCCCTTGGTATCCACTCTTCAGAACAGAGCATTTTAGAGCTAGTCCTCTGACCAAACTCTCACCAGCTTCCTTAAGAAATGCTTTTATTGAGCTGTGTTTCCAAGTGATGTTGATTGCAGTCTTGGATGGCCTCTAAAACCAGGTCCTGTATGCAAACAGGTTTTGTACTTGTGGTCAACCTCAAGTAGAAGACATTACTCGTTATCTGTTAGCCTGCCCCTTCGATAGAGACCCAAGAGATTGTTTTCTGAAACCTTTTGTTCACACAAGCAAGCAGGTACACCTCAGCAGAAATGGTCCAGTTTCTTTTAAGTGACAGTTATAGCATTGTAGCACACAGAGTGCAATGGCTGCAAAAAAAAAAAAAAAAAAAAGTTAAAAAGGAGGAAAAAGGAGTTGGATAAAATTGCTATAAATTGTTGTGGTGTTTCCGAGGTTTAATTTGAAATCAAGCTGGATTTGAGCTTGTTGTGTCTCTGGCAAGCTCTGTCTTATATCATGGATGTTCGCTCATTATTATGGATGTAATCTCTATAGTTTTATTGGTACTGTTGCTGTGGGTTTGTCATTGCCTTTGGATAGAACAATAAAGTTATATTGATTGACTCTCCTTAAAAACTCAGATCTGAGGTCAGATACAGACATGACAGATAGACAAACAAACAAACAAACAAACAAACAATAAGTGTATGAATAAGTGAGGATGCCCAAATCACAACTGAGCTTGGATACTTATTAGCATGCAAACAGAACCCCAAATAGGTGTTCAGTTCAGTAGTTTGCATACAATAGCCTGAGCACTGACAACAGATTTATCAACTTACAACTTTCCACTCTGCCCATAACATTATGAATATGCATGCTTTATCACACTGTATTTTAATTGCATTTTATGCTTGTCAGTGACCCAGAGAACAATGCTATTTGGTAGACTTATATAAATAAACAACAATAGCGCCCCAGAGTGAATGCTCTGGACAAATGTTTTGGAAGAATGGCAGGTGGTTTTCCATCTAATACATCCTGCCATTGTATAAGGTTTGTAGAGAATGGACTTGGTTTTGTGTTCATAGTTACCAAGGGCAATGAAGTAGACTCTCCTGTATTTCTCTTTGCATTAAAGAAATACTTGTTAATAGCCGGGAATCTGACCGAATTGAAAAGTGGATTAGAAAAACACACACACACAAATAAATATATAATAAATTAAGCGCAAGCAAATACACCTTTCTGCCTAAGTACTTTTATTGTCTACCATGATCCAAATATAGGATAAAATCAAGTTGGAGAGGGGGTGGAATGCCAGAGGGCAATGTGGTTTATTACAGATTAACAGTATTAACATTAATCTTTCACCTCTCAAGGGAGTGTTTTTTTTACAATTGACTTTTCTTATTACTGAGTCATTCATGTGCGCCCAGGTGATTTCAAATGCAGCACAGCCTGTGGGCATTTCACATCAATTTAAAAGCAGCCTAACGATTGAAGACAACAATACCATTGGAAAGTAATCTTTTTTTAATTGTTTGTTCAGTTTGCCAACCAAGGGAGGGGAAAGAACTAGAAGAAATACAGCTTCAAAACACACACACACAAATCACGACATAAAACCTTTTTTTAAAAAAAAACATAAAGTAATATCCCTTTATTGGGAAAATACACATTTATCGGTCTTGAGAAAAATTGCCCAGTGTTCAGATACATGCAATCAAAGAGAAGTTTTGATGGCTTTGTACTGTGGAGCTTATGTGTCTCAGCTGATTCAATGGCACTCATGTGCACATGATGTAGGCAAGTGGTGGAAGGGATCATTATGAGGCAGCAAGGAACCTTCTTCCTTTCCACCCTGCAAGCCAGCTACCATGACTGAACTGTGGCAGGAATGAGGGACATGTAGCTCTCAAGATGTCATTGGACCCTGGCTCCCATCTGCCCAACTCCACATGCATTGTGCCCCATCCGCAAGACAGCCTTACCAATTGTAAATAAAGGCAAATAGTGCAAAAGCTCACTTGCAGGTTGTGGCATGCAGATCTCTTAACTTGGTTCACACTTTCTTACCTAGAAATATAAAAACGAATACCTGCCGTGTGTTAACAGCACTTCAGGTCCAGTTTGATAGGGTACTTATCATTTTAACGAGGGACTGCAGTGATAACGTCTTTGTTCTAAGCATGACTCTGTTTACACACCGTTCAGACAAATTTAGGGTCAAAACTACACTAGACATTGTGGGCACCAGAACTAACTCAGCTGAATCTATATCAAGAAAGTGGGGGTTTAAAACCCCACACATACACTAAGTCTTACCACTCTCCTGCCCCCTTCTCCCCCAACCTTATACAGTGGTACTTCGGGTTAAGTACTTAATTCGTTCCAGAGGTCCGTTCTTAACCTGAAACTGTTCTTAACCTGAAGCACCACTTTAGCTAATGGGGCCTCCCGCTGCCGCCACACTGCCGGAGCACAATTTCTGTTCTCATCCTGAAGCAAAGTTCTTAACCCAAGGTACTATTTCTGGGTTAGCGGAGTCTGTAACTTGAAGCGTATGTAACCTGAAGCGTATGTAACCTGAGGTACCACTGAACTGTATGCAACACTACTATCTCACATTGAATGTAACTGATCCGTAGGAAAAAACCCTACAACCTGAAAAGAGATAATGCACATACTTTTTTAACCAAAGAAAATATTTTTATTTTTATTTATTTTAAAGCAGGGGTTATTGAAAGTATAGCATAGTGGGGCAGTTTGGAGCAGAAGATGAGCCCTTTGCCTGTCCACATATTTAACCTAAAACTTTTACTTCCAACTTTGAAGGTTCACTGTGCTTGGGCCCAGTGGTTATGAGGATGAAATGAAATGGGGCAGAGTTTAGCATTGGCCTTCCAGCTGCCCAGGCTGAGCTTTAAACTGCCCCCTCTGCACACATGCATGCTGTTGTGTGTAAGCAACCTTGCTTGCCCTCAGTCTGAGACTGAACAGGGCAAAATACACCTTGTGGCTTCCTGCCAAACTCTTCACACTTCACCTCTTCCTCGCTCTCACTCTTTTCCTTTCTCCTGCATGATGATAATAATAACTTTATTATTTGCACCCCCAACCATCTGACTGGGTTCCCCCAGCCACTCTGGGCGGCTCACTCTCATCATGCAAGTTCAGAATCTGAAGTCATTCTTGTAAATACAATTCTGCCCCTTCCTCCTGAAATTCTGGCCTTTTGTCTCTACTAACTCTCTCTCACCTCAGAAGGAGGCTTTCCCCGTTTTATGTCTAACCAGAGAGTCTCTGCTAATGGCCTTCTTAATGGGTTAATAACTTGGCCATTATTAGGTTTGTTCCTCCTATGATCCAGGAATTATGGAGAGAATCTAGCACCCAGAAGTTTAGGGGTTCCTTGCCCTCCAAACTTCTAACTTATATCTGTCCTGGTGGCAATAGATCCGGTTTTGCAGTAATGTAATGAAGAGTCTGTCCAATCATATAGCCCAGTGGTTCCCAGTTAGGGGTTTGGGGACCCCTAGAGGTCCATGGAACACAGCCAGGGGGTCTGTGGCCCCATCCCTTGACTCCCCCCCCCAACTAAATTTTTGCATGGTACTATTGTAGCACCCTGCTTGTGGTTAACGCTTAGCTGCTTGTGGCTAACGCAGCAATAGAGAAATTAAAATAATAATTTATTTGTCAGACAAATAAATGAGAGACACAGTGGTATATGGTTACCAAAGCTCTGCCCTTTCAGCCCTGATGGCCAGCACTTATATTCCCTCAGCCCAGCCCCCTTGCTCCTCCTTTGGCTGCCTCTGTCCAATCAGCCTGGTTGAAATTCCTATTGGCTGTTTGCTAGAACCAATCATAAAAGATACACCCATTTCCTGTTACCTTTTATGGGAGACAGAGAGCTATATTTTCTTCTATTTATAAATGGCAAATAAGTAGTCATATATCTTACATTTACCTCGACCAGGCACCTTAATTACCAGATAACCTTTGGCCCCTCTTGCCCTATTCCCTGCAAAACAGATGGCTAATGGTTCTAATTTTATCTTAAACAGAGATCTTGGGTTCATCTCCTCACACACCATCTATGAAAGATCTCCTTCTTTGGAGGTCTTTAAGCAGAGACTCGACAACCATATGTCAGGAGTGCTCTGATGGTGTTTCCTGCTCGGCAGGGGTTTGGACTCGATGGCCCTTGTGGTCTCTTCCAACTTTATGATTCTATGATTCTAGGAAATAAGAATCTAACATAAGAATCTAACATTTCTTACTTTCTAAATCCTTTGCATAATTACATTTAAGCCAATATATTTCATAACATATATAGTTTTTTAGAAGAAAGGGAACTTAGTAAAAGCTAAGCTAAATTCTAAGTTCTCTAAAGCTTCAAAGCAGTTTCAGAGAGCTGCTTTGCCTAGTCCAGCTGCTGTTTCTATTTGCCCTTTTAACCTTATGAAAATGTGGCTCAAGTCTCTAATGGGAGGCACAATAATTCTTACTATTTACCAACTTAATTGCAGCTTGATTGTATTCTGTAATATGTAGGGTCAGTGACCTCAGCCTTTTTATGACCGCAATAAACCAGAGGGGCCCTCTGCCCAAGAGCTTGCCAGCTGCCTGCTGGTTTCCTGCCTCGAAAGAAACATTTGTGAATTTAAGCTAATTTTTAAGATACAACCTTGATCAAAAAATATAAGCCTTGATCAAGAATACAGACTTTGATCAGATGCCTCACTATCACAAATTTTATGGTCTGTTTTAGATTTTTCAATATATTGGCCAAAATCTGTTTTGAAATCACACCGCAATAACAGTTTTGACCCGGCAATGCACAGCAATATATCACTCCTCATGCGAGGGAGAGCAGGGCAACTGATTTCAAGGCACTGTCAATATCACATGATGATCTCCGCCAATAATGATCTTAGCGGATAACACTGTGTTATGTACGAAGCTTGGATCCTAGAACAATAGGCAAGTAGGATCCTAGAATGCAACAACTGATTGGCCTGCAAGAAAAGACCAATCAGGCTCCAGGAGGGAAGCAGAATCAGTCAATCAGATGGGACTCATTGTGTAAATAGTGTATATAAAAGCCTGAGGTTTGGGGGGCAATTCAATCACTGTTTTACAAGCTGCAATAAAGAGCATGAAATCACTACAGGACTCCGAGTATATTTCATACTGCTAATCTGAGCTGCCTTCCCTCACACAGAACGGAGAACAGGGCAGCTGATTGCCCTCACTTCAAGGCGTCATGGCACTATCTTCCCGTGGCACTGAGGCGTAGCAGCTTACCGGTATATCAGAATATCCCAATGTTTAGCTGCTGATATATCACAATGTTGAAAACCAGATATCGCTCAGCCCTAGTCTGTTTTTTAGTATACCTAAAATCCTTGGCTTATTAGGGTCTGACCCACATTTTGTTTAAAAAAAATTGCTTTGCTTAGCAGGAAACTATCATAGAGTTATCAAAATTTTCAAAAGTAGGGGGTCCATGGCTTGGCTTTTGAAAAATAGGGGGTCCTCAGTAATTAGCTATAGGCCCTCAACTGGCATATCTTCCATTTAGGATTATACTCTTTAAAAAGTCAACAGGCTACATCTCCCTCCCTTTTACAGAACTGCCACTTCTGCAGTATGAAGCTTGAGACAGCTACCAAAACAGCCGTCATAGAAGAGCAAACGATAAGGATTTGCAGGTGTTGCAATAAATAGCCAAGGAGGCAACACTCTGGTTCCTTGCTTTTGTCCTTTAAAGCGAACATGTTTGCATTTAAGAGCACTGGAAGGTACAACTGATACTAAACTCTAAGGGTAAATACTCCACGTTAAGTGGCTCGAGGTGCTGGACATTTAGACCAAAAGTGGAGACAAAGGCTGAGTGTAAGGCAGAAAAGGAGGAGGGGTCTGCAGCAGGGGGAAGGTTTCATTTGTATTTAGCTTTCACCGAAATGAAAAGTTGCCCCCATGGGTCTTTGCAGTAATTTTTTTCTGGGGATTGGGGGAAGCGTATACAGTAGTACCTCTGGTTAGAGACGCTTCAGGTTACAGACTCTGCTAACCCAGAAATAGTACCTCACATTAAGAACTTTGCTTCAAGATGATGAGAACAGAAATCGTGCGGCAGGAGGCCCCATTAGCTAAAGTGGTACCTCAGGTTAAGAACAGTTTCAGGTTAAGAATGGACCTCCAGAATGAATTAAGTTCTTAACCCGAGGTACCACTGTACTGTAAATAAGCTTTATATTTATATATTTTATTTATATTTACATATAAATGGACAAATGGACATAGCTAGCTTCTCAGAAGGCAGATCTACCATTTCTGATGGAGCTGCCCTTCTACAAGTCTAGCATCCCAACAACCTCTTTATCCCAACACACAGCCAGTGTGGTGTAGTGGTTAAGAGCGGTAGTAAAGCTCTGCTGGATGAAATATTAATTGCCTCTGGTCTATTTTTGGGGAATCCTGCAACATGTTTAAGTTTTTATTCTGCTAACTATGCATTGGATCAATATTAAGTACAATTTCATGACACAACCATTTCCTAGGTGTCAATGAAAAAATAGCAGATTGATATTTCCTCTACATTTTTTGTGGTAATGACCCGGGAACTGCTCCAACAAAGACAGTTTGATGTATATTAGTAGCAGCAGCAGCATCAAATATATGAAAAGTTGACATTAACTACAATGATGGCTACGAATCAAAGACCCATTCAAAATTTCCTCATAATAATTTTTGACTTGTGGGAATTGTTCGGAATGTAGACAAGGACCCAACAGCCAAGGGGATTTCCAAGTTGCAACTGCTCCATTGGTATGTTTGATTTCCCTGTTAATTGTACACAATGTATTCAATGTTTCATAATCTGCGTGCTTGACCCTGTGGGATAGCAGAACGTTAACGAAGCTGCGCACCAGAATACAGCTTACTAATTGGTATCAATGATATAGGAATAGGCATGTGTAAGGAGCTGTAATTTTAGTCACACACCTATCGTTTTTTCATTTGTTTTTATCTCTTATATTAGCATTCTGTTATAATTTTGACTGGCAGTTCTTCAAGAACAGGACTTCCACGTTAAGTGCTTTGTCTCATTTATTTTAAGAGGGGAGATTCATGGTAAAACCTAATGCCCTCCCACTGGAGTGAATTGCGTTTAGGAGTGTGGTTTAAAAAAAAAAAATTAGTTATGTCCTAAGTAACATTATTCCAGTCTAATGAAGAATTCTGGAAAGTGAGTGATACAATAAAAACAACATATTGCCGTACAGCACCACTGGCATTTTTTTAATTCTAAAATAATATCCTTGTGAACAGTATTCAGGCAACCCAGTGTTGCTGTTAAGAGCATTTATACTCTGTTCTCCAGTCAGAAAGATTGCTAGAGTGACTTGAAAAAGAGGAAAGCTTTTTCTTCTCTCTCATTAGAACTCAGGGACATAAAATGAAGCTGAATGTTGGAAGATTCAGGGCAAGCAAAAAAAAGGGGGGCTATTTTTCACTCACTTAAAACCATGGGATTTGCTCTCCCAAGAATAAGTGATGGCTGACTTTAAAAGAGGATTAGACAGATTCACAGAGGATAAGACTGCCAGTTGCTACGGGCCATGACACTGTCAGAGGCAGAATGCCCCTTAACACTAGTTACTGGGAACCACAAATAGGTGGAGTTTTATCTCCCATATCATCTGGTTGGCCACTGTGAGAACACGATGCTAGGCTAGATGGGCCATTGGCCTGATCCAGCAGCCTCTTCTTATGACTTGCAGATAAAACAACAACAACACCACAGTCCCTGCCCTCAGATTCAGAACCTTAAAAAGGCAAAAGATTTCTGTTTTCCATGCTTTGAGCATGGTCTGTGTGTACCTGTTAAGTGTTGTGGGAATTTTCTTTAGTTTGTTTAGGAGGAGTGGGTATGCTGTAGTGCAGGTATTTTCAATTGTGTCCCTCTCTAGGTGTACCCATTGTTTTGTCTCATCTTCGAGTATATATGGGATTATATGGCGTATTTGGTTGGCAATGTAATATGCTTCTATGTTGGGGATTCCCCATCCCCCCTAATGTTTCAACAAATGAAACGGATTTGTAAAAATGTTACATGGAAAAAATACGAGAGACATTAGACATACTTCTGTAAAACAAGAAAATCTTTAATAAAAAAAAAGCAAAGGAAAAATGAAAAAAATGAAAGGG
This sequence comes from Podarcis raffonei, assembly GCF_027172205.1. NCBI lineage: Eukaryota > Metazoa > Chordata > Lepidosauria > Squamata > Lacertidae > Podarcis > Podarcis raffonei. Next base: position 22,692,497 of record NC_070612.1, read on the forward strand.
AATGTTAAAATGTGCAACATGGAACCACTGTTCCCACTCGTCTTCCAGCTGACTGCAGAAAATCAGTGCCTCAGCAAACTAGCATAGAAGCGAACAAAATGAATGTCCTGGTTGTATAAACCATTCTTCCCGTGAAATGCAGGGCTGTAAATGTATTTACACAATCGAAGCATTCCTTCAGCAGAGAGCAATTGTGGAGAACGTTACTTATCCAAAATACATGTATTTTCTCAGTTTCAGCTATTGAGAATCCTCCTTCCTGCACACTTTGCCTCCCAGCAGAAGGAATGCCAGCTTCCTTAAGGCATTGAAAAGCACGGTCTACTTCTGCTACTGAGATCCAATTCTATTATCCCTTTGTATTTTTATAGGTGTTTCTATTTCATCCAGGAAGAAAAGTAAACAGAAAAATGAAATGAACTTTTTGTTTATGAACTGCATGCATACCAGAGGTTGCAATTTAAACGTCAGTGCTTTGATTAAGCATGCAGCCATTGTTGGAACTGCATTCATTTGCATTCATAAACTTTCTGGGCTTATGTGGTAACCACGGACTTTAAGCAGTATAACAGCCCACTGTAGGTGAGTCTCAGGTACAGTAAACAATGTAATCTTGGCTGAATCTCCGTTTTAGGGCTGTAACCTGAGTTTTTTTATATTCTTTATTTAAACAGCTGTATATTGTTCAATAAATTGAAAAGAATATCTATTTATTTTTGCCAAAAGCCTTTCTAGTTGTGGGCTAAACCTTCAGTTACCGCAAAGGATTATGTTTTATATAACCACTTAGTGATTGAGACAGCCTAGGACTTCACAGTTGCCACTTTGTCACTTCCAGATGACCTGTTTATTGAGCATTCATCCTGATTTGTTTCCAGAGAGATTAGACAATGTTGACTGTATAATGAACATTCATTCTTATCTGTTTGCAGGGAGGTTAGATGACATTGCCTCAAAGCCAGTGCTTTCCCACACTTTCTAGCGCATTGCCCCGTCTCTTTCGGTATAGCAAAAAGTTTGGTCACTTGGCAGAAAGGGTGGTGCACAACCTTCTAATCAGCTGTCATTGTGCAGCCTGAATGCAGGCACTGAAAACAGAAGATTGCCAGAGGTAAAATCAGTAATGATACATTGGACTAAAGACATTGGTTACAATATACAATTGGAAGAATGGGAGAGGTTATGAGATCAAGGTATTAAATTTACTGTATGCAGCACGTTTAAAGAAAATATCATGGAAATGATGTATAGATGGTATTTAACACCAGTTAAATTGGCTAAAATATATAGAACAAAAAATGAATGTTGGAAATGTAAGGAAAAGAAGGGTGGACATGTAAAGAGGTAAAAGCTTTCTGGGAAATGATATATAATGAGTTAAAGAAAATGTTTAAAACACTTTTGTTAAAAAACCAGAAGCTTTCCTACTGGGTATAGTGGGTAAAGAGATACCGACACAAGATAAAAAATTGTTCTTATATGCTAAAACTGTGGCAAGAATTTTATTAGCAAAAATAGAAACAACAGGAATTACCAACAAAAGAAGAGTGGCAGATAAAACTCATGGACTTTGTAGAACTGGCGAAACGGATGGGAAGAATCCGGAACCAGTGAGATCAAGCATTCCAAAAAGACTGGAACAAATTTATATTATATTTGAAAGACAATTGTAAGCAATTAACATCACTAGCAGGGTTATCTGAAGATTTGTAAAAGGAAACTATTACCTATTCAGGTTGAGTAATGTACAATATTTTAAGATATGTCATAACAAGAACAGGAAAGGAAGGGAAATGCCAAAAAGAATGATGATGATGATGTAAAATTAAATTTTGTAAACCATTAGGCAGGAGGGAGGGAAGTCGTTAGGCTCAGTGGAGCCAAAGAGATATAATAAGAGGATATGATGTTACGTAATGTGATTATATGTAAAACTAATAAAAATGACTGTAAAAAAAGGAAACATAAGATTATCAGCACATAGAAAGGACAATATATATATTTATGTGAAAGTTAAGTAAGCATCCTTCCTTTTATAACATTTAGTCAGAGAGGGTGACGGACTTATGCACCCATTGAAATGAATGAATCCAAGTTAGACATGCACATTAATTTACCTGGGCCTATTCTGATTATGACTAGCCTTGGCTACCCCCTCCTTTTAAGAACAGCTGTTGTGGTTATTCTGTTTTTTAAGTTCAGAATAAGCCGAGATAAAAGTGTTCCTGAGGAATAATCATATGCTTTTTAATCTTCTGGTTTTTAAAATCTTTTTTTAAATTAAGAATTAAAATATTTTGGTGCATTTTAATTTGGTATTGTATGCTTTTAAAAAAATTAAGTTGCTTTGAGACAAAAACAATTTTTTAAATTAAGCAACCAATACATATTTAATCATCATCGTAAGTGGTTTGAAACCTGGAGGGGGAGGAAGTCCGAGGGGCAGCAAATGCCCTCTCTGAATGGCACCCCTCAGTCTTGAATGCAAAAGTTCATTTGATGAAAATAAAAAGACTTCACCCACTCACTTCTATTTTCTGCTCAGTGGACTCACTTTCATCTCTGACACCACTAACCTGAAATGTCACTGATAGCTGAGAGGAGGCAACCAGCTGTTTTGGTCCTGTGACCTCTCATTCATCTTCCTTGACTTGACTTACTAATGTGCTCAAAAATATCAGCCTGCAGTCTCTATAGGGCTCCTAATAGGTGTATTTATTTTAAATGTGTAAATAATTTATTTTTCATATGCCAGTGAAGGAGCAAATTTAATTTCCCAAAAATGTGCAGCACATTTATTTATGTTAGAAACTGAGGGCATTTCCAGAAGTCCCTATTTTGGGATGGCATCCAATCATATATTCAAGATCATGAAATTCAAGTTGATGTGGAGCACTTGCACAACAAAGCCACTACTTGCCCGCCCCCAATCAAACTTTTTTGCAACAAGGAAAGTGGTGGGGAAATGTAGTGGAAAGTCTAGGATAATATTTGCTTAATGCAACACCATCCAACCTATGCACAAACTTTGTGCAATTAAATAAGGCGAATGCTCAATATACAGGTCATCTGGAAGCAGCAAGAGCTTCTTCCAGAATGTGTGAATGGAACAATTCATACTAAGGGACAATCCAGTCAACATCCAGCATTTTGAAGTCCCAATGATTTCAATTCGGAGAGATCTAATCAAGGGGTTAACAGTTTAATCTTATACATGCATACTCATTAAGTTTCATAGGACTTATTACCATGAAAGCATGTGAGGAACCTGCAGTCTCATTTCATGCAAGTGGTCACAAAGAAAACGATAACAGAAGGCAACAGAAAAACAGAGGGAAAAGAGGGTGCCCTGCCATTTTGGGCTCTGGCCCTGACCACTCCTGGCTTCATCCCCACCCATCACTGGCCATGGTCCCACCCACCACTAACCTGTGAAAAGGTTCCTCATCCCTAAAGGTAAAAGTACCCCTGACCGTTAGGTCCAGTCACGGATGACTCTGGGGTTGCGGCGCTCATCTCGCTCTTTAGGCCGAGGGAGCCGGCATTGGCCCGCATACAGCTTCTGGGTCATGTGGCCAGCATGACTAAGCCGCTTCTGGCGAACCAGAACAGCACACGGAAACACCGTTTACCTTCCCACCGGAGCGTTACCTATTTATCTACTTGCACTTTGACGTGCTTTCGAACTACTAGGTGGGCAGGAGCTGGGACTGAACAACAGGAGCTCACCCCGTGGTGGGGATTCGAACCGCCAACTTTCTGATCAGCAAGCCCTAGGCTCTGTGATTTAGACCACAGCGCAACCCGCGTCCCCCTTCCTCATCCCTAATGACTGCCTAATGCTCCTGTTGAAATCAGTGGGACTTGGCTTGACTTTGGCTAGCTTATATACCAGTTTTGGAACTGTGGTTCCTATTAACTGTATGCAAAGTTGTTCAAAGGATGTGAGGTGAGCTAGAAATCTGACACTAAACATTTTCCATTGTGAATAGGAGAAAAGAGGTCTCTTTGGGGACAATAGCATAATGGCTGGACTAGGATCTGGGAGAGCAGGGTTGAAACCCCAATGTACCCTTCAAGCTCCCTGGGTGACCTTGGGCCAGTTGCTGTCCCTCAACTTAACCTACCTCACAGGGTTGTTGGGAGGATAAGATGGGGAGAACCATGTACTCCATCTTGAGTTCTTGGAGAGGGTGGGAGATGTGTGATATAGCTGTAATAATAAAGAAATAAGCAATAAACTAAAATGGCCACAGTTGGCCTTGGCGCTTCAGGGCTTTCGACAGCTACCATTGTACCAAAGTTTCTAGATATGGTAATTCAGCTGGGGGGGGGATGCAAGTAGCCAAAGTAATAGCAGTTTGAGCAGACTTGAGGGGGGAAAGCTGGGTCAAAGACTACCAAAGAGATTTTAATTTAGTGACCTCCTGATTAAAGGTTAAAAAAACATTTTCTAACTTCATGACAACTAAGCCACCAGGTTAATGCTGATTATTTCTTTAAATGGATCCAGCTGTGTGAATAAACTTGAGGGAAATTACAGTTTCTGATTTCCCCCCAAGATTTTAAGAGAGTGTGAAGTAAATATTGCAAATAAGTAGGCATTAGCTGACAAGAGTTTGAACAGGTGTCTGGTGCAAGGAGGGACAGCTGATGGCTGTTTTTGGTACACCTACTACAGCATTGCAGAAAACTGCTACACTTCTTGACCTCCCTGCCTTCAGCTACCTGCTAAAAACGTACTGAAAATGTAAACAGTGGCACATGACCAGGTTTAAATCGATGTGTGGAACAAATGAAGGGAGATCTTGCTTTTAACGTTATGAAGTCACCTCAAAATGGTATGAGCCTTTTCTCCGAAGTTGGCTGAACGTGTCCTGCTTCTTCATTTAAAAATAAGACTTCTGAGAAAGTAGCAAAATAAAAGTCAGTGAGATGCCAGTGACTTGTGATCAGCTTAAGGAAAAGAGCCAAATCCAACAATTGAAGGGTAACAGAACATTATGAGGAATGCTGCACTCAAGCCTCCTACAAAGCATTAAAGGCTAATGCAAGTTAATGGTCATGTTTGTGTTTGTATATTCCCACTTTGGCTATTTCTCCATAGATTAGATTTGGAAGCAAACACAAGCCGTATAGTCTAACTGCAAAAGCAGGACCAATATGACACCATGGGAAAGAGTGCGAGCGAAGAAAATAGCCCCAACTTATTTAAGCAAAGTGAACTGAGTGGGAGCCATTTCATACTCTGGCACAGCTATATGAGTGTTGTAGCAGTGTTTTCAGTAATAAAAATAACCATGTAAAGCGGAGATTTTACATGGTTTATAGAGGGTATTTAAGACCTTTAAGATTCGGTTGCACAGACAAAACATCTTCACCAACATGTGGGAGAGGATATAAGGCAGTTGGTTTGTGGTGGTCATGTGGAAATGAGCAACATTACAAATCAGCACAGAATCGTAGAGTTGTACAACGTAATCCAAGCCTGGGTTTATTAACACTATTTAAAGAAGATCGGCTCAATTTACTTTATAAGGAACTCATCCCTTTTCTCCTGGTGGCGGCCCAACTTCTTATAGAAAGGACTTGGGCACCTGCATATCACACGATATGTGACAGAATGTGTGGACTATTGCCTTATCTGAAAAACTGACAAAAAATGTCCTAAACAAATCCGATGCGGACGACTTTACTGACATATAAAGGTAAAGGTACCCCTGCCCGTACGGGCCAGTCTTGACAGACTCTGGGGTTGTGCGCCCATCTCACTTAAGAGGCCAGGGGCCAGCGCTGTCCGGAGACACTTCCGGGTCACGTGGCTAGCGTGACAAAGCTGCATCTGGCGAGCCAGCACAGCACACGGAAACGCCGTTTACCTTCCCGCCAGTAAGCGGTCCCTATTTATCTACTTGCACCTGGGGGTGCTTTCGAACTGCTAGGTTGGCAGGCGCTGGGACCGAGCAACGGGAGCGCACCCCGCCGCAGGGATTCGAACTGCCGACCTTTCGATCGGCAAGCCCTAGGCGCTGAGGCTTTTACCCACAGCGCCACCCGCGTCCCTGACATACTGACATATGGTACCTGTTTATAAAATATTTGAATGAACACTCGGAAGACTGGCACCCACCAACTTGTGCAGATTTATGGCAAAATCTGACACCCCAGTCTTCTGTTCCAGGGGTGGAGCTGGGGGAACTTGATGTTCTGTTTATATTTTGTTGAAAAGAAAAACCTTTTATTAAAAGAGAAACGGAAAACAACCTACCCTTCCCATGATTCTTTGTGGGAAGCCAAGACTGTTTAGAGGGATATGATACTGCTATACATGTTTAGAGCAGATGAGGTGTAAATTAGGTGCATTAATCTCAATAGGTCTGCTCTGAATAAAACTTAGCTGAATATCACTCAGAAATATTTATCATTCCTGGTTCAAATCAAGCTGAGGAAGTATAGAGGCAGTGGGTCACCAGGCTAGTTACACTTTTCGCTCAGATGAGCACCAGCACTTGCACAGAAATAAAAACAATGAAATCAAAAGCCATAATGGACACAAAAGCATCACTGGAATTCTAGGTGGAGGTGGGAATGCAGACTATACAGATATCAGTGTACAAAACCTGGTTTTGTAAACTTTTGGGTATTACAAAAAATATATTCAAACATCTTAGCTCCACACAAAAAGGTATGCCTGGATTTAGTATTTTTCAATGGTAAGTTTGAAAGAATGTGGGTAGCAAAATTTTATACAGATGCCACTTAAACCAAGAGCATTTGTTCCAATAACAGTAATAATAATAATAATAAGTATATAGTCTGGATCCACAGAACTTATCATGACTGTTTAGAAGTCTCAATGGACTGTATTAGTAACCAAGACTGAAAAAGATCCCTCCTCTGTTTTCTCCATTAAAACCTTCACATTTTGCTAGTCACCAGAGAAGTTCTTGTATGGTGATCCTTCATAGACTTCCCTGAGGACACCCAACCCTCTACCTGCATACCTCAAAGCAATAGCAGCACTGCAGTCTCACCCTTTCTAAATCAGAAATTGGCTTCTTCAAACCCTACCCCCCAATTTAGATAGGCTGCTGGGTCTACTCAAGGGACCTTTTGAAGAAAATGGAGGAGGGGGTCATGTACTTCAATGCTTCTGGTTGTGGTGTTAACTTAGAAGGAAATTGTGCATGCAGAACATTCTCCCAAGCATTACAGCATATACATATACAGAAAATAACTTACAGTGCATTATAAGCAGCATCTAGCAGAGCCAGGCATCAAGCAGCCTTGCAAATAAGTCTATCGATGTGGCTAGTTTACAAGGGGGGGAAATATCTCTGCTTACATGCCTATATATACACACCAAAGCAAGCCATTTGTGGCACAGTAGGCATCTGAGGGAAAGGGGGGAGGGGGCAAGAGGAAGGAACCTAGCTCTTTTCCCCGTTTCTACAACCTCTGCAGCATGGTTGCTTACCTTGAAGCTACAACCATGACCACCCTGCCAAACACACACTCTCCTACAAGCAAGTCCCATAGAGCTCAGTGGGGCTCATTTCTGAGTAGATTAAACATAGGATGATTAAGCATAGGATGATTTTCATTTTTCATTCTACAGACACCAGGGTTCCCTACAGCCTGCCGATATCTCCATCTTGTGCATGGATGGTATTGTTTTGACTATATAAGTAAGGGCACTCACACCTGAACATTGAAAATAGAGGAAGATCTTTTTACATTAAATCAGCTATTTTCTCTCTTGCTTAAAAATGTATTTTAGACCAAGACAATGAAAATCGTTAAGGCTTCCTAAGTAGCTTTGGGACACTGAAAAGGAAACAAGGTCGCTCCTGTTAAACCATCGATTCCCAATAGTAGATGGTCAGGCGGCAGCGGGGAGAGAATTCTCATCAAAATGTCATCACAGAATTGTAGAGTTGGAAGGGGCCCTGAGGGTCATCTAGTCCAACCCCCTGCAATGCAGGAATCTCAGCTAAAGCATCCATGACAGATGGCCTTCCAATAAAAATGAGTTCAGCACCTTCCAAGGGAGTCCGTTCCAAGTTCTCATCAAACAGTCACCTCTCGTCAGGTCCTACCCTCTGGAGCCAATGGATTCAAGTTACAAGAAAGGAGATTCCAGCTAACCATTAGAAGAACTTTCTGACAACAAGAGCTTTGACAGTGGAATGGGCTCCCTTGGAAGGTGGTGGACTCTCTTTAACTGGAAGTTTTTACACTGAGGTTGGATGGCCCATCTGTCATCAAGCAAGGATTAGTGAATATGTTACAGAAGTCTACAGGACATGGTTTCCGATTATGGAGGAGGAGGAGGAGAAGAAGAGGAGTTTGGATTTGATATCCTGCTTTATCACTACCCTAAGGAGTCTCAAAGCGGCTAACAACCTCCTTTCCCTTCCTTCCCCACAACAAACACTCTGTGAGGTGAGTGAGGCTGAGAAATTTCACAGAAGTGTGACTAGCCCAAGGTCACCCAGAAGCTGCATGTGGAGGAGCGAAGACGCGAACCCGGTTCACCAGATTACGAGTCCACCGCTCTTAACCACTACACCACACTGGCTCTCTGGAGTGCAATCATGGGCCAGGAATCCAAAATAGAAAACATGATTAGTAACAAGAAGTTTGGCATCAGCTTACTTAAAGGTAGGTGTGTGTGGGTTGTGTGTGTGTGTGTGGGTGTGGGTGTGTACAGAGAATGCTCTGTGTTTGTCCATTTAAAACAGATGTCTGGACTTCCAGCTAAATATTAGCAACTCTGGTTGACATCAGTCAGCTGTCAGCAGTAGACTCCACCTGAAATGCCTTGGTGGAAGCAGCACTACGCAGGAAGATGCACAGTTCTTTGGCAGGAAGTCACTGGAAAGAGAGGCAAGTGTAGTCGGCTGATTGCATCCTTCTTTCATCACCTGGGAACCCATCTAAACTTGTGACCCCCAGTGGCTGTCCTGACCAGAAACGCATTGCCTTGGGGGAAGGCCAGCGTCCTAATGTTACAGTGCTCATTGATGGCGGTCGTGAAGGACACCCCTTCCTCAAGCTCACTGCCACGGAGGTCCAGGGAACTGTGGCTGCTGCATGTCTGCAAGCCCTGGAAAGCACCGTACATGTGGATTGTTTCGTTCTCTCCCCGAGGGCGCTTTGGGCTTCTCTTGTCATCAGCAGACTGCAAGGCTGCATTGCATCTGTCTGATATTTCCCGCAAAATTTCGTTCACTTCCATCTCCTCCTCTTCTTGCTCAGCAATGGTCACCTGCTTGAGGCTCCTCTTGTTGGGGCCATTGGCAAGGGAGAGGTCTGCGCTGTCTTTGCACTGTGGGATCATCAGCTTCTGCCAAGAAACAAAGATATCAAGCACTCTAAGTCATTCAATGCATGAGTGTATGTCAACCTGGAAGCGGGGGTTGGAAATCAACAAGTGTAATGTTTTTTAAACCAACAGCACCCCCTACAGAATAAACTGCTGAAAACCCTCATACTCCTGAAGGATATAGGATTGTGGATCTGACATAGTTACCCACTGGGATTTACAGCACCATAGAATGACCAGGGTTCAGCTCCTGAACCTTATTTGGTACCCTGTGGTGAAATGAATGTGTCCTTGGGCAAGTGGAGAGACAGAGGTTCCACTCTCCCCATACAACATCAGCAGGACTTCCAGATCAGCAGAGACAACTGCCAGAAAAGATGCCAAATTGAGAAAGACATTCCAGTACTTACATCCAGCACAGAGGCAAGCTGCTTCGCTTGGCTGGCCAGTTCCTTCAGTTGGATATTTCTTTCCTTCAGGGAGGCAATTTCCTCCTGCTTTTGAGACAATGTCACTTGGAGCTGTCGGGAGATAAATAGGAGATGAAGTTCTGAAAGTCACTGGAGTACAAAGAGTGATCTGCTTTCTCCCAATCTGGTGCCCTCCAGAAGTTGGATTACAACTCCCACCATTCCTGATCATTGGCCATGCTGGCTGGAGCTAATGGTGATTGCAGTCCAAAACATCTGGAAGGCACCAGGTTAGGGAATGCTGCTGGGGAATGTTTGTGTACTGGCAAGCAGATGTCAAAAGGTTTCTTGATCAGGCCTCTGGTGGGCCACTGTTAATGGCTAGTCGGCTGTATTCAGATCTGAACTGCCTTAGAGGAAAGTTTAAATGTATATTTTTTGTCAATATGCTCCTCTCATTCTTATACAGCACCCCACTCATTTAACTTTGCAAGTACATTTCAAAAGCCACAACTGTAGTGTGTTTAGGTGATAATTTCCAACAATCTTAGCAAGTCCTGCAAAATGCAATTTTACAGAGGGGAAAACCCAGCCAAAGTGAACAGAAAAATCATTTTCCATAGAATTTGAATCTGTGATGTGAAGTCCACTTCACTGGGAATAGCTGTGATTAAAGCAACCATTGCTTCCATTTGGGATAATGGATGGTGGATTTGTTTACATTTTATTGAAAGCTAAAGGAAACCCTGGATCCTCCTTCTGTGAACAAATTCCACAACTCCATGTGTTTTTACTCAAAAGGACAGTCCACTGAGTAGAATGAAATTTACTAGCATAAGTAAGTTTGCAACCCTGCAGTAGGGCCAATCCAAAATAGTTTAAGAATTACAAATGGACATCTCAGTCTGCAAGTCATTTACAAAGCTATTCATATTCAAGTAGGACCCATTAAGGTTTTTCTTTAGACACAAGTGTCACTGAAACCAATGCAACTAGCTTTCATTTAACTATGTTTCATCTCAGTGTGCTGTTCCAACTTAAATCCATGTCATTGTCCTAAGTGGCTTCCTGCTAAGAAACCAGTCAGGCTGGCTTCAGAGTAACTTTCTTCCCCCATATTCATTTTATGTTTATACCTGGTTGTTTTCCACAAGTGCATCCCCTAGAGCTTTCTGGTTCTGATTTGCTAAGTCTTTCCAGTACTGCTCAGTGGAAGAGATGTTTTCTGCATTCATCTGAGAGGCAGAATCGTCCTCTGCAGACTGACGAAAGCAAGGGCTGAAGGATCTTCCATCATCCACAGGGAAAGAGAAATCAGCGCAGTCCAGCAGAGGTGGCATCAGAGAGGATGGATCTAGGGAGACCAATAAGAAACAAGTGATACAGCTGATTGACTCCTTATTTGACATGCACAGGTCAAACACAAGGTGCTTCTGGCACAATGAATGGTGACTTTGAAGTTTAGACGAACAGCAAACAAAACATGAAGTAGTTTAAGATCTGCTTTGCTTTTTGAAAGACTAATTAGGACCCTTGCATGGAAGAGTGGTGATCTGGGCTGAGGGCTTTATTTCCCTTAACCTGTCCTTCCCTCCCACAGTAAATAGCAGCTTTGGTGGGGTTTGACTGGGAACAAGCTGCAGTTCCAAATCAGTCTCCATACTCCCTGCAGCTGCTTTTAACTTTGATACAAATCGTGGCAGATTCTGAATATGGATACCCAACATCTCATCTAGTTGAACCTTTTGAAACAAGAGCAGCCTTTTTCATTGGAGGCTGAAGTTTGCCCACCTGTGCTTTAAAGCAAATCTCATTAGTCAGTCACCTTAATTATCACCTGCATTTTACCGTATTTTTTGCTCTATAACACGCACCTGACCATAACACGCACGTAGTTTTTAGAGGAGGAAAATCCGCAGGCATGCCACCCGTAGGCATTCCCTCCATAACACGCACAGACATTCCCCCTTACTTTTTAAGAGGAAAAAAGTGAGTGTTATGGTGCAAAAAATATGGTAATTTTTATTGTGTTTTATGTTTTAACACCACATAGCGCCCTTATATTTTATGATAAGATGGTATAGAAATGCTTTTCTAAATAAATACCTAAAAATGCTGTCTAACAGAAATTTGATGCGCATTTACTCAGAAATAAGTTCCATTGTGTTCAGCTGAGTTTCCTTCAAGGTGGAGATGTATAGGTTTACAGCCTAGGGGTTTAAAAGCTTTAAACACAAACCCACACTGAGGGTCAAACTAGCTGTGGCATTGAGAGATCTATGACTGGATCTCCAGCTTATTTGTTTTGAATTTCCAATAGGTGAAAGGTTATGTGAGATCTGACTGGAAACATGGTACTGAGAAAGTGAAGTTTAGTCTCTTCCCTCTCTCACCATTTTCCTAATTAAATTTTCTCCAGTGTCCTAAATTTGCTATTTCATCAGAGGGCAAAACATATCCAATCACAGATCTCTCATCATGCCTAGTTTAACTCTTAGCCTAATCAATGAGCAAAAGTATTTTGTGAACTAAATAGGATTATAGTCCTTAGCTGATTTAAAGATATTTATCAATCAAGAAGGATTCTCAGATTAACTGGGTAAAAGTGTTTTAAAAAGACAAAAAAACACACCAATAAATACACTGTTTACTTCTGAACAGACCCGTGCAGGATGCAGAAACCCAAAAGTTTTAACCGGTTTTTAATCCAGGTGTCCCCACGCTAAGCGTTCGTCCTAAAACTGCCCTTTCCTCTTTGAAAGGCGCAGTTTTAAACTGGACTCAATACTTGCCGGATATGAAGTTATCCACGGCATCGCGAAACTCCTGGAAATCAAACTCGGGCTCGGGTTGCAAGCACGGGCTCTGAAATATACAGAAGGAACGAGACAGTTAGAAAAAAAAACCTTCTTGATTCTCAGGTTCTTCTCGCTGCGCATTCTTCGGCAAGTTTCAGTGTACGCACTTAATAAAACGCACCTGAAAATCCACTGGCCATGCTGAACAGTGGAGCCGGCAAGCTTGCACTGCCATGGCAAAAGGAGAAAGCAAGAGACGCTATCTACTCAGCGGCACCTAAAGGAGGAGATGCAAGCGCAGCAATCCCTGCTGAAATGTTCAGGGTGAGAAACAAGCTGGAAAACCCAAGCGCACGCTTCGCGACCGGGGCTTCCCTTTACGTCTTTTAGCGCACTCTCATTGGCTAGCCTCACCAGCCAATCAGATTCATTTGAGCGGGGCATTCCGCAAATCCCGGGCAAAAATTAACCCTGAACTGTATAGTTTTTCAGGTGGGACGTACTAGCCACGCCCCTTGCGTGGGTTCAAAGAGGAGGAGATTCCTAGCAGTATAAGAACCCATCAACCGCTTAAACCGGCAGTCAATTTGGGTTTGCGAAAGGTCCTCACGCAGATTTAACCGGTTTCTGGGTTGCGATCTTAAAAAGTTTAACTTTTTACCTTTATCCTGTGCGTACTGCATTTTGTTTTATTGCTATGGCTGGTGGCTGATGCAAATAAAGATTCATTCATTAAAAGAGATGAGCTAGCTTCTGCTTTTATTGTGGGCTGCATCCAAAGTGCTTTGAAACATTACATAGTCTGGTGGCTATTTTCTTTTTGGGGGGGGCGGCTCAGATTTCTTCCCAGATAAAACTGCCCAACCGCGCAATCATGCTCGCGTTTATTTATTAGGAAAGAGCTGTGTTCCAGGGTCCTTACTTCCTAGCCTATCACAAAAAATAAAATAAAAAATGATGCGGAGTGGGAGTGACTTCGTCCGCGTCCCTAGCCAAAGGTAGCAGCATCATTGCAAAGGAAGGCAGCGCTTATGTGTCGGACTGGTCCTGTGCTGCAACCGGCATTTATTGCAAAGCACTGGAAAACAAGGGAAGCAGCTGCGCTGCAGATCCACACGATACACTTAAAGCACAATCAACGCACATTGGTCCCCCATCCCAAAGAATCCTGGGAACTGTAGTTTGACAGGGAACTGTAGCTCTGTGAAGGGAAAACGTCAGTTCGCAGGATTCTTTGAGGCAAGTCATGTTCTTTGAATGCGCTTCAACTATACCCCGGACCCACTATAAACAGCTCCATTTCCGTTAACTGAGGTTTCCCGCTTCTCGCTCTCTCTCCTTTTAAGAAAAGACCCTGATTCTAGTGTGCTTTCATCCATGAACCATACAGGAAGGGGGGGGTACTTGCGCCCAAATAAACCCCTTTAGGCGCAATCTAGGGAGGATCGCCTTCGGTCGTGTGAACCATGAAAGTTTGGTGCCCTAGTGTTGTGAAGGGGCACCCTTAGGGTGGCACACGCTGCCTGGAGCGGGTCAGGGGGTAGTGCTACACATGCTGGCCTGCTGCTACCATGTGGAATAGAGGACGCTATCAGAGATGATGCCACTGCCAGACTGGTTGACTTCTTCGTGTGGAATTGGGTCTGGGAGCATTTTCTCCTTGCAAAGTGTCTTGAGGCAGCGCTGCTCGTTCTTTCCCCCATCATAGCCCCGATCCGGAACAACCTCGACTTTAAAAGGGGAGGTGTCATCACGCATAATGGGGTGAACAGCATCACGTCTGCTTCGGGCCCAGGTCTGGGAAGCGTGTCAATAAAAACCAAAGAGGATGAGGGGGCGACGGTTGTCAGCTACCTGCTGGGTTGTTGCAGCGCCTCTAGAAACTTCCTGCTGAAAGACGCCCGTGCAGTCGGCTAAGTCTTGCCAATCGATGGTCGACAACGCTAAAAAAAGGGGGGGGGGAGGCAGGTCAGTGTTTATTTAAAAGGGAAGAGCCTGGGAAGTTTTAAAAAATGCAAGAAAATCATGTTAGATTTGTCAGTATAGAAACGCAAATCCTGTGGTGTGTGTGTGTGTGGACTATTTCATTCCAGATTAACCAGTGCTCTGGTTGTGTCGATTCCTGGGACTAGATGACCTTTGACGGTCCCTTCCAGTTCTACGATTCTATGAAATACAAATTGCTAAAGGAGTAACCTTAATAGTGGTCTCTTCTCAAGCAAGGCACCTGCGGTAACTGTAAAATCTAAAGTGCAGGAGGTCATTAGGGCTCCCTTAGCCACGCCCCCAAGAGAGTTCAAAAAAGCAGACAGCTCTGTCTCTGTACGCACGTACAACAGCGGTACAAAGCATACTGTTTAATCTATTAGGAACATAGTCGCTGCAAGCTGATAGGTAGTTTCCATTGAACCCTGGATGCATACTTCCGATCGCATAGGTGGTAGTCAACTACCTTGTACTCCGAGAAGAACTATTGGGATTAATGAGTCATGTCCATTCATTTCAGTGAGTCTACTCTGAGGAAAACCAGGTGAAATACCACCCACTGAGCTCCAACCAAAGATCCACAGTCAGCTGAAACACAAATCTTTAGCTTTTCATTCAAAATGCAAACCACCTTGCACAGAAGAGTTACCATTAAATGGCTAGCATTAAGCAGATACGCCATCAAAGAAAAGGAAAGAAGTAGGCAACCTCTGCGTGATTATTTTCCTCCGTCTCTTGACTTCCTCTGCTAATCTGACACAAATATGAAATGCTTGTTATCGCCTCATTCATGTTTCAGAACAAGGTCCCCCCTCCCGCCACATTAATTATTATGATGCCCCAGCATTTTCCCTGCTGGAGGGGAGGCAATTTCCGAGCACTGTTCTCTTGCGTTTCCCCCGCATTACATCACGAACTGCGATAAGAAAGAGGGTAGTTAAATGTACTTTTTTAAAAAAAAAACCGCACTCACCTAGATCTACAGAATCCGGAGGTGGGTCGTTATAAATGGCTATTGGGTTGCATCTGAGGTTGATATTCCGTGGCACCTGCCGGCAAACAATCACAAACAACAGCATTAAGGTTTCAAGGTTTCTCTCCTGGGCACGTTTACTTTAGAGAAAGTGAAGCGCCACTGGGGAATTACTTCCGAGTAAACATGCAGAGGGCTAGGTCGGCATAACCCTTTGAATCCTTACTACTGGGTAAAAGTACCGGTACTTAGGAGTGTGTTGTAAGGGCAACCTTATGTGGACAGAGCATCTAAAACAAAAGGTGCCGGGGCTAAGCCCTTTGCAGTAGAAACACCTCCATCTAACTTGGCAGCTGGTGGTTGTATTGCAGGCAGAGGGCTCTGCACGTGCTCAGAGACACTCCTTTCCCGGCTGTTATTAGTTCCCATCTTCTAGTGGTGGTTGCATATTGGAATAGCCTTTTTTCCTGGCCGGGGGCGGGGGAAATGCGCTTGCTCTAACCGCTGGGCAACGCTGTCTCCCGCCGCAGAACGGCTGCTGCAGGCAGGGAGACAGGTTCCCCCGGCGTTTATTTCTGCCAAGAGCAGGTGGCGAGAGGCTCGTCGGTTGGGCTTCGCAGCCTCGCCTTCTCCTTCCAACAACGCACCTTTCTCTCTGCTTTACTGCCCGGCTTTTTGCCCAGCCGCTCGGCCAGATCCTGCACCCTGTTGGGGCACAGGCTGCCACAGGCCTGCCTGCCGCCGCGGCTTTGCATGGCACTTGCTCGGCCGGCTGGCTGGGCTCGATCTGAGCCGCCCTTCGAGGGGAGCCTGGCCGCCTCTCTGGGGAGGAGAGAGCCGAGGGGAGGCGGGCCGGCGGCCGATTGAGCGCCAGAGGTGGCGCCTTCGCCTTGGCACGCTCCAGCCTGGCAACAAGGGAGCCCGGCCCTCTCCCCTCTGGGATTAGACCCAGCCGCCGCCGAGGCCGCCGCGCGGAGCCCACGCGCCAAAGTGCGCCCTTTCGCCAGGCATTGGCGCCGCGGCCAACCGACGAGCGGGGAATTGCTTCGGGTGAATTCTCCAGGGACAGGAGGCGAGCCGATCGGGAATTCACTTCTCCCCATGGCTCAGTCTGCCCTGGTTCTCTCAACCCTAGAGATTGAAGGGTGCCTCTGAACATGTGCAAAACACCTATTTCCTCCTCCTCCACCACCACCACCATCCGTTTTCACACGTGGAGCTAGCAGAACATAAGAACAGCCTGCTGGTCAGGGGTGCCAACTGGGATAAAATATTGGGGAGCCCAGGTAAGCTCCGTCCTACATAATTGATCACATAACATGGTGCGCACACACACACACACGCACGCACTCACAGACACAATTTGAATGGCAATGGCCATCAACTTTGGAGAGGGCCGGCCCCCTCAAATATTTTACTGGAGAGCTGAAGGGACCTGGGCCCTTAGGCATTGGCTCCTATGCTGCTGGATCCTGCACATGGTCGATTCTCACAGTGGCCAACCAGAGCACAAACCCTCCTGTGGTTTCCAGAAATGCATTTGGAAGCATTTCTACCTCCAGCTGTGGAGATACAGCATTGCGTCGATAGCCCTCTCCTTCATTAATTTGTCTAAGCCTCTTTTAATGCCATCCAGGTTGGTGGCCATCACTGGATCCTGGGGGAGTGTGTGCCATAGCTGGACGATGCGCTGCATGAAGAAGTCCTTTCTGTTATCTGTCCTGAATCTTCCCACATTCAGCTTCGTTGGACGTCCACAAGTTCTAGTGCTATGAAGGAGGGAGAAACCTGTTTCCTGGCCCACTTTTTCTGTGCCATGCATAGTTTTATAAACATCTATGCTGTGGGTTAAACCACAGAGTCTAGGACTTGCTGATCGTTCAAATCCCCGCGGCGGGGTGCGCTCCTGTTGCTCGGTCCCAGCACCTGCCAACCTAGCAGTTTGAAAGCACCCCCGGGTGCAAGTAGATAAATAGGTACCGCTCCAGCGGGAAGGTAAACGGCGTTTCCGTGTGCTGCGCTGGCTCGCCAGATGCAGCTTGTCACGCTGGCCACGTGACCCGGAAGTGTCTTCGGACAGCGCTAGCCCCCGGCCTCTTAAGCGAGATGGGCGCGCAACCCCAGAGTCGGACACGACTGGACCTAATGGACTTGCTGATCAGAAGGTCGGCGGTTCGAATCCCCGCAACGAGGTGAGCTCCTGTTGCTCGGTCCCAGCTCCTGCCAACCTAGCAGTTTGAAAGCATGTCAAAGTGCAAGTAGGTAAGTGCAAGTAGATAAATAGGTACCGCTCCGGCGGGAAGGTAAACGGCGTTTCCGTGCGCTGCTATGGTTCGACAGAAGCGGCTTAGTCATGCTGCCCACATGACCTGGAAGCTGTCTGCAGACAAACGCCGGCTCCCTCGGCCTATAGAGCGAGATGAGCGCCGCAACCCCAGAGTCGGTCACGACTGGACCTAATGGTCAGGGGTCCCTTTACCTTATCATGTCACTTCTTACATGCCTTTTTTCTAAACTGAAAAGTCCCACACTCTGAAACCCTTCTTCCTTTTTTTTAAATATAATTTTTTCTTAAAATTTCTGTTTTACAATTGAGAATATACATTTAAACAACCTCAATCAATGACTTCCCTTCTTCTCTTTCCATGGTTCATTTTGTATAGCATAAATCGCTGTATATTTTATATAAACTAAACCATTCAGTATTCCATTATTACTTCCATCAAAACTTATTTACACTGCTGAATTTATCTTAATGCTGCCACCATTTTCAAGTGTACACAATTCCCCCCCATATATTCAATAAACATTTTCTAACCTTCTTTAAATGAATGTACTTCTTGTGCTCTTATTCTATAAGTTAGATCTGCAAGCTTCGCATATTTCCATCAGTTTAAGTTGCCATTTTTCTTTGGTTGGGACCTCGGTCATTTTCCATTTTTGGGCTAAGAAAAACACAGGACGCTAACCCTTCTTCCTTAAGGGACTCTCTCCATCTCATAGATCATTTTGGTTGCCCTTGGCTGAAGCTTTCCCAACTCAGCCCAACCCAGAACTAGGCAGATTTGCTCAGATGTAAGTCTTAGGGGCCCAGTGATTCCCAAGTTAAGTGTTCTCACACAGGACCAGTGCCTTAAGCATCACTGAGCATCTCTTGTGGTGGTTCAAGTGTTCATGGGCATTGCTTGATTAGGTGAGATTTGAAGGCTTGCAGCTACCTGATCTACACAGTTCAGCAGGATAAGGGGATAGGGCAGACTGCAAGACAATTGAAGAATTGGTTGAACCTTACATTATTGAGTTTGAGTTCCAACAGATATCAAGGGAGTTGAAGTCTCCCATGACTACCGTATTGCTCCAACTTAATGCACTTGGTGCCTGGCCAGTTGAAATGGCACAAATTAAGTGCATGAAAGGCAGAGAGCCTAAAAGCTCTTTCCACATCTGGTTTTATCAGGGCAGAAAGAGTGTGAAAGCTCTTCACCTTGCTTACCTTTTCTCCCAGGCTCTGGAGGCCATTGCAAGATCTCGGATGGCCCCATGAGACCTCACACCAGCCCCAGAAAGTAAGGTTGCTTGTGCAGGGAATGTAACCCCGGTGTAAGATACAAGTCCACTCTCTATCTTGGTTAGTTGGAAGGCCTTCCCGCTCCAATGGTTTGATGTGTTGCTACAGCAAGATTAGGGCCCCCCGCACTTTTCATTTTTAAAATTAAGTATTGCAGGGCTAGATTCCATGGAGCTGCATGGATCAAAGTTTCCTTTGAGCCAAAATACAATAGTTTAGGTTGTATACACACTCTTGTTTACTCTGAATCCAGTGCACTCCCGCTGCCAGTTTAGGAAGTGGTGTACACACATTGGCCACAATCTGTATCTGCCCTGTCATTTCTTATTAAATACTGTGTGTTATCCATGTGTTTCCTCATAAATTGCCTTTACTTAAATCGGAACTGAGAAAAAGAATGTCCTTGCTGTACTTTAAGCCAGTAACGTGTGCACAGCCTACGTATGGAGAGAGCAATTTAAAACTTGGTAGTGCAGGAGCATCTCCAGCGGAAAGTCATGCACAGAGGTTTTCTTTGCAAGCTGCCACTCACATTGTATATTGTGACATATGGCAAACAAATCCGTCAGGGTGTGTTAATGTATGTTGAAATGGGTATTGCCAAAGGTGGGACATAGGGCATCTATACACCAAGATTGTCAGGTGCATCTGTTACAAGGAAACCTTGCACTACATAACAGGTGGTCCGTGTCCTTTTGTAAAAAAAAGAAGAAAAAGACGGGGGGGGGGGAGGAAGAGGGCAGTGATGATAGTTTCTTTCATTTAATGCAGACCTGTGGAAGAAGTGTAACGAATCCTGTTATGGCTGCCGCAGCTGCACTTTGGTGCAAATGAATGAGCCAAAACAACATCCTCTGGGACTGGCATTCAGATTCTCTTCTACTGGCCTTATCTGATCCTGAACTCCTAGAAATGAGGTTTTGTTTTTTCACATTGGGTGGTGAAAGACAATAGAAGACAATACTAAGTATTGTCTTCTATTGTCTGGTCCTGCTTTGGAGGGGAGGGCAGGCAGGCAGACAGACAGACAGGAAGGACAGCTTTTTCCCTAGCACTGGCCTTAGATGAATTTGAGGGGTGGGGGGGAACCTTCCCTGCAGAGGCAGGAGGAAAAAAGAAGCCTTCCTTACTCTACTGTATGTTTCTACTGTATAAAACACTTAAGCTCCGGGGTGGAAGTGCCAACCCTGACTCCTGTGGCACTACAGGAACATAGGGAGCTGCCTTATACCAGGTCAGATTATTTATTCATCAAACTTAGTATTGTCTTCTTTGGCTCTCCAGGCCCTCAGGCAGGGGATCTTCATGGCACCTGCTTTCTCATCCATTAGAACAGCAAATGCCTACAAGGAGTGGGAAGACTGCTTTGGAAATCCACCTCCCCAACGAGCCTGCATAGCTCTGCACACTGCAACAAGGTTCCCATTCTAGGCTGCCTACGGAGTCCTGAGCAGGAGCACACCTCACTGGGATTGGGGTACACAGCAACATTTTCTAACAAGTCCCATTTGTCTTTTTATTGTAAAATACACTTTTTTGGTCATGGCACACAAAAGGGAAGGTGAACCAAGTGTGCAAGGGTCAGACTCCACATTACGAAGCCGGACCTGTTTTAGATCGGAGGTGGCACCAAAACACAGTAGTAGAGTCTCCCAGTTAGGTTTCATAGCCAGAAATAACTCTGGGTAGGAGAAAATCAGCCGAGGAGAGGGAATGAATGAGGGAAAGCAGAACATGGTGAAAATGTTCAGCACTCCCTTGTGGACAACCTTCCAGAGACTGCATGGGAATGGTGGACAGGGCCAGAGGGCAAAAGTGAGCAGAGCAATATATATGAATTGTAGCTTTGTACAATAGTCTAGTTTCTTCACACATACACTCACACATCCATCTCTGTCCTCCATCCAGGAAAGTGAGAAGTACTGTCAGAGTTCAAGGACACATTCAACACATTCAATTTGGGGGGGGGGGTCAGCCAGGAGGGTGCAAAGCAGGGCTTGTGGGCTGCACTTGGCCCCCTGACCTGAGATTCCACATCCTTGATTTTCAACATTTAATGCCAAGATATGGGTCTAACTCCAAAACTGCAATTCTAAACACATTTACTAGATGGTAAGCTTCCTTGGGCACAGGGGACTTACTTCAAAGTAAGCATGCACAGTATTGTGCTGTAAGGGACACAATATAGGACTGAGTCGTTTTTAATACCTGGTGGTTGCACCAAACACAGTCAAATGGTGGGTGGGTTGAAGGATGTGTGGAAGTGTGGTAGGCAGGGGGGTGTTGCTGAATTCTTCCTCCCATAACCCTCAATCCACATAAGAGGAAACAAAAAAGGTGACATGCCAATGCCATTACAGACAATTACTGATAAAAGCTTTATTAGATAAATGCCTTTACAGTACTGTTGTCTTTCCTATGGCTGAGCACTGAACTATCATCTCAATAAATACAAGCAGGCATAATGTACACTGTTTACAACTTCAATTTGTTACTTAAAATAATGCAAGTGCAATATAAGACAAGTTTACTGTGCAAATAAGAATTTGAAATTACATTTAAAAGATTAGAGAAGCCAGTGCTTAGTAGATTACATTCTAAACCAACAACATAGCTTCCATTACAAATAAATATCATGTAAAACTCATTGAAGAGACTATTGAACAAATGTTAAAAAGAGAATACTGTTATTTTAGAGGTATTGCAACTATCAGTGGTCCTTCTGTACATGCATTTGAAAAATCGGACAAACTTTCAAATGCACGGTCTTCAAGTATTTTTGTTTGGTCGGCTCATTTTTCTAAGTGCAGACACTGATCTGAAATCTCAGGGGGTAGCACCAGAGGCAAAGAGTCCTCATTCAAAGACACCAGTAAGTGCAGCTTGTCCAAGCAATCTTGTAAAACCCCCTCTGGATAGTCACTTAATTGCAAGTCCAGCGGTTTCTGATGCTGCAACATCTGATCAGCCAGGCCCAAGCAACAAACAGCCAGCAAGGAAGGCATGTATTTGTTGAAAGCATAGTCGGCCAGGCTAAGTTCAGCCACACCTTTGGCCAGAGCTTTGGCATTCTCGGCCTCCCAGGCGTCAACTTCACAAGCCTCCATCCGCATATGAGTGAAGTGTTCCAGGAAGAAGCTGATGGTGGGAGCTGCCAGGTTGAAGTGGAGTTTGTTCAGAATGATGCACTCCAGGTTGCAGAGCTGCTGGCGAGAGAAAGTGTCACAGCAAAGAGCGAGGAGCTGTTTCGCCTTGGGTGGGTGCACTTCCACCTGAAAGGCATGCAAAGGAAAGAGTGCACACCATTAGCACAAAATATAAAAGAAAACAATGCCTGTGGGTATTTAAGAACAGGTACAAATGTGTTACTGCTATTATATTCCCAAAGGTAAAAGCACTTCTCATTTATCACCTGTAATTTAGTCAAGGTCAGATGCAATGCAACTAAACAGGAACACTTTTAATATACTGCCCACCTCCAGCCTGGTGGGAGTTTAACATAAGCTTAACTCTCTTCTAGCTAAATTGGGAGTCAGGAACCTTGTGGCCTGGTTTCATGTGACTGATGAGGAAGGGAGAAAGGGAATGTGGAGAGAGAAAGCACACACATGCTCAGAGGGGTGGCAGAAGCAGAAATAACGAAAGGAGCACCCTAGCTACTTTTGATTCTAATTCTCCCTATTACAGCCACCAGCCCCATCGACCTCTGGCCTACCCCTCTCCGCCAACAGATTACTCCTGAGGAAAAATGGTGCTTAACAGAAAAAGTTTCCTACTTCTGATTCAAAACAAGAGAATTAAATTGCCTCAATTTGACTGTACACAATTATATTTTTTAAGGTTGTTGCTCATTTCTACAACTGCGGGGCACACATTCCCTGTTTGGGAGAAATGTGGTGAACACAGTGGTTTAGATCCTAAGTTAAGCTAGTTTAACTTCACAGAACTAAAAGTTCCTGTTCTCTCTTCCCAATTGCAGCTACCTGTGACCACATAAAAACCTCTCTTGGAGGGTCAAGGGTCTTTCCTGAACTAAATGAGATGGGGGTTTGAGGGGCTGCCTATGGAAGGAGGAGATGGGAAACTTTCCTTCTATAAATGTCCTTATGATATCTTATGATCCAAGCATGAGTTTAGGTGATCTCACCCCACATGTTCCTTCTCACTTTGTGCAGAAGGACTCCTGATCTTTCCAATAGGCTTTTTGAGGGGCACAGATGGCTGCAAGGAGGAAGGAGGGAACAGGAAACTTTCATTCTGTGAACTTCCTTAAGTTAGCTTATCTGATCTTAGGATCCAAGGGATATCAAGCTGTTAGCAGTGAAATACCTTCTGGAAAGGCCCTAAGAGTCTGAGCTACACGTCTGCCATATTATTTACATTCTTTCATATAAAAATGAATCTGTTAGGATGGAAATGGGTTGAGATATTTGAATTTATGAACAGATCTTTAGTATCAGAGTACAAAGCCATGTAACCTACAAGTGACCCAACTGTAGTCAGGAACCCCATGTAACTTATTGGAGCCTCTTAAATCACTATGGTTCAGAGATCCCTTCTGTTATATGCTGTTCTTATAGTATGTATTCAATAGCAATAACAAACCATACTACCTAAACAAAGGAGAGGGCTGTTATTATTATGATGATTATTTTACTATTAGGCAATCTGTCAGTATGTTTTTTATTAAGTTTTTATCATCGATGTTTTGTAACATGTTTCTAATGTTGTACGTGGTCCTGAGATATTTTAATAAAGGGAAGTATATAAACTGAATTAATCATAATAATAAAAAAAACAAAGGGGAGAGCCTCTAAGTCCTTGTACCTGTTTGCAAGAGATGAAGAGGGAGGTGACCCCTAGGAGTTGGAAGCAGTCAGCAGCCACTGGGGTGGTGGTAAGGAAGCGGTCTAGAGTGTTTACTGCCAGGCATAAGGACTCAAAAGAGAAGCCAAAGTGTTTATGCACTGGAATTAGCCAGCTGATCAGTTTGCACCGAGCCTCTGCAGTTATCTGGGAAGCAGAGAAGAGAAAAGGTTATGATGGGAAAAGAGGCAATAATAAATTATAGAGGCAACCATTTACTGTATTATAGACTCTTATTAATGAGAACCAAAATATTACATCAAAGTTTTAGGACATTTACTGAATTCCTTACTCCTGCCTTGTAAATAAGTACTATGTATTAGTTTCAACTGAAATAACAAAACTATTCTCCCATGTGTAATGATTTTTGTGAACACCAGTGACAGAAATAAAAGAAAACAGATTATCAAAAGAGCTGCCATGATGGAGTTTATTTTTACTTTGTTTTAAGGCAGCAATATTTTTGCAATTTTTGTGGTGGCTGCAGAAACCATCATGCACAAGGCTACAACATAAAGTTTATGTCCCACATGCACAAATAGAGGAGTTATAAATAAAGGACTACATAAATGCTCAAAGTAGACATACAACCTTTTCACAAATGGGAGCAGACTGATGTACACAACAATGGGAAAATATATTCTCAGGGGAGGCACGTACGGAGATGTACTACTCTTTCTTCAGGGTCTCCCACATAGAAACAATAAAGCACATATTGGGGTAGAGGGTGAAAAGTAGTAATGAGGCTCATCTAGGCTTGCCATATGTCAGGAAAATTCCTGACATGTCCTGGTTTTTTGGGGGTGGATTTTGCCGAAGCGGCAAAATGTCAGGGAAAACCCGGATGTATGGCAACATGATGGGGAAAGCAGTAGAAACAGCTCCAAAAGCTTATTTGGGGGGAAGTTTCCCCCAAAAAAGCTCAACAATTTGGGTGGGTTTCTAAAAAGAAGCTCAACAATTTTGGTGGTTTCCTAGGTTCATCTCTCCACATACCATCTCCAAGTCTTCAGATGCACTTTTATTTTTTAAGCCCACTTCTATTCCATGATCTCTTGCTTGCAGTTGTTGTGAACTTCATTTCCCTAGTTATTATGAGTGATTTATAATCCGCAACCAATGTTGTCATTTAACGTTGGTAGTATTTAATATTTAATTGCACCATATTATAGATCCTAGTTGCCCTTTATTGTCACCACTCCATTGCACAGCTCACATGATGGGTGTACAAACATCTGTTTTGGTACAATACCTACCAAACATTTACACGCAACAAAAGACACACACATTTCATGGTGCACACTTTCCCCCTAATCCTCCTTTGTAGTTAAATTGTGTGTGAAAGGTATAGGAAAATCCAGTAAAGTGTGGAAAAGTATGTGTGTGAAAATGCTTTCATGAGGTTATAAAGCCACTCAGCAAGTTACAGGGAACCAGACAGAGGGCCTTCTCGGTAGTGGCGCCCTCCCTGTGGAATGCCCTCCCACCAGATGTCAAAGAGAACAACAACTACCAGACTTTTAGAAGACATCTGAAGGCAGCCCTGTTTAGGGAAGCTTTTAATGTTTGATGTATCACAGTATTTTAATATTTTTTTGGAAGCCGCCCAGAGTGGCTGGGGAAGCCCAGCCAGATGGGCGGGGTATAAATAATAAATTATTATTATTATATTATTATTATTATTATTATTATAAGCAGCATGTGGGATGCTTTACAAATGTTAAGCATCAAGCTTAAGATGCTCACAGGAAAGCAACGTGCCAGAGGTAGAATGAGATTGCAGAGCACAAGCACAGTATGCCAGACAACTAAAGGTAAAGGTAAAGGTAAAGGTAAAGGTAAAGGTACCCCTTCCCGTACGGGCCAGTCGTGTCCGACTCTAGGGTTGCGCGCTCATCTCGCTCAAGAGGCCGGGAGCCAGCGCTGTCCGGAGACATTTCCGGGTCACGTGGCCAGCGTGACTAAGCGGCATCTGGCAAGCCAGCACCAGCGCCGCACACGGAAACGCCGTTTACCTTCCCGCTATAAAGCGGTACCTATTTATCTACTTGCACTTAGGGGTGCTTTCGAACTGCTAGGTGGGCAGGAGCTGGGACCGAACGACGGGAGCTCACCCGCCACAGGGATTCGAACCGCCAACCTTGCGATCAGCAAGTCCTAGGCACTAAGGTTTTACCCACAGCGCCACCCGCGTCCCATGCCAGACAACTATATGCAGATACTTATGCTATTCTTTGCAGTTGCCAAAAATGACAAAGACTTGCAAAAAAATTACAGTATGTGTAACAAAGATGGTGACGTTGGATGTGGAAAATGCAAGATATATTCCAGAATGCATTTTCTAGATACAAACCAGAGCATGGTGTATAGCTGGTACTCTCTGAGACTCCCTCTAAATGTCCAACCTCTTTTAAGTTCAGGTTCCACTACACTGACTGCTCTGCCTAATAGCCTCTGATCATAACTTCTCAATGTCTCTCAGGGTCAGCCTGTCAGGAGCATTAAGGTTTACCTTATCATGTGGTTCTGTCATCCCAAATTTGCCTAAGATCGTGTAGCATCTGATGCCTTGCTAAATCAGGAGTGAAGGGATCTTTTTTTCTCACCTACGAATGTTGTTAAGTGCTTTCACTTTGCTTTTTGTCTTGAAGAGCTTATAAAGACAAAATAGAAAGCCTTCCGGGATCTGTTTTCTGCACAGAAAACACATGAAAACTGACCATCTTGTGTGACGACCACATCTATTGGTGTAGCCAGGATTTATGTTAAGGGGGGCAGAACCTCAGTTAGTTATTTTTATTGATTTACTTGATTTAGGGGGGTGGGGCAGCTGCCCCCCCTACACCCATGGTATTTGTGTGAGGATCAGCTGGAAAGCAGCTTTCTCTAGCATGTGTATGGATAAACACTGAAACACGTGTATCTGTGATGCCGATCTGCCCAGTTTCATACGGCTTCCTACACAAAAAAGTTAGGGGGCGGGGGACACAATGGAAGGAAAAGAAAGAAGAAATCTAGGACTCTTCATCCATCACACTGAATGTGCATAAATGGGAAGAGCTGGAACGCACCTCTTGTCTCCGCCCCAAAGCAACCTATGAAATATCTTACCTGTGCACTACGTGTACTCAAGAAGACTGTACACGGGAGCTGGGACTTTGCCCAGTCAGAGTGGACAGTTTACAGGATTTGGTGTCAGAAAGAGTTGAGAACAAGAGTGTACAAAATACATGAGTAGATGCTCACTTTCTAACCTCGCCAAGAGTTGCCCGCGATTCCCTTTTGTGTATTTCATTCGAGGGGTGTATGTGTGAAAAAAGCAAAACCCCGCCACCTCCACCCACCCTCCGCTTACTTGCGGCTGCTGGGCCAGCGGGTCGAGCGGGTGGAACTTGCCCTCCAGCTCCTTTCGGAAGCGGTACCAGCTCTGCCCGTAGTCGCGGAAGGTCTGCCTCTCCAGGGCTCGCATGGGCTCGCAGCGGCGGCGACCCGGGGACCCGGCCCGGCCGGAGAGGAGCCCCACCGGGGGGGCCTTGCTCTTCTTGACCGGCGCGCGGAGCCCGAGGCCGGCCTCGACGGCGCCGGGGGCCTCGGGGCGCTCCTCGGGGGTCACGTCCTCGGCCCGCTGCCGCTTGAGCGGAGGGCTCCGCCGCCTGCCCGGAGCCTCGCTAGGGCGGGTCGTCACCATGCTGCCGCTCCGGCTGCTGCTGCCGCGCTTATTGCCGCCTCCCGGGCAGCGCCGAGGAGCAGGAGGCGCGCGGGGCCGGCTATAAGTTAGGGAGCGACGCCCCGCCCCTGGTCCCGCCCGCCGAGGGCAGCGCCTCCCTGGCCCTCCGCTTCGACGGCTTTCCCGGCGAAAGAACCGCTCTCGGTTCCTCGGCGGCGGGCCGCCTTTTTCCCGCTTGTGTAACTGACTGCTGCAAGTCTGGAGGCGGGGAAAGAGTGTGGGGCGCCCGTCAAGCGCCGAGGGGACCCAAGAGGGCCTTTCTTCCACCCCTCGCGAAGTTCCTATTTCCTCCAGATAAACTTCCCCGTGGGGTCGCCGTCCCCCGTGGAGGAGGCGCCTGCCATTTTGTTGTGATATTTCCACACACCCCACCGGGGCCTCGTCTGATCTCCCCATTCGAATGGGCATAAAAATAGTCACGATTTCAGCACAGACATTCAATAATACACTTCAAAACCGGCTCGTTTGTGTTTTTAATTCGTTTATTTAACAGCTCCCCTCGTTTGGCTTGGCTTTCCCCCCCAAGCCAAGCGGGTGGGATTTCCTGGCCTGCAAAAAGGAGAAGGTCCCTTCACAAACGCGTGCGAGCAAAAAAAGGGAAAGAAAAAAAGGGTGACAAGGACGACGCCATCTTCCCTCACAGCCACAAAACCTAACTGCCAAGTATCCCCACTCCACGATACAAGCTATATTCTCAGTTTGTTCATTCAGACGAACTGGTACCCGCACCGAGGGTTTTACTGCACTCGGGTCCATCTGCCACATGAAAACCACCAGAAAGTTGCTAAGCGGTGGCAGTTCCATATGGCTTAGATGTCTATTCCAGGCCACCTTGAAGCCACCTTTTCCATTTAAGAGTTCAAGATGGCTTACCAAAAAAACAGCCTGGATAGCTCAGTTGGTTAGAGCGAGGCGCTGATAACGCCAAGGTTGCAGGTTCGAATCCCGCATGGGACAGTTGCAAATTCCTGCATTGCAGAGAGTTAGACTAGATGATCCTCAGGGTCCCTTCCAATGACAATACTATGAAAGTTGCATTAAGAATAGTCCTGAAGTGCTTTACACCAGGGGGATAAACTTTTTGATCCACTAAAAAAGTGTGCCGTCTGTTAGTTGGATGACCTTTTTAAAAAGCCGGCTGATGGAAAATTCCACCTTAGAAAAGGCATCTCCCCACCTTACACAGAAGGGAATGTCTCTCCCAAGACAATGCTCTTGTGTTATTTGTTTTTAGATTTAATATACCTAATTAGTCCATTTTAAACTTTCACTGGTTGACAGCCGTTGTTAAAATAGTTGCTTAGCAAATTGGGTCCCAAAAATGGCATGGAAATTCTACAAGGAATGTGCAGTGGTGGCACAAAGATACCAGGCAATTCAGGAAAGTGCCTCTATATTTCAGGTGCCCCCCAGGATAGAGTCACTGCTACATGTAAGCCGTACTGCCACATCAAAGCATTTCCAGGCAGCTTATATGTTACTGGTGTATTGTTGTTGTTTAGTCATTTAGTCGTGTCCAACTCTTCGTGACCCCATGGACCAGAGCACGCCAGGCACTTCTGTCCTCCACTGACATCCGCAGTTTGGTCAAACTCATGTTAGTAGCTTAGAGAACACTGTCCAACCATCTCGTCCTCTGTCATCCCCTTCTCCTTGTGCCCTCAATCTTTCCCAACATCAGGGTCTTTTCCAGAGAGTCTTCTCTTCTCAGGAGGTGGCCAAAGTATTGGAGCCTCAGCTTCAGGATCTGTCCTTCCAGCGAGCACTCAGGGCTGATTTCCTTAAGAATGGATAGGTTTGATCTTCTTGCAGTCCATGGGACTCTCAAGAGTCTCCTCCAGCACCATAATTCAAAAGCATCAATTCTTCGGTGATCAGCCTTCTTTATGGTCCAGCTCTCACTTCCATACATCATTACTGGGAAAACCACAGCTTTAACTATACAGACCTAATACTGGTGTATTAGGCCCTCACAAAGTTCCTTCTAATTTTACCTTTAATAGTAGCACAGGAACACATGGCTGAAATAAAGCAAATGGATGATTATGCTGTCAGAAATGTCTTGCTCCTTAGTACATAGTCCCATGCTGATTCTTGTTGTTTGGATATGCTGTGGATTATGGCATTATTCAATAGAATGTTATACATACATATATACATACATACATATATAGACATACATACATACATACATACATGGCAAGGAAGCTTCCTGCAAGCACAAGTTTGCAGTTAGATTCTACTGAAGTCAACTTGAAAAGTTAGTAAGATTGATAGATTTCAGTGGGAACTGGCACTGTCTACTCAGAAGTCTCATTAGGTTCAATGGTTCACCTGAAATGTGCAAGACCCTGTATCCAACCGGTACAACTCTTTCTAATTGCTACTAGAACTTGCCCCCAAATCCAAGCCATTCTAATCATTCCATCACATGTGCTGCTTGGAATGTTGGAATGGTAGTTTCTATTAAGAGGAATCATTATCAATATTTTGACTGTTAGGTGCACAAATGTCATGTTTTGAGAGACTTTTTTGTTGTGCTTTGCACTACATGTGTGCAACGTTTCAACTTGTTGCTTATCTTTGAAATACCTTATCCATGGCACTTTGAACTCATTTTGAGAGCTAGCAAATGTCCTATTTTCAGGTTTTTTTCCTACTAAACACAGTGCCTTGGATTACAAATGTACAATTATTTGAAATGTCAGGGTTGTAGCTAACCTAACAATTTCACTAGCCCTTATATTGAGAAAATTATCTCTGTTATTAAATTGACTAGATAATGTACCAATATGCCGTCTGCTAAAACAAGTAAAAAGGAGCATAGGGCAGGAGCAAGTTTTCACAGGTCTTGGTCTTCTGATGTAGTTGTGTAGGGCAGACATTGCCCTCAATGCAACAATGTACCCAAAATGCAGCACTTAATTCTTTCGGATATGAGTAAAAGGCAACTCACAACTAAAGCAGGAAGTAAAGTGGAATCACTTTCCAAAACAAAATGGTAAATCTGGGGTGGCATTTTGATGAGGACAATGTTATGTGGATGGTGCAATGAACTTGCATGTATGAGCAGTGCAAGTCCATCATAAATTGATATATGTGCATCAGCTCTGCCCTCTGTCTAAAGACCCCAGACATAAAAAATCAAATTGTGTTCTTAACTGCATAGCCCTGTTCTGGACAGCTTCTTGTTCATTGCTTTGGGAGAGTGGAGCAGGATGGAGAGAACTCATTTTTATATATTCAAATACTCAAAAGTCCGTGAAATTTCATGGGAAAGAGGGTCTGTTGAAACTAGGGGTGTCCTTGCCTTGTCTTACACCTCCCCAGATCTTCTACTCTCTATGCACCCCCTCCCAAACATTGCCACGACCCGCTATTATATTCCTCTTGCTTACCACTGAAATGTAAGGTGTCCCCCTCAAAATATCCTCTGCCATATTACATCATGCTCCTAGGAATGAATGCAAACATTCATTTATGGAGGAGAAAGTACAGTGGTACCTCAGGTTACATATGCTTTAGGTTACATACGCTTCAGGTTAAAGACTCCGCTAACCCAGAAATAGGTTAAGAACTTTGCTTCAGGATGAGAACAGAAATCGTGCAGCAGCGGCACAGCGGCAGCGGGAGGCCCCATTAGCTAAAATGGTGCTTCAGGTTAAGAACAGTTTCAGGTTAAGTACGGACCTCCGGAACGAATTAAGTACTTAACCTGAGGTACCACTGTAAAGGGATTCAAAGTGCAGGGGGATATTATGAGGGCAGCAACTAAATCTGTTCTTTCCCTTGGGGATCTCAACCATTAAAAAGTTAGTTTACTCCTAGCCGTCTAATCATAAACTGTTCTTTACGCCAGGTGACTCTAGTAATTAAGTATCAATTCAAAGTGCTGGTGTTGACCTTTAAAGCCCTAAACGGCCTCGGCCCAGTATACCTGAAGGAGCGTCTCCACCCCCATCGTTCTGCCCGGACGCTGAGGTCCAGCGCTGAGGGCCTTCTGGCAGTTCCCTCATTACGAGAAGCAAAGCTACAGGGAACCAGGCAGAGGGCCTTTTCGGTAGTGGCGCCCGCCCTGTGGAACGCGCTCCCATCAGATGTCAAAGAGATAAACAACTACCTGACATTCAGAAGACATCTTAAGGCAGCCCTGTTCAGGGAAGTTTTTAATGTATGATATTTTAGTGTTTTTTGGTTTCTATGGAAGCCGCCCAAAGTGGCTGGGGAAACCCAGCCAGATGGGCGGGGTACAAATAATAAATAATAATAATAATAATAATAATAATAATAATAATAATTATTATTATTATTATATCAGCACTGCTACTAGCTGCATAATGCTGAATTGTTTCTTGATCGCAGAACAGTGTTATGGCCCTAACAGACAGATGTGTGCATCTGTTGCAACTGGTACTTCCAAGACATGAAGAATTACAAACACTACCAAGACCTTCTAAAAAGAGTACCAAGAGCTCTCCTGCAAGGTAGAAAAGCTCAGCAAAATGGGGTGAAGAGTTCCAAAATGGAAAACAAGTGTTTTTGTCACAAATACTACAGAGAGTTATCCTAAAGAGGAAAGTTTCTTACAATCTCTTATAGGTTGTTGTGGTTTTGACATTATGCTGAAACCATAAGCTTCCCCCATAAGCAAGCCTCTCTATAGAACCGAGATACATGCCAGGTTGCAACCCATCACTTAAAAAGTACACCTGTGATGTGAAGTTTCTTTAGCTTCATGTCTGAAAAGCAATTTATTCAGGCAAATTGCTCCCTCTGCTGGATCAATGAAGCAAGCTATCAGACTAGTTTTGTATGTTGCGTGATACAATCCTCTACATTAAAATTAGTAATTCCTTCCTTCCTTCCATCCATCTTTCCTTCGGTTCCCAGAATATATGTAAATCATAGATTAAAGGTAAAGGGACCCCTGACCATTAGGTCCAGTCACAGACTCTGGGGTTGTGGCGCTCATCTTGCTTTATTGGCCGAGGGAGCCGGCGTACAGCTTCCGGGTCATGTGGCCAGCATGACTAAGCCACTTCTGGTGAACCAGAGCAGCGCACAGAAACGCCATTTACCTTCCCACCAGAGCGGTACCTATTTATCTACTTGCATTGTGTGCTTTCGAACTGCTAGGTTGGCAGGAGCTGGGACCGAGCAACGGGAGCTCACCCCGTTGCGGGGATTCGAACCACCGACCTTCTGATCGGCAAGCCCTAGGCTCTGTGGTTTAACCCACAGCACCGACTGTGCTTACACCTCCTCAATTTAAGATGCATGTTGTTTACCAAACAACCTTGTATTTTTAAGCATACTACTTTGCAATTCCTATTAAAAGGCAATTTTTGTATGAGAAAAAGGAGAAAGCAACTATTACCAGTGCTAGAGACCTTACTTCCCAGTCTATCTTGTGTTCATGCAGAAAAATGATACATTTCTTATAGTTTTAGACTGGTTTCTGTCATAAGAGAATTAAAACTTCAATGCAACAACAACCAGAACCCTGATCTGTTCTTTCCCCTCAGACTCTTGACACTTTTTTAATCAGCCTGAGTTCCAAAAACAACAAGGAAATATAACTAAAGGGGCAAAGGCAAATTCTCAATATATGTAAAACACTGACCAAGCACCACAGCTTGTCAGCAACAAACTATTAACTACCATAACAATAAGAACAAAAATAGTATTCATATGTAGCTGTAAATGAGTTTCAGTGCTACTCTCTAAAAATGGAATGTAGTGCCTTAATTTATCTAGAATGTCAATCTTTAGTGTTAACAAAATATATGAACTTCATTGGTTGCATTCCAAACTTCATTACAGATCCCAATAATTTCAAGGACTGGTTCATTAAAAAAAACAGGGTTCATCACCAATGGCTTATCCAGATGAGAAAACTGGAAGCTTCAAGCTAGTGAAAGGGAAACACGTCACATTTTGCAATCTCTTAAAAGTTTTCCAAAGGCCTTTTTCTTATGGTATATGCAACAAAATATTTTATCCTACTTGAAGCTAATAAATGAAACCGACATCTCAATTTGCAAAATACCATATCCAAAATAAGAACAGAAAATTGCACAAGGAGCTCATGCAGCTGTTAATTTTATATGAACATAAATTGCAATCCAGTGTTGAACCTTGATATATCTGAGTTCACATTGTGGTGTTCCTGGGGCAAATAACTCTCACAACCTTATCAACACCACAGGATTGTTGTGATGATGCAGCAATATAACCCTGTTTATCTTTTACTTTGATCAATCTTAGCAGGAACTTTCCTATATATTTCAATATCGGTCAGATAAATGTCATATTCATATTTTGTTTCCCAGTTATGCTGTCTGAGCCAAAACAATGATTTGAAAGTTCAGCTGAATATGAGTGGAAAATATTTTATTTGGCTGGATTATAGATTCATTGCTGGTATCTAAGGACTGAACACATTTCTTGTAGCTTCTGCAGTACATTTAAAAAGTGGTGAGAGAAGTCAAATTCTGTAAATGGACGAAGGCAAATGGATGCTTAGAAAGAGGAAGACTCTGCAGGAGCTAAGATTTAGGCTTATTAAAAAGTAATGGTTATTTTATTTTTCCTTATTACATCTATTCTTCTGAAGAACGTACTTTTAAATTCTTGATGTGCAATGCTAAATATTTATTTGTAAAAGACCTTTAACATTTTTTCTCTCAAGGTTTGGTACATACTCAATTCAGGCACATGATGTCAATGCAAAAGAGAATGGGTTCTAAAGGATTAATGGAACTCCAGAACTAATGGCTTCTACAAATACTGATTTGTAATTTGCTCTCTCAAACTCACCTCATGAGTAATAATCAAAGAACAGCAATTTTGTAAAATGTATTGCATCAAATTACCATGATGTAGATAAAAACCCTATTGATAATTAAGTAGCACATATACTTTGGCAAAGAAAAGTCTCCTGCTCCCCAATTGCATATTCCTAAAGAGAACTAAAACCTATTCCATAAATTCAAATTCTGCTCTTGAAAACATAATCAAGGTAAGTTCACACTTTCTCCTTGACATATATCACATTAATACTGAAACCATTTATGTTGATGCCACAGTTAAAAAACATTCCAACAAGGGCCACCCGATTTTATTGTCATTTTTACAATGCATTCCTATTCTTCACAGAATGACATAGAAAATATATGCAAAGTCCAAGCAGTTTCCACATGATAGTATTATGCTATTTTTCGGTAAGCATGTTCTTTACTTTAGATATAAATTTCTTCTTCCAATTATTGTGGTTCTGTAGTTGCAGCCAAATTCTTGTTTCAGGTAGTGTTTTCTGTTTTTATCAGTTCTTTGATGATGTTCAAAATCTTATCATCTGGGGAACAGAATGACAGTAAGTACCGAAGAATGGAAAATTCAGCCATATTTCCCAACCCCATCAAGAATTATAATCATGTGTATTGTAGATTGTCACGCTGCACCCTGCCTGCTTAAAGCAGCACAAAATATCATGAGGGCTGAAATGATAAGGAAGTGAAGTTCAGCCTCTTCAGATCTGGGATATCAATGTACCTGAGGTAGCTTGAGTTTTCTCAAATTAGAACTGTGCACACAATTAAAGACATGGACCATAGAGTTCTCAGGTTATGGTTTAAAAACCCATAAATGCCCCTTCTTGTGTTTAAAAGAATAGGTTGGAATGTAATCCTGAGAGCTATCATGTTTTTATTTCTAACAGTGAGTTCATCTATTCAATTTTTCTAGCATCAATCACCAAATGCCACATTTTAAATCCCACCACACATTGATTCACAACTTGATTCCTATGTTGAGGTATTTGCCTAAAGTAGTTGAGAGATAACCATCTGCAGCGACCAGCGCTAACAATTTTGTGCATTCAGATTGTTAAGCTATTATTGTGGTTATTTAGTGTTTGCAATGATGTCCGATCTCCCTCAGTTTTTCCTCAGAAAGAAAAACATGCATAAAATTTAGAAAGCGTGCCAAGGAATTTGGACACATTAAGCTGTTGAACATGAAAGAAAGTGAACTGATGAGAGGCCTTGATATCTGAAGCCATGCTATGTACACACAATGCATTGTGTGTGTCTCATGCTAAAATAAACTCATTGTGACTAGGGCAAAATCAGAAATGGCACTCGTGTGCTTGTTACACTGGAAATTTGAGCTGCTAAGTCACTATTCTGCGTAATGAAGGTTTCTTTTTTTAAGGTTTATAGTTATCTTGTTTCAGTAAGAGTTTACCTTAATCAGTTTTGTATTTTATTTTGGTAACTTATCCACAGAGGACTACTCATGTTCAACGAAAGACACAATACCAAATGCAAAAATAGTAAAGGTAAAGGGACCCCTGACCATTAAGGTACAGTCGTGGCCGACTCTGGGGTTGTAGCGCTCATCTCGCTTTATTGGCCGAGGGAGCCGGCATACAGCTTCCAGGTCATGTGGCCAGCATGACTAAGCTGCTTCTGGTGAAGCAGAGCAGTGCATGGAAACGCCGTTTACCTTCCCGCCGGAGCGGTACCTATTTATCTACTTGCACTTTGATGTGCTTTCAGACTGCTAGGTTGGCAGGAGCAGGGACCGAGCAACGGGAGCTCACCCCATGGCGGGGATTCGAACCGCCGACCTTCTGATCGGCAAGTCCTAGGCTCTGTGGTTTAACCCACAGTGCCACCCGCGTCCAATAATGCAAAAATAAGTTCACACTAATGTTTAGCTGCATCTCTGTGGCATACAGGCTGCAACATATTTGTTTCAACAGATGGACCCTTTCTGAGCACACATTCCTTTGTGTGCATGAAAGATAGGTTCCTTTATTGAAATAAATGTAGGAATCCTTCAGTGTGGGAGAATTCCATGGATGTATGGGGACTCCTGTGTCAAACATAACTGAAATATTGCAACGCACTAGCTCACACCAAGAAAGTGCTCACAGTTGAAGAAAGCTGTGCAAAATAGTGACCTTCCCACCACCAGTGGTATATGATATTCATCCATCATACATAAAATCTAAGAGAATGACGCATATGTTTTGCTATTCCACAAATTTTACATATACTGAGTTCAATATTTTTATGGCTGTGCTGGGGTTGGGGAATTACCTTCAAGTGACATTTTAGGGTTTTCAAGTTTTTGCTTTAAAACAGACTCGATGAGTGCTCTCAGTTGCTTGAAAATCACTGCGATTTTGACAGGAGCCTGCAAAAATAGGAATATTCAATCTTACATTTCCCCTTCGGAACAGTTTGTTAATAACATATCAGATCTTAAAAACACATTTCCCACATACAAAAATACAAGTTATGTCAGATGTTGTCAGACATAAAACTGCTGTTCATAACCAACCATGTTTTTTTGGAGTGAGAACATGTGATGGAACCTTCCCATCCCTCCTTCTTTTGCATGCCTAGCTTGAGAGAAAACTGATTTGCTATATCAATTTCCTGCCATATCCAAAATCAGGTAGATTTTATCTGATTTGTAAAGCAGGTTTACAAGAAGCATTTAAACTGGTTTTCTGGTTCAGACGTAATGGGAAACTGTGTTTTAACAAACTGGAAGTCTTCAACCAAGCTGGGTGGATAAAAGGGGAACTAAACATACCTGAAAATGGATCCAGCCATCAACAGACAAAAGCCGTTCACGATGCAATACTTCTATGTCTCCACCGAAAAGTAAAATTGGGAAGGGGGAAATCAAAGTGGTTTCTTTCAAGTACACCTTGGCATATCTTATCTGCATGAAAAACACAAGCACAAATAATTATGTTACTTGACTCAACTGCTGCCTCTGATATAGCAGTATATCATTGTTCTGCCACAGGGAATTGTTACATACTGCCCTTTGAAATCATGTTGAACAATTACAGTGGTACCTTGGGTTACATATGCTTCAGGTTACATACGCTTCAGGTTACAGACTCCGCTAACCCAGAAATAGTACCTCGGGTTAAGAACTTTGCTTCAGGATGAGAACAGAAATCGTGCTCCGGCGGCAGCAGGAGGCCCCATTATCTAAAGTGGTGCTTCAGGTTAAGAACAGTTTCAGGTTAAGAACAGACCTCCGGAACAAATTAAGTGGTACCAAGGTACCACTGTACGCCAAATGCCATGGGTCACAATGAAAATTTGACAGTGGCAGTTCCCAAACCTTTTCTCCCACAGATGATGTGAAAGTTGATGAAAGTCATGGGCAAACCACTTAATGATTGTTCTTCCTCTTGTGGCAATTCTAAAGCACTACGCTAGATGCTGTATGTTTTTTAATTGGTTTTTTATTGCTTCTTTTACTTCTGATAGTGTATTTTACTGTATTCAATTTGAATTCCATAAAATTCACACTGCAATAAAATAAGCAATAAAAATACATTTAAAAATCAACACAAATATTTAATGCAGACATGCTGTGGACCACCTGAATGAAGCTTGCAGATCTCTAGTGGTCTGTGGACCATAGTTTGGAAACCACTGTTTTACAAAGTACCATAGATCTAAGATGTTGTAGGTCATGCCCACTAAAACCTAGGCTAGAAATCCTGGTCCTAAATAGCATATCGTTTTCCTAGCACTGCAAGACATCTAACTCAAGATTTGTCGCGCCATTCCCTCTGCTTGGCAGAATGTTGCAGATCTTACCTTTTCTTGATATATCAACCACCCATAGGTTTGCAGGTCCCTGTTCACAGAGGAAGGGTGCACTTGGGCTTTACCCTGAGCAGTCTCTGTTATGCATGCCAGCTTCTCGGTGATATCTACAGACTTGGTGTACATTATCTTCCCCACATTGTCATAAAGCCCAGCAGTCAGCACAGCTTTAAGGAGGACCATTTCTTGTAGCGAAAGGGAGTGTGTCCCTTCATGGTGACAGGAGGGCGCTGCAAATCCTGCTGCCCGCACCACCCTGATTAGCTCTTTTTTAACATCCTGAAATAGATGCAAATAGCAACATTTTAACAATTCAATCACTATTCAACAACAGCAGCCTATTTTCTTTTAGTTTATCAGGTAAACTACACTTGATTAATGAAGATACTAAACACATTTACATAAAAGGTGAGAAACTTGATTGCATTGCATTTTAGTTTCTAAATATATTATAAACAGATAATAAGATTTATGATTTCTGCATGCTGTTTCTATTATTAGTTTAGTTATTAACCTATAAAGTTCCGGGCCCAAATATCACACATTATGACAGCAATTTAGAGCCTCGATTGCAAAAGGGGTTCCACACCAATCAGAAAGAGACAATGGAGTTTAGCCCCATCTATTTTGCATTATTTGCATGGAAACAGATACCACTTTTTCCAATGACGTTTAGGGTTAACACTTGTTTTAGTTGCTAGATGAGAACATTAAGGCCCCACTCCACTTGAGCATGTGGCTTAAATGAACATAGGAAAGAGGCATGAGTGCATGAGCTCTGTCCCCACCCACAACATTTTAGAATACTGGAAACATGAGCAGCCCGAGTACATGCGTTTTCCCCTCTGTCACCCTCTAAGTTCCACAGGGTGAAGAGGAGGAGAAGACCTTGTTCCAACAGGCCTTTGGGAATTGACTGCTTTTAATGAAAGCGCTGGTGTTGTGCTGTTTTGATTTTAATTATTTGTATGTTTTAAACATATTTTTATATGTATATGGTTTTAATTATATTGATTTTTCATTGTTTTTTAATGTTTTTCTTGTCAATGGTTTTAGCAGTTCTAGTTTTCATCTGCAAGCTGCCTCGAGTCCTATCAGGGAAAAGGGCAGGATGATAATAATAATGATGATGATGATGATGATAATAATAATAATAATAATAATAATAATAATAATAATGTGTGTGGACATGTGGTGTTCTCCCCACCTTGTGTATTCATTTAAGCTGCTTATAAATCCCTAAATAAGGCTGAGGTGTTTTAAATGGCAAAATTGCTACTGGTACCTCCAGAGTTAATAGCGAAGTTCTGTTGAGGAAATTTCTCCTGCAGTAAGTCATTTCAGCACGGTATCCTCCTTCATGACGAGCTTTCTTCCATCTAGGCAAAAGAACAACAACCAGCTCTCCTAAATATTATAATATAAAAAACTCATGATGTAAGAAGACAAAACAGTCACAGTCAAGGAATATGGGAAGTAGTGCTTCAGAATGGAGCATCCTTAGTCCTCGTGAGGCTGTTTTTGGGGTCCCCCCTTTCCCTTCCCTAAAAGTTCTTGCAGTTCTGCAAACTTTTGTGCTTCCTTGATACCTTCTCTCTTTTGTGGGGGTGTAGTATTATAGCACTGCTGCAGTTCCTTGGCTGGAACCCCCGCTTTCCCAGGTTAGCACTATGGCAGCGGCATTTGCAACATAGACCATTTCTGTTGGCACTAAAGGCAGTTTCTTCTGAAACAGAAGACACAGTGAACAGAGAATACGGCTGCCATAACACTGCATACTTCGTACTTCCCCAGTTTCAAAAGTGTAGCATAACACTATGACAGTAATGGGAGGGCAGACTAGTTAAGTTAACCCTAAGGACGTTGTAAACTATGCGGGTGGCGCTGTGGGTTAAACCACAGAGCCTAGGACTTGCCGATCAGAAGGTCGGCGGTTTGAATTCCCATGACGGGGTGAGCTCCCGTTGCTCGGTCCCTGCTCCTGCCAACCTAGCAGTTTGAAAGCACTTCAAAGTGCAAGTAGATAAATAGGTACCGCTCCGGCGGAAAGGTAAACGGTGTTTCCGTGTGGTGCTCTGGTTCGCCAGAAGCGGCTTAGTCATGCTGGCCACATGACCCAGAAGCTGTACGCCGGCTCCCTCGGCCAGTAAAGCGAGATGAGCGCCGCAACCCCAGAGTCGGTCACGACTGGACCTAATGGTCAGGGGTCCCTTTACCTTGACCTTTTTAAGCACCTTGTATAGTCTGGTTAATAAATAATAACGAACGGTTTATCACAGAATGTATTCTTTTGATCAATATGCTTTAGGAAAGAATACGTGAGTTACCCCAGATATGCCTGGTAAATTGTTAAGTGGTCTGAGTTTGCCAAAGCCAGAGATGATTTCGCAAGGTCTGCTTCATCTTTTCTTCCAATTGGTGTAGTAAACGGAGATTTTTCTGTCATTACTGCAGCAAGAGTGGCCTGCAGACCATAGTAAAATATGATACATTAAATCCTATTGCATTTACATCTTTATTCCCACCAGTATCTATTTCATTAAGCTTGCATGAAAACAATAAGCAAAGTGATGACACCACCACAGACCTCTAGTACACAATTCAAAGAATTCAAAGGGACCCTGAGGATCATCTAGTCCAACCCCCCTCCCGGCAATGCAGGAATATGCAGCTGTCTCTTATGGGGATCAAGCTTGCAGCCTTGGTGCTATCAGCACCACGCTCTAACCAGCTGAGCTATAATTCGTCAGTGGAAAAATGAAAGCAAGGAGTTAGCATTATATGTGATCACAGATTTCTGAAAGATTTGGAAAGTGAAAGATAATGGCACATAAAAGCTGCCCAGATCCATCTCATTCAACCTGTTTTTTTAAAAATGCCAAGTTGGAAATTTCTGAAACCTCCTAAGTAAGGCATGATGAAGACAGCTATTTTCTTTATCCTACCAGACTCTTAATTGAGCAATGTTTCAAATATATTATTGAAAAATACATCCTATTTGGGTATGGTTACAAATTTCACTCCAGTTTGCTCTGAAACAGCTAAAGTGTGTGCATAGACAGGCAGGCAGGCAGGCAGGCAGGCAGGCAGGCAGGCAGGCAGGCAGACAGACAGACAGACAGACAGATATAGAGGTAGATATATGCCTTAAGACCATAACAGGTCCTCAATATTAACAATTATTTTGCAAGCACGGATACTGTCTAAAGTTTAGAAAATAGTCAACTTACCACTGGTTCCAAGCAGCCAAAAATAGCACCAAATATCAACATTTTACCAATCTTTACATTGACTGGTAATGCTGCAAGATGTTGGCCTAAAGGAGTCAGTTTTGGCTCACTTAATTCACAAGCCCCAATCTTCCGCAGAACGTTCATGGCATTGCCAACTACTTGAGGCTGAGGTGGGTCTAAGGCCTTGGAGAGGAACTCTTCAGGAGAGCCAAGATTACATTTCTGTAGATGACCCAAGAGCAAGGAAGAGATAAATGCATCTAATAGCATCCTATAATGCATCCTATAATAATAAAGTATAGCTTTATGGATATATGTCTTCCACCAAAGTACACATTTACTCAAAAATATTCTACTTTACAGTACTTGCATTAATGTGCATGGCAATATGAAACTTTAACATCTGTTCCTGCCCTCTCCCTGCACGGCTCAAATAGGTGCTTAAGACATAAATAAACTTTTCAATTTTCCCCTGCAGGCCTTCAGAAATCAAACCCAGCCTCTTATGCTTTCCCGATAAATCAGAAGTATTAATCATTGAAACAGAAAAGCTCATACCATGATGTGAAGGCACAGTTCTTCCAAGGGCACCCGCAATATTTCTGGAACAGAGTAGTCTGCAAAACTTTCAAATCTGCAAAAAACACAAAGGAGAGATGCAGTAAGATGTGGTTCATACTGCCAAATCTGCCATGTGATTATGTACACAGGCTTAACACAGTGTTAACTAAGCTGGCGGCCATTTCATTGAGTGAGGATATTGGAAAACACAACAATAGGGCAAGTTAGTTCTAATCAAGATCTGACTAGTTTGGGCTCTGCTAATTCTATCAAACGCCTGTCAATGTCCATTGTAAAACTCATTGTGGGTGAAAGGACCTTTTTCACTTAAGTACTATGCAGAGAAATATTTTGGGGGCAGAATACATGTAGTCATTTAACAGCCAAGTGAAGAACCATAACAGATTATTTGCAATCATTAGGCTTTAAATATATTTAAGCATTTTTATTATTATTTTTTATTTTCATTGTAAAGAGCTTCAGGACTTTTGCTGTGGGAAAAGATGCATAAATTCAATAAACCTAAGCCAATCTCAGTGCTGCACTTTAAATAGATGGTACTACTTGCTTAGCATCTAAATCTTGAAGCCCAAGACAGCCTTACCTATCTCTGGTGTACATTCGGAAGCAAAATCCATCCCTCACGCGACCAGCTCTCCCTTGACGTTGTAGTGCGCTAGCTTTACTGACAAACGTCTCTTCCAATGAGCTCATTTGACTGCTTTCGTGGTATCTGGGTTAAAGGTAATGAAACACAAATTTCCATTAAAGCTTCTACATTAAAGCCATGTTAAGAACTTTCTCTGCAAGCAGATCTGCAAGCAGATCTGCAAGGTCTGCTTCACCTTTTATTCTAAGTGGAAGATTTCTAGAGTCACATCAAAATAGTTGCAATTACAGATGCCTATTGAACTTCGTAGAATCTACCTCAAAACGGAGTATGGTGTTTTAAAATGCATGGTGTGATTTAATTTTCTGGGAAATAAACTCACGTTACTGTGAGAAATCAAAGTAGCTTAGAAACTTCTGCTCCTGTGAACAATGAAGATAACAAGAGCATTGGTCTGTAATTGAAGAGTCCCAAGTGGAAAGATTTGAAACACAATATGATATAGGATGGATAAGCAGGATGGAGGCAGCAGCAGGGAGAGGAAATGTATTAATATATCTATTTTTAATGGGTCCAACGTAGCAAACTAGAATTTTAAAAATGGTCCTTAGTTCGAAAATACCTGATGATTGTCCTAGACAACCTCACACTATAGCTGCAATTGGGTTCAGAAGTACTGGCTGTGGACTCTAGTGTAGGAACATGGCAACTTGTTCAGAATCCTGCAACTTTTTCTTCTACAACCTTAGCATACAAATACAATACTCAGTATTAAAGAGAATAACTTGAAAAGAATTGAGGGATTGTATATATATAAAAAATGAGCACATGCAAATATCTGTTATAAATACTAGTTGTAGAATCTTGATTTTCTTGCAAAAGAGCTCCATATTTCTTACATACAACTCCATGCCATAGAATATGCAACCAGCAAAACAAAAACCACAGCATACTACTGCATGGTTCTGGTTACAGAAATCAAGTCTTGCCACGAAAATAATCGTGCATTTTCCAAGTTACCAATCACTTTTAATCAGATTTATTTATTTACTAAATTTCTAGACTGCCCTTCATCTAAGGATCACAGGGCATTTTAGAATACAAGAACGCAGAAATATATAACATAACAAGCAATAAAAACAATACCCTCCACAAATTTAAAAGGCCATACATTATTTAATTAGCCAAAGGCCTTGGAGAAGAGGAATGCTTTTGCTTAGTGCCTAAAGATATGCAACAAAGGCACCAAGTAAGTCTTTCTGGGGAGAGCATTCCACAAATGGAGAGCCACTGCAGAAAAGGCCCGTTCTCGTGTTGCCTCTCGAGGAATTAAGAGTTTCTTAGGTTAACTGGCACTTTATACTACTTGCTCACATAGTATTAGAAATTGAGATATGAAAGCTAGGAGCTAAATGGCACCTTTAACCTAGGTTATGGGTGCAACAATGGAATGGCTAGGCACACTTTTTTATAACGAATACAAAGCTAAAAATGAATAAACTGCAGCTAAAATATTATGTTCATTTTTCAAATGGTCTAGTCGTTCCCCTGCCCACCCCACCCCCAATATTCTTAAGAGGGTCTCTTCTCTAGTCTTCAAAGAGTAGCTGGAAGTGGGTAGGCAGAAAAAGTTCCTCCTTTCCTTCCACTCTGTAGTTTTAATCTGAAATCTTAGACGCAGTACTGCACCCAGAGCTCAGAAACTGCTCACGCTAATGAAATTCCCTGTCGCAAAATGTGCCTAGAACAATGGGAGTTTTGAGCACTGCGCTCACATTACAAAAGCACTTCAATACCAATTGTCAACACTGAGTATTACCTATTTTCCTTTGTCCTTCCAGCGTCAATTACAAAAACAACATCAGGTATAGTAATACCTGTTTCAGCAATATTCGTGGCCAAAACAATCTGCAAAAGAAACAAAAAATTGTTACGTGTTTCATTGTTAGTGTGCTGCCAAAGTTTTCCATTGTTACACGTCCTGCTTTTTATATGTTGGATGGAATGTTAATA
This sequence comes from Podarcis raffonei, assembly GCF_027172205.1. Classification (NCBI taxonomy): domain Eukaryota; kingdom Metazoa; phylum Chordata; class Lepidosauria; order Squamata; family Lacertidae; genus Podarcis; species Podarcis raffonei. The sequence goes on from NC_070612.1 coordinate 22,737,219, forward strand.
TTTCACATGACTGTTTTGTCAGCACAACAGCTGATGGATTTATTATGATGCTTTCAAACTAGGGTCTAGGGACCAGCAAACCATCATGCTCTAGAACCTAGGTAAAGCCACTCTGTATTTCATCATGAATCAATATAGATCTTCTACATTCTCAGCAATGCAGTTTATTCATTTCTGAAGACTTTACTAAAAGCACTATGAACACCCACTTTCCTAGAGAAACATTACTTTGCCCAGCAACTATCATCCCTTACTTCTGAAAAGTTATGGATGCCAATTGCCATCGAAGTGTATGCATATTTATTCAGAACCAAGCTCCAGTTTGCTAAGAGGGACTTGGTTCCAAATAAAGGTGCAAAAGATTGCCACCTTTGAGAAAGTGATCTTGCTTATTACCCACACATTGTGCACAGGCAGACACGATTCTATAGCATAAAAGGGATGCGGGCAGCATATGTACAGTTTGGCAGCATCAATCATGTTTCGAAAGAGGTGAAGTGAAGGCAGTCTGTTACGCCGATAAAGGCAGGAGGAAACATCAAACTGGAACGCAATATGAGACAGACATCACCAGAGTGTAGAGAGTTGTATAAACCATACCTTTCTAACACCAAATGGGGGCAACGTGAAGGCAGCTGCTTGGTCTTGGGTGGACAGAACAGAATGCAGTGCTATTAACTGGTGCCTGAAAGGATTGTGTAAAAAACAACAACACTGAATGACGCATTGTGTTTATTCCTAAGACTGCATGCATGCACATAAAAAGTAAACAGTGGTCATTATGCTAGTTCATATGTGGACCCATTTTAGCATTAAGACTCAAGAAAGGCTCACATGGCTGCATTTTAGAAAACACGGCTTGATTGCTGCCCCCCTCCAAGTGATGGCTTCTTAAAAGTTTGGGAAGGCAAAATCCCATGCACATACAGCTTACCGTATTTTCAGGCTTATATTTCTTTCAGCACCTTCAACCTTCCTCCAACACACAAAGCTGACTTACGAATCATTTCCCCGACTCATCCAGCACGGTCTGCAGCAGGTGGTGGGAACGTTTGGCCCTCCAGATATCGCTGAACCACAGCTCCTGTAAGCCCTAGCAAGCAAGAGCAACGGCCAGGGATGATGGGAGTTGTAGTTCAACAGCTGCAGCTCAATCTGGATGGCCAAGGGTTCCCCACACCTGAAGTGAACAATGGTTACATTAGCAGTTCCTTAAAAGTGTTGCAGAAACATGAATATTTTTGTCCATCAAATAAATGATACCAAAGGGGGCTTCTCTGGAGAGGGGAATTCTGGGTCTTGACTTGTGCAGCACTTAAAAATTTCTCCATTAAACAAGTGAGGCTCATATTTTCAGCTAGCAAATTCGTTTAGCCTTTCCATAATCTATTTAAAATTACAAACATACACACAGCACCTATTTCCCTTGCGAACTGATCAGTGTTTTTCCAAGAATAATTAGTTTACCTCTCCCTTAGATTAAACCTTCTGTCAGTTGAAATGAGGTCATGCAACTGTTGGATATGAGCAAGGCCTGGCAGAAAAATCAAGACAGCTCCTTCTACATTTTTGAACTGGGGAGTTCTGTCTATAGAGGAAACAAAATAGAAAACAATTCACATTCAGATTTGTGGTGTTTTTTTTTAAAAAAGCCAATACTCCATTGCTAGACACCCACTGTTCTACCATTAAGGAAAGCAAACAATTTAACATCATATTTATTTTATTTATTAAATTTATACCCCAACCTTCCCCACCAAAGGAGCCCAGGGTGGCCATTCATAAACAGAACAATCTTCTGTATGTTAACTCAGAAGTCACATGGAGTTTAATGAGACTTATGTCCAGATGAGTGTACAGCAGGGGTAGGAGGTCCTTGTTTTTATCCTGGGGGCCACATGGCAACGGTGAGTGTGGTCAGAGGCAAACATTCCTTTTTATTTAAGAGAATTTGCATACTGCTAAATTGTCAGGACAGTTTACAAGAACCTCTAAGCAGTTTTATCTCTAAGTAAGTGGAGGGATGGATGTGGCTGTTCCCTTTGCACAGCAAGCTGTGTTCCTGCATTGCAAAGCCAAGGTTTGCACACACCCACACACACTCCTTACATCCAGGCAAAAAAGGCATTATGACAGGCAAGCATCTTCAAGGAGAGCTTGCTGCAGGGACAGTGAGGAAGTGTGACCAAGGTCCAGAAAGAGACATCTAGAGTACTGCATTTGACCAACGGGTGTGAGGTTCACCAATGCTGATATATAGGATTCTTGCTATATAGGATTCTGTCTCAAGAGACAATGGAATGCGCCTCTGGGAGTGAAGTCAAAGCTGAGAATCGCAGCGCCTGCTGCGGCTGCAGAGATCAGTAACTCGTAACTGCCATTTTTGCTGCGTTAGCAGCACCTAAGTGACCCTTCTTAAGTACGGTAGTATGGAGGTCCTGGGATGCCGAGAGAACAAGACCTCCAGATTTGTGTAAGGTTTACTCCTTAGTCTCTCCCCGCCCTCAAAAATGTCCCACAAGGACATGTATAAAGGATAGCAGCCTTAATATATGGCATTAAACAAAACATTTTGGTCTGTAACTTTCTAACAGCTTTAAAAAGAATTCCAAAAACACATACCTAGGAATGCAAGCAACTCCAAGATGAGGTCAAAGTTTATCTTGTAGGGATTCATATAAAAAATGGCTTGACGGGTTCGACTGCTAAATTTTTGGTAGTAAGGTCCTAAATCAATACCTGGTGAAGACTGAACTGGAACATGTTCCTAAGAAAGGGAAGGGGGGTGAGAAAGAACACTGGAAATACAAGTTCTGAAATGGGTTAACAAAATGGGTATTTGTTTATAGCTTGTTTTATAATACTGCAACATGGATGGCAAAATCATAAACATAGTAATGAAAAAGCAGCATAATTAATGCTATATTAACTATGATTACAGTGGTACTGTTTCGGAGCCCCGTTCACATCCTGAGTAGAACGTAACACGCGACTGCGTGGGTCGCGTTTCGCCGCTTCCGCGCATGTGCGTGACATCATTTTGAGTGTCTGCGCATGCGGCGAAACCTGGAAGTAACGCGTTCCGTTACTTCTGGGTCGCCGCAGAGCGTAACCTGAAAATGCTCAACCTGAAGCATATTTAACCCGAGGTATGACTGTACTACATAAAACAAATACTTCAGCTAGAAACTGAGGTCAAATGACACTGTTCAAAGACATTATTTAATCTATGCTATATTTTGGAAAGTGGCTTGTCTGTTATCTATGCAATTGGACACTTAGGATAATGCAACCAGATTTTGCACAATGATTCCTAAGATCAAGGAGGTTTTGGTCTATGTTTGGATACAGTTGGATGCCATGTTGAATCACAATGGCAGACTGAATCTTTCAAAACTGCACTAATTTTTTTGGTTTCTTAGAATTCCCGAGCCACGCCAGGTATGATACTTCTGGTTAAAAACATTTGTGGTAAGTCAAAATGCACAACCTCCAAATTACTTTGATATTCAGGGGTCAGCAAGCTTTTTCAGCAGGGGGCTGGTCCACTGTCCCTCAGACCTTGTGGGGCAGGCCGGACTATGTTTTGAAAAAAAATATGAATGAATTCCTATGCCCCACAAATAACCCAGAGATGCTTTTTAAATAAAAGCAAACATTCTGCTCATGTAAAAACACCAGGCAGGACCCACAAATAACCTAGAGAAACATTTTAAATGAAAGGACACATTCTACTCATGTAAAAACATACTGATTCCCGGACCGTCTGCGGGCCGGATTTAGAAGGCGACTGGGCTGGATCCAGCCCCCGGGCCTTAGTTTGCCTACCCATGGTTTAACTCTTCTGATCTGCCTTGGCTTACACAGTGGGTGAAGGACCAACAGGCCATTCCACAGATACAATGTGACTGAAACCATTAGTGGTCCCAAAAGACACTTTATTATAAGGGTTTAGTAAGGGAGCCAGTGAGCCAGTGTTGAACAGCTGATAGAATTTTGGACTTGAACTGCTGAAACCTGGATTCAGATCCCTGATGAGTCGTGAATCTCACTGGGTGACTTTGGGCCAATTACTATCCCTCAAATAACCTGCCACACAGGATCCTCATGAAGATAAATAGGGGGCAACCTCATGTATGTTTCCCTTTTAAAAGAATATGGGATGCAAGTGTATCAGTAGCATGGTTATCGTACACACTCATCCTCTACGTAACAAGTTCAGAGAAGCACATTTTGGGGTTCTTAAAATGCATGTTCAGAATCCACTTTCTAACTGTTCTGCCCTGGGTTTTCAGTACGATGTTGAAATACTGTTCATGAAAGGAAACTGAATCCCCTGCGGAGAAAATGTCTCACCTGGTATTTTGTAACTCCTCCTCCTTTGCTAGTAACATTTATTGTTATTTCCTCCTCTTCTTCCAAAAATTTCTGACAGTATTCAGAATCTTTCTCAAGGATAAAACCAGTTTCCTCTATCACATCTTCAACATGGAAAACCTAAAGTTGTGAAAAAATGAATTATGCTTTGAACGTTACTTTAAACAAACTTCAGCAGGGGTTTGAGTATTATGAAAGGAAGGGATCAACTTTTTGTTGTTGTTGTTCAAATAGGTACCTATAAAGGCTGATCTGAAAAATGGATAATTTAAACTTTAGCACAAGGCTTCTCTGTCATGTTGTGCTGTGAAACTATACAAGAGCAGCTCATGTTAAACATTTTCTCCCCTCAAAACATGTGTTTAAGCAAAAATAAATCAAAAATACATTACTTGGTTCAGGTATAAGTTTAAAACGTTATATGGCATTTCACTGAAGGAATAAAAGAAATATGGACACATGGCTTCCTAAGAAGATTTCTTAAAGTGCCTTTTCAAACAAGGACTCAGGATTATAGCCTCTTGTTGCAAGAATAGGCAAAATTGGATTTTAATAGCACACCCAAGATATGAGTGCAATTGTATATTTACCTCTACAGGATAACTTCTTCCTGAAATTCTTAGTATGGGACAGTGAGTGAAATAGCTGGAGAATTTCTCACTGTCTACCGTGGCACTCATCAAAATTAGATGCAGGTCTGAACGCTTGTGCAAGATCTCTCTTAGGATAATTAGCAAGAAATCTGATTGAACACTTCTTTCGTGGACCTTGAAAAAAACAGAATGGAAAGCGAGTTAATGAATGAGACAAAAGCAAGGGCTTTCTATAAAACATGTTGCTTTGCACTGTTCCAGTCTTCTGCAGGTAACTGTTAAAGTGTTGCTAACCTCATCCACTATAACATGAGACACGTTAGAAAGAAGAACATCTTCTTGCAGCTTTCGAAGAAGAACTCCTGTTGTACAGTAAAGCAATCTAGTGGCCTCGCCTGTTCGGGATTCCATACGGATTTGATAGCCACACATGGAATTCTTAATTTAAAAAGGAAAAAAAAACAGATTAGTATACAAAGGGTAAGCCTGTGGTAACTTATTACGAGCTGGATTTTGAATCAAAAGTCTTACTCCTGGAAAAAATTGTACGGATCTAGTTTTAAAATGATTGCTTTATATAGTCTACCTATCTGACAAAAACACAGCACTCTTGGGCTTAGTCTCCTTAAACAGTCAATAGCCAATGCAAGATGGTTTTTCAGTAGGGTTTGGTTTTTGGTTTACTGTGCAGACTCCCAGCTAGTCTCTCTGCAGTACTAATCATTTTTGCAAAAGAATACCAGAATATGAACAGTACAGTGGTACCTCGGGTTACATACGCTTCAGGTTACAGACTCCGCTAACCCAGAAATAGTGCTTCAGGTTAAGAACTTTGCTTCAGGATAAGAACAGAAATCATGCTCCGGCGGCACAGCGGCAGCAGGAGGCCCCATTAGCTAAAGTGGTGCTTTAGGTTAAGAACAGTTTTAGGTTAAGAAAGGACCTCTGGAACGAATTAAGTACTTAACCCGAGGTACCACTGTATAGCAGTAGGCCAGTCATTAGGAGAGCTGCTTCAAGTGAAATCCACAGCAAGGAGGTGCTCTACTTGAAATCCCTGTGATAAGAGGTCCCATTATAAACTGATAATTTGAAAAGGCCTGAGTCAGAGCACACGGCCACCCTCCCACAGGCAACTTACTCTTCCTCCAGGTCCACTTTCGCAGCCCAGCTCTTCACATACTCTGGTTGCCAAACTCACTGCTGAGATCCTTCGGGGCTGGGTGCAAACAATATTGCACTTATTCAGATTTCGCTCGTTATGCAGCAAGTCCTCCAACAAAAAATGTGGAACTTGGGTGCTTTTGCCACTGCCTGTTTCGCCAGCCACAACCACAACTCGGTGCTTTTTAAGAGTCTCTATGAGGGCATGTCGGTACCTGAACACAGGTAACTGCTCCCTCTCCTTTAAAAGCCTCTGGTATCTAGGCGTATTCTGCAGTTTCTTAAAGAGGGTCCTAGCAGGTTCCAGGTCATCTGTAACTGGGCTGTCGAGAGAGAGACCACCAAAGTCCTCTTCAGAAACCAAGTTCTCCCAAGAGTCTTCTGCATCTTCCAATATTTGGGGCTTGCTTTCCAGGGGCTGCTGGGGCTGTTGCTGTTTCAGCTTGTTTAGCAGTTTAGCAATGAACTGGTCACGGGGTTTGTTGGTTTCCATCTTGTTTTCTTCTTCCTTTTTCTTTTCAGTGTCACTCCATTCTAGCCAAACCTCCCTGTATGTGGGAGGAAGTAACTGATGGACTGACTGTGGAAGAGACAAAAAAACAAAACAAAACACACTTTAACTAGGGAAAATATGCTCTGGACCTGGTAACAGGACGTTTACAGTGTGCAGTGATCCACCAGCCTCCAAAGGTTACATTGTTCATATACATGAGCTACCAAATGGTGAATTGGCAAGTATGAACCAACTCCTGTAAGGTGTACTTCCCTGGGTTCCTTTGGGAGGAAGGGCAGGATATAAATCTAGTAAATAATAATAAATACAACTGAACGATTTTAAATGTTGTCCGCACTAGGAACAGTTTTCAGAGTTCAATTATATACAAAACCTCACCTGTCCTTTGGTTAACTGGTAAAGTGCTAATGTAGCAGCCAGGTGTTGAGCCTGCATGCTGTCCTCCGTAAGGATTGTTGGAATTGCTGTCATTGTTTCATCAGCCGACTTGATAACTCTCACCCTTAAGAAGTTAAATCAAAGTGTATAAATTCATTTTAAGTCATGCAGCAATCATATCTGCTTTGAATAAAGGATGGTTTTCAACTGCAAGATTCGAAAAGTTAACCCTTCTACACATTTGGGATTGTAAGTGATACCACAGAGGTACAGTGGTACCTCAGTTTTTGAACGCCTCCATTGTCAAACGTTTTGGAACTTGAACACTGAAAACCTAGAAGTAAATGCCTCGATTTTCAAACGTGCCTTGGAAGTCAAACAGGAAACGTGGCTTCCATTTTGAGTTTTCCGTATTGAGGCTTCCGTTTTGAAGCTTCCGCCTTCAGTTTTCGGTTTTCAAACGTTTTGGAACTCAAACAGACTTCCGGAATGGATTACGTTTGAAAACCGAGGTACCACAGTTACCCCTCATCCCACTTTATACTCCACTTAGTCATGTGTTTGTTCTATTGTGTTTCAACAAACATCCTCATTTAAAAAATAATAATGTGAGGGTTCCACTTAGCAACTCCCTCCTAATAAAATCCTATGCTGATGGCTGAAGGTGGTGATGTTTAGAATGGTACACTGTTTGCCTCTTCACCTGCCTCCATCAGCAGAATTTCATGCAACTGTGAGAGGGCATATATGTGTTAATCCAGCCCATACTTAAGAGAGAGAAAACACCTCCATCAAACTACTTAATCTGTACCAAATGCTGACTGGCTGAGGATGGATAGGAATTAAAATTGAAACTGAAGGGAGGGTGGAATGAACATAGTACTTGGAACACTAACAGAAGCATTCTGTGCTATTTGCTAGGGACTGTGAAATGCTGCTCAGGATCACCTTTATAAAAAAAAAAAAGCATATGCAAAGACTTTGTTCCACACTATGGATTCACTATAGCCTCAGGCAAACAGTTTTGTCTCTGCCTCAGTTTTTCCAACTGGAAAAAAAAGCCTTTTCCAAATACTTATTGTATGAATGAGACCAGTGTTAAGTCCATCTGTTTTAAAGATGGGCATTTTAAATGCATTCAGTAGATATATAGCAAGTCATTAAGTATCCATTCATAATGATACTAAAATTAATGGGAAAGGAATTAAAAATTATCAAGCAATGTCAAAAGGAAAGTTAACATCAGTACATACCTACATTTCCAATATCTTCCTGCTGGAACTTTTTCAAAAGATGGGTTTGGGCACTTGGGATAATGTTTTCTGCACCAGTCAATCAAAAACTGTTTGGGAGATTTCCCAGTCCAGCTTCGAGCCGTATAATCAAAATTCCTCACATCCTGAGGTTCTTTCTTTTTCACTAACATCAATCAATAAACCATTCATTATTTTGCATGACAACATTACCAGAAGTAAAGGAAGTAAAGGATGAATGATTTAAACACAGAACTATGCGAGTCAGCATTGATTTATACTGCACAGGATTGATTGATTCTTGTGTTACCTGTTCAATCCCGACCACTAATTCAGTCTCCACACAGCTCTTACTGTGGTACGATTTCTATACAGCCCCCTGCTAAGCCTCTAAACACATGCATATAGAAGGATCTCCCTTAGCCCAAAGGAAAGGGTGTGGAGAAAGCTTGTACTTGCGGGACAATGCACAGTTAATTCTGAACACAAAACACAGTGATTACCTCCAGCACCACTTCTTAATAATCCTATTAACACTAGGATGCCACATTGTGCAAGAATCCAGATGAATATAAATTGTAGAATCCTGTCCTATATCACATTTATGAAAAACCAGGGCAATCAGTTAAATTAAAGCTAGTGACTAGCGTGTATTTAGGGTCTTGTGTGGGAAAGCCAGTGTGGTGTAGTGGTTAAGAGCAGTAGACTCGTAATCTGGTGAACGAGGTTCGCGTCCCTGCTCCTCCACATGCAGCTGCTGGGTGACCTTGGGCTAGTCACACTTCTCTGAAGTCTCTCAGCCTCACTCACCTCACAAAGTATTTGTTGTGGGGGAGGAAGGGAAAGGAGATTGTTAGCCACTTTGAGACTCCTTAGGGTAGTGATAAAGTGGGATATCAAATCCAAACTCTTATTCTAGTTCCTCCCTTCCCAAAGAGGTCAGGACTTGTCTAACCATGTGGAGCTATTACCTAACCATATTGGCTTTTGCTTTACTTGAATGTGTGAATTCACATGGATTATTATAATGTGAAACCATATGCAACATGCCTTCCCAAGAAAGGTGCAGTTGTTTGTGTCCCATGTTGTTTGTCTTTCAGGAGCATATGAAAAGGCAAAGCAATGATGTGTTTTGAGACTAAGCCACTAGAGAAAGTGCTTCAGAATCTTACTACACACTCAAGATCAGGTCTGGTAATCCTTTGAGCACTTCAGATGCCGCCGAACTACAAGTTCTATCAACCCTGGCCATGGTTTTGAAAAGAGTTGCAGTTCAGCAAAATCTCGAGGCCTAAAAGTTTCCCAGATCTGCTCAAGGTAGTAAACCTACATCAGACTAAATGACAAGTCTTGCAGATGTTGCAGACTCCTGTCCGAAAACCTGTTACCTAAGAAAAGCACATCATGCCATTTTAGGCATTCTCTTCCTTGCATTTCTACACAAGGATGGTAATTTATTCTAGATAATTCTTGACAAAGGTTTTATATTGTTTTAAATAAACTGCTCCATACCTTTTTGTTCCTCAGGAGGAGCTTGAGGCTTTTCAAGCATGCGCAAATTCAATGCACCACCCATTTCAAGAGGCACAGGAACCTTTTTCTTGTCACTTGGTTGGTTTGTAACTTTTATTGCAGGATTAAACACGGGGTGTTCTTCCAGTCCTGCCATTTCTGCCAAGAAGGAAACATAAGTTACGTAAGACCTTGGCTACCATAGTGGGAAGGATAAAGAGAAGGGAGTGGATTGCATATCTTTAAATGGCTTGGGGGAATATCTTTTTGGGTTGAAGATCAGAAAATTCTCATTCCTATGTGTGTTAGTAATGTTTGAGAAGTGCCAAGTGGGCACGAGACACGAGTCTTGTCAGTCACATTATGAAAACTTCCCTGTGTGCATTTGTGTGACACAGAAAGGCCAGGCTCTGGATTATGAACCTGCAATTATGACGGAACTTATTTAGCTTTCCTATGTACCAAGTGGAATGGAAGCAATTGCGCTTTTGCACACACAACTTGATCAATCTCATAATGGAAATAAAAAAGTCAATCATGTTTGTATAGCACCAACAATAAACATGCTTGTTCACATTCAATACCAATAGTGTTTTTCCCCCAAAGTGCTACAGATAAATGAATTTTGAGTGCTCGCTCCTACCTTGTTGAATGCGCCTTATTTTCTCTTGCGCCACCTTCTGTCCTTGCTTGTTTTTGTCTTGCTTGGAAGAACTTGCTTGTTCTTTTGCTTCCACAAGTTTCCCAGCCAAGTGTAAATATCTTTCATTCTGTTCCAGATGAGCTACTTAGTTATTATGCAAGTGCAGATTAAATGGCACACAGCCTACAACAGGAGTGGGGGACAGTTTTGGCTCCATGAGCCAGACTGGCCTCATAGGGCCAAATCTAACAGGGGGTCTACCCACGGTGTCATTATGACAAGACATGATTGACAGCTGGGTGGGGATGCTCACCTGTCAAAATGACTTCCCCTCCAATCTCAAATGGGAAGAGGGAGAAGGCTTACAAAAGCATTTACAATCTCCACCCCCCTCCACAGCACACTAAGATCAGAGTCTCTTTGTGACAATCTCACTCTGATCTTTAATCTCTGCTCATCTCCACAACATCAGCTGAGAAGTGACTTTCCTTTTAGAGCTCTTCTAACTTACAAAGAGTGAAAGATGATGGTAAGCATATTGTACTGCATCAACTCAAGAAAGTTGCTCTTAAGCACTCAAAGTAGAGTTCTAGAACTATGAAAAGCATTTTCAGTTTTCTTAGGCCTGGAATTATGTAACAAGCTGCTTGATATGAATGACAAAGGACTCATACTTTAATGGATACTTGAGTACATGTAAACATAATGAGGTTGCGTTGAAATCAAGAAGTATTTCACCTAACATGGTGCCTGTTAAACTTGAAACTGCCCATGCTTTTCAGCGAACAAAGATCCATATAAAATGGCTTATAAACTTACCGGATCAAATTTTTCTTCCTCCGAATTTTTCACAGATTCGCTGTTCTCCTCGTCACTCTGTTGGTCTGCATACTGCAAGATCCATTCCTTCATGCTGATATCCTTGTGTTTTCCTGTGTTTACCTTTGGATAGTGTAAAAATAATTTGATAAGGAGGATATACATGAATTATTCACTCTCTATAATTAGCCGTTCTCGATACGAGACAGGTGCTGTCTATAAAGAGATAGTCCTACATTTTTTTATTCTCAATCTATCCATGAATGGAGAGATATTTTCTTTACAGATCACGTGATGCTGATACACCTGTTTCTACCACTTCAGTCAGTGAAAACAGACCATAGATTAGAGTGAAGCGGTGCAATCCTTTGCATATTTAATTAGAATGAAGTTCCACAGTGTCAAACGGGGATTATTTATTAGTGAGTTTAGGATTGCTAGCCTAAGGGTTTATTAAATTAAACTGTAAACAGGAACATGGCCTAGGAAAATATGAGATATCAACATGTAATAATAAAACCTAAAATATTTTATTAGTTGTAAAGGAACCTCTTGATTTAATTCCTGCAAGATAATTTTTCCCATATATTATTTAAAAAAATTCTCACACTACTATTTAGGGCAAAAAGATCAATCAATCAATAAAAAATGAAAATTGACAAGTAGTTTCCTTACTCATTAATTTTGTATTTTTTAAGGCTTCAAAAAACCCTTCATACGGTTTCTCCATATCCAATAAAGTACCTTTTTTTCATTGTCGTCTTCCTTCTTTTTATTGTTTGGTACCTGGGGAGTTTCACTTCGAGGCAAAGGAGAATGGAATTTTGCTCTAGTTTTCTGTTGTTCTTCCCCAAACTGCTGACTGAAACCTTCAGGCAATGCATCTTTAAAAGAAAAGTTGAAATTTAAATAATGCTTATGCACATGTTCTTTACATGTGCATAAAATCACAATCACTTTTTTTTTTCATGATTGGGCAACTACTGCTATGCTCCAGTACAGAGAAAGGAGTTTAAACCCTCCCATTAATTATTTTCATTGAGTTCTACTCCAATAATAATTTCAACACTAATTGTTTGCTCCCAAAGTAAGTGCACTTAGTTCAAATATATATTCACTATTCTCCTCCTGCTCATCTCATGAAAACCTTTGTACCTACGCCCTATATTAACTATTTCAACTTAATGAGGGCAAATATATGTTGTCTGAATCTTGAAACCGCCTGTTCTAATATGTGTAACATCCACTTGATTTTTTATTTAGCAGTTAAACTCTGTGCAACCCAGTAAAGCAGGATTTCTCAACCTCGGCCCTCCAGATGTTTTAGGCCTACAACTCCCATGATCCCTAGCTAGCAGGGCCAGTGGTCAGGGATGATGGGAATTGTAGTCTAGTCTCAAAACATCTGGAGGACCGAGGTTGAGGAAGCCTGCAGTAAAGTACGGTAACTCCACATAGTAGTTCCAAGTAGTAAGCAAATTGTAAATTACTAGCATGAATGCAAGCTTCTATAACTTTAACTAATTGTAAAAGGAGTAATACATAAAGACAGGAAAAGGTCAATTTCAGTTTCAAGCAGCACTCTTAAACTTCAAAGCCAGATTTTTCCTTTATATTTACCATCAGAAAGGTTTAAGCACAGCCAGTCTAGTGCAGAATGCAGATCACCACCATACAAAATAGTATTTTTCATAGCTTCTTCAATATCTTCAGTCTTAAAAGAAAATCCTTGCAAAGCCATGTATACATCCTATAAAGAACAGTATGTTAAGGAATCAGAGGTTACTTGCCCCAGACTTTTTATCTTGGAAACACTTGAAAAAGCAATCTCCATTTACTGTTATTACATAGTTGTTTTATCCCATTGGAAGTGTAGAACTGTTGCCAATGCGTAGGGCATGAGGAATCCATACTCACTGGAAGCTACATGTGTCAGAGTTCCTTGGGATCAGTCCCAAAAGTTTTGTATAATATACTATTAAGTTAACATTTCAAAGTGGTAGTCAGCCAGTATTGATATGTTACAGAAGGACCCAATGCTAGGCTTGCCATATTTCAAAAAGTAAAAATCGGGACACAAAAGTTTTTTTGCGGGGGGCGGGGTTTGTTCAGCTCTTTTTTTTAGTTTTGCCCAAAGCTGTTGAGCTTTGAAGTTTTGGGTCTATTTTTAAGGAAGTTCTCCAAAATCTAGACTTCTGTTGCCATGTGTCATGATTTTTCTGGATGTTTCAGCTATTTCCACCCAGAAACTGTTTCCAACTGCCGTATTCTAGCTATGTCTGGGAAATTCCAGATGTACGGAAACGCTACCCAAAGTTTTAATTATGGTATAGCGATGGGAGTGAACTGTGAGATCATGTACTCCTTCCCCCACCCATCTTCCCTCAACCACAAATTACCCATACCAGACTTAAGGGCAATGCCAACACTGAGAAACTATGGTTAACATTAACTGTGTTCCCTTCTCAAGCAAGGCCTGCTAGCCAGCTTCAAATTCTGATTTCAAGAACTGATTTAGAATCTTAGTTTGCATTGAACATGGTTAAGGTTGGTACAGTAAGGAAATGGTTTGGCAATGTATGCTTGAGAAAGAAACTTGAGTTCAACCACAATACATTCTTTTATATATCTTTCAAAATAAAGCCATAGCTCAGTGCATGTAGGAAGTGCCAGGTTCCATGCTCAGCATCTCCAGGTAGGGCTGGGGGGGGGGGGAATGTCTACCTAAAACCTGGAGAACTGCTGCCAGTTAATGTACAGAATACTGAACTAGATATGGCAATGGCTAAGGCTGGTTTCCTTTCTTCCCTGTTTGCTGATGAACAGTAGGCTAGTCAACAAAGCAGAATACAACGAATAAGTCTTCACTATCAACGTCAATATTTTTTTAAAAAAAACACACACATGAAATTATAAAAATCAAACTTACTTGAATTATTATTAAACCTTTTCAGTGACTCCCCCGTTCCCAAACATTTGTTACTACATTTGTTTCTCATACTTCACCTGTAATTTCTTTGCTGTAAGTCTTCTAGAAATCATTCCCTGTTCACCGCTTTGTTTCTTATGCTCATTGATTACACCAATAATTCTTTTTTCCAAGTTACTGTTAATCACTACCTGTGAAGGCAAAAAATAGTTACAACCAGAACAAGTTCTTGCAAACTGTTAGCTGCAAGTGCATTAATAGCCAAGCACAAATGCAAGCCCATTGAAACAGAATATACACCGAGGCATGAATTGTTCAGATTACCACATGAAAAGATTGATGCACTAAATATACATCTATGTAAGGAAATTACTTAATAGCATGTGATGCTTTAAAGGTGAAGGAATGCTCAATATTACTTATGTACAATACTTTCACTTCAGATTAGTCTAACATAACAAAACATGTGTCTTTCCCTCCTAACAGATGCCCTTACCTTAAGAATAGATTTATCTGCATTTGCGGAAGCACCAGAGTCAGATGATGAACCAAAGCTGTAGGTTTTTGGACCTGTGTAGCCAAACAAAAATTATTTGAGTAATATCATACAGAGGCAAAACTGACAGTCAAAACACTGCTTTCCCGATATAAATAACTGGAATACTTGTTTATTATCAGTGTACGCCTTTTACATATACTAGACCATGCTGGAGTTAGAGCGCAAGCAAGCAATGGCATGGGCAGATATATCACTGACATCATGCCAACAACACATGAATAGTCTAGCATACATGAAGCTTAAACATATGGAAAGCTTACGCGGGTAATTAATTATTATAATTATTATATATTTCTTTATACTCCAGCTTTTCCACGAATCATTAGAAAACATTAATATAAGTAAAACTAATATATATGATTAAAAACATACAGATAATTATAATAAAAACAGCAAAGCACCAACCCTTTTATTAAAAGCAGTCAGTTCCCCAAAACCTGTTGGAATAAGAAGGTTTTCACCTGCTGGTGGAAGGATAACAGAGAGGGAGCCAGAATCTGGGAGCATCTACCAAGAAGGCCCTCTTCCATTACCCTACCAAGCGTGCCTGTGTGGGTGGTGGGACAGAGAGAAGGACCTTCCCTAAAGATCTCAAAAACTGGGCAGGTTTGTATGTGGGAATGTGGTATTTCAGATAGCCCGGATCTCGGTTGCTGTATAGGCACTTTGAACTGTGCCTGGAGTCAGACCCGTAGCTAGTGGAGCTGTTGTTAAGAAGGGAGCCACCTGTTGCCTAGGACCAGCCTGGGTCAACCACCCAACTGCTGTTCTTTGAGCCCTGCTGAAGTTTCTGAGCACTTTTCAGTGGCAGCTCCACCTACAGCTCATGACAGCAATCCAAACATATGGGCTTTCAAACATGGCCTGCATCTTTAGTATAAAATCAGGTTACAAGAAACAATATGGTAAGATGATCAGGCTCAAGACCGATCTGGTCCAGCATTTCATCCTCACAAGGGCCAAACAAGCTCCTTGGGGAAGCACTCAGGAGGGACCCAAGCCCCACAGCAATCTCCCCATTTGTGACTCCCAGCAACCAGCCTTCAGAGGCAGCGGAGGGAGAACAGTAGCCATCGCGGCTAGTCCCAACCTTCCTTGCAGCCTGGGGAGGCAGCAACGGAAAGCGCTTCACCTGCCGGATTTCTGCCTTAAACTAGCAGAGGGGAAGCTTAATGGATGCCCACTGAAATCCTACACGACACGCAACGCGGGAGTAAGTCCTATGGAGGCCAGTGGGGCTGGCTTCCGAGCAGGCGTGCGGAGATCCCTGCACCCTCCGAAGGCGGTTCCCGTGGCGGGTACCTTGCTTCAGGCGCGGGTCCTTGCCAGCGGGGCTCGGGCGGGGCGCCGAGGTTCTCTTGCCGGCAGCTTCGCCGGCGGCTCCGGACTCGGTCGCGCCGGCGCCCACCGCTTTGGCCCGGGCTGCGGCTACCGCGGCGGGATGGACCGCCCCAGCCCCCGCGGCGCCGCTGCCGCCCTTGTGCTTTTTGTTCTTGCCGCCCATGCCCGACGCCCGCGCGCGCCCCTCTCCGCCGCGGAACCCGCACAAAGACCTCGCGCCGGCTCCGCTGGCATCCGGGCTCGGCAAGCCTCCCGCAGGGACAGCCGCTCTGATTGGGCCGCAGGCAGCTACGGGCACGTCCTAAGCTTTTGACTTGTGTTTACGGGCACTTCCGCCCTAAGGCGTACGCCACTTCCTGCCGTTTTCTAAGAGAACTTCCGGTTGCTCTCTTCCCCACCTCCCAGCTCCTCTTCCGCTTAAAAAAACAAAACACCAACGCTTTTCTGCCTCTACGCTCGCAGAGATATAAAAAGTGAAGAGTCGTTGAAAAGTGTTTCTCTGGTTCTCAGCTGGTTTTTAACTGTTTTGTGCAACGTGTCGCAGTTCTTGTAACGTGGTTCTTATTGGGAGCCGCACTAGGATCCCTTTGGGGAAGAAAGGTGGATGTTAACTGAAATATACTCAGAGTCGCAAAGTGATTTCATGCTCTTTATTAAGCTCATAGTGGTGAGGAGGGATGAATGAAAGTCCCATCAAAGTATCTGCTTTATATACATTATTTACACAATGGGCTGCACATGATTGGCTAATTCCGGAATTCTACTGTAAGCCAATCAGGTTGTGGATTCACTTCTATCTGGAGCATGATTGGGTAGTTCCTGCCAACCAATCATACTGCTGCATTGTTCTAGGACCAATCAGACTGCTGCATTCTGAATCCTATTGTTCTAGGACCAATCAGACTGCTGCCTTTTGGATCCTATTGTTCTAGGACCAATCAGACTGCTGCAGTTTGGATCCTATTCAACTCAGTACATAACATTAACTTTGACATAAAAAGAAGAAATATTCATAGCTGTCAGCTTTCAGATTTGAAAATAAGGGATCAGCGGCCTTGAAAATAAGGTATCAGCAGCCTCACCTGTCCCGGGGACAGTCTACGGGATATCTAACAATCCGGGATAGCAGCGGGAAGCAGTGGGAAACGGTGCTGGAATAAGGGAATTTCCCGCAAAAAAAGGGAAGGTTGACAGCTATGGAAATACTGTAATATTTTTAAATGTCCCACAAGGCGGAAAGGGAGAGCTGCTCGTAGAAATAAACGGAGACATTCTAAAGTAGTTGTGATCCTATCCCCACTAGATTTAAAGGTGGTTGTCAGAGGCTCAGGAGCAGAAGCACAGGGGAGAGAGCAAATAGAGAGCGGAGAAGAGGAATCTGAGGGGAGCGTAGGGGAATATGACAGTGACCCGAGAGATTCCATGAGCTTCTCCAGCGAATCAGAAGATTCCCAGAAGGGGGTGCCTATGGTAAGGGCAAGGGGGGTCCCAGGGGGGGGACGCTCCAGAAACAAGGGGCCAGCGGGGACTCCCAAGGGAGCAGCGGAGGATCAGGACCAGTTCCCCCACCAGAGCACAGTGGGGGGGAAGAGTCACATGAGTCAGGACCAGCCTCTCCTCCAGCGGGGAGAGAAGATGAGTCAGGGATAACCACGCCCCCATCGGAAAGTGGGGAAACGGAGGGAAGGCCAGGTCCAGCTAGCCTCCCCGAAAGAGGGAGCAGTGACAGAAGTGTAACGGTCAGAAGGAAAGTGGAAGGCTGCGCGCGCGCGCCAAGTTCAAATGTGCAGGAGCGCAGGGCAGCAGAAGACCCGGATTGGGAGCCAGGTCCAAAAGCCCGAAGGAGGGAGGGGGAAGAGTCAGGGGACTCAGCGTCAGAGGAGTCTAGGAGGGCTGAGACTCCGACTAGCAGGCGGACCCAGAGAAGGAAGGAACAGAGGAAGAGGTGGAGTAAGGCTAGAATCTTAAACTGGTGTCAGGGGGGAGGAGATTCAGATGGAGCTTCGACGGTCTAAGGTACAGACGTAGCGTTGCACGCTGCGCGTGTGGAAGTGAAACTGAACTTCAATAAAGACTTTTATACTAGAGAAAGAAGCAGCGTTGGTCTTGTGTGAGCTGGGACCTTGGGCAGCGCTGACAGTGGTTGTGGTGTTAACAGAGACGTGCAAGGAAAATGAATAAGGCTGAGCAACAACACCATACAATATATTCGAAGCCCGTTCTTTCGCTCAAAAGTATCTGCGTACTGTTGTTTGCTCCTCATAGAGCTGCAACCCTTCACTTAATACAGTTCCCTGCCTCTCAGCTGCAGTGCCCATAATTCTTTCATGGGTTGTGTTTAAAATGTACTTTAAAGGTATACTTTAGGCAACCCCAGGCAAGAAGGGCAGAAGGTGACAGTTCAGCTAGAGATAAGAATGTGTGCAAATGTAGCCAAATAAAATAATAATAATACTTTTATTATTTATACCCTTTAGGTATAAATTAAAAGGCGTAAAAAAACCCCTTTCTGTTGCTTTTGGTGTCACAGAATAACTCAGCTCCCTTCAAGTGGCCCTGCGTGTCTTATTTTTTTATCTCTGAGGATCAGAGGGGCCATTTCAACATCCGCCGGAAGTTCAGCCTAAAAGGCCGCTCTAGGGCGCGCAACCCTATCGTCCTGCGCGCTGTGCGTGGCGGGAGTGCCTCTCGCGTGTGTTTGCCGGGGAGTGGGAAAGATGGCGGACGCCTTTGGGGACGAGCTGTTCAGCGTGTTCGAAGAAGACCCTGCCGCCGCTTCCGGCTCGAAGAAGGCGAAGGGGGCAGCTGAGGCGACTGCCGCTGCCATAGGCAAGGCCGGGTGAGGACCCAGGGGAGAGCTTGAGAGGGAGAGGCGGAAGGGCGAAGTTCGACCGTCCCTATGGAGACGGCTGCAGTTTCGTGGGTTGTTGGACGCCCTCGAAGTGCCCTGAGAGACAGTTGGAGGAGGAGGCTGTAGTTCCCTGTTCCTGTTAAACGTTTCTCCGTGATAGGGGATCGCTAACTTTCTTTGCAAACTGGATAAAGTTTTGGGAGCACCGCACATCCCCCCAAAGCGACTTACAAACAAACCCCACATCGATACATTACTGCTGGGGGGCGGGGGAAGAAATACATTAAAAATATCCCACAAATTTCTAAAAGGCCACAGGCCTGGTTATAGAGAGAAGCTTTTGCCTGGCACCTAAAGATATTATGATGGCGCCAGGGGAGCTTCCCTTTCCCCCACAATAACCATCTCTGAAGCTTCACTTGAAGCTTGACAGCTGCAGGGTTAGCTTCCCTGTCCCCACAGTATTTCAGACTGTGTTGCCTGCAGCAAATAACATCACATTTGGAATGAATTCTGCACATATTTGAAAGGTCCCCTCACCATGGGATAACAGATGAGACATTTCCTTCTGATAGAGATGATAACAGCTGGTCAAGTCCAGGGGAGGGGGGGGGAATATGGAAAATTGTTAGAGAAATATTGTTAGAGGAGGTATACATAGAAAAACGAATAAAAATATTAAAAAACAACAACTGGCCCTGTTGCCTCTAGTAGTGTCAGATAAGTGATCGGCCCACAGCCAACCAACTTTGGAGATGCTGGGTTTTTGCTGCTTGTTCCGAGAGTAGTGCATGTAAACTCCACCAGGTCATGGCCTCACCTGGCAGCTTCCTTCCTTCCACATGATTTTTACCATTTGTGAAAGTCAGTGGTTATTACAGAGAGAAATTCATATCTGAATCTCAGCATGAAGCATCATTTAAAGAAATAGGAATGTTGCATTTCATATCCTGTTGGAAATCTGTTGAGCTTTGTTTAGATTTTGAGAGTTTACTAACAATGACCCTTTTTGTTGATTTGTATTTCAGGAAACAATCAGAAGGCAAATCTGCAGCATCCTCTAAATTTCCAACAAAAACTAAACGAGATGCAGAGATCGATAGCACAGACATTCCAGTTTTTGAAAAGAAGCCAAAGTTGGAAGATACCGCCACAGAAGATCTCAGGTAAGCATGTTAGAGGCTTGAATGGTTGCATGATAACTGGCCAGCAAAGATTACAACAAGCACCATAATTGAGCTTTCATAAGTGTTTTGTAAACATTGGCTTATATAACATTATTCTGCCATAAATAATCATATGAAGGAAAGCATGTTTGAAAACTTTGTGCCATGAATACTTGTCCTCTTGCTTAACCTAAAGGAAAGACACAGCTTGGAATTTTAGGACTTTGGAGTTGAAACTGATTCTGTTGAGTACTGGGATATACTTTTTCTGTTGTGTTTTGTTGACTAACAAATTGAGATTTTATCTCTTGCATTTATATAATCACTTTCCTTGCAAACTTGTGATGGCATAAGTTCTCTGGTTGAGGCTTCTTTTGTCTTTGTTTAATATTTTGGCTAGGTACTCATGAATTAGTATTTGTTGCTGATGCTCAAATGTGTCATTTACCCCACCCCACCCTTAAATGCCAAATAAATATAATTGTTTTCTGATAAATTTGAGCAAAGTGAATGAATATATGATGTAGCCTCCTAATTATGAATAAATTGCATTAATAAATATTTGAAGGGAGTTATCCTGTCCTGGCTGATCTAAAGCAGACAAGCTACTTATGGTGCAGTCTTTACCACAACTAAATTTCCAGTCTCCTAAGGTTAGCCCCATGAATAATTATTGCATGGGCATCTGCCCACTTCGCTTCTTGGATTTCCTCTTCCCCGAAATATCTTAGACTGTTACCCCAGTCCTTTAAAGATGAGAGGAATGTGAGTAAGACTCTGTACTGTTGTTTCCTTGAAGACCAGGATGATTAGTTTGCTTTATTCTGAACATTTTGATCTTCCTGCTGCTTTTAAAGATTTACTGTTTTAAGTTTAAATGTTCTTAACGTTATGTGATTAGCCTCTCTGATAAAATGCTTGAGGGTCAGGGTGTACATTGGAATAATTAACAAATGTTTACCCATCTTTAAAAGGCTAGGGCAGATAACTGGGATACTAGTATGATGATAGTGGGGGGTGGGAAGAGCAGAGAACATGCAGGCGTGTAGCAGTTTTTTATGGTGCTTTGAGCCTAGGGCATTCATTACTTGCCCCAGGTGACAAGATGAGTAGCAAATTGTCTTGCAGTTTTTTAAGCTGGCTCCAGAATTGGCATTTTGTGGGAAATATGTAATAATGATTGTACTAGCTAAGGGATTGACAAGCATTGTTTTTTCATAGTCCCTAGTCAGGATATCATGATAATTACTTAAACCAACAACCTTCATAAATGTATGGGATATTTCGTTAATGATTGCTAGTATTAATTTGCCCTTTTCCTTTCAGTTTGGCAGACCTGATGCCAAAAATAAAGGTACAAGCAGTTGAAACTGTTGAAGGTTGTACACATGAGGTGAGTTTAATGTCGGTGGTTGTTATATTTTGTTGCATATGCTACTACTTGTTTGAATTTCCTGGCTCTTATAGTAGATACTTTAAAAACTCTGCTTAGTTACCGTATTTTTCGCTCTATAAGATGCACCAGACCACAAGACGCATCTAGTGGAGGAGGAAAACAAGAAAAAAAATATTCTGAATCTCAGAAGCCAGAACAGCAAGAGGGATCGCCCTTTTGCTGTTCTGGCTTCTGGGACAGCTGTGCAGCCTGCGTTCGTTCCATAAGACGCACACACATTTCCCCTTACTTTTTAGGAGGGAAAAAGTGAGTCTTATAGAGCAAAAAATACGGTAATTATTATTTTTTAAATAGAAGAGGTATTGCACTGGCATTGGATAGAGCCAATTGCTAGTGGTAGCATTTATTGATGAAGAAATTGTTTGAGACAGGTTTGTTTCTGAAACAAAGGGTTGTATGCAACAAAGCTGTCCCATTAGCACAAGGACTTACACCTGCGCACTGGGACTTCATCTTCTCTTCCTGTGCTTCTCCATTCTGTTTGGGAGGAGGGTGGGGAGAGAAGTTGGAGAGGAGTTCTCTTTTTTTTAAAAAAAATATTTTTTATTAAACAGTTTTTATAACCACAAACATAACATAAAAACAACAAATACATAAACAAACAAAAACAAAAACAAAAAACAAGTACCATTTCATATCTTAATTTCTTATACCTTTCTTCCCCGACTTCCTCATGCCTCCCTTTTCTGTATTCCAAATTCTAATCAATTACTCAGCAAATCTTCCCTTATTTTACTTTAAATTTAAGCTAATCTTCCTTATTCTCCTTGTCTTAACCATTGCTAATAGTAACCATTTACTTTCCAGTCCAACATCATTCTAACTTTCATTAATTTTGTAATATTTCTTTAGATAGTCCTTGAACTTTTTCCATTCTTCTTCCGCTGCTTCTCTTCCCTGGTTTCGGATTCTGCTCGTCATTTCTGCCAGGCCCATGTAGTCCATCACCTTCATCTGCCATTCTTCCAGTGTGGGTAGATCCTGTGTCTTCCAGTACTTTGCAATGAGTATTCTAGCTGCTGTTGTAGCATACATAAAGAAAGTTATATCCGTCTTTAACACCCCTTGGCCGACAATACCCAAGAGAAAGGCCTCTGGTTTCTTAGGAAAGGTATATTTAAATACCTTTTTAAGTTCATTATAGATCATTTCCCAGAATGCCTTAATCTTCGGGCACGTCCACCAAAGGTGAAAAAATGTGCCTTCCTTTTCTTTACATTTCCAACATTTATTATCAGGCAAATGGTAAATCTTTGCAAGCTTGACTGGGGTTATGTACCACCTATAAATCATTTTCATAATATTTTCTCTTAAGGCATTACATGCCGTGAATTTCATCCCGGTGGTCCACAACTTTTCCCAATCAGCAAACAAAATATTATGACCAATGTCCTGAGCCCATTTAATCATAGTTGATTTAACCGTTTCATCTTGTGTATTCCATTTCAGCAGCAAATTGTACATTTTTGACAAATTCTTAGTACTGGATTCTAACAGTTCAGTCTCCAATTTTGATTTTTCCACCTGGAAGCCAATTTTACTGTCCAATTTAAACACTTCATTTATTTGGTGATAGTGCAACCAATCTCTCACCTTCCCTTTTAATTTCTCAAAACTCTGCAATCTCAGTTTGTCCCCTTCCTTTTCCAGAATTTCCCAATATCTTGGCCACTTCGACTCCATATTTAACTTTTTAACTGCCTTAGCTTCCATTGGCGACAGCCACCTTGGGGTTTTGTTTTCCAGCAAATCTTTATATCTGACCCAGACATTTAATAGTGCTTTTCTGACAATATGGTTTTTAAAACTTTTATGTGCTTTAACCTTGTCATACCACAAATATGCATGCCACCCAAAAATATTGTTAAAACCTTCCAAATCCAAAATGTCTGTGTTTTCAAGAAGCAGCCAATCTTTTAGCCAGCAGAAAGCTGCCGCTTCATAGTACAGTTTAAAGTCTGGCAGGGCAAACCCCCCTCTTTCCTTTGAATCCGTTAATATCTTAAATTTAATTCTGGGCTTCTTGCCCTGCCAGACAAATTTAGATATATCTTTTTGCCACTTCTTGAAACAGTCCATTTTATCCATTATTTGTAATGCTTGGAACAAGAACAACATTCTTGGCAATACATTCATTTTTATAACTGCAATTCGACCTAACAAGGAAAGCTTCAAGTTTGACCAAATCTCCAAATCTTTTTTCACTTCTGTCCAAGTTTTTTCATAATTGTCTTTAAATAGGTTCACATTCTTAGCTGTCATATTTATACCCAAGTATTTCACTTTTTTAACCACAGTCAACCCCGTCTCATTCTGAAACCTTTCTTTTTCAACCTGTGTTAAATTTTTTTCCAATACCTTAGTCTTTAACTTATTCAATTTAAATCCTGCCATTTGACCAAACTCTTGAATTATTTCCAAAACTCTTTTCGTGCTAGCTTCTGGCTCTTGTAATGTAAGTACCAGGTCATCTGCAAATGCTCTCAATTTATATTGTTTAGCTCCGACCTGGATCCCTTTAACCAGCTGGTCCCTCCTAATCATATTAAGCAAAACCTCCAGGACCGATATAAAAAGTAGTGGGGAGATAGGACACCCCTGACGTGTCCCTTTTTCAATCTTGAACTCTTCTGTGACCACATTATTTACAATTAATTTTGCTTTCTGTTCAGAGTATATTGCACCTATACCGTTTTCAAACCCTTGGCCTACCCCCATCCCTCGGAGGTTCTTCAACATAAAACTCCAAGATATATTGTCAAAGGCTTTCTCGGCGTCCACAAATATCAAAACAGCCTTAGTGTTTATATTCACTTCCAACTTCTCCAAAATGTCAATTATATTCCTTACGTTGTCCGACAAATGCCTTTTCGGGAGAAAGCCCGCTTGGTCCCCATGAATCTCCTCCATCAAAACTCTTTTCAATCTCTTTGCTAAAATATCAGCAAAGATTTTGTAATCCACATTTAGTAACGAGATGGGTCGGTAGTTCTTAAGTTGGGTCTTTTCAGTCTCTGTCTTTGGTATAAGTGTGATGTAGGCCTCCCTCCATGTATCGGGTGCCTTCCTCCCCTCCATGATCTCGTTGCAGACTTCCTTCAAAGGTTGTATCAACCCTTCCTTCAAAACTTTGTAGTATTTGGAAGTCAGTCCATCCGGTCCAGGAGATTTGCCCAACGTCATGCTTTGAATGGCATCTTCTATTTCTTGTGCTGATATCTCCTGGTTCAAAATTGTCTTACTTTCCTGCGAAATCTTTTTCAGCCCATTTTTCTCGAGGAATTGTTGTATGTCCATTTCTTTCTGCGGCCCTTGTGTGTACAGTTGTCTAAAGTAGCTCTGAAAACAGTTCCTAATTTCCGCTGGGTTACATATGTTCTTTCCCTCCACTTCTATGTTTGTTACCGTGTTGAGTTTTTGTCTCTTCTTTATTTGCCAAGCCAATAACTTGCCACATTTATCTGCAGATTCAAAAGTCTTTTGTCTCATTTGTTTAATTTTCCATTCTATTTCTTGATTCATCAGTTCCATGTATTGTGTTTGATATAATTTAATTTCTCTTAAACTCTCTTGCGATTTTGGCTTCAATCTTAGTTTCCTTTCCCCTTCTTTTATCTTTTCCAAGATTTTCTCTTTCCTCTCATTTTGCTTTCTTTTCTTTAATGTATTTTGTTGTATCAAAAACCCTCTCATCACGGCTTTACTTGCGTCCCATACTATTCTTTTTTCTACTTTAGTCCTTAAGTTGATTTCAAAATAATCTTTCAAAGTTTTTTGGGCCTTCTTACAAATCTCCTCGTCTCTAAATAAGGTGTCATTCATTCTCCATCTGAAGGAGCCAGTTGTTGTTTGCTTCATCACCATCTTTACTGCGTTATGGTCGGAGAAGGTTTTTGGGCAGATTTCCACTTTCTTTATGTTCGACGCCATACTGCTAGTCACCCAAATTTGGTCAATCCGTGTCCATGTCATTTTGGCTTCAGAAAAGAAGGTTCCCTCTCTTTCTAATGGGTGTTTTGTTCTCCAAATGTCAATCAAGTCCATATTGTCAGCCATTTCAAAAAAAGTTTTTGGTAGTCTTCCGTCTTTTGTAACTACCTGTCTTTGTGCTTTGTCCATATTTGTTGAAACTACTCCATTCATGTCACCCATCATAATTAAATTGTAATCCATATAGTCCATCAAAGTCTCATGCAACTTCTTAAAGAATTCAGCTTTCCCTTCATTTGGTGCATAGATTCCCACTATCAAAAACTTTTCTCCTTGAGATTGAATTTCAATTGCCAAATATCTTCCTTGATCATCTTTAAAAATTTGTTTCGGTTGCAAATTTTCCTTTGCATAAATCACCACTCCTCTCTTTTTTACTCTGTCTGAAGATATAAATTCTTGTCCCAATCTTTTGTTTATTAATAATTTTCTATGTGCTCTTGTCACATGAGTCTCTTGTAAACAAATCAAGTCCAATTGGTCTTTCTTTAAAGCATGAAATATATTTTTTCTTTTTCTGGGAATATTTAAACCGTTACAATTCCAGGTTAGAAGTTGCAGAGCCATGATGGGGTTATTTACTCTTTCCTCCTACAGCTCCCAGTTGTTGTTCCTCTTTTGTCGGTAGTTCCGTATCCGTATCTAGTGGTCCCTTGCTTGAAGGGTGCCCTTGTCCTGGAAACGTCTCTTTCTGTAGGTCTTCTTCGTGTTCTCCTAAGAACTTGTCTTTATCACTCACTGTCTTTATTCTTCTTTTCTTCCCCTTGTATTTAAAAGACAAGCCTTGGGGAAACTCCCACCTGAATGGTATGTAGTTCCTTTTCAGCAGTGTCACCAAGTCCTTGTAAGAACCTCTTGCATCCAAAATACTTTTGGGAATATCTTTAAAAATCTCAATGTGAAAATCTTCAATTTGAAGGGTTGTTTGATAATGCAGGTTCAGTATTTTGTCTCTCTCCTCCTTTGATCTTAAAGTTATTAAGCAGTCTCTGGGTCTGTTCTTCCTCTGCCTTGTTCCCAGTCTAAATGCACTCTCAATCTTAAATTCTTCCTTATCCAGCTCCTGCTTCCAAAAGTCAGAAAATTCTTTTGTCAAGTAGTCCACCAAGTTGTCTCCTTCCTTTTCCGGCTCAAGTCTGATCCTTAGGTTCCTCTCCTTGCGTTGCATATCCTGCATAGAGAGTGCCAGCTCATACTCATCTAATTTCCTGTACACCGGTGGAAACTTTTCCTCGGCAGCAGTTGCAATTTCTTTAGCTTCCTCAGCTATCTTTCGTGTTGTAGATGAATCTTCAAGTAGTTTCCCAATTGCTTCTGCATTAGAGTTCACTTTGTTCCCAAGGTCAGTTATACTTTTTGTGTTTAAATCAATTTTCCCAGAGATTTCTTCAATTTTCTTATTTGTTTCAGCGCCTTGCTTTTTTAGT
This sequence comes from Podarcis raffonei, assembly GCF_027172205.1. Lineage (NCBI taxonomy): Eukaryota > Metazoa > Chordata > Lepidosauria > Squamata > Lacertidae > Podarcis > Podarcis raffonei. The sequence continues at coordinate 22,764,191 of NC_070612.1, forward strand.
TCCTCCAAAGAGTCATTTATTTTCCCCAATGCCTTAGCAAATGCTTCTTCTGAAGACATTATTTTCACTTTTGCCTTTGAGACAGCTGCAGTTCCAGAGGCTCCTGATACAGAGGCCCTTCTTTGCATAGAAAGATCGACTTTGTATTGTCTACCAGATCTCAAGGTTGTTTCTTGTGAGTCCTCTTTCTCTTTACCATCTGCCATAACAAAGTCTTTCACTCAAGGTCATTCCCACACTCTTAAGCTGTCAGAAAAAAAATTCTCAAGTTTTAAGCTCCACTTGTTGCTGAAACTATTCACAAGTCCTCTAGAGGGCGTAAAGTCAAATCTTTGCCTTCAAGTTAGTCCCACTCCTTCCAAAAAACAAACAAAAGCCCTCCTAGTCCCTTTCAATTATTCTTTTTTCTTTTTAAAAGATCCAGATCAATAGTGTCCTGCAAATAACTTTACTGTGCAACAAAATAACGTGTTTCAAGTTGAGAGTAGCCAAAGTCAATATTACAGTTACTTTTTAACCTTCTTGTAGCGACAGTCCTTAGCCGGTTCCTTTTCTCCGGCAGTCCGACCCCCAGGTGAAGGAGCAGCGGTAAACAGTTCAATTTCTTTTAAGCAGGCAGGAAAGCACTTTAAAGTCTTCTCCCCCCCCCCCTCCTGCCTTCGGGGGAGGGAGTTCTTTGCTTGGTGGTGGATTTCTTAGTTCGCACAACTCTCCTGTCAAAAAGTTACAGCTTGAATGCCTTTCGCTTTGATCTTGCTACAGAACGGAAAGCAGACTTCCTTTTTAGTGCTTGTCCGTCTCGGTGCCCAAATTCTTTAATTTTAACGTCCAATTATATTTTAAAGTTCAATCCTACTCACGGAAAATTGTTCTTTTAATCCGAATTCACCGGAAGAAGTCAGCGCTCTCCGCTAATGGCGACGCGGCTTCGCTTCGTAGGCTGGGTGAAAGCGACTCTCAGCACCGCTCCACACACCCTCCGCTGTTCCGTAGCCTTTAAAAAGGCTATTTCACAACGTCGGGGGGGCGCAAAGGTGCCCGCCGAGTCTCCAGTTTACAGGCTATGCGCCTGTGATTTTTGAGGGTCCTCGCTCCGCCGTGGCTGCAGGACCCGAACCCACGAAGCAGATCTCTCCCGGAGCTCCGGGAGAAATCCGCCATTAAGCGCTGGCGCTAACCGGAAGTCTGGATAGTCCTTAGTATTAAACACCAAATCTCGGAGAAGCTCTAGTCCAATAAAGTCCATATTTCTTCCAACCAGACCTCCATACTCAAAAGTGGAGCCTAAGTCTTGTTTCTTACTCTTTTTAAATCCAAATGTCCCAAAAGCTCCAACTTCCATCTTAATCAGATTTGTAATCCATAGGTCTACTAACTCTACTAACTGAGCTACTCTCAGTCCTACGCACAGCATGGGAAAAGTGAATAGAGGAGTTTTTCTCCCTCTCTCATAATACAAGAACTCATGGACAGCCATCCAATGAAGCTGAATGTTGCAATCATATACAGTGGTGCCTCGCAAGACGAAATTAATTTGTTCCGCGAGTTTTTTCTTCTTGCGAGTTTTTTGTCTTGCGAAGCACGGTTTCCCATAGGAATGCATTGAAAATCAATTAATGCGTTCCTATGGAGACCGCTTGCCAGGCTGGCGGTGCGGAGAAGGGCTTTTCTCCCTACCACAAGCCTTCGGGACAGCTACGGGAACAGAGGGGAAGGCGCGCAGCGCTTCTCCTCTGTTCCCGGGGCTTGCGGTGGGAGGAGGGTTTTTCCTCCCCACCGCCAACATTCAGAACAGCATTCTGAATGTTGGCGGTGGGAAGGAAAACCCTCCTCCCACCGCAAGTCTTCAGGACAGCCATCCGAAGGCTGGCGCGGGGAGAAGGTCTCTCCGCCCCACCGCCAGCCTTCGGAGGAGCCTTCTTATAGAGCAAAAAATACGGTAATTATTATTTTTTAAATAGAAGATGTATTGCACTGGCATTGGATAGAGCCAATTGCTAGTGGTAGCATTTATTGATGAAGAAATTGTTTGAGACAGGTTTGTTTCTGAAACAAAGGGTTGTATGCAACAAAGCTGTCCCATTAGCACAAGGACTTACACCTGCGCACTGGGACTTCATCTTCTCTTCCTGTGCTTCTCCATTCTGTTTGGGAGGAGGGTGGGGAGAGAAGTTGGAGAGGAGTTCTCATTGCACTAAACAACTTTGTTGGATACAACCCAAAGGCATTGGGAGCTTTGTTACTGAGGGAGAATCTAACATACTTTCTGAGCAATGTGTTAGCAGTGTCTTCATTCAGTTCTTTGCTTTTTCTGCTAATTGTAAAATGTCTTAGAATATTGGTGGTGGGAGAGGAGTATAGGTTTGAAAGGTAGCTGCAAATGTGCAGGAAGTTAATAAATTTCATCTACTAGTGTAAATATTTAAAACATTTTTTCCTTAGGTTGCTCTTCCTGCAGATGAAGATTTTATAGCTCTGAAGCCAAGAACTGGAAAAGCTGCAAAGGTTTGTGTTTTGAATGTTACAGCACATGCAGGAGGGATATCTGGCTGGAACTGCTAGGTATATAAGTAGTTCAAGCAGGTTAACATTTAATAACATGACTGCACCCCAGATTTCCTGTGGGGATTGCTTGTATGGCCTTAAACATATATTTGGTTTGATACTCTTTGAGTGTTGCAGAAAGATGATGCAATGAATCATTCTGTTTGCTCAAGACACTTTGGGCAAAAGCATTATCCAGAGTTCTTTGTAAAGGTCCTTGTTTCAATCTCTGGCATCTGCAAATAGGGCTAAGAAACCCTGGAGAGTTGCTGCCAGTCAGAGTAGACAGTATGGCGCTAGATGGACCAGTGATCTTACTCTGTATAAGGCAGCTTCCTATGACTTTTCACTTGACCAGCCTTTTTGTTAAAATTGGTTGGAAAGCTCAGTTTAACATTGGAATGAGAATAGCAATAATACTGGCTGGGACTCTTGATCTCATTCTAGCATTGGGGTATTTCCTTTGCTTATAGGTTAGGTGAAGGTTTTTATTCACATTCTTGTTGTGTGTTTCTTCATTAACATGAAGTATAGTAAAATCTGTTAATGTAGATTCTTAGAAGAAGGTTAGCAGACAACAGAAGTCTCAGGATGGTGGTTTTTAGGCATCGATAATGAGTTTATTAAAAGTGCTCTATTTTGCAATTTGAGCTAGTCATAAATTCCATGTAGACAAGCTAGATGGCAAAGCTCTCTTCACAATGATCTTTTAAGTGTAATTTCCATCATAAATGGGGATATCAGTTTCCATAGTTTAGCAGATGCATTTCAGTATCCCAAGAGATGTACAGTGTTTATAATGTCAAGACAGCTTGCAGAAATGTGCCAGCTTGTGGGGATTAGTATCAGGGGTGCAGTTTCCTATGTTTTGGAGTTTGAAGTACATACATGAAAAGCCTTTTATGATGATAATAATAAGAAGAAGAAGAAGAAGAAGAAGAAGAAGAAGAAGGTTCCACTCTGTAATGAATTCAGGAGAAACATTGGAGTGATTTATGATCAATTGTTCTAAAATTTTAATACAAAGTTACATTCCACGAAGATACTTGACAAAAATTAAGGTATATGTGTTGATTCTACCCCCCCCCCCCCCAGGAATATCCATTCATTCTCGATGCTTTTCAAAGAGAAGCTATTCTGTGTGTGGATAACAATCAGTCGGTGCTGGTGTCTGCTCATACATCAGCAGGGAAAACTGTGTGTGCAGAGTAAGTAATTCTGTGATAGATTTAAAAATAAATGCAAAAAGTGGGGGGGACTTATTGTATGTTTTTCCAAAATACTCAGTGGTGGAAAGTAAAAAATCACTTGCAGGTAACCAGGTGATCTTGGGCTGCTTTTTAAATGTGTATATCACCTCTCCAGTTTTGTTGCTCACGGTATTGACAGTTGCATTCCTTCTCTACATGAACAGGTGTGGGAGAATTGGGATGTAGGAGAGAGTCTAGAGAGGTTGGGTGTTGGCCGTGTCTTGACTCTTTATTTGCATGACTAGTTTTGCTATATCACTTGGAAAAGCTTAATTCGGTTTTCCAAAAGATTTTTTCTTGGAAGGCTGCCAGTAGAAGGGAGGGGAAAGTGATTTTTGCCAGTCCCTAGTATCACCTCCCAGGTGACGCGGGTGGCGATGTGGGTAAAACCTCAGTGCCTAGGGCTTGCCGATCGCATTGTCGGCGGTTCGAATCCCCGCAGCGGGATGCGCTCCCATTGTTCGGTCCAAGCTCCAGCCCACCTAGCAGTTCGAAAGCACCCTTAAGTGCAAGTAGATAAATAGGTACCGCTTTCTAGCGGGAAGGTAAACGGCGTTTCCGTGTGCTGCGCTGGCTCACCAGATGCAGCTTCATCACGCTGGCCACGTGACCCGGAAGTGTCTCCGGACAGCGCTGGCCCCCGGCCTCTTAAGTGAGATGGGCGCACAACCCTAGAGTCGGACACGACTGGCCCGTACGGGCAGGGGTACCTTACCTTTACCTTAGTATCACCTCCCACACTGTTTTGAAGGGCTGAGGGGTGGCATTGGAGGTTGTAGAGGGAGGGGGAATCACAGAATTCCCCACCAGTACCAGCAGGATCCCTCTACTGGGTCAAAAGCTTTCTGTGGACTGAAGACGGCTTTCTGTTCAGGATGATAAAGTCTGGATCTGATCCTTTGTGTCTCTTGTTTATTTTTATAGATCTGCAGTTCTTAGGCTGTTAAGTGTTTGGGGCAGATTGCTAGCAGGTTGTAGAAACACCAAAGAGTGTGGAATTGGAATGCTTGAGATTTTCTCATCCATTCTCCTGTTTTACGTTGACTGGACTACTATTTGCATTTATTGGATTTCAGCCTGTAGCTTGTTTCTAAATGTGTCTCCTTTACAAATTTATTGATAGATATAATAACAATGAAAAGTGTTTTGAAGTATCTTTGCTTTTAATGATTGCTCAATCACATATGCCCTGCAGGTATGCCATCGCTTTGGCTTTAAGGGAAAAACAGCGTGTGATATTTACTAGTCCCATCAAAGCTCTCAGTAACCAAAAATATCGTGAGATGTATGAAGAATTTCAAGATGTTGGTCTGATGACAGGGGATGTCACCATCAATCCAACAGCATCTTGTCTTGTAATGACAACGGAGGTAAGTTTGTCTAGGAGTTATCCTGTCCTGACACTGGTTTTCTCTGCTGGAGTGTTGGTGGCTCATATTTATGTTTACGAAGAAGTCAGTCCCACTGTGTTCAATGGGGCTTACTCCTTAGTAAGTGTGTTTAGGATTACTGTGTGCAGTACCCAATTTGTGTTATTGAAGATAAAACAAATAGTTGTCTATAGCAAAAATAACTACGAAAAGTCAGTATACTATGCAGAACCATTTTAACTTCCTTCTTTCATTGCACCTTTCCTTGTCTATAGTCTTAAGTGTTGAATGGTATCTTTAAATGTAAAGGTTCATCATTGTTCCACCCGATGTGTATGTCTTTAAGGGGCCAGAACAAGGGCCAGAGCAAGATAACGAGACCCAGCTTTACAGCTGTGAAACATAGCAGGTGCTGCTGAGTTGTATTGATTAAGCTGTGTCAGCAATTGGGTGTAGTATATAAGTAGCAGCACGTAGTTCTCCCATTACCCTGGGGGATGGGTTGGTGGTTGGGTCTGGTCTGTTGATGTATTTAATGTAAATGGAGTTTTTGTTTTTCTTATTAAAACCTTATTTTTGAGTCCCTTTTTAATGCATGGTCTCCCCAGCAAGCTCTCTGCAGCGTTACTATACTGCAAATAGCCAACATTAAGTTCCCATATAGCAACTATTTTTTTATTATACAATGGAATCTTGGTTCTCGAACGTAATCTGTGGCTCCCAAAATGTTCGAAAACCAAGGTGCAGCTTCCGATTGGCACAGGGACCTTGGAAACAATAGCCGACAGCCGCATCAGACATTCGGCTTCTGAAAAACTTTCAAAAACCGGAACACTTACTTCCAGGTTTTCGGTGTTCGGGAGCCGATTTGTTCATCAACTAAGCCATTTGAGAACTAAGGTTCCACTGTAATAATTAATAATATAATTTTTAAAATTTATATCCTGCCCATCCGGCTGGGTTTCCCCAGCCACTCTGGGTGACTTACAACATATATAAAAATTCAACAAAACATAAAAAAGCGACAAACAAATCAGTAGAAACCAATAATAATAAAAATTAAATACATTATGAAGAGAGACTTTGTCTGTGTGGGCAACCCTGTGTGGAGGACCTGTGCCAGTATTTATTGCAGTGCCTATAATATATAGAGCCAAAAGACTGATTCATAAAACCCCTGTTTCCGAATGGAACTCACTTGAATAGGGTGGTAAGTAAGGGTGAAATGGCTGCTGAGTGATACTGATGACTTTGTAACTTATAAAGTAGCACTTTATGCATTGGCACCTAAGAAGATCAGGAGGAAAGAACTAGATAAAATAGTGGTCAGCTGCAAAGGGGATTCGGATATTTAATTTGGCACATTTTACTGGAGAATATTCTGCTATTCTATTTTATGCAACAAACAATCTTAGTAGTTGTGACCGTAGTTTATATTGTATGTGTGGTGCCTGATGATTTTCATGGTTATTGCTGTTTTTCCTTTTGTTATTTTTCTGAATGATGCCGTGGCCTATGGCTAGTGCAATAAAAGTCGATGATGATAACAATAATAACAGTTTACAGTAATACCCAACTTAAAATAACCGTCAGCCCCAACTAAACATTTAACCAACCCCAACCTGACAAAAACAAAACATAGGAACCAAAATTAGAACCGTTTAAAACATTGTAAACCTTTTTAGCCGGCTGCCCCAACCCAAGAGTTGTTTCAGCAATGTCCCAGTGGCTGTGAGTCTGGGCCCCGCCTCCTAGACCAGGTGGAAATGGGACTTGCAGGAGGGAGCAGGCTTCCTTCCAGCACTCACAGCAGTTGCAATCCTTTATAAGTAAAGGATTCATGAAATTTCACTTTAGATCCTGGGCCTTAAAGAAATCTTGCATCACAGTGTTATTTGTAAATAGGGCTTAGATTTTGGCCAATGTATTTATTCCTGTTTATAATGCATTATATGCCTTGTTCTGTCGGCTGAAGGTGAATTATGGCAGTGGCCTTGTCACAGTCTTCTTTCCTAATTGAAATTTATTTTTCTTTTTAGATTTTGAGAAGTATGCTTTACAGAGGTTCTGAGGTCATGCGTGAAGTTGCTTGGGTTATATTTGATGAAATTCATTACATGAGGGATTCAGGTATTGCATTTTTGCTAATTATGTATGGATTCATGCATGCAGAAATCAGATGGAAATAATGTGTCTTATAACGTTTCCTGTGGGTTTTCTGTTTCTAGAGCGTGGTGTAGTATGGGAGGAAACCATCATTTTACTCCCAGACAACGTTCACTATGTGTTCCTTTCTGCCACTATTCCAAATGCACGCCAGTTTGCTGAATGGATATGCCATCTTCACAAACAGGTAAAGTTCTATATGTGAAATAACTTTTGGAAACATACTGTATTAGAAGGCAGTGATGCCATAGAAGTTTCTAGTTAATTCAGTGACTTCGTTTGGATGTTAAACTGTGGTTTGGGCTATGTGAATGAGCCCAACCTCCTCCTGGCTTGCATGCATCACCCCCTGCCCCCTTGGAGGAGTTCAGAAGCTTTTTATTTCACTTTTACTTAATGTCTGAACCAGGAATTGTCCCTGGTACAAGTAATGGGCAGATCCTATGACTGAGCTTGCCTTCACAGGAAGGGAGCCATTCATCTTGTTGAGAAGCCTGTATTGGTAACTTAGCTCAGCTGTTGTAATATAGAAGTTGAACATGTCAAATACACTGTGTACTGCTTATAAAGGCGCTATAAATTATGTAAATAAAATAATGGGTTTCTCTCTTCCAGCCTTGTCATGTGATTTACACAGATTATCGACCCACTCCGCTGCAACATTATATCTTCCCAGCAGGGGGAGATGGACTCCATCTTGTAGTTGATGAAAATGTAAGGAATTGTTCAATTGATTTTGGTGATGCCTGTACTTGTAACGTAAAATGCAAAAATGAAAGATGTGGGGTGAAGAATAAGGGCCAGTAGGCACATCCAAGGGTTTGTGAAAGCCCTTGATATTTTTTAACTTGAACAGCAGATACTGAGCCATAAGCATAAAGTTGTGCCATATGTGCATCTATGGCACATAAATCTTGTGTCATAGCAAAGTCTGCTTTTGAATACCCCTCCTAGTTTCCAAAATGATTTGCCATGCAGCATAGAAGAACAGAAAGCTGAAAATATTTTTGTGTTTTGAAAATCTTGAGATTCCTCCAGGCTTTCTATTAACTCCCTCTTCTGCCTGGTTGGTAGGGATCAGTGCTAGGAAAAGGACTTCCTCTGTTAGGATATAGAGAGAGTCTTTGGTTTAGTTTAGTGTTTTTTGTATCAAATAATCCTACAGTGTGGGGCTCCTTAAATATTAGATCATATTTTCTTATTTAGGCTAAATTCTTCGTTAAGGTTTTTTTTGGTGTGTTTTTTTAAAGAAAGTGTTTCAGTCTCTTGAGTGTATGCATTTTCATTGTAACTGCCCTAGGTCTCTGGGGCAACAGTTCCGAACCTTTTCACTATGGTGACCACAAGTCCAAATTTACTTGGAATAGTGACCCATTGATTTATAATCACATGAATTTTGGAGCTAGGGTCTTGGACAACCATCAGTTTCATGTATTTTAATGACAAGCTTGCCTATTTTATAACCATTACTTGAGTAACACAAGCAAAACTTTACTTAGCACCCATATTAATGTGGAATTTTGTTGAAAGATTGATAGTACTTGCAAAGTCAATCACAGTTTTTATGGGGATGTAGGAACACCAATCATTGATTGTATCAGCTATTAAAATTTTATTCCAAAAACATAGTTTCACAAACAGCGTTAGTTATAACAAACTATGAATGGGCTATTTTGGCATGCATGAGTAGGGTGGCTGAGCTTGCATTTTGCCAATGAGTAGGTCAGTACGGGGTTAGATGATTGTCAGACATAGCCTCAGATCATTATTAACACATAGCCTGCTACTGTGTTTCATCCTCATAGCAATCATTGCTAGAAACCCTGCCGTGCAAAGATATGCACTACCAAATGGCAGCATCACAGGTGTTGTTCCATCAGCAAGATCAGGGTATTCAGTAGTTTTGTTAACATGCAGCCAAAATTCAGATAATTCAGCTGCTCAGAGTGGCTGGGGAAACCCAGCCTGATGGCGCTGTATTATTTATTTATTTATTTATTTATTTATTTATTTATTACCTCACATCTAAAAAAATTAATTGAGGGTCCTATCACATGACAGCTCAATGAGTTGTTCTTTTTATAAAGACAACTTTGTAACATCAGTTGCAAATGGGTTTCACACCCACTCAAGCTTCTCCGCAGAAAAGCATTGGACAAATTTTGACTAAGCAAACTTCAAATCACCCTTGATTAAGCTGTTAACTAACTTGGTTTGCCACAAGGCCCTCGGACAGTGAGCTGTCACTGGATGTGCCGCCAGAGAGCAACTTTACAAGCGTCAACAGCACATTATAATGTGCCATCAAAACCAAGTTGTATCATCATGACATTTAAGGACATTAAGGACTAAAAGCAGTCATTATGTTGGATTTCCTTATAAAGCCTGAATCCTGCTTGCAGTTAATGACTCACAGGTTGGGGAACATTGCTCTAGGGAGCTGTGCTGTTGTGAAAGTTATGCTGTGATTTTTAAAATACAGGGTTTTCTAGTTTCTGTGGGATGAGGTTTTCCACCTTTCTCTCCAACAGCCTCTTGGGATACGGTGGCTACTGCACATGCTCAGTGCTCATTGGGCTGTTTTGGGTTCCCCTGTTTGTGGGCTTTTTTCTGAGGTGGTTTTTTTTTTGTACTTCTGCAAACCTTGTGATTTCTCTGAACCTGGTGAAACCTTTCTTGCATTTGGATGGTGGTGTTTGCATGTCAATAAAGTTCACTTTCCCTCCCCCAGGGTGATTTTAGAGAAGATAATTTTAACACGGCCATGCAAGTCCTTCGAGATGCAGGTGACTTAGCTAAAGGGGACCAAAAAGGCAGAAAAGGAGGAACAAAAGGTGGGTATTAACATTCCAGTGTAAAATGTGTTGTGAGATAAGCAGCTACTGCACTTACAGCAGTAAAAATTAATATATTCTGCCTCCCATCCTTCCACAACGCTTATACTTATTTCTGACTGTGCTGTCTTCGTAGGTCCATCAAATGTTTTTAAGATTGTAAAGATGATAATGGAAAGAAACTTTCAACCAGTAATTATATTCAGTTTCAGTAAGAAAGATTGTGAAGCGTATGCTCTTCAAATGACAAAACTGGACTTCAATACAGGTGTGTACTAACTTCTTCCTGCATATACTTCTAATAGATGGTTTACTTAACAACGACCAAGATTTAAGCTGCTTATGGTTGTATTCAACTAAATTCATCTTAGAATGGACTAATTAAAATGAATGTCTATTATAAACGTAAGTCCATTCATTTCAATAGGTCTCTTCTGAGTATAACTTAGTTGCACACAACACTTCGTCTCAAGTCAAGTGTTGTGTGCTAACCCTTTTTATTTCAAAAACATGGCTTTTGAGACTTCCTCTGATTCAAAAGCAGTTTGCTTTGTAGAATATGGAACTGCTGTTTAAGACAGAAACTAGTCCCCTTGACTCACAGAGTTCAGATCATGTTACTGTGGATTTCGGCACGCAACGTGACAGTGTTTTTTGCAAGAATGCTGTGTCTGTTTTCACAGTAGTACAGTTTGCAAAATAAATTTGTCTTTTTAATTTCTGCACTTTACTCATAAAATTTTATTTAAATAAACTAATTACAGTTTGAATCTCTTTGTGTGCTTGGAGCATTGCAAGAGCACACTGCTGCTGAGCCCATTTTCCACAGTAAGAGTTATATGTGTCATGCTCCCCGGAGAGCTCTTTTGCCACCAAACGCTGGACTGCAGAAGACAAAAGTAATCTGCCAATTCTTTAATGATTTCTCCAACATTTCATTGTTTGACAGATGAAAAAAATAGTCGATCCCAGAATTTTTGTATGTTCTTGTTACGTATAATTAACATTTAATGAATTCTTATATAAACTTATTAAAAGTGCCAGAATCTGACTTATTTATGTTGCCTGTATTTACAGTTCTATAATGGGTGTGGTGTAGAGGGTTCTTTAAAGAACCCAGAGCAGCCTCTGAGCTGTGTAATATGGCAAGAGAAACATCTTACCAATTTATCCCACATCCCCATTACTATTTATGAGTCAAGTTATTTTGTACATAAGACTTTTTTTTTTAGTGGGCTTTTTGGTGGTACTTTTGTATCCTTTGGGTTACAAGCATGATTTTTTTATATATAGAACAAAAATGTTTATGCAGAGATTTTTCCTTTTTTCAGATGAAGAAAAAAGGATGGTTGAAGAAGTGTTTAATAATGCAATTGACTGTTTGTCTGATGAAGACAAAAAACTTCCTCAAGTGAGTGCTTAAGAATAATTAAGACTTCAGAATTCTCAGACTGTGCATTTTGTTCATTTTGTGCATTTTGAAAGTGAGTTTATGCTACATGGCCACCAAAAAGTAATGTCCAACACCTGTTTCCATCTTAACATTCATAAATGAGTTTAGAAAAATAAAGCGCTCTATCATGTTGAATGGCCTGACTGGAATCCTAGGCAATGTAGACAAAACTTTGTTGCCTTGGAAAGCAAAGATCTGATGATGTGTTCAACGGATGTAAGAGTTGAGTCTTAGATTTCTCTCTTTTAGACTTACAAGGAAATCCATGAATACATTTGCTCACTGAAATTGAATTTCATGTAGCCACACATGCCTAAATTAGTGATCTGTGGACTCAAAAAAATAGCCAGTCTTTGTAAATCCTCCTTTCAATTAGCCTGGAGAAAATACTTACTTACAACAAGCAGTTAGGCAAGTGACTACTTACAAGCCTGATAAATCTGTTTAATTAGGTTTGATCCCTTCTTTTGTGAGTGAAATATGTGATCCATATTTGTTCTCAGGTTGAGCATGTTCTTCCACTTTTGAAGCGAGGCATTGGAATCCACCATGGGGGGTTGCTTCCTATTCTAAAGGAAACCATAGAAATACTTTTCTCTGAAGGATTGATCAAGGTATGTATTATTAGACATATATTGGTAATTTCCTTCACTTTATGAGTGTCATTACACATTGGATCTTTGTCACCACAGAATGCACCATGAAACACCAGATTATAAATTAAAAACCACAGCAAATTCCTTCATAAAATGCTTCTTAGGAGCTTTATAGCTGTTAATTGCTAGGTTTTGTGATGCAGTCATATGGACAAGGCATTTATCTCTGAACTAAACTAATGTGTGAAATATTATAAGGTCCTACTCGGCAACAAATATTGCAAAGGGGCCAAAGGCATGAGTTGAGTGACAGCTGAAGGAACATTCTTGCTGACAAACACTGTAAGAATCAAGTGTTTTTCTACAACTTCCTCCTTGACTTGAGGAGCAAGAGATTTTTTGACAGATCCTTTCACTTAATTTTTGCGACTTTCTCACATTCAAGCCAGCTGCTAACTAACAGACACCTCTATCCTTCTTTGTTGCCCATGCTACAGAATAGCTTAAAGAGCCCTCTGCCTGTTACTGTTCTGATACAGAAGGGCATGGCTAATAAAGATATATCCTTGGGATCAGAGGTAGTTCGTTGGTCAGGTAGTAAACGTCTGGAAGCCAGTTGCCCCTGAGCCTTCAGTTGCCTAGCTTTATTCTGAATTTGGGTTATAGACCATCCAAATGCAGGGAAATTTATTTCAGTCTTCTTCATCTCATGTTCCAAAACAGAGTTACTTTGTTCTTATTCATTGCTTTGCTTCCCTAGGCCTTATTTGCAACTGAGACTTTTGCTATGGGAATAAACATGCCGGCAAGAACAGTGCTGTTCACAAGTGCCCGAAAGTTTGATGGGAAGGATTTCCGATGGGTAAGCAGATACAACATGCTGGATAAGCAAGATGCTGCAACACATAGTTGAAGTCACTTAAGTTTATGACCCATCAGTCTGAGTACAGAAAGCTACCATTAGCATTCTGAGCTTAATTTCAGGGTTTCCTTTGTTGCTGATTCTAAAGACATTGTCTTCAAACATTTACATGTTGTTGCTTGGATTTTGCCTTCCGTTTATTTTTTTATACACACCCTTTGTTTCACCAGTTCTTTGTTACTTCACAAACCTTAAGATCGCTGCTTCAGTTTTCTGTTGTTGCCTCTCTTCTCTCTGTTAGTTACCTTACTTTTGGAATACTGAAATACTGTTAGCGCAGTCACTTCCTATATGCAAAAAATGTTTTAAAAATACTGCTTCTTACTCAGCCTTTGTATTCCTTCCTCCTGCATCATCCCTCATGTAGCTTCCCTCCCATTTGGACTGAGAGCCTTGACTTCTTTTTGCACATATGTCTATTTGTCTAATTTTGTTATTCTTTCAGATCACCTCAGGTGAATATATTCAGATGTCTGGTCGTGCCGGACGTCGAGGCATGGATGATAGGGGAATAGTTATTCTGATGGTGGATGAAAAGATGAGCCCAACAATTGGAAAACAACTTCTTAAGGTATCTTGATCTCTGACAAGAATATTGCTAAAGGTGTATAAAGAGCATAATGTGAAATACTGCTCTTTAATTTTAACTTTCCTCCAACAGTAGTTACTGTAGTGATATTTTAATCCTGTATTTCATTTAGGATAATAGTTGTGCAAGGTTATGTGCTGGTTGGTTTTTGCATTGGTCCCCCATCCTCCAGTCAGCTGAAGTACATGTCTTAACCTGTAATCTTTATGTGAATCGGAAGCTGGCGCTAGACTTCCATGTTTCATAACCGGAGGGTTCCAGATTTGATAACAAAGCAGGTGTTTCGTAACTTCTTGTTAGAGATAAGAGTGAATTCAGAGTAGAGTGATGTGGCCCATTTTGTGCATAATGTGGTGAGTGTTTGGTTTGGGGTTTTTAATGTTCTCCCTGGGGCAGAGAATGCATTGCACAAAAGAGAATGTTAGTTTCCCAGTTACCTCAGTACACATTGCAGTTCCACATCTGTAATACAACTCACCCTTTGTCCACTGTATTTCTACACCAACGGCAGCAAGTGTGATGTGAGGAAATTCATAGTAAGATGCTGGGAAATGGAATAATCTGCACTACATGTTATGATGGAGGAGGAACTTTACACTGGCCTGCCATCTTTGGTGGCAGACCCATGTTAATTGCAGCATTTTGTGCTTCCTTGTAGGGCAGAAAATGAGCACCTTTCATTGGAAGATGCCAGTAATACTGTTCTATTAATCTCTGTAATGCTCATGCTTAAAATAACTAACAGATTTAAACTACCATTTGGAACTATTGTTGTAGTGGGAAACTGTCAGAAGTTGGCATTTCCCCTGTCCTTTGAATCCACGAGGTATATTGCTTCTAAAGGCTTCGTGACAGTGAGCAAAGAAGGGGGTGGTTATGGGGGTAATTCCAAATTTAAACTACCGTATTTTCCCGTGTATAAGACTAGGTTTTTTCCCTTAAAAATAATGTCCAATATTTAGGGGCATCTTATACATGGGGGCCATCTCCCCCCATTTTCTTAAATCGGAGTCCCCAAAATAGGGGGCGTCTTATACATGGGGGCGCATCTTACAGACAGAAAAATACTGTACATTAAGTAAAATTGAGCAAGTTGTATGTGTATGCTGGTTTAGATAGCAAACTGTATTAAGGGCCAATACTTTATCCTATAGTACAACAAACGTTTATGGTTAATCTTAGTTGTGGCTAATGTATTCCAGATTGGGGAAAACAGAGCAGTATTATCTTACTTCCATTCAATTAACAGACTGTTTCAAGAAAGGTCAGCTGGAAAGCTTAATTTGCAATGCAGGTTTGAGTCCTAAGAAGTTTGGCAAAATGAAAGAAAGCCTGGATCTCTAAATTGCTCATTTTATAGACTGGGATCCCAAGAGGCCTGTGCCTGCCTGCCTGCAAAGCGTTTCCATGAAGGGTGGGAGATCCTGCTTTTCAGAAGGCCATGGTGCCTCGTGCCTCATTGAATAGTTCTCCCAAAAGTCCCCCTAAGCTTGAGGAGTGATTTTTCAGGGGACACAAGTAAGAAGAGCAGTCCTGAAGAGCTCTAGGACACATGCAGATGTCTGTACACTGCCTTGACTCCATGCTGTAATTGGTAAACCTTCCCATGGTTGGTTTTGTTTTTTGCAGGCTTTTCATTTGTAACAGCTTAGTTTTATAAAATGACAATTCATTTGGAAATATAATTTACCTAGGCTGGAATCCTGAACATGTGTCTTTTTAATCTGTTGAAACCTGTGGGAGTTGAACATGATTCTGTGACCTCTTTGGCTCACAGCTAGTGGCACTTCCCACGCTTCGGTCTGCCAGATGCTCCCTCTAAAATAACTGGCTGCCCTTGTGAAGAACGCTGTGGATACTTCATGACAAAAGCACCTCTCAAACACAGGGTTACTAACCAGTTGTGATACTACATATCTCACCGCCCTTGCTATTGGCTATTCTGGCAGTGGCGGGAGGGACTTGGGAGTCCCACATCATCAGGAGGTCCACAGGTTAGCCACCCCTGCTGCTCTGTTGTATTCATTCCCATTCAGTTTTCCTTCATGTTATTTCTTACTGGAGGAGCCTATATTTTACAGTCGACCCCCAAAGCTAATCTCTTGTTGGAAATCGTCTCCTGATCTCTGTGTTTATGACAAGACAGAGACACAAACCTTCAAGCTGCTGCCAGTGGAATCTGTCCAGCTGTGTAGAGCCCATGTGTAAACATCAGCTGAACACACAGACTTAATTGCAGGCTTGTCTGGTTTTGCATCAAGCTCATTCGCATATGTTTCCAAGCATCTCCATGTGTGGGCAGGCTTTGAAAACTTAACTGACCTCAGTTTGCCAAGGGATGTGACCTGCCAGCCCAGAGCCTGGCATGGATGAATAGCCAGGGCAGTTCAGCAGCAGTCAGTATGTTCAATGCTTTGCTACTCAATTCAAACCCATTTTTAAACGTTTGTTCCAGGCAGGCTTATTTTACATTAGGCTTAAATCTACCAGGCAGCATATCACGGACTTGCATTTCAGGAAACTACAGTATCACGTCCTTAAATCTGTATGTACCGTAGTTCCTCTATCTAGTAGAATTACATGCATTCTGACAATGGTATCTTATAGGTTGTTTTTGTTACCAAATTTTTACAATTATTTGCAATCAGGGTTGCCCCTAAAGAAACACATCAGGCAGTGTTGTTCACCTCAGGCAGAAGAAGTTACAGCAGTTATTCAGTCCTTCTAGAACAGTGGTGGCAAAGGGTGGGCTGGATCTGCTGCTCTCCCCCCCCCCCCCAATTTTGCTAATCACAGTGGAATTGGCTGAGGTGCTAGAACCAGCATTACTAGAGCTGCTGCCATTTGCACCTTCTGGGAAACAGCACCGAAAGAGGTTGCATCTGCCTTCCCTTTCACACAACCTGCAGTTAGGTGTTGTAGTGGTGATAACCAGCTGTTCCTGTAAGAGTTTGGAAATAAAGAGGGAGGGTGGGTAATAAATGCAGTTCTGGGCTTCAGAACAGTGACAATACTGTGCCCAGAGAACCTACGTCTGAGTAGGCCTGCTTAAGTGCACACATGTCCTTATGTCCTCTTCCACATTGAGGATTAGGGCTGGGAGGCGGATGAAGCACATGTTGGCTCCAAGTCTTATAGAGAAGGTGGCTGCAGTGGGAGGAAATGTCTGGAACGCAGCACACGTGAGCAGTGGTGCCAGGGAACTTGAGGGGTGGCTATGCCAGCATCTGGTTTTCTTGGGGCTTCTTCTTCCCTGAATCCAAGCACTTCTCATTACTCTCTTCCTGCTCATCAGATGCTTGAGTTGGGTGTGTTTGGAGTGGGTGGTTTTCATTCCCACCAGGGTGCAGAGGTTTCGACCATTGTCCAGCATCATGATGAGGACAAAGCAAATGGTCTGCTCATCAAGTCAGTGATGTGGTGAGTGGAGAGGGGGCAGTAACCTCTCTGCCTCCATGTCAGAAGCTCTGCCTCCCCAGTCAGAGGCAGTATGCTTCTGAATGCTAGTTGCTGGAAGCCACAGGAGGGGAGAGTGCTCTTGTGTTTGGACCCTGGTTGCAGGTTTGCTGCAGGCATCTGGTTGGCCATTGTGAGATCTGGCTGGCCCATTGGCCTGATCCAGCAGGCTCTTCTCACATGTCCCTGTGTACTATTCATACTCGTTTTTAATTGTATTTTATTCCTTCTTTTATTTCTTACTGTATTTGAATTCCATCTGTCTTTAAAAAAGCACTGTAGCTTTTAGCACAGTTCGTTACAGTTGCTGAACAACAGGCAGGATTAAGTTCCCTAGCAATTTTCAATGGTCGGTGGGGAGGAGGTTTGGAGTTCCTGAGCATTCACTCTTCTTCTGAAAATTTAAAGCCCAGCAGTGAAATACAGGGATTCCTGTAAAGAAGAAGAAAAAACATACCATGCAAGATAGTCGTTGGTCCACCCTGTGTCATATAGTTTGAAGCCTACGTAGCTATGTTTGATGTGCTTTTCCATCTCTGGAAAATGTTGAGCTGTTAGTATTTCCCCTTTTTCTTTGCCCACTCTGCAGGTGCCAGATTGCTTTATTGCCCAAATTAAGTTCCTTGGCAACTGCTTTGTGTTTGCCAAATTGGTCATAGTGCAGTATTTTATGCTGTGCTTTTCAGTTAAAAAAAAAAGAAAAGAAAACTGGGTGGGAAGGATGTTAAAGTAAAAGTGTTAGTTAAATGTTTATTATTTTAGCCATTAAGGCCATAACAACAAGTAGTGTGTGCGAAAATGGGAAACTTCCTGGGAAGCTGTCATCAGTTTTAGGTGTAATGCAGTATGCACACATTGAATAAAACACATCTCAAAGCCCTGAATTCAAGTCTTTATTTTTCTTCCTTCACTGTCAGGTTCCTTGAAGTCACAAACTACAGTTGGCAATCTGATTCTATTCATCTTGTGCAATTTGCAATAACCTTTTGTAATTGGCACCCTACAACCATACAAAGGGGGTGGGGCATGTGTTTTGAGGTAACTTTGGGCCAGTTCAGTCCTTACGGTAGACCTCATGGTTTATCACGACAGAAACAAGTTGCAATAAGCCTTTGTGTCACCTGCTTCTCCTGCCCCCAGCACAATTGTGAGGAGAGGCTTTTGCTTCCATTTTTTATTAACTGCAATTTAGTGTTTCAACCTTGGCTAATCTTGGCTATGGATTGTTTCAGACAAACCGACTTCATAACCCATGATATGAAACAAGTTGGACTTGTTTCAAACAAACCATAGTGAAGTTTTATCACAGTTTTATGAGGTTGGAATGATTTCCAACTCATATCCACCCCAGAGGGAAGGAGTAAATACACAAGTTTGAGGCTTCTTCCACCTCAGTCCCAACACAACCACCCTTGACTTAGTCTTGAACCAGCTTTGTCTTTGGTTGAATACCAGCAAATCTTTGACGTATGGTCCAAACTTTGTTGAATAGTTGGAGTATAGGACTGAGGGGAGATAGGTTCAGATATCCTTGCTTGGCAATGATGCTAGGTGACTTTGAGCCACCCTATACTCTCATTGTAAAGTACATCATAGGCCTGCTGTGAGGATAGACAGAAGAGAGAACAATGTAAACGTCTTGAGTGCCTTGAGGAAACATGGGATTTAATAAATAAATTGCCTCAAAATAAACTCCCTTCTTAGAGCATTACGAAATAACTAGCTGACAGTGATTGGTATTCCATTCTACATCAATGGGGAAGTCTTTCACCCTCAAGGAAGAAAAGAACGACTTTTACCATTATTAAGCTGAGAGCTATCATTGACCCTCATCTTCTCCCCTCTTTCTTTCCCTTGTGTGCTTAAGTTCATTGTTTCTATCATGGTTTGTTTAAACCACAGTTTCCTGTTAGTTCCAAATGTGTGAACTGTACTGTAATCTTGGTTTCTTAACTAGGATGTGAAACCACCATTTCTGCAGTACCAGACTTACAATTGGGAAGTTACAGATAACACAGAAAGGTCAAACTAGGTTATTGCATGCAAGACAGTGCAAGCAATGATAAAAGACCATTTCAGCAGCTCAGTACCCTGGGGCAGTTGAAGTTTGTAAGGGGATAGCTCTTCCCAGGCCTCTTTTGCTGATCACCCTGAGGAGCAGTGGGTTAAAGAGCCCTTTGCCTGTGTCGGGGGTGGAGCCAATACTGCTAGCTCTTCCACACTTGATCCATTTACAATATGTCTCTTGGTAAAAATAATGCTGAGCAGAAGCTCACAATTTCTCCTTGTGACAGCAGCTTTCCATCATAAGGACTGGTTAGCTTCTCTGTACAGCTGCCATTATTGGAAGCAGAAACAAGCTTAATGTTTGGTCCCTCAAATCAAAAGTTGTTCTGAACCGGTCATTCATAATCTATAATAGCTGCTAAATTAGCCTTAACCTAGCTACTCAGATTTTCTTTTTATACTAATATAGCAAGCGTCTGTCATTGGTGGGTTAGTTTTTAAATTTGTTTCGTTTTTTAAATCTTCCCTGGTTCGTAATCCTACATTCTTCTATTTTGTTGTCTCCTCCCTGTCTTCAAAAAATGAATACAGTCACTAAAA
Source organism: Podarcis raffonei (assembly GCF_027172205.1). Classification (NCBI taxonomy): domain Eukaryota; kingdom Metazoa; phylum Chordata; class Lepidosauria; order Squamata; family Lacertidae; genus Podarcis; species Podarcis raffonei. The sequence goes on from NC_070612.1 coordinate 22,783,978, forward strand.
GTTGAAGCTATACATTCAACCTTTGCATTGTGTGTTTTTTTTAATTTCCTTAGAGATTATCCAGATTATTCATAATGGTTCCTTTCTGTTCTTTTAGTTGGATACATATCAAATATTTAAGTTGATATTTTAAGAGGGTGGATTCATTATTAAATAATGCAAGTGAAAAACTGACTTCAAGTTCATATGTAGTTTTCTCTTTGTATGAGTTAGGATGACATTCTTACTTTTTGTGAGACTTTTCTCAGCTTTTCTTAGATGGATTAACCTGGCCTCTCAAGTGCGAAAGGAACACTGCAGCCATAGGCTCTAGTCCAGTAACTTTTCTTTGCACGTGAATTTCTCCCATTTCTGGGAATGGCAGCTGCTCCATAGGCAACACACTCCCTGCCATTCCCAGGTAAGCGTTACAGAGAGCCACTAGGTTTGTCTGTCTCTCTGTAAGGCTTACCTTGAAATACCATCCTGGAACACTTGCATGATTCTTGCAATATATAAATTGCATGTGAACATACTGTAAAGAATAATTTGGGGATTTGAAATGTCAGGCTTCTATTCCCAAGATAAAATGTTTTAAACATGAATGCTGCCTGCTTTTGCTCATCTTATTTCTCTATTTTAGGGATCTGCTGACCCTCTAAACAGTGCTTTCCATTTGACATACAACATGGTATTAAATTTGCTGCGTGTGGAAGAAATTAACCCGGAATACATGTTAGAGAAATCATTTTACCAATTCCAACATTACAGAGCTATTCCAGGAGTAGTTGAAAGTAAGTTATGTGAAATACTTAATTGTTTGGTCAATTTGCCGACCGTGATTTCTGTTCAAAGGGCTTACCTGCACAGTATTCGCCACAGAGCCAGTTGACCTGTTACTAATGAATATGAAATTAGTTGACAAGAACCATTATTTGCCCCAATTGCCAGGATCCTAAAAGCCTGGGAATGTTCCATGGATTTTTCTGTCTTATTTTCTTTTAATAACAGATGCCCTTGCCAAATCATAAGCTGCTTTTGCGAGTGACCTCCCTTTCAAAAGGAATTTGCCATCTTGCATCTGGAGTGGGTGGAGGCAGGAGGTTGTTGTTGAAAGAACACAAGCCCAAAGTCTCCTTGGATATACAGGACTCATTGCCTGCTTGTCAGATCCCCAGCCATTGAGTATAGCTGAACGAAGGTTTCAGATGTTCAAATCTTTTAACAAACCAAGTGCTGAATGCTGCCAATGCAGCTTTCTGACAAGCATCCCTATACAGTGCATCTGTTTGCTGGCACAATTCTGTTGCATTCACACTTTGTGTATTATATTTTCTAGCATACCTTTAGTGTGCACTTAAATTGTAAAGAAGTCCTTGGAAGTCAGCATCGAATATTCTCCAACAAAATAATTGTTAATAGTAAGCCAGTACCCTTCTCTGCATAGGTGCAACACCCAGAGGCAGCCTCATAGAGGATAGAAGAATGCTCTTTCACTGTCCCCCCGCCCCCAGTAGCCATGCTGGCACTGCACCCAGTAGACATGCTGGCACAACCCTGGGGTGTTGAGGGCCCCTGCCAGGATGAGGAAGGAAATGGAGGGGAAACGAGAGGCTCTGGGGGGGATTCTTCTACATATGGATAGTGTGTTTCCTTGAGGAATACTCTTGCCATGGTTTGCTACAATATTGTGCGCTTCATATAATCTGTTTGTTTTACAATATTTATTTGCAGAGGTCAGTAAGTTGGAACAGCAGTACAATGAGATTGAAATTCCAAATGAGGAAAATGTGGTCATTTACTATAAAATCAGACAACAGCTGGCTAAACTGGGTAAAGAAATAGAAGAGTACATTCACAAGCCAAAGTACTGCTTGCCCTTTTTACAGCCAGGGAGGCTGGTAAAAGTAAGTTGTTTCCCTCCCCCACTTCTATATTTTTTGTAATGTGCATTATTCTGCTAAAGTAGAAACACAAGCATTTTACCATCCAGTTCTTCTACGAGGCTCCTATGCCATCATAATGTTGGGGTTTTGCACCTGTGGGTCTTAAACACTCCATTAATGAGATGCACAAGGTACATTTATTAACTGTAAGTAATAGTAATAACTACTATATAATGAAACATTTCAGAAACAGTGCAGCATAATAAAATTATTAATAATATCAAAACATGTCATCATACCGAGAAAAATATCCACAGAAAAGAAGAGGTATCTCCGAAGTTCACATTGTAAATTTTGTATTTATTTGTGTTTTGTTCTGTTCTGGTTTTATCTAGAGTTTCCTCCCCCCTCCCTCATTCATATAAATTGTATGTTTTGTTAGGAGTATGTTTCTGAGAGTTTTGCTTTATGTGTGGTATTTGCTTTATCTGTTTGTTTCGGGACATTTAGCATGATTAGGAAAAAATATTATTTATAAATCTTAGTTCGTCATTTCCCCCCTGAAATTGGAAAAGTCAATTCTAGTCTTGTTTATAAAGAAATACCTTCCTACTGTCACCCATGCACAGCTAGCTCCATTAGGGGTCATATTGCTGCCTCTCTAATACTAGGCATTGCACTACATAGGAGATTAATGTGATATATCTTGAGAAGTGATAATGAAATGATCCCACCCAACTGCCCACTATTTGTGGGATTATCCTACCCCTCCACAGCCAAATGGGTTGTGGGGCAGAGATAAGAAACAGGGAAAGCCCTGTTGCAGTAGCTGACTTCCACTAACAGGACTGGTTACTTGAATCCAGCCCAAATGACCAGCATATTGCTGTTTGGCAGCTGTTTACACATGTAGCTGTTACATTTATTGATAGTTAATTTTCTTGGCTTGGATCCACATTTGCCACCCCACAGACAGAAGGGCTTCTGCTGGAGCGGGGAGAGGGTTGGGCATGTGCAATTTTCACTGGTTTCTCAGCTGTCCTTGAAGTGAACAATATAATTACCAGCTTTCTTTCCAAATTCACTTCTGGACTTGGTGATCGTTTGCAACCGTCTGTATTACAAATGATGTAATTTCCCTTAAGGTCAGAATATGTTATAAATTATTGTTTCAGATGCAGCTTTATATACAAGCTTGATTTTGATTTTAGGTGAAAAATGAAGGTGATGACTTTGGCTGGGGCGTGGTGGTGAACTTCTCCAAGAAATCAAATGTGAAGGTAAAACAAAATCCGAAGGCCTTTTCTTCCACTGGTAGATAAATATATACCTGACTGGGAAAAAAAGCCATATTTTAAAATGACACTTCAGAGTTCATAACTAATATGCTACCATCTGCTCAAGGAATCCTGTATTTCCCTGTGCTTTTTTTTAATTTCCAGTATTAGAACAACTTTTCATATTTAGATGCCATGTAAACTCTTTGTTATTTTAAAATAGGAATAATGTCCTCAGATTTCCTAGCGCTGCCTACTCTCACTTGCTGTTTTGATTAATTTTTAAGATACTGATGGGACCCAGATAATTTGGATATTTTTTTTAAATGGTGACAGGCTAACTTTGTATTGTTATTTTAACTTGCATCTTTCTCTTTTCCCCTGTGTAATGCACGCTGTATGTTACCAGCAGAATTTAAAAAAGACTCCCTTTTGGAGTTTTCTGCATGACATACTTGGCTACCTGTTTTAAAGTGCAGCCAGTACTGATGATGTAACCGGGTATTGGTTGTTTTGTGTGCCCTTAGAGTATTTTATGCATATGTCAGCCTGTTCCAAGTTTGAGTAAACAGCACATGTTTTAACATGTTGGCTTAAAGCTGCTTTTCCACATATGGGTTGCATTTTCAAATGCAGTTCAGATGACACAAGTAAACAGAGCTCTTTAAACCAAAATTAAAACAGCTGCTGTAAATATATTTTGTACGAACTAAGATGGTATTATCCACAACTGTCTTTATGAATAAATACTTTGATTATTGGGTAATCTAATAGTGGAACAAATCATGTGTTTCTGTTTACAACTGGCCGTTTTAAAGCTATCTGTGATACAGTGTGAAATTCTTCCAATGTCTTCTGATAGTCCTCTTCACATGCTATGTCCTGTCAAGCAAAGCCTCTTTTCTTTTCTCAAAAGGAAGTGAGACGCAAATATCCATAGCATGCCGTGTGATGAGGTGAGGTGTTTCACTTCTTGCCCTCTGATTTGATCCTTTGCCAGCAGGCTTTTGCTGTATCTGTCTTTTATATATAAATACTTGAAACGCAGCCATTGGCAACTAAATTGTGGTCTAGGTGAGCAACAGTAACCACAGATCCCTTTCTGGCAAATACCGGCCCTTGGGTGCCTCCCAGCATAAAGTGAAATTCCCCACCTCTTCCAAGTTTTCTTTGCATCTGGGAGAACTCTGAATTGGCTTCACACTGTGCTGGTTGGGACTTGAGAGAGACAACAGTTGCCCATCTCTCAAGTTCTTAGGCTTAGAACTTGGGGGAAGGAGGAGGTCTTCCAAGAACCTCATGAGTGCCTCAAAATCAGTGTGGGAAGAGAGGCCAGGTCCTCTCTTGAGCCTTCTGCACATGCCAGTCAAAATGGGGTAGGCGGGGAAGCAAAAATCAGCAATTACCACAAATAATAGTTGGCCCAAATCTACAACTCAGGTCACTTTAGGAGAAGCAGCAATATTGCTACATATTAAGCTTGCTAAAACAATCTGCTTTACTGGATTTTGTCCTTCCTTATCCATAATTTTTGTTAGAAGTTAAGCAGTTTTGTATATTTAGAAACTCCTGGATGGGTAATATTTAGACCTGGTGATTTGTCAGTTTTAGGTTTGTCAATAAGGCTCTAGCTCTAGAACTTTAGCTCTTGTCACAAACTGCTATCCTCATTTCTTCAGATTCCCTTCTTGGAAAAAAACATTTTGGCAGTTATATAATTTGCCCTCCATTTCCGCAGTGAAGAAGGATGCAAATAATTCATTAAGCTTTTATATGTTTTATGAAGGAAACCTTCTTGCCTCTAAGAGGTTCTTTGACTCTGTTCTTTAACTATGCTAGTATCCTTTTATACCATTTCATAATCTTCAATATACTAACTGAGCTTCTGTTGTGATTTTCAAAAATCCTCAAGCTTTCTGGAGTTTTGACCCTCTTCAGATTTCCTGTCAAATTATGGCAGAGAGCTATAGACTGAGTGATCTGTGTAGCTATGGATCGAAAGAGGCTCGCAAGCAAAAGCTAATAATTCTTAACGACCTGCCATAGCATAGATTGACTTCATTTGATCAAGAACCTTATAGTCCACCTCAGCCAAGGAGTTATTGTGGATTTATATCAATATTCTCAGGTTTATGTAGAATAATAACATCATGTGGAGCTATATAGAACTTAGCTAATGGAAACATTCTTGTTTCTCACGCTTCTTTTACTAGTGTTAAAGAATAACTCCTTATTCATACTAACTTGGTTTCTTGCTACCACTGTAGCCTAACTCCGGTGAGTTGGACCCACTCTATGTTGCTGAAGTCCTCCTGCACTGCAGCAAAGAAAGCTTAAAAAATTCTGCAACTGAAGCTGCAAAACCAGCAAAACCCGATGAAAAAGGGGAGATGCAGGTGAGATTTCCGCCCATAAAGTAATCAAAAAAACAATTGTATGGCTTTTCACTTTTTGAAATATGGCAACCCTAAGTATGGAAGAAGGATAGACATACATTGATAATAATAAGTAGGTCCCATGTCACTGCCTGGGGATAAGTGTGGTCTCAAATGTTTGCTGAAGAGTGGTTTGCTTCTCAGTGGAAATCACAGAAGTGGTTTTGATGTAAAAGATGGTGCAGTGGTCTATGGGTTGTGAAAGTCTAACTCGATGAAATTGCATCTTGCAGCATTCCCTGTTGCGTAGATGGGTGATCAAGTTATTCACATAGCTATAAGGAGCATCCCTAAAGTAGGAAGGAATAAATGTGTACAATAAATGCAATAGGTGTACAACCAAATGGAAAAAGATTAAGATAAACCCAGCTATTATCCACGAGGGTTGAGCTGCTCAGCTTGCTCTGAAAATATCCCAGCCGTCTTTCTAAAGAATGGCCCAAGGCCATGTGCAGTAAGTAGTAGACTTTAAAACAATGCTATAAAACAGCACAAAAATGTTGACAGACTCTTCTGATTCCAAATTCAGTCCCCCAACCCTCCAAGAGGCAGTTGGTAACTAGATTTGAGTTGATCATACAGTTCTGCAATGTAATGCATTGGTTTTTGTTTGGGATTTTAAAAACCCCCAAATAACTCCCCCCCCCATCTTATATGCAATTCCTTGCCTGGCTAATAATGCATTTAGCCAAGAAGGAATGAAAAACTGTTGCATTTTCATTTATTGTTATTTTTCCATCATTTGGGGTTAACTTTCAAATGTACATAGCTATATTCACAAGTGATTTGTAAAAACGGGAAATGGCCTATAATTTATAGTCTGTATATTTTATCCCAAGACTTAGAAATATCGCATGAACTATTAGGTAGCTAGATGGATTCTTTTACATCCATAGCTTGTCTTCCTTCCTTTTTCTGTGCCTTAACCATTCTCTGACAGCATAACAGTGAGTTTACATAGAACAGAGGATGCATAACAGTGATTTAGAACTCTTTGGCTAAAGCAACCATAGCAAAGTTACTTCAACCCCCATCTCCCCCTGCCCTGAAAAAAAAAGATTATTCAAGCTTATAGCAGGCTTCAGTGGTAAATCCCAAGATCTGCCCCTTAATATTCTGTTGACTTTAAAAAAAAAAAAAATTAGGCGGGCTCTGAGAGTCTGTTAAACTATTTGTTGGCTTGACAGGAGAAAAGTTCCCTTTTTCATGCACCCATTAAACATTAAAGACATTTTCCCTTCACTTCATTCCAACACAGAGTTGACAATTTATTTTGTGGACTTTAAGAAGAAGAAAAAAGTGCCTTTGCCATAATGAAACTATTCCAGTTGGCCCCAAGCTAGGCACATTCTGTCACTGAGCATTGTTAGAAGATAATTGTAGTGACTCCATTTGGGTCAGTTGGAGACGTTCTCCTGTCAGGCAGAGTTGTAAATATAAAATCATCATTTAGATGTCATCATTTTCCAATATATCTTAAAACAGAATTTATTATTTTTGGAGCTTGCCTCTCCCCCTCCCCTCTTCAGGAAAACTACTTGTGAAGCTAATTGAACAGACTACGTAGGAAATCAATGCTCAAATGAATGCTGTAGTTCTTAACACATGCAATAGGCACTATTTAAATACACATGTGTAGCATGATCTCTGAAAACTCTACGTGTAGAGAAGTCTAGGCTATGCTCAATGTATGCTGTGCACAAAACAATATAACTGCTTAGCAATCTGAAATTAATGTGCATTTTTAGTTCATCCATCACCATATGTTTTAATAGGTTGTTCCTGTTTTGGTGCATCTTCTGTCAGCAATCAGCAGTGTTCGCCTATATATACCCAAAGACCTGAGGCCTCTTGATAACAGGCAGAGCGTACTGAAGTCAATACAGGTACTATAACTTTGAAAAGCTGAAACTGCATAGCACTTCTTTTCCAAAAGCAAAGTACTTCACATTCATGATCTAGTTGTTACCCTTATTGTAAGATAAGTCAGTGTTGTTATTGCCCATATCAGATACCTAAGACCACTATAAGTTAATGGCACAGGTGAGATTCGAACTCAATCGTTCATTATTTGTAGCCCAGTCTGTTAACCAATACATGATATCAACTCTCAGAGATCTGAAAGCATCTTCTTTATGCCATGATGCAATAGAGATCATACTTTTAAACACTTTAAAAAAAAGCACCAGATCCTAACATTTGCTTTTATCTGTCTTTTCTTTTAAGGAGGTGCAGAAACGGTTCCCTGACGGTGTTCCTTTGCTGGATCCTATTGATGACATGGGCATTAAAGATCCAGGTCTGAAGAAAGTAATCCAAAAAATAGAAGCCTTTGAGCACAGGATGTATTCTCACCCTCTTCACAATGATTCTAATTTGGAAACTGTGTACAAACTTTGTGAGAGAAAAGCACAGGTAAGGAAAAGCTTTTCAAGTGCATCTTATTTTGGAGGGACAATAATTGGGTGATAAGAGTACCCATTTTGCATACAGGTGATCCCAGATTCAATCCCCAGCATCTCCAGTTTAAAAAAGGTGGGGGTGACGAGAGAGACATCTGGCCAATCTGCTGACAGGTAGTAGATAATATTGCACTAGGTGGTCAAAGAATCTGTCCTCGTTATCGGTCCTGTCAATCATTCCATTAGCCTTAAAGCAGTGGGCCACATAAGTACACAGGTAAATTGGTGGTAGTTCCAGATAATTTGAGGAAGGAATATCTCTCAGAAACACATTGCTGAAGCACTTTTGGAAATGGTAGATTTTCCTTTCATACCCAGAAGCTCAAGGCAGATTCACTGTGTAGTCTTACTCTAAAACGAGAGCAAAACATATGCATCTCATCTAATATGAAGGGTGCTCACATGTCTACACCATGACTTTTTCCTTCAAAATGCTTGCAGGCAGGGCGATGCCACCTCTGAGTAACATTAAAAGCAAAAGACACAATTTATGTCTGTGTGTATGTTTGTTAATTACAAGCATGTATGTGAATATTGCATTTGAGTACAAGAACCAGTTGTATAAACATTATCGTAAGAGCTGCTCTGAGAAATTGCTGTATTTGATATTCTTCCAGATCAGATTGGCATAAAGAATTGGGAAGGCTTAGGGTTTTGGGGCTGGTGGTGACTGTTTTTTCACTTTCCCACAAGGCCCACGACTTGGCTCTTGTCCTTGATGGAAGTGTGTCTGCAGGCATCTTGGTGTAGTGCCTCATGTGGTCTGGATAGTGTCAATTAGTCTTTACAGGGCTAAGAATTCCCGCTGGGTTTGTTTGGTTTTTTCTCAAATCGTAGTCTTATACTTGAGCATACATCTCTTGCTCCATCCCATCAGAATTGAGAGAGGGGGTCAGGTGGACCAGTGCTTAGAAGCAGTGATGTGCTGGTTGTGAGCCAATAAGTAGAAGCTGAATCCTGATACAACATGGGTGTTATGTGTCCTGAGTTCCCTGGTAGGTGGGGAGATGGCCTGTTCTGGACAGTGTTAAAAGGGACCTCTTGGGGGTACTACTGGATCCAGCATTATCACTGGAGGCTCAAGCAGCTATATGCCCCCTTTTCAACAGAAATGACTTGGTCGCTCTGCTCCTTGCTCTGGTAACTTCCAGGTTGGATTATTGCAACACATTCCACACAGGGTTCCCCTTGGAAACTTTTAACTGGTCCAAAATCATCATTTAGAACTCATATAACCCCTGCTTTAAAACAGCTGTGCTTGTTACCAGTTTATTTCAGGGACCAGTTCAGAGTGCTCACTTCAGCGTTCAAAGCCCTAAATAACTTAGGTCCAAATATCTGAAAGACCACCGACTTTTTTACATACTCTGTCAGGGATTGAGATTGGCACATGGTGCCCTTTAGGTAATTTTGCCACCCATTGAAGTTCCAGTAAGGGGGGGGGGGTTGCCCAGGAGAAGACAGCCCCTAAGCTCTGAATTCCCTCCTCACAGAGTGGTGCCTGGCCCTTTTATTCTCTTGTTTTCATTATATGATGCTTAAGACCCACCTCTTTACTCTGACATTGACATCTGGGAAATATATTTCTAATACCCACTTTGTTTTGATTGTAAGCTGTTCTAACTGATTTTAATATTGTATTTTCACACTGTTTTAACCTGCCCTGGGATGTTATGGGGAAGGGTGGGCTAGAAATCTTACCAATAGTTACGATAGTAATGCATTATTGCCATAGAAAATTCTTAACTTTTTTTGTTTTCTTGCTCACAAATCTGTTTCTCCCTTTGCTTCGCAGATGTATGGGTGGATATGTGGCCTGTGGAGATTGAAGTTCTACATTCACAATAAAACTTTGTTTTTTTTTCCAGGAGGCAGGGTCAAAAGTGTCTTAATGCCTGATTTCTCGTAACACCTCTTTGCTTGTGTTTAACTTCAGATCGCTGTAGACATTAAAGCAGCAAAACGAGAACTGAAGAAAGCCAGGACTGTTTTACAAATGGATGAGCTCAAGTGTCGTAAACGTGTTTTGAGAAGGTTGGGTTTTGCAACCTCCTCGGACGTCATAGAGATGAAAGGCCGGGTCGCTTGTGAAATCAGCAGGTAACATATGTTACTGTTGTAGAAAAGACAGGCAAACAGATGTTTGTATGCAATTTCCCTCTGTGTAATACAGTGGGACATTCTGACACTAAGGAGAAATCTCATGTTAAAACATATGGGTGGGCAGTATTGAAGTGATCCTAGGTTATTGAAAGTGAAACACACAGTAAATTTAAAGGACAGAAATGCACAATGAGGCTGGGATCCAGAGAACGCCATGAACCCAGCAGGGCTTTGGTTTGTGTTCTTCTAAACAGCAGCCCCCACATAGCCACTTAAGCAAACTACTTTGGAAATTGCAGGTCCTTTCAGAAGCAGTTTATTTGAAATACTTTTACCCCACCATTTATCAGGGTGGCACCGGGTATCTCCTGCTCAGAGGAAGTAAAGTCAAAAATTGTACTGGGTGGGCCCAGTTTGTGAGCATACCTCAAACCACTGTCTGGATCCCACTTTGAAATATGATGTCAAAGATACATGGTATCTACTCTTTAGATCCCTATATTAGTTTATAAAACAAATATTATGGTGTTTGTGTAAATCATCTAGGAGTGGCACTCACTCTCTGATAGCAACACCTTAACATATTTTGAATATTCAACACTATTAATTGGTAACAAAAAAGCTGCAAACCCAGAACAAGAATGTGAAATCTGGAACTTTATGCGACTTCTTTGTGTTCATTGTTTAGATTCTGCAGAGTGTTCCATTACAGGAGGTGGCCTCTTCTTAAGATGAGCTTGGGTGTCCATCTGTCATGGATGCTTTCACTGAGATTCCTACATTGCAGGGGGTGGGACTAGATGACCCTCTGGGTCCCCTCCAACTCTATCATTCTATGATTGTCTATTAACTTGCTAATGTTACATCTGAAAATCAGAGGTGTCTTGGTTTAGCTTGGCAGAATTAACCCAAAATATGTTGTGACTTTGTAATAGTAACCATTAGAGTATAGAAAATTATTTAGAAGCTTGATATATGGTCCTTTTTTAAATTTTGTTCTTTCTTTCCAAATAAACATGCTTATCCAAGTTTGTTTATTCCCTTCAGTCTCATAAAATACACTGGGCAGGATTCAGCTGGTGAGTTGTTAGTGGAGGCCCTGCACCAGGGCTTCTGCTCATGCACTGGCCACCTCCTGTTCCCCCAAACACTCCCAGACATTGGCTGGGGGGCTGGGTGAATCTCCAGAAGAGCGCATGGGAGGAGGCTAGCGGGGATAGATCCATCTGGCAAGCCAAAACCCTTACCCCCATAGTTTTGGCACCAAAGTGCAGTGTAGATTCTGTTCTTCTGGCTTAATCTCCTCCAGCAAGTCCAGTTTCAGCTTCTGAACACTACATGACACACTAATCCATCTTGACCTTTGTTTCCAAATTTTGTTTCTCAGGACCCCTGAAGTTTTCTGGTATGCCATCTGTAAAAGTTATGACGACATCCAAATACTTCACTTGCTTGCTTGCTCCCCCTCTTTTTCTCCGTGGTAGTGGAAGGGCACTTTCTGGCTTAAATGTCTTTATTATTAATTATTCTGCCTTTTGAACAGAAGCTACTGATCAGTTTTCCAGAGAATTGCTTTCAAATGTATAAAAGGACGAAGAAATATCTAACCCTGTCGATTGCATTTCCTCTTCCAGTGCCGATGAGCTGTTGCTGACGGAAATGATGTTCAATGGACTTTTCAATGACTTATCTGCAGAACAAGCAACTGCTTTACTAAGCTGCTTTGTATTTCAAGAAAATGTAAGTTAAGTTTGCATAACCAGAAAAACCTAAATTTGATCAGCCGTAATTTATATCTAAATGAATGTTTTGTTCTACCTTGCTTTCTAGTCAGAAAAGGGGGCTAAAAAGCATTTGTAAAACTAATATACAATCCTAGATTCAAGGTTCATTAAGCTAAAAAAATGGGCATGGTACATGCAGGATCAGACACTACCGTGCAGGGAGGGCGGGAGAGGCCTGGACTTTCACTGGGTTGAGATTTTCTCCTGATAAGTAACACCAGAGGAAGCTGGAAACAGACAGTCAAGCAGACAGAACCAGAGCAGAGAAAAAAGGAGTTTAAATGGTACCCACAACAATCAAGACCTCTCCTACTGAGTTCCTTGTCTCAAAATGATTTTTTAAAAACTCAGTTTTTATTTTAATTTTCCTAGCTGTTTTTATTTTAATTTTCCTATATTATAAAGTGCATTCCAAAAGTGTCATTGGTCAGGATCCAGAAAGTTTCATGCATGAGAAGAAAGCACTTCTGTACATTCACAAAGAAGTTTCTGGTTTCTGTTCTCCCCCCGCCCTACAGCTGTGTTGTCCTGCATTGCATCCCATAGTGCTGCCAAAGGAGCCCCTGCCCCTCTGAAGAACATAAGCGGAAGTGGATGTGCACATGAAACACCCAAAGTTTATTGCATATATTCAGTAGAGAGGAAAAAGACATTTCTCTGAAAGGCGGAAATGAAAATGCCAAACAAATAAGTACCAGAAACTTAGGCGGAATCCACTGTTGTGCAGATGGACTTCCTCTCAGTGTGTGACTTCGCTTTCCTCTCCTCTCACTCCAGCCCCCTATGCACCCCCCAGAATCTGCTCTGGAGGGGTTCCCTAATCATCTGGAGCAGGTACTGAGGGTATGTGGCAAGCTGCATAAAAGAGGAAGGTGAAGGCTGTTTTACTTTTGCATGGCCAGTGTTCAGTATTTCTTTCCCCTCATCATTCAGTTGCATTTTTCAGTGATAAGTTATTTGTAATCACTGCCTCCTATGTCAAATATCTAAAGAGCATTTTTGAAATTCTGTGGTTCAGTGGTAATCTCAAAGTTTATTTTTGTTCCAAGTCTATGTGTTGTGATATTGGCATTGGGATAATATTTCACTGAAAAGAAGTCCAGAGGCCCATATTCTGGACTGAAGTTTGGCACTACTCTTATTATTGGTCTATTTTCTATAAAAGAAGCTTTCTTAGGAGTGTTAAAGGATTGATGAGCGCAATCCACCACGCATTTGATCCCACACGTTCTCTGCTTGTTTCAGACTTTGTGCACCAGCTACATAACTTGTGGTCTTTAGAGAAAAAATTATAAATTAATTTAAATAATGCCAAATGAATGGATATTGATGCTTTCTTCATCTTTTTTTCAGTCTAGTGAAATGCCCAAACTAACAGAACAGTTGGCAGGCCCCCTTCGCCAAATGCAGGTAAACTTCAGCAGATTTTTCTGGCATAGGAAATGCCGCATTCATTACTAAATGGTTTTACAAGCCATTAAAAGTCAATTACCTTCCCTTTCCTGCTCTGCAACCTAAACCATACTATATATTTGAGATATTGCACCGGCACAGCTCTTGATATGCCTACACATTGTGCTAGCTTGGTACATTTAAAAATTAAATTTTATGGGGTGTTTGGGATGATATAATCCAAAATCTTTCTTGATATCTTTTAAAGTTTGTCTTTAAATTTTAATACCATTAAGATAGCTTGAGGATGAGGGGAGGGGTTTTGGAATATTTTATCCAGTGAGGGTTTTTGTGTACTAGTGACTTATCCAATATGGTTTTTGCATACCAGTGAGCTACATGAGCCTGTTAAACTAGCATTTTCTTCTGTGTTTACTTATGAAGGCCCATGAAGACATCTGTCTGGCAGTCTCCACTTCCTCAGTGGCTGCATTTAGATTAACAAACCAAGATACTGCTTTGTAAACTGCCTGGACATTTTTAATCAGAAATCAATCTATAAATGTTGCAAAACAATTATCCCTCATACATCTCACACACAGCTGCTCTGCTCCTCTCATCAGGAGCCAGGAAAACTCAAGTCAACTAGTTTCCTATTACATCCAAACTGGAAGGTATGATAAATGAACAAACCAAGGTGGTTTAAATTTGTCTTAATGTCCTGACTTGTTTGGATGCCGTTAGTCATAGCTTCCTGGTTTAGATGTAAAGGAAAATGATCACTATCTGATGTGTTCCTGGCTTGCTCACTTGTTTGAAGGGAGGAGTGAAGCAGGTATGTATGAGGCAACACAATCAGTGTGCCAGTGTGGTGTAGTGGTTAAGAGCGGTAGTCTCGTAATCTGGGGAACCGGGTTTGTGTCTCCGCTCCTCCACATGCAGCTGCTGGGTGACCTTGGGCTAGTCATACTTCTCTGAAGTCTCTCAGCCCCACTCACCTCACAGAGTGTTTGTTGTGGGGGAGGAAGGGAAAGGAGAATGTTAGCCGCTTTGAGACTCCTTAAAGGGAGTGAAAGGCGGGATATCAAATCCAAACTCCTCCTCCTCTTCTTCTTCTTCTTCTTATTTCCCTTCATGTACCTGCGTGGGCCTTAAGTTACTCGACAGAGACCTTGGTCTAGGTGGCCCTGGGAAATGAGGTGAAGTGGGTGGCTGCTGGGAAGTGTAGCTTCTTGCCCATGGCACCCTGACTGGGAAGTTGACTCCATGGAGCAGCTCTCCTGGCTCTATAGTCTTTTTAGCACCAGACCTTTGTATTTCTCCAGGCTTTTTATACAACTAATGTGTCAACAGAGTCTTAGCTTTCTGTGCAAGTTGTTTTCTTTTTCAAATTGAGCTTCTTGTCAGTTGTATTTTCCCTTATCAGGAATGATGTTTTTAATCTTGTTTTTGAACATTGCATTTTCTTGTTCTTTTGTAAGCTACCTACGGAACAAGCGGGCCATATAAATCTAGCGCTGCTGCCACTGAAAATAATAATCTCAGCTTGTTAACAGTCAATTGGCTGGCGTGCATATTTCAGGAAGATAACTTTCATTTGGTTTGTCTCGAATTTTCAAAATCCTCTTTAAAGGAATGTGCAAAAAGAATCGCTAAAGTGTCGGCAGAAGCTAAATTGGAAATCGACGAGGAAAACTACCTGAATTCGTTTAGGCCGAACTTGATGGATGTCGTGCACACATGGGCCAATGGAGCAACGTTTGCTCACATATGCAAAATGACAGATGTCTTTGAAGGTACGTGCACTTGTATTACTACTAATGCATCCGAGGTGTGGGATGGTAGGATAGTACAGTTGTTTGCATGACAACAGTCCCCTCCACTGAGGCCTCCTAATCAGCAGCCCGTGGGAGAATCTTTCTCTTTTGTCTCTCCTCCCCATGGCATGCTTTCTGCTCCTATTCTTTTTTCTCTTTCTCCCCAGTGTGTCCCTTGTGTTCAGTAGCTCTCAATGTGCACAAATGTAGACAGCCTGATCCTTGGTTCCACTGAATTCAGTGAAGTCTACTCAAATGTTAACTATGCATAGGATCAAAGCTGTCTTTTAACCTTGTGTGGTTGGTACAAGAGGGAGAATGAGAAGTTGTTGTTGCACCTTTTCTCAGGTGCTTCGATTGCTTCCCAGCTACTAGCCATTTCTGCTATCTTTGCAATGATGGCATGGATTGTGTGCTGTAGCAGTCATCACTTTGGACACAGCAGAAATGTTACTGGGGGTAAAGAATAAGAGAGGCTTGAAGTCACTTGTGTCATATACACAATTTATTTGGTTGCAGTGAAGCAGGCAATCAATTCTGTGGATGGTTGCATTTGCAAATGCCATATAAAAATCTCCCCCACCCTCCTTTCCCATGCAGATAGGTAGTAGCAGTAAGACTTGCCCAATAAGTGAACTTTTTGCTGCTAGCTGGAGACGGAGACTTGCTCGATGGGCCAAGTTTGACATGCAGCATCAGGCAGGGTGGGATAATTAAGCTTTGTAAGCTGCCCACAGTAGCAATTTTCATTGGTAGGGTAGAAATTATATAAAACACAGACAAGGCACTGACCATAGTAGCATAACCCCAAACCACCATCACACCCATTTTTGCAAACGCAGAGTAAATGGCACATTCTTGTTTCCATATGGCAGATAAGCAATCCCTTTAACAGAAGAAGGAGTAAATACTGAGAGAAAGGCACTTTTTCTCTTTGTCATGACAAAGTCCATCTTAAGTGAAATTTCAGTGGCCACGTACATCATGTTGTGGTTGAGAGACTGGAAAGTAGAAAGTTCATATAGTTCAGTATGTCTAGCAGAAAGGCAGATGGAGTATATTTAAATGTCCTTTACTCCATACACACATCCTCTGTTTTAACCATACAAAAATGCTTCTGTGGATGTAAAAGTGTTCTTGGTTGCATTTTCATAATGAGCCCTGTAAGAGAAGTCAGTCTATACAACCAAAGTGATGGTTTGCTCAGAATACAGCATGCAGCAAACCCTTGGAGGATATATCCCAGCTTCTTTTGGCTCAGACTTCTGTCTTTTTGGTAATTGACTCCAGGTGGCTTTTTACTAGAGTTGCTGGATCCGGAATCAAATGATTAAATTTAATCTCTTGCTGAGACTGGCTGATAAAACCTCGATTTCATTTCTTTTTAACTTACAAACTGAGAAGAACACACATTCCTAGCCTATAGATTTCCGCACCTTATACCTGCTCCACCATGTATCTAAATGTATCCCATAATCTTTGAAATGAAGCCATTCATTTCCTTCATGTACACACTACAAAAATATGCAGGAGGTTAGGAAGAAGGAAGCTTGGTACCCTGCTTCTTATGATGGGGTAGCCTGAGAGCTGCAATGAGAAGTCTGTGCAAGAAGAATAAGTTAAAAACATTGCCTTAGGTTGACTTCTAGGTGATAACGTTAGTTGGAACCCATCTTTTCTGATAACACAAGTTAGGAAAATTAATATTCATGACCTTATGATTATCTGTTTGAGGGAAAACTATAGGACTGAGATGTTTCAGTCCTGCTTGAGTAGACAGCTTTACAACTACCTGGTAGAAAAGGATCTGCTATTCCTCATTAGAAAATGTCTGCTTTTACTGCAAGCCCTTTTTTGCTCATGCAGGGAGCATAATACGCTGTATGAGGCGGCTAGAAGAATTGCTTCGACAGATGTGTCAAGCAGCAAAGGCCATTGGAAACACAGAACTGGAAAACAAATTTGCAGAAGGTCTGTATGTTCAGCTTCTTATAAATTGCATGCATCTTGAAATGTAGAGTCTTTTCACAGGCAATTTTAAATTTCTTAAACAAGTCAGAGTGTCCCTAATGTATTAATGGTAGGTTCCATGTATCCTTTATCTGCTGTGATCCAATTCTTTATGGAGCAGATAACTGGAAAGCCCTTGATGTCTCCACAGCCCCCTCAAACTAGTTATACACACATTTGAGATGGAAACTGGGGAAATGATACTCAATTTGAAATTGATACTGAGCTTCAACTCAGGCGCATTGTTAATATATCCCCGTTGCTAGTATCAGCAATAGGTACAGCTACTCTTATGACATCATATTATTTTCTTCCCTTAACAGGCATTACCAAAATCAAGAGAGATATTGTATTTGCTGCAAGTCTTTACCTATAAGTATTGTCCTGGCACGGAGTTTGAACATCACCAATTATTCTTCAGAGGCAGAAGTGTAAAGTTAGCGACAGAATCTGCCAATCCTTCCCAAGCAGGAGAGATGCTTAACATTCTTGTATGTATTTCACCATAAGCCTCATGCTAGCAAGCATATTACATACCATTGCTGTTTGTACATAAGTGTTACCACATTATTTTTAATTAAAAAAAACAGCCAGAATACTGTGTGTTTAAAGCAAAAGCCTGAACCAATAGAGATTTAAAGTTTAGATACCTAAGTGTTACTATATACATGTAAAGTGAGCATCCAAGAAGTATAATAGCAGCAGCAGTCCCTTCAAGAGGCATTTAATTTATTTCTTTACATAGGTCAGAAATGCTTGATGTTTTCTTTTTATAGAAGGGGAGATTCCACAGGGTAATAGCTGTTGACTTTATCATGGCTGGTGATTACTGCCATAGTGATTTCCACTGGTAGGTGTCTCGTGTAAGGTTGTGTGTGAATCTTCTTCCTCCTTCTGTTTAAATGTACGACCTCTGTCTTTGAAGAAATCAGATACATACACAACCTGGATAAACAAATTGAACACATTAGGCAGTGAGACAGCTGTCAGAGAGAGACAATACACCAAAATGATTCTTTAAATATGCCTAATAGGTCTGGGCTGTATACCAATAAATTGTCTGAAACTGGTATGGCAATCAGATTGCCATACCGGTTTCAGACATTTTGAGCTGGCAATACATTGTGGTGGTTGGGGAGCTGAGGGCCACAGCACAATGGTAGCTTCACCTGGTGGTATATTGCAGGTGAAGCAGCCACTGCTCCAGAGTCCCTCTGCCACACCATACAGCAGATAGTTTTTTTAAACTTCTCCACACTCCCACGAGCTGGAGGTGGATGGCTTATTCAGCTGAGAAGCAGGCTTCCTTAAACCATCCCCACAAGCCAGAGTGCACTCCCTCAGCAGAGCAGTTTAAAGAAGCTGTGCATCTGGATCACCTTTGCACAGGGGTGTGGGTGGGCTACCTCTTGCCAAGGCAAGTGTTCACAGGGTGCCTTAGCACAGGTGGAGCCAGGACTCCTTCCTCCAGGCGTTGGAGGAGGAAGCGGTTTTTCCCACCCGACGCCGACAGGAAGAGGCAGAAACTGCACACCGTGACAATAATCGTCTCCGTGGCCAGTAATTGCCTTCTTCCTCCCTGCCTCCTTTACAACATTGTAATATACCACTGTATCAGGAGGTTTAGTTGGTGGTATATTACAGTGTTGGAAAACAGGTATCGACTAGCTCAAATTGCCTGCCTTTCAGACAGAGAGGTAGACAGAGCTTGAGAAGGTGATTGCCTACAACCTTCTCACACTTCATCTGCAGGGCTGCCTCTGGTTCATGTGAGCCGGAGGGCGAGTGCTTAATCGGCTGAGGGATGGGTGGGAGGCTACCCACCCCACAGCTGATCAAGCCTCCATACACGCAGAGGCACCTAGCACTCTAGGCAATGTATCTTGGTTGAGTGTTCATCCCCCAAGGTGGTGAGGAAGCAGCAGCTGAGATATGCTGATATATCACAATGTTGAAAACCACATATTGCCCAGTCCTAATGCCTAACTTCTGCAGCGTGTTTATAGGCACTTCAGGCTTCTTTCATCTTTGTTGTCAGGAAGGGAAGTGGGGCAAGTGCCAATAATCTATGCATGCTAGTCCCAATTGGAAAGGCTTTCACTTTTGTAAATAGTTTTGGGAAGAGAGATGTACCCTAACCCACCCGTACATCATGGTTTATAAAGGAGGAGTGGAAAAAGAAACGTTGATACTGGGCGTAGTGAATATACTACTTTTTCCCCATCTCACCACTGTCCCATGGAAACTACAGGAAGCCAGCACTGAACTCGTCAGGAGTGTGCAGGCATCCTCCCTCCACCCCGTTTCATCATCAAGTCAGCAAAAGTAGTTTTGACAGAAAGCTATATTGATCAAATGGTAGAGTAATTTTGCATGGACTTACAATAAGTATAGCTACCAGTGCTCCCTGGATAAGTCCGGTCAACACATCACTCCAATGATGTTTGTAATCAGAAATACGGGAGAGGCCCACATAGATGGATGCTGCAATAAGACCGAACTGAGCCGTAGGACGCACAAGTCTTGCCCAATCGCCTTTCATTCTGGCCTGAAGATAAAGCTAAAACCAAAGGGACAAAAGTTTAGAAGTACAGAAGTACAGAAGTCTAGCTAGTTAATAGGGTGGGCAGAAATAGGGTGGGTCTTTTTTTAATACAGTAGTTCTAACTTGATGATGTTGATTTGCTAGGGACAACGTTAAGTGCAATACTTTTGTACCATAATGAACATTGTGCTGAGTTGTGGCCTAATTTTACACATGCCCTTTCTATTGAGCTTGCAAATTGGATCATATTGTGTATTGCATATTATCCACCTTTTGATTCAAGCTGCACAATGTTTCATAATATGTGAGGCATAGCACTAAAGGAACCACTCATTACTTCAATAGTAGCTGTGAGTAGGGAGATCCTTGCTAAACACAGGCAGGTATTCAAATGCCTAGATGGGAAATGAATTCAGATTTAAATAATTTGTATACTTTTCCTTCAATAAAAATGTTCAAGGTGGATTACAAATAAAAATACAAAGTAAAATACAGAATAAAATGAATGGCCTAAACCCCCAGCATAAACCCATACAGGTGAAATGGAGTTAAAAGCCTTGGAAAAATAAAAAAGTTCTTTGTCTACTGCCAAAGTGGTAGAATTGGTACAAGCTGATGCTCTCTCCAGAGAAAATTCCACAACCACAGTGCCTCCACTGAGAAGTCCCCTTGCCCCTCAAATCACCACTGCCTCATCTCCGATGGCCAAGACTCCTTCAGGAAAGCCTCCAAGAAAGATTTCAGAGACGCTGAGGGCAAGAATCAGCCCTCCTAAGGTGTGGGTAGAAATACACTGGGAGCCAGTACACTTGTTCAAGAACTTGCATTACCTTACCATTGCCTGCTGTCAGTCAGCAACAGAGCAGCTGAATTTGAACTAACAGAAGTTTCCATAGTCTTAGAAAGCAACTCCACTTACAATGCATTCATCAAAAATGGAGGTTACTGGAGCATAGATAACAATGGCCAAGCTGTCTGTCTGAGACAAGTCACGGCTGGCACACCAGCCTCCGCTAGTATGACAAAGCCGCTCAAGTTTATCCCCAAACTCAGCCTGCTCAAATCATTTCCCCAGGCAGACAAATGGTCCATCAGCACTGGGATCAACAGTATATCCCTCTGATCTGAAATGAGTTTTGTTTTTTATCCCTTACAGTCCATTACTAATGCCAGACACCAGTTCATTATTTCCAGAACCATCACAGGTTAGCATCTACCAAAGGGCTATAGTCTAGCAAGGAGCCCCCTGCCAAGAGCTCTGGAGACCTGCTCCTTCTGTTCACCTGCCTCTTGCTCTGGCCCAGAGAACAGAGGAGCAAATGCCACTGCCTGCTTCCTTTTTGGCTCCCTGTTTGGCAAGCAAGCAGGTGGCAGTGAGGTGGAAGAGGAGAAGCAGCTGTAGCTGGTGATGATGGTGGTGAGGAGAAGGGCCGAGGTGTCTTCACATCACTCCTGACCACTGGCAAGGCTGGCTGCAGTTGATGGGAGTTAAGTAGAGGACATCTGAAGGACACCAAACTGATGACACCTGCAGAACTACATCCTGGATTCAACTGGTCAATTCCTCCCTGCTTGATGTTATGAGCCACAATACAGACAGGAGGCTGCGCTTAGCCAAGTACCTTATCTATTGCCTCATGCTGCAGAAACTCAAAACAAATCCATGAAACCAGACTAGATCAAGCTTTGGATAATCCACAGACTGACCTGTAACAAAGGCATAACCTTTTCTAAAACAGGCAGTAACTGGACTTGATGGGATGCAGGTTGTGGCTAGCACTCCCATAGACAACTTCAACCATTCCTTGTACCTGTTAGAACCATTATGGTTGTGTAAATGAATATATACACAGAGCATGCTCTATGTGAGCAGTAGGTGCTACTTTCCAAAGTTAAATATTTGGGGAATGCCTAATCGGTTTTTCAAAGCAGCTATTACATCATAGTTTTGGCATCCACATATTTCATTCTGCTGGTAAAAAAAAAAAGCTGAAAGTTTAAAGCTGCATGGAGCAATGTTTAGAAAACCAGATAAAGCTTTTTCCACAGACCGAAGTTGTATTCCAGCTATGTTTTGTTGACAGAAAACTGAAGTTTCTAAGACAGTCTGCAGGGACATTTTTCAAAAATGTATATATGTGTGTTCACTATCAACAGCAAAGGTAGGTAATTCCTGCTGCTGCTGAAGTCCAACATAGCAAAATTACACAGTACAGTTTCAAGGCTAATACTGTGCTTCCTCAAGGCTTGTTTTTGAGACTAACTTCTACAGCAATGTAAATCATTTAGTCCCAGTGAGAACTTGAGACAGCAGTCATGCTGGTGGTCTAAAAAGAGCAGGCTGGCAATACAGAGCTGGCATACTTCCTTCTTTCCAGCTTAGGAATTCCACTGAAGACATTGAAAAATGCATTCCTTTACTAATAAGGTTTTTCCACACGCAAGCAATTGCTGTAGTTGGCAGAGGAACATTATACACATAAGAGGGAAGGTGGTATATGTGGTTATGAGTGGGAGAGAAGGTGGGACCTAAGACAGTCCCTTAGAAGATTGTGGTCCATAAGCAAAGAGATTTGAGGGCCCGGGACACAAATCTAGGTGGTAGGATTTCGTGCTATTTGCCAAGCTGTCAAAACTGAACTGATGATTAAAATGCTGTCCCCAAAACAGAAATGTATCTACAAAACTAGGCTGAGATGGCAAAACAGGAAACTCTGATTTAATGTTTATTCATGGACTTTAGGAAAGTAGCTACTTGGGCCACAGCTATTTAAGATGTGGAGCTAGGCTGCAATGAGACAGGAGGCACAGGTTGGGCTGTTCATTCTACCAACAATAAAAGCAGCTGATGTACAAGTCCAAAAGAAAAAGAGGATCCAAATGCTCATCTCTTCTGGACAATGCTGGTGACAGTCCAGATCAGTGGGTTTTCAAGTTGTATAAGCACCTCAGTCAACCTCAAGTGCTGTATGAAGCAGCTGGCTAAGAACTAGTAACTCTATACAGCCAGGAAGCAGTTTCTGCATATACTGTAGAGGGAAGTGAGGGGCAGATGGAGCCTGTCAACCTGGGAAGGTAGCCAATTGAGGAGAAGGAGACATCCTAAACCTCCACTGCCTTACGCCTATACTCATTTGGGAGACTGGGAGTAAACCCTGAGAAGAAATCCATACCCACTGCCTTGCGGGACATCTTCAGAAGCCTACACAAATCTGGAGTGGAATCCCTAAGACGGTTGGATGGTGTCTTGTATTTGCTCTGCTTTCCTTTGGACCACATCAGCGGGGCTGAGAGAGGGTGTCTTGTTATCTGGGCAGCCCGAGAGAAATCACTTTGTTGCTGCTAATGCAATTACTGGTCTCTGCAGTCACAGCAGGTGCTGTGATTCTCCAGCAGTTTGACTTCACCCCCAGCAGCGCACCCCATTGTCTCTTGAGACAAACAAATGCCAACAAGAGCCTTCCAGAGCCGTCTACACCAAACACTGTCTCTTCAAATAACTTGACAACTTTACTTTAAGAGCAGCAGCTGCTGCTGTTTGTTGCATATGCATACTTTCATTTTACATGCCTGTTAGCTGATAGGACAGGTTAACTGCTTCCTTCTCTGAATTTAGATAGACAGCTTGAGCTTAGCTGGCCCCTACCTTGTCATCACAAAGAGCAACAGCAGCCGCTCCCTCCCTGCATTCTATGAAACAAACACCTGCTTATGCATGGAGGCTGACATGCACACAACCAATTCATTAATTGGCAGCCCTTTTCTCCTATTATTGTTTACACAAGTGATCTGGCAGCTTCAAGTCATAAAGACAGCTAACTAGTTCTAGTTACGTGCCCATTTTGACACAACAACAAACAGTCCTTTAGCCTCCATTAAGTCACCCGTTTTGCCTCTCCCTGCCCCCTGGCAAGCTCTTCATTAAACCAACAGACTGAAGTTTCAGGATGGACACCACTTCAAGCAGTAAGTGCCCCAACATGAATAGGGCAACCTATTCCCTAGGTTTGGAGATGAGAAAACCCATTCCCACAGTCCCAGAACAAAGTGGTAGGGCACTTGCTTTCCAGTAAAATAACAGTTACATTGCTTTGTTGTACTAAAAAAGGTATTTGTGTACTTCAACAGTAATGCTTTAAAACCCATGGGGCTTCCTTCAGAGTAGGCCTGCAAAAAGAATGGGCCTTCTAATCTGAGGTTGCCATGGTGACAACTGAGCACAAAAATAAGGAACCCGCTGTATAACAACAGACACAAATAGAAAAAACGGGTCCAGGCCAGCATACAAAGACAATGCATGGCAAGCAAAGTACAATGGATTGTATTAGTCACAATGTACCCGCTATTACAAGGCATGTAGTACATACAAGTGGCACTCCAGAATCATCAAAATAAGTACAATACTATAATTAATGATATATTTTCATATATCTTTGATGCAAGAAAATTCTTGGAAGCGGCAGAGCAGCTGTAGCAAACAGGACTGAAGCCCGGCTATCCCAGTTTCAAAGAGAAACTCCAGCCTGTGAAGTTAGCAAGGTCCCACATTGGGTTGAGGCCCTTGCTGCGTGCTGGCTAGCAGAGCCTAAAAGGTCACCCACCCCTGGCCTAAGAAGCACTTGCCTTACGAACTGAAGTAATAATGTGATGCATTTCTAGCCTGCTAGCAGAAAAGTGATGACAGAAATCATTACATGTGGAAAATCCTTACAGCAGTGCCTGCCATAGAGATGCAAATGCCAAGGCCCCTGTAACATGCAGCCTGGCCCTGAGCAAAGGGAGGAACATTCATAAATTAGCAGCATGGCAGTTGAATTTCTCCACTATCATTTTTGTCGTCCTCTGAAGGCTGCTGTTTCCTTAGGTATCAGATGCTTTTACCTTTGGTGGTCTCTGCTTAAAAGTGCCTTTAATTTGCTAAATTAGAATACCCCCACAGCTCCCTTCGAGATGTGTTTATAGAATGTGGTTAAGCTTTCACTCATAATGAAAATACAGCCTCTTCACCACATACATCCTGAGCACTGTGTTCCTCCCACTCTCTGGTGAAATGCTCCACTTCTCCCACATGCACCACCTTTTAGAAGAAGCCACAGACCCAAGTGGAAGCAGAGAATGAACTGCTTTTGGAAAGGCATTTACAAATGTTGCAGCAAGCAGAGGTTGCAGTCAAATGGATTTTGGGAATCATTGTTAATACTCTAGAAGATCTGATCACAAGAGGAACAGTAGTAAGCAAGTAATTCTTTCCAGCTATGACAAGGGGAGTGTTATTTCTCCCTCCCCAAATGTTGTTTTGTCACAGTCTACATCATGCAACCTGAAGGAGGGCGATCAGTAATTTCATGTGGGTGACAAGCAGAGAAGAAATGGGGAAAGCTAGAAGGAGGAAGTGTTCAATAGCAAAGGAGGTGCCCTGCACCATTTTGGCTCCACCTCTGTCCACTGCCCTCAGCAGACCTAACCCAACACAACCCTGCCGTACAGCAAATTCTGGTGACTTGGCCTCCAGAGATTCCTTTGTTCTACATGTGTCTAATTCACAAAGGAAGTACCTTCTCTCCTGTCCTAGGGACCCTATTTTTCTAGCATCTCATCCAGTCTGATTGTACAGGAATAAAGTAAGCTAATCTATGGAATCTACAGGATGAAGGGTGGTATACAAATATTTTGAACAAACACTGATGAGATATGTTCTCATGAGTCTCTTACATGAAGGTAGGAAAGGGGGCAGTTTATCATCTGCTTATAAAACTGGATCTCAGTGTGAACTTAACATTTATAGCCTGTTTAGATTTTTCAGAACTCTTTTCTGATGGGGATTGAGTGAAAGGCAGAACTTTGGGGAGAAAATGAATGTGTGTAGGGGACTGGGCCCAGATTAAGGGGTGTACAAGATAATGTTTTAGCTTTCAAGCTTTTCTTAAGAATTAATCCAATGTGGTTTTAGGCCCTTCTCTATAGCACCATAGGGGTTACAAACAAACCAAAAGCAGAACTACTGGAGACAGTGCGTCAGACCATGCCTGCTGTTTACAGCCACGATTCTGGAGAACCATTAATCCTTTATATATTTTTTAACTTGAAGAGGTCATATATTTTAGGGAAGCTTTTCATATCTGAAGGACTATTGTATTTTAATATTTTGTTGGAAGCCGCCAAGAGTGGCTGGGGAAACCCAGCCAGATGGGCGGGGTATAAATAATAAATTATTATTATTATTTGTTGTTGCTGCTGTTGTTATTTCATAAGCACATCTTTTGCAATGACAACCATGGCAGGTAATTTTACTTAAGTATAAATAGTGTTGAAATGAATAGGCATTGTGTGTACACAGTCACTGTCAGCCTGTATACCCAACTGCAGTTGCTGTAGCACTGCATATAGGCTGTAGTGTGCTAAAGAACTCATGGGGCACTCCAGGCAGAATGATAAAGATAATGCAAAGCCACTTCATGAATTAGGTCCAGAAACACACTTAGTGCAGAGCTGCATGTAAGAGCTTCATGCTATTGCTTTGAAGAGTAAGATGAGTATTCATTGTCAGTTACATATACTTCACCTCATTTTAGGACAAGGGTAGAAACCTATGGCCCACCAAAGGCTGTTGGACTACAGTTCCCATCAGCCCCAGCCAGCATAAACAATGGTCAAGGATGATGGGATCTATAGGGCAGGTGAGTGAGTCTTTCACACACTGTTCTCTCGCTCTAATATAAAACATCCTACATTTACATGACATATTTATTTAGTTTATTTTACAATTTATATGCTTACATGTAACAGTAACTCTTGGGGCAGCTAATAAAATATTAACATAATTGCTAAATGCTTTTATTAGGAAGCTGTGCAGATAGAGCAATTCAAATTATAATGTGGGCAACTGAGTAAAATAAAAGCTTGCCACTGCTATTTGGCCAAAGAAGGAGGAACCAAAAATGTTAGATGTTTTGTCTTTCCCAAAAGACAAAAGCTGCTGCTAGCAGGGTTGCAAAGGTATTTATAAGCATGTTTTTAAGAGTTTAAAATATTTAGGCCAAGATCCACCCATCCAAGAGAGCATATGCAACTGCTGCCCACTCTTCTCTATTTAAAATCAAAGATAGCTGCAATGACAGGTTATAATGGATTGTATTCAACTGACTTTTACTCGGAGTAGACAGATTTAGGAAAGGTGAGATATAAATGTAGTGAATAAATAACCACTGCTCCACCCACTTTTGCCTCTGGCCCACAGAAAGCTTCCCATGAGGGAATACAGCTCTGTGTTTGAAAAAGGTTCCCAACTTGCCTGAAAAGGAAAACATTCCCTCAGCTCTGAGTAGAAATAAATGCATGTGGGGTGCTGTTCCCTTAAACTGCAAAAATGTCTGCAAGCGGTATTAAAAGTGGCCTTATGTTTCTTATTTGTAATTATTAACAGCAAGAAAACTAGTTTTAAGAGCATTTTCTGCAAAGATGAAGAGGCTGTGTTTGTCAGACCACATAGTTCTTTGGGAGAGGGCTGGATATAGCACACCAAAATTGCTTTCAGTTACAATAATGCAACAGGTCAGCTCTCCACCTCCAGCACCAAGACTTCTAATTCCAGAAGAAAATAGGTTCATCCTATATTGACACAGGAAATCCAGAACCACAATAGTTATCCAGCCTCTGCTTGAAGACCTTTTAGGACTACAACTCCCATCATCCCTAGCTAACCGAACCAGTGGTCAGGGATGATGGAAATTGTAGTCCCAAAACAGCTGGAGGGCCAAGTTTGGCCATGCCTGGCTTAAGCCTATTAGATCAAGTCCTGCCATCGGGGGCACCTATTCTATGTGATAACCCTTTGGGTCTTCTACAGCCCCACCCCATAGCCTTCTCAAGACAAAACATGCCCAGTTCCTTAAACATTTCCACACCCCTGAATATCTTTGTTGCATTTCCTGAACCTATTCCTAATTGAAATATCCCATTTTTAAAGTGCAGTGCCCAGAACTGGATACAGTACTCCAGAGGATGTCTGACTGATGCAGAATAAAGTAGAACTTCTACTTCCTGTGACTAGGAAACTATGGCCTTCAAGTTGAAACAAGGCAGACTCCTAAGACACCATGGGAGAGCATCATAAGCTATTTTTTGCTAGGGAAAGTGCAAACGAGGAAAATGTAAAAGCTTTCTGTGCGCTGTCCATCAGTCACACATGAAAACAGATTATTATTACTATTATTAAGTTGTATACTACACTTTATCTGAAGATCACAAAGCAGATCACAACATAAAAATACAAGATGAGAACATAAAATATATAATCAAACACAAACCAATAACCCCCTTCCCACAAACACGTTTAAAAGGCCATAGAACATGGGTAGGCAAACTAAGGCTCGGGGGCCAGATCTGGCCCAATCGCCTTCTGAATCTGGCCCGCGGACAGTAAGGGAATCAGTGTCTTTTTACATGAGTAGAATGTGTGCTTTTATTTAAAATGCATCTCTGGGTTATTTGTGGGGCATAGGAATTTGTTCATTCCCACCCCCACAAAAAAAAATAGTCCGACCCCCACAAGGCCTGAGGGACAGTGGACTGGCCCCCTGCTGAAAAAGTTTGCTGACCCCTGCCATAGAATATTCAATCAGCCAAAGGCCTGGCTATAGAAAACGTTTTTGCCTGGTGCTCACACAAAGAAAAGGATAACAAAAATGTTACATGTGCAGTTACATGCACAATTTGTACATGGTTTTCCTACACAAGTACTGTTTTAAAAAGTCATCATGCAGAAAACGAAGACCTAGAATATTTATGTACTCTTTATAAATCAGTGCAAAAACTAGGCCTTGTGTTGCTCAGCGATTGGCTTTGAACCAGCAATTAGACAGAACGTAACCACTGTGATATATTTTATGCATGTGGAAGTAGTAAATGATCATTATTCAGAGTTGCCTCCTCAAGCACTTCAAATAAGACTAAAACATGGTTTATAGGCTCTAATAAGTAATGCTTATTACCATTAGACAAAGATTACAGTACGGAAATAGATACAGATCTCTGTTTCACTTAGGGCCAAAAGAGACATGACACGGCAGAGCCATGATTGCATCTCTCTCTTTTAAAGGAACACTTAAAAACAGCTGCTTGGCGCTCAATTTTACTCAGAGAAGTTGTGCTTGGGGAGGTGGTTTTCAGTTTTGTTTAAAATGCCCCACAAGCTACTGTTACATCTTACTTTTGAGCAGGATGGGGGAAATATATTCTTTCATTCACGGAAAAAGAATCCTTGCATCATTTTATATTTCCCAAAAGTATAAGAAGCCCTAGAGTAACAGTTCTGCGACAGCCTAGAAAGATGTGGCCATCTATCTCTTTGGCAACTCCCATGCCTTCAGGTTAATAGCAAACCTGTCGAGTCTTCAAGCATCTAAATTGAAGGGGCAGCTGAAGATTGATAGAATTACACCAGAGCTGGTTCTGGGATTGGGAGGAATCCTCATTAGCAAATAAGATGGCTTCTTTCTGCAAAAACTAGGGACACAATGGGTGCCTGGATTGCCAACATCATGTTAATATTTTGGCACATGTTACAAGCACAAAACCATAGATAAAGGTGTAAAATTCCAACGAATGCGTGGATTAAATTAAAGATTGCCACATCCTATATAAAAAATGTCATTTGCCTCTTGTGCAGATCAAATCCACTAACAGCTCATTTCAGCAAATGCTTCACCTCTGTTCCTCTTCAATATACTGGGAACAGTGAGGGAAAAGACCACTTTCGATGCAGCTTGTGGCATTTTGTTGCATGTCCCACTTATATTGAGTTTGTGGGCAGCATGTGAAAAAAGGAAAGAAGCCACACAGTGTAACCTTATATACTTCCTTTTTAGCTCTCAGAGGAGAAGAGAGATTTCTCTACTCAGTCCTGCTTCTTCTTTCTAAGAACACTGATTTACATGCCATGGTGGGGGAGCAAACTGGGCTCCTTCACACAACTTTATCTACATGGTTCAAAAATGCTAAGTTTTTTAATTTACTAATATTCCAGTAGGAATCATTACACAACAGGAGATGAGGCACTGGTGCCCCATAGAGCTTATTCCTCCCCCCTCCCATGCGCAGGAAAAACAAAATTATTAAAATTCACCATGTATGTAAATTTGCATAATTTAGGGTTGCCATATTTCAAAAAGTGAAAATCCGGACACAAAGCTTGTTGAACTTTTGTTTTAAAAAAGAGACTGCCCACATGGGTTGCCATACATCTGGATTTTCCTGGGCATTTTGCCGATTTATGCCTGGACACTGCTTCCGACTGAAGTATTCCAGGAAATTCTGGATGTATGGCAACCCTAAACAACTCACAAGCTATTTCTGATACAGCAAAAATGGAAATCCCAGGGGATTTCTCCTAGCAATCCCATGAAATTACACCTGCATGAGTCTAGAGCAACTATTTGGTGGAGGAGTAACAAAGAAAAAGCACAAAGACCCAGCATCCAATTTAACAGATACAGTGGTACCTCGGGTTGCATACACTTCAGGTTACATACGCTTCAGGTTACAGACTCTGCTAGCTCAGAAATATTACCTTGGGTTAAGAACTTTGCTTCAGGATGAGAACAGCACGGCAGCAGCTGGAGGCCCCATTAGCTAAAGTGGTGCTTCAGGTTAAGAACAGTTTCAGGTTAAGAACGGACCTCCGGAACGAATTAAGTACTTAACCTGAGGTACCACTGTACTGGGAAATTAAACTTCATTGACTGGAGGCACAATGTAGGCCTGTCTTGCTTCCAATTTGCCAACTGCTTTGAGGTTGTTGTTGTTTTTTACAATCAAGTAGTATGTAAATTTTATGAAATAAATAAAGTAATACAGTGGAAAGGGAGTCTTTATCAGGGCATATAATCCCAAAGACTTTGGCTGGTTTTATGCTCCCCAAAGATTTCAGCTCATGTCTTGTGTACGTGGTTGACAGGAGAGGACCTCAGTTTAGAGAAAACATGCATTGTTGAAAGCATTAGTACTGCTCACTAGGCCCAAATGATGGATCAACCCCCAACCACAAATGTTTCGCTGGGTCAGACTGAAGACCTAGCTGGTTCAACATTCTCTTGCCAGCATCAGCCAGCCAGATGCTTCTGTGTACTCAGCAAGTAGGACATAAAAGTGACAACCTTTTCCTAACATGTATCCTCCATGTTAACTCCCAAATTAACTTCAAGGATCTGTTTACAGAGTCCCGTTAGCAACAGAGAACAGATGTATCTGTCTGAAAAAAGATCAGACCTGGCTTGCAGCTTACTTATGGAGAGCAAGAATTGCTGCCAGTCAGGCAAAGGAGGGAGGTTTGGGTGGATAAGTATGGATAATGGGTTCTTTTTTTTCTTCTCCCCAGTTCCCCCACCCAGGCTGCTAACATACTGCAAATTACTTCATCAGTATGTATGTTAAGACTAGCTACAAAATATGGCATAGCAACCTTTGGACTAAAAGGTGCATGTATGGCCCAAAGCTTCAAGACCCTGGCAAGACATGGGACAGCAACACATTTGCTCTGTCTTACTGGCTTCCATGGGCAGCTGGGAGATTTGCATCCCCTCCCCTTTCTCTTATTGCTTTATTTGTAAGTTAAGGGCTCATGGCAGCTCAGAGCAATGTTGTTTTGCTTATCTTAAGACATATATATAAACAATCTCAATGATAAAACAGGGTTATCTACCAACCTTCCTGA
The DNA here is from genome assembly GCF_027172205.1 of Podarcis raffonei. Lineage (NCBI taxonomy): Eukaryota > Metazoa > Chordata > Lepidosauria > Squamata > Lacertidae > Podarcis > Podarcis raffonei. The sequence continues at coordinate 22,815,378 of NC_070612.1, forward strand.
TAACATGCTGCCATATAGAACCCATTGGGTGTGTAATAGGAGTATTTATTTAAATTGCTAGGCAACAAATTTAAAGGAGACTTAAACATAGTTTAAGTCTGTAAGCAATTCTGTAGCAAAGGGATCATGTCAACACAATGCAAACGGCACAGATTACGGTTAAGCCCCATGTAAATATCTGCTCCAAAACCCAGCAAACAGCTTATATGCAGACAACTGCCTGTGAACGTATTTGGTCCAACATGAGTCTCGTATTCCAGGTACAGTTTATTTGCTGACTGCTACCTTCTTCATGAACTATATAAGACCATGTAGCCCTGTCTCCTGGGATACCCCTACAAGGACAGCAAGTCATGAATCACCTCTATATAGGATTTTTATTTTTCCGCGCTTTGGCTGGGTTGGGGAAGGGATAGGCCATTTTCAATAAACGCAAATGCTAAAAGACACGACAACAGCTGCATTTTCATAGGCAAAGGACAAGTCCAATTTCCACGTCAAGTAAATCTTTCCACTCCTGAGTCAGTAAGATTCAGGGCAGCTGCCCAGCTAACCAGAAGTTAGATTCCAAACAAGAACGGGGAAGGGATCAAAATCCACATCATAAAACCAACTTTATTTACCTTAAAATCTTGCTAATGTTTCCCCTTTAAAAGCGTTTCTTCAGAAATTAGATTTTTTAAAAATCTTTTTTTTTTAAGGTCAATTTTGCATTTTATTCTTCAGTTGTTGCCCCCATTATACCAGTCAAAGAATAGACTACATTCTCTCAACTGTCCACAAGGGAATAAACATGAATCACTCCCTTCATTCAGTTCTCTCTAAATAGATGCAACCCCTTGCCGTCAGCCACTTGTGCCCTGTAAGGAAGCAAAGGGGAGGGAAATGGACTATCATTAGCTCACTCCATTAAAGCAACCTTCACTCATTAGTTGTCAGCCTTCAGTATTCTCAAGGCATGTTAGCGTGCAATTTTATAAATTCTTTCCAGATAACTGATAACAGAATATCTGCGAACATTCAATAGCCAAAATAAAAACCAGCCCATAAGCGCCTTTGCTAGTTTCTTCACTTTGCCACTTAGCTCCTCACCAGTCTGCCAAACAGATTGACCTGGCTGAGAGTTGTGCAAGAGCTTACCCTTTCAAAATGACTCAAGTCCAAACCCTATGGAAGCGAGTTGAAAAGGAGAGGGTTGGTCTGAGTTCCCGCCGCTACCCGGCCCACTTCCCAAGGATTACTTTGCACACGACTACGTAGCTACAAAAATGTCACTTTCATGTAGAAAGCAAGCGAATTTTGTTAGAATCATAGAATCAAAGAATTGTAGAGTTGGAAGGGACCCCAAGAGCCATCTAGTCCAATTCCCTGCAAAGCAGGAATGTTAGTAGTGAGTGACATGCGTGTATGTGAAAACTGACAGATGGGTAAACTCACTGCTGAAACCACAACACTGGAGCTACGGATACTGCTAGCCATGGATATTTGCACACACAATATATTATTAAGGTTACAAGTCTCAACTGAATTAACTGATTAATTAAGGGAGCATCCAAAGCATTTTAGAAAACGAACGGATTGACAGAAACACACAAGTACATCAGCTAAGCAAGCTGTGGTGTTGCTTGGTCACACATAAATAACTCGGGATATTATCAGCCAACAGTGGAAGGGACTCAAGAGCAGAGGATTAAACAGCTCAGCCTCTCCAGACAGAGATTACTCCTAGTTGTGAGCACATTTATCCTAGCATGTCACCTCCCTTGAAAAGGGGACACAACAGATGAAACTTCTTCAGCTCAACTGACACATCTCCAGATATTTCTAATGAGTAGAAGTAAGTCAGCAAACATGCAAGGGAGATGTGTGGGTGCGTCCCACTGTTGCTGTCAAAACCTATCACCCTAATGACCACCTCCAGGTGTAAAAAAAAAGGTCTTAAATGCTTTTCTAAGACCACAATTCAAATCTAAATTGCCTGTTACAGCAGCATCAGTGTTACTGGAAAGGGAGGAGCAAAAGGAATTAACACTCTGACACAGACTGTGGCCGTTACAATCCTGGGCTTGTGGTTCAGCAAGCTGATTTAAGTAACTGACAAACTGTGGGATCTACCTGAAGGCCAGAACAGACACTCCTGCAGAAAAGAAGCTGCAACTTACTGCAATCTGGAAGAAGTTAAGAGGTATAGTTTGAAGTGAATGGCAATGGGCTCAGGAGAGTCTGGGGAAACTCTATTGGTTCCTGCAGTCATCCTGACAGAGCTGTAATCTAGTTGCCAATGTGGTGGCTGTACTGTCATAGCCTTTTTGGTTGGGTTTTGTTTTCTCCTCTCTCTCTCTCTCTCTCTCTCTCTCTCTCTCTCTCTCTCTCTGTGTGTGTGTGTGTGTGTGTAGTCAGTCACACTAACATAAGTCAGATTCCTCCAGCCCTCAGGAGGCTGAAATTTCAGGCGTCTGGTTATGATTAACCCAGGCTGTGAGTAATGCCACATGTTAGGAACTGGGGAGTCACGAGCAGCACACAACTGCAGCTGGAGTCAAGCATGTAAATGGCAAGTTGAAGCTGGTCAGAAAGTACTTTGGGGGAGGGGGAGGTTATCAGATGCATAAGACTTGACATGGGGCCACTGGCAGAACTCTGTGTTGCCACATGGAAAAGTTAGGAGCCGTGAAATGTCTACATAGAGGGAAAGATGATCACATCTGTATCTTGTAAGCAGCAAATTGCAATAATAGGCAGAACCAGCCTTGGGGTAAGCCCTTTCTTATTGCACAAGACATAGCCACTAACTCATTAAGGATTGAGAGCATTCCAAACAGGGAGAAGTTCCATATAAATTCTCAAGGCTCTCTTTAGCTCATCCTGGTTAATACTCATAAGGTAGGAGAGACCCAATTACTACACCATCACTAGAATACATTATAAAGATGTCAAGGATTAGATTGGTCTGCTTGTAAAGGTAGCATTTCCCCCGCCAATGTGCCAAGGGCAACCTAAGATAAGACTACTCTGTTATGCTGAACAACTAAACCAGTCTTCAAAATTGTCCAGCACATACCACACACAGCTTAGTACATCTCAATTCAACCTATTTTTCTGTAGAATGTTTTATGTGGCTAGTTGTGATCTGGGCATGCATGGAGGCATTCGCAAGACTAGCTCAGCACATCAAAGTCTCCTAAAAGTGTGAAGTCTGTTCACTTTGCCATGCAAAATTGATAATGAGAGTCACTCATCCCTCTGATTTTGGGCTGACTCCTCAACTTACTAAGACTAAATAATAATACACCCTTGGATAGATATAAGCATTTGAAGCATCAATGTTCTTTGCATTGAAATGACAGTGTTGGAGCACATGCGTTGCACGCATAAGGCTCTGGTTTCAGTACCAAACATCTCCAGCTGATGGATTTTTCAGTAGCCGTGCCAGAAAATTTCCCCGCAGCTGCCAGGCAGAGCAACTGGACACAGGACAGTTCTATAGCACAGCTCAAATTGGTCAGAGCTAGCAGAGACTTTTAAGACACCACTGTCAGTAGTACTGCCACTGTCCATGACTGGATAATTTTATTCCATATACTGTAAAGAAGGTTGACTTGGAAGCCTACAATTTATAGGCTCCAAGAACAACAACAAAAATAAGAGGTCTGATTTCAGGAAAGAATCAGTCAATGCTTAACTATGGCTCCCAACCAAAAAGGAAAAAAAGGGGGGGGAAAGGAGGCATTTTTATTAATGTCACTACAGACTAGATGATCAGGCTTGTCATTCTGTTGGGAGTTGAAGCAGCTTTGAAATGCTTCAGAGAAATAATAAAACAAACACTGCAAATTAAGTGCTCTTAAAAAAACACAAATATTTTCCTCCTGAGAACAATCCTACAGCAAGAAACCTTTCTACACAAAATTCTAAAGCATTATTTTTAACAGTTTTAGTTTTTCAGGTTCTGATATCTACATGTCCACAGAGCCATGCTGGGAATAACTTGCAATATTCATTCCTACACACCCCACTGAAAAAGTGTGTACATTTTTTTGGTATTCATTTGTTTGCTTACATACACAGACATAAAGCTAAAGTCTCCATTTTGACTAGATTGTCCCATCTGCTTTGGTAGTTACTTGTCTCCTGGCCAAAAACAAAGAGCAACAAACAGCTAGAATGTAGCTTATCAAGACTGGGTGGCAGTCACAAATTAGTACAGTATTTATGTTGCTGAAGCCTGTAAAACATTTGATGGGCGGATTCCCATCCCCTGCTTCCTTCCTTGCTTTGTTTGCTTAAAGTAGAGACTGGTTGCGCTGGATAGACCATCATCTGCATCACACTCCTGCCTCATGCTAAGCCTACCCAAATCACCCAGAGCAATACATGGAAGTTACAAAAAGAATGCCTAGGACTCTCAGTTAGAAAGCGTCCTTACTGCTTCTTACAAGCTTAATTTGCCAGAGGTAGAAAGGGAAAAAGAGACTCTCCGCCTGCAAAGCGAGCCTGGCCATGCTGCTTACTGAAGTGCATAAGCTTCAGATAAATGGCGGATGCTGCATTCTATGAGCTGCTCACTTTTCAGGATAGGCTCAGCCATACAGGCAGAGTAGACAGCTGCCTAGGGTGCCACACTTCAAAGGTGCCTTCCATTTCAGAAGCTGTGCATTAGTCCCGGGTCTTGAATCACTGCTGGTGTGGCTGATAGCTGACACTAACTGAAAGTGTCCAGGTACCCTCTGTAATGTCACAGGTGGTCCTGGGGTGCACTTTCCGAGACTTCCACCTAGGGTAGCAAAAAAAAAGCTTGAACTGGCCTTCACACAAAGACTCCCTGGACAGTTTAGGGAGGAGCCTACCTAACATGCAGTGGCCAAATATTCCAACCGTCAAGTGAAAAGATCTCAGAGCAAACATCCACCCCACCCCAGTCTTTTTCATTTTAATGCTTCCTCTGCATAAACAGCCCAAATGAAATGCTGATGCAGCAAATGTTTAAGCTTCATGCTATGCAACATAAACAGATTTTTTTAAGCAAAAAAAAAAAAAAACCAACCCATCATAACTGGCTGCTAAAAAGTATACTTACTGCTAGGAACAGCAAGCAATACATGGAAAACGAAGAATGTCCAGAGTAAAACGACAGTCTGAAAAACAAGAGAATGCCCACATACTTATTACAATTTATACATACATCATTAAGATTTTGACACTCTGTAATTGTATAACAAAGTTCACCTTTGATTTGCAAAATAAAGCTTCAGCAAAGCTCATACAGAAAGCTCCTTTATACTGAGTTAGGGCACTAGTACATCGAGCTCAGTATGTCTGCACCAGTGATTCCCAAACTCCCCCCCCCCCCCGCCCCCAACAGACCACTTGAAAATTGTTGAGGGTAATGGATGATGGTTTAATGATTTCTCTGCCTGTTGCATCAACCGAGGAACCATTTTAAAAGGGGTTTCAGTGCAAGCCCTTTCCTGATCCTAGAGCAAGACATGCTCTCAATGCCCGTTAGGATAAACTGGTGGGCAGTGGGAGTGTGCCACTCTCCAGCAAAGGAATAGTCGGAAACTCACTCTTACTTCCTCCCCCTAAAATGTATATACTGTTTGACTGTTATAAACAAAACACCTCAAGTCTATTTCCAAAAAGAATGACACAATCAGGTTATCAGTAAAAACAACTATTTAAAGCAGTTATTTCTCAAACTTGGGTCCCCAGGTGTTGTTGGACTACAACTCCCATCATCCCTAACCACTAGTGCTGCTAGCTAGGGATGATGGGAGTTATAGTTTGAGAAACACTGATTAAAGCATTGAAAAAAATAATTAAAATTAATGGCAGATTAAAAACACATGGAAATATTTTACACCTCTGAGTAGGCTTTTAGAAAGGCTGGGTGGAAATGTTTTTAGCAGGCACAGAAAAGAGTTCAGTGAATGTGCCCACCTGGGAGCTCCAAAGTATGGTTCCTGTAACATGAAAATATCAATTTAAAGCTTCCAATTTTTCCTTTGAAGCCACGTTAGTACCTGTGCTGCACATGAAGCCACATATGACATCAGGTGTGGAGCAGGGGGGTGTGGTTTCCTAGGAGTAGCCTGGTGGGAGAAACTGGGACCCCTGGCTGGTCAAACTGGACCTGTGGTCTGGAGGTTCCCCACCTCTGTGGTAAGGCTTGGTCTTACTATCCTTGCAATACTGGTGGAGGGGTGGGGTGGGATTGGCAGAGGGCAAACAGCTTGCCTAGGAAAATTCACGACAAAGCTAACCCTAAAATTGGGGACTATCTTGATTAGTTTTCTGTTCTTGGATACAAGTTTGCCACGACTGAGAAACGGCATTCTGCTTTATAAATATCCATGTGTTGACTACATTATAGGGGCTCCCGTGTTTGTGCTCCAGTTTATTCATATCACAAACACATCACACTCATCCCGGCACACAGACTACTATGACCAAAATGATATCCCTCGGTGCAGCTTCAGCAAAAGTTACCTACTACGCCATCCAGATCCCAGCTGGAAATAGTATCTGTCACTTATTAACCTGTCAGCTGCACACACATTTGTTTTCTCTCTTCCCTCCTCCTGCCCCACAGTTTTAATACATTAAACAGAGAGAGGCAGAGGGATGGAGAAGCAGACAATAGAAAGGCCTGCTAAACATTCCTTTGCAGGCAGCTAACCCCCTTCTTCCAAAAGCAGCTCTGACTCGGAACATTCCGTCTCCCCTGCCAGCCAAGAGCCTGAACGTTCGTTCCAGACTCCACTCCAGTGCTGGTGAGCGTAAACTCCCTTGGTCTCCACCCTGCCACCTTTCCCACCCACCAGTCCCCAACCCCACCACTGGATAAATAAGCCTTCCCCAAAGTGAAAGTACCCCACTGGTGGAAACATCAAGCCCTTACTTTATTGTCTCTCTCTCCTCTCCTTCATCACATTCTTAAAAGACTTAAATCATCCCAGTAGCAGCCATACATCAGGCCTCCAGAGCTGTCAGGATGTATATTATTGTTTCATGACAACTGGCTTCACATATTTTTCTCTTGGAAGGGTTTATTTCAACAAGTCAGATAATACAAACCCAGAGTGCATATTTTATTTTGACTTCTCACTCTGGCTCATTAAGTCTAATGTTGACACTTCTTTTTAGAATAAGCTATTTAGGGCTGTGAAGGAGCCTCTAACACAAGGATGACTTGCACCAAAACCTATTTGTGGGGCCACTAAGCAGGAAATAATCTAGCATGGATTCTTCCCATGCACATAAACATGTTGAAGAACATCTAATGGGATCCATCTGAAAAGCACCATCAAGACAGTGGGAAGTTGGGATTTTAATACCTTGACATAGTCTGCACACTGGATTTTGTAGTTCTGGGGTATGTCCGTTTTTACTGTAAAGCTCTGTATCCCCTGAAGAAGCTCTGCAGACATTTCATAAATGTCACGTGCTTTCTGTTTAAATAACCTGAGTTTGACAGCTTTATGTTCCACATAGTAATAATGTGACCCAATTATGTTAAGCATTTCAGCCTGTTACTACAAACTCACATTTCACACAATTAGAAGAGAGCAGAGGTTGAATCCAGGGCAGGGAGAAAGGGCATGAAAGTGAGAGGACTGGAACAGATGCAACAACATTAGAAACATTTTTGGTGGATCTTCCAAGCTGTTTCCAGAATAGTGAGATGGGGCAGGTGAGCAAGTGACCATCTGGCATATTATGCTGCAATAAATCTACGCTTGCCACAAATGAACATTCCATCTTGTCACAGTAGCCAAACAGATATATATGAGAAGTCCATAGGTAGGGCATGTGCACAACAGTTTTTATAGAATCATAGAGTTGGAAGGGACCCTAATCCAACCTCCTGCAGCAGTATGCAGCTGTCCCCTATGGGGATCGAACCTGCAAGCTTGGGAGTTATCAGCACCACACTCTAACCAACTGAACTATCCAGTAATCTCCAACTCATGATCCCCAGAAACTGGTATTCAGAAGCATGCTGCCTCTGATACTGATGATAAGCAGCTAATGATAGCCATCTCATCATGATCTTGTCTAATCCACTTTTAAAGCAATCTAAATTGGCAACCATTTCTACATCCTTATAACAGCAAAGTCCATTTACTGTGTGAATAAGTACTTCCTTTTATCCTGAATGTTCCAACTTCAATTGATAACCCTCACTGCTAGTACCAGTTCCATAGCCTGGGGTCCCTTATTACCAGTCCTGTGTGGTACCTTTAAGATTAACTCATTCGGGCTGCAATTCTGTATATACTTACCGGGGGGGGGGGCTGAATCCCCATGGAATTCAAAGGGCCTTACCCTCTGAGTAATGTACAGTTATTGTGGCATGAATACACACTACAAATTGTGAAAGCAAGGACTCCTTCTGAAGACAAACCCTTAGTGCTAAGTATTCACAGAATTGCAGTGTTTAAGTGTCCACTATTTCTTTGCAAAGGAGTAGGATAGGAAAAGAACCAGAACAGGTGAAAAAGAACCTTGGTTTTTTTTATCCCAGCAGAGACACAATTGTGGCAGCAGGGACCCCTTCTGAACCAAAATAAAACATTTCTTTCCAGTTTAGTAAGGTGTAAACTGTTTGTAAAATAGCTCTGCTTAAATGTCTACTATAGTATCTTTGCAAGGGAGGGTGTTGGGGGAGAAAACCAAAACTTGGCCACAACCCTGTGACCTCTTAGTTGCCCCACCAGATCTAGTGGGCATCAGTTGCCATAACATACAGGCCAAACTGTAATCCTTCCTGAAACTTAGCCAACACAACTATTGTTTTGTTCACTGCTTACTGTGCCTCTTGGAATTACTGTTGTCCTTATGTTGAGACAGACTATCTCTGCAACTTACTGGAAGTATAGTACCACAGAATACTAGGAATAATTTGTTCAACAGGAATGGAGTATGAATTCCTTTTTAAAAAGCCAAACATGAAAGATGTGTGTTTCTTATTCTTTAGGTTTTCAGAGTCACAACATGATTTAAATAGTTATGCATTCTTAAAAAGAACACACTGCACAGCATATTCTCTTCTTAAATCATTAGGACAGGCCATCTTATGCTCAAAGTACAAGCGCAGATTCCTGAGAAGAGCTATAGCAACCACTCTCAATTCATGTCCTGTGTATTGACTTACATTTGTAAATAACCAGAGTATCACAGCGAGTTCAAGATTTGCAATTGCTGTTTGTGTACAAAAAATGAAAGTGTTTCTCTATAACTGTATTCTAAGATACATTAAGAGAAAACAAGCTAATCACCCACTATCTCCTGATGTAGTGACTGTAGAGCAATACATGATACAAGAGAAAACATTGCCAATTCTTTTCTGGGGTGGAAAATAGACTTCCCATCCTCCTCTGTGTCTTAATGCAGAAATGACTTTTCCAAGGACACAGAGACTACAATGAAGCAAAGGTTAGAACACAATGGTCGTATCAAACATAAATGAGAAGTCAGCCTTTCTGGCTGATCATAGTTTACTGACATCAAGCAATGATGTTCCCTTGAGCAAAACAAGCAAACAATCAAAAATCCCAGGAAGTTACATCTGAACAGGATCATGGTTTGTTTCTCTCTAGCAAGTCAAGATTGCTAGCCAACGTGGAGCAATGGTTTGTTGTTGTGTTGCTGATTGAAGCTTGTTAGGGAACAACAAAATACAATCCCTGTTAGGAGGTAACATGAAGCCCATGAGTCCTAGTCTGTTTCTGCTCCTCACATTAAGGGAGGAGTGAAGGGGGAACAATTGTACTTGCATGCTCCTTGTTCTCAATAAATCATAACAAAGCAGAAAGTCTGGTTTAATGTCCTATGCAAACATGGCCAACAGAGTTTGTTTTCTTTCCATAAATAGCTTTCTAGCAGAGTTCCCCACCTCACCCTCAATGAGAAAAGGAAGAATATAGGTAACTGGATCCAGAAGACAGAATTCTTACAAAACTTACAGATTGCATTAACGGGACTGTTTATATGCAACATGGACTGTTAAAGCACAGTTTAAGTATTTGGTCACAGCATTTCAGAACATTTTGCTTCAGCAGTATGGAGCTCCTACAAATGCCCATCAGTGGGAAGTAGGCACCTGCTTTTAAAGGACATTTTAAGCAATTACTCCCCTTAAGATTCCTCTGTCAACCACATCCAGAAGCTGTGTTCAGCTGGTTGCCAGGGGTCTGCTGGACTGCAAATGCTAATTTTCTCAATAATGTGCTAACCTGCTAAGCATAAAGCTATTTTCGCATTTTCCCAGTAAAAGAAAGATTAATTGGTATTTTTAAGAACCCAAGGGGTTTATAATTCAGTGTACATCATGCACTCATTTTGGCACAACTGCCATTAGCTGCTAAAATAAAACGGAAGTACTGTGGCTTATCAACAATGGGACTACTAAATATGAGAAGTTTGTACTCTTTCCAAGGTTTACATTTGAACCACAGCTCATGTGGAATCTATTTTAAAATGACATTTCTGCTACAAAGAGCACCTCTGAGCATGTGCATGATAGATTAAAGAGTGCTTTTGCTCATAAGAAATGTACTACATGAATATTAGAGCAAGCCTGTAGTTCTAACCCCAGAACTAAAACCACAATCCAAGCTAACGGAAGACACAAAGTATGGATTCCCCCCCAAAAAAGCATTATTTCAGAAAGCTGACTTAAGTGAGCATTTTTCTGTTTCTGTTTTAAAGAGCCAGCATTAAACAACAGCTTGCTCTGAGTAATGACCATATCTGATGGATCAGCCCACAATCTATCTAGCCCAGCACTCCTGTCTTCAGCAGACACTGTCAAATGGCCTATTATTTCTTAAAAGCTATCTACAATATATAGGGCATCACAACATTCCATATCACACTAATGACCATTGCAATGTCTTTTCAGTTTTAGGAAATGCAATCCAGCAACTGAAATTGGGCAGGGGGGGGGAAGCATTTAGACCAGATGACCCTCAGGCTCCTTTCCAACTCTACAATTCTATGATTTTATTATTCAGAATTGACTTTGACAATATTGCCACCCCCAATGGGAATGTTACTGGTGATCATTCAAAATTTCTTACTTGGGCCTCAAAGCAACAGGTATACAGCACTGGCTGCTTCCTGTAACCAATATGAGTTCTCCTCTATTAAAAACATCAGTTTCAAAAACTTGCGTTCCATTCCTGTCATTTGTGATTCCAGAAGAGCTGGAAGAAAACCACCCTTCATGCTTCTGAAGGCACCATTTCCTATGCAGCAAGTCCTCTGAAGTTACAGGCAAACCCTTTATCAAATTGAAATATTTGCAAAATGTTATGAGCTACCCACCAATTCATCTTCCTAGTCAAAACTGACCCAAACACCTGGTTAAACAACTCTGCAGAGCTATCTCTGGAGAAACTTTTTGATGCATGCTGCAATTAAGAGTCTGTCAGGCTGGATCAGGATTGTAAATTCCATTTTTATGCTTGATTGCCAAGTACTGCCTCAATTGCACTAAATGCAAAGAAGCCAATTAATCAAGCCTCCCACTACTCAGATTGTTTTGCTTTTGAACATATATTACCTAAAAACTGAAGCGATGTTTTCTGTTCTCCAACTCAAAGACAGCAAATTTGAAAACATCTGAAGATCTTATTTCAGTGCTCTGTATAAAGAGAAACTCTATCCCTATCCTGGCTTGCGCCTGAAAATAGTTTCCAAAATACAGAGATGTATTACCTCAATAGCAAAACCTTTGCAGGGTTCATTTGATGAGAAAGACAGAGCTCCCTTCTATTGTAGGCCGTGAAATTGTATCCTGCACAAACGATACTAACTTCCACCCATGGTATATATGAATATGCATCGCTCACCTCAAAGACTCCCATACACAAAATTCAACCATAAATCAGATCTGCAAGGTGCTGGTTGAAACCATTCCACAAGTTCAAGTGGAACTTTGGCATATTATAGGAGAGTGGGCGTCCAGCAATTCCTGCTGGTAGGAGCCAAGATTTCTGTTACAATTTCTGAGAAAATGTCAGCATGGATATCACTCTCATTCAAGACCACTACTAAAATCACAGACAATGTGGAGAACTCAAAGTAGCAGTTTTCTTTAAATAAAGTAATCCAAGACAGCCAGTGCAGTGGAGTGGTTCAAGTGCCGGACTAAGAATTGGGGGACCAGGGTTCCAGTCCCCACCCAGTTATGAAGCTCACTGGGTGACCTTGGGCCAGTCATTGATTCTTAACTTAACCTACCGCACAAGGTTTGCTTTTGAATTGATAGATTGACAGTACACGATATTCAAAACAATTACAGTCTTTCTAAGTCTTAAATGGTTCTATTGAACAATATAAAAGGAAAGAAAAAAATAATAAAATTAAATAAGTTAACAAATCTTTATGCATCTTAGAAATCTGTGTCCTTTTTAACTCTTTCATCTTTTGAAAATATGTTGTTGTTTTTAAATATGTTGCACAGGATGTATTGCCACTATGAAGAGTGCTATATATTCACATACCCAGCTGGAATACTATTAGAGGAGAGAAATTTACTCTTCTGTTAGTTGAAAATAATAATCTTTTAAAGTTGCACTGTGTTTCCTTTTATCAAGTTTTTAAATTGGGAACTATATTGAGTTATATATAACATGTTTAGAAAAGTAGGTTATTTTTAAATTTGATATATTATTAAATAAATAAATAAGACCTCAAGTGAGGTAGATACATTGTTGAACAAAGCTGGAAAAATAAATATCTGGGTGACGACAATTAAATTAGGGGAAGTGTATAAGGAAATGTATCATTACTCTACAGCCAACTTCAAAAATGCATTCTAGAAAACAAAACAAAAAGTGGGGGGATGCTTTAATTGTAACTTGTATGAAGTAGCAAAGCCTCCCTTTGGAGCACTTTTTCCATATATGCAACTACATGTTAATTTTATTTTGAATATGTACATTTTGTCCATATTTAAAACTGGAACAGTCAGTTTAACATTAATCACCCTAAATAAATAAAAATATCCAAATGAATTTAAGCTGAAATTTAGATTTAAAAGGTGGGACAGCAGCAACAGCAATAATACACGTAGGTAGAAGCATCTAATTACACACACACACACACACACACACACACACACACGTAGAAGCATCTATCTATCTATAAATCAGTCAGTTAGCAAATTGTTAGAGTTCAGCTTTAATTTAAATAATCTCAAACTGTTTCTTTTAAATGGAGTTTTAGCCCATAAGTAATTACTAAAAGTAACATTAGTTGGAATTAAAAGCAAGAAAGACAGCTTTGAATGATTTGGGGGGAGGGGATTAGGCGAGACCTAAGAATAGTCAAACTAGCCAAAATGAGGCAAGAGACTTAATGGAAAAGGACATTTTCCTAACTCGATGAAGAGATGGATAATCAAACACATTTTCCCCTAGAAGAGACTTGGATTCAAACCAAAAGGAGAGTTAATCTCTTGTGCAGTTCAAGGAGGCTGGACAAGATCATCCCTCTTAAACAATGAAGTAGCAGAGGCATTTCGTGCAAGCAGCACAAGTGGTTCCAAGCTGGAAACCAAACTGCAGCATTAGCACACACTGGCGTGTAAGCAGCACACGAGCAAAGGTCATTGCAGAGATTGGCAATCAGGCCGGGGAGCAGAGCCAGAGAGAACATGGCTGAGCAATGAAACTCCTGGCTGACTCCAGCTGCCTGCTGAATGCTGGCCCCCACCCAGGCTTCCCAGCACAGCTCAGTTCCCTGGCTCCAAAGGACTCCCTGGCTGCCGAGTTTGATAGGGCCCTAGCCGTACCCCAGCTTCATTTTCTGAAAACCTTCAGAATTACATTTTGAGTTATTCAGGTATATAAGACTCAGGAGAAGATTTTACACACACACACACACAGAGAGAGAGAGAGAGAGAGAGAGAGAGAGAGCGCGCATTCCATTCCTGCTATTTTTTCCTACTTTTCAAACCCCAGGATTTCTTCATTTCCCACTGCCCCAGCTCTCCTTCCACTTGAAATGTTCCTCCTCACTCACCCTATTCATCATGCTCTTCCTCTTTTCCAATAAACCTCTAACCTACCCCTCAATTTTCGTTAATCTTCTTCTCTCTCCTCTTCCTTCATATTCCTCTCCTATTTACATTCCTCCTTTAAATGTTAATGATACATATTATTCTATAATATACAGCATTTTATTTCAACAATACACACACACACACACACACACTCATGGACTGTAATAAAACCTCCAAGTAGTTTGCAAGAGATATTAAATTATCGTTTTAAAACAAGTAATTAAAAACATTTAAAAGATTAAATTAAATTAAATTAAAATTCACAGTAAAGAATTACAAGACGTCAACATGTATGTGTCTGGAGAGGCTTGCCTGATCAAAAATGTTTTAAGCAGGTGCTGAAAAAAGGTGTCTGCCTAGTGTCAATAGCTAAGGAAGTTTCAAAATGGTGCTGCTCCCACACTATAAGATCAATTTCTTACAACTGCAGAAGTCGTTTTATGTGGCACATGTGGCCCCTGTAACAGTGCCAGGTCCACAGATCAAAGCAGTCAAATGAGATAAGGTGATCCCTGCAAGTAAACTGGTCCCTAGCTGTTAAGGGCCTGTGGGTTAGGTAGGACAACTGTAGCATAGTGTGCTCAATTTCCAGAAGGATACCATGGCATTGAAATCTGCAGAGAGATCAAGAAGCAGCAGCAGCAGCTAGGCAACACACACCCTGTCTCACTCTCAGTCCCACGGCCAGGCCTGAAGACGGATTGGAATGGACTTAAATAAAAAGTTATTTTAGAATGCGTTACTGTGCCCAGACTATCTCCGTCCAACAGCAACCATAGTTGGGGATAAGCATGCCTGGCCACTGATGACACAAGGGTTTCAGTCAAAAGGTGGAATCTAGCCCCCCGGATATGCATGTTATTTCAGGCATAATGCAACCCTGTCAAGAACAGTTAATTCCTGGACCCAGGATAACACAGCATCTGTATTATTAGGATTCAATTTTGAATTTAGACACCCATGTCCAACTCATTGCAGTTACCAGACACTGGACCAGAATGTGCATGACCTCACCTGATTAAGATGACAAGAAATAGAGCAGGGTGTCATCAGTATAGTGGTAGCACCCAATATGCTACCAAATTTGGTAGCATATATGCATGCCTGACAATTGTGACAGTTATTAACCTACCATTTCACTTCTGAGAACTGAGAGATAATCTATACCACTTTAACCGTCCATGACAGCCAGAACAGGACACTGTAAGATACAGCAACTGACATTACCATTTGATTTACCGTAATCAAGTTACTCACTGTAACCTCAAGTCTGCATGGGTAAGTTATTAAATTTGTTGTAATATAATCCTTTGGAATCTCAGTGTTTCATCCTGCAAAAAGTTAAGTACATGCATCTAAGAGGATAGTTTTGAGATATGTGGCATAAAAGCCTTCCAAAATGCTAGAATCCCTGTGAAACTGTCAGCAAACATTTGTTACTGAAGAGTTAGCTGTGAAGTAGGAGAGTCCATAATTCACTGGTAGAACAGATACTTTGAATGCAGAAGGTCCCAGTTCAACCCTTGACTACTCCAGATAGGGCTTGGTAAAGGCTCCAGTCTGAAAAACCATCCATGTAAACCATAGATACAAGTAGTAGACATGATTGTGTCCAGATGTTATGGAACTACAAAAAATCCCCTTCCAGAACAGATCCTGCTCCTGTAATAAGGAAACACCAAATACAATACATCACATAATTTTGGATTGCCCTCTTCTTGACATCCTTTGCAGAGATCTCCTAGTGATTCCCTTACAGCTTAAAATATTGATTTACAAAGAGTCTGTAATCCAATATTTGCTGAGGGATGATACTCCCGAAACTACCAAGATTGTATTTAGTTGAGATTTTTAAAGCTAAATCTAAAGTTGCCTGATTTACTCAATTGAGGCTATCTAGTCTTTTATATATTGTATGTGTTTGGATTATTAATGTATTTGTATGATTTTATGATTTTGTTGTTTAAATTTATGCCAATAAAGGCCAATGACAACTACAACTCCCATCATTACTGGTCATAGCCATGTAGGCTGGGGCTGATGGGAGTTGAAGTCCACAACTTCTGGATTACAACCATGTTGGATACAACCATGTTGGCTACCCCTAGTGTGGACAAAACTGAAGTAGATGAACCAACTGCCTGACTCAGAATAAGGTAGATTCCTGTGTCCTTATGTGAAGGAATTGACATCTTTTAATGAAGGGTTTTTTGGGGGGAGGGGGCAGCAGGGGAAAGGAAAGGAAGGGGAAATGTCATTGGCACAGGCAGAATTCCATTGTGCAAATGGGCTGACACATTTGAATGTCACCCAGTGATTTTTTGTTTGTTTCTTAGGAAGCACGTGCAACACGATAAATAAGAAAAAGTAGGGTAAATTTCAACTAGTGCCCCCTCACACAGAGCTCTTTTGTTTGCCAGCTGACTATTCATGGTAAAAACAAGTACACAAGGTCAAGTCTAGTGCTGCTGCTCTGCTTTCCTTCAGTGTTATAGTTACTATGCTGAGAAGTTGGATCAGCAAGTCAAGGAATGCTCATCTTAATATACCTGACCTTTCTACAAAAGAACTGGGGCATATCATTTTCCACTAGGAAAACGTATACAATTGGCAATACAAATCCCATATTAAATCCTAAAAATATTTTAAAGTGTATGTAGCACGTATGCCAGAGTTATTTTAGCTTCCTTCCAGTTTTGATGTTAGCACTCTAACCTCACCTACAAATAGAAAAGTTTTCCCCTGGTTAAACTTTTGTTGCTCTACCTCCTGTAATAACTTAAAAGACACATTATGAACAGATGGGCACCTTATGCTAAAAATATATGTTTATACCTGCATTTGCTTATGGCCATTTCACACATGACCCTTCCCTGCCATGGGTACAGAGAAAAAAGGGGGAAAGAAAGAAAAAGCACAGCCATCATGCACCACCGGTCCAAATGGGTGTATTGTGCTATGGCTAAAATAAGTGGCTGTTTTAGTGGTGCACCCTTATTAGTTATTTCAGCCATTTAAATATTTTAGTAAATTAACTATTTGGTGCTTTAATCTGAATATATGTTATATGTTGCCTCTCCTCCTGGAAAGCGACTTTGAGAAAACTAATGGCTTCTCTGAAATATAAGGCAGTATACGATTTAACAAATATTACCACACATTGCTTTAACATTGCCTTTCTCCAATTTGAAAGTACAGCACATGCCCTATTAAAAAGTAACAAACCAAAATACTTTTTTTTTAAAAAAAGACAAGGCTATCAGTATTGTAGAAAATCCATTGAAGAGAGGCAAATATACAGTTCATCCAACCATTGTTGGATTCAGCCATCTGCTCTTACTGTTAGAAAGAAAGCAACTATAGTGCCACTTTGAATGACAAATTATTTTTTATTATATTGAGATATACACCGGATGAGAAACCAGCTTAATGGAACCTATCGCGGGGGAACAGGGAGTTAAATGCAGCTTGTGCACAGACAAAAACTAGACAACTTGTTCTGAATCTGAAGGTAGCAACACAGTTATTTTTCTTTAGATCAGGTAAACTGCAACCCTGGGAAAATGTTATTAACATGTAATCTATTTATATTTTACTGACACATTTGTTGAAGGCTGATTTCAAAATAACCTTACTTTGCTCCCTAGACGCTTTTTTTTTTTTAGTTTAAAAATACCAAGTGCCCTTCCTTAGGCCAGACAAAGGCAATTTAAATTTAGATGTGCATATTTATGTGCAGTTGTGGGAATCACTCTTTCAGTAAGGTTTAAAGTTGTATGTTAATTGCAGTAAGACAGCTCACATTAGCTCACAGCGACTTAAAAAAAAATATAGACCAATGATTTGAGTAAAATGAAAACTGACACCAACATTTAGTTGGTGTTATATGGACATATAAAAACAGCTTCTTACTTTAAGTAACAATTTTAAGATATTCTGACCACTCAACGTGCTCATAAAGCTGCTGCTGAAACAGCACAAGCAAACAGCCCAAATAAAACTTCTCACTTTTACAGAGCAATCCAGCTTCTCCCATAGGAATCGTAACTCTGGACACAATCCAGCCAGTTAAGCACTCTCCGCATTGATTATAGTGAACAAGAATTAAAAATGTGGTTGTAATCCTATGCACTTTCTAGAGAGTAAATTCTACTGAACAGGACTTAAGTGTTGGCCAAAGATGATTCAGACTATGCTGCAAATCTATCCTATTAACAGAAAACTGGACTTTAACTTAACTTTCATTGGATAATGCTCTTTGAGGGAAACAGCTTTGAAAGTTGCATTAGGGACAAACTCAACTGTAAATAATGTGTAAATACAATCTTATAAAACACACATACACCACTTATGAACCAGAGTCCGTGAAGACCTAATGCAATCATTAAAATGCCAGCATCTGTTAAGTTTCATTTACCTGGACATCTGTGGGCATATCTACACGTTCACGGTAGCAGAGTGCCAGTGCTGGTCTTGGATATTTTGGCATCTGTTGCAAAACGTTAAAATCACACTTGCAAAGCCCTTAGCACATTTCAATGAGCTTCTCACCAACAACAGATGTCAACCAGCTCTTGTTCACAGGACTTTAATGGGCAGCCAAGTCTAGATGGATGGATGGAGGAGTAGAAGTATGTAGCACTGCAAAAACCCAGGTGCTTTGCTGTTTCCCCCCGCCTCCCATGTTTATGTGAGGCAACACAGGTCAGACACTTCTAAAATTAACAGCTGCTGAGACTCACAGCAGCAAGTCACATATTTGTCTTAACTGGCATGGCATTTCAATTGCTAGCTGTACACCTGTACTGCTTTCAATATAAGTAAGATTTAGTCAAGATGCTCAGAATGGATGTGGCACCCACAGGGAAAGAATCCCCGTTGCTTTCCCCATTACACTTGGAAACCTCCCATTTCCCCCATTTTGTTATTATTAAATGTTTATATATTACAAATAATGCTACGAACAATAGAAAAATCAAACAAAATGCAGATATAAGGTAATTGGATGCACAAATATAACATCAAACAAAATTTACAGAAATGTATATGTGAATATTATCTCATTATTTATAAATGCTATTTTAGGCCACAGAAATATAAACACCTTATTGGAACATGAGTAATAAAAGTTGTTTATTTATATTATCAACAAATATTGCGATATGTCCCCTAGCATATACTTTGTACTTTGTTACTCCAGTAGAGGAAAAACAGACTCAGTTTTTCCAGTTAATTTATAATATTTTTGTCTGCCTTTTCCTTAACCTTCTCAAATTTCTCTATTTGTCCATATAACCCAGAGGACAATGTCACACCCACCCACAAACACCTGTGCGCGATACTTTTGCCATTATTGATCTTGACTAGGGGAGGGGCAAAAGGTAAAATAATTTGAGGGGGAAAAGGCAAGGAGAAAGAAAGAAAAAAACCGACAGCTCACTTCCTTCAGATAGTCAACCTATATATAGCAGGCACATGTTCTGAAGGGGACTCAAAGCAGCTACCACCACCATGGGACTTTTCTTGGTTTTGTCCTTCTTGGCGGCTTATTTTCTCTTCAAAATTCAGACTGGTAAGTTAGTTCTACATCTGTTTTGTCTTCCCTCCCCAACACATTCAGCGTAAGGAAAACAGGGCTGGCTTCAGATTCATGGGATTTCTGATATCCCTCGATACCCACCCAACCTCCCTCTTGTCAAGTTTGCAAAACCTGACTGTCCAGCCATTCCCCATTTGAAGGAGTTACCACTGATTGCTAATGGCAAGTAGGTAGAATCTTTGCTGCTGTTAAAAGATTTCAAATTCAGGGAGATAAGTTGGCATGTTGGTAAGTTCAGGACATGCATTGAAAGGGGCAAATATGGCCACAGAAAGTGTTGCAGCAGAGGCAATGCTACTGCCAACAGTGTGCCCCAAAAAGGGATGTCATGGCAGCTGGGTGAGAGCCAACCATGGATCCAGCTTCTGGAGAATGTCTGATCTGGGCACCTCTGGAGCTAGTACAGCCAAAAAATAAAAAATAAAAAAATTTGCAGAAGCTGCCCACCTTACACTGTGGCTGGCAGGAGGCACCTTCAAGCCACTAGTTAGGACTGCTCTGCCAGGGCAAAACTTTATTTTGCTTTTCTACATAATTTATATCCCACACTTGCAGCAGAAATGTGTTTCCAGGGCAGCTAATGAAGTAGCATAATAGAATGTGCAATACTTTTTAAAAAATGAAATAAAGGATACAAAGGAAAACAGGAAGAGTCAATTCAATTAGACTGCAAACTCATAATTATTCTAAATTAAAAATTAGCAGTTCTTAAAGCCTAGGAAAATGGAATTTTTTTTGCCTGGCACCTGTATTAAATTGACTATAATAAATTCAAGACAGAAGGGACAGAGCTACTTCCAATTGCTGGGGGATGGGTCTTATCTGAAAAACCTACCCTGCAAGAAGAAAATAAGCACATCAGGTAGAGAGGTTTTAGCCCAGCACTACCTCTGCCATGCTAGCTTTCTACTTGCAGGGAGCTTTTAAAGTACAGTATGTCAGAGGGATTTTAAAAATGTGATCACCTCTTCCATCTGAAATGTTACAGATTATCCACTTTTCCCCACTTCATTCTGCTGCATCTGTAAAGCTAGACAAAAAGAGAACGAGGAAAAAAGCAGACTGAACAAGGTTTAAGCATACATAAATTCCATGTGAACTATTGCTATTTAGGTACTTAACTATTTACTAAATTTCTGTTATTTTAATGGGACTTGGGCCCACCCAACATTTTGTTTATAGCATCTGGAAAGTATAACACCACAGAAAAGAATTATCAGTTCTATGTCAATATTCTATTTTCAATCATATGGCCAAAGTCTCATGTAGTTGGGATGAAAAATAAAACCCTTTTCCATGCTGGGGTTTTTACTCAAGAGAAGATCCATTGAAATTAATGGCAATTAACTTCAGTCACTTAATCCCAATAGGTCTACCCTGAGTAACAGTTGGTTGACTACAATTGTGGGTCTCCCAATCCCACAGGAGCGATTACTTCTGGGCCGCTGCATGGATGTGATGCAGGCTCATAAACATTGCAGGCTATCTGTCATCAACTTTTGTGGGAACAGCATTTAAATGTTTGCATGCCCATGCAATCACACCATTGCAGTTTTGAGCAGCGACTATGCCAAAAGTGTTTGAATTAGGCTTCAGGAGCATTAACTGATGTCCTAATATCCAGCATGCCATTGAATTGACATAAAATTCCATTGATATGCCTATCAGCATGTGCTTTAACACAATTACATTAACCTTTAATCCGAAGCACAGCATATATAACACAATTCGATTAGTGTGTCTTATTTCTACTTAGGTCAAGCTACAGATATAATTGGGGGCAAAGAATCAGTTCCACACTCAAGACCTTATATGGCTGCCCTCATTATACGTGTTGAAGGTAACACATCCTTATGCGGAGGTACTTTGATTAAAAGGAACCGGGTGTTAACAGCAGCTCATTGTTTTCCGTAAGTATAGAGAAGTATGTCTATTCTTCAAAGTTCTTCCTGGTATAGTTTTGCATGGCCCTTTAGGCAAGCCCTTTAGTTGTTATTCTGTCAGGTCACAGCCTTTGCCTCCTAGTGTGAGCTGCTAGTAGCAGCTGCCTGCTGTAAGATCCAAGAAAATGAGAATGGCAAGAAAATCCAGTAGATCAGGGTTGGGTAACTTGTGGTACTCAAGACTAGATGTTGCAGGACTTCAACTTTCATCAGCCTCAGCCAGCATGGCCAGTATAGTCAGTAATGATGGGAGTTGTAATCCAGCAACATCCAAAAGGCCACAGGTCATTAGCCACTCTGCAGTAAATCATGGATTCGTGACTTAAGTGCAATGTGATATTGCAGTGCGGGTTGAAAATCTGGGTAACATTTCATTTTGTGGTCCCAAGTTCAAAGCAGTGCAGATTATTATTAAGTTAACACTTTTTACAAAGGACACACAATTGCATGTCCCTTGACTACTTAGTATTTGTGGCTGATTCACAAAGGCATGCACATAAATTTGATTTTCCAGTGCTTGAAGGATTAACTTGATAACTCACAGCTCAATGTGCACACTTTATCTGTGGTGTTCAATCTGTAATGGCTCACATCACATGTGCAAGTCAACACTTCATTATGATCGATGAAGATGATTCCAGTAGGAATGTAACATCCCCCCCCCCAAGCTTGGTTACTGTGCTAGTCAATATACTGAAACCTGTAGGTAATTTACTGGTACAAAGCTGTGGCAGCTATTTTACAAGAGAAGTGGTGAAGATGTTTTATCAGCCAGCAATGTCCTGCAAATAACTTCTCCAGAGTTCCTCAAGCTTGATTTCAAGGACGGGGGAACAGAACCTTTTATGGACCCAAGTTCATAGTGTTGTAATAGTGGAGAAGATTTAATGAACTACTTTATAAAAATATTGAGTGAATGTAGCTGCTTTTAACTTCTAGAAGTCTTAACTTGATAGGTGTAGAGCAGTGTTTGCAAACGGGGGCCATATACCCCCCAGGGGCCCCCAGGATATTCCAAGAGGGCCCCAGGTGAAAAATCTTTTCAGGTCAATTCAAAGGCCAAAGCTATTCAATGAAGGAGTCAGATGCACCTCTGTTTGAGGGGGAATTCCACACCTTAGGGCAGTGGTTTTCAACCAGTGTGCTGTGGCATCCTGGGGTGCCTTGAATGATGGCCAGGGGTGCTGTGAGCAACACTGGCTTCTGTCCCTCTTTCCTTCCCTTCCTCCTCTGATGCCCTCTTGCATCCCTGCCTCCCAAAGGCTTGCACAGCTGATCATTGCAGCAGCCCTGGCTACAAACTCCCCCAGTGAATGATGTCTGTGGGGCTGGCCAGGGAGCGCTTCCCAGGCCCCTATGGGGCAGTGTCAGGAGGCAGCTACCTTTGGGGCAGGTGGCAGCAGCTAAGAGACCAGGGGCGGCAACTGTGGCTGCCCAGAGGACTCCCAAGGAGAGGGGAAGAGGAGGCTGAGGAAACACTCCACAAGGGAGTGTGTTTGAAAAAAGGATGAGAGGCTGCCAGCTCTGCAGACAAGGGTGACATAACTGGACTCCTGAGCCCCACAGGGATGCCGCAGAAAGAATGTAGTTGGTCAAGGGAGCAGTGTACTCAAAAAGGTTGAAAACCTCTGGCTTAAGGTCTCCTACAGAGAATACCATCTTCTGGGCTACCATCCGTTGAACTTCTATGGGCAGCAGCACTACCAAGAGGAATCTCTACTGATCTTAACAGCCAAGAGCATCTGTTGGGAAGGAGGCAGTCTTTCAGATATTATGACGTATTCTGTATCAGGAAACAAATGCTGGCTTTCCATTCATACCTTTCTGTGCAATGCCCAGTAGACTTTGGCTTCTCAACCACACAGTAAACAATGGGGTATTATATCCTGTACTATTTATATAGACGATTAAGTTCAAAATGGATAAAAAACAGCAAAATCTTACACGTCTATTCAGAAGGGCCATTGTGTCTAGTGGGGCTGACTCCTAAGTAAGTATGTTTCAGACTGCAGCCTAAGTATGCACTATGCAGAGTGTGAAATGTGCTGTATGACAACACAGACTCAAGAATATTGTGTAAAGCCACAGGAGAGTGCAAAACAAATATTAATGCACTTGCTAGAAGCAAATGTTGACCAAATCTTTGATCTTTTTTATCTTTTCAGAAAAGAAAGGAAAAAATCAATTCCACAAGCAATAGTTTTTCTTGGTGCTCATTCACTAACTGGAAAACAACAACAACAACGCATTAAAATTATAGGAAGATATGGTCACCCACAATACAGTGGTGCCTCGCAAGATGAAAAATGCGCAAGACGAAAGGGTTTTTCGGTTTTTGCGTTGCTTCGCAAGACGATTTTCCCTATAGGCTTGCTTCGCAAGACGAAAACGTCTTGCGAGTTTGTTCGCTTTTTTCTTAAAGCCGCTTGAAGAGGCGCAGTTGCAACGGACCGTGCTTCGCAAGACGAAAAACATCGCAAGACGAAAAGACTCGCGGAACGAATTAATTTCGTCTTGCGAGGCACCACTGTATAATGAAAAGACAATGGAAAATGATATTATGCTTTTGAAGGTACTTTTAAATGGAATGTGAATATTCTGGGGGCAAAATATAAATTTTATACTTATCTTTCTAAATATCTTTCTTGTCAAGTGAATTGGATGCCTTAAATTTTAAATAGGCAACAGTGTAATCAATGCACGTGTCTACTCAGAGGTAAGCCCCACGGAGTTCAATGGGAAACATAATACAGCCTTAGTTGGTTATTCAGCTAGAAAGCATAGGAAAGTGTTAGTGTTATTCTTTGGCAAAATTAGTGATCATCATCTGGCTGTTCTTATTCAGCCTGCTTAGTTATATGAGTTTTCCTGAGAGACTTGCCAAAGCCTGAGCTTAAGCAACTTCTACAAGAAGCGTAAAGCAGAGCTTCCTCCTCTTTAGTCTCAATATTGCCCTTGTGGAACTCAGCAACAAGGATGGATACAAAAATAGAATTAGTTGGCTCTGCTTGTCATTGGCTCCACCTACTGTTGGTCTCCCAGCCCTCAGCTCTACCAAGTCCAATGGGCGCCACTGACATGTCATTAGAGACTGATGATTGGTTTCTCCTACAGATTATTTTTTTAAGTAGCTGAAGGCTGAATCATTTAGATAACTCATTATCATATAGTATAATAGTAATATTGTGCAGGTGCGGGTGTGTAGTTAAGCAGGTAGGGCTTTCTGATCTTGGAACTGTTAATTCCTGATTCTTTGATCATCTGTAGTAACGCTACCTGTTTGTCACTGAATCATTAGGAGAAACAAATGTTGTACATTATATTACAAATATGTTATAGGTCTTACAATGTACTATAAAATAAAAGGAAGTCTAAAATGAGATTATTCAATTGTGCTCTGTTTATAAGTACTATTTCCCTTTATGATTCCTTTAAGATGGAGAAAAGTGCGAAGATTGACCAACATGTCAAATGCATTGAGCTTCCTAGCACTTCCAATGATGTTGAGGGAGGAACACAATGTCTAGTAGCTGGGTGGGGAATTACTGATAACAAAAGCAGGAATATATCCACTATGCTTCGTGAAGTTAATGTCACTGTTATT
Organism: Podarcis raffonei; assembly: GCF_027172205.1. Classification (NCBI taxonomy): domain Eukaryota; kingdom Metazoa; phylum Chordata; class Lepidosauria; order Squamata; family Lacertidae; genus Podarcis; species Podarcis raffonei. The sequence goes on from NC_070612.1 coordinate 22,840,598, forward strand.
CAGAGAAGTGTCTGCAATGATGAGAATCACTATAAGCATTCGATGTATGTGACAAGTAACATGTTGTGTGCAGGAGATGACAAGGGAGGAAAAGATGCTTGTGTGGTAAGAGTGTTTTTATTTACCCATTCTGTCTTCCTTAAAAAAGCTATCCACTGTTTGACAGATAAATAAATTTGTATTTAATCAAAGTCACATGTGTGTCTATGAGATATTGAAAGAAGTGTACAATAAACTGCAGTGCAATCCACATGTTTACATGGAAATAGGTTCCAATATATTATGAGATGCTTACTTGTAGGAATGTATATTTAGGGTTGCAATTCTAAAAGTTAATGAACAAAAACTCGTGAATAGGAGGAAAGCAAAAAGCATATCCCTACTCAAGAATTTCCAAACTAAATTTGAAGTTAGGCAAACAGTTTTGATTAAATATGCATGTGATTATTATGTCCTGTTGCACCCCTATCCACACTTGCTAAGAGCCAGCCACACTAAATTCAGTGGAACTCACTTCAAAATGGTAACATGTCTCCGTTTAATCTTTTCCCAAGGTGACTCTGGTGGCCCTTTGATATGCAATGGGAAGCAAAGAGGCATTGTCTCCTTTGGTGCTAAATCAGAATGTGGAAATCAACGCTACCCTGGTATCTATACTCTTCTCACAGAGGACTATCTTGCCTGGATAAGAGAAATCACAGAACCTTTTACAGGTTGAGCACTTGGTTTTATGATTCTCTTTCCAGATACTCATGAATTAAACCTCTCCTTTTTCTTTCTTTTTAAAAAGAGAATGTGATTTAGTTTATGCTAATCTCTGTAGCTGTAGTGAGTGCCCTATATGTAACTGATTTAAAGTGATGAGGAACCTGTGGTGTTGATGGACTACAAATTCCATCTTCTGTGAACTGGCCCTGATGGCTGGGGCTAATGAGAGTTGGAAGCCAATAGCATTTGGTTCACATCCCCTATTGTACACTGCAAAGCTGCTTCCTTCATGTGTAAGAATGCCATTTGGATCTCATGTGTTTTTATAAAGCTGGGGGAAATGTGCTTTTCCACTACAGAGGAAACTACTTACACAGTAAGCATGGATGAATGTGAAAGAACCCTCTCCTCAAATGGCCACCGCGAAAATTTTGCAAAGAAGTTGGGACATGTCTCCTATTGTACAGGAGCTGATGTCTGGGTATTCATTAAGAATTAACTGCATAGTTACTTAAAGTGCAATGGTAAACATAGCTACTTCATAAATGTCTTTGTACAAGATGGCAGCCTAGCCTTTGGTTTAGGATTGGCGTTGGCAAAAACAGTGTTGTTAAGCCTTTAACTGCTGACTTCCTGTGGTAAACCTGAGGTTGCCCAGGGATGGGGGTGGAGAACAATGAATGCACTCTAATTTTGTTTTCTGCCAGTACATCCCTTCTCCACAGTAGCAGCCATTGTGTGACTGGGGCACATAACACTCAAAATATATGTCCACTAGTCCAAAAAAGACCCAATATAATTATCTCCCAAATTAGATAAGATTGAAGGTGACATAGAGCTTTTCCAGTTTTGACAAATCACCTTTTAAGCTGTTGTTAATAGGTGAGCTATCAGTTCAAAGTCTTCCTCTGGTATGATGCCCTTAAAATATAAAATATTGCTACAAAAGGTCCCTTAGAAAGACAAGATTCTAAAGGCTCATTACATCTCTCAGTTCAGATTCCCTGAAAGTCCTAATTATAACACACATCAAATGAAATATATACAGGCAGCGTGCATCCAACTGACACGCAACCACCAATGTGTGGGTCCTTTTGGACCCAGAAGAGGGCAAAACGGGGCAGAATGTACTGGAGGCGTAACAGGGCAGAATGAGATTATGCGTGTGGGGGCCAGGAACGGAACCCCTGCACAAAATGGTTGCAGCCAGTATGCATTAGGTGAAGCAGTGGACTCTGGGCTTTCAAACTTCACCAGTGGTATTCAGCACACACCCCACCCCTTGCCTTCTGTTCTAAGTCATTGCTGCAGTGCCCTCAAAACTTGGTGCCATGTGCAGGCAAACCAGTCATGCTCCCTTCAGTGTGTGTGTGTGTGTGTGTGTGTGTGTGTGTGTGACAGAGAGAGAGAGAGAGAGAGAGAGAGAGAGAGACTCTTAAAATTCAGACAGAGAGTTAAGTCAAATAATATTCTTCCAAATCCGAACTCAATTTTCTAACGGTACATGAGTACACATACCTTTCTAATCATATAGTTCCACTAATATAATTATATGTCTAACCTGAAGAAAACATTTAACACAATGATTAAGTTTTTACTACTTAAATGCCTTGGCTGCTGGCTGGGGTTTAACAGGAAACCAACAGTTCCCACAAGCGCAGCTATCCTGCAGGTTGCCAACCCCTTACTGAAGTGCTGCCACCATTTCAATTCAGTTTTATACCATGAAACCCTTGCCTGTTTTAGAATGAACTTCATTTTACTGGCAAGCACAACAGCCAATATTTATTATTAAAAATTATGCTGATCTTTATTTACTAAGACATTACAGTTGTTGACTACATCCAGAGATGTAGAGACTTTTGGACTGCAAAGCCTTACCTAATGTAAACCAATGTTTTAAGTTAAGTCTATTGCTTTCAATAGGTCTACTTTAACTAATGGTGGAAATCTCCCATACAGTTGGAATGCACCTCAAAGATCACATACCCCTTTTGTTAATGCAGAAAAAACTGCTGCAAAGCATCACTCATAGGTGGCCTTCCAGCCTCTGCTTAAAAATTGCTAATGAAAGAGTAGACACCACCTTCTGATGATTTTCCACAGTCAAACAGCTGTAGTCTTCCTGAGGCTTAGTCAAAATCCCCTTTCTACTCATTTGAGCCTGCTAAAGGAAAAAAAAGTTCCACAATCTACATGACACCTCTTCAAACATTTAAATATGGCTATCGTATCATTTGGCTATCATATCACCTCCTAATTGTCCAGGTTAAATATAACCAACTCCATTCTAGTTTCAAGAACTGTAATCCAAAGAAGTACTTTTGGCACAAATCTTCTGCCCAAACTTCTGTCCTCTCATTTTTCAAACTTGTTTTGCCGCAGCTTATCCTATACTTACCTGTGCCCTCCTGCTCTTGATGATGCCATTACATCAAAAGGGACAACTTGTGACCAAAATACTGATGCAAGCCTTAATAATGTTACAGGATTTGCTTCCCACTCTTTGTACAGCTGAGAGTGCTGCATCACTGAAATCTTAATATGTGGACTAACAGCAACTACAGCAGCTTGTAATTATTTGAAATCAATTAACATAATGAATTCAGGAAAATGTGTTTTTCGTTCATGGAAGCACTTACCTCAGCAATACATTCTGCGTGCTGACAGTAGACAAATATGAGTTCATACACTGAGCTATACTTCAAGTACATCATCACCACAAAACTCACTTCTGCTGGGATCAGTACCCCACTTAGAAAGTAGTTAGAATTTCCACTTCTGCCAGGAAATTTCATCATACAAGTCTTCATGCCAAAATATCTTAAATTAACAGACTCACCTCGCCTCATTAATCTTTGCTTTGTTTCCAAGGCATTTGAAGTTTTCAATGTAACCAGCACTGCAGTTGATCCGTGGCCAATCTGGTACACATATGTCCAGAAAGTGAGGCCTCAATCTACCTATAGAGTATTTGGCAATGTCCGTAAGAGACTGGCTAATAGCTGCGCCAAAAATGAATGTCCCAATGGCTTTGTAAAGAGCGGCAATATAGTTGTTCCGCACAAATGAATTGGAGTGCAAGCGGTTGTAATACACAGAAAGTGCCTCTCCTATGATTATCTGAAATAGAAAAAAAGAAACCAGAAAGACATGAGTTAAAGAAACACCATTAAAATGTTATATCTGATATAAAAGTTGCTCCGTACATGGGTAAATATGGCGGGGTTTCTTAGTTCATTTTATTGATTTTCAGGATAGGTAAATCTGATTTTTGACTATGTGAATTTTAAGTAATAATAAAAAGAACAAACAATTTCTGGAAATCATTTGGATGTCTCGAATGGCTGAGCCAAAAATCACTGAAGTAAACAAGAACCTCTGTTTTTTCCTCATTTGATTATGAAGCAAATGTTTAATGAATGAATGGAAGGCAACCCTTCACCTTTTCTTCCAGAGATAACAACCTTTCCCACACTACTTCACAAAAGACCCAGTAGTAGCACCACAGGACACAGCACATTTTATTCCTCATCAAGTTTCCACTCATTCTTAACCTTCTACTCAAAAGAAATAGTTTCTTTGCCAAGAACGTGATCATTCTGGAAACTCAGGAACCAAGTTAAAGGGTTAGACGAGAGCACAGTTGCCAGGGTTGCTAAAGGCCAGATTTTAACATGGGAACCTCCCATGTTTCAGCAAAATGGAATATTTTGAAAGAGCATCCTTCCTCCAGGATGTGAAGCTTTACTGAAACAATAATAAAAGTGCTAGATTTGGAAATCTACAGGAAGATACAGCTTTGTAACTTGACTGTTATGGGGGAGGTGATGTTCAAATTTAAGCAAGTTGGTTGCATGAGAAGCATTCATGCTTGTTGTTTCATAACTGGGACTAATTTTAGTTTCTCCTCTTAAAATAGAAGTCTGTGCACAACAGAATAGGAAACAATTCTAAACAGTAGTTGGTCCACAAGCAGGGTTAGAGAATCACAAGTGGGTAATTTCCAGTTAAGGCAGGGATGGGGAAACTGTGGGAATTCAACTGCAATTCCCAACAGCCCCAGCCAGTTTAGCCAGTGTCAGAGATTATGTGAATTGGAGGCTAACAACATACATGGACTATAAGTACTGTATTTTTCGCCCTATAGGACGCACTTTTCCCCCTCCAAAAATGAAGGGGAAATGTGTGTGCACCCTATGGGGCGAATGCAGGCTTTCGCTGAAGCCTGGAGAGCGAGGGGGATCGGTGTGCACCGACCCCTCTCACTCTCCAGGCTTCAGGAAGCTATCCGCTAGCCGTGGGAGACCCAGTTCAGTTTTGCTTTCCTTTCTTTCGGAGGGGTGGGTGGGCAATGGAAGCACTTATTCTAGGCCTCATACAAGAAGGTAACCACAACAACACTGAGAAAACTGACTGATGCAGTGAGAAAGCAGCCCCTCAGGCCTCCCAGAGTCTTTACAAAATAGTCAGGATCAGCATTCTCAGTGATAAATTTATGCAAAACATGGTGTGATATGCTATGTAACATGCCAGACAACCCACCTGAGAACAGTTATATATTTGAGCACGGCTGCTTTCTGTGCTTCCATCAGCCCCACAGGGTAACTCATTTGTATACAGACCTTCCAGTAACATGCATACCAGTCATCCGAGACAGAATTCTTGGAAGCTGGTTTAGGAGGTGCCCTAGGACATTTGCTCCAAGAAATTCCAATGTGATCTTGGGTGATGCCTCCTCTCAAACTGATGACATACAATGACCTCACTGACTTTAATGCAGCTGGCAAGGTGCTTGACATGAGATTGGTTTCAGGTGCTTGGTCACATTTATTGGGTGTTGCTTGGTTACCACCTTGAGAGAGTTTCAGGGCAGGTGCTTATCTAATTGTTAACATCAGAGCCACTCCATTGTTTTGTAGTTTATAAACATTTAATTTCAATATAATTATGCAGACTTATGACAAGAGTTAAATCTCTACCCTTCCACATACTGTGGTCACCAATAGCTATTTTCAAATCTTAGGGGGCTTCTGAGCTTTGCCTCCTTACCAGGCAGATTCCCTAATATATTTGGCTCATACCCTACTACAGTTCAGGTAAGTTAGTGGATTTAAGGAAGCTAAAGTCATGGGCTGAAAACAAATCTCAAACCAGCGAATATTTGCTTGGTAAGGGCACATACCATGGTACTGGTACATTTCTCAACACAAAGTATATTAATGTCACCTTTGTTAAAGGAAAAAGGGGCTAGTCAGAGATCTAGCTTTTCTAAAATAAATCCTAGTAAACACAGTGGTACCTCGAGTTACAAACGCTTCAGGTTACAAACACCGAAAACCCGAAAGTAATTGCTTCCATTTTCAAACACACCTTGGAAGTTGAACAGCTTCCGAGGCACATTTCTCAATTTTCTCCATTGAAATTGCCAACCATTTCGGAAGTCAAACGGTCTTCCGGAATAGATTACGTTTGACAACCAAGGTTCCACTGTATTTTTGCTGTCTCAAGGACTGGATGGCACCCTGGCAAGTTCCATATACAGAAAATAACCAGTGGTTGTTGAATTTTACTCCAACAGTGATGATGATGATACTTGAGTGCAGCAGGTTAGCTTAGGCAACAGAAGACAATGAATGTGGCCCACACACCTGTCCTCCAACATCTCACCGCCACTCCCTGCCACCCCAGGCAGTTGCCTCACTCACCCAATGGTAAGGTCAGCCCCAATGGCAAGCCTAATTATACTGGACTTAAAAGGCAACAAGTTATACTAATGATAATGGTGACTCTACAGAATTGGAGCCTCAGTTCTTAAAAGCTTTAAGATGCCAGGTGCCTTAATGTTTTCATTTTCTTATTTATACCCCGCCCATCTGGCTGGGTTTCCCCAGCCACTCTGAGCGGCTTCCAACAGAATATTAAAATGCAACAGTCTATTAAATACTGAAAGCTTCCTTAAACAGGGCTGCCTTCAGATGTCTTCTAAAAATGTGGTAGTTGTTTTTCTCTTTGACATCTGGTGGGAGGGCGTTCCACAGGGTGGGTGCCACTACCGAGAAGGCCCTCTTCCTGGTTTGACATTGAGCTCGACATTGAGCTCTAACCCGTGTCCGTTCAGATTCAGAAAGAGTTATCTGCCACCGGTGCTCTAGCTGTCTCAGCAATTGTTTCATTGCCCTCAGATCTGTGGAAAACCACAGGGTTGTCCAGGCTCCATGCAATCGGAGAGACCACTTCAGAGCCAAACAGTCAATAGCCCTGGTTAACTCCACATTCCAGCAGGCCACCAGGGAATCAGCTGAAAGGCCATCAACATGGGATAAAACATCCCCTACCACTCTCTGGAAACCATTTGGATCCATTAAGTGGCGGGGGCAGACCATCCAAATCAGTCCCACCTCCCTGCAGAGGGGAAGGGTCACGGAGAAATCCACTTGCACCAGGAAGTGATCTGACCATGGCACTTCTTTAGTTTCGCTTTTACTTAGTGTCAGATCACCAAAATCCATAGAGGTGAACACCAGGTCCAAGGCATGTCCGCGGCTATGAGTTGGGCCAGACCTATTCAGGGACAGCCCCATGGAGGCCATACTTTCCACAAAGTCCCGAGCGGCCCCTTGTAAGGTCGTGTCAGCATGGATGTTAAAATCCCCTAGGACAACCAAACTAGGTGTCTCCAGGAGAACATCCGCCACAACCTGAAGCAGCTCGGGCAGGGAATCCTTGGTGCAGCGGGGAGGTCGGTACACCAAAAGGAATCCTGTACTGCCCCTATTGCCGAACTTTCAGAACATGCACTCAGAGAACTGGGTCTTCTCGATAGGATGCCTGGTGCAAACTAATGACTTCCTAAAAATCACTGCAACCCCCCCCTCCCCGCCCACAAGGCCTGGCTTGCTGTGCGTTAAGAGAAACCTGGTGGACAAGCAGTAGCAAAGACAGGCCCATCTGCTTCATCCAACCAAGTCTCTGTTACACATGCCAGGTCAAGTCCTCCATCCACAATCAAGTCATGTATGGCAGTGGACTTATGAATCATTGACCTGGCATTGCACAGCAGCACCTTCAGGTCATGTGGGTATCTCTTGCTGATTCCAGTATCTGTCTGGTCAAGACCAGACCCAGAGGCAGGGATAGTCCTCAAACAACGACTAAAACCTGCCTGTGAAGTATACGCAAGCCCTAGCAGTTGTATCATTCATTCTAGAATACCTGAAAGATGAAGCCAATTGAATGAGTCAAAGCTACCTCATATTGTAACCAGAACCAGAACGCTTGGCTCCCACATTCTGTGCTATTTCCAAACAGTATTCAAGAGTTCATTGCAGCAATCTAGCCTGGGCATAACCAAGACGTACGTCACTGCGGCTAAATCCATGGATTTGACAGGTGCAGCAGTAAGCTTGTAAGAAGTACTTCTGGCCACCAATGTCACCTGTACTTTCTTAAATAGAAGGCAGTGAGTCTGGGAGAAGTCCCAGGTGGTGTACTTGACTCTTCAGGGGGAGTGTAGCTCTATCCAGAACCAGCTGCACACCTCCATCCAAAAATGATTTTGGCTATTATTTGCTTGGCTCTGTTGTTATAGTGCTTTATGCAGGTGTTTTAGGTTTTTAATTTTTCACCGGCTCTGAAATTGCTTGCAACGAAGAGCTGGATAGAATATTCTCTCTCTGGGTTTTCAACCTCCAACACATGTGGATCGAAGCAAGTCATCAGGGCTTGACACATTTCAAGCTTCATTATTTTTTTCAAAAAAAAGGCTAGAAATCCATCAGGTTTGTTTCTTTAATTGTCTAGCATAAGCAAGAAATAACCAGACACTGCCTTTACTCTTGATCATGCCCATGGAGCACTGAGGATCATCCTTGGCTGAAAAGTGTTGAAACTGCTTTTAGAACAGGGAGCATTAAAAATAACTAGAGACACTGGAAGGAAATGAGTTCTCTGAACAAAGAAGGCTGCAGACAAGTTTATTTTTGCTGGAACTGAGGGGCAGGGAGAGAGAGGGAGAGAGAAAAATAAGAATTACAAACTCACCTTCTCATCTGTGTTGCAACCAAGTTAGCAATTTGTCTAAATAGCAACTTTGGCTCTACTTTTACAAGTTAGCACTGACTGCTCCGTACACCTGAGCAAATGACCACATTCTAGCTAACTATAGCACAATCAATTTCCCAGTAAAGGAAAAACTTCACTAGAAATAGCTTGGTCTATAGCAAACATATATGGCATGTAAAAAATGTGATAAGATGTCCATTTTTTTTATTATTTTAAAGGCAACCATGAGGACCCTGATGAATTGCTTGGCAGGCGGGGCATGTTTAACCCTTCCTCTATGCCATTTTTCCTGAAATAAAATCACATGAGCAGTATTAGCTTTACAGGGATGTGGAGAACACTAGTTGAAGTGCTGTCCCCGCATTTTTTCATCTGCAGTGGGAACAGCAGCTTTGGGTCGTGATTTAGATCAGGAAAGCAGCCTGTCAACAGAAGGCTTGACACCCCCAGCTGTGGGCAAACTGGCCTTTTGAGTGTGTGGGGGGGTGGACCTGTGGGAGAGCATACAAGGTAAATCCATACCATGTAAAATTGAGGTGCCCCAGAAAGAAGGCACCTACAGTGGTACCTTGGGTTAAGTACTTAATTCATTCCGGAGGTCCGTTCTTAACCTGAAACTGTTCTTAACCTGAAGCACCACTTTAGCTAATGGGGCCTCCTGCTGCTGCTGTGCCGCTGGAGCACGATTTCTGTTCTCATCCTCGGGTTCTTAACCCGAGGTACTATTTCTGGGTTAGCGGAGTCTGTAACCTGAAGTGTATGTAACCCAAGGTACCACTGTATATCATCTAGGTTCCTGCAGAAAGTCCATCTTATCTTAATTTATTGCTCTATAGCCCTGGGCAAGGCAGAGAGAATCAAACTGCCTAAGGCAGTGGTGGCCAAACTTGGGTCTCCAACTGTTTTTGGACTACAAACTCCCATTATCCCTAGCTAACAGGACCAGTGGTCAGGGATGATGGGAATTGTAGTTGTAAAACAGCTGGAGGGCCAAGTTTGGCCACCACTGGCCTAAGGGCACCATCTAACAGCCTAAAACTGTCTTTTGGGAGCCATTAGGGGGCTTAAACTACAGTGGTATCTCGGGTTACAGACGTTTCAGGTTACAGACTCTGCTAACCCAGAAATAGTACCTCGGGTTAAGAAGTTTGCTTCAGGATGAGAACAGAAATCGCGTGGCAGCAGGAGGCCCCATTAGCTAAAGTGGTGCTTCAGGTTAAGAACAGTTTCAGGTTAAGAACGGACCTCTGGAACGAATTAAGTTCTTAACTCGAGGTACCACTGTATTCTCCTCATGCCTGTGTGGAGCCATAGGAAGATAGGTTGGGATGGATATATTAGTTAATGGAAATGTTATGGAATTAGGGTGGACAGATACATAGATAAAAAATGTTTGTATCAAGCTCAAGACTACCAATCAAATATTAAATAAAGAGCAAAATATTCAAGGTTCATTTTTGCTCTCTTTAGTTGGATCCAGTTTTAACATGTTCTTATCATGAGGCTGTTTTTGTTTCCCCAGATGTCCCAGAACTTTAGAACTTCTTCCCTTACCCATGCTTTGAAAACACAGCAGGATTACGGTATCCTATTTCAGCTGGCTTTTAAGAGCAAGCAGTGGGTCCTGATTTTCAATTCTTCCATTTGGAGTCTAAAGTAGATAGTGTATGTATCTATATGTAAGTGGGTGCTTAAATATTGCATTAGCTGCTCTGAGGTTTTAGAATGCAGCAGGCTTTACATGCAAATGAGTAAGATAAAAAGCATTAATAAACATTGTTTTTCAATGTCTGAATATGAATGTCAATCCACCTTAACATTAGGCAATTTTTTCTAAATAAATGCTTAGCCATGGAGCAATGTCATTACAGTATTATTGCTCAGTTTCGCTTTCACTAAGAATTTAAACTTCTTTCTTCCAGGTCAGGAAGAGTGCTCTCCTTTGACATCATGTTACCCAATAGCAAACAAGGTATGACAACTTTTTAAAATGCAATGTAATGGAGGAAAATGAGCTGGAAACTTACAACAATTAAATCCAAGGGAACAATTATCCCCGCTAATAATTCATATGAAATGGTGTCTTCTTTGTAAGGATACTGGATGGATTCATCATTACAGAACACTCCTCGTTTGAAGGGAGTATTCCTCGCAGTCAGAATTGCAAAAGGCAAGCCAACTAGCAAAAAGAATAAGATAATTATTTTACACAGGGTATTTCAAAAAGGTTTAACCCCAAGCACTTTCCATCCAGAGCAGTAAGCAAGAGCGTGAAGGAGACATGCAGCAAATAGTACCACTTCACCTTTACATGCTGATTTAATGGATGCATTAAAGGCTTTTAGCAGAATAAAATTTTTACAAAGGGAACAGGAGGAGCTTTCCAGCATCTCTCCACCCACACAAGTGTGGTGAGTGCACATTCAATTTGTAAAATTAGTGCTCTTCAATATAGTTTTATGGCAACTCCAGTGCCCTCAGTGTTAGCTTGTTGCCCATAAGCAGACCAGATTTGCAACTTCATCCCAAGACAACTTTTCTACACAGGGACACTTGTGAAATGGAATGATAAGTGATGCCAAAGCAGGAGGAGACAATGTAGAGGAACCTGGTATAACTTGGTCACTGCTTGTTCTGTAAAGCATCCAGCATTATCGCTGACTTCTGCCTCAAACTCTGCCTTCTACACACTCACCTTATGTGAAATATCTTCATCATAAGCATCCATAAATATCCACCAATGAAAATAAAGCAGAACTTCTAAGACTAAGCTAGAATACATTTTAATTTATTTTTAGTTGAGGCAGGCTCAAGACTGTCAAATGATGTAAGTAATGTAAGTAAGCAAACTCAGGTTTAAATCCAAACAACAGATCAGAAGACAATGATTGTAGGAATGATAAGCAAAAGAGATGTAGGAATGAAAAGGACACACAGGCTTCAACTCCCTCTAGTCCCTTAATCTTATAAACTTTGGGATGCTCTATACTTCATTGCTGCAGCTGGAATCTGAGGGAGGGGTAGTGAAGAGAAGCACATTCTGACCTGCTCATCCTACAGATACTACCTCAGAGGTGATATAATTTGCCACGAAGCTGGCAGGTAAGACCACATAGTCAGTTATGTACATCTAGGCTTGCAACTTATTTCTAGATGAATGTAATGCGATGAGATTGGATAAAATCAGTGCTTTTTTTGGGGGGGTGCAGGAGTACGCAAAGCCCTAAACATTTTTTGAATCTAAGTTTGGCCTCATTGAGGGGCAGTATTTCAATATGAGTAGGAAAATGAGAGTACCCCTAAACTTTTTTTTTAGAAAAAAAGCACTGGACAAAACTAATTCCAGAATTGGGAATGCTATGAGCAAATTAACATGTGAAGTTAGCAAACCTAAAGAACAGGAGATATACTGCAAGAAAAAGTGGTAGGAGTTCAGCTTATCAGCAAACTACAAGGAATCTATCTTAGCACCAAGTGCTCAGCATGAACATCAAAATTAAATCTGCTAAGAACTATACTTGTATTTTTCTTAGATAATAAAAAAATGACAAAATCTGAAAATGGTGAACACAACTATAGAAGCCAGTTAATAACATAAACATTACTTCAAAGACATAACCCCATGGAACATTCTGCTTTACTGGAATCCAAGACTACAGAGTTCCACTTGTGATCCTTAAAATTTTGTTTGCACAAACATCAGGAAAACATTGGTTCATTGACCATGTAAGTAACCCAAATATTAGAATGTGCCCATTATGATACACATGTCAAAAAGTAAAATTTTTGTAGCGAAGTAGGTGTCGTTCCATAATTAAGTGTCAGATCAGCCCTCAGAAACCCTCAACTGCAAAATTCTATGGTGGTCAGAAATATATAGGGATTAATATATGTCCTTTCAGGAATGCTGGAGGTTGTGGCTCCTATTCAACAGGACTTATTAAACACCTCAGTAAAGAGGGTGGGGTAAATTGATTAAAAAAGTCCTAATTAGTAGCTGAAACCTATTTTGTTCATCAACAAAAAAATAAACATTAAAAGGTTGCCAATGAAGGAAATCTGCCCAATATCAACTGTCCCTAGCAAACAAAGTACAGAGCTCAAATGTAAACAGAGAAAACAATGAGCCGAGGTACATATATGTATTCTACAACAAAAATCTCTGCCATGGAAGCCTAACACTTTTAATCTACTTTAATCATTATATCAGGGAATCTTCCCATTTATAATGCTACTGGAGGATGGAGAGACAAGTAGGCACAGAAGACTAAACCTGCTGCCTCCCTTGCACACACCACTATATCAATCATAGCAGTTCAGCAAACAATGTACAGAGATTTCAAAACTCCATGTTTCTTAAGATTATAATTTTTCTACACTTTTATAAAACTAAAACAGTCTCAGAAAGACAGCTCCATGTTTCATGCCAAACTCTGTGTGGTATGGCATGCACAAAGTCCAAGCAGTAAGTAAACTTCACTAATACAAATAGGAGTTCTGCAAATTTACATTGAGGAGCTCTGCAGTCTAAGAACCGTCTGCTCTTTTTGCTGTTATCTCTTTCTTGTCTCCTGTCATAATCTGCATATTTCAACTGAACGCCCAAGAACTTGGGAACAAGGTCATTTGTTTCTAATTTCTCCAGGCATAGTCACACAAAGTTTTTAATCAGTATGCCTTTAAAAGAGATTTGCACATTTCCAGTTCTAATCTAACACTGAAAATATTCCAGCATGGTACCAAATCTTCCGATAACTGTTATTTTACTCATGTCCCCTCTGTCCAAAATGCTGAAAGTTGGCCTGCCAATGAGGATGGGCAGAATTAATCAATCTACCCAGGATAGGAATTTGTCAGTAACTTCTCAACAGCCATTACCCAGGAAGATCTTATGGAAGAACAAGGAGTTAGATGAGACTCTCCTCTCAGCTGGGACCAGCCTCTGTCCTTCTCTTCCCCATAATGCCTAAATTCAAGCCAATGCATGACATCACAACATCCTATCAGACACTGCCCCACCAGTCAATGAGACAGAGCAAGACACACAATCACATCCTATTTTTATTTATTTATGAATTTATTTTTGGAATTTATATAGTGTCCTATACCCGCAGGTCTCAGGGTGGTTCACAGTGTAAAATCAGAATATAAAACCACAAAATAAATAATCCTATCACATATGTTAATTCTATGTTGATAGATTTAGACATTATAAAGAACAGAAGGAAAGAGATGAAGTAATGTTAATTTCCTTGTATAGTTTTGCCCTAAGAGATGTCTGAGAATGCACAGCACCCACATACATACACACTGCACAATGAAAACTACTCATGAAATTCTCAGAAGCAGCTTTGTGATGCAGCCACGCATGGGGGTGGATAAGGAACAAAGTGCTATGCAAAACCTACCCATTCTGATCACTGCCAATCTTACAGAGATTGTAAACCTAGTTTAAAGTACATTATTCATACACTTTAAAACTTATCTTTCTTGTTTGTTTGTTTGTTTGTTTGTTTGTTTGTTTAAAATTAGAGTTTAGATTCTCATGCCAAACTTTGCACTCAATTACAAACTGATATTTTCTGTGATCTCTGCATAATTTTCCAGACCCTAGATATAGAAAACTTTATTGCATTCATCATGGGGGAGGGAGTGGCAAATGTACCTCCAGCCTCTTTCAAATTCATTTTCTATTTGCACTTCAATGTTTTGTGCATGCTCCATCTTCAGTTCAGGCTGCAACAAGCTCTATTTCAACAAGCCCTTTTGAGGATCAGGGCTGATCAAATCAGTAACTGAATTAGTTTGGCAAAGATTTTAAAGGGAGTTCAAACGTAAGGCTTAAGTCTGTTTGCATTAGTCTTTACTCCTTAATTAAGAAATGTTTTGACAGGAAATGTTAGGAGATTTATTTTTTGCATTTGCATTCCACTCTCTGCTCAAGGCAGTGTTTCAGCCTCACAAACAAGCCTATAGTGAAGGTTAGGCTTAATGATTGTAACTTACCTAAAGACACTCAAATATGGTCACTCATGAATGGGAGGCAGGAGTTTGAACCTAGGTTTGTGTGCCACATGCAAACCCAACAATAACAAGTGCACAATACTGCCCATCTGGCTAACCACATTAATTATCTAAACTTCTCAAACTTGTTTTTCAACATTGCTGCCTAAACAAGTGTTTCAAGGCCTGCTTTGAGATCATTTATATAGCACTTTTAAAATGAAAAATAAATAAAGTGCCAAACACAATCTTGTCTGGACTATCCTTACAATAATAACAGCTTCGCACATTAAAGGCAAACGTGGGTTTGACACCTAGTGAGGGAGCTAAAGCCAATCCTTGCTTCCAGATGCATTAGTCATAGCTGAATAAGTTATTTAAATTTATTGACTGCAGTGGGTCTACTCCAAGTATAACTTAGTTGGATATCACCCATATGTACCAAATTCACACTTTGCAATCTGTGGAGCAGCCTTAAATCCTATTTGATACTTTAAAGATGTTAATACCTTTGGGGTGGGGGGAGATGGGGAGGAAAAGAAAGATACATATTACTAATACAAGGCAGATTACAGCTAAGTTCAAATATGAACAAATATTTCAGATCCAAGACCATTATTCTATGCATTGGGCTACACTGCCTGCCACAAGCTCATTATGGTCAACAACAACAGGAAGTTACTCAAAGCAGTAGAAAATAGAGGTACCGTTTTTTTTTTTTTAAGCCAGTCATGTTACCAAGAGGTATCTTGTTTTCACCACTCCCACAAAACCTGCTCTTCACCTGTGAAACCCAGTCTACTTCCACTTGCAGTAATGTTTACATCCTGGCACAGCCCTGAAACAGGTTCTAAAGGCACAGCCTAAATTCCTTAGGAAAAGGCTGCACAAGGGAGGTTTGTAATGTGCACATTCAATTTTGTGAGCATACATCTTATATACAGGAATGAGAGTTCATAAATTAAAGCAAGTCCCAGAATAGTAGACATCTTTATTGCCACAGGCAGAGCAAATGTAATTACTCTTTAAGAGGGAGGGAGAGAAATCAATCACTGCTGAACCATGGGGGAGGCAGCCCCCTTTTGAGTTTTTTCTAAAGATTTTTCGTACCTCTGCAAACCTTGGGGTTCACCCACGCATGTCAATGCCTCCCTCCTATTCATGGGTGATGCAATTTTGCCACATAAGGGCAGGCACTGTGGGAATGAGTTTATTTTTAGTATATACAAGTGCGGTCTTGCAACAAAACGTTGCAGTGTATCTGCGATGTGTGTGTTTCCTGAGCCTGTGGTTGAGGAGGTTGAGAAAACAAAAGTTAACAACAAACTCAGGCACTCTGCTCTAACTCAGATTCTACTTCATGTGCAAAAAAATTATTGTATGTTTCATTTTGGGACATTAAAACTGCAATTAGTCTGCTTGTAATTCATTGATGGGTGAGGCTTCTGCATACAACTGAGTGCTGGATTTGGCATGCTAGAAAATCTGAGAGGGCAATTTAAGTAGATTTGACTTGCTGCAAACTGAGAGGCATGAGGGAGCTTTGACTGTGATTCTGAACCAGTGTTAGGCCCGCCCCTGATCTCCAGTATTAACTATGGAATACATTTGAGGGCTGCCGTAAGCTACTGTCACAGCACAGCCCAATGAGCAATAGCTGCATAACAGCAAACTACAATGCAGAGGGTTGCTCTATACCAGTCTTTGCCACCCTGGTGCCCTCCAAATGGTTTGGACTACAGCTCCCATAAGCCCCAGTCAGCACAGCCACGCTGGCAGGGGTTGATGAGAGTTGTAGTCCAAACCGTCGGGAGAATACCAGGTTAGTGAAGGCTGCTGTATACTACTCACTTGGCAAAGCCTCCAAAGCAACAGATAACATTCCAGGGTTACCATAAGCTACTTTCCTAGTTTCAACCTGATCCTAGACCTGCAACAGTCAACATTCCTATGGGGGCGGGGGGAGGAATCAGGAGGGATGGGATGCCTGCTAAGGGAGAGGCACTCCTCTTATGGTGCAAACGTACACTCTATTACATTTTACTGCAGGTCACATGTGTACAAGTACTGTCCCTGGAATTAGTTATCTTAGCACTGAACATAGACAGCAACTAGACATGTTACTATGTTACCTGTGCGTAAGGAATTAACACAGGAAGGATTTAGGGCGCACTATTTATCTTAGGCAGGAAGAAGGATTAGGACCACAAGCGTGGGGCCCGGAGGGGAATAGCCCTTCCCAAACATATAGTCATTCCTCTGAAGCTGTTTTAGCCTCAGAACATAAAACCTTTCATTATACACAGATGAATAATAATGAACAAAATAAAGAACAAGACAGAATACACCCAATATTACACCCATAAAGTTTTACAAAGGCCTTTAAGTAACTTTAAAAAAAGAAGAAGAAGCAAAATGGTAGGATATTATGTTTGTTCAGTTTTGTTCTTGCCAGGTTGCTATAGAAAAAAATGCTACCTTTAATCATTTACACACACTATTGTGTGTCTAACGTAAAGGTTAGTTCAACATAAAGACATAGTTAGCTCAGGAGGGCGTTTACTCTACAGCATTCAAATAGGCTCATCTAGACATCAACATCAAGTTATACTGGCTCACAACATGCAATTTAATGCTCCATGTTTGTGCATTTTAAACAGATGGTTTCAGCTGTTCAAATTCTTAATGAATAATAGCAAAGTGACTCATTTTGAATTGTACAAGAGTCAAAAGAGGAGCAGTCCCAGGGAAATCACTGATCCTTCCCTTCTCTTTCGCCATGCTCCCCCCCCCCTTTTTGCAGAATGTACTTTCATGTGCAGTGCATTCTAAACCCAGGCCTCAAGGTATTAGCTAAACAATAATCAAGAGCTTTCCAAGTTGTTCAGCACCAGAGATTCTGGTTCAGCAGCACCAGAGAATGGCCTTATAATCAAAGCTGGCAGAATAGTAAAAAAGACTGGCCAATGGCTCAATAGGCAGATGCCAAGTTTCTTGATTTAACACAGAGACTAATTTTGCTATTTGATCTTTATTCATTTCTAGCTTAATCAGGATACCCGATTGATATTTTTTCCACAAATATCCAATTCTGCAGCCCTATGCACACTTTCTAGGAATAACCCTCAATCAACACACCCGGACTGACCTCCCATTAAACTTGCAAAGAAACTGGCTACAAGTTGCATTGCTTAAGTGACAAACAAATATGGCTTAGAAGTGAATTATATAAAATCCCAGCTTATGTGCCTTCACATCCCAAGGTTTGATGAGGTCTCTGATGATGTCTCTCTTGCACAAAAGTCCAATCTTACACTTCAGGAAACATTTTTCAAATATTTGGGAATTCTGGTAACCAAAGACCTAGCCCAATTCTGAAGGAACAATTATGATCCTCTGTTGAAGCGTCTTAAGCAAGATGTTATCTCTTGGCATCCTTTACTACTCTCTTAGCTTGGTTGTGTGTCAGCTATTATTATTAAACCATGGCTACTGTGGTTTCATACACTTCCTATTATTCTCCCCGTCTCTCTATACATTTCTTTCACCGCGGGGAAAGATTATGTGTTCATAAACTTAGCTTTCTTTCTTTTATTTTATTTTAAAAGACAAGAACTGAGGTATAGGGGTCCCCAATCTATGCCTGTATTGGGAACCTTGCCAACTGTTACCCATTATTAGCTTTATCAAAGATGTCTCCTGAGTCAATGGACTACTCCCATGTGTCCCCAAGATTTTAAACCCTGCCCTTTGGTACCCTTTCTCAACTTGCCTTCCAAAGTCTTGAAAATCCCATTCTTCTTACTAGGCTGTATGTGTGGAGATGACAGCAGGCTTTAGCTCCGATGCTCTCCCCCCTACACCCCTACCTAGATTATCCAAAAAAAATTCTGCCCAAAGTGTTATGGTCACAGTGGGGTCTGGGAGGAGGCAGGGTTTGTTCATCTGCATGACTTATTTGTTAATGGGAAATTTAAAACACCTGTGCAGCTTCTTGCCTCACTGCCAGACCCTGAAAGGCAGTGGCTTTGGGCACTTAAAAGTACATAGCAAGCCTTGCTTTAAAAAAATTGAGTGCTGCTGCCGATCTCTATCATTCATTTTGTTGTTGTTGTTTAGTCATTTAGTCTTGTCCGACTCTTCGTGACCCCATGGACCAGAGCATGCCAGCCACTCCTGTCATCCATTGCCTCCCGCAGTTTGGTCAAACTCATGCTGGTAGCTTCGAGAACACTATCCAACCATCTCGTCCTCTATCGTCCCCTTCTCCTTGTGCCCTCCATCTTTCCCAGCATCAGGGTCTTTTCAAGGGAGTCATCTCTTCTCATGAGGTGGCCAAAGTATTGGAGTCTCAGCTTCAGGATCTGTCCTTCCAGTGAGCACTCAGGGCTGATTTCCTTAAGAATGGATAGGTTTGATCTTCTTGATCTTCATTCATTAAACAGCTGTTAATCTGAGTTAGAGCAGAGTGCCTGAGTTTGTTGTTAACTTTTGTTTTCTCAATCCCCTCGACCACAGGCTCAGGAAACACAATCAGTGCAAGGGAGTAGTTTCTGCTCTTTAATTTATGTTACTGGGAATCAAATATGGAAAATTTCAAAGTTTAAAAGCAGCCTGGGAAGCAGATATTGGTGAACCCATTGTAGACTTGATATGGTACTCTCTGTGGTCCTCCCCTCCCTTTAAAGCCATCTCAGCCACAGGACGGGAGGCAACATTAAAGATGGTGCACTACTGGTTTTTCACAGGAGGATTAAATTATATGAATCAAACTGTCTCCTAACTGCTGGAACAGTTGCTCTGTTCAGGGCTCTTATGTTTATACATGGTAGCATTGTCTTCATGTAGCTTGGTTTTGGGATCCAAGATTTAATCACTTTCCTATATTCACGAATCACACCGTGCCTAGATATCCTTGTTTAGCCTTACTCTCCCTTTCCAAAGTGCTCTATAAAGACTTCATTATTCTTTTATTAGTAGCTGCCGGAATGACAGTAGCGGGAGGATGGAAAATGTCCCTGGCATTTACAGTAACTAACTGGTATGATCGTGTTTGGAAATTAGCCTTGATGGAAAACCTAACCCACATCGTCAGATTAGCTTAAAGATGATAAAGAAACAAAAATCCTGTGGCACCTTAAAGACTAACGCATTTCTTATGGCTCTTGACTCTTGTTTTTTGCTACAACAGACCAAGTTGGCTACCCTTTGGGAAAAGTTAACGGTGCTCTTGAACAAGGCAAAGTTATTAACCATGGGGTATATAGGCGAGTATCTGAAACATGTTGTGTTATCCAAGTCACTCATTGGTGTTGTTTTCTAAACTGAATTGCTAAGAAACCATAACCACACATTCACAGACATTATTCTCCATTACCTTGGAAGAGGTGGGGGAATCTTATGTCACATTCACACCATACATTTAAAGCATTCATGTACTACTTTAACAGTCATAGCTTTCCCCCAAAGTAGCTAAGAGTGCTCAGAACTGCAGTTCTGTGAGGGGTAAACTGCAGTTCCCAGAGTCCTTTGGGGGAAGACATATCTGCTGAAGTGGTATAAGAGTGCTTTAAATATATGGTGTGGATAATACCTTAGATTAGGTGAGGAGCTGAACGATATCGATTCTCATTCAGAAGTCACAGCAACTATAATGTAAACCGCTGCAGAAAGCCTTCTGTTTCAGAGCTCAAGCCTATCCAGAACCTAGGGACACTTATAATAAATAATAATAATAAATTTTATTGATATCCCGCCCTCCCCAGCCAAAGCCGGGCTCAGGGCGGCTAACAACAATAAAATAATACAATATTACTTGCTAATATTTGGAAGGAGGACAGCTGCTGATGTTTTTAGCTAAGTTTTATCTTCTCAGAATCCTTTAATTGCATAATTTATATCCATTTTCTATTACACTACATAATGTAGCAAATTTATCCATGGGGTCATTCCACATCAAATGAACGAAAAAAAACAAGGGTTTTTTTTTAAAAAAAAACTTATAATAACCAATATTATGTTAATTTTTATAATGAACAACTTGGTTTCATTAATTTTTTTCTATTACAGTTATGGGTTGTAGGAAAGTTGTACCCAGTAGCCATTTTTCTCCACAATGTCCAAAAAACATAAAATTTTCATTACAAGGAATAAAAAACCCATAAATTTCATTCATTGTCGAGAAAGAGCATGTTTTTGCAATAATTTTCAACATCAAAAACTTGGGGTTCCATCATGCCCACAAGCTGAAAATTGAGGTTTTCTAAACCGAGGTTTTCCACTAAAAAGTACATTTTTATAAAAAAATTAGGCATTTGTAAAATCTTTTGAGTGCTGGTGTATTTTTTTCCTGAAATCCTCATCCTCTTATTGAGCTCTGTGTAAAATTTCAAAGAGATCTGATCATTGGTTATGGAGAAAAAACATAAAATGTACATGTTCCAAGGGTCTCAAGAGGAACAGACAACGCAGATTTCATGAAACTTTGAAGTGCTATAAAATTAAAAACCATTTGAGATAAAGGGGGGAAATTTAAGGGGGTTTCTTTCAACCATAAGGGAAGGGTGTACACCAAGTTTCATCAAAATCCGAGATGGTGGGTAACATGACCGCGTTGACATGACGTGGAATGACCCATACATGACATTGCATAGTATTTCTCCTCACAGCGCATAATCCTTTCAGCGCATAATCTTGTTTTCAAAATATGCTGTACTGAAACTAAATGATATTTTCTATGTTCTTGACAAAGATGAAATCATTTTCTTACTTTCTAGGTTTACATATGACAAGAGGTGTGTATTTATACACAATAATGTTGGCAAGACTGTTCATCAATGTACAGTTTAAACCGAAGTGGCTTTCTTTATACAAAAAAGCAAATGACATTCCTATATCCCAACAGCATTTTTCAGCTGAAGTAAACTATTTGGGCATTAAGTGTCAGCAACATGTACAAGCTTAAGAGGCAAGAATTTTATTTGCTTTTAGAGAGATCTGGAGTATTAACACTGTAATGTTATGTGTCTGAAGTAAAGAGCAAACATATGAGCACTATTGACTTTGGGTAGTGTAGACTGAAAATGAAATATTACTTCCAAGAAGAGGTTTACTATAACAAATTAGTGTGATCTTAGCAGTTAGGTATATTTCAACTGCTCAAGGTATTTCAGTGGTGGTCCTCATTTTATTTTAACAGCAAGACTCTTAAAACACACTTCGCTATATTTGCAAGAGCCTTTAATGAGCAATTCCAATAGATGTAGCTCAGTATTTCAACGATAAAAGGTTGTGCATGAGTAAAAAATAGATTTGGATCTCTCACAAACACCCCCATGATCCCAAGCATAAAATCCCATATACAATTATTTAGGAGTGAACACAACTTATACAGTGAATCTTATAACAAAGGGGTCATGCTAAACATCTTACATTTAAATTAAGGAAGTGCTGAGGCTCTCAAATGGTCATTTTAATTGAGCGTACCTCATACAGACATTCTTAATTCAGCATAATTTTAAATACAAAGACAAGCCTACCTATTTAATTGAACACATTTTTCTAAACTCACTTCATTCATTCATTCACCCAGCAGTCCCTTCAACACCAAAGCAGAAATTCTTAATTGGTTCCAAGGTGAATTGCTTTAAATCAAGACAATTAAGATAAATTTAAATAATATAACCAATTTAAATTTCCCAACAATATTCAAATAAACGATTAAAGTGGCTTCCCATTTTGAAATGCACACATTTCCCAAGGAAGCATACATATTAACAGTGCACACTAATTGTGCCAACAATTATATTGGTTTACAACTAAATAGGGGACGCGGGTGGTGCTGTGGGTTAAACCACAGAGCGTAGGACTTGCCGATCAGAAGGTCGGCGGTTCGAATCCCCACGACAGGGTGAGCTCCCGTTGCTTGGTCCCTGCTCCTGCCAACCTACCAGTTTGAAAGCACGTCAAAGTGCAAGTAGATAAATAGGTACTACTCCGGCGGGGAGGTAAACGGTGTTTCTGTGTGCTGCTCTGGTTCGCCAGAAGCGGCTTAGTCATGCTGGCCACAAGACCTGGAAGCTGTATGCCAGCTCCCTCGGCCAATAAAGCGAGAGGAGTGCGCAACCCCGGAGTCGACCACAACTGGACCTAATGGTCACGGGTCCCTTTACCTTTACCTTACAACTAAATAGAGCAACTTCCCCAACCTGGTGTCCTTCAGAAGTTTTGGAATACAGATCCAATCATCCCTGACTGGGGCTAATGAGAGTTGAAATGGGGCAATGGGGCAGGCTCACCATCCCTGCTTTATTAATGCGTTTCACAGAGGCTTCTCGTTCTGTTACTACAAATGTTTAGTCAGCCAAGTACATTTAAGCCAAGCCTTTTCCTTTTCTTTTCTCAAAGACTTGGTCAAATAATGAGCTCTCAGCACACACTTCAGACTCTCCCCACACAGCTGCCAGCTACTTACAGAGGAAATGGGCAGTGTGAACCCCACTGCGTAGAGGACAGTGGATGTGATGGTACTGTCATGGAACGGATACTTGATGCTGTCATCATTACAGAAAAAGCCCCTCTGATACGGCTTTATTTTTGCCAAGTTTAGAACAGCAAGGGGTAAGCCAGCTGTTGGGGGAAGGGAAAAAAGATACACAGTTAAATATTTATCTATACGTATTATCAAGCATGGACGAAACTACTAAGCAACATGCAAAACTCAAGAGTATAGCGTATTCAGTATCATGCAGTGCACACAAACTGCCTAGACTTCAAAGCCCCATTTACCTATCTGTCCCATAGATACCAGCAACCAGGCCTGCCAACTGCAGAAGTGAGAATAGCGCAGAGTTCAGATACCAGAATGATGCTTTCCACATAAGGCAAGTTATGAGGCAAATTATTTAGCTGCTATGTTTATTTGGATTGATAACGTGGGAATGGAAATAATCAAAAGGGAAAGAATTTGAAACTTGGACAGAATATAAATAAGAACTGGAACGACTGCAAGGAATGTAGGGCTTATTTTTATGAGACAATGTTTTTTGAAGCCAGGAAAAAAGGGAAGAATTTTCTGAAAGCTTGATGAAGAACACTGGTTATTAATGAAGTTACAGAGTAGAAGGAAAATTTGAACTACCGTAACTGTGTCTATTGAATCACTGTAGTATCCTAGCCAGTTATCACACATGATGAGCACCCTGCATCCCAAGTATAGCAAGCTGGAAGGAAGAGGGAATCCTATCTATAGCTGCACTACACCTTAGCGGTTCTCTGACATTCAGTATATATCAAGAGAAAAGACTCTTCCCTGCTAGAGGGGGCATAGGGTTTCATAGGTTCTTCTTATTTTTATTGCTTACTCCTTGACATCAGTAACTGCTACAACTAAAAAAACCAAAACAAAACATTGTTGTATCCCAGTGAAATATTTTACAGGGAGATACACTGTGGATTGTTTTTTCCCCTTCACTTTTCCATATTGAGATGGGACTCGTATATACTCTCCAATTTAAATATTATATTCATCCCAACATGCGTATTTCAATGCAGGAACAACCCTCAGCCCCAAGCACACACAGACTGTACACCTTCATGTCCACCTACATAAAGATTTTTATAATATGCTGAAATGCGGATTATGCTGGTTAGTACCCAAACTCCTCCGTAGTTTTAAATTTGCCTACCCTCAGTCTTTTTTGAAGAGCAAAAAAGAGGACACATTTGCTGACTTCTGCTTTTAACTATGGACTCTCATTTTACCTACCCATGAAAAAGGGGACATGTGACAACCTTAAATAAATTGTTGTTTTTAAATTGTCTGGATGGGGATGTAGTGTGAAAAATCTAGTCTTGAGGGATCAAGTGTTGGAAGATGGTACTCAGCTCTTCTGATAGTTTGCAGCCCTATGATCACTGATGTTTGAGTTGTAACTTTTAAGAAGAGATAATTAGAGACCTATTTAAGGCCCCTATTTGGCCTATAGCTTTGACAATGAAAGGGTGGTCAAGGCTCCTCTCAGCAGTGACAGTAGCTGTGACTCTCAAGAAGGCAGAGCTGCAGACACAGGAATAGAAGCATGGTGTCTGTGTCATTCTTAATATATTTGTCACACTAAGGAAGACTGCTTGGAGAAACCCAGACCTTGGTAGGCCCATTGCTCACCTCATTCCATGGCAGATTTGCCTGGTTAGTGAAGCTCAGCTTGAGAAGTTTAGCCCACTTCTTATCATTCATTACACCTTTTAGAATTTCCAGGTTAAAAACATGAAAGGGGGCCCTGTATTTGTTATGCTGAGGATTATTCCTCCCCCTCTCCCAGTATCTTTTTGTGCCATACCTTGTGGTATTCTAACTTCTAGCATCTCAGATGTACAGCGAGCCTCAGGATGTAGAGGCACTAATCCCCATGCCTTCCTGGCTCTCATAACTGAATGTATAAATGTCCTACATTGAGTTAGAGGATCAGCCTGTGCTGTTATGTGTTGTGTTCACATCAGCCTCTGCTATTTATTATCCAAATGCAACTTAACATTTGATGTCTGCATTATCATCATTTGATGACTGCTTGAACCAGACTCTAATCTCAAGGTAAATTCCAAAATGAGAAAAAGAATTTACCAAAGGGCCCAAAGCAAAAAGAGATGTACAAAAAAGGTCTCCTCCAACTTTTTTTTAAAGTGAGGAATAACCCTAACCAACATTTTTTTTAAAATTGTGAATAGTAGTGAGGTAAGTGAGGTAAAACCCTCTCTCCATAGGACATTACTTCTTCAGTCTCTTTGCTCTCCCCATCCCCCTTCCCCACAATCACAACCACACATTTACAGGATACCACAGTGAAACCATCACTTCCGCAGCAAAGCTGCTTACCATTCATTATCCAGAGACAGAATCCCAGGATTAGCACTACTGCAAATGTCATACGAACCACAGAAATAAAAACCATTCTTGTTTTTTGGTTCAAGATTACGTCAAAAGCCTACATGACCCACGAAAGCCAGTGTGGTGCAGTGGTTAGAGTGCTGAACTAAGACCAGGGAGACCCAAGTTCTCCACACTCAGCCATGAAGCTCACTGAGTGACCTCGGGTTAGTCACCATCTTTCATCTTTATTTACCTCACAGGGCTATTCTTAAAGGTAGAATTTGGGTGGAGAAACCACATACACTCCCTTGAAAGGAAAGGGTAAATAAATTCTCGTAGTCCTTCAGCACCTTGCCATGTAATATATGGGGAGTATTACTCCTAAGAGTAAAACTACTGATTACCCCTGATTATAATGAGATTAGATTATCCCTGGTTATAATTAGTTGGGCGGGCTACAGAATAGTAAGGAATACAGTGCGGGGTGTTGCACTAGCAGAAAGGGAATGGGGGTTATTGGGTTATTTTGGTTTTCAATTTTATTGTGCATTTGGTGTTTTATATTGTGATTTTATGTTGTAAACGCCCTGAGAACTGCGGGTAAAGGGCAGTATACAAATTTAATGAGTAAAAATAATAAAATAGCCTTCTGCTCATGCAACTGTACATTTTGATCAAAACACCAACCTTTTTAAAAAAATAATAATCCTAGATAACCATTTCTGCGAACAGAGTGGAGGGATAAAGGGTCTGAGAGTAAAAGAAGACAGGTCAGGGTGCCAAAGCAGTGTGGATGAAATGAACAGAGGCGAACCTGCAGCTTACCAGAACTTTAAGAACGGAAAGTCGTGGATGTGGCAAACTCAAAGCAATTCTCATAACATTAACATGGAAAGCAGCCCAGTCTTAAGCATAATGGTATCTCATTTTATCCAGCAACTTATTTAGCAGTTTTTGAGGGGTGGAGAGAGAACCAAGTTAGTAAAAGAAATAATCTTACACAAGTGTTTGTTATTTTACCTTGCTTTAGAATATGAATCTTCACCTATACCAATTCCTGGATAGTTAAAAAAATAAAATGTTCTCTGTGTCCTTTCAAGCATTGGTTCAAAGCTACTCTAATTATAGCTGTAACTACCTAGAAGTACAGGATCTGGCAGCATGATTCACACTCTAATCCAAGCTTAGATTTAACACTATTTTTGCTGAATGACTTCGGCAGATTTACAACCTGAACCTGCTTATATTTACTGAGAAGAGGAGTTCCGACAGGGTTAGATGTGGCTTACTTCTCACGTGAACATAGGACTGCAGCCCCATGAATGCATACAGTGCCACTAACATGGCTTATCTGCAAATGCTCCATTTTAATTGCCTTATGGTTTAGTATAGTCAGTGTTCATTCAGGGAAAAGTGAACAACCTGAATTTGCTATTTGATGGACATGCACATAAATTGTTACATGGCACCGTTTTTGAATATGTATACTCAGCCTCTCACTATGCCAACCGCTCCACAGATGCCCCACATTTAATTTCCACAACACCCTTACCAGTCAACTCAAAGTTCTGTTGAATGATGTCCCAACACTCCTTGCCAAACTGCCCCTGCCAGGGTTCCTAGCTTTTCGCAACCATTTTTTCCACTGTCTTCCAAGGGCAAAGAAGTACTTTCTGCTACAACAGCAAAAACTCAGTAATGAGGATGTCTGGTTTCTATTAAGCATACATGGCAAGTTTAGAAATGTTAACAGTAGTCTATAAAATTAGATAGGGAGGAGAACTTGATTCCCCCAAGGCAATTCAGAAAAGAAATAATGCCAAGGTGACAAAGGAGGGACAAGACTCTGGCTACCATTCAAGTCTGTGCAAGATAACAATTCTAACTTGGGTAGTATTAAAACATTTTTGTTTTTACCACACTCACTCATTTTATGGTTAGCAGTAAGCCTTTATCAGGAGTATTTGGCTTGCAATGTTCCTTCTCAAGGGTAACCCCTTCTCTTGTACTTTCATTTTTAGCAGCCTTGGAAAGTTCCCCCTTCATATTTGGCTAAATTACAGAATAGAAACCAGGGTCGTTGACAGTCACGGAGAAAGTTTCACTCAGGAGAGAATAATTATACCAATTCTGTAAGTAGGATCCTGCATATGAAAACACACTGACAGATATATTAACTTGCGGAATTCACTGCCGCAAGATGATGGCCACTAGCTTTAATGGCTATAAAACCATCAAAAGCAATTAACCATGACAGCTAAATGAAATCTTCATATAGGGAAACAGAATGCTTCTCTTTGCAATACTACATACTGGGTCAAAGAGAGTGCTGGTTATCGTCTTTGTGATCTCTATTTATTTAGCTGGCTCCCTAATGGAAACCAAATGATGACTGAAGGATATCTGATCCAGCTAGACTGTTCTTCTCAGGTGTAACAAAAGCTCTATTGAAGTCATTGGGTTCAAGTGTTTAACATTGTGCTTGTGTCCCATTAATTTCCATGGGACTCAGACACACCTTCAATTTTAACAGATTACTGCAAATATGTCAAGGCCCATGGGAATTGTTTGTAAATTCTTTAAAAGATTTCTATACTACCCTTCAGCACAGCTTCCAGGGCAACACACAAAAAGAAAAGAAAATGCAAATAAAACATTGCCTCAAAACATACACCTCAAAATAACTATTTGATCATGTTTTTCCTCCCCCCCCCCCCCCCGGGTAAATGGAAGGAGGAAATGTTGGGAGAAATATGAATAGCAGAGCCTCCAAGTGTCCCTATTTTCCAGGGACATCCCTGATTTAGAGAAGCTGTCCCGGTTTCTGATTTGATCCCGGAATGTCCCAGTTTTCCTTAGGATGTCCCTATTTTCTTTGGAGCAATGTTGGAGGGTATGGAGCTATCTGACCCCTGAGCTGTTTAAAGGCAATCCTGTATGGGGGAGTTTTAAAATGTTTTATTGTGGTTTTTATATATGTTGGAAGTTGCCCAGAGTGGCTGGGGCAACCCAGTAAGATATGTGTGGTATAAATAGTAAAATCATCATTATGGAGTGAGGTGCCCCTATTCTCATCAGAGAAATGTTGGAAGTTACAGAATAGAGCGTCCCTCAGGGTCTCAGGCAGTCTTTCCTGCCAATGCGGAGACTGAACCATGAAGATGGGAGTGAGCCTGGAGTGCTCAGCAGATAACAAATGAAAACAAACAAACAGGCCTAAACCATAGTTTACCTGCTGTAAATCTGCAAGTCCCTAACTGTTGGTTGCAAAACTATAGCTGGTGTGATGCGTGAACTGAAGAACTGCATATTGCAGCCTCTCTACATTACCTACTTAGCAGGCAACTAGTATTGTCATTTGCACCTCTACTGTTCCATGCCAGTTCAAAAACCTTAAAATATCAGTACACACTCCAATGATGGTGTGCACAAATGCCTTTTTAAAACACTGATAGGCTCAGTTGCTTTCCTTTTGCTGAACTTTCAGGGGCTTCCCAGCATCTCCTCCTCTCCTTGTAAGCTCCTTTGATTACATTTTAACAGAAGGGCAAGACATAAATACATACCTGCAGAAGTGCTCTAAAGTGGCATGTATGACCTTAATGGCCTTAAGTAAGGCAACTCAACAGCTCTTTACTCTATATCCCTATGCTTAATTTTTCTTCTTCTTAGGTTGTCTCTAAAAAACCATGATTTTAAAAATTGTATTAGTTTTTTTAAGAAGTTAAAAAAAAGTTTATGGACAAAATTAATTAACTTTAAGTTATAGATCACGGGTGTCAAGCACAAGGCCCGCGGGCCAAATCCGGCCCGCCAGACCTCGTCATGTGGCCCGTGTAGCCGCCGTTCTCGCTGCTGTTCTCGCCCGTCCAGTGCACCATTGCCTGGTTGTGCGCCGCGTCGCCTTTCAGCACGAAGGAGGTGGCGAGCAGAGAGGCCGCCTCCGTAGGTCCCCCGCCGGCGTGACCCCGCAGGCTGCCCGCCTCGTCCCGCGGGCTGCCACGTCTCTGGCAGCCGCCCCGGTTTGGCGGGCGTGCCACCCAGGAGGCGCCCAGCACAAGCAGCAGCAGCAAGCGGAGCGGAGCTGCCCGGCCGGACGCTCCTCCGCGCGCCCCGGCAGCCGCTGCTGGCACCATGCTCGGTCTCCGCTGCGGGCGCGGAGGCGGAGGACAGGAGGGAGCGAGCCGAGATGGAGGCGGGAGCGCGGCGCGGACGCGCGGCGTGGGAAACAACGTGCCAGCAGGGCTTCCACGCCCAGGCGAGGCGCAGCGCCACCCTCTGCCGGCGGGCCCCACGAGCCCCGGAGCCCGGCCGGCCGCCTTCCCCGATGGCTACTGGCAGCAGGGCTGCAGCAGGCGCGCCGGAGCAAGTGGACGGGAGCCCGGCGCCTGGGCAAGCAAACGTCCCCCTCAGCCTCGGCTTGCCACGGAGGGCAAGGGGAGGCGGCTGCCTCAGGCAGCAGGATCCACAGGGGCAGCTCGGCCGGTTGTGGAAATGTACTTCCTCCACCAGCGCCAGATTTGGGGCCATGTGGGCGCCTCACCTGCCCCAAGCCAAGGGAGCACAAAATAATGATAACGATGCCTATTTATTCTATTGGGGGGGCACCAAATTTTGTCCTCACTCAGGGTGGGTGCCATATTACCAAAGTCCGCCCCTGTCCCCCCTCAATGGGATTTGAAATCCAATAAATTCCTAGGAGTGCCCCTGTCCGTACTGAGTAAGCCCCTCAGCCCCTAAAAGCAGACGATATCAACTTTTCAACATTGTGATAGTGATGTTGTGATATGGTAGCGACCGTGATACGGTAGTGATATATTGCAGTGTTGAAAAGCAGAGGGAGGAACAAGCAGCATTGGCCCCCGCCAGAAACTGGGGTGCAACTGGCACATCTCCCCCCCCCCACCAGCGCCTGGCACAGGGAGGAGGCAGCAACAGGCGGAGAAGGAAGAGAAGGCGCAGACAAGCCCCAGCCACAAGACGCAGTCCAGTAAAGGTGCCCTCAGACTGGGCCTGCACAATGTTATGATACATCACCACAGGGGCAGGCTTTAGTAATCTTTCATAACAGGGGT
The DNA here is from genome assembly GCF_027172205.1 of Podarcis raffonei. Taxonomy (NCBI): domain Eukaryota; kingdom Metazoa; phylum Chordata; class Lepidosauria; order Squamata; family Lacertidae; genus Podarcis; species Podarcis raffonei. Next base: position 22,871,315 of record NC_070612.1, read on the forward strand.
GTCAGTCTGAATAAAATATTATGGGGGGGCAGGTAGGCCCCACCTCACATCATCATCATCATAATTTATTACTGGTCAAAGACCAGCTCGAACCTCACATAATTTATCACATGCCACACACACCCCATTTAAATGTCAAAGCCCATCAACTTCGGGGGTCTCAGCCTGCTCAAATATTTTAGGCCAATACAACCGGCCCTTTGAGGGTGACCAAACTGCCGATGCGGCCCCCGATGAATTTGAGTTTGACACCCCTGTTATAGATTGTTGGGGTACCATAAGACCTAGTCCAACAGACTGAATGGTTGATCTGTGCAAGATGTAAAGTGGTATCCAACACTACCATTCCACTCATGTAACAGACTTCCACTTGCACAATGGAACTTCCTCCTCACCCCTAAAGCCCCGCGCCCACCCTCAACAACTATTCCAGAGGGCTGAGGGATTATTCAGAGCAGATTTGGAGGGGGAGTACAGTGAGGTGAAAAGGAAAGGGAAATCCTATGTGTACAGAGCTCCGTTCAAACAGCAGGTGCAACTTCAAGTTTGAAACCCCAGCTTGCCCACATACTCTGTGATCTTGAGCAAGATAAAACAGACTAAATCAGAGGGGGGAAACTGTAAAATAGACTTCATATAACGTGTTGGGAGCCAGAGCTGGATAAGTGAAACTCCATTAGCACAAGAGGACCTTGCTGACCTCTTCCACTACAAGCTGAGCGCCTCCCCAAATAGCCACTCCAGAAGCTTGAGTGACCATCTGGAACAGGGGTTGATGGGACATGAAGAGCAATGGGACGGGGAATCAGGAGAATTCAGCAGGGCTGCTTTGTGCACATGGAAGTGCCTTTCGACTATCAGAAAACATCTCTGGATGCAAGCCAATGAATTACTAGAAGGTGCGCCTTATTTGCCCCTCCTAAATTACCAAATAAAAAGCCTATCTTGCATTAGGAAAATAGAACTGCTAAAGGAGCTTGGTGAGACAGGTCCTATAAATTGAACATTGCTCACTTTCAACAATATGCAGCTAGAAGCAGCAGCAATTACAAACAAGTCATTGCAAGTTCTAGTGTGTCCTATATTAGCATTCATAACATTTCAGAAATATGAACTGGGAGTGGCTGTGGAGCTTTTAAAAATAAAGACCATATGAGGTACTGGAAACAAGAGAACACTGATCAGGGAGAGAATGAATCTTGACCTTGTTTACCATTTTAAAAAAAAGAAAGATACAATATCACTTAAATGAAGAAAGGGGAACCTAATGTGGCCCTCCAGGCCTTTCTGTCTGGCCCTTTGGACTCTCCGCAGGCACACTCCTTAAAGGAGGTTGTGGAGTTAGGCCTCTGAGTGTTTTTGTCTGGCTGGAATTTGTCCTTGAAGTGGTATTAAATCTTCTTTGCCTGGATATAAGATAGAGAGGGGTGTGAGACAGTGCGTAGAAATCAGCCTATTGTATGAAGGTAAAATTCACATCCACTTGTCTACCCACTATGCATGTGCCAGTAAGGGAATGTAGTCCTCAGACTGAAAATGGTTTCACACCCCTTACTTATGTGATACAGCAGGAAGCACTAATCATGTAAATCAGAGTTTAAAAAACATCAGCATTTGCCTCAAGCAGCCTTTATGAGGAGGGGGGCAAAAATACCACAATATTTTAAAATACACCAAATATTGTGTAGACATTCAGTATGGACAACTGTAGCTCTTGTCTGCGATTCACAGCTGCCATTCTATGACACAGCCACTAACGCTCATGAACAATCTCAACAGTGATGGAGGAGGCGGCACTTGTGTTAATTTCTCAGGAATGGAGGCACAACCTATAGGGGAGACATCAATAATGCTCACAACCAAATTACAAGCATACAATCAGTTCTGAGACTAGAAGTCACAAGCCTTGAGGTACAGACCTAATCCTTGTGGTCTGATTAAACCTGACAAAAAAAAGGACAAGGAAGCTGCTACCTATTTTCATCAGGCTCAACTAAGACAAGATTCCTATGATATGGCATACTTTCTGGATTCAGGAAGGTCTTCACCTTGTCATCCCCAACTCACAGGATAAGTAAACCCTAAACAACTGCTGTCAGTCAAAGCAGATTGGGTTAAAGTAGAGCTTTCCAAACTTTTCATGTTGGTGGCACAGTTTTTAGACATGCATCATTTTGTGAAACAAGTAATTCAGTTTTACTAGCAAACCAGAGGTTAAGCTAACCCCTTTCTAGCCCTGGGAGGCGTGCAGGAAGTGTTCATGCGACACACCTACACACTGTATTGCAACACACAGTTTGGAAGGCTCTGGGTTAAAGGGACTATACCCTGGCTAGGTGGAGTGCTATATCTTAGCCACTCCAGCACTCAACAAGAGAGAAGAATCACAAATGCAAGATGCTGCACCAACTTTATCATTTTTCCTCCACAAAGCCAAAGAAACTATTTCTCCTCTCACTTATGTTAACAATATAATTATATTTAATTGGAATTGGTGGGTCTGTTCTATCAATGAATTTTAAGTCAGTTGGAGCTAAAATGAATTTAGGGATAAGGAATAAAGTGGGGGCAGGAAGAAGAGGGTACCATTTGGATTTTAAGGAGCAGATGATGCTATGGCAATGTGAGAAGTAGACGTGGTAAATGAAAGGGAGCCAGATATCTGTGCTCCCTCTCCATTTTGTAGGCACCCAAATTTCAAGGTGCTTTTTGTGAATGTTAGCTCAACTAATGGGAAGTTGTTAACTTCTTGCTGCATTACTGAAACATGGCTGGAAAGCAAATGTGTGTCCAGACAGCTCTCAGTCTCTCTACATGGTGTCAAGGACTAGAGATAAGCCTTGGATTCTGCTGCTGTACCACCTGCCCTGCTGAGTAACAATCTCCTTGTCTGAGCTTTACAGAGGGAGTCTCAGAGGTGGTGCTGGCTGCTTTTCAGCTTGTGCCAGTTGGTGATGTGAGAGAGTTGAGAATTAAGGCCTATCATCTACCTATGGATCCTTACTCTACCTAATTATTAAAATCTGCCAGGTTAGGGCTTATCACCTTTACCTTGATGGCAGTTCATGCTTCTCTGAAAGAGAGTGCAATGCTTACTGATCTCAGAGGAACAATGGTTAGACACCTGTTCCAAAAAATGCAAATATGGACCCTCTGGTTATTAATAACTATTAGCCAGTATCTCATGTTCCACTCTTCAATAAGATACTGGAAAGAGTGGTTTCATGGTTCCAGGTGTTTCTCTAAGATACTGATTGTTTAGTTCAATTCTAATCTGTTTTCCAGCCTAATTTGGGGGCATTTGTTATCCTCATTATGGAACTCCCTCCCACAGGAAGTGCTCTTTGCTCTTTCATTAGTGGCTTTTAAAGAAATTGGCTGCATTACATTCACTTTTAACCTATTTGAGGCTGGTCCAGGCTTTAAAAAGTAATTTATTCACTGCTGCTATACGGGGAGATCTATTTTCCTGCTGATTTTTAGCCTAAGTTATGTCTTCATATTTGTGTTTTATTGTTTTATTAAGTGAACCACCCTGAGAGGGTCACACAGTCCTGAAAAGCCCTATAAAATACCTTAATATACATAAATAAAAATTATCACAATCCTTTTCAAAGCACCAAATGACAAGATTAAAAATAAATTACAGAATTAAAACTTTTGGAATTATATCCAACACAAATGTGAACTTTCGGTCAATTAACACCAGTTTATCTAACCACAGCATTCGCTAGCCAAAAAGCCAAGCATTTCAGTTGGGAGAATTGGACACAATTGTCCTGGCTTAGAAGCCTTTAGGGAAGGAAACACAAGCAGGGCGGGGGAACCAAAAGGAAATCCTCAGTTCTGAAAGTTAAAGTCCACAGGAAAAGGAGTGCCAACATGTTAATATCCAAAGGTGAAAAATGTGCTTCCCTTGGCAAAAATATGCCTGGTTTTTTAATTAATTGGTTTACATTAGGAAAATATTCCAGCTAAGATTGAAGTTTTTATAAGCCCTGGAAAAGCACCACACACAGCAAAAATAGCCCAACCATGCCCGATTAGCATAACAAGATGTTCTGTTAACATAACATGATGTCCCTCAACGTTCTCTTGCATATGCAGCAAATACAAAAGCCAACTTCATAGCTGAAACCACCACATTGATCCATGCTATATTTTTTCTGTCATGATACTGATTAACAGTTGGCATTTCAATGGTGAAATCAGCTCACATTTCCGCTTTTAACCACAGAGGAAAGTACAAAGGGTGCACAGGAAGTATTCCTGAATTTAAGAGAATTTGGATGCAGCTATGTGGCTTTCTAGCAGGAAGCTTGGTATCCTTTGCCATAGAAAAGAGCTACTGCAGAACACAGAAGCCATAAATGCTATCTGGCAGGAACAGCATCAGGCTCTAGCAATAGAGCCCCCTCCAACTTTGCTCACAGATTCAAGCATTTTCTTTTGTTTTGAATAGATACAAAGAGAGCTTTGGTTTCAGAAATATTTTCCTGGTAAACAGTATTCTGTAGCTCAAATCACTAAAGGAAGCAAGAAGTTAGATTACAGAAGCAGCACAGCAGAGGCAATCAAAAACCAAACATAAGAAGGTTGTGAACAGATATTTTTCTAAAAAAAAGGTGATCACAGCTAATTAATTGTTGGATTTAAATAAATTGCATATTGCAGCTTTCTTAATAAAGGGGGTTTTTTTACATACTGAAGCATGCACACAGTAATGTTAATAAAGCCATCTTTCATATTTTCTTTCATTCTCAGATATAACACACCAGAAACAAAATAATCTCAAAAATAATAATCATGTGTGTTCTCAGTACCATCAATTAAAGCTATCCTTCACAAAATTTTAATTTATAAGTGGTTAAATGCTTTATCTGTAGGTTAAAATAGCAATCCTGAATTATGAGGTTTTATTACAATCACATGGTACATAAACACTGTGAAATAATAATAAATATACAATCTTAGCATTGTTTCCCAACTGCACAACAGGACTTCTCCCAAAATCTTGCATTTGCATGTATAAGGGCACTAAAATAAAAAGTAGTTTCACGATATTTCCACTAGTAGTAGTAGTAGTTGGCAGAGACAATGGAGTACATCTCCAAGGGTGAAGTCAAACTGCTGTGTTAGCTGCACTGAAGTGACATCCCCGGGGCACAAGCCTGGGCAGTGTGTATAGAGGTCCTGGGCTGCCCAGGCGACAAGAACCCCCGCTTGACCTCACTGATGTGGTCCAAGAAAAGCAGAGCAAGAAATTTGCCAAAGTTGCCAAAAGGAGGCATACAAGGCACCATCCAACCATCTTAGGGACTCCACTCCAGATTTGTCTAGGGTTTACTCCTTAGCACTTCTTCCAGCAGTAGAGGTTTCCTTCTCCTAGATAAGCTACCTTCCCAAGGTTGATGAGCCCTTTCCACTAGTGCAATTTTAATTATTCCACATTCTAATTTGATTGAATTACATGGTTCTTTGATTAAATATTTATTGGGTATCTCTGTACGTTTCTTTGCAAACCACTTAGATTGCTTTTATTAAGTACTACAGTATATGCAACATAAATTAATCAAATCATTGGTTTCACCAGCAGACCTATTGTATTGGTTTATTTCTCAATGCTGTGCAACACAGGAATCCATCACTAGCATAAGGGCCTTTGAGTCAGCGGACTGACAGCACTGGATACAACCCTTGGATTGGTCCCCAGTGCAAATAAATAAGTTACTACCTAAGTACTGTGGGAATAAAACAAGTATGGGGGACCTCTGGTCTTCCACATGTTGCTGAACTACACAACTCCCAACACCCTTGGCCACTGGCTATGTTTGCTAGGATTGACAGGAGTTGTAATACAGCAACAGTGCAATGCCAAAGGTTCCCCACACCTGGAACAGAAGTTTTTGCCTTTATAAAACATCAGACCACTAATCTATTCAGTTCAGTATTATCTACCAAGCTTTGCAACAGGTCTCAAAGTTCACAGAAAGCAACTCTTCCTTACTCTTCAACCAGATACCTTTTTCTTCAAGATGATAGATGTTGAATCTAGGACTTACATGTCAGCCCTGTCCAAGCCACCCTCTCAATGCAATAGCTCAGAGGGTCAGCCCACTTCCCCCCCTATTCCAACGATCACAGGTCTGTTTGCTTAAAATTACTTTGATCTTGTGTACTTTCACCATGGCTATTTAAAGTCTTATCAACTGTGCAAAGAAAATAAATAAAAGGGCAGGATAGTAAAACAAAGCTTCATAAGGCGGCTTCAGAGAAGGCTGCCTCTAGATTATATAGAACATTTTATGGCAGAACATCCCATGGCAGAAAAACCAATGCAAAAATCAGTTACAGAATTCCAGATACTGTGAAGTGGATAAATATTTTTTACAAATACTGGAGAAGGAGAGCATCCCTTTACAAAGCACTTCAGAATCAGTCACACATCATGGTTTCATCTGGAGTACAGCTATAAATGAGGCCTTTTAAAAAGCACATTTCATTTTATGCTAGACAATTTAATCTTCACACTGGAAAGTTTAACGGATTGTCACTAGGTTTATTAAGCAACACTTTATGTTGACAAGCAAGTATTAGGCATACTTTCTCACATGAAAAAGACTTCTTTTTATAATCTAGTATTTTTCTATTCCATATAAAGCCTGTAAAATCAGCTAATTATTTAAAACATGTCTCCACCCTAAACTGGTGCACAGACACTTAATGAAAATGAAAAAGAAAAAGAAACTGGTAGCTGTGCCAGTCCATCAGAGAAAATCCAAAGCAAACAGGAGTGTAGTATCTTTTAAAGCATCACAAAAATCACAAAATACTGAACGACTACTGAAAAGCTGAACTTGAAAGCTTGTGCACTACTTTGTAACATTTTGATGGTACCTAATGGAAAGTATTACACTACTGTCACTTTTGCGTAAGCAGAAGTAAAAGGGAGTGAATGACCATGAACTTTGTACACAACATCTGAGTTACAGGAAGAACATTCAAATACTTCTCCTTTCAATAGGCCTATGGGAGTGGGTAACTGGGGACAGACAAACTAATAGCCATTTCATAACCACATTATTGTACAGCATAAGCCAGAGTTGGCACAATACTGAACTAGACTAGACTATCACCTCATACTACATGAAGAGCACCGTGAAACAAAAGTACTAAACATAAAGCCCTTCTGGATATAATGGGAACCATCCCTTCCCTTGGCACACTGGAGTTTCCATAGCATGCAAGACTGGAAACATTTCCAGAACTTACTTTAAAACCATGTCATTTTTATATTGTGGGACATAAACCAAATTGCAATGTATGTTTTAAGTAGTAAAATATTTTAATAGAATATATATAGGTGCTCATATTTCTAAGGTAGCAAAGAGCTCCAGTAATGGGCATCCTAAAGTGTGTGTGTGTGTGTGTGCGCGCGCGCACACACACACACACACACACACACGTTTTAACAAATGTGAAGGGCAGTTTGGGGTTTTTCTTGGGTGGAAAACTAACCCTTCATCCTTTCCAGCAAAATGTGAAAATAACCATTATAAAATTTTCTTTTTTAAAAAAGCCACAGCTCTGGCCAAAGCAAATGCAAGGAACTCTTGAAGGGAGAACCATCTCCTGTAGAAAAAAAATCTTTCTGTATTTTAAAGGACACAGCAATTCTCCTTGAGAAGCTTCATTTTTGAAGTTATGCTGTAAGTGTGAATATACGCTAAGCAATAAGTTCCTATGTAACAATCCAAACCATCATTTCATGGAGTATGGAAAATTCCCTAAAAACATTTGACTATGTCAGTCAAAGTACCCTTTAATTTTTGCAACGAGTGTGGAAAGATGGAGACTTCGTCCAGGTTTTCTCTTGCTTTTCAAAAAGCCCATTCACAGGCCCACTCAGTGCACTGGATCTGGGCGTGCTGGGGATGCTCTTTCTCTCCCCCACCCCACACACCTGCTAACTGCAGGGTGGCTCCAAAGGTTTGATTATATATGATTTTCATGTATATGGAATTGGGCTTGATGCATAGATGAGGGATTACTGTCAATCTTTGCTGTCAGCTTATCTAACTGATCTAATATAGTAGCAAATACTAGTATAATCATAAAGACTCTGCTCAGGACAGTACAACTATATTTTATGAGAGTTAACTGCAGCCATTTGGCAACACATGTAGCTAAACTACTACAGGCCTGCTCATGCAGAAAATCCTATCAATTATAGGTCAATTAAAGAGTCAAGGGGCATTTTGGAGTTTTATTTTTTTCACAGTAATACCACCTTGAGACTCATTCAATCATTCCCAAGAAGAGACGCACCCACTAAATACAAAGAGGACAAAAGCTGTTGCTTCCAAGGTAAAGTCAGGAGATTCCCAGATGGTCCAAGGATGGACTGTCAGTATTACAAGAAAACATAACAGAAGCAACCAGTTTGTGAAGTCTTATTAGACACACGCGAATACAAAGCATGGCATTAGGCTTATCAGAGAACTATTTAAATCACAGTTTTCTCTAAACCATTGAAATTTGGAATAGGCACAAGTTACTTCTGATTTTATTCATATTTTAAGAGCATATACTAAGAAGACTATACAAAGCAGACAAAATTGTTCCATACAGTGTTTCTTATTTACTGTCTCCTAATTCACAGACCCAAACATACCACTTAACTGTCAAATGCCAGTTTAATTGCACTAAACTAAATCAACCAACATAAAGTGTTCTATCACACAATTCATCAGTTTGTCACATCACTTGATGGTCATTGTTTAAATTGGTTTAAAACGCCCATTTGGTTTTACTTGTAAACATACAACATTAGTTACTGGGTTTTAAATGTTCACTACATATTCAAAGTTTATTCTACCAATATGTTCTGGCATCAAGAGTCACCCAGATTTGGTCCATATGGGAAAAATTGGGGGAAGGGGGAAAATATCATTGTTTTTGTTGCTATTTATTTATTGTTTTACACTTTGTAACACACACGCAAATACAAAGAAAGTTTCATATGGTTGAAATAATTGCTGTCAAGAGAAAAATGCCAGACTGCATGATAACAGATTTGGGTATATAAAACTATGCAAGAGGCAAAGCAATTTCTATACTTCCCACATGGTCAAGCCAATTGAAAATATGTTCCTTAGTCAACCAATTGTAAAAGTGCTTCTCATCAACAACTCTGAGAACATGTTTCAGTTGCCCTTACCTCCAGCTCTTCTCCAAGCCATATTTATGGGCTGTTTCTCCATAAAAGGGGCAAATTTGTCTATAGAACAACTGGACTGTCTAGCACAGCAATCTGAGTATCTACACAAAAAGCCAGAACAGAAGCACCAGTTGTTAAGTCCTTAACAATTTAATGCATGAGTTACAGATGGGAATAAAAGCTACAAACCCCTCAAGTATAGTTGTACAACTTCCTATTAGATAGAAAACTGTTATAATTAATTGGTGGTAAGATAGGCTTTGATGACTTCAGGCTAAACTGTCTTATTGCCCTGCTTTCAAAAGAAAACAACTAGTGTGATGCCCAAAACCAACTCTGGCTTAGTAAAACCATAGTTTGGTTTCTTTCACTTCCTCTGCAGCAAACAGAATTATGATGAAGGTTAACTGCCTCTGGGCCTGGGTATGGTAGACTGCCATTATGCTACACAATGATAGCGCTCCCCAGTGCTGTTCTTGGCAGCAAGAGTATCACAGGCATGACCAACCACTGAGAAACTATGCCAGACCAAGGGGATTGTTTGCAATTTAAGCCTTTCTGCTTTCTTCCACAATAAAATGTGATCTTTTAATACCTTGGGGAACTTAGGGAATATTTACTACAATATTTTGAAAGTAAGCCTTTCCAATTTAAGATCACTCCCCATCTTAAAAAAACTGTAAAACAATCACCAACACATTTACCAAGAAGCTTTCCCATTGACTTCAGTCCATTGAAAGCATGTTTATGATATCTTCTGTATGAAGAATGCATCCTACAAACAATGGCTGCCTAAAGCATTAGACAGCAGAAGAATGACAAGGCACATGGGCAACAGCACAATTAGTTTGCCACCTTTATTAGGCATGTAAAAAGGTAAAGGTAAAGGTACCCCTGCCCGTATGGGCCAGTCGTGTCCGACTCTAGGGTTGTGCGCCCATCTCACTTAAGAGATCGGTACCTTATCTACTTGCACTTAGGGGTGCTTCCAAACTGCTAGGTGGGCAGGAGCTGGGACCGAAAGACGGGAGTTCACCCCGCTGCGGGTATTCGAACCGCCGAGTTCTACCACTAGACATCTAGAGTTCTGTCATCTGGTGTATCTATAAAGGCTCAGAGAGAAAAGAAAGCAACATTTTCTGCCTCAGAAGTCTATTATCCCTGTGATGGTATGATAAGTGGTATTACACAGAACCTTGGGACTCAGAGTGAACAAGGAGAGTGGTAATACTCAAGCAATGCAGACTGGTCTACAGGCCCACAGAGAACTGGTCACGGTAAAAAGGTAAAGGGCCCCTGGACAGTTAAGTCCAGTCAAAAGCAGCTATGGGGTGTGGCACTCATCTCGTTCCAGGTCAAAGGAGTGGACATTTATCCGCAGACAGCTTTCCGGGTCATGTGGCCATCATGACTAAACCACTTCTGGCACAGTGGGACACCGTGATGAGTGCCAGAGTGCACGGAAACACCATTTACCTTCCCACCGCAGCAGTACCTATTTATCTACATGCACTGGTATGCTTTCGGACTGCTACATTGGCAGGAGCACAGAGAACTGGAGCAATCTCAGATCTGTATTGAAGCTGTAACCTTCTACCTGCAGAGAAAAGAAGTCAAATGACTGGAGGATCAAACTAACTAAAAGTAATGTTTATGTCAGAGACATAAACTACACATTGCTCTTGTTCAGATGAAGGAAGGAAATCACTTTTTGTTGCAGTGCTGGGGAGTGGAAATGCAGCAGAAAGTGGGGGCAACTAAATTTTGCTACCTCCTGTTTTTTTGCCACAATTTTAAATGGGAAGGGGCATACACACTTAACACACTATGGGAGAAGTTACGGGGGGCAGGAGGCAGAATAAGGGAAACAACTAGCTGGAAAAGGATTAGATGCCCCTCCCCATTGCTTCTCCTTTACTGTACCCCCTGAAAAGGTAATCAGACAGCCGTAACACACATTTGATTACAACCTGTTTTTTGGGCCCCATCAGCAGTATTCCACAATACAACACCAGACATGTCTACTCAGAAGTCCCATTGATCTCAGTATGACTTACTTCCAGGTGAATGGGTATAGGACCGCAGCCTTAGTCACCCTGCAGCAGCATTTTTACAGAAAGTAGGCAAGCAAACCTGAAGTGCAGTGGAACTTAAATTACTCACAGCTTTGGAAGCAAACATCATAATTAAAGCCAAATGTAAATTAAACACCAGAATTGTTTCATCAGCTGCATTAGGAAAGCAGTAATTTAGAGTCATTGACAGGAAATAGTAAAAATGTATTTCCTCATTGCACCTAGAGCCAAGTGTTTCTACAGGGTAGAACTATAGCCCCAATTGCTAAATATAGTGTGAGTCTTTGGGTTTTCTAGAAAATGGCACATAGGATTATTCTACTTGTATCTTTCAAAATCATGGATTCATAACTTCCCTACTGAACAACATATGTAACATGGGACTTCAGCTACAAATAAATACGGTCTTTCAACAATAAATTAAGAGCTTATAATTCTTAGCATTTTGAATGTTCAAGACACTTCACACTGTTGTTGGCACCTGTCTGTCTTGAGAGACAATGGAGTGCATCTCCTCTGTGAAGCAGAGGCCTGGGCTCTGTGTACAGATGTCCTAGGTTACCCAGACACCAAGATGCCCCCCTCTCTCAGCCTTGCTGATGTGGTCCTAAACAAAGCAAAGCAATACATTTGGCACCAGCTTGGCTACAGGAGTTGCCGGAAGGAGGCGTACAAGACATCCAACCGCCTTAAAAACTCTACTCCGGATTTCTGTAGAGTTTACTCTTAGCCTTTTCTTCTCCCAAAGATGTCCCACAAGGCAGCAGATAACACACTTTGCATGCACTTTGAATAATCCAAAGGGCCAGACTTCAAGGTAGAGATACTGAAGCTGATCAAACAGCTTTCCTAACACATGGCCCTAATGGGTGATATCCACACAAATGTTATTAGCCACTTCCACATGTTCCAATTAAGAACATACCATTTAAAAACACAGAATAAGCAGCATCGATTTTTTTTACTCAGACCAGGGGTAATCAAAAGGCAGTTCAGCATGTACTGGTAGATCTAAGGGTTTCTGAGTCCCAGTATTACTTTTTATTAAAAAAACCACCCACAACAACTAAAAGGCTTTCCCCCATAAATATATGTCCACACGCACAACACAACACAACCCATTACCTAGCGCTTGGCTGTGGTTGGTGGATCTTGAAAGTTCTAGTAAAAACAAACAGACACAGAGACAAGAAAGACACAGACACAGCACATCCTGCAAACCTGAAATCTGCCAGTCCCTGACCCAGGGAACAAGCTCAAACAACTAAGGCATATTTGGGGGGAAATCTCCAGAAAGGAAAATATATTGTGACTGGGTGTTGGGTGACAGAATATGAACATGGAGCACAACCCACCAGAATATTTTTTGGCCAAAGGTCTCCTTTACCTTAGAACTACACAAAATAAAAGCAATCCTACCATAATCAGTTTTTAATTGGAGTAATTCCTGGTGGAGCCTACCCTACATTACTTCTACTTACCAAAGGTAAGAGTACACTTAAAATCTGAGATTGCAATACAAAATATCATCAATGTTTAAAGACTGAGGCTAACACAAAAGTGAACTCCAAACCTGTAGAACGCAAAAATCCCTAAGTGATTTAACCAATCCTGTCTTTTAAAATCTTTTCTTTTGGACTGCTGTGCAAAGCACTCCAACAGAAACCAACCACAGATCTCCCACTGGTTTCAGGCTATCAGATTCCTGCTGGTAGCAGCCAAAATATAAAGAGCCTGGCAGATAAGCAACAAGAATTTCATGCACACCTACAAGCTACTACATGAAAGCCATGCCACAGGGCGACTGGCAACTATGAGGACCAGGATGCAGGATGAGGTAGGTCTTTGGTCTGATTCAACGAACACTTCTTATTATTATGCTCTTTGTCTCTTACCACTCTTGAATTAACATCATAACCACTCTTGTAAAAAACAACAACAAAAAAGCCTTCAGTATTCTTGAGCACACAGAAATAGGTATCCTGCTATTTCATGTCTCTGAAATTAAGTAATGTAAGAAGCAGGTCAGGTATTAGACCCATAGCTAGGCTATTTATATCCAGCCCTTAATCTGAATATCTCAGGGCAGGGTAACACCAAATTCAGCCAAATAACCCTATCAGCATCAATAAAATCACAAAAGAAGGTAAAAATTCAATTTTTAAAGATCAGAAATCCAAATATATCAGGTTTTAAGCTCAGACTGAAATAACAGCAATGAATATTCTAGCAAGATTTCGTAAAGCAAAGAGTTCCAAGGCAGGGGAACCACCTCAAGTCAGCTCCAGTTATAAAGCTCCCACAAGCAGGACGATAAGGAGAGCAACCCTGGTAAATTAGGACTATATAGGGAGAAGTTCTTTTTCAAGTATTTAGATACCAAACCATTCAGGGCTTTATGAGTCATCTGTAACACCTTAAAATTGAGACTGGGAATGTATTGGCAGCCTGTGCAAATCTTTTAAAAACAGATGTGGGAACTCCACTCAGAAGCCAAGCCACTTCATTTTGCACTACTTGGAGTTTCCAGGTCATCTTCAAGAACAGCCCCAAGTAGACAGCATTATAGTAATCCAAATGAGACATTATTAACAGCATGGATTACTGTGGCCAGAGTATCCCTATGCAGAAACAGCCATAGCTGGGGGAAAACATTCCATGCTGCTGCTGCAATGTAGTATCACATGGTAGAATCCAACAGTACGCAAGCACACACACTCCCAACCTACACACTTGTTCTTTCAAGCAGAGAGCAGCACTGTCAAGAACAGGTCATTCACATAATTCCTGGAGCCAGGAACCACCAAACTAAAGCATCTGTATTATCAGGATTCTGTTTTAATTTATACACCCTCAACCAACCCATTACAATGATCAGAGACTACTAGTCCAGCACCTACATGACCTCACCTGATTCTGATGACAAGAAGAAATACAGCTGGGTGTCACCTGTATAGTGGTGCCACCCAATATGAGCTACCATTTCTTCTTAAGACATGAGAGATAATCTACAGCACTTTAACCGCCTGTGATGCTTGAAACAGAATGATGCAAGATACAACTGACATCACCGCTTGAGATATAATTATCAAATCACCCACCGTAACCTTAAGTATACATAGGTAAATTATTGATTTTGCTGCAATATAATCCCTTGGAATCTCAGGTTTGCAGCTTGCAAAGAATTACTGTATTACCTTCTGTCCACTCTTTGCTGCTGGGGCTTCTCTTTGGCTATACAGTGGTACCTCGCAAGATGAAATTAATTCGTTCCGCGAGTCTTTCCGTCTTGCGAGTTTTTCGTCTTGCGAAGCACGGTCAAGTTGCAACTGTACCTCCTCAAGCGGTTTTAAGAAAAAGGAAACAAACTCGCAAGACGTTTTCGTCTTGCGAAGCAAGCCCATAGGGAAATTCGTTTTGCGAAGCAACTCAAAAAACGAAAAACTCTTTCGTCTTGCGAGTTTTTTGTCTTCCGAGGCATTCGTCTTGCGAGGTACCACTGTATTTGGGGAAATGCAATCTTCGTTATCACAAACCTTGGTTCATGTTTTCCATGTTTTCCAGTTCTGGTTTGCTAGCTCATCAGAAGCCATTGCTTATGCCCTGCCAACAATTGTTCAACTTGCTTAAACATGGCTTGACATATCTGAATTGAGCTTCTGGAAGTATCAACTATTTCATCCAAATGCTGAACGCCACTGAACCTGAAGAAAACCACACATGAACTCTCCCTTTTTCAGTTAAATGGTCATCCATGAATTATACACTGTATTCAAGTAAGGTGCATGTACTAAAAAAAAAAAAAGATGCTGCATGCATCCTTTTTTTATTCAGATGCATTAGCTGGCAGATATAAAACCAGTTCCAGAAACTTTTCTCCATTGGGAGAAATGTATATTATTATTACTATAAAGCATTTGTATAGCACTTAATTCAAGAAGCTTCACATATACATGAACTTGAAAGTATTACAGTAACCCTGTAAGGTAGGTCAATATAAAAAAGCTGGAGATCTGAGATTGAATTTTTATTTAGAAGATTTATAAACCACTCCCTAAGTGGTGTACAAACTAGCCTTAAACCAGCTACTAGGTTCATGGTAAAAACCAAGGCCTTTCAAATGCATAACCACTAGCAATATAATTTATTAGCAAAAGAAAGAAACCTGCATGGATTTTGTAACAGCATGCCACAAACAGGATACTAGTTTCCTGTTCACTCCTCTTTGCAGGTTTTTCGTTTACAGTATTCAGAGGTACAGATTTTTCTCATATATTCTCCCATGCAGAAAAATGGTCACACTGAAATTGGCCTGTTGCCTCTTTGCTGCCTGCTGTCAGAACTGGAAAGGATTTCAAATAGATAAGGTAAGACATAGCTCAAGATCTTATGTTAACTTTGACAGAAGACAATTGCAAAGAAATTCCCTTATTCTTTCAATTAAAATGCCAGAATAGACACAGCAAGAAGTTCTCTCACTCTCTCTTCTTGAATTGTGACAAATTTTCAATTACTGTAGTTTAATCTGTATGTTTAGAATTGGTCAAACTGCCAGTACTCATCAACTATAGGTATCAGTCATCATTCCTAGTAATTAAATGATGAGTGTCTAGCAAACTAAGAGTACCACTCGCGAAGGTAAAGTCTCTAAACGTTTAGCTATAAAGGCAATTGATCATTTAGTACCAAAATTACATTTAAGTCACAATCTATATCATAACAAGGCTGTCGAAGGCCACACAACATAAAACTAATACAAAATGGTAAGAAATCTTACCATTCTTGAGAAAAGAAAACCTGCACACTACTCACTTTTTCCCAGTTAGCTCTCTAATGGATATTCATTTCCTCATTTGATCAGAAAAAGGGAAAATAATATTCAGAAAATAAAGCCTAGAAATGAGTGTTCATATCTTGTGACCGAAATGGGAAGACCTATTTCTTCACAGCTTGTAAGGATGACAAACAGCAGCTATAGAAAAGAATGCTGGACTGGGTTATCAAGGAAATCTGCATTTTTTTACATCAACAACCTGAACAACTGTTCACGGCTATTCCTTTTTTTAAAAAAATACAAGCCTGTCCAGATAGGAGGGAAATGATATCATCAGTTTTCCAGTAAACTTCAGCTACATGACAACAAACCCTACCAGCGCTGTCCTACCTACTATCAGTGTACAGAGGCAGGTTTCTTAATTTTCGGTGTACACCAGTGATTCAAACCAATTCTTACACCAGTCCACTCTACACAATCCTGCTATGGACAGAAGAAGCTGCAGTGACCAAGTTTCTTCAGGTGAGACAATTGGGGGTTGGGACTGACCTGCGAATTTAGGTGAGTTTAGGGATGGAAGAAGCGGAGAAAAGAGCAGCGACAATAAAATGTGATGGCAAGCAGGGAAGATGGCAGAGCACATGGGGGAAGCAAGTACGGTGTTTGCAGCCCACTGCCCCACCGCCCTCTTTTTCCAACCCTTCCTCACAGCCTTGGCGGCGGGAGGTGGAAAAAGCGAAGTTTAGCCCCTTGACATGCAATGGAAGCCAAGCAGACCCGGACACACGTATCGCATATGTATGTACACACGGACCCATATTTCAAGCGCGTATTAAACGCGAGGTTTTTTTCTACCGCATGTGAAACTCCACACACCGGATATCAATACAGGTACGGGATATATATGTACATATGCGAATGCTGCTCTCAGGCGTAGTTCGCGAAGCAGCTCGCAAAAAAGCAGCGCCCGCCCCGCGAAACAAGGGTGTTGTGTGAAGGGTGGGGGGACAGGAGAGGGAAAAGAAGCGCGTAGCGAAGGAGCATCCCCGGCGTCAAGCCTCCCTTTCCCCGCAGCCGCCTCCCTCCTCCCCTTTCCCCTCAGGGCGGCCGGCCGGCCGAGACGTACCCAGTATAAGACACACCAAATCCAGCGCCACATAAGGGAGCCTCGTCTTGTCAAACATCGCGGCGGCGCCCGGTACTCCGTGTGGACCGCGCCGGGCTCACGAACAGCGGCAGGGGCGCGCAGGCTGGGAGCCCGAGCTCAGCCGCATCCAGCCACAGGGCCAGCTGAGGCGACGAGGGAGGAAACGAGGAGGAGGAGGGGTGGCGGGTGTCGCGGAGCACGCTCCCTCTCTCTCCCCAACCGCACCACAAAGCTCCTCCTGAGGCGCCGCCACTATTATGCGGCCCTCGCGGAGGACGGGCTGGTGCTTTAAGGGAGGGGAGGGGAGCGACCAAGGAAGGAAAGGCGGGGTTCGCGCAGGCTCCGCCCACACCGCCGGCGTGCTCCGGCTCGCGACGCCGCCGACGCCGCCGAGCGATTCTCTCCCACCCCCGTCATGCCCATCATCCTACCAATTTTTGCCCCGCCCAGTCGTTCTTGCCTTTCTTTTTCGCTTACTTCCGACGCGGCCAATCAGAGCTCTCTTTCCGACGTTTCAGGTACGTTTCTCCAGGCCGCACCGCCCACCAGGAGGCTGGCAATCGCCCTTCATTTCCCGCCCCCTACGCTCCTGATGGGTACGCGCGCGCGCGCACTTTTTCTCCTCACAGTTTGCCGGAAGCGGTCACGGTCATTTAAAGGAGGAGATGTGATTTTTGTTCTCTCACTCCCCCGGCCTCGCCCTGTCTGTCAGTTCTTAAAAATACAAATGAAAGAAGTATTTTTTAAAAAAAATAACAATAAAATTCAGGGGGGTAGTTGAAGTTTAATAAAAGTATGCAAGGGGGAGATTGGAAACGTGTTTTCCATTACATCTGTCTATATAACTACACTTGCATTAAATAAAACCCAACACGTAAATGGGGAGTCCCAGCTGCAATGGATTGCGATGAGTCTTGGTCAGAAACGTTGACTCTGAATCACTGTACTGTAAAGCCCTGGAACTTACTAGCTGAACTTTTATCTCTCAACCTATATTGTAATAAGGTTTGTTGAGATATAAAATACATAAATTGCTCCGCTGACATATTGGGACAGCGAAGAGTCCGAAATGAGTATGCAACTCTGAATATTTTTTTATATAACAAGAGGAATTATATTTCAAATGTACTTTCAAATTCCAGGAAGTGTTGGCTCTCTGATTTTATTGTCTAAAACCTTATTGGAAAAGTGCGTGGGATGTGGAAATAAGTTGATTACCCTTATTAAAATGTTTTGCAATCCATGCCTTGTCATCTTAATTATCTGTTTTGAATGCAAGAGATTGTAGTATGCAAATCAGTTATAAAACCAAGAGATCAGTGATTCACTCACTGATAATAACAGACCTAACACTGTACTATCTGGAAATACTGCATTTTAGCTGAAAGGAAGGCTGTTTCATACACACCAATTCAATGACCATATCGGGGGAACTATGTTTTTCCCTAAGGAAGGGTGTTGTTGCTGTGGTTGTTGTCAACATAAAAAAATGATATTTTGCCATAGAAATTTTACCCCCTTGCCCAGCTGAAACTTCCACTGCAATTGTTATATAGAATATGGTTATGTAACATATAGAATTGACTGCATAACATCTGAATATGTATCTGTACTGGAAGACAACACTGTATTTGGTAACTGGTTTTAAAATTTTCAATAAAATAATAATAATAATAATAATAATAATAATAATAATCTCCTCAAATTTTTCCATTATTCTATATTTCTGAGTATGTATTTATTACAGGCATTTCAAAACTACCACTTAGTCCTTTGATGCTAAAACACGAGTCAGCAAACTTTTTCAGCAGGGGGCCGGTCCACTGTCCCTCAGACCTTGTGGGGGGGCTGGATTATATTTGGCGGCGAGGGGGGGGTGAACAAATTCCTATGCACACTATGCTCACCAGACAGGCCCCACAAATAACCCACAGATGCATTTTAAAAGGACACATTCCATGCAAGAGCACCAGGCAGGCCAGACAGCATTGTAGATGATAAAAATTAAAAATAATTTTTTTCTTACCTGCACTGATGATAGTCATTGTTTGGATGGGGGGGGGGGGGTCCTTGCCTGGGTTTGGTGCTGTGTTGTGGCCTGCTGGGCCTCCTGCTTGCAGCACCTCTTCCACGCTTCGGGGGTGGGATGGGGGCCCTCCCGCCAGCAGTGGAGGCCAGATCGCCGCCACACAGCCTGTTCTCCCCACCCTCTCTCTTTTTCCTCCCCCCATAAATTTCTCGCCTCCTCCCCCACCCTGGATGGTGCCTCTTTTCCCACCAGGGGCAACTCTGCCTCCTTTTCCTCCTCCTGCACCTCCTGAAGGAGGACTTTGCGCGAAAACGCGCATCAGCTTCGCTCTTTTTTGTCTTTTTTTCCAAGGAGCTCAGACAGCGGCCGGACCGAGTTAACGACCCTCGCGGGCCTGATCCAGCCCGCGGGCTGTGCTATGCTGACCCCTGTGCTACAACAAAACTAATCAATGTAACATTCTCAGCATTCGAGCATCATGTCCAAACTATTTCACCTTACAACCTCACCGACACTTACAAGAAATAGTTGAGCAATAGATTGTCAAGCTACAAGGCAACAGAGCAATGTCAAACAGGATTTAGCAGACTGACAACTTCTCGAATTATAAACATTAAAGATTCCTTGTATTTCCTGATCCTTTGAGTTCAGGTTCAGGACATTTTCCATAGTGTGTCATTAAGAACGCTTTTTAGTCTGGAATATGCTACTTGTTAATATTGTTAGCAAGGCATAGAAAGCAAAAAAAATTTACAATATTACATGACTGAAATTGCATTCTAGCAATAACCAACATTTTGCAGTTGAATTATATGTGGGGGGAATCTGGTTTAAGTGAAAATGGCCTCATGCGCTGTGAAAATGGAGCTCAGTTGGCAAGGTGGTAAACTAGGATGACACAATAGAGAAATGGGTTAACAGTAAAAAGAATTTAACAACAACTACAGGTCTCCATGCAAATAAATAAATAAATAAATGCAAATAAAATTACAGAAATGATTGTTCAAGCACTTTCTACAAAGCCGAGTTTCTCTTCTGCCTCTCCTTATATGTGATATCTAAATGACTAGTCACTAGTGGGCCGTAGAACAAAATGTTGCAATGCGGAGAGCTCCTGCTCCTGCATCCAACTAAACCAGTCATTCCATTACCATTCCCCTCCACTTCTCCATTTTAATAAACCTGCTGATACTTCCACTCTTGTGCAAGGATGTTTTAGCTATACAGGCACTCAGATAATGAGTCAGTATCATGGCATACAATCTAGTGGACATTACAAGAATCACTTTGGACTGTAAAAAATAATAAGTAAGAAGTTTATGCAATGTGCATACTATTACGACAATAAGATTGCTGGAGTTAAACTATTAAGTGCTTGCAATCTTTATTTCGATTCATGAGTTCTGGGTAACTACACTTAGTTCCAGGTAGATTAGTCTAATCACACTTTAGTTATTTCTGACATTTATATCTCACCCTTCAAGGGCCACTTGACATTCCCAAGACTACTTACAAAAGAGTAAATAATACAAATATTACAAAACATGAATTTATTTATTTATTTATTTATTTATTTATTTGAAGAATATAGGACAGTCTAACACTCTACTCAGTTACAAGTTATCACAGATTCAAATACTTAAAAGCTTTTAAAATTACACTGCTCATAAGGCAAAACAAGAAATCACTTTGAGAGGGGCTTCTAAACCTGCATAAAAGATAGGTCTAAACTCTAGGCACAGATCCTTGAGTGGTAAGAGTAGCGAGGGGGAAGCAAAAATGTGTTCTGAAATGATGATGTGTTCTGAAATGATGATGTGTTTTTTAAAATGGCTCCTGTAAGTAGGCTTATGATGCTTCTGGCAGTGATGTCAGAGGCACTGCCTGATAAGAGGCTAGGACACAAGTGCTATTCCACTGCTTCAATACTCACAATTTTGTTGTGTTTACCATAGCAAGAATCTGTAGGCGAGATTCAATGTCGCAGTATTGCATCTGCTCCACCAGCGCAAGTATTTCCACAATCTCGCTTTTCCTCCTCCCTGACACTGCTCTGGGGGAATCTCCCAACCCCACAGAAATGATGTGGGGGGGGTGTACCTGGGAGAAGGAGAGCAAGAAAGCACCAGTTGCTCTAGTAGAACTTCTTGCACAGGCTCCCACTAGCAAAACTGTATAGTTGAATATGGTCCATTGTTTCCCGCAAACATTTGGTGCTGGGAAACTGCCATTCTCCTGGAGTGGAAATATTTATGGAGAGGATGACATCTGGATTACACTCACTGAATTAGCATATGTATATCTACAAAACAAAAGCAACCCAGCATCTGTAAGGTCCTAGAGAACTGCAACAAGCACGGATGCAGCATATACTATGCTTTGATAAATATAGCCTTAAAATTTATGAGAAGCATCTCTGTAGGGCAAGATTTTCAGAGCTTCTAATAATACTATTCATCTGTGCTCACAGAGGTTAGCAATGCTTTGTGTTGAGCCATAAACATAAGAATATTTTTTTTCCATTGCCAGCTGTACCAAGGGAACTCATTAGTTCACAACCGTTTTCATTTTAAAACACTAATAAAAGTCCATTGGACCAAACTCAAACTTCTCATATGTGGACATACAACTCCCAGCACTCGCTGAATTTTGTTACAATATCAAAATAATAATTGACGTCACGGGATGCAGTGGGGGAGGAAACCCACAAGATTAAGTTAAAAACAGACTTCACAATGTGATTCTCACAGTCCTCTGTTGGATCAGCCACTGTGGTTTGTTCGGAAACTACTTTAAGGGGCACATGCCAAAGCATTTACATTACAAAAAAAGTGCAAATCCACTTTCAGCCAAATGTAGTTATTGTGGGAACCAGCCTACACAATCACACTGAGGATGTGAATCACCGAGCATATGAAGCTCCTCTTGGGATCAGGAACTTCCCCCACTGGGACTTAAGACAGAAGTTGGAGGGTGCCTTGTGGGTCACCTAACCCAACCTCCCACTCATATCCAAAGTGAGAGCACTCCAAAACAGGTAGCAGGCTGTGGAGTGGGGCAGAGATGTCTTCATGACACCAAAGTGACTGCAGCTTACATAGGTGGGGCAGGGCGGACGTCAGAGCTGAGTGGGTGCGTGGCTGAGACAATCTGATACTCCCTTCGGTGCACCCATTCATCAGCCTTGTTCTACCCTGCCACATCGCCATCCAGGCAAGTTGCAGCATTGCCAGTGTGAGAAGGGCAGCTCTGCCCCATCGCAAGGATGCTACTGTCCCCATCAGATGGCCATCCAGCCTCTTCCTGAAGACCTCAAGTGAAGGAGGGCCCACCACTCCTCTAGGCAGTGTTCTTTTTCTTTTATCTTGGGACCCCAGGTGTTGGACTAGAACTCCTATACTTCCTAGTCAGTTTAGCCAATGATCAAAGATGATGAGAGTTGTTGTTAAACCACCTCTTTATTATTAATTATTATTCTTATTATTTTGAGTTTCATACATTTCAATAATGTTACAATCAATTTAACATTTCAAAACTCGACTTCCTTCCCCCTCTTTCCGCAGTTCCTTAAATTTATTTTTAATATTTTCTGCATATCCAAATTAACTTAATTTGCTCATTTATTCATCTACTTTAAATATATACTCTTATAAAACTGCAGGTTATTACAATAATCCTGCTAATATTCTTATCTGTTTACAGTGTATTTGTAAGTATTCAATAAACCATTTCCATGTTGTAGTTTGTTAAGGGTTGCTGAGAATTGTACTACAATGAACCAGAATTCTCAGGATGTGGGTGTGAAATGTGCTGTCATTGATAAAAACACTGAAGACTATTGTGCTTCCTCCATGTTGATGAACCACCATTAATAAGCACTCTTAAAAAGAGAGATAGATAAGATTCATCTGTCAAGATTTCTTCTTAACAAATCCATGCTGACTCCTGCTAATCACTCCACTAATAAGATGCTTACAAATTGACTCCTTTGTCATCTGTTCCTAGTATCTTCCTTGTTTTCAGAGACAAACTGACTGGTCTCAAGTTCCCTGGGATCACCTTTTCCTGAAGATTGAGACATCTGTCTGTCTCCAGCTCTGTAACACCTTATCTGCTTTCTAAGATTTCTCAAAAGGTTCTGATAGCAAGATATATATATATATATTGTTGCCTAGGAAGTAATTCAGCAGTTAATGTAGCTAGTTATTTCCTGGTGGATTCCTCATTAATCTTCAGCTGCAATCTTTACTTCCTTGCCAGTTGCACTACATATACAATGTTGCATAAGATGGCACAGAAATATTACATTTGCCTTGCAATGACTTGATCTCTTTTTTGCATCCTTTGGCAATAAGGATGAATGCTTAAGCCATTTCTGTAAATCAGTTTTGCAAATTGCCTTTTGAATTGGTCCTGAAAGCTCAGCTACCCATAGTCTGCACTGCAGTACTTGTCTTTATATTACATTCAGCATAACTGATACAAACCTGATGAGCTGAGAAGTGGGGGAAATCCTGGCTGTATTGCTGTACTGGATTTTCTGGCTAATTGGGAGCAGAACTATACTGAAGATGTTAGCATACTTTATGTTATCGTGAAAGCATGTGAAGTTCAAAACCTAAACAAAAGAAGCAAAGGACAGTACTGTACTTTAGTTCTTACAGAACATAAACATATAAGAAGAATCCTGCTGGATCAAGCAAATGGACCATCTAGTCCAGGCATCCTGTTCTCACCGATGATAAGCCTGCAAGTAGGATCTGATCACAACAGCACTCTCCTTTCCTGTGATTTTCATCAACTTGGAATTCAGGAGCATAGATACTGTCTCCGACTGTGAAGGCAGAATATACAGTAGTCAATGCAGCTAGTAGCTACATACTGTACAGCCTTACCATTATTTGGTTTAGTCATCTTTTAAGCCTCTTGATGACTCACACCCGTTTTTTTTTTTTTTTGTGAAACTCCATAAAATACCCTACATCTAATAGGCCTAAGAATCACAACATTCTCAGGAATGTATTATGACAGCCCTAGCTAGCAAGAGATTGAAATGGCACACATGACAGCACATTGATGCTATATAAAATGGTGTTACATTGGTCAGAAGAAATGTTGCCATTAAACACATTTCAGGTAACATCACATTTTCTTAATGCTAAGAACATCAAAGAGAACGAAGTTAAAAATATATAGATTTTTCATTTGTGTGTGGTTTGTGACCAATGTTACATAATCAGCCAATGTGAGCTCATCTGATTTTGTTCCTAACATATTTTGTCAGTTCATCAAATGTGAAAGCAAAACGATCAATGCAACAAAAAGTCATTAACCTTTTGTCTATTTTTTGGAGAGGTCATTAACAGAACTTTAGTGGGGTGGGAAATGCAGAAATTCTGAATCATCTTGCATGTCATGCTTTTGGTCTAAAATTCCATTTTGAAAAACTGTTGCCAGATCACAAAACGTTGAAAAATTATCTTTAAAATGACGTAAAACATGTTAACTATATATATATGAAAATGAAAAATAGATCTGTAGGTTGACGAATTCATGGAATTACTCAAACATGTCCTCTGTCACTCAGCTACAGCCCTTCACCTAAGAGAGGGGATGAGGTACCTGTGGCCTTTCAGACATTGTTTGACTCTGTTTGACACCAGCATAAAATTAATGAATAATAATAATTTTTTAAAAAGCTCAATTCGGCCTCTCCTTGCTGGGTGTAGGGGGAAACAGTCCATGTTGAATTCTTTCCTGTCCATGCAGCTGTTCAAAGGCACAGAAACCTTGCCAGAAAAATAAAAAAGGTGGCAACCCTAACACTAGCTCATTGAATTTTTTTGCCTTAGCCTCATGTTCTTAACACCTCCACTCAACTAATCCAAGTTCACCATGAAAAAGTCATTGCTGGACTTGCTCCCAAACGCTACATGTCACCTTTCAGCAGCCAAGTTCCTTGCTTTCCATACTGAACTCCCTTTAGCAGAAGACAGGAATCATCAGCTGCTGCTTTGCATTATTGCTCAGACAAAATCCCTTGGCCAGAGGTCCGTTTCCACCTGGAACTACAGATCAGGGGCAGACTTTGGTCTTCCAAATTTTTGTGGCACCCTGTGCAAGGCCAAAATTTGGTGACCCCCGCCTCTGGCATTCCGTTCTGTTCAATTCACTATGCCATAGTTGTGATGCCCTGCAGCGCCCCCTAGGCTCGGCACCCAGTGCAGCAGAACCGGTTGTTGCTGTTGTTTAGTCGTGTCCGACTCTTCATGACCCCATGGACCAGAACACACCAGGCACTTCTGTCTTCCACTGCCTCCCGCAGTTTGGTCAGACTCATGCTGGTGGCTTCGAGAACACTGTCCAACCATCTCGTCCTCTGCCGTCCCCTTCTCCTTGTGCCCTCAATCTTTCCCAACATCAGGGTCTTTTCCAGGGAGTCTTCTCTTCTCATGAGGTGGCCAAAGTATTGGAGCCTCAGCTTCACGATCTGTCCTTCCAGTGAGCACTCAGGGCTGATTTTCTTAAGAATGGATAGGTTTGATCTCCTTGCAGTCCATGGGACTCTCAAGAGTCTCCTCCAGCACCATAATTCAAAAGGCAGAACCAGTAGCACTGTCCTAAATCTGCCTCTGATTAATTGCTGGATTGTGTGCCTTCTGTATAGCATGCCCAGGTGCAAAAGGGAACTGTGCTCCTGCACCTTTAAGTGCTGTGTAGAAGAGAGAATTCCAGCAGAAATAGCATGCAGGACTATGCCTTTCCTCCACTTACCAAGTGTTGAGCTTGAGAAGGCGGATGTTTCAACAGGACTGTAGCTTGGCCCTGAGAGCCTTCCAGACATGACAGCCAGTTCCTATGCCATAACGCCTCCACATAGAAAAGACCCCTTGTGTTCATGTATGCTAGTTTTAACAGGCAGCTGTTGTTGCTGCATTGTTTTTAGCATGGATAAGAGGCACCATAGGGAGTTTGCCTGTGGGAGAATGAAAGGTACAGTCTGAAGTGCAATGGAAGTAAGATGCAAAAGGTTAGAGGGTCCCTGCACCTTTATCCGCAGGTGACACTTACCATCTACAGATTCTGAAATCCTCTCTTCTGCACAACTCTTAAAAGTACAGGAGCCCTGCTTTCGTTTGCATCTGGCCACCTTAGAAGTTGCAAAGATAGGAAATCTATACCTTACGAATCTTGGCTGCAAAATGAGTTTTTGGCATGCATTTTTTTCTGCTTTTGAAATTACAGCCTGATCCAACACAGATGTACTCAGAAGGAAGCCCTGCTGAATGCAACAGAACACAAAGCTGGTGTACGTGCTACCCTTGCCCAAAGCAGGATCCTTGTGGAGATTTCCTCACCTCTGAAAAAGCCGTAACATTCAGATGCTCTTACCTCATGTAGCAAGTAGCTATGTCCTCACTGTATGTGCCTGGCTGCTGTTGGCAACAGCGGACAATGTGAAGGGCTATTAAATGGCACCTTTGCAAGTGTGTTAGAGAAACTTGTTGGTGATGCCCTTTCCTGTAGCATCTGTGTGGCCTTTTGGCTCACCTGGTTATTTTGATGTTGGGAATGGTCCTGCGAATTCAACTCAGGCATGTCTGTTTCCTCCCCACCTGTCAAGTTTTTTTGTAATGTCATTACTTCCATTGGAGATCCAGGCTTTGGTTTTGTGGACCCCTCTGAAGCACCAGTCCTCATCTTACATAAGGGTGCAACAATAGAATTGCGAAATACCCGGGTTGGAAAAACTCCTCTGCTTGACAATCTGAATTTTAGCTTGTGAATCAGTGAGGGCAGTCTAGTAGAGGAAAACAAGTTAACATACGGTAATTTTTTGGATTTGATTTGTTGTATTCAAGGGTTCAGGGACGCGGGTGGCGCTGTGGGTAAAACCTCAGCGCCTAGGACTTGCCGATCGCATGGTCGGCGGTTCGAATCCCCGCAGCGGGGTGCGCTCCCGTCGTTCGGTCCCAGCGCCTGCCAACCTAGCAGTTCGAAAGCACCTCCGGGTGCAAGTAGATAAATAGGGACCGCTTACCAGCGGGAAGGTAAACGGCGTTCCGTGTGCTGTGCCGGCTTGCCAGATGCAGCTTTGTCACACTGGCCACGTGACCCGGAAGTGTCTCCAGACAGCGCTGGCTCCCGGCCTATAGAGTGAGATGAGCGCACAACCCTAGAGTCTGGCAAGACTGGCCCGTACGGGCAGGGGTACCTTTACCTTTACCTATTCAAGGGTCAATCTCTGTAAGTCCAATGCCAAGTAAGTCTGATAAATGTCGTTTGGAACTCTGGGAACCTTTCCAGTTAGGAGTTTGATCTGGCCTTCCACAAATTCTCATGCAGATCTTTTTTGGTTGGAAGATTAAATAACAAGAGTTTGTTTTAAGAGCCTCTGTATGTTCTATGTCAAGTTTAGGGGTCTGCTCTGGTTGTCGCCAATCCACTTTGGCACTATGGTGTTCTGTTAATGCCTGCTTGTGATTAACTGATAAACTGTGGACCTCTTTGGATAATTGGGTTATTTGAGAGGCAATACCTCTACTTTGTTGGAAGATATGCTCAACCGTTCTTGCAATTAGAGTTAATTAGAGTTAATAGAGTCCCTACTTGTTATTCCTTCCTCTCTTAGTGGCACAGGATCAACGTGCCCCATTGCTGGATCCAGTTCCACACTCTCACCTTGAATACTCTCCCCACATTCACAATCATCTTCAAGGGGAGAAACCCGGTTTTTTGTTGGAAATATAAAAGCAGATTTGTTTAAAAAGTCCTCTATTTTAGATTGTTTGGAAACCGGTGAGAGAGCTACATCCTCTGGATCCCTGTAGCATTTACTAGCAGGCATAGTGTCGCCGTGGGGAGTAAACTAGGAGAGGTTTCCCCAACCGAAAAAGAGAGAAAAGGCTTGCAATTTATTATTGGAATTTATTATTTCAAGATGCCGTTTCTGAATAAATCAATCCCAGATTTTTAAACCTATTTACTTGGTTTATGATGTGTTCATCCAGGTGCCAAACATGCTTTTTAGGGCGCTTCCCAAATACAATGACCTGCGTCTTATCGTAGTTTATAGATAAAGCATTCCTTGTGCAATATGAACTTAATTTTGCAAGCAGCCATCTCAGGCCCACCTGTGCCTCATGAGAATTACAAAGCCATAAAGAATGGTGGTTGCTGCTGGTTACATCTGAAGAAGTTTCCTAAAAACTCAAACTAGGGATTTTAAGCCTTTATATATAGTCTGGCTAGAGCAGCAGCAGTTGTGGATGCAGGAAGGATCTTGGCTCAGTGGGACCGACTCCTTGCAAAGCCAATTTTCTCTCTCTTGGAACTAGTGCTGGATTGTGTATGTCGCTAACTGTCAAACTATCCCCCCCCTTCATGCAATCCAAGTATTCCAACAATTTTTCCAAATCCTCATTATGATCCCAAGTGCCTGTGTTGCCTTGGGACTTTTGTGTGAGTAGATAAATGTTCAACAACACATCCCTCTCCCATCTGTCTAGCAGGCTCCACATCTGTGGCTCTTGGAGAAAGAAACGGTTCCATGTCCACATGGTCCTTGGCCTCCCAACATTGCTTCCAAGGCTTACAGCACTTCATGCTGGCTTCAGATGTTGCATCTTTGGTCGACAGAAGCAACATATATAGCATATTTAAAGAATCACTTATTTTCTCCCTTGCTTTTCTGTAAATGGTTGCAGCTTATAGAAGGGAAACTAGGAACAGTGTGTGACATTTGATGCTGCCTGGAAGGTGGGGGAAGAGATGAAACACCAAGAATAAAAACTAGGGGGAAAGGAGATCTAGTTGCTTTTGAGCCAATTTACAATTAATCAGCTTGTGATTTCTCCTTCTTCAGGATGGGTGCCGATCATGGGCTTATGCCAATAAATTTAAGGCCATTACACATTTCAAATTGCTCATTGACTAGTATTAAGGGATTGTCCTAACGGAAAGGCAAAACAGATAGTAGCAAAACAAAAACAAAACATCTTGACAATTAGCCAGCTGGCCATCGAGGGGATATTTGCATATGGATTAACTTATGCCAAGAATTAAAAGAAAAAAATCAGAGCCCAAATGCTTTTATGCATCCGATTTGATTGTGCAGACTGCTTCCCCATGAACTAAGCCTGTATCACCATCACTAGTCCTGGGACTGCTAGCAGATGACATCAGTCAGCCTAACTCCAGGCCAGGGCCAGAAAGCAGAGTCTAGCAGTTTCAGGTGGGTTTGGTTGTCAAGCCCAGTTCAGAAGCTACAGTCTCTACAGTATATACAGCTTTAAGAAAATGAAATGGCTGGAAAATGAGAACTCAGCCTTACATTTCTGAAAACTGGCCTAAACGAAACCAGTCCAAGCTCCAGGGTCTTCTGGTTAAATGGCAATCCTTACTCCTCCCCGTCATACAACTCAAAGATGGGGGATAAGCCAGTGAGAGTACAAAAATGCTCCTGGATGCCCTTATTTCAGCTCTGGCCATGAGAGAGGAGTATCTTTTGTATGCTGTAAAAGTGAATAGCAGCAAACTGCCTGCCTCTCTAGAGAGGCTGATAAGCCTGTAAAAAGGAGGAATAAGCTCACTTACATGCAGGATGACTTACCCTTAGGACAGAAGCAGAGGTGGTCTTCTCTTAAGGGTGTATTATTGACGGCATTTTTCCTTTCCTTGGCTTTCCAACTGTGTTTGGATCCATTTCCTCTTCCTTCGCTCTGGGCTTTACAAGGCTGGTATTTATTATTATTATTATGAAAAATCTAGCACTAGTCACCTAGTTTGCAGCCCATTGTATTAATAATAAACTGGCAGAGAGTTTATTAATTGCTGGAACTACTTGTTCTTCCCAAAAGCTGTAAATTGTTTTGTTTTTTAAATCATAAAAGGACATAGCAGTCCAGGGAATAACTTGAACGTTAGGCACATGTCCCTTATTTTACTAAGATATCCTTGATCCTAGAACTTTACCCTTCACCAAACTGGTGACCTCCAGGTGTTTTAGATTAGACAACTCCTATCAGCCCTAGTCAGCATGGCCATGTCAACATCTGGAGAGCACCTGGTTGGCAAAGCAAGTTCAGAGTTTCACCAAATATCATGGTTGTTTTGTATTTCAGATACTACAGCTTCAAAATACACCCGATTCTGGATATTTTGATCGGGCAAAATAAGATTTGGCAAGAGGATTGGCGGGGGGGGGGGGACGACGACACACAGACAATAAAGGATTAAATCCCATCTCTTGTTCCAAACCAAAACCATAGCTGAATCACATGAATTGCTTTCAGTCCCACTGCTTGAAACATTTTAAATTTGTCCACATCGTTGCGACTGCAATAAATTAGTTATAAATGCGTTTCGCAACAGCTGTCTGCTTTTAACTCTGTGAAATCCATCATTATCATCTGTTGCAAAGTGGATGGATGCATGGTTTGAGCCTGTTGTTGAAGGGCATATGGTGGCCAAGAGTTATGGTCAAGAAGGCACTTAACCTGGACATTGCTTTTAAGAGTTTAAAATCATTTTTTAAAGAATGGTTGCAAAACCTGAAGTTTACTATTGCTGAAATCCAAAGCTCTCACCTGTCAGCCAGTATATCCCACTCAGAAATGGAGGTACAGAAAACCTGTATTGACAGCTCTTCTCCCTGCTCCAACAATATGAAATGACGGAATGTGTCTTATTGTATTGGGCTGCTGGCACAGGGCTTATGTGAAACTGCAAGGATGCTGCTTTGCCTGGTCTGCTGCTCTCTGTAATTTTTTAAAATACATTTTTACATGTACGCCCTATCTGTCCTTCAAGGAACTCAAGATGGTGTGCATAGCTCTTGCCTATTTTATCTTCACAACAAGCCTATGCGGTAGGTTAGGCTGAGGTGCTGTGTGACTGGCCCAATATTACACAGTGAGCTTCATGAATGCATTGGGATTTGGTCTCCCTGCCCATAACTCAACACACAAACAGCTACGTGCACCACCCCGAAAACATGCTTAATTATTCTATACTCAAGAGAACTGTGTGCAAGTCAGGCTGCTAAGGTATGCGTAAGTACAGTAAGTCCTGCACCAGCAGCTGGTATTTCTAGGCGGCCGGGGGAGAGATTGACCACCATTCTCCAATGAGTGGGCACATTGCCTCTCATTTACCCCTTTGATATAGGGAGAATGCAAATTCTCACTGCTTTATCAAGTATAAACTGTTTTCTATCCTAGAACAATCAGCTCTGAAACATACACATTTGAAGACCTTGTGATAGGTTTTAAGTTAATTATCTAAACCTGGTCACCTTGATCCAGTTATGCATATGTGTTGCAGGTCACGGCGTTCAAAAATTAGAGCATTGTTGAGTCAGGCACTGGCTCCATCTCTTTGGGACTGGTGGGCTGAGGAGGGAACTATAGGCAGTTTAAGCCAAGGTGCTACAAACACCACAATCCAGGTGCTTCCAGGTTTAAAGAATCAACTGATTCCCCAAACCAACCCTGTGTCACTACCTGTTCAAAAAATTCCCAGCTGTCCTGCACTCTCTCAGACATGGAGGTTTGTTGCTGAGGGAGATACCACTGGCTGTAGACTTTCCTTGGGTATCTGCAGGAAACTGCAAAAATAAAGGGACAGGTTTGTTTATGCACCCCTTTAGGGCCTGTCAAATTAAAAAACAGACAGCAGTGTTACTTAAACCTCTTCATTGCAGCAGCTGTCTCAAAGCTTTTCTTGAGCAAACTGAGCAATCTGTTACACATTTTTATTTTACTGAATTAGGCCATTGTGTGTATGATGTGTATGCTTTTTTCCCTGTGCATAGCCAAGAAGTAACATAAAGATATAAATAAGAAATAACATGCAGATATAAATACCTCACTACAGACATTTTCTGTTTAACTATTAGCACTTTGAAGGCTTCTGACATGGCAAGAAGCAGGAGCTCTCTGCCAAGAAAGCTTCTAATCACCACCATTTTCTTAATTATGCCAAACCCCACTTACAATGAAAATGTCACATCAGCTCTGGGCCCATTCTTGTTCTGTTTGTTTTCATAAGGCCAAAGTAACCTGCATTAGTTAGCAGGCGTTTGCATCTGATGGGAGCATTCGGTTGCCCTGTATGCATATGATTTTCAAGATATTTTCTTTTTTTTCAGTGCAAGCGCTCTACTTTTTCTGTAGGCTTATGTTTAAAAATAAGGCAGTAATTTGGTTCTCGGGGAAAAAACACCCTCCAACTAAATAACCCGTGTGACATGTTGCTAGAAGACAAGCTGGGACACGATCCACTGGAGTTGCCCAAGGAAAAGTTAAGTTCAGGAAAAGAAAGGAAGAAAATGGGCTTTGGTGAAGGGTGGAGTAAGGCTAAAGAAACCAACAATGCTGATTAGCAGATAAGCCATCATCCATCAAGGAACTTTTAAACTAAAGGTTGTCATATACTATGATAACTCACCTCTCTCCCCAGAAAAAAGGAATATAACATGCAGCTGCTTTGCAAGGCTGGCATCACTCACGTTCTCTCAGACACAGTCCTGATCCTGCAATATTGGTGCCAGGAGCGGTCAGCAATAAATCACACGGAGCAAGTGAACTCTTTATTAGAAGAAACAAGGCTGCTCGGTAGTGCCAGGCCTAAGAAGCACAGGTCTTGCTCCTATAACAGTTGGAACTGAAGGTTCCCAGCTTCCTACAGCTGCCTAAGCCTTCTTATCTCCCGTGTCCTTCTCAAGCAATATGAGACTCTGCCAGTGCAGCTGTCTCTGCTCCTCCCACTTCACATCTCTCTCTTACGTACCTACTACATAGGATCTGACAACGGTACAACGTAAATGGATCCTTTGTGCCTTTACTGCAGCCAAAAGACTGGTATTAATGCACTGGAAAGATAAACCTATGGCCCTCTTCAGTCAACAGATTGAAGATACGACAACACTTGCAACTTGTGAACAGATTGCTTACAGTCGTAGACTCAACAGTTGAGAAGTATGATGATACAGTCGTACCTCGGATCTCAAACGTCTTGGCTCCCAAACAAATTGGATCCCAAACGATCAAAACCCGGAAGTGTTCAGGTTTTTTAACGTTCTTTTGGATGCCAAATGTCCAATGGGGCTTCTGCGGCCAGAAGCTGCGTTTTGGTTTCCGAACGTTTTGGAGGTCGAACTGACTTCCAGAACGGATTTCATTTTGTTCGACTTCCAAGGTACGACTATATTTGGAATGTGATTATTTTTTTAAAAAGTAGGTTTTAAATAACCATATATGTATTGGGATGATAATAACACTTGTATAACCATATACTAGACAAACATATATGGAATTGCATTTGTTTGTGATATAATAAACCTAGGGTTTTTATACTTTTTTCTCTTTATGCACTTTTGATTTACTTTATTTAGTTCAATATATATATATATATATATATATATATATATATATGCACTCAAATCTATCATATATGCTACAATAATGACCAGAGGGACAGACTCCACCCCTGAAAGACCAGATGCATTGCTTCTCCAGCATACCTAAGGAATTCCCAATCCTGGCTGCAAATTTTGTTATGATACTATATACGTGTGCACACGTACAGCATAAGAAGCAAACAGCATTATGCTTCAGTTTTTAGTTAGCCAGCAGCATTGTGTACAACACTGACCAGCAATTTTAAGAAACCAACAAAATGCAGTGCAGTTTTGAAGGACTCAGTTTGCCATCTTGATTCAAAGTGGCATCCAACGTTAACCAAACAGACAAAAACCTGCTCTTCAGTCTTGGGAGGAGCCATTCACACTTGGTTACAATTATCTTAAGAGGTCTCCAGATGTATAGCGAACAACTTCCCCAAATATACAGTAGATCGCCTTCTCCCACATTCATGTATTTGTCAGTCAAATTTTGAGGAAACACCAGTCATTGAGAGAATCAGAAAAGGGCACAAAAGACACATGGTTTTAGCGGCAGATGGCACCTCTTAAACAAAATAGGCAGTAGATCATATTCTTAGGTCCAAAGTACAACTGATTTGGTTATCCCAGTCAAATTAAGATGCAAAACATTTAGCTCTATCACAAAGAAGCTGGCTGGAATAGCATCAATGGTTGTTTTTTTGCTCAGCTTGCTTACATCTATAACCTAGAGGTTGCTGTTTAATTACTTGCAATAAATGCCCCTTTCAGGGAATTATAATAGGGCAATTATTAGAGCTTTGGGTGGGAGACAAAGGCAAAGTCTGAGGGCATTTCCCCCTCCCACTAAAATGACTCAGCAGCCGTTAACTTAAATGGAAAGAGCATTCTCCAAAATCTGATAACCTTTAATTATGGTTTGTCCCAGATGTGCTGAGACTTCAGTACAGTTCTCAAGAGACAGAACCTCATTATTAATTGTTGTAGCTTAGCAAACCAAGCTTCTCAAAACGCACATGCGTAAAAAGTGTCCCAACAATGGCAAAGTACACATGACCACCCAGGTATTCTTATCTTCTGCTGGCACATATAACAACAGGGTGCAAGTTATCCATCTTCCATTCTACATGACAAAAATCAAAACTGTATTCTGCACGCAAGATAAAAGTACATTTTTAAACCATTAAAATAGCACCAGTTTATTTTATTGTCTGTTTCTTTACAGTTTCTCATATTCTTGTTTCATGTCATTTCTTTGAAGAGACACCAGTGCCAAACCAAGGAACCAAATGCCAGTGGCACTAGGGCAGGCATCCCCAAACTTGGCCCTCCAGCTGTTTTGGGACTACAACTCCCATCATCCTAGCTAATAGGACCAGTGGTCAGGGATGATGGGAATTGTAGTCCCAAAACAGCTGGGGGGCAGAGTTTGGGGGTGCCTGCACTAGGGAGTTTGACCCTATCTGCTGGCACTGCCTAAGAATCCTGGATTAGTGCATACAAGGCTATGCAATAATCTGGCTAATTTGCTCCCTGCTTCAATTGAAGGCCTCCTTGAGGACTAGAGGAAAATCAGGTCCCAGGTTGCAGCAACTGCCTCCTGAGCGCAGCACAGCAGATTGTGCCAGCAAAAAAAACCCTGGCACTTGTTCAGACACCTTCTGTCCCTAGTTTCCACCCACGTATATGTGAGTTCTATTACGTTTAAATAGAGTGCATAGATAGAGGATAGAGTGGTGACAAAAGCAGTTTCCCAACTTTAGGGAATTTCCTGATCTAGGAAATCTTGGAACCTTTCCAGGATGTGCATCAATGCTATCATGTCACAACAAGTGTCCAACATAAGCACACTTTAAAAAGTCCGGATCTTATGAAAAAAAATAATCACATTGACATTTACTCTAGAAGACAGGCATGTGGACCCTGAAAACGTGACACTGGTGTAGAGTCTATTGAAACTAACAAGGCCTCTGCCAGCAGAGTCCTTTAAATAATGGATTTTGTGAAAGAGGAATCTAGATATGAAGTATAACTGCAGCCAACTCTTGTTACTGCGAGCATACCTTGCTGCTGTTAAGAGTATAAGATCATCATAAACAGAGTCCTGTTGGATCAGAACCAAAAGATCATCAGCATTCTGTTCCCCAATGTGGCCACATCAGGGGCCTCTTGGAGCCCCATGACCAGAACATGACTCCAACAGTTCTCTCCTGCTCCTACCCTCCAGCAGTTAACCTGAAAGTTGAATGTAGTCATCATGACAAAGAACCCCTCTCTCTCCATTAATTTGTATCCCTTCCTAAAGCGATCTGTTGTTAGTGGCCTTCATCAGCATCTCTTCTTGGCAGTGAAGGTTGTGTGTCGGCTGCCAGCCATTCTGCCCCACAGCAGAGGAACAGAGAGAAAAGTACAAGGTCCTTTCCGGTTGGTTGCCAGGCACAACTACCCCTCCCCTCTCACAGTCTGTCAATATAGAAGAGCCTCATACAGATAGAGGGGGGAAGAGACCCTACTTAGGATGCAATTCACCCTGACTTGGGGAGGGCAGGGAACTTGATGGGCTATCGGGGTAGAGACTCTCTCATTCCCCAAACTTCGTATGAAGAGGAAGAGTCCTGCTGGGATGTTACCTGGCATGGCTTTCTTATTCAGCCATCATGTGTTGAGAGTGGATTAGTCACATGGCTTGCTGAGGGTGGGCTAGAAAGGCTGGTTGGCCCATCTAGGAGCAGGCTATTGGCTCATGCAACACTCTTGGTGATTGGTTGAGATACGGTAGGCTAGGCCTTTTCCCCCTTCCTAGAATAGGGTTGTCTCCAAGCAGGGGTTGGTTAGATTGGCCCCCACCGAGGGTGCAGGTCTAGGAGGTGCAAAAAATGTGCCTCTTTGCTCTGGCTCCTAGGAGCCTGCCCACCTCTCTGTGAGCTCCCTGGGCTGATCATCTGCTGTCCTGGACAGCAGGGCAAGGTGCATAAGCTTCTCGGGGCACTTCGGCAGAGGAATCCAGTACCTGGACTGTGCAGCAGCTGTGTGGGGCTCCCTCCCCATTAGCCACTATTAGAAGGTTGAGCTCCCTGGGCTGATCATCTGCTGCCCTGGACAGCAAGGCAAGGTGCATAAGCTTCTCAGAGCACTTCGGCAGAGGAATCCAGTAGCTGGACTGCGCAGCAGCTGTGTGGGGCTCCCTCCCCATTAGCCACTATTAGAAGGGTGAGTGGAGTGCCCAGCTCCTTGCACAACAGCTCCCTCTCTTTTGCCCCTGACATTTGCTTTGGTTCTCCCCCAACCCCAGGTGTGCAAGAGGTGAACAGGGGAATGTCAGCTCCTGTTGAGGCTCAAACTCCCATCTCCTGCTTCCCAAGCCCATGCCTTAGGCAATAAGTCACTAGGGCTACTGGAGTAGATGCCTTCTGGTGTTGAGTGCTGTGATGCTGGGAGGCAGGCTGATGGCATCCACCCTGATCACTGCAGGTTCTTTGTATAGAGTATAGCCTCTGAGTATAGGCAGCATGCAAGTGGTGGTGTAGGCTGCAGTTAGGCTTCTGGGATTGGTACAGCTGTGTATGCCACTTTCCATTGTTTTCATATAGATTCTTCTTCTGTATTTACTTCCTCCCCTGCTGGGCTGAGCAAACTGGGGGTGCCGTGGCCATTCTGCCAGCAGATCTCTTGATTCAGTGTATGGTAACTATTGGATTGCACAGGTTTTTAAAAAGTCAAATCAGTACTCTGGAAATGTATGAAGAGCATTGTGACCAATCTTTGTGCATGCATGCATGCCAATTTTACCATCCCCTCCCAGACTTTAGCTCAAAAATGTCAACTTTCCTAGAAACGGCCTTCAAGTAGTAATCACAAACACTAGAGAGTTTTACAAATAATCCCTTCCACGTTGGAAAGGTAAAACGTATTTCTACTTGCCTTGAAACATCAAAAAAAGAATTCTTATGCATATCCAAGGATAGTACAGCAACAGTCCATTTTCAAGAACCATGTACATTACATTTTCTAAAAGGCAACAATTACAGCTTTTAAAAAAGTTATGTTCTTCAATTTGATCTGTGCTACATTTCACTTGCAAACTTGTTTCGACATATAATACTGATGTCACCACTGTGTGAAATATGATATAGAATTTTTAAGATCAGCAGAGTCCCTTAATTCTATTATGCTGCAAGAAAAGTCAACCAACCGTTTCTATATATAAAGTTTATCATGTGCCTATTTCCCTTTGAAAAAAAATATATGCATTTACCTAAGAACTTAAGCTTAATTAATCCCAATTGCACTTCTACTTGATGTTTCATCAAATTCA
This sequence comes from Podarcis raffonei, assembly GCF_027172205.1. NCBI lineage: Eukaryota > Metazoa > Chordata > Lepidosauria > Squamata > Lacertidae > Podarcis > Podarcis raffonei. The sequence goes on from NC_070612.1 coordinate 22,909,279, forward strand.
CTGGGGCTGTTCAGTTTGCCACACTGTACTACGTGTTCCAATGTATACCATCCATTTCTTGAAGAGACGTTTTGTTTTAAAATACAGCTTTTCTTTGGAAGAATTTGGCCCCCACAGATAGGCAGTCCACAGTTTTTACAATGCTGTTGCTCAAGGTAACCTATTGAATCTTCTCTTGAAAAAGAAACTGACCTTAAGATTTATGTTCACATTAGGAACTGTGCAATTAAGTTAGCTACTCCCAGAAGGATTATCGTACTATGGACAACTATAGCCAACCACGTCAGTCGATTTTCCCGGTGCAAAGAGATCATGTAGATGAGTGATGGATACACAAATACAAAGGCCAGGCCGCAAGCTGCTCCAGAATACCTGAGGAGGGGGAGAAAAACCAAAAGTTTGATCTTAACCTTTTTACAGTGCAACCCTTTACATGTCTGTTCAGAAGTAAATCCCCCTCAGTTTACGGGGGTTTATTCCCATGGAAGTGGGCATAGGATTTCTGCCTTAGAAATTTTATTGTAGGGAAAAAAACCCAGCCCTCAGTCCACAATGAGAGGAGAAGCAGTTGAAGTATGGCTAAATATTAAATGGCTGCTATGGGCAGAACAATATAGCAAAATCCTTTCAGTTTCCTCTTCTCAGCTGCCCCTCTCTTCCCTTGCAGCAGGGGTGAGGAAGGTTTTTCAGACAGAGGGCCACATTCACTCCTGTGAAATCATCCGAGGGCCAGATGCCAGTGGTGGGCCAAGCCAGAGCCAAAAATGGGTGGGACAATAAATGTAAAATTGTACCTTTGTACGGTAGGCTAGTTTCGACACAGTCCATTCCAACTAGGAAGAGGCATTATCAGAGTTAAGGGACACATTCCAGCCAGGCAAAAACACTCAGGGAGGGAGTGCTGAGCAGGGTCAGTGAGGGGTGTGGTCTAGGGAGAGCATAGGGCAGGCAGAGAGGCCTACAGAAGGAGCGGAGGAAGGGGTGTGTGGTGGGGGTGGTTCGCCCCGGGTGTCACCACTGAGGGGGGTGACAAAATGCAGGGCAGCACTCACCGCAGGGCCTGCAGCACACTCGAGCCACGCGGCTCTCCTAGGAGTGACGAGGTGGCTTGGGCGCCCACAGGCTCCACGCTGCCCCAAACAGTCCCTCCGCTGCCTCCCCCTCAGCTGTAGGGTGGCTGAGTGGGAGGAGGCAGGCAGACTCCTCAGAGGCGCCGCAGAGCGTCCTGTCCCGGCCGGCCCTGTCCCAGGCACCCTATCAGCTTGCTCTGCCACTGGTCTAGAGGCCTGCAGTTGCCCACCCCTGCCTTATGCAATTGAGAAAATGTGAAAAAGGCCGCTGGTTTTGAACTGTAACACTACTCGTGCGAACTCCATTTTACTCAATAGTGATTCTGCAAGGAAACAAGCTACGAAGAAGCCCGCAATATGGGCGCATGTAACTTGTGTGCATTCAGTTTAGGCACCATCCCCAGAACACAACCCTCCACATATGTTGCAGGCTTATTGTACTAGTTTTTGGGAGACTCTCCTCACCTTTTGATGCTAGTGTGCCAACGGGCCACCCCAGTTACATGCAGATTACCATTTCATCACACATCCTACCATATATTTTACTATACAGCTGAAGCAGATGTGTGGCAAAAGCCACCTGGCCACTTGGGAGGATGATGCAGCTGACCAAACTATACCGGGGCAAAAGAGTTGCCCTACTCCAGCTAGTACGGTTGTCTTTATGGGATTCACGGTAAATCTCTTCTATGTGATGGTTGCAATGTGATGCTTCGTCTATGCATGCAGCTGAATTAGGGAGGAATGAGAAAATGGAGTTCTGAGGTGACAGAATGGTCTGTACCATGAGTAGGCAAACTAAGGCCCAGGGGCCGGATCCGGCCCAATTGCCTTTTAAATCTGGCCCGTGGACTGTCCGGGTATCAGTGTGTTTTTACATGAGTAGAATGTGTGCTTTTATTTAAAATGCATCTCTGGGTGATTTGTGGGGCCTGCCTGGTGTTTTTACATGGGTAGAATGTGTGCTTTTATTTAAAATGCACCTCTAGATTATTGGTGGGGCATAGGAATTCGTTCCTTATTATTTTTTTTCAAAAATCAGTCCCCACAAGGTCTGAGGGACAGTGGACCGGCCCCCTGCTGAAAAAGTTTGCTGACCCCTGGACTCTGTATCATGTCTGACTGCAGGCAGCCGAATCAGGCTTTTGAAAATTACTGCATGTGGAAAGCTCCTTGCAAGCAGAAAATTAGCACAACCGGGAGTTGGCAAGGACAGAAGCTTCATCCCTCCCTGACTCTCTAATGCACTATTTATTTCATGATAGGGAGCATTAAAAGTGGCACCCCCACCCCCCAATGGACTGAAATTGTACAGTTTACTCTAGTACTTGAAAATTCTGCCTTCTCGTTCTACTGCATTTGTCGACAGGACATGATGATTCTTTGTTTTCTTAGGCTTCCCTGAACAAATGCTGACTTTGCCTTCTGCTATTACAAATTTACAATCTGCACTTTGACCAGCAGTCTGTACCGGCCTTCAGGAAGCCATTTGTATGGCATAATGATCAAACGCAAAATACAGGAGTACCTTATGATTCCTCCTATGTTTGGGTAAAACACAGCCATCGCAACTCCAACTCCTACCATGGCTATATTCAAAACCAGCACGTGTAGGAAACTGCAAGAGAAGAGGAAAATCAAGTCACCTACATTGTGTGTTGCTGCAAGAACAACATTCTTTACTCGCTTCAGTAAGCTTGTGAAAGTCTTTCCATTTCTATGACTCATATGCTAAAGGCAATTAATTTTACCCGCAACAAGCCTGACATCTACTGAAGGCACCGAGTGCCAGATCCTAAAAAGTTCTCTTGAATGCTTGGACTTGCCAGCTCATTCCCAAATAGGGTATGTATGATTTGGCAATTCTTCTGAAAACAATGTAGCTTGTGGAGTATGCAGCACCCCAAGGGTTCGGTGGTGGGGTTTTTGTTTTGTTTTTTTTGAACGCAGGTTTTTTTTATATTAAAAAAAAGCAAAACATGAAAACAATCCCTGAAACTACTCCAAACCCAAAGACTCTAGAACAGAACTCCCACATGAAAAGCAGTGCTTTCGATCCAGGAAATGATTTGAGCTGAGCAAGCAGACTAATGAGGACCAGAGGAAGAATCTTCGGAAGAGTGGAAAGCATTACACTAAATGCATCTACTACACAAGCAGATCTTGAGCATTTTTTCTTAGATTAAATAAATGTTTGGCTTTTCAAGGTTCATGACTAGGAACAATGTTCATTAAACTAGATCTCTTATGGGAAGGTTTATTGTACTCCTCTGAATTCTCTAACTGGAAAGATATATTTTTTCCTAACTAGAAAGAATTTTCACATTCTCAAAAAGACCAATCTCTGAATGCAAGCAAAGCAATGAACTTGTTTGAAATACTGATTCAGAAACTTCTAGGAAACCTAGAATGACATGTGCTTAAAAATGGTATGTTTTGATATTTAAATAAAAGATAAAAACCTTTATATATAAAATCTACTAGGTTGCTTCGTAAGTCTCTGCAAATTCAGAACATGAGAAACATATCCTTTAAAAAAAATTCCTCCCAAGGTGTTAATTTCACTTTTTTGGAATATTGCAATGTATTAAGACTTAGAAAGAATCAGACTCCCTCCCCTGTTCCCATCTTAAAATGCAAAGGTAGTCTCTGGTTCTTGGGAGGTGGTGTGGGGTGAGCGCAGAGGGAGAGGGGGACATCCTATTGCACTAGCGCAACTATTTAGATAAATACTGCCCCTACACTCCAACCATAGCACCACATCATAGACTGTGACTGCTTCGAGCAACAGATATTGGGTGCCATGTAAGGGTAGCTAATTGTGAGTTACTTATTACGCTACAGTAGGGGACTGGGGTACCTTTAGGATGCCTGGTTATAAGTGTAAGGTAGACCTTAGCATTTAGGTTAGGACGTAGAGGAGGAAAAGCTGAGCTCAAGCCATTAAAGCCTCCATACCCATTAGTCTAAGTTGAGTCTGAAGACCATTACGATGCCTGTATAGATGCCAAAACATGGGTGTAATATACTCCAGTTATCCCATCCCCATCAGGAAGTACACGCTTATATTTGGCATCCGATAAAGCTGAAACTTTTGGACAGTTGACAGACCCCACTTAGGAATTAGACCAGGAACAATGTGTTTCTAAACAAAACTAAGTTGTCAGTAATGTGTTACTGAGCAGTGGATAAACTGCTTAATTCTTCCTTAGATATAACTAAGATGGGTTTTGAACTTATTGCCAAATAGGGGTAGTTAAAAAACTGCATTTTCACTCCAAAATTGTAGCTATCTGGTTTTTATACATCTTTTCTAGAGTTCTGTTGCCAGGAACTATAAAACAGCAGTTTCCACATTTGCAAGTTCTGGGACTTAAAAGAAAACGTTGGTTCTGAATTGCAAAGACTATGAAAATCAGGGCAGACTGTCCTGCAGGAAGTATGCTGGAGTTCAAAGATGAAGATAGGAAAATGTACAACGGAGTCCATTGCATGACATAACATTGAAGGCGAGCAAATGAAGTCTGAAGATGGGTGCATCGTTTTAAAGCAGACTTGACAGACGGGGTAGGGTAGGACCAAGGACTGTCCCACACTGAACAGCTTCAGTCTTTGAAAGAGGGAACTTCATCTTATTGTACCAGGGAGGTTTAGATGCCAGTCACTTGACACTCTTAAAGTGTCTGAAAGGTGGCTCAAAAGCAGCCATTGATAATGTTAAATAGGTACCGGATTACCTCTTTTCAATTCCTGCATAACATGATGCAGCTCCTGGGCTGCAGAAGGATTTCAAGTAGGAAGCTACTATTAGGTAAAGGTAAAGGGACCCCTGAGTGTTAGGTCCAGTCGCAGACGACTCTGGGGTTGCGGCGCTCATCTCGCTTTACTGGCCGAGGGAGCTTCCGGGTCATGTGGCCAGCATGACTAAGCTGCTTCTGGCGAACCAAAGCAGAGTTTACCTTCCCGCCAGAGTGGTACCTATTTATCTACTTGCACTTCATGCTTTCGAACTGCTAGGTTGGCAGGAGCAGGGACCAAGCAACCAAGCAACAGGAGCTCACCCCGTCACGGGGATTCAAACCGCTGACCTTCTGATCAGCAAGCCCTAGGCTCTGTGGTTTAACCCACAGCGCCACCCGCATCCTGGGCTGCAGAAGGATTGCAAGTGGGAAGCTACTATTACTCAATACCAAATGACTGCCTGGACGGATGCAAGTGAGAAGCAGCGATGTGTCCAGGAACGGCAGTGATCGTGGTCAGGCAGAAGGCAGATGCATGCAAAAAGAGCTGTCTTTACCTTGGGTAAACATTTCCAAAGAGGTGTCCAAATAGCTGAACTCGTGCCAAGTATCCAAGCAGTGGATACACAGTCACCATCTGGAACAGCAGGAATATTCTTGCCAGAAATGACATGATGTCATTACTGGGGAAGTTGTCTAAAAAATTCTGACAGAAGAAATGGCTAATGAGATAGCAACAATGACAGTTATAGTATGTACCTTCTTCTGCTTCCACAATTATGCACATGCGGATTTTCTAAATCAACAGCAGTCATTCTCATGTATACAATTTGTACAGGCTATGCTACAATCGTCATCCATATTTGTTAGGTTTCCTTTACTGGAGATGCTTAAGCCCCAGCTAAAACCCTCTGTCTCAAACAGAACTCACATACACCCCAAACATAACCCAATTAGTCACAGTAGTTTAGTTCCCTGAATTTAAAAAGTGAATATAAAAAGGTAAAGGTACCCCTGACTATTAGGTCCAGCCGTGGCCGACTCTGGGGTTGCACGCTCATCTCGCTCTATAGGCCGAGGGAGCCGGTGTTTGTCCGCAGACAGCTTCCGGGTCATGTGGCCAGAATGACTAAGCCGCTTCTGGTGGACCAGAGCAGCGCACGGAAACGCCGTTTACCTTCCCGCTGGAGCGGTACCTATTTATCTACTTGCACTTTGACGTGCTTTTGAACTGCTAGGTGGGCAGGAGCTGGGACCGAACAATGGGAGCTCACCCTGTCGCAGGGATTCGAACCGTGACCTTCTGATCGGCAAGCCCTAGGCTCTGTGGTTTAACCCACAGTGCCACCTGCGTCCCTACACATACACCCCAAACATAACCCAATTAGTCACAGTAGTTTAGTTCCCTGAATTTAAAAAGTGAATATAGAGCCCATATATAAGAAGGTCATAATATCCAGTTACTACCTGGGGCAAATTCTTATACTCCGAGGCCCATAGATGTCCTAGTGGTGTATCATACGCTATGCTAGCAGTACATATGTACTTTTTTAAAAAAAGTAAAGGACCCCTGGATGGTTAAGTCCAGTCAAAGGCAATTATGGGGTGCGGCACTCATCTTGCTTTTCAGGCCGAAGGAGCTGGCATCTGTCCAGTTTTCTGGGTCATGTGGCTGGCATGACTAAACTGCTAAAGAGGCATATGTAGTGCATTTAGATATGTAGTGGTGTTGCCATTTTAGCTCCCAATACACAAATCAGGATCGAATTAAAAACAGCATATATACATTGACAAAACCATTCCAATGTATCTTCTTGCATCTTCTCTATACATGCATCACAACTTCATATGAATAAAAACAAAGTGAAAATTGCCGCTTTATTTTTTTTCTAGATGGCAGGGGAATTCAAATAAATAGCTATTTTGGGGACCATTTGTTTGGCACCGCGAGTGTTAGTGAGAATAGGCTGTTCTAACTCAAAACAAGAGGCAAGATCCTTATCTATTGCCTGCTTTGAAATTTCTTGTAAATGTAGTACAAGCCAGAAAGTTATGGTCTTGCTTACACAACAGCAGCCATGCCAAAGCAAACCAACCATTCTTGACCACCTCAGATATTTGTTTGAAGCCATACCTATGGATATGGCTAGACCAGTCTTCCGCAACCCTAGATCAGTTTGCCATTCAAACATTTTGGACTACAAGTACCATCATCCTTGGCCACTGGCCATGCTGGCTGGGGCTAACGGGAGCTGGAGTCCAACAATGTCTGGCTAGATTATGCTAACTCCATGCATGTGAATTTTGGTCTCTTTATTTTCTGCAGGCTGCAGACTTCAGGTCTTACATTTGATTTAGAGGAAGGAGGAGGGATTTTCTTGGCTGAGGCAAATCACATAGTGACTAGCAATAGTCCTCCTATTTTGAACTTCCCCTTAATATTTCCTCTGTTGACTTTTTTCAGTTTCAGATACAGTATTCTTTTGGATTCCTGCATTGCAGGTGGTTGGACTAGACAACCCTTGTGGTACCTATGAATTTGATTTGTTCCTGGATTTGCAGCTGCAGGTGCCCATATAAAACTCGACCTACTGCTAGGAACTGTTGTCTCACTTTAGACAGTGAGCCAGTTTGGACAATCGTATCTCACCTGAACAGGCAGAGATATGTAATGAATATTTTGCCCATGCTTGCCTCCCCCTCCCATGAGCCACAATTAAACCAAAGGTCTTAATGTGCCATGCTGTCCCATTTCATCTGAACTGGGAACTTAAACAAACTTCAGACTGTGGTTTAAGTTCCTGGTTTGCCTAGAATGTGGGCTATAATCTGGATTTTTGGCAGGCTAATCAGAGTAAAATATTGAATGTCTGTTCTGAAGTTTGTTTTTGTTGTTTAAAAACCAAAGAAAAAATAACTAAAAAAAGAAAAAAAGATTGTGGCTTCTCTGAAGCTGGTAACTAACCGCACGCCAGGAAAAGGCTTGTTCATATATCAGCTTCTTAAGCCAAGATGTAATCACCAGTGTTGTTTCCGCACTAACGTGTTTTCCCACCAAATCAGTGCAGCCTTAGCTAGACAAACCCAATGTTGCTTTATGTGTGCCCTTGTCCACAGTTCTGGCTTAGTGCCATCAAATGTGTGCAGTGTTTATGCTAAGGAGATCAGAATCAATTGAAAAGGTAAAGGTACCCCTGCCCGTACGGGCCAGTCGTGTCCGACTCTAGGGTCGTGTGCCCATCTCACTTAAAGAGGCTGGGGCCCAGCGCTGTCCGGAGACACTTCTGGGTCACGTGGCCAGCGTGACGAAGCTGCTCTGGCAAGCCAGCACCAGCGCAGCACACAGAAACACCGTTTACCTTCCCGCTCTAAAGCGGTACCTATTTATCTACTTCCACTTGAGGGTGCTTTCGAACTGCTAGGTGGGCAGGAGCTGGGACCGAAAGACGGGAGCTTACCCCGCCGCGGGGATTCGAACCGCCGACCATACGATCGGCAAGTCCTAGGCACTGAGGTTTTACCCACAGCGCCACCCGCGTCCCTCTCAATTGAAAAGAGAGGGAACTAAAAAGAACAAGGAAAGCAGCAATATCCATTCTATGCAGCTTACAACACTGTCAGTATACAATAAAGTTCCTCCTTACCTGTTCTATGCATTCTTTAGATAATGGTGGAGATGGAAAAGCAGCAAAGATTAATATCCCAACATAGAGATAAGTTAAACCCACCAGAAAATAGGCAATGGAAAGATCTCTGACCTGCAGTTAAAAAAAAACAAGCGGGGGGGGGGGAATCAGCCATAACAAAACTGCGTAATTTGACAGAACTTTAGTCATATGAAGCTCCTTTCTCAAATTAACTATCCCCACCACCACCAAAGTCAATGAAAGCATATGATTTGAATATCCTTATTTCCATTCGGGTAAATGAGACCAGAACTTATTGTTTTCCATCTTAATTTTAAGTATTATGAGGATACAATGCAATGACGGTACTTTGAGAAAAGAACATTTTCCAGTAATATGTAGAATAGGAACACAGCTCCACAAGAAATGGTAAATGTTAACAGAATAATTAAATCATGATGGGAGGAGTTGTAATGAAAGTAATAAAAAAAAGTCTGTACTTTTATATTAAACCTATTGGAAGCTGCTTCTAACACTAAAACGTACACAGAGAGAGCTCCCCAGTTTTATAAGGAGCACAAGAGAGTTGCTGTGCAGAAAACAAAACAAAACAAAACAAGTTAAAAGCACCCACCACAAAAACAGATCTTGCCACAAAAATCTCTTTTGATGGAGTCAAATAGTGCATTTTAATCATTTTTTTAAAAGCTACCCTCATAGCAGCTAATGTGCTTATTTTACATTTGCTAGAGATGGATACATACAGAGGCCACAATCCCATGCATGTTTAATTGGAAGTCCAGTCCAACTGTATTCAATGCTTAATTTATTGTGGATTTTGTTATTGTAGCAATGAGCAGGGTAGTAGCAAGAGAAAACGCAGATCAATAATGGGGAAGAGGAGTATACAGTTAGGGAAAACTGACTAGTGGCTGTGAGCAAGGAACAAAGATATACAACCACAGATGGCATACATCCCCAAAACCCCAAACAGAAATGCCTTTTTAAACATCACCTACGTGTTTTTAAATATACCTCTGCAATGGTGAGGGCTAGAAACTAAACAAAAGATCAAACAAGATAGCAGGGTCTGTTAGTGTCTGGTAAAAGCTGTCAAATTCTGTTGAAGTTCACCCTCAGACACGTTTTCAGTTAGCAGCCCTGACTATGTAAGCAGGCTTAGACCAAGTCCATTTAGCCTGATATTGTCCATTCGGTAATTGATCCTGGGTCATTCTGAGTCCTGATACCCAAATTCCTTTAACTAGAGACACCAGGGATTCAACCCTCAGTCCTTCTGAATGCAGAGCTGAAGCTATGGGCCTGCACTCTTGACAAGACAATCACAGTACATTTCCTGCTTAGTGAGTATATTTTCAGAGGTATGATTGCCTACCACCAGCTCTACTAAATATTATTCCTACTATTCATTGGATTTCTTATCCACCCTTCACTCATATAGTGAAGGGCTGGTCCTAGGGCTGGTCAAAACAATGCAAAAATACAATATTAAAATTAGCTAAAAAACAATTTACCATCAGAAGAATAGGATGGGTCATAAAACATTTGTTTTACCAGAATTTACAAAACATTTAAAAGACCCATTAAATAGTTAATAAAGGTCAAGGCTGAAATAAGTTTTTTTTTTTGTTTTTTTAAAAGTATGAATAAGATCAACAGTAAGAAAATATATACATTATAAACTGAAATTGTTTTTTTAAAAAAAAATAAAATCTGCATATATCTAATCCCAGAGCATTCTTTTCCTCTCTTGACATTAAGAACATAACAAGATCAGGCCAATGACCTATTTAGTCCAGCATCCTGTTCGTACAGTGACCACTTAGCTGCCTATGGGAAACCCTCAAAAGCGAGATCTGAGTGCAAGAGCACTCTTCCCTCTTGTGGTTTCCAGCAACTGGTATTCAGAAGCATTGCAGTGGTACCTCGGGTTACAAACACCTCGGGTTATGAACACTTCGGGTTACAGACTCCGCTAACCCAGACATAGTACCTCGGGTTAAGAACTTTACCTCAGGATGAGAACAGAAATCACATGGTGGCGGTGGCAGGAGGTTTCATTAGCTAAAGTGGTACCTTAAGTTAAGAACGGTTTCAAGGTTAAGAATGGACCTTAGGAACAAATTAAGTTCGTAACCAGAGGTACCACTGTACTGCCTCTGACCAAGCATCACCGTTGGGGCTAGCAGCCATTGATCGCCCTTATCCTCCATGAATTTGTCCAGACCTCTCTTGAAGCCACTCAAGCATTGCATTTCCAGCTGAACATTGGGAGAACAAGAAGGAAATGCAGGTGGGAAAAGTGGGGCAGGGTGGAGAAAGCAAAAGCGCCTGTGCTTCATTGTACTTCGCCACAGGCAACTGTTTAAAATTACAAGGCTGATGGAGGATACAGGAGTCAACCTGCCGAGTGACCAGACCTTGACTGTTGTTATTACAATGTATTGTGTCACCGTCTAGAACACCAGACACAGATCAGCAACCCACCATGCAAAGAACTGTACAAACACATCATAAAACGCTGGCTTTGGCCCAAGACATTGTGTAAGCATTCCTTGGGAGATGGAATCAAGGGAAGAAAGGGAAGGGGGAAGAGAATAAAAATGTGAAGAATACATAGGCAGCCTTAAAACGCAGGATTCCCACTTGATCCCTGCAGTGGTTATGGAACACATTCTCCTGATGCCTTACCCACAAACAGGGCTCTTGGGCCTGGCAGGAAGAGGGAGTGTGAAAGTGTCGTCTTGATATAAGATGGAGAATATATTATCAAGGAAGGAGGAGAAGGAGAAATAAGTAGCTGGTAAAGGTCTGTGAGTCACTGTTTGTAATCCCCATGACAAGTACAACTGAGGGAAATTGGCATGAGCCACACACGTTTTCCTCAGAGGTGGACGCAGTCAGAAACTCTGACCGGGAGAGCTTCACAGACTAGATGTAAACCAACGACTTCCAGGATTTGGCCAAAATCACTAAAGAGTATGAAAGAATATAAGGAACAGACAGAAAAAACAGGCTTGGGCCTGCCTGCTTGTTTATTACATTTATGAACTCCATGGAGGGAAGGGCAGGAGAAGCCAGAATATATGGCATGCTCCTATCTAATTTAATCTTCAAAACAACCCTTTGAAGCGGATTACACCAAGTCACCTAGAACACTTCATCAAGGTCACCCAGTAATCTTCATTGCTGGATCTGAACCTGGGTCTCACTAGTCTTATTCCAAAACTCTCACCATTGTCCCACACTAGCTTAATTGGAACCGTGTCACAGATTAAGAACTGTGTCATTTGATTGTTAGTAGTAGTTTATGAAAGTGTTAGAAGATCCAGTGTGGTCAAAGGATGGAGAAGTTGGAACTGGCGGCATATACAGTGGTACCTCGGGTTAAGTACTTAATTCGTTCCGGAGGTCCGTTCTTAACCTGAAACTGTTCTTAACCTGAAGCACCACTTTAGCTAATGGGGCCTGCTGCGCCGCTGCTGCACGATTTCTGTTCTCATCCTGAAGCAAAGTTCTTAACCCGAGGTACTATTTCTGGGTTAGCGGAGTCTGTAACCTGAAGCGTATGGAACCTGAAGCGTATTTGGTGCCTTTTAATTCTAGTATGAAGCAAAGCAAAGTAAAAAACCCAAACTCTTTCATTCCCTATTTATCCATTTCAACCCATTTGTGGGTTTATACGCTTCTATCAAATCCCTTCTTAGTCATTCGTTTTCTAAGTTCAAGGACCCCAGTGGTTTTTTTGCTTCTCCGCGTATGGAAGGCATTCTATACTCCTGCTTATTTTTGTTGCTCGGTTCAATCATTTTTCCAGTTCCAGTCCTCAAGAGGCATTATGATGTCATAGAAACTGGCTCAGAGCAAAATCATTGTTATAAAATCCTCTTGTACGAAACTGTAGAAAAGTGCAACTTCAGAGCACAACTATGATTTTCACAATAGAACTTATCAAACCTGCAGCATGTTAACGGGATACTCTTCCGGTTGTTATATTGATTAATCTTTCCCCACTCACCCCACACAGAGAAGGATGATGAAGAAAGGCTATCTTATGGCTCAGTTTGCTAAATAAACCCTCCATATGAGACCTTGGATAACATGGTAGAGATTTTATCTGTGTCAAAGACATGGTTTAAACATGTTACCAGGGGTGTGGGATGGACACACCTGAAGCATCTAACAGCCTAGTTCTTGCAAACAATAGAATAAGTGATACGACTTTACCACTTAAGACTTCAGGTGGGGACTCATGCAATTGAGTACTTCTTCATACAACTAAAAATATATAATTCTTACACAAAGATGTCCAGGAGAAGAAACCTAGCCATTTCCCCAACATGCTAATTTTTGTGGGGAAGTGAATTGGGCATTACCAAAAACAAATGGAACCAGAGTCATAATTAACTTATCAGAACAGGTGCTGGCTCAGAATATAAATAATAAAAACCAAACATACTTCATCACGGGCAAAAAAGAACCCTGCCTGATCAGTAAATGCTCCACAGTTATCTCAGCTAATATCTTTTGCTGCCTTCATAACAACCTCAAGCTAGCTTAGAGTCGTAATGACAAATGCGCTTGAAGTATGGAAAAGGCCAGCGCAGTAAAGCCCCATTTCCTAATGCTTTTTTCAACTCTTTGGCTGTTTATATCAGCTTATCTTTAGAAGTGATACTAACTTTCCCAGACTTGAGGATGATAATTTCAGAATTAGAAGACTGCACACGCATTAGGGGAGATTAGTTATCTAGCATGCCCAGGAAAAGGATATGCAGGATGTCTTTGTTTCATGCAAATGAACAAATTAAGAGAAACCCTCAGAGCAAAATAAGTCGGCTACCCATGTTAAACTCTGGCAAAGGTTTGCAACCCATTTTAGTTCATGAATTTCAGTCTGGGGGCTGCCATTTTGTCTATTCGAGAGAACATGCGAAAAGAAAACACATTCCATCTACGTTTCAAATTCTTTTGAGGCATTCCGTTCACCTGCATAATATGCATGCTGCTACTCCCTGTCTTATGGCTCCTAACTTCAGGATTCAGATGTGGATCTAACCCCAACAGTAGCCAATTGCTGTATGCACAGGTTGTTCCTGCATGTATCTCCCCACCAATTCACCCAGCCAACGGTTAAGATACGCATAAGCGATGAAGCATACAGGGCAGAATCTTGGGGAAAGGACCAAGAATGCGAGTTCTTTTATATCTGTGCACATCACATCTAGTATGCAAAAGCAGCTCAGACAAGAGCGGTTCATTATATGTAGATACAAATCCCTCGTGCTGTACTTACATTGCTTTCCTGGTTCTTGTTGTTCTTAAGCAGTGTAATTACACAATTATGAATAAAGAAGGCCAGAGTCAGCACCCCTGTAAGCTGAGGAAACAGAGTCCTGAACTCTGGAGAAACAAAAATAAATTATAATTAACAAAATGGCTGCCAACACCACTATAATAGGTACCACTGCTCTCCCACTTTACTGATTCCTGGGCCTGGTTCTGTGGCCAATTTTAAGGCTCCAGCTGCGCCATATAGGAGAAACTTCAATAATTTCTTCAAGGGGGAAGCATGGTAAAAGGGTGAGGAACGGTAGTAGCCAAACACATATCAAACAAGCAGCTTTACAAATTGCTTTGTTAACAAATTTGAGCAAACCACCCATTTGCTGAGTGCTGATGCAGCTTATTGGCAGAAATGAATACAGTGTAAACTTAGAAGCCAGACGCTTGTACGTCTTGAACATTTTGGCTCCTGAACAATAGAAAACCGGAAGTGATTGTGCCAATTTTCAAACGATTTTCAGAAGCCACATGTCCAGCGCAACTTCCGATTGGCTGCAGGACGCTCCTGCAGCCAATTGGAAGCCACAGCTTGGAAGTTGACCATTTTGGAAATTGAATGGACTTCTGGAACGGATTCCGTTCAACTTCCAAGGTACGTCTGTACTTTAATTATTTTAGGGGTAGGGAAGGAAGCATGGAGCCTTAAGGCTCAAAACAAACCCTGTTTTGTTGTTGCATCTGAGCAAGGCCTGAATCTGCTCTGACTGTTGAGAAAATCTAAAATGAAGTTATCTCTAGTGATAGCTTCAGGTTTGACCATATTTCTAAATCCTTTTTCACTTCCATCCAACATTTTCATAGTTATCCTTAAATAAATTCACATTCTTAGCGGTCATGTTAAGCCCTAGGTATTTCACTTTCTTAACCAGTGTTAATCCTGTCTCCTTCTGAAACCTCTCTCTCTCAGTCACTGTTAGATTTTTCTCTAAAACCTTAGTTTTCATCTTATTCAACTTAAATCCCGCTAGTGAAAAATGAAACACCGAATTCAGTAGTGCAGGAAGTAAATAAGGAACTATTGAAGCAGGGATTAAAGCACTTCTTTTCAATGTAACTTGGAAGCTTATTGTCAGGTCTCACAAAATTTTATGAATGGGGTGTGTGTGTGTGTGTGTAGTATAGCACATGTGCAACACCAATGCTCCAACGTGACTGTTTTTATTGGGCATATTGCTCAGATGTTACAAAAAAGAAGCAGCAGTATTGGCACAAAGTCTTGAAAGCGTTCTAATTTTTAGAATGTACTGTTCAAAACTTCTTTCAGGAATTGCAACAAAGGCTTGAAGGATGTCAGAAAACTGAATTCTTTAATCCTGTGCCACGAGATCAAGAATGGTCCTTGGGTACACATGTTTTCTCACATGTCCTTCTGAATATTGAAACCACTAGAGAAAAGTGATTTGATATCCTGGGTTACTTTCAAAAACTCTGGGAAACACTTCTGTATGTTACGAAGGGAACATGAATGAGGAGAGAATGAATTGAACCAACGTCAATTCCTGATCTTGGGCAGAGGAGGGAGGAACTTTTGTGTTTAATATCTCCCCCCCCCCTTTGAATACCATCCACTCACATTGCAACAACGTGTTGGTAATTAACATCAAACTGTTAGCAGGGTCGTGGTCCCTTCCAGCTCCACAATTCTCTGATTCTATGAAATTAGTGACGGGAAACGGGGAATTACTTATGGACCTGACACCTTGTATATATTAAATATAAAGCCTGTATTCCTTTTATTAGCAGAATGTCTAACTTACATTCTTCCTCCAATATGGAGGTCCAAGGCAGCATTTTTTTAAAAGCATATATTCAGTATAACCGCCTTTAACTGTCTCTGTTCTATTTACCACTCTGAACACACTGTTCAATCTACATGATAGAACAAATGGGTTCAGGGTGGGATATAATCAGTTTTGGCAAATGGGAGAGGAGCCAGAGAAATGCCTTCCAATAAGCATTTGTGCTCTATATTGGATTAGCTTGCTGCTTTTGATGTCAGCTGCAGAAGGTCATTTGTTTCAGAGTTCCTGCTGTTTCTCTGCCCTTGCTCAAATGCGATAAAGCTCTGTCCTGGCACTTATTACTGTAAGAAGACGGCTCCTCTTAAGACAATACAGTGCACATCTGTCTCCAGGATACTGTATTCCTAATTGCCCTTGGAAGTTTTCCCTTCTTCTTGATTACCAACAAACACATGCATGGGAAAAATACGTTTCGTTTAGCCTACTTTAAATTCAACTTTTCTGTCCTAAAAGTAAGAATCATCCAAATGGATCCGTAACCGCTCATTACGGTCTGCGTCGTATTATTCCTCCCCACTCCACTGCCTGCAAAATGACGCAAGTTCAGGCATGGGAATTTTGAAGTTCAGAAATTGGTAGGCAACAGCAAAACACTAACCCTGAGTGTAAGGGTCTCTATGGAGGATGGGTGGAACAAAATTATTATGTAGTTGCTGCACAATTCTTTTTTTCCTTTTTTTTTTAACAAAGCACTTCTATCACAAGGAAATGCCTTTCCCCCAGGAAAACCCAGTTTGCATGTTGGGAAAATATGATTCCATCCCCTCAAGAGTGTCCTGCTATGGTTATGGTTGTTATTTGAAATTTGACTGCATTAGTGTCAGGCATAGTGGTTAGTGACAGCCAATGCAAACTTTGAGAGGGGGATGCTGATCAACGGAGAAAAGAAGTCAACAGGTTCACTAAACTTTTAAGCCATGAGTAGGCAAACTAAGGCCCGGGGGCCGGATCCAGCCCAATCACCTTCTAAATCCGGTCTGCGGACATTCTGGGAATCAGCGTGTTTTCACATGAGTAGAATATGTCCTTTTATTTAAAATGCATCTCTGGGTTATTTGTGGGGCATAGGAATTCGTTCATTCCCCCCAAAAATATAGTCCAGCACTCCACAAGGTCTGAGGGGCAGTGGACTGGCCCCCTGCTGAAAAAGTTTGCTGACCCCTGCTTTAAACACTTGAACAGCCACAAATTTATCAACCTTTTTTTTTAAAAAAAAAACCCAACTTGCACATGTATTTTTAAACAAGGATTTTTAACGTTCAGAAGTTCTGTTTCATATTTTAACCATCAATAATCCTAATTCCCCTGGTTTTTGTGCTTCTTGGTGAGTGCCACCTTTCCATTTTTCATTTAACAGCCAAAAACACCAACTAGTTTCTTCTTCTCACTACCCAATTCATATTATGTACCTTTTAAAAATTAGGTTTTTTACTGTTGAGTAACAGAAATATAATTTTGCGGCTAAACGTTTCCTTGCTGTACCAGTTGGGCGCTGGAGTGCTCATCTAGCTCCTTCAACAAATGCCACAACCATTTTGCAGACTTGGTTTTTGTAGGTGGCGGGGGGAGTATTATTACATCTGGCAAAGCATTTTGGCAGAAATACTAACTAAACAAGCCCAAGCTTTGAGAATGGCTCAATATGAGGACGATTTTGCAGCTCAATGGTATACTTTTATTCAACGGACAAGGTGGTTGTGGGATTCCACCATCCACCCAAGGGACTCTGTGGACTGATCCTGCTGGGATAAATAATAGGCATTGTTTTTCTACTCATGAAATGAACCAAGATAGCTCTCCCCCTACATTTGTATTGTGAAAATGATGTACCATGGGTTAAGGGTTATTTAAATAAATAAATGGTTTAATACATTTTTTAAAAAAACAACCCAGAAAAACGATTTTTAAAAGACTGTCTGACAAAATGCCTGTATTTTGGAAAACAACCACCACCAACTAGGAAATTTATGCAGAATAATGCACCAATCTGCCACCAAGACTACTCTTCTAACCACCACCACCCTTTTCTTTTTACTGTTGCCCTAGCCTAGTGGCTGTGCAGATAGTGTCCAGTGTGCTCTTTCCGTTTCATAAAAATGGGTAGAAACCTGGGGTAACTGCCCTGCCTGCTTCAGATTCAGGGATGGCTATTGAAAGATGAGCCATCTTGCCCACCCACGATCTATCAGAATGCCAGGGGTGAACTTGCAAAGTTTGTAGGACTGGTCTGATTAAAGTTAAAAAAAATCTGGATTCACCAAAATGCAGTTTGCTTGGCTTGACATCTGTTCCAATTCACAAACAATTCATCAAAGCCGCATCATTCTCCAGCCCTCTTCCCTCCACCCGCTACCCTGCTCTGTTTGGATAACCATGCAGGCTATAAACATTCACAGATTAAGTGTGCCAGTAAACAGCAAAATCTGAGCAGTGTTTTCTGACGAAGGACATCTGGAGGGCTGTCAGGGAACAGCTCTGTGCTGCATGCTAAATCAAGCTAAGCTGAAATCGATGCAACTGCAGTCGCAGGTAAAATGAACTCTCTCAGGTATGAATATGCATATGGCACAAACTGGACCATCTCCATGGAGTTTGCATGCCACTGTGGCCCACACAAGCTATTTGTCTGCGGCTGTTCTTGTTATCTGTTTTGTCCCAGAGGCATCTTTTCTATTTGGATCTTTACCAAAGAGGACTAAGAGGAGTGCGCATCTCTCTAGCAGCGCAAATGGTTTTTCCTATCCCTGCTGTCAAACTAAAGTTCAATCACTCCATATTTCATTGTTCGGATGGGAAATGATGTTTACCGCAAAGGTCAGCCATTGACTAGGAAACCTTTTTAGCGTCATTATTTACACTATTATAGGGGATGGGAGAAGAGGGGAGAAACATTTTCCAAACCGCAAATCCGGAATCTCGGCGTGGACTCCTTACAAATTTGTCAAAGTCACATATGTTTTGCATTATAGCAAGCAGCAACTCTTTTTGCTTTTAATGAGAAATGACCTTAGTTTTATGAATTTTGTCCATCGCCTATAAAAAATATACAAAAAAAGGAATACAGAACCATATTAGGTTCTGCCATCTGTATTGACGCACTTAAAACTGAGGCACTCACCATTATATGGGGCAGTAATAAATCTGGCCCAGTTTTGTAATACTCTATTTCTCTAAATGGTGGTATGTTACAAAATTGTACAACTTAAATTATAAAGCAGGACATGACTGACAAAAAAAATGGGTCACTGTAACCCCTTTTTTCTACATGGTAAGCTCAACAAATCAGTATTTCAAGTTTCTCCTGAAAAGGAGAAAGTATTTTTGACAGGTTAATTTATGCTGCACCCTGAGCTTCGCAAAGGGGGGGAAGCAGTTTATCATAAACTGGAAGTTTAACTTTCCATTTCACTGGGAGGGGCTGAAAGAGAGCAAGTTGCTTAGCGAGTTCATAGCATTTGAGCTGGGAGCTCACATTATGTGGTCACTAAATTACATCAGCTCTTGCAAGTGCACAGCCTAACAGACAACGATTGTGACAGACAACGGCACAAGCCAGCTTTCTTGCATTTCAACGCTGCCTCCCTATCAACTGAAACCACAAAAAAGAGGCGGTTGTATTGGTGGGATAATAAATGTCACATATTTAACCTTGCTATGTGCACACGGTTGCCTCTGAATTGGCCACCATGGGGCAACTGCCTCCATGAAGACAGCCCCTTAGCATTCCTTCCTATACTGAGAGAGACACACAAGAGAGAAAGGCGGGAAACAAGAATACTGAAAGTAGATTAGAGAAGGCATTTGTTAAATAGTATTTTAACTGTGCTAAAGTTTATACATAATAGAACAAAGGCATGCAGTGCTTCTTCTCTCTCCTCAACAGCTGCAGCCCTGTGGCCTTCAGGGAGTTTGGCTAGTCTGCTTCTGTCCTGGCTCACTCTCCAAGTAAACTGAGTGGGAGGACTCCAGAAAAATAACTTGTGGAACATGTTCATATACTAATTTCTACCCTCTTTAGAACACTGAAATAATTAATAATAATAATGTATATGTGTGAGAGAGATAAGAGAAATTAACCTGGGAATATAAGAGAATTATTTCCCTCACGTATTCCGTCCCATCACAGAGTGGGTTGAGGGGGGAAAGGGCTTTTCTCCTATCCACTTCCTGCCAATGTTGTTATGGGGCAAGCCAGCTGAGAGACCCAGAGCAGTATACTGAGTAGATTGGGCAGAGTAATGGATTATAGGACCAGAGGAAACAACTTCAAATTCCCACTCAGCCATGAAGCCTACCAGGTGAGCGTGGGCCAGTCATCATCTCTCAGACTAACCTACCTTGCAGGTTTGTTTTGAGGATAAAAAGGCATGGGGGGTTAGGGTTAGGGGAACCATATATGCCACCCTGAGTTCCTTGGTAGACGAACAGGACAAAAATATA
Organism: Podarcis raffonei; assembly: GCF_027172205.1. NCBI lineage: Eukaryota > Metazoa > Chordata > Lepidosauria > Squamata > Lacertidae > Podarcis > Podarcis raffonei. The sequence goes on from NC_070612.1 coordinate 22,929,324, forward strand.
AATTACTGAATAACTACAAACAGGTAGGAGGAGGAGATAGCTGATGGATAGATACAGTTTTCTATCTCAAGACTAGATTTCATGTGGTGTTTTGTGTGGGGCACACACTTAAGAAGATGAGAAAGAAACTCTCCTTGCTCACAGCCAGCCGCACCTACGGGCTGGTTTCCCCGAGTGGCCCAGTTTAAAACATTTCTTCCTGTAATACCTTTCAATTTAACATAGCTCTTTTCCTTCCTTCCCTAGAGGAACTCTGCTATTTACCTCATAAAATACTGCTAATTGTAAGGGGGGGGACACCCCTCAAATCTGTAGAAATGCACCCCCCTCAACCAAGCACATAATCTAACCCATGACTTGATATCCTGCTGGTAGTTCCTTAAGTTCCTTAGTTCCTCAAGTGAAATTTCAGGATCAACTGCCCATCAGATAGCCTTCTTAGCAAGATCACCCCATTTGTGGCATGCCCTTCCTCTGAAGACTACAAGGGCATCAGCTTCCTCAAACCAAGGCAGATGACTGGTTCATGTAGCTTAGTAATGTCTAGGCTTCTTCAACCTCGGCCCTCCAGATGTTTTTTTTGGCCTACAACTCATATGATCCCTAGCTAGGAGGACCAGTGGTCAGGGATGCTGGGAATTGTAGTCTCAAAAATATCTGGAGGACCAAGGTTGAGGAAGCCTGGTCTACACTAACTAGCAGCAGCTTTCCAGGGTTTCAGATAGGGGACATTCCTATACCTACCTGGAGATGCCATGGACTCAACCAGGGTCCTTCTGCATTCAAAGCAGACACTCTCTCTCACTGAGCTATGGCCCTTCCCTTCACTGTGATTTGGCACACCATACGCAGCATAGCTTTTGGTGCTTCCTTAAGACCTGCTTTTTGTGCAGGCTTTTAAGACAGCAATATTAGCCTCTGTAGTGAAAAGACAACCTATGTGATGCTTTATTATTATTGTGCTTTATGTATGTATTTGCAGCAGGTGTTCTGGGGTTTTCTGACAGAAGTACAGGATGCAAGTTTTACAGATAAACAAACTTATGACAATGGCATTTGCGGGAAGACGATTGTTGGAATAGAATTAGTTCCATTCACTAGAACATGGAGAGGGACTTCTTATACAGTAGTACCTCGGGTTACATATGCTTCAGGTTACAGACGCTTCAGGTTACAGACTCCGCTAACCCAGAAATAGTACCTTGGGTTAAGAACTTTGCTTCAGGATGAGAACAGAAATCGTGCTCCAGCGGTGCAGTGGCAGCACGAGGCCCCATTAGCTAAAGTGGTGTCTCAGGTTAAGAACAGTTTCAGGTTAAGAACGGACCTCCGGAACCAATTAAGTATGTAACCAGAGGTACCACTGTACAATATTTTCCACATGTGTTCTTCTGTGGAGGAAAGCTGTGTTGGGAACAGTCGCCAGAAGTTCTCTTTGCGTTTATGACGACTGATCTATTGTGACTTGGAGAACAGCTGAACTGTTCTCTAAAGCAAATGCATTACCAGGGTAGGGTGGTGCTGAACCCCTCTGAAATTCACTGGGGAGTGGGCAGAAAGGGTTTTCTACTTCCCCCAGCAAGAATTAATTAAATGTTAGCAACTGACATAACGATTCCCCAGGCGAAAAGAGTACCTAATTCTAATCAGACACCACATGAAGAAAGCAAGTTCTTCAGAGCTCTTTTTTTTTTTTGGCAGCAGAATGAGACTCCTAGTGAAGGTCCCTGATGCCTCATTACAAGCCTTTTGGAGGAAGAAAAAGAGGCTAATGGCCTCAAGAGCATTTTGACTAGTGCCAATGCAAGCTCCAGGTGCTAGCAAGCTGGAAAAGTCAACCTACCCACAGCCTCTGGCCAGAAAACCCAACCTTCATGCAGTGCTGAAATCACTCTGGAATTGTCAGACCTGGGTGTGCTTCTTATGCAACCATTTCCCCACATCTGAGTAGATTCAGCTGCATGGGGGAGACCCTGAAAGTGTTGCCAAGTCTTGGATGGAGCTCTTCTCCTTCCTCCCCCCACTGATCATCCTAGGCATCACTATGGGCAAGAAGGTTAATAGGGCTAGTTGGTCCCACATAGCTAGAGGCCTGGATCACAGAAAAGGGGGGAGAGGACAGCCGCCCTTGTTCCACCTGATGTCCTTCCTGAATTGAGACTGTGTCAAATGAGGAAAGGAATTCTCTACCCATTCAAATACAGTAGTCAATCCCTCTCCCCTCCATCTCCTTTGGCAGAACTGAGAAGCTGAAGGAGAGGAAAAGCCATATACGGATGCAGGTGTGAGAGCAAAGCAGATGGGGCCCTGGTGTGTGTGGGAGTTCTGGTGGCCTAATGTTTTCAGGGCTGGTGAAAGCAAAGTGCTTAAGAGCATAAATGAAAGAGCACTTGATGGCGGGAGGGGAAATCCGTTCAGTCATGAAACTTGCTTGGTGGCCTTAGTCAAACCTCAATTGCTTACACTAAAATTATTGCACCTGTAATAGGGGATGATCATACCAGCCCACCTAACAGGCTTGTTGTAAGGATTATGCAATGAGAATTGCACTAGGTACTATAGTACTACTGTTTGTCTTGAGATCAGTCATCACAGAATGATATTGGGTCCAATAAATTATAATCAGGGATGGGAAAGCTGTGGTCCCCTAGCTACTGCTGCACTCCAGTTCCCATCAGCTGCAGCCACTATGGACAAGGGCCTGGGTGTTGGGAGTTGGAGTCCGACAACACCCAGAGAATCCCCATTTTCTTTAAAGGCCTCATTTAAAATATTTAAACTGCATGGCATGCTTGAGCACTTGCTCCTTGGCTAATGGCTCTTATAAATTGCAAATGACCAGTGCATAAATGGTCACCTACACCCTATTGTTCCAACTCAAATCTACGTTTCTTGCAATTAATTCCAATAGTGATATAGCAGCCTGCACTGTACTGGTAACCAATTCAAAAGGAATTATATACAGGGGCTGAAGAATACTTTCGAAACCACTTTCATCTTATCAGATGATTAAAATGGAGTGTTTTAAAGTCAATACTGATGGCTGTTTTATATATATAAAAAGTTTACCTGGTACAAAATATGTGGTTGATTTAAACCAGTCAAATTCTAAATGGAATCCCAAGAGAGCAGCTTTCACAGTAACGAGGATAACTAGGTAGATGACTGAAACGGTACCTGCAATAAGGGAAGGGGGGAAACCACAAGTCACTCAGGTACATTTAAATTAAGTAGGAGCAGAAGTGTTGTTTTTCGATCTCTAGCTTGGACCAACCCAAAACAGCTCCCCTGCCTTCAATCCTTCCCTCTTCACTTGCCCTTTTCTGTGTTTTGTTTTTCATTTGCAAATCAGCTTTGAGTTTAATGCAACCGAGATAAAATTATTTTGCATCTTATTCAGCCAGGTTCAAACAAGAGAACACATGGAGGGGGTGGGTCAGAAAATCATGTTAATGCAAGTTTACTTGATGTCAAAGAAAACAACATCTAGACTTTTAGAAGACATCTGAAGGCAGCCCTGTTTAGGGAAGCTTTTAATGTTTGATGCATTTCTGTATTTTAATATTTTGTTGGAAGCCACCCAGAGTGGCTGGGGAAGCCCAGCCAGATGGGCAGGGTATAAATAATAAATTATTATTATTATTATTATTAGCTACTCTAAATCTAAGAAATTTGTAAAAGGGTGGGGGGAAAGAGGGAGAGAAAATAACAGAATTCCTGAATGAAATTTATAAACCCTGAAGTGCTGGAAAATGAATTTCCTGAAGAGCAAAGGATAAATAAAAAGAACTGGTTGCCTTTAAACACAAGCTTCTTGCATTAAAAAGGTACTGGAAGAGCGATGTGTCCATCTTCCAACAGCCTATTTAGCAGGGTAGGTCAAAGAGAAAGAGTGACCCCACCTACTTTTGACACTGGCTCTGCCCACTGCTGGCTTCAGTCTTGCCCACCATGAGTATGCAATCCCTGACAGAAAGCAGCCCTCAACAGAAAAAAGATTGCCCACCCATGTTTTAAGCTTTACAAAAGACATTGGGAGAGATCTAATCACAGATCTGTTGTGTAATGTGTAGCCTGGCCCTCAGTTCAGGGGAAATGATGAAACGTTGACTAACTGATTAAGTGAAAACAGTGGATATCCAATGGGGAAACATTTCAAGTCTTGTGGTAACTGAGGCATTCTGCCCCAACACATGCTGTACATTCTGCAGTCAAATCATTGCCTACCTAAGACGTTGAATTTGGCAAAGAAAGAGGGAGACTTGAAATTCAATAGCAGAACAAGGATGCTCAAGTAAAGAGGGACCGTTTTCGATTTGCTCCATAGCCGTTCAAATTCCTCAAATCCTGAATCACCGGTAGAAGAAAGCATCCAGGTTCTGTTTCCTGGTACTTCCTTGCCTGCATCACCTGGGCAGATTACTGTAGAAACAAAAGGGAAACAAGCAGTGGTTTACTTCAAGGAAAGCATAACAAGGAGGGGAAACCAGAGCCTAAAGATCAAAATGAGTAAGATGCCTACTGTGGTGTGACTTAGGGATAAACAGAGCAACCCACTTGGGTTCTCCATTTAAGGCAGCCAGTGGCTCTCCAGATCTTGGGACTGCAGTTCCCATCATCCCAGACCACTGGTTATGCTACCTGGGGCTGATGGGAACTTGAGTCCAACAGGATTTAGAGAGTCAGATTCCACATCCGTAATTTAGGGAAACAGCTGACCGTTTTGGCTGCTGAATGCCTGTATGTTGTCTCTTCACACTCACCCACAACTCTCACCACTTTGCAGAAAACAATATAAGGAATATCTATGGAATTTGCTTCTCTTAAGAAGACAGAGAAAGTCTGCTCTTCTGCAAGGGGCAGCCATTTTGCATTAAACCAGTGGCATGCAGTGAATTTTTTCATAAGGGAACAGTTAGGGCCAGAGGTGCCAACTTGAGATGGCAATTGGGGGGGGGGGAGCGACGTCACACGTGTGACATTGCGACATTCCAAAGTTGCACACGTGAGCATCACATCTGCCTCCCTAAGCCAGCCAGACGCCACCTGGGCTTTGAGAACGAGGCTTTAATACTCTGATTCATGGGTAGGCAAACTAAGGCCCGGGGGCCGGATCCGGCCCAACGCTTTCTAAATCCAGCCCGCAGACGGTCCTGGAAGCAGCATGTTTTTACATGAGTAGAATGTGCCCTTTTATTTAAAATGCATCTCTGGGTTATTTGTGGGGCCTGCCTGGTGTTTTTACATGAGTAGAATGTGTGCTTTTATTTAAAATGCATCTCTGGGTTATTTGTGGGGCATAGGAATTCGTTCATTTTTATTTTTATTTCAAAATATAGTCCAGCCCCCCACAAGGTCTGAGGGACAGTGGACCAGCCCCTGCTGAAAGAGCTTGCTGACCCCTGCTCTAATTTACCAGGAACATTTAGGGAAATAGCCTGGTCCCCCTAGCCCACTGACCGCATGCCACTGCATTAAGCTACACCCCCCGACATCAGCCATTCTCAAAATTCCACATGTGCCCCTGGACCCAAAAAAAGTTGACAACTATTGGTATACAACGTTCACATGTCAGTGTAATTCCTTCCTGGACTATGGGTTGCTGACATGAGAACATGCTCAACAAAGCAGCCAACACACAGTTTAAGGGCCTTTTTTAAAATTAAGATGCTGGCCCAACAGATACCCTGAACAGGTTGTGTTTTATGTGAGGCTATGCCCAGGGAGGTCACGTCAGTGCTGCTAATGCAGCGGTTTGACTTCTCCACCAGAGGCACACCCCTCTCTTTAAACAGAAGGGTGCCAACAATAGAGAGGTAAACAGCAAGGAGGGATTTCAGTACCGCTCACCTGCACATTCCTTTTACTCATTCAATCTGTCCCCACCCACTTTAGATGTGATTGATTCAGATTCAGGTTAAAGCACTCTAACCTGCTATTGTCATGTGACCTTAGTCAGTGACCTGTGAAGTACAAGATTACCATTTCTGGGGTCTGATGCAAGCAGCTGCCATTAGTAAACAGCTGTGATTTATGTGCAGAGCGTGGTCTAACTAAGTATTCTGTGGAATTTTCCTAGAGCAAATCTTTTCATCCCACACTGGCTGCATGCCAAGCTGGTTACAATGCCCTTAAGCACAAAGCAGTTGGTCATGTTTCAGAAAAGCCAATGGACACGACCGAGTCATCAGCGTTATTTTTGCAAGTCTGTTTACTCTCCATTGTCTGCATAATAGTTACTGTTTTGAGAGAAAGTTGACAGTACTGCTGCATTTCACGTGAAACTCTTTTCTGGATTGAGGGGGAAGGGAGTGACAAACTGATTATTATTTTTCACACAGGTTTTGACGCAAACACAGAACCCTACAAATTATGTTTTTGGAAGTTACTATTTGCAATCAAGATTGTTATTAATGTGGTTTTTAAATAAGTCTGGGAAAGAAACTTCTGTAATATTTTACTATATTCAGCCAATTTTATTTTTGGTTAATGTTAGTCATTCAGGATAGACCTAACTACTGCATTAAATCTCTTGGAGATGCGTCCCTCTGATTCCAAAAGTATTTTATTGTATTTTAACTATCACTTTTAAGCAGTTTGCTTTCATTACTTTATATTCTAAAATAATGTTTTTTAAATATTGAAAGATGCTTTGAATCTCAGTGTAAATACTATTTATTGAAAGAGAGAGAGAGAATTAGGGGAGGGGGGTTGGAAACTTACCTTTAGTGCTCCCATTTGTACCAGGAACAATATCCGTTACATTAATATGATGAGCATAATCTAAAGAGGGAAAGGAAGACAAACAACTTAGGAACATCTCAGCCCTGCAGCTAGTTTCTTCCGAGGTGTATTTTGGAACAAACAGGATGCATGCTGAAAGCAACATGCAGAGGACTACTATTTCTGAAGCTGCAGTGTCGTTTTAGGTTTTAACAACAAAAAACAACCTTCCCACAGTTCTGTTCTACTCCTCCAGATGTTGTTAAACTCCCAACTCCCATCAAGCCCAATCAATTCAACAACATCTGGAGGGCACCGACTTCCCCATCCCTGATCTACAGCACTGAATTTGTGCCAATGTTCACCACCACCACTGGACCTTGTTTACAATGCCCTTGGGCATATGAAGTGAGAGGTTCACATGCACAGCAATTCCCCCTTGCTTCTGTGTAAGCACAACGAAATAATTGGGAGAGTTAGCTTCCAGGTCAGGAAAAAGGGCACCCAGGTTAGACCTGGGATTGCAAGCCAGTGGGGTGGAGTGATGAAAAGCAAACAAAACTCACTGCAGTCCACTGAAGGCAACCAACCATGCCCTGGGCCTCCACAACCTCTCTCAATGGAAACTACCATATTTTTCGCTCTATAAGACACACTTTTCCCCCTCCAAAAATTAAGGGGAAATGTGTGTGCATCTTATGGAGCGAATGCAGGCTCCATGGTTTCAGTGAAAACAACACGAAGACTCCGGAGCGCAGCGGGAACTCCCGCTGCGCTCCAGAGGCTTCACGTTGCTTTCACTGAAGCCAGGAGAGCAAGAGGGATCGGTGCGCATCGATCCCTCTTGCTCTCCTGGCTTTGCTTTGCTGGAGAGGCGCTGCGCAGCTTTCCCTCTCTGCGCAGCACCCCTTCAGCGAAGCGGGAGGAGAAATGGAAGGGGATCCGCTTGTCCTGCCGCTTAGCTGAAGGGGCACTGCGCAGAGAGGGAGAGTTTTTTCCCCCCTTGTTCTCCCCCTCTAAAACTAGGTGCGTCTTATGGTCGGGTGCTTCCTATAGAACGAAAAATACGGTATAATAGGGCAATTATTAGAGCTTTGTAAGTTTACTACCCCTCCTTCTCTCTCCCCACCTCTTCTCCCTTAACTTTATACTGTAATACCAGATTAAAGTCTCACATCAAATACAACTTTTAAATTATAAACTAGCCAAAGAATTAATGCTTACAAGCACTCTGAAAATACCAGATCCAGAAATTTTGCAGAGTAAAATTCTGTCCAGGCAATGAGCCTCTTTCCCCGTAAGAATATGTCATTTGCATCAGTTCCATTGTCCTCAATTCATCCTTCCTTGCTTGTCTCCCAAGTTTCAGGAAAGCAGTAAGGAATTTCTATCAGGTTTGCACTAGATCAGTGGACCCTGGACAGGAGCCTGATCTTGCTGCAGTGCTGGCTCTGGTTATGTCTAGACCTCTGCTCACTTGCAAGCTTATTCCAAACCCTTTTGTGTTTTTGTCATTACTTTGTCGAATATATCCCTGCGATCATTAGGCAGCAAGAACTTTTAAAAAACAACAACAGCGTAATCTATTTAAAGATACTTACAAGAGTCCAAGGAGCATTTAAAAAAAACAAAAAACCTGTGATTCTGCAACTTAGCCTGCGCTAACTTTTCTTTCTATAAGTGAACTACATTGCCATCTGCTGGATAAATAGCTTAAAACACCTGCAGTTACCGCAATGAAGAAAGACTGTGGCCCACTTTAAAACATAGGCCAATTATGCCTACTCTGATTTACTAAAAGCCAAATTAAGACTTGCTTACATGTTTAGGATTAGTGCAAACACCAAACCAATTTAAACAGCCTTCTTAAAAAATACTCCTCTGATGCATCTGAGATAGTATGGAAACATATTTAAGATGTATATAAAAGCATATATGTAAGATATAGTTAAATTAAAATGTTAACATTGAACAGCCTCCCCAAACTGGTGCTCTTCAGATGTTATGGACTGTAACCCAAGTCAGTCTGTAACCCAAAACATCTGGAGAGCACTAGGTGGGGGAAGGTCATCTGAGAATGATACTCAGATCTCAAAAGATGGCCAAAAAATATAAGGACCTGCATGTTTTCATAACATTTAAATTAGTTCCAGGGCACCACAATGTACAATGTTGAAGAGCTTCCTAGGAATCAGCATCCTTAATAAAGGGCACTACAAAGCAATTTATTTCAAATACAGCGCATTTGTTTATACAGAGAAAAGTTTGTTTTCTCACAGAGATCTTAGTACGCACACTGTAATAGTCTGTTCAGTGTGATATTTGAGTTTTATAAGCAGGTTTTCTAAGGTGCAAATTTATTTAGAGTATTTTTATAGTGCCCTTTGGGCATATTCTCAGGATGATTATAAAAATGAACAACGATGGTTTGGTTTGCACGTCGTTTTAAACCACAGTTAACCTTAACTATGATTTAAAGGGGAATGCACAGCATTCTGGGGCACAGGAAAACAATTGCAGCTACTTCATTTGTCGTGATGACATGCTAGGTAAAGGGTAAAGGGACCCCTGACCATTAGGTCCAGTCGCGGACGACTCTGGGGTTGCGGCGCTCATCTCGCTTTATTAGCCGAGGGAGCCGGCGTACAACTTCCGAGTCATGTGGCCAGCATGACTAAGCCACTTCTTGCGAACCAGAGCAGCGCACGGAAACGCCATTTTTACCTTCACGCCGGAGCGGTACCTATTTATCTACTTGCACTTTGACGTGCTTTCGAACTGCTGGGTTGGCAGGAGCAGGGACTGAGCAACGGGAGCTCACCCCGTCGTGGGGATTCGAACTGCCGACCTTCTGATCAGCAAGTCCTAGGCTCTGTGGTTTAACCCACAGCACTCTCTTCAGACAAACCGTGAGCTACAACCAGATTATGTTCTTGGCCCACTCATGCTTTGTTTGAAGAGAGACAAAGCACAAGTCTGGTTTCAGATACAACGCTAAGCCAAATCATAGCCGAGCACCTGGTAATGTGGCAGCTGTTGTTCAAAGTGATGCGCAAGCAAGGCCAGTACAAAAAATAATAATAACAAAACTTATAAGGAGTCTTCCTCCTGAGAAGACATGTGCAGGATTGCACTACAAGTTATTTTATGTATATGCCACTTTTCTACGGCAGACGGTGTCCAAAGTGGCTTGCAATAAACACTCACATAATTACACACACTGAAACATAGACCAAAACAGAATTTAACAGATGCAGCCATGGGTTTTGCTATGAACTATTACATCTTATTTGCCAGGTAGGAAAAACCAAGGCCCAGCTGCAAGGAATTAAAAGAAAAGTTCACACTTACTATAAATAAATACCCCTGTGTTGTAAAGGAAATTGGACATGAGGACCCAGTAAACCACCATGGCTCCAATAAGGGATACCAACGAAAACAAAAGGCTAGACCATTGACCGAATGATCCAAAGTAATACTTGCAAACATCTGGGAATTCCCAAGTTGAGGTATCTATTAAAGCTGGGGGGACACATAAGCACAGAGTTAATACTAAAATTCAATAATCTAATCATTACTGCTTACACATACTTTGCATTCTGAAGATTCCTAAACATTAAGATACCACAGATTCTCAACAACTGATGCTGAACATCCTAACAAAGTGAAATAAAAGCCTATTGCTTTTAAAGTTATTTGCAAAAATAAAGGTAGCTTACGTTTTTCAAATAGCAACAAAAATATCTAAAATACAATTATAGCATTTAAAGCAACCACCAAGCAGCAAACAGAAGAAGGGTTGCTGACGTATTAGAAGGCATGTTTTCACTTGCCTTCTCAAAACAAGGGAGATGAGTAATGTCCCTCCCAGTACCAGCTGCTGGAAATCGCAGGTGGTCAGTGCACTGTTGTGCTCATGGTCAGTTTGCAGGCTTCCCACAAGCACCTGTTTGCCCATGGTGAGAATAGATACTGGACCAGATGTTTATTGTTCTTAACTGGTTCCTCTGGTGGGAGAATTTTGTCCAGAAAAGGCACAGCACTGAACTGAACCTTGTGTACTGATGGGCTTTATAAATTTGATTTTAAGATATTGGGTGGACTGCGTATAGGATTGTCAAGTGAAGGTTGCAGGAATGGCACAGAGAAACATGAAGTCAGATTTCTGCTAAGTTAATAATTATTAAGCGCCAGAGACCTAGTAAACATTGCATTAAGTTAAAACTATGTATCAATAGCAAACTCGATGAGTGTATCCAACTGCTGAGCAGGCATAGTACTGGAATTAATGGACCTAAGTTACTCATGGATGCAACCCTAATTCTCTGACTGGGAATCCTTTTGTAGTAAAAACGGTGCACCCACGCACAAGAGGGAGGCGATACCTTTACAAAGTAACAGTAAGGAACTAACAGTAATATGGGGGCCAGATACAACAGTGAGATCAGTTGTGGCTTTTCCTGTCACTGTGGTATGTGACAACAAAAGGGAAACTAAAAACCTTTGGCCAGCGTTACAGGAAATGTGACTCTGCGTAGGTCTACGAAACCACAATTGGGGAACCTGTGGGCTTCCAAACATTGCTGGACTACAATTCCCATGAACCCTAGCCACTGACAATGCTGGCTGGTGTTGATGGGAATTAGAGTCCAGCAACACCTAGAGCGCCAAAGGTTCCTCACTGCTGCATTAGACTCCTACGTCCCTGCCACACAGCCTACTCACGTACAGTAGCCCTTATTCATTGCCATTTATAGCAAAAGGTTAATAGTTTGCTTTCAGAACAAAGTGGCATTGCACAGAGCAAGTATTCCATTATCAAGCAGATTCAGCTCGAACTGCTCCTGATGAAAAGGAGTTCTCAGTAATCTCTGTCTGATGGAACCCATTCTACAACAGGCAGGAACAGCTTAGGGTCACTATTTTATAAATATAATTTTTTTATACCCCGTCCTTCCTGGTTTAAAAACTGGGCTCAGGGCGGCTAACAGCAAATATAAAACATTGATTAAAATGCAACTTAGAAACAAAATAAAACAGCAGAAAATACAACAAAAAATGCAGCATCAATATCAATAAAATTCAAAAATTCAGGGGTCATTTGGGGGGACGGGGACCGGTCAGTAGACATCAAGTGATCACCAGGGCTAACTAGTGATCCTACGAGGGCCAGCAAGGAGACCAGGGAAGAATTTAAATGTGGGGCCCCAGAAAGGGTTTCTTCATAGAAGTGGAAAGGGAAAAGGGAATAGAGGATCAGGCTAATTCAAATTGAAGGCGGAATAGCTCTGCCTTACAGGCCCTGCAGAAGGAAATCAAGTCCTGCAGGGCCCTAGTCTTGTGGGACAGAGCATTCCACCAGGTTAGAGCCGTCACTGAAAAAGCCCTGCCCCTGGTGGAGGATAGTTTGGCTTCCTTAGGGACCGGGACCTTTAAGCTATTATTATTCAATGATCCTAGGTTCCTCTGCGGGACATACCAGGAGAGGCGGTCCCATAAGTACAAGTATTGTAGCACTACAATGTCCTCAACTCCTGGACGCAGCAATACATTAAGATGGTGGCTCCCAGAGAGGATACCAAGGGCAGGTTCTAGTGAATTGATGGTGGGCCCTGCTGAGAAGCCAGCAGCTGCCCAAGAGGGTCATATGCCAATGCCAAGCCTGTTTAAGAGCTACTCCAGGATATCAGGAATGTTTTCCTTATTGAAAGAGCACTAGAAGCAGTGAGCAGTCTTCCCCGGCTGTGTACAGCCACAATGGAATTGGGTGTTTTAATGCACAGTTTCAGATATACACACCTAGGTGAAATAGCTCTAGGATCGGTGTAAGAGAACTGAGCATGCGCTATAAAACATGTCCCACTGCCTACACTGCAAAAGTCAATGTGGAAATAAGTCCCCGTAGCAGAACACCACAATCACACAAATAAATACTACTGAAACTCATACTTACGTATCATTGTCCTCGATTTAACAACTCTGTAGCAACAGTAAAGTGTCAATACTCCCATTAACAAAATAATAACAATTCCAGAGGTAAATCCAGCCTGTTTTTTTAAAATGAAAAAAAAAAGAAAACATTAGCAAATTGTGACATTGATGCAAATTAAATTACACCCACACACTGCTGCATTAAGATTGACCTTGACACACCTGTAAGTTACCTTACCTGTTTTATTCCCCAGGGAATACTTAATATAGATGTACCCATCATTGTATTCCAGATCATAAATCTGAGGGGAGAAAACATGCACACGTAAAAATATGAGAAACTAAAACTGATTGCGGAAGCTTTTTCTACGTATTATGAATTTGTGACAAATAATGTACTTCATATCTACCATACTTGGAAAGCATTTCACATACATAGTTACTATGCTTGAGTTTTTGCCGTAACCATCTGTACAGCCATCTATTTTGTAAGCCGTTCCTAATGGACTATACACGTAGATTTCTTCTGGAGCAGGAAGTACGTGATCAGGAGCCACCTAACAAAAGATGAGAACACAAAGTCTTAGTGACAGTGTAAGTCTCTGGTGTTGCAATACAGTACTCCTGCATTCGCAGAAGAATTCAAGAAGGCACTCCAATCCCAGTATTAAGCAAAACAAAAAAAAAATTTCCTTCCAGTAGCACCTTAAAGACCAACTAAGTTAGTTCTTGGTATGAGCTTTCGTGTGCATGCACACTTCTTCAGATACCTGAAGGGTATCTTCAGGTATCTGAAGGGTATCTTCAGGTATCTGAAGAAGTGTGCATGCACACGAAAGCTCATACCAAGAACTAACTTAGTTGGTCTTTAAGGTGCTACTGGAAGGAAAAAATTTTTTTGTTTTGACTATGGCAGACCAACACGGCTACCTATCTGTAAGTAGTATTAAGCAAGTTCTGCCCATTGAGTTCAACAGGCATTACTTGAAATGTGCAAATGTTATTTAATATTTGAGCTTGTATGTTGTGTGGGAGGGGAGCTTTTAAAAACTGAAAGGGGAAAAAACCTGGCAAAAGTAAAAGAATGAAAAAAAGAGAAATGTTAAGTGCCCATGTCTGCAGTCCAACACTTACAATCCTAAAAGTACTATAAATCCAAATGAATTAAATGGAGTTTACTCCTAGTTGAGCGTCCATAATATGGTAGCCCAAGCTATAAAATTTAATAAGACAATTGACTCATTCCCATATTATACAATTAAGGCACATGGTTTCTCCTAAAGCAGCTTGGGTACTGTAGTTTACCCCCTCACAGAACTACAATTCACAGCAGTCTTGAACTACAGTCCCCATAATTATTTTTGGGGGGTGACGCCATGTGCTTTGAATGGATGGTGTTAATCAGCCCAGTGATAAGCCAAACCATGGTTAAGTGTGAATGAGTAAGTGGGCTGATGTACAGTTACAAAAGCTGCTGCCTCTTTGCTTCTCTCCCCATCCTGCTGCACTGCTAGGGACTAAGTACTGGGACTTAGTCCAGCTTAGTATTTTATGTGAACCTGAACTTGGGGCTTGTCCTGGCCAAACAAGCCATGAGTGGTAAGCCGGGCAAACCTTGGTTACACCTCATAGTTTGTTTGGCGCTCCCACACATGGGAGTTTTGCAATAACTTGTCTTTTGCATACCAGTGCTCTATCTGAGGGCGACGCAAGCCTGCTGTAGTAATGAATCCGCTTATTCATTGCTGAAGCTTCATCTGTAATTCTCTGCGTATCATCATTCACAGTAACAATATTTGTAGGTTCTATATGGAATGGCCTGGAAGAGAAATAAAAAACGTAATAGTCTTTAAAGCCATAATCAACAGAAGACTAACATTAGAGGTTGATAATGGAACAAAAGAGTCCAGCATTTGGTTCCCACAATGTCCAACCAGATCCTTATCAAAAGCCTATGAGTCAGACATGAGTAAAGTAGCATTTTCTTGCTCATGTCCCCCAGTACACTGCCTTTAATATTGGAAGCACAATTTAGGTGCCATCACAAAGAAAGCTCAGGCTGGTGCCATAATGAACCTTAGCTGGCTGCTGTACCACCAGGAGGGCCTCTGCTGAAGATCTCAATTTGTGAGCAGGTCTGTTTGGGAGAGTAGTTGCTTAAAGCTGAATGGAGCCTTTTAGGTTAACAAAAACACCTTGAATTTTGCTTGCCAGCACACAGGCAGCCCCATCAAAATTGATGTTGTATGATCATGAAACACTCTCCTACTGCAAATTCTCTCTGCTCAGCAATCTAGCTGCCACATTCTGCACTAGCTGCAACTTCCAAAGCAGCTTTGAGGGCAGCCCCTCATACAGCACATTGCAGTAATCCAATGCATGAGTCATTATAGCCAGATTATCCATGGACTAGAATGACTACATCTGGTGTACCAGCTAAAGAAGAAGAGGAGTTTGGATTTGATATCCCGCTTTATTACCACCCGAAGGAGTCTCAAAGAGGCTAACATTCTCCTTTCCCTTCCTCCCCCACAACAAACACTCTGTGAGGTGAGTGGGGCTGAGAGACTTCAAAGAAGTGTGACTAGCCCAAGGTCACCCAGCAGCTGCATGTGGAGGAGCGGGGACGCGAACCTGGTTCACCAGATTACGAGTCTACTGCTCTTAACCACTGCACCACACTGGCTCTCAAGTGTAAAAGCTAGTAAAAGACACTCTTAGCTGCAGGGGTCATTTACACCTCCAGCAGCAATGCTGGATCCAGGTGGACTCTCAGCCACCTGCTTATTTAGAGGGAATGCAGATGGGGTTCACATGGCTGAATATTCCCTTCATACAAATATAATAGAGTTCTGTAGCACCTAACAAATTTACCTTTAAGCTTTCACAGGCTCTGTTTGAAAAGATTTCCTCTATACAGAAAAATGTCAGGGAGGTGGCTAGGCTTGAAGCCTGCCTAAAAGATAGCAACACTGACTGAAAACCTCAACATTGCTTACAAATCAAATTCAAAATCATAATAGTTTTTTAAGAGACACAAAGAGTACAAGAGTTGACTCATATCTTTATAAATCAGTTAGCCTATTTGAAAAGATACAATCTCACTTGCTCTGTATCATTTGTTGCATGGAACCACATCATAACCACAAAGATGGTGATCAATTATGGAAGGAAAGAACCACAAAAACCAAACACCTTTTTTTCTTTTAGCCACAACAGTGTCACTCCAGGTAACTAAATACCAATGAAACTGTCCCCCAAAATAGCAATTTACATATACTCAAGCAGCTTCTACTTAAGGAAACCAAGGGAACAGCATCAACATTTGAACAGTATGGATTAAACATTACCTTGAAGACCTCCCAAACTGAGACAGCGCTAAGTGGCTCCCAAGCGGACTTCTATTACCCGCCCACCCCCCTTGACTGTATGCTCTTTTAACGTCTAGCAAATTACCCCCCAAGCACACATCAATCTAAGGCTACAAGAACAAGTATTCTCAAAAAGTATCAGCTGGTGGGCCACAAGCTTCCTAAATTTCCAAAAACACACTGCTAATTATAACTGCAAAATTATATTCCCCACCTCTGCTGCTTTTTAGAGCTGATTCACACACATAATTTATCAGGTCTTGTGACAAGCTACACCTGCCTAAATTCCCTCTTCTGCATAACGATTAAAGGTGCAGGAGCACTGCCTTCTCTTTGCATCAAGCCACCCCAAATCACAGCTGATCACAAATTCTTCTTTGTGGAGCTTGACCCTGTGAAGGGTCAACAAGCCTTGATATTGCACTTTGCAAATTGCATCTGCAAGCTGTGATTGGAACAGAACACAATACTACTTAACTTAAAGGCATGTTCAATGCTCCTAAGCTTTAGGTGTGTTTGTCTGACTCTGTGTAAGGGGGTTGGGGGTGGGGGTGGGGTCATGCATGCAAGCCCCATCCCCTGACCTTGTCTGTGTTGAGCAATAAAGGTCTGTGGGGGAGTTTGCTTGAATGTGAGTAGATCAGGGGAGCCTGCTTTGTCAGGATCACTGATAACACAAAGGGTTTTACTCATGTTCTGGTGAATGAGAGTAAAAAAAAACCCTGTAGACCTCTCCTGCTCAAAGTACTCCTGCCCGACTGAGCAGTCAGGAAACATATACCAGGAAAACGATCTCTTTCAGCTTCTGCCTTCTGGAAGAAGGTACAGGGTTATAAAGACTAGGACTAGCCGCCTGACAAACAGTTTCTATCCAAATGTGATTTTGGTTTTAAACGCAGTGTAAGGTAGTCTCTATGGGAGTATATTGTATTTAATTATGGAGTATCAGAGTTTTTAGGGGGCTAACCAGGCTGGGATAGCTGGGATATCAGGCTTGTTGTTTTTTGAATGTCTGATATAGATTTTTTTCAATTTCATTGTTCTGTATGGGACAGTGACAATAAAGTTTATTGTAATGGGAGATGGAGCTTGCCCCCGTCTCTATGGACAAGTTTAGCATTTGTGTCTTCAGGCAAATACTCAAACATGCCTTTCGACTTTTTCCCAATCAATGCTACTGCTACGGCATGTGGGAAACTCAGGAACTCCTTTAGATTCCAGGGGACCGCAGCAAGACACCTATTCAGTTCAAATCATAATACATTGTACCTAAATCCAGCAGATATCCTGATGCAACACAACTGTTATAGCCATTCTACAAGTAACATTCAAGTTAAGAGGTTACTGAGCTGGAGGATAAATTGCCGGAACTAGCATCAAAATGAAGAAAATATGAAGCCAGACCAAAAATACTAATGAATAGCAGTAAAAGAGATCTTAAGTATTTATTTCCTCTCACCTTTTGTACTTAAAGTCTTCTGGGTTAAACTGAATATTGAGGGCCCCAATGTCATTTTCATCACCTCCAACAGGGACCAGAAGAGGACTAGTATCTTCTTCCATATCTGGAGAATGATCTTCTACCAAATGCAGTAAATTATTATAACCTTAAAGAAAGTGAAATAAGTAAGTTATTGCAAGTGATCATCACTACATTTCCTCAAAATATTATTTCTTCAGGAAGACAGGACCTCCCTTAAGTTTATTAAGCTCTGAGTCTAAAATTGCCTCACTGTAGCATAGATAACCTTTCAATAAGCATCTAAGATTTATGTTTTGACATTTCTTTGGCAAAATGGTTTAAATCAGGGATGGAGAAACTGTGGTCCACCAGAAGGTGTTCGATTACAAACCCATTATCCCGACCATTGGCTAGGCTGCCTGGGGCTGATGTAAACTGGAAGTTCAGCAACAACTAGAAGGCCTGAGATTCCCTGTGCCTGCTTTAAAAGAACAATTTACAGTGTATGATTATTCCCCATTGGCAGGGCTTTAAAATACACTGGTTTATTTTTCATTCAAAAACTAAACAACAGGAGTTCTGGACGAACAATGCTGTGCATGATTACACAGAAGTAGGTCACACGGAGATCAATGGCACCCAGGTAAGAGTGCACAGGATTGTAGCCTAAGCAGTAAAATATTCAAGTGGGACAAATGAGTCCTAATGACTGAAAAACAGTGGGGGAAATTTAACATACTGTCAGGAGAGGTTAGGTGTCAGTGTATTGTTTTTACAGGAGAAGTGGAAGACTGGAAATAGAAATCCATATTCCAGAGAAGGTCCAGGATGTTTTTAACTGATAAGAAACCCCTCCCCCAGAAACTAGCTGATTCAATGAGTAGAAAAGTCAGAGTCATGGGAAGTTAAAAGATAACAATGCAAATACTGGTCTGATGTTTACCAGTCACAGAATTTAGGAAGCTACATGATCTTGAGCTGATTGTATAAAGCTATAAAAATGTATAGTAGTAGTTTTTTCTGGGAAATCTCATTGAGAGGAGGCGTAGAGTTATTTTGAGTTGCAAGTTCAAAGCTTGTTAGCTGCAATATCCTGTGGGTCTGTTTTTGATTACACCCCTTCCTGATTTGCATTTAATAATGTTCACTTTGAATACATTCTAATCCTCTGTCAACTACTATGTTAAGTATACACAATAGTATCTGAAAGTTTAACTGACATAATCCATAAAACTGAGGTCAACATCTGAGTTGGAAAAATCTCAAAATCTCAGTTGTTTCAAATAAAGAGGAAGTTGCTGCTTGGTTCAACACCGGATGTGTGTAAGCAATCTGAATAAACACGTTTGCAAATATCTGCTCTTCAAAATAAGCTTTGGAACACCCTAAATCACACGCAGGCGACCCTGATTCCATCTAAAACTGCCCCATGCTTCCCACCCCATCTAAGTCTTGCCTGTCTGTTTTCCCTGTAATTTTATACTTAACAGTGCTTTCGCTCTCTTTCTATATAGCTGCAGAACAATTGGAAACAACAGTATTTTATTTGATTAAAATATTTTTAAACACTCTTTCCATAGTTGTATGGCTTTGGGAGAAATATCCCTCCAAACCAATAGGTGTCTGAAAACAAATTGGTAGGCTTCTGTAAATTTTAAATTACCTTGGTGCCCCCTTCTGGAGTGAAAGGTGATTCATAATTATTTTCATAAATGAATAATTTGTATGTGCAACACACTAAAGACAACATGGAATAATTTTTACTTGATTTCCAGAATAGTAGCTGCTCTGCATTTTTGTATATATTTTAAACAAAATTCTCTGTGTACTTGAGGGTAACCTCATCAAGCACAATAGGGCTCAATTCTGAGCAAACCTGCATAGAATCAGAAATTCTAATCTGTGGGAGCCAGATTACTCTTGATATAATGTAGCCTTTGACCAAAAACAAATGCTCACCCCTGCCCAGATCATATACAGTGGTACCTCGGGTTAAGTACTTAATTCGTTCCGGAGGTCCGTTCTTAACCTGAAACTGTCCTTAACCTGAAGACCACTTTAGCTAATGGGGCCTCCTGCTGCTGCCGCGCCGCCGGAGCACGATTTCTGTTCTCATCATGAAGCAAAGTTCTTAACCTGAAGCACTATTTCTGGGTTAGTGGAGTCTGTAACCTGAAGCGTATGTAACCTGAAGCGTATGTAACCAGAGGTACCACTGTATTCCCTTGGCTGGAAGACTGTCCCTAAAAGATCTCCCAGCTTTTTGGGGGGTGGGGCAGAGGGAAACTTTTACCCTGTGCCACCAAGCCAGCTCATAGGAATTAAGCCTTTACACCCCAAGATAAGGCCTGGCCCACACAAATCATACACTTCTGCTACCCCTTCCAGAATTCTACCATCTGCCCCAAAGCTTCCTTTTTGCCTATCCTTGTCTATCCACTTACAAATAAGGAAATGGGCTCTTGGCCACCCCACAACCCACCCGTTTTGAGCTACTTCAAACCATATCCTACTGACAGAGGGAGATGCTGTAATGCTGTCTGAACATGCATGTCAAAGCTTTTAAAACCTATTCCTTTCCTTACAATGCATTTCAGGCATGAAGACCCTCATACGGAGTTTTGTTCCCCAAAACATGCAGAGCGGCAGCAGTTGAAGATCTGGGGGTGCCCAAAGCTTATTTCTGGGTACAAAGACCCTGCAGTGGGGTAAAGCAGCTAAGGAACTGGCAGCGATAAGAATCAAACCAGCCTTGTTAAAGGACGATTATCCAAACAAAAGATGAAGCATGCTTAAGTTCCATTTATTTCAATGGGGCAGTGTGGGATATATTTAACATTCTCCCGAAATTAGTGGGACTTAAAGATTCCTTACTTCTGGCTACACCATAGGCAGAGTTTTCAGTTCCCTTGATAAATCTTTAAAGCTCATCAGCACGAACAAGCTGACGTTGTCGCTATTGTGGAGCATTTACCACAAACAGAACTTGAGATTTCAAACTTGGATTCTTTTCCTTCACCCACAGAAATAAAGGAGCGCTTTTTAAAAAAAACCTCTGTTGCGCTACCAAAATCCCGCAGATCTCTTTCAACTTGAGATCTGAGGAGAGAGCAAGAAAGAGACGGACTCCTGTTTTCTCTAGCTAAATAAGCCGTTGCCTTCTTCTAACAACCGATAACACATTTATTTGCAAATGTCTGCTATATTAGAGCAGGCACTTGACCACACGAGCAACTGACCCCTTCGCGCTCTTACTCAGTAGCAAGTCTCGCTGAGTTCCGCGGACCTTGCTCCTAGGTAAGGATGCACAGGGACTGCAGTCTAAAAGCTGGTGATCGGTGTGTGTGTGTGTGTGTGATTATTATATATATATTTAAGACAAGTTTAAATGAAATCTGATGCAGATTCTGTACCTGGACTCCGCTCCGCCTGATCTCAGTCTGCCACCATTCACCGGTACGAGGCTGCCTCGCTTGAGTCATTTCCAGTCGAAAGCTGTAAACAGGAAGAACTTTTGCTGCTCTCAGCACCGATAGAGCGGACTCCCTCAGTCCTCCATCGGCACATCCGCCATCCAAACGAACGGGATCCGAAGCATGGGATCCGCCATAGAGATGTCGACATAGAGCGGCTCCCACGCTGCGCCCATAGAGCTAAGCCATCTAGACAGCCAGCCGCAGAGATATAACATCTCAAGAGTGACACACGCCGGCTTCCCTTTTCGAGTTTAAGGTCTCGTTATTTCCCACTGCTAAGAGGGGTCGAAGCGCAGGACGGCGCGCCTGTGTAAGGAGCGAAGCGGGTGCAACCCGTTCATTTTGAGAGGCAGATGGCAGATACAGTGATTAGCATTTTCCAGTCCTTTCCTCACAAAGGTGACTTGCCAGATGTGCCATCTGGAGTTGTTTTGGAACAGAATCTCTTCTGACATTAATAGACAGGCAATATTATGTTAAGAACATGATAAAATGCCAGCAGTTTCATAATGGCACCAGCCAAATTGCAATTTCTGCTTCAGAAATTGGTCATTTATTCTACCTGGTCAGTTCCTATGTTCAAGTTAGATGAAGTTTAATATACTGTAAAATTGAATGTATTCTATCCTTTTTCAACCAGCAAAAAATAAAAAATAAAAATAAAAAAAATCTCTTCTGACGTGTTCTCTGGTTTAAATGCATGTACCGCCTGTGCGGTGATTTCAGGAGACAGGGGCGAAGCTAGGCTTTATTTCACCCGGATCAAAGACCCAAGGTTGGCACACACACGCAATGCGCATTTGCAGACATACACACACATGTTGGGACATCACCACGGAAGTGGCCTGCGATATCCTTGAAAGCTTGCGCAAGGAAATCTGTTAGGTGCCACAAGGCTCCCAAATGAATCTACAACTCTGAAAGAAATCCTGGTAACGTGGGAAATGTGCAGGGTTGTACTGAAGACCGGTTTCGGAGATGTATTTCACCTATAAAGGTCAGACATTTCTGAAAAGACTCCCCCTCACCCCGAGTTGTCAGCTTATCAACTTCAGCCCCCCCCAATACTAGATGGTTGCATCTCCTCTCCCAATCTTCACTAAGATATTAAAAACTCTCTTACATTAACAGGTATTTAATTTAAGCAGCTGTCAGTGCCCCTACCATCTTAGAAATTAAGATAGAAACTGGAATATTTCAAGGCTATTCTTATGTGACACAGCCTCCACCCCATTCAGCTTGCAATAAGGAGATGACAATGCCAAAACTATGTTGCAGGGTTTTTATATGCCACTGTTAATTCCCACACTTGCGATATAGGCATAATATTGTTATAGGAATTCTAAGGCCTCATATGTAAGTATATAAACCATGTGTCTGAAATAGTGCAGGAAAACAACCCTGAAGCCATTTTGACTCTCCCAAATTGACCTCAAATATTTCTCTGCAAGGAGGAAGGAAATGGGAAAAGCTTTCCAATTGTCTTTGGATTGTAGGGGCTTACACCTCCCTGTAAATACAGTCTGGCAAGTATCTGTTAAGCTGAGCACACTATCAATATGCGTAAGGGATTCAGGAACTAAGTATTTACCATCTCAAAGGAATGGCCAGGATGCCCAGGTAAAAGCAATCAGTGACCATTATTAGGTATCATGGCAAACAGGTTTTCTGCTGTAGACCTCAGTGATGTATGTATGTTTTGGGGGGTGGTCTTGAGCTACAGGGGAGGCAGTTTTCAAATGTTTATATAAGAACTTTCATACCATTGTTTTAGGTTCCTCTCCTCCCTCCCTGTGTGGGGTGAGCAGGGGACCCTGTTGCAACAGTTTAATAAAGATTATGTTTACTAGCTGCTTTGCTTCTCAATATTCTCTGGTGGCATCTGTTATTTTCTCCTACTAATAAAGAACCTACTTACGGACTCTATATGGTCGGCCACGACTGGACTCAATGGTCAGGGGTACCTGCCGGAGAGGAGGTTAGTGGTTGTTGTTGTTTTAATTCTTGTTTTTATCGTGTATTTTGTATTTTTATATTGCCAGCTACCTTGAGATCTGTAGATAAAGGGCAGTGTACAAATTTAATAAATCAATAAATTATGCAGCACAAAAACTCATACACATATATGTTTTTTATGTACTAACCGCCACCATTCAGCTGAGCTGACACTTGAATATACTAAAAGTACACACTCTAGTATATACTTCAGATTTAAGAGCTGAAAAGCAAACTTGCACATTGCTTTTGCTTCTTGTGGAGAATTGCCATGGTGAATCTGTTATGCAACCAATGATTTTTTCAAGTGAAGCACAATCCTTACTGGTGAAGAGCACTTTTAGCTGCGTGCAAGAAGCAGTCATGTGGTTTTTTTGCTGGGTTCCACATACAAATATGCTTCCAATGTAAGTAGAAGAGAGTGAGGCAGAAAGGTAAAGACAATACAGTGTCAGGGTCTGCTTTAGTTAAGCTGTTGCACCCTCAGCCCCAGGCTATATTTACACATGTTTTGTTTTAGTACAAAACTGTACATCGCCTTGGCAGAAAGTTGGTATATAAATGCAATAAATAATAACACCCCCATATGAGTATCTGATTTTATTGTTGTAAACTGCTTAGAAGCCATTTTGGCATATAAGCAGTGGATGTTTATGTATACATCATCATCATAATCATCATTATCTCCAGGCTTAAGTTTTGCATGACTGGCAGAAATTCAACAGTGCATGCTTTCTCATCACAGTACTGCTACCTTGGCCAGTTGAATTGTTTCCTGCCAATCAGCTGGCAAAAGGAGCCAGTCAGAACCAAAAGCGAGTAAAAGCAGCAGATGGCCAGAGACAAAGTAGTAAAAGAGAGTATTGAACTGCTGAAGAGATCCATACCACACATATATACAGCCACTCCTGCAAAGCCGGAGACATTTTTAAAGCATTTTATAAACAACAGATTTGTCAAATATCAGAACTGAATAGTTTACCTTGGGTCATTTAATAGGTCTTATATTTAATTTGAGCTGCCTAAACTGCTTTGTAAAATTGTGCTTTGAATTCTATGGCAGTCATCAACTTCTGCTGTCTGGCTGAAACCAACTATAATCAGGATGGTGGTGATTAAGACTGCATATTCATTAGTAGCTTAAACCACAAAATTTAGTGTAAAAATATGAATAAAAATCATATAGCATCAAGCACAGCACATTACAACATACAGGAAAATATCATGAAATAGTCTGCCAAAACTCTCAACAATTTTCAAGTGTGTGGGGTGGGGGTGGAGTTTGATAACCACTGATCTGGGCCACTTGGCAGACCACCAAACGGTTTTCTCTTTGTAGCAATTGTAATTCAATGGGCTAGATCAGGCATAGGCAAACTCCGGCCCTCCAGATGTTTTGGAACTACAATTCCCATCATCCCTAGCTAACAGGACCAGTGGTCAGGGATGATGGGAATTGTAGTCTCAAAACATCTGGAGGGCCAGAGTTTGCCTATGTATGCCTGTGCTAGATGCACTATGATTTTAATTGCTTCTTTTATTTTTATTTTAAATTGCATTTTATTGTATTATACTTTGAATTCCATATAATTCAAAATTGTAAATGTTATTTACAGATCACCTGATTGAAGCTCACAAACCATGGTTCCCAGACCAGTTTGGGAACTGCTGTTCTAGGCTCTAGGGCTCTACTTGCTAGAGTCTGCAATACTAACTATAGTTCTGAACATGTTTTTGTGATTAGGAGGAAGTTACATCCATGTCAGCAATTCTTTTCCCCCCTTTTTTGCCATTGTGTCTTTTATTAATGAAATAAAAGACATGTGTCAGCAATTCTCAAATGTGTCATGTGTTACAGTAAAAGACTCGATAACACTGCAAAATTATTTTCCGCAATCTTTTGCAACATCAGTCCAGGGACATTATCATGACACATATCCTCCCTCAATATACGAACTCTCACATGTTTGACAAAGGTTGATTGAGGCTATAACCACAGGCACCCCACCCATTTTACCCCTAGGCTTACCAATCTTTTTATTGGCAGGATTCTAACCCCTTCAAGTGGCGGTCTGTGAGGTGAAGCTTTTCCTGCCGAAGAACTTAACTAGAAAATGCTTCCTTGGAGTCCAGCTTGAAAAGCTGTCATCTCAATAGGCATAGAGGGGATTGTCACATTTTCCTGGAATTATTCATATGCCTTTGAACATGTACTAAAAGTAAAATAAATGCTTAACCAGCAGAACTTTTTATACGAAGTAGTTTGAATTTCTGCATCCAATCTGTTAAATGCTCTCCTACCTGAAGAAGGTGGCACTCCTAACAAGAAATGCTCTAGGCATACTTTCACCCCTGTATTATTTATTTATTAAATTTATTAGTATTATTATTAATTTTATTTATTTAATTAATTTACATGCCGCCCTTCATCACAAGATTTCAGGGTGGTTCACAGAAGTTTATACAAACTTCTTTAAACTGAGTTCTGGGGAACTCAGGTTGCTTAGAACTTATAGAAGACAAACCTTCCCAAAATATAACTTACTCATCTTCCTTAGCAAAGCGGTTGCAGTTCCAAGGCACATGCTCAGTCTGCCAACAAAAGTGGCCAGCGCCTTTATTACTGGCAAAATATGGCCCTGCAGTGCATCTGGCTTGTGTCAGACAGGTAAAAATTCCTTAGCAAGGGGGATGGAGGAGAATCAAAAGGAGTTGTGCTAGTCCAGTAGAAATAATTAAAAAAACCATTGTAAAGCAATACCTTCATTAGGTTCAACCAAAGTATCACAAAATAGCAAGCTTTTGAATGCTCCAGACCTCCTATCTACCTACATTATAGGTAAATCAAAGAGGGAGGAGATGGAAACCTGGGCATGATGTCAAAGTTCCAACATTTATAGTTTGTATTATTAATGGAGTGCAGGCAGCTGTCTGGCAGCCTTAGGCCCAGCCCATTTCAGGTTGCGCCGAGGGTTGCTAGGACAAAGGAACATCTCATTTTTGCACCTAGTAGCAAGTCTTATCTTGTTCCCTTCACCAGAAGTTGTGTTTATTGGCATAGTGAGTTTACACGTCTGCAGCAAGCCTTCACAGAGCAGGAAGCAGTAGTGTACAAGCACACTCATGAGCCTTCCCTGTTATACAGTAGATCAGATCTTGCACATTAGTCCTTTTTATATTTTCACTCTTTTCACGTTTGCTCCCGCTGTTTCCTCTGCCTCTGCTTTAAACTGCGGTTTTAGTGTGTTATAAGGAAAAACTGCTCCTTTATCCCTTATGGGTATCCAAGAGCCCGAATAGAGTCCTTATGTAGATTTTCTATCGGTAGGAGAAAATAACAGGCCAACCAGAGGAATTCTCAAAGCTCCGATTAAGACCCCAGCAGCCAAGAATCTAGAGGAGGAAATCTGGCCCCCCACTAACCAATAACAAGTCCATAAGAAGTTTCCAACCCGGAAGCCAGCCAGAGTAAAAGGCTATCTGGCCGATTCCCGGGCTCCCAAGACTGCGGCCGCCAGCACCGCCAACAGAGAGGAATCAGGGGTGCCCGGGAGTCTATCAAAGGAGCCAAAACACCCCCCCAGGACTGAGATTGAGCCGGAAAGGCACCCGACCCCCCCCAACAGCCCAGAGGAGCTCCAAAACCAGGAGAACAGTGGAGCTAAAGCAAAGAGGGAGAAAGAAAGGGGGAGAGAGGAAGAAAAAGAAAGAGAAAAAGGAGCCCTGGCTTTACCGCTGCTGCCCCCATCTCTGCCGACGGGAAAAAAGAGGAGAGGTAGGTGAGCACTGGGAAGGAAAAATGCCAGATGGCCCAAAATACCCCAAACACCTGTATGACTACATATAGGAAACTCTCCACAACTTACCCCCTACTCTTTAACCCAAATCTTACTCTAATCCCACTAGCCCCCCACCCACCACACCCTAGGTCAGCGCAACCCCACTGGTTCTTTAAACAACACGAAGAGAGAGACACAAGACAACCCGAACGGGTTGGCAGGGAATCGCCCCACATAATAGATAAGCAAGATGGCTAACCTAAAAGCAATTACATTAAATGTGAGGGGGCTGGGAAACCCCATCAAAAGAAAGCGCATCATCTCATACATAAACACCATGAAACCACACATCACCTTCCTACAAGAAATACACAACCCACCCAAAGGCAGCAAACTCCTGAGCGACCCCCGCTTCAGTCAACAGTGGGTCGCACAAGGCTCAGGGAAAGCACGTAGTGTAGCCATAATACTTAGTAGAGACCTGAACTTCACTGCCACAACAGTCCTCAAGGACAAAAAAGGCAGATTCATTTTTGCTAAAGGGACACTAGATGGCAAAATCAAACTGACAATCGGCTCCATATATGCCCCAAACGCGAAACAATTAGAATTCTTCCAGAAGACACTAAACAAATTCCTCTCCTTCTCTGAAGGGGAAGCAATCCTAGGAGGGGACCTCAATCTAAATATGAAAGGTATATCCCTGAAAGATATCCACCCTACAACCCCATGGGCAACCTTCCTCCGAAGGAAACCTCCCAACAACTAGGAACTCTTACAAATTACTAAAATTGCTAAAAAACAGGGGTCTCTACGACATTTGGGGTGAGCAAAACCCGGGAGACATCAGCCATACATTCCAATCGGGACGCCATGATACAGTGTCCAGACTGGACAGCATTCTACTCACACAGGGTCTGATCCCCTCAGTGGAATCAACTAACATAGGTAACATTAAAATCACAGATCACGCCCCAGTAGAAATCATCGTTAAAATAGGAGAAGGAACACAAACGACCCCATCATGGTCCTTCAGTCCCATCCTAACTACAAACAAAAATTAGAGAGAGTCTCACAAAAACCCTCCAAAACTACTTCGAGGAAAACGGTGTAGACAATATAACAACCCCCCTCCTATGGGACGCAATGAAAGCGGTCACCAGAGGAGCTTGCATAAAAGAGAAAACATTCCATAAAAAACAAACCACCTCAAAAATTAGCAAAATAGAACAAGACATCACAGTCCTCTCATCACGCTACAAACAAACAGGATCTAAAAAACTCCTCAAACTTATAGAACAAAAAAGGAGAGAACTAGACTCCTTAGAAATCAGCAAAACAATGATCAACATTCTATACTCTAAACAACGTTTCTATGAATATGGAGGGAAAAACTCCAGATTACTAGCAAATAGATGTAGGAAAAAAGCACTCAAAACAAGAATACACTGCATCACCAAAAAAGACGGCAACATAACATTCTCCCCCAAAGAAATAATCTCAGAATTTGCAGAATTCTACTCCAACCTATACACCTCCCATAACCCACCAGAGAGGGAAATCAAAAAATTTCTAGCAGGACTGACCATGCCTACCCTAACTGATGAGGAACAGGAATTCATGGACAGCCCTATCACCCCAGAGGAAATAGATGCGGTCCTCAAAAATCTGAAACCACACAAAGCCCCAGGCCCAGACGGCTTCACAGCAGAATTCTATAGGAAATTCAAAGAACCCTTGATGCCTTACATGACCTGCCTATTCAACGACATCATAACAGGGGGTCCCATCCCCAAAACCTGGACCCACTCCAAAATAGTCTCCATCCCAAAACCACTAAAAGACAGCCTCAAAGTAGAATCATACCGCCCAATCTCATTAATAAACCAAGACTACAAGATATTCACATCAATCTTGGCCAACCGCCTAAAAATCTTCCTACACAAGTTAATAGCCCCAGGCCAGACTGGCTTTGTCCCTGGCCGCAATATAACAGACCCCATCAGGAAACTACTAAACCTGATCGAACACAGTAAGGCAACGAAACTCCCATTGACAATTATATCCTTAGACATCCTCAAAGCCTTTGATTGCTTAGAGTGGAAATACATATTAGCAGTACTAACTAACATGAAATTTGGCCCCAACTTCCTACAAATCCTCAAACAAATATACTCCCAAGCCTCAGCAAGATGCAGAACTAATAATATGGATTCTAATACTATAGCTATCCAAAGAGGCAGGAAACAAGGATGCCCACTGTCTCCCTTCTTATTTATCCTGGCTCTGGAACCCTTAGCAATCCGCATCCGAGCAGCCACAGACATCAAGGGAGTGGAAATAAAAGGCAGAACCTATAAATTAGGGCTCTTTGCAGATGACCTAATGGTCACAACACTAGACCCCATAAGCACAGCAACCTCCCTAATCAGAGAACTCAACACATTTGCAATGGTGTCGGGCCTACAGGTAAATTTCACAAAGTCAGAAGCTATGTGCTTCAACACCCCTCCTCACACCCAAAAAGAACTCACGAAGGTCACCAAAATAAAACTTTGCCACACCAAGTTCAGATACCTAGGGGTACAAATAACCAGAAACCTCAATAAATTGCACCTCCACAACTACAAGCCCCTGTGGCGACAAATTAACAAAGACCTAAAGAGATAGAATAACATGAATTTCACTCTCTCAGACAAAATAGCCATGATCAAAATGATCACACTCCCAAAACTAACCTACCTATTCCAAACCCTCCCAATCTGGATCCCCCCAACCCAACTCCGCAGTTGGCAGAGAAAACTACACTCTTTTATCTTCTCACATAAAAAACCAAGAATAAGCCCCAAATGCCTGCACCTCCCCACCTCAGAAGGAGGATGGCGAATCCCCAACATAGAAGCATATTACATTGCCAACCAAATACGACATATAATCCCATATATACTCAAAGATGAGACAAAACAATGGGTACACCTAGAGAGGGACACAATTGAAAACACCTGCACCACAGCATACCCACTCCTCCCAAACAAACTAAAGAAAATTCCCACAACACTCAACAGGTACACACAGACCATGCTCAAAGCATGGAAAACACAAATAGGCAAACTATCCCAACCCCATCCCCACTAATCCCCCTGGCGTACCACCCATTATTCCACCATGCAGCACAAAACCTCCAGATAAAAACCTGGCGAACCAAAGGCTTATATCGCCTAATAGACTTTTATAAAAATAACAAACCTTTGTCAACACAAGAAATACAAGACAAACTAGAAGACACCCAAATGCCCTGGTTAACACAACACCAACTACATGCCCTCTTAAACAACCCAACAGTAAAATTAGCAGCAACTAGGCCCCTGACAACCTTCAAAAACCTCCTCCTAACAACAAAGGGAAACAGTAAAGGGACAGTATCCGCAATATACAAAATACTACTCCAAAATCCCACAAACCCCCTAGACGCAATAAAAAAACAATGGGAGAATGACATAGGCTATGAGATTAACCCCACGCAATGGACCAGAATGTGGTCTAAACCTCCCTTTAAATCCATATCAACGAAAAGAAAAGAACTCACACTGAAACTCACCTACAGGTGGTACCTAACACCAAGGAAACTAGCGCTAATACACCCAGGAACCTCACCAAAATGCTGGAGAGGGTGCACCTCCACAGGCACATACCTCCACATGTGGTGGGAGTGTCCCAAAATCCAACTATTCTGGGCAACAGCCATACGAGAAATATGTAAAATAACTAAACAAGTATTAGATATCACCCCAGAATTGGCCCTACTAAACATCTTCCAAGACAACAACGCCCATTTACACCACAAAGAACTCATAACCCACCTACTTTCAGCAGCCAGAAACACCATAACCAGACGCTGGAGAGACCTGTCAGGAGTAAGCATGGACCAATGGTACCAAATAGTATGAGAAACAGCCCTACTAGAAAAATTAACTAATAAACTGAAACTGACACGGGGACAAACAGAAGAAGACACCTTCACCCCGGTATGGCTCCCCTTTATCACATACACAGCCCAACAAGACAATGACAATAATCCACCAACAGCATACAAATCAATATGGCTAACCTGATCCAAAACACCCACCCACCCCACTCACACACGAAAACAAAGATCACCACAGCCAATCACAAACAAACAATCACACCCTAGGCCAACCCCAAACTCTCTCACCACCAAAGGAACACAAGTGAACAACACAAACAACGCTGACACCAAATTCTACATACATTAAGCATAATAGAAACACCACCACCTGACCCCACCCCCATCCATCTTCCCTCCCTCCACCCCCTTTCTTTTCCCTTTTTTTTTTCTTCTCCTCCCCCTAATGCCTCAACAAATGAAACGGATTTGTAAAAATGTTACATGGGGAAAAAAAATACAAGGCATTACACTTCTGTAAAACAAGAAAATCCTAAATAAAATATATTAAAAAAAACAGGCCAACCAGAGAATATTGAGAAGCATAGCAGCTAGTAAGCATTATCTTTATTAAACTGAGACAGGATCCCCCAGTCTTCTATAGACTTTTGAAATTGCCTACTCTGTAGCTTAAGACCATTCCCCAAAACATCATACATACATCACAGGAAGAGATGGTCCCCAGCAGGAAAGAGTGTAGCTTCTTTCCTGTCTGCCAGGATACCTGATAATGCCTTATCTGATTGCCTTTTCTGGGCATCCTGGCCATTCCTTTGAGATGGTAAATACTTAGTTCCTGAATCTGTTAAGCATATTGATAGTGTGCTTAGCTTAACAGATACTTACCAGACTGTATTTACAGGGAGGTGTAAGGTAAAGGTAAAGGTACCCCTGCCCGTATGGGCCAGACTCTAGGGTTGTGCGCTCATCTCACTCTATAGGCCGGGAGCCAGCGCTGTCCGCAGACACTTCCGGGTCACGTGACCAGCGTGACAAGCTGCATCTGGCGAGCCAGCGCAGCACACGGAACGCCGTTTACCTTCCCGCTGGTAAGCGGTCCCTATTTATCTACTTGCACCCGAGGGTGCTTTCGAACTGCTAGATTGGCAGGCGCTGGGACCAAACGACGGGAGTGCACGGGGATTCGAACCGCCGACCATGCGATCGGCAAGTCCTAGGCGCTGAGGTTTTACCCACAGTGCCACCGGGAGGTGTAAGCCCCTACAATTCAAATATAATCAGAAAGCTTTTCCAATTTCCTTCCTGCTTGCAGAGAAATATTTGGTCAATTTGGGAGTCAAAATGGCTTCAGGATTGTTCTCCTGTACTATTTCTGTACTATGGTTTATATACTTATGTATGTGTTTGCCTTGTACATTTATGAACATTTATTTTATATATATAAATAATGTGCCTTTCACAATTTTGGGGCCGATTTGGGAATACTGTACCGGATGTAGCTGAGCCCAGCTTGTCTTCAATAGCACACTGTCTCCCACTTCACTTCTCAGCAGGTCTTTTCTTGTAGAAGCTACCATCCTGTGCCTAACTTGGGAGCAACTCAAGAGGGACTTCCTTCTGAGGAGACGTCGACTGATACCACCTGGCAGGTTCCAAAAATTAAAACAAACAAGCCCTATTGTGGCAGCAGGTTTGGGGTTTATTTGTTTTTTTAAGGTAACGTAGAACTGAAGCCAAGAAAGTTGGAACTTTTCAGAGTCCTAGAAATAATTAACTAGCACCAAGCTGTCCCCTCCTGTTGCCTCAGACGGCCACGCACGCCCTTCCTGCAATGGGGCGGAATGAACTCCAGAACCAGAAGCCTGTGGGGAGTTACGAAGTAACGAAACTTCAGACACAGCGAGACTTTCGTTTTTCCAGGAATAAAAGAAACGAAACCAAAACCACCAGCAGTAGCAGGAAAGCTGGCAAAAGTACAAAGGCTTTGCCGTGCTATGGACACTTAACTAAGAGCGGGTGCACCAAGTCCCGCTTAAATCGACGGGGCTTGATTTCCAAATAAAGCACACGCGTGTTCGATCGTCCTAAGAACTCTTTGCGTCCTAGGCAAACAAACAAAGTTTGCTAGGAAACACCCTGAGGGCAAAGTCTTAGTCTTTTCCCTCCCCTGAATGCGCGCGCGCGCGCGCGGCGGCGGCGACAAACCGCAACTCTCGCAGGAAAAAAAAAAGGAACGGGGGTGAGGTGCGCTACGTCAGAAGCGCAGGCTGGGAGCTCCTTTTTTTTTACGCTACTGCCCTAACCTCCCCTCTCCCGCGCCTTGAGCAGCTCTCCTCAGCCCCAGCGGCCCTGCTATTGGCAGGGGTGTTGCGGGGAGGTGAGGAAGGCAACCAAGGCGAAAGCGACACGTGACCGAAGCCCCGGCAAGGGGCTGGAGCAGCGGCGAGGGCGAGTGCGCGCGCACGGAGGGGGGAGGGGCTGAGGAGGGTAAGCAGCAATAGCAGCGAGAGCCGCGGCGGCGTCGGCGGCAGCTGCGGCACGTGCTGCCTGGTTGGTAGGTGACGAGGCGTTCCGTTCGCGTCAGGGGAGGCGTTAATAGACCCGTCGCGCGGGCCGCCGCTCGCTGGGCGGGGTTAACGGTCCGGTCTCCCTTCTCCCCTTCCTTCGGGGAGAAGACGGGTAGCGGTAGACGGTGAGCCGAGCTTTGGGCGGGAACAGGTCCGTCGCCCGGGCCCCGCCTCGTGGCGGGCTGCTTGAAGCCGGAGTGAGAAGGCCGAGAAAAGGGGCGTTGGCCTGGGACAGGTGTGGGGAGGAGAACTGCGGGGTGGGGGAGGCTTTGGACGGGGTGGGGCAGGCTTTGGACGGGGTGGGTATGGGCGTAGCAGGACCGATGCAATTGGTTAATTAAGTATTCCGGGAGGCACTTGCCCCCCCTTGACTACGCCCATGGGGGGGAATTGCAGCCAGTAGTTCAGTCTGAGGTGATGCGAACGTGGCGTTGGTGTTCAAGAGAGGCCGCTTCTTCCGCTGTTCTTGTTTCACGTGTTCTTGGTCCCCCTCCCTCTCCCAAATCACAGGGCCGATTCGGAGTAGGTTATATCTGAGGGTACCACTATGGAGGAGGAAGACTGGGACGAGGAGATCACAGATGACAACAGGAGCAGTACCACGGGCGGAGGTGGCAGGACTGCTTTGCCCCACTTTCAGCCCAGCTTCGAAAAGCTGGTGGGTTGCCCAGGGAATCCACAAATCAGGATGAGTGAAGAGGTTCCTCCTCATTCCTCATTGCTTTGTAGTTCTGTAAATGTGTCTCTTTGGGTGTGAGTGGGTTGGTGAAAAAATGGGAGGGGAGATTCCATTGGGTTGCCATATTTCAAAAAGTGAAAATCCAGACGGAAAAGTTTTTGAGCTTTTTATTTTATTTTTTTGAAGTTTTTGAGAGATTTTAAATTTTAAAGAAAAATTGCATATGTAGACAAAGCCTAATTCTTAGGTACTTTCACTTTGCTTTTTTGAGCAATAACCACGATCGGAAGCTTCTTTTTGGATGCAGCTTTAGGATGCACTTCTATACAGAGTTAACTTAAGAATGCGACACTTTTATTTGATTTTGACTTTGTTAGAAGCAAGCATGCAGAGGATTGAGCTATTGCCTTATTTTGTCTCTGAACTTTGCTGTCACCTTGATTTATTTTCTTCCTCTTCTCTCTTCCCCTGCCCCAAGCATCTGTTATGTGGATGGTGGCTTGAACGTTCATGGAATAGAAGGGGATATTTTTTCATGGATTATTTGATCCAGTACTATACTATCCATGTGAGCAGCTCTTCTATGTTTATATGCTGAGCATGCAGGAAGAGGCCTCATTTTTCTACATGTGCAGTGTAGAAGTGCAGTGGAGAAATGATGTGATTCGTGTCTCTGCTGCAAGTCATTCTGCTTGTACTTGGGCTGGATGTGCAGGGGGCTGCTGTGCCTTGCATGCTTCTAGCATAGATGCTTAGGTTGGTGTCAAATGCACAGATGGCTTTGCCCCATTTTTACTAGCATGCCTTGTTTTTCTGCTATTCATGCAGAAGGTTTGCCTGCTGGATGCTTATGAGGAGTCTTACAACTTCGGACTCCATTAGGAGGAAGAGTGGGATATCAATTGATTAAAGAAATATAAAAATATAAAAACACAATAGACAGCTGGAGGCATCAAATGCTCCATCACTTTCTACAAAGTTTTCCTTCGCTGCTATATTAAGCAGAGAGTAGGAAAAGTGTCTTTCTCCATGCCAAACATAGACACATTGTGGGTTGCTTGAGTAAGGTTTGGACACTCCATCCTTCTACCAATTTTTTAAAAAATGTGACTTTGAAATCCTCTGACGACCAGTTGAGTGGTTAAAAGCAAGGCTCTAGTAGACTATACTTGGGGCAGGGGAGAATGGTTGTTATAGTAGTTCCAGCATGGTCTTAACTCTTCATGCAACCCAGTCAAATGGGCGAGGTACAAATAATAAAATTATTTTTATTTTATTGTAGGGCAGCTTGTCTACAGGAGCAAATGAAACATCATGCAATTTCAATCAGAATGCAACCCCCCCAGGTATGTGATAAGGACTTTAAAAAGGAATATTCTGTCTAGAAAAAAGCTGGTACCAAAAACTTTGTAGTCAAGTGTTCCTAACAGTTGAAGCCTGTTAAATTGGGTTTACTATGAAATCTTGTATGAGATCAGTTATGAGTTTAATTATGGTATGGTTGAAATTAAGTTCACCTGAGGGGTTTGAAAGCCCTACAGCTGGGCTGTAGGGTGAATTGAGCTAAATATAAGTTGTTGATCCTTTTTAATTGGTCTGCATAAATTTGCAATTGAATAAAACAGTATTGGTGAAGAAAAGAATTTTTACTTTTTAAAGAGAGAAAACGTATTTGCAGCAAGAAATATATCGGAGGCAATTTTCCTGCTGTGAGAAAGGGAAAATAAATTCCTCTTCTACAGTACCAAGTCTGCTACCTATATTACTTTAAATGCTTCTATTAAGAAGAAAAATAGTAATAAAAACTACTGTCTGATTAATCTGGAACACTCTGGCCAGCTACCTACAATCAGTGCTACCATCTAGACCAGGCAAAGGCAAGCAACGGCCCTCCAGATGTTTGGGACTACAATTCCCATCATCCCTGACCACTGGTCCTGTTAGCTAGGGATACTGGGAATTGTAGTTCCAAAACATCTGGAGGGCCGGAGTTTGCCTATGCCTGATCTAGATTGATGAAACTTAGGTTTGCTTCTTCAAAAGATCATACTTGTGAAACTCAGTTTTCTCCCTCTGTGTTCTGTAAGAAGTGAGATTATTTATTTAGTACTTGCCTCTATTTGCACGATGTTACATGAATCGGCACTTTTTAACATTGTAGAGATAGTTTGTGGACTTGAGCTATAGTCCGAAGCGTCATTGAACACTTCTAAGGAAACACGTATAGAAGTGTGCTGCATACTGAGTTAGATTGCACCTGGAGAACAAACGGACTTTGTGAAGTAGTCTGCACATTGCTTTGATTTTTTGTTTGTCCTAAAAAGTCCATTCATCTAGGATTTTTTCCTTGAATGGATAGAGCCAGATATTTATACCTTTTGTCGAGAATGCTGAGTAATTCTTAAGGATTCCCTCCTTCCCCCATTATGGCAGTTTATGGATAATTACTAGTGTTTATTGCAACCAATGTGCGTTTAGTTCCTAAGATGTTTAATTGCATGAATATTTAAATATTTAATATTTAAATATTCAGCACAATAGAAGAATACAGGCAATAGCTAAATTAAACCCCCAAGAATATTGGCAAAGTGGTTAAAGGTAAATAGATGTTTTGTTAGGTTTTTATGCTTTAAGATAACTTAGTATGTGAAGCCAGAAGGTTCTACCATCAGTATAATTTATTATGTTGTGTCATTTGAAAGTTTGTGCATTGAACCACTGCCAGCTTGTTAAGTTTTATGCTTACCTTTTCATAAGTATTTGAGTTTTCAGCAGATCTGTTAATATTTAACTGTACTTCTGAACATGTACCTTATGAACATCTTCAAAATGTCCAACGTAATAACTTCTTTTTAGGATGTGGTTCCACCGAAAATGCAGCTCCTTGGGGTCGTACGTTTGGAGGTATATATTTCTATATATTCCCATTTGTGTTCTAGGAAGTATAAATCATATCGGGCTCTCTAAATATGTCTCTTAATGTTGTGCATGAACACCTTTTGCTTTTCACTGGGCACAGTAATGTACAGTGGTGCCTCGCAAGACGAAATTAATTCGTTCCGCAAGTTTTTTCTTCTTGCGAGTTTTTCGTCTTGCAAAGCACGGTTTCCCATGGGAATGCATTGAAAATCAATCAATGCGTTCCTATGGAAACCGCCTTCAGACCAGGTCCGGGGACAGTCTGTCCCCCGACCTCTTCTGAAAGCTGGGGGGGGGACAAGGGCTTTTCTTCCCACCGCCAGCCTTCAGAAGGCTGTTCTGAAGGCTGGCGGTGGGAAGAAAAGCCCTTCTCCCCACCTCCCACCCCGCAAGCTCCGGGGACAGAAGGGCTTTCCTCCCGACTGCCAGCATTTTAAAAGCCTTCGCTGCCCCCCGCCAGCATTTTAAGATCGCCCGGGACAGTGGAGAAGTCTCTGCTGTCCCGGGGGCTTTTAAAATGCTGGGGGTCGGCAGCATTTTAGGCTTCGCAGCGAAGGCGCTCTTCTGAAGGCCGGAGGGGGGCGAAAGGCTTTGCTGCCCACCGCCAGCATTTAAAAGAGATCCCCGGAGATTTTCCTATGGGCTTTCTTCTTGCGAAGCAAGCCCATAGGGAAATTCGTCTTGCGGAACGACTCAAAAACGGAAAACTCTTTTGTCTTGCGAGTTTTTCGTTTTGTGAGGCGTTCGTCTTGCGAGGCACCACTGTAACTTAATGTTGGTATGTGTCTTCACTGCATGCATGGTGGTTTTGGAAAACAGTTGTGGCCATGATAGATGCTATGCTACTTCCCTGAACACTTTAAAATTAAAAATTCTTTTTGCCTTTTGGAGGGGTGGGGAGCCTTTTTCAGCCTGAAGGCTGCATTCCCCAATGACCAGCTTTCTGGGGGCCATATGCCAGTGGTGGCATGTTCTAAATTAACATGGGTGGGGCCACCCTACATTGTGTTACACAAGCAAACACACATAGCATGCATGCACACATCCAGTATTGCACATCAATCTCCCTTTTCTGCTACAATTAGGCTAGGAAAAGGTGTTCTTATTGGAGCCAATACGAGCTTATCAGGGGTGCCTATTTTTGGGAGACGGAAGTCACAGTACAGGGTAAAAGAAGGTTAACCTTTTCATCCATCACCATCTCAACTGTGACCCTTCCCCTGAAATGGTTGCCCATGCAGTGTTTAGTTTAGAAAAAAGCCTCTGATAAGCTGTACAGGTGAGTTTTATGAAGCCTAATTTTGGCTGTAGCGAGAATGACTGCTGGCCAGATGGGGAGATGAGATCCCTTTGGTATGTGGGTCAGAGCATTTACATAGACGGCTTTGTATGGGAAAGGGCATAGGAGATACTTAGTAAATAGTAAGTAAGTAAATTTTTATTTATACCCCACCCTCCCAGGCCAAGACCGGGCTCAGGGCGGCTAACATCACTTAGTGAGTTCTTTCATTGTGTTGTGAGACAGGTGTGCACACATATACCTTTGAACAACTGCACGTATGAGCCAAGAAGTCATTAGTTAATTTGGAAGCTCACTATTCCTTACTTCAAAAAAGCAAGAATATAAAGCCAGTTTTAGGCTCTGGCTTCATAGTTTGGCTTGTTTGGAAGCCATTCATCATAGTTTGAAGGGAAACCTGGGCTGCCATCCTAGCTCCATATACCTGTGGTTAAGCCCCATTGCATTCAGTAGGCATTCTGAGTAGGCAAAGATTAGGATTGCAGTGTTAGCTGTAAAAAAAATTCCTGGGTTATGTAGAGGGAAGAGAAAAATGGCTGTATTAAGTCAAGATAAGGCCTAACTAAATACAGCCATTGACTGCGTTCAGAAATAACATTAAATAATTGTCAGAAGTACAAGCAAGTTTCCCACTAAGCAAAGGATGGAAGTATTTGGGCAGTGCAAGGGTAGACAGACACACAAGTTGGGTGCTAATCTCTGCTATTAGTACTAGATCAAAGTTTAGCAATATGTTGTGATAAGGAAGCATTGCAGTGAGGTGAGTACAGTAATTGTTTTGCATCAGTGTTTGAACTGAGCCATAGAGCAAGCTTGCAACACACAGTAGGCCAAACTATTTCTTGTTGAGGCACACCAATGTCTGGACCCTCATAGGAGATTGTAGCAGCGTTGCTCTTCACTAGTCCTTACTGCTGCGCTGTGCTGAGCTAAAGCTAGAGTTCATATTTCTCTTCTTGCTGACCACAAGCTGTAGACCTTGTCTTAGTTCAGTTCAACACAGCTTGACAGTGAAAAGACAACTGAAGAGCAAAGTGACTGCAGGGCCTTCTGGGAGCCTGCACATTGGCATACCATCTTATGCAAACTAGTTCATACTGAACAGTCTTCAGTACAGTGGTACCTTGGTCTACAAACTTAATCCAATCCAGAAGTCCGTTCTTAAACGGAAACCGTTCTTAAACCTAGGTGCGCTTTCCCTAATAAGGCCTCCTGCCGCCAGTGCCCTTCCACCATTCGGCTTCCGTTCTTAGACTGAGGTAAAGTTTGCAAACCGGGACACTAGTTCCGGTTTTGCGGAGTTCGTAAACCAAATAGTTCGTAAACAGGGCTGTTCTTAAACCAAGGTACCACTGTATATCTAAACAAAGTAAAGAAAGTAATCATCTGTGGTAAACAAATCTTTTAACATTTGTCAGGTGTTGGTGGAAAACCAAATGGAGAAGACAAACCAACAGGTGGATTTGGAAGTGGAAGGACTTTTGGAAACCGAGGTAGATTGTTTGGTCAAACTTGTGTTTATCACATGCAGGTGCTGGTTGTTGCTGGCATCTGCTATTTTATCTTAATCCTAACCACGCTTTTAAATGTTGAACTAACTTGGTCAAATAGTTCTAACTGCTTCAGTAACTTTGAAAAAGCTCTAGTGTGCATAAAGTTATTTGATAAAAATTAAGGCATTTCGTGAGAGAGCTGATAGCTGATAGATAAAAAGATATTCGTAATGGTAAATGTAAATCATGATAATTGAAATCAGTGTAATGTTTAATATGAGGATGCTTCGAGTATTCATTCTGGTTCAACTGAAACGTGTGTCTCTATATCTTTTACCTATGGTTCCAAACCTTTCCCTCTAAGGAGTGCTGGAAAATTGCTGAGGGTCTTGTTGAACCACTTAATAATTTTTCTGCCAGTTGTAGCAATTGTAATAAATTGTGTCAAATTAATTGCATTTAATTTAATTTTATTGCTGCTTTTATTTCTTGTAATGCAATAAAAACAAAGATACAGT
Organism: Podarcis raffonei; assembly: GCF_027172205.1. Lineage (NCBI taxonomy): Eukaryota > Metazoa > Chordata > Lepidosauria > Squamata > Lacertidae > Podarcis > Podarcis raffonei. The sequence continues at coordinate 22,969,462 of NC_070612.1, forward strand.
TAAAATCAACATAAATATTTAATGCAGGCATACTGCAGATCACCAGGATGTAGCTCGTAGACCTCTAGTGGTCTTATGCACCACAATTTGGGAACCATTGCCTTGTATTGTAGGGTCTTTTTTGCAGGGGAGGGGGAGCGAAATGTCAATTTGAGGTTATAGCCCTATGGACATTTACCTGGGAGTTGCCCCACTGAATCCAGTAGGCTTTACTTCTAAGTTGATGTGCATTGGATTGTGCTAAAAATGTATCAAAAAGTAGAAAATAAACAGCTTTCTTCAGCATGCAATATAGTCATGTGACTTTAGCTGTTTCTCTGCCATATTAAATATGTATTATAGGCGGCCAGTGCAGACAATGGGCCAAGAAGAGGGAAGGACAGGCACTAGTGAGGGATAGAAATTCTGGGAATAAATGCTAATGTTCCTCAGGGCTACTTAAAATGTTCATGTGTGCTTTGAAATGTGAGTGAATGGAATTGTAGAACACTTGCCTTTCTCTTGCTTTCTACAGCTACATCTGGAAATAGATTTGAAGAAAGGAAGTTTTCAAGCTTTGAGAGAGGTACAGTTGCAAACCTCCCCAGAGTCCTCTATCTGTTGATATACTTTAAAATCTCATTAAAATATATTTTCTAGACTATATACAAAGCAAGGCAGTTATAATGTACTGTATAGCCCCTGTTTTACCATGAAAACGGCCTTGGTTGCCTGGTATGATTACCTCTGTTGGGAGAGGGACAGGAGGAGTGCATCCCTGTTATTTCTCCTTGAGTTTTCAGTAACTTTTGATAAAATTGACCATGATACTTTTCTAGATGGCTAAGCTCTGGAAACCTAGGTTGGATTACTGCAGTGTGGTAATTATTTATTTATTTATACCTTGCCCTACCCAGCCAAGGCAGCTAATAATAAAAACAAGTTGAATGAATGAATACAACTTAAAAACAAGATTAAATACAACATTAAAATATTGAAACATTAAAATATTAAAATGCCGCCTCAATGTACAGTATTATACATGGGGTTGCCCTTGAAGATGGTTTGAAAAATGCAGATTTTGGCCAGATTGTTGATTGTGGCAGGACGGTCTGAACATAAAATAGCAATTCTGACATGACTGCTTGCCTATCAGTTTCCAGGCTCAGTTCAAAGTGCTAGTTTTGACCATATAGCATTATACAGCTCACGACCTCAGCGTGCTGTCGCTTTTGTGAGGAAATATATAACCCCAGCAATAGTACAATAATATTTGCACATGTTTGGTATAGAGAAATAAGTTGTGATTGTCTGATGATTGTCTGGTGGTGTACAAATTTAATAATAATAATAAACACCTGTTTTTTAATAAATTGAAAGATAAATGTGAGCTTTGCTTACATCCTTAAGATAACTTTTAAGTATCTGCAGAACTGAGAATTTTTTATTGCTTATTTTATTTTTGTCATAGAAGTAGTTGATGATGATCAAGAAAGCCAGTCAAACAGAGAAGCTCCTAGGAGAGGAGGTAAAGCCCTAAAAACAACAAAGCTTAGAATTCCCATGCTTGCTTTTTCTTCCTTGCTGGTTTTGGAACATAAGTTCTGTTAAGATCAGAAAATTATTGATCAAATACTTTTGTGTTTTTGTTCTCAAGGAATGATTGCTGGTGGCAATAGGGGTGGAAGAGGATCTGGCAGAGGAGGATTTGGGCGATTTGGAAGTAAGCTCTATAGTTTTTAATTGTGTTAGTAACCAAGTAAAATGTAATTACTCAGTCTAGCCTGGAGAGTCTAGAAATGAAAATATGTCAGATGGGTTTTGTGGTTAAGATTTTGTTTTTGATACCTTAACACAAATACTCTTATTTGGGGAGGGAAAAAACCTTTACATGGACTCACTGTCTTGAAGAGTCATTAGTTACCATCAGATTAAGACCAATATTTGTTTTTATCCCAGATGTATATAAACTTTTTAAATTGTAATGTTGGACCAGAAGAAGATAAGGATTACATGGTGAAATGAGCATAAGATATAGGGGAAAATATCTCAGTGCACATCTAGGAGAGAACTCACATACAAATGAGTGGTATGAAGAAAATGTGGCAGTGTTTCTTAATAACTTAACCCCATGCATTTTATAAGAATAAAAGAAAAGAACCACAGTACAAGTACAAGTTTCAAATTGATCTATCCCTGGTAATTAATGTAAGGTGAACTATGAACTCAACACATTCAAAAATACACTTTTTCAGTATTTGAGTGAATTAGGTATGATTTAAGTTTTTATTCATTTAATACCAGTCTGTATTATAATTCTTTTACATGGTAAGATGTATTTTTAAATGCTAATACAGTAGTTGTTTCTTAAATACTAGTAGTTCATGTGGGCTGGAGAGTGCTATTTTAGAAAAGTTGCTTTTAACATTTAAAATATTTATATTATACCATTGCATGAAAACCTTATGTTTGGGTTCAATTATAACAGATGATGAAACTGAGAAACAAGATAGAAGACAGACTTTTGGTGGATTTGGCTCCAAAAGAGGAGGGTTTGGTGCTTCAACTGGTAAGAATTAAAAGTGAAATTTGATATATATAGTTGGCTTTATTCCCTTTGTCTCTGTGGTGGTATTGATTTGATTTGAGTTGTTTCTTAAATACTAGTAGTTCATGTGGGCTGGAGAGTGCTATTTTAGAAAAGTTGCTTTTAACATTTAAAATATTTATATTATACCATTGCATGAAAACCTTATGTTTGGGTTCAATTATAACAGATGATGAAACTGAGAAACAAGATAGAAGACAGACTTTTGGTGGATTTGGCTCCAAAAGAGGAGGGTTTGGTGCTTCAACTGGTAAGAATTAAAAGTGAAATTTGATATATATAGTTGGCTTTATTCCCTTTGTCTCTGTGGTGGTATTGATTTGATTTGGTATTGATTTGAAAATTGTATGGAATTGTTGGCAGTTGATGTGACTAAAATGGTAGATTATAGACATGCACAATCTAGAAACCAATAAATTGACTGGTGATTGGTTTTACATTGCGCTTCATTTGTAACCACATTCTTCCACATTTGTTTTTCAGGTGACTCTGAAAACAGAGGCAGAGGAGGCAGAGGTAAGAATCCATTGTTCACATAAAACATTTCTATTTTGACTTTTTTTGTCTCTAAGCATAACTATTTTGTTTATTACTAACCTTGGTGCCTGATAATCTGTCTCAATCCGGCCAAGTCCCATATCTGTTCACTTTGAATTCCTAGCATAAGGATCTGCAAAATAGTTGCCGGATCCTTTCTAATTGTATTGTTAAAACTGCTTTTATCTTTTAACAGTTCCTTTCAACATTTTAAACAGGTGGCTACAAAGGAAGCAATGAAGAAGTAATTGGAGGGTTTGGAAGAGGTATGTGAGTGGTGCGATTGAGTTTTGGATATATATTTGGGTGTGTGAAGTGTAGCATTGTTGGTGTGTGTGTGGTTGGGTGTTCACAGGCTGGGAGTCTGGATTGGGGTATACCTGGGCAAGGAGAACGGGGAGAATGGGTATGATGTCCCTGTTACAGTCACCATGGGCAAAAAAAATATGGTGCTTGAAGGAGGTCACTGTAAGTGTAGAGGGTATACATGTGTGCAGGCCATTCCCTCTTCTGGCTCTCCTATTAGGTTCCTGATTCCTTAGCTACTGGAACCTCTACTTTTGATTGATTTCTCTGCAGCTTTTGATACCTTCAGCCATGGTATCGTCCATGACTGACTCTGTGATAATGGGGTGTTGGAGTCACTGTGCTGTATTAGTGGTTCCTCTCCTTCTTGCTTGTTGGGTTCCAGAAAGTAATATGGGGGGGATGACGACAAGATACTACATTGTTTCCTATACTATTTAGCATCTATATAAAGTCATTGAAAGTGAATCTGAGGCACCAGTAGGCTAATGACACACAGCTCTATTTCTCTATCACATCTGAATTTAGAGGAGCCATACTGGTACCTGGATGAGGGCCAATAAACTCAAAGGGAATCCTGATAAGATGGAGACCCTATGAGCAAGTGGGGAACTTGTTTGTTTTGGATGGGAAAGAAGAGAGGGGCCTGCATTCTAGGGGTGGTCCTTGCTCCATCATTGTCACTAGAGGCCCAGGTAACCTCAGTAACTAGGAGCACCTACTGGTTTTGATCACTGTGCCCAGTTACTGAACAGAAATAGCTTGATCCATGGATTGGTAACTGGATGATTCGACTAGTGTAATGTATTGTGTGGGATTTCCTTTTAACAGGTTCAGCTCAGGACTAGGTTATTCAAATTACTTTTTCCCATCTGGTCACTAAGGTCTATGGAGATGGCCTGTTGGCTGTGCTATGACCTGCTTTATATCAGCAGGAATTCCCTGTGGCAGCAACTACCTATTCCCTGTGGAGAGGTGGCAACAAACTGTTACTTGCTTTCACTAACAAAGACTCTTCGCTGTGGTATTTTCCTAGCTGCTAATGCTAGTTCTTCAGTTTTGAATTTAGTGAATTTCTGGAATATTAATTGTTTGTGTTGTACTTTTTAATTGTTGTGTAAAGTGTCCTGTATTCTCTGAATGAAAAGCAGTATGCACATTGCAACAAAAAATAATTATTTAGATATAAGCAACTTTAAAAAATATCTGGCTGTTTCCTTCCTCCACCTTCGCCGCATTAAGCAGTTGGTCCCTTACCTCTCCCACCCCAATATGGCCACAGTGATCCATGCGACGGCCACCTCCAGGCTTGACTACTGTAATTCACTCTACGCGGGGCTGCCCTTGAAACTGTCCCAGAAACTCCAGCAGGTGCAGAATGCTGCAGCGAGGCTCCTCATGGGGTCCCTGCCATGGGAGCATATTCACCCAGTGCTTTACCAGTTGCAGTCTCTCAGTGGAGTATCGGGTCAGGTTTAAGGTGCTGGTTTTGACCTTTAAAGCCCTTTGTGGCTTAGGGCCCTCGTATTTACGGGACCACCTCTTCTGGTATGCCCTGCAGAGGACCTTAAGGTCCATGAATAATAGTTTAGAGGTCCCAGGCCCTAAGGAAGTCAGATTATCCTCCACTAGGGCCAGGGCTTTCTCAGTGATGGCTCTGACCTGGTGGAATGCTCTGTCCCATGAGACCAGTGCCCTGCAGGATTTAACTTCCTTCCGCAGGGCCTGTAAGACAAGAGCTATTCCACATGGCTTTCAATTTTAACTTAGCCTGATCTTTTATTCCCCCCCCCCCCTTTTATGAAGATTACCTGCTCTGGGATCCCATAGCTAATTCTCCCCTGGTCTCCTCGCTAGCCCAAGTAGGACTAATTTAGCCAGCTAGCCCTGGTGATCATCTAATGTTTATTGGATGGATTTCCCCCCTAAATTGATTTTTGAATCCTGAATTTATTGCTATTCACGTTTTATACTGTATTTTATGGGGTTTTTTGTTGCATCAGTTAAGTGTTTTAAATTTGTTGTTAGCCGTCCTGAGCCCGGTTTTCTGAACCAGGAAGGGTGGGGTATAAATAAAAATGTATTACTATTATTATTACTGATAGTGTTTTCTTCCAAACATTCATTTTGCTTAAGGTATGTGGAAATCGGATGGTGATTCAGAAGCAGGTGATGGTGCTGGTACGTTAAATTAGAGCAAATTAAGTGGCAAAACATATTAAGAAAATCGATCGATTACTGATGTTCACAAACATAAAGGCAGCTCCCGCTTTTAACTTTTAAAATACCTAATGGCACATTATGACTGAAATATCTAGAGCATTTCTACCTACCTTTTGGGAATAAAAATTAAATGGCTACGATTACATTCAGATGTCACACTTTCAGGTGGCTATTTCTTTTCTTGCTTTTTCACAGAAAAAGGTTTTAAATATAATAGTACTTTCAAAAATGATAAGTAATATATTTAATTACTTAGTTGCATGAGTCGATTCTCAAATCACCAATTATTCCCACTCTTTCCTGATTAGTTTTACTATTACGGCCAGTATTCAATACTGTTTCCTTGTCATGCATACATTTAAAATAGTGCATATAATTGGAGATGTATATATTATAAAAGGAAGAAGACTAGAGTGTACTAGTACATGTTATTATCCATATTGTTTCTTGCCAGAAGCTCATAGGATTCAAGGAATCTACTAGCTATTTTATTTTTAAAAAAACCACAATTTTGATTTTGTCACTAAATTTTTTAGTGAGGAAAAAAAATTAATGCAAGTAAAACAATCTGAAAAGCATTGTCACGAATTGATTGTGGTGGTTGTGAAAATGAAGATATGGTTGTGTTGTACCCAAAATGTATGTTACTAGAAATTCTGTGCTCAGATGGTGGCATCCAACTTAATGCTTGTAAACATGTACTGGCACAGTGGGGCTTATCCTTCATCTCCTATCTCCCTGCAGCTCATAATGTGCCCCCAAAATCTGTTTCAGAGTTTGGGAGACACTCTAAAGCAGAGTATGGGGGTTGAAGGGGGAGAATTGAAACTGGAAGTTGCATTCTGCAAGCAGATTTCCAGTGCACCAAGCAAGCAGACATTGCTGAATGTTGCCCAAAACATAACGAAATGGAGAAATTTTATATAGCTAGCACACTTGCTTCTTAAGGATTAAATTTAATATGTACTCTTGTGTTTGCAGGTCCAAAGGTGACATACGTACCACCACCACCACCAGAAGAAGAAGAAGCCATCTTTGCACATTACCAGACAGGGATAAACTTTGACAAATATGATAACATTCTTGTGGAAGTTTCAGGACATGACCCCCCACCAGCAATACTGGTTAGTGCTGCTGCTTTAAATATTTCTAACAAGTAACTTTGTTAGTCTCAAGAGACTGAACAGTTGTGCAGACACCAAAGTTTTGGGTTATTTGATACCCATCTACTTAAAATATTGGACTATAGTCATAGGCTCACTTGCTGCTTTGCCTTCTAAAAAACTCCTCAATTCAACTTGACTTTTGCTTTTTCTTGATCTTAAAAAAGTTAGAAGGTCAAGATTTTCTTCTTGAACTCCTTTAGAACAGTAATCCTTTCACCTCATATTAATGTGGAGAAAGTCCATTGTAAGGTACCTTTCAGACTGAATGCTGTTGATTGGTATCAGCTGTACTCGCAGTTGATTTTATGTTACAAGGTTAAAAGAAAGAAGTGGTAACTATTAGTGTGTCCTGTGCTGTATTTACAGTTTTCTGTCATGTCATTTTTAAATGCCCAGCGATGCCATATAAAGAAACCACTTGGTGTGTACAGTGCTCTTTTTGCCAAACTCTGCAGATTTGAAGAGAAATTTCATGTACCAGAAACCTGTTTTCTCCTTTGCTGATTTGAGAAATAAAGTGAAATAATTGATTTTGTTTTACTTTAAAAAAGTGGATCTGTGCCCTACTCTGCCCAGCCCCACTTCATCCTATAAAAATAGCTATACAAAAAAGAATCTGTAAGACCTAAAGTGTTAAAATTAGTTCCTGTAACTGATTAGTTCAACCTACATTTATATTGCTCTCTGGACTGCGTAGATACAAAAAATGCTTAGGGAAGCTCTCAATAACACGCTTTTATTTTGTTTTATTTATGAATTAAATACTATGAAATACTTCAAAACATCTGAACAATAAAAACATAAACAATAAGACATATGTAAACCATTTCAAAGCTAATACAGACTGGGATAGACCTTTTCACTGAAAAGGCATGTTGGAAAAGGGAGGTCTTCAGTAGGCATTGAGACTGCGGCTGTTGTGTGTAACAGGAAGGAGTTCCAAAGAGTTTATGGTGCCCTGCTAAAGTTCTGTTTCCTACATAATACAGAATGGACCACCTGGTGAGATGCTATCTGCAGGAGGCCCCCTGTCTTGCAAACTGCAGTGAATGGTTACAGTTTACAAATGCTTGCTATTTTAAGAAAGAGAATGGATTCATCCAAAGTCCTTGGTTTAGAAGTATCATTAAGTCTGGCCACCTGCTCAGTTTTGAGGTTGCAGGTTGTGCTAAAAAAATAAGAGCACATAAGGAGAGCTAGTGGTAACCCCTAGGTTATGGTACTCTTTCTCCTAGAAAAGATGTTTTTTAGCCTCTGCCTTGCTATTCCAGAGACAGAGCAAAACTTTTGAATTGCCTTTTTATTTTAAAAATATTTCTGTACTTCAAGGACAGTACTTAAGGACCTACTGATTCACTTAATTTCTACTCATTTGTTGCTAGGGATAACAAGAAAATGCTACTTTATGTTCTTTTTGTGCTTTTTTGATGCTAGTATTGATTTGCTTAGCTTTCTCAATTTTATTTGCTTTTAACATGTCCATTCTGTTCTTAGACCTTTGAAGAAGCTAATCTATGTCCAACATTAATGAAGAACATTGCTAGAACTGGATATCTTAAACTTACTCCAGTGCAGAAATACAGTATTCCTATTATAATGGCGGGGCGTGATTTAATGGCATGTGCCCAGACAGGATCTGGAAAAACAGTAAGTATAAAATGATGGATTCTGCTATTTGAGATGGAGGATTTGGGGCCGCAATAATAATCTGACACTTGGTTTTTAAGCATTTAATTTCCGGGTTATTTACTTTGCCCAGTGGGTGAGTCTGTCTTGGCACTTCAATCCATTCCCAAGATGGACTTGAAGCGGTGATTTCTGAATCACTGGTAGGGATCCATTAATGAACTGTGAGAGTCTTAAATGGTGGGTCGACAAAAATAAGTTCTCTGTGAATGTTATGTTTGGGTCCCATTTTGGTTTTGTCTTTGAAAAACATATTTTTGAAGTGCCTATAACTCATTTTAATTTATATTATGAAAACCTATTAGAAAAAAGTTCGCTTCGTACAAACATAAGAAAATAAGTGTCACTTTCTAGAAATACTAGAAACTATATTCATTGTGAAGAGAGTTGCTTTCACTTAAAAAACACTTTATCAGGCTAAATTGGGTTTTTCCTACTTTAAGCAGGTTACAGATAGCATTGAAAAATACATAATGGACAGTATTCAGTTGTGGTGCCTTGCTTGGGCACATAGCAGTTACTGGTACTCTTACCCTCTGCTTCCCTCCCAAAATCTGTTCTGGAGCATTAGGAGAAGGAAAATAAGGGGGAATCCTGTCATGTCCACTGGTGCAATGGTTCATATTTCCCAGTACAGGTGCTCTGTGAATATCTTAATTTGTTGTCAAAATGTGCATATTTGGTATACTGGTTGAATATTTTAATACAGCTCCTTTGCTGCTGCTGCCTTTAGGTCTATACTTTAGTTCCATCTGAAGTGAATAAACAGCCTCATCTTTTGGCGTATTAGTGTATTGTGCTTTGATCTACTCATTATAGGACTTGGAACAAAGATTCAAGCAAGAATTATCCTAAATTTGCCTCCCAGAAATGTATTTATTTATTGATAGGAAGGAGGGAAAAGAAAGATGATGGACCATAGTCACCTAGTTATTTTTGAACATGTTCTGCTAATTTTCCTTTCTGTGGGCTTCTTTACACTGAGATTAGAGAACACATCCTGGGGTTTTCCTTTTTTGGGGCGTGAGAAACTTGTCAACTATAATATATTTGCCCTTTAGGCAGCTTTTCTTATACCAATTTTGGCTCATATGATGCGTGATGGAGTTACTGCCACTCAATTTGAACAACAGCAACAACCAGAATGTATAATTGTAGCTCCAACTAGAGAACTGATAAACCAGATCTTTCTGGAATCAAGAAAATTTGCACATGGGTAAGTGTTTGAACAAGCTAAATCTCAAAGATAGTAGTGTGTGTTTAGTAAGTGAATTTTGGTTGTAAAAGTGCTGTTTCTGTAATTAAGGAACCCCACAAAGTTGGTGTGGTGAAATGTGAACCTGTTGAAGCAAATTGCCAAATGTATTCTGACTTTTATTACTCTGACATGAGCAAAATGCTTGCTTCATAAATACGTATACTGTACTGAAAAGGGGAATTTTATGATAAACATGTGAGGGCAAAAACCAGAGGGGGAGGTAGGTGGGCCGGTTGGCATAGGCCCATGATTTTGAGGAGGCCTACTCCCGAGTACCCCTGGTAGAGGCAACGGGGTGGGGGGCTTTGGTTAAATGGGACCTACATTTCCCATTTAACCTGGGCCTATTACCAGCTTTGCATGACTCTGAATATGTTCTTGAAGATTAAACATCATAGCGAATAGCTTCCTCAAGCTGCATGTTAAATGATGGATCTGACCCTATAAGGGCCTGTTTGCATTGGTCTATGGAAGGCAGTGTAAACACCTGAAACTTCCCATCAGAAATAAAGTAGTATTGAAAGCATTGAGGCATGATCTGTAGGAAAGTCATGGTCTGTTTTATTGCAGATATATGCTGATGCATACTGCTCATTCGTGGAACCCTCCTCTGGTATTTCATAAGAGAAAAACAAAGCAGAGCATTGGCTTAGCATTGATGTGCACACCAGAGCTTGTGGTTTGTTTCTCCCAAACAAACCACAGGTGACCCCACAGCAGCTACATCATACTGATGTGTAAAAGTAATAACCATTCAGGAACTCTTAATTTGTACCTTCAGGGAATTGAGTTGGAGAGAAGTATACTGACTCCAGTATAAATTAATATTGGATATCTTTAGATATCCCAGATTCAGTTCCTATATAGCCGAACCCCTGTTCTATAAGCAGTACTTAAAATGGTTAACATCTTATTAGAGTGACAGTGTTATCTTTACAATGCAATATATCTTAATGCTCTTCTGGAATTCAGTCTTGAGGGAACAGCTAATGTGTTGTATTTTCTTATATTTATTTGTTTTTTCAGAAATGATTCAACAGTCTCTATTAAAATTGAATAGTGTTCAAATATTGATAGCTGTGTTTTTAAGAGTAAATAGCCTACTTGATTCCAAAATCAGATTAGCAAAATGCTTTTTGCAAATTCAGGAAGAGTTTAAAATGTGATCATGTAACTTTGGGTTCAATCCATCAAACACTCCTGCAGTACAGTCTCCATGCATTTTCAGTGAGTTTTCCTCATCATGTTGAATTCAAGCCCTGTTAAAATGCACAAAGGGCATGTGGTTGTTCAGTGGATTTTATATTTGATAGATTAAATTTGTAGTACAGGAGGTAACAATTAATATAAAATAAAAAGAAGATAATGCAGCTTTGTTAAGGCCACGGTGTTATGTCAATATGTAAGTGGGTATTGAGACATTGAAATGTGTTCACTATTATCACTAAATGAGAAATGCAATATATTTTCTTGTGCCTAGAACTTGTATAAGACCAGTTGTGACTTACGGAGGAACACAAACAGGTCATTCACTTCGTCAGATAATGCAAGGTTGTAATATATTGTGTGCTACCCCTGGAAGGCTTTTGGATTTCATAGGCAGAGAAAAGGTGAGAACTGTGTGCTAATTTTTCCCCCATAAATTGAAGTGTTTTCTCATTATAACAAATATTGATAATCCACTATATAATTAAACCAAGTGGTTTATAGTAATATTTAGAACAAAACACGGAAAATTTAAAATTGGAGACTCATCAACTAAGTATTATGGAAATACATTTTAATTGCCTTTATGGCACTGGTTTACTACAAGCGGTCAGACATACAGACACAAAACAAATAGAAAATATTTTGTTACGGATGGCCTAGCACTGACCTAGGCAGAAGAACAAGTGCTGTTCTCTTACTGTATTACATTACTAAATTATCTATGTTGGCGATGTACAGTATACAGATGCTGTTTGCAACTCAGTTTCCTGTGATAAAATAAAATGCTTACCAAGGTTACTGCTGAAATGTGCATGTGTTAGCTGTAATCTCTTGAGTCAATATGCTCTTGCAGAAGCACCTGCTATCATAGAACTCTAGTGGAGTTTTCTGTGGGTAACACTGATGTAGCTGTACTGTGTGGGAAGTGAATCAGTTCCTGTCAAAATGTAGCAGCCTGACACCTGTAACCTACTGCTGCCACTAGGTGGCAACCATGTTGTAGAAGTTAATGTATACTTTCATCTGGAGTTCAATTATGCTGAGCGTTAGAGCGAAGGGAGTAGGATGAAAAGCGTTGCAGATACATTTTTAAAATACTTTACCATGTTAAGTTTGTATAGCTGTCACATACAGTGGAAGTCAGTTTTCTTCATTTTTGGGTTAACTTTAAATTTCTTTAGATTGGGCTGAGGAAACTACAATATTTGGTGTTGGATGAAGCAGATCGTATGCTGGATATGGGATTTGGCCCCGACATGAAGAAATTAATTTTATCTCCAGGCATGCCACCAAAGGAAAAACGCCAAACACTAATGTTTAGTGCCACTTTCCCTGAAGAAATCCAGAGGTATGTTCAGTGGCGGAGCTTCATGCTCCAGCACTGGGGGGTGGGGCACCCAGCGCTGGCGGTGGGGGGAGCCGCAATGGCACCCTACTGGGACCGCGCTGCTAGGGGTGGTGCTCTCCCCCCGCACTCCTCTTCCTCCGCCAGTGGGTATGTTCATTATAACAACATGAATCCTAAATTTTAAATCACTAATAAGAGTGAGAACATTTCAACATGAGTTTTACCGAAAGGTCAACACCTGCACATTTAATACGAGAGGCATTTATTTATCTGACTGTTACTCATATGAAGAGTCCCCGTCAATTGTGCAAGTTGGTTATGTTTCAGAACACAGTATTGGAAAATGCATTTTCATGCTGGACTATGTATAATATGAACATACGTGTTTTGTAGAACTAGCTGACATGTTTTAACTTTTGCTTTCTTGCATATACACTAGAACAGCACCTTACTATCCAAGCTATTTCTCTGATTCTCCTCAACTTAGCTGTTACTTCCAAGTTAACTTGATTTATTTGTTCATTTTAAAGGCTAGCTGGAGAATTCTTGAAGGCAGAGTACTTATTTGTTGTTGTTGGACAAGTAGGTGGAGCCTGCAGTGATGTTCAGCAGACAATACTTAAAGTGAATCAGTATGACAAGAGAGAGAAGCTTGTTGAGATTCTCAATGGCACAGGTAACTACCATGTAACGGGTCTCTTAGAAAGATAATGAAATGTAACCAATCAACACAGAATTTTGTTACACAGGCCCCTTGAAACCAAAAAGTTGTGGAACTGGGCAATATAGTGGAATTTTTTTTTTTTATGTACTATGTGGAATGTGTAGATGAGGTCATTAGAGAGAGAAGGATAGCCTGCTTGTTGGTCAAACCAAACTTTTTTGGACCAGTGTGAAATCAGGGCTAAAAGTATAAATTTTCCTATTCATCAGTAAAATAACTCTTATTTTTATTTGGAATAGATTTGTGCAAGTTGTATCCTTCTCCCTAAAATACTTAGGAATCTGAAATGCTGGGTATGGAAAACTATTAATTGTTGCCAGCCAAGTTGGCCCATGACCTTCAATGGGTATATTCTAACTTCAGTGGGCCTATTTGGAGTATGTCTAATGTTGGATACAACTCTGAGAGCAGAACCATGCTATATACCTTTATTTATGGATTGTAGTTTTTTAAAAAAAGTGTAATGTTGCTTAATCCAGATTGCTGTATTTAGGAAGTTAATAAGAGAGGTGTTTTAATTTTCAGATGGGCCTTGGGTTTTAGGGTTTCGCAACACCTCAATCTCAGACAAAAATATTGTCCTTTCCTTAAATACTGTCAGTCATTCTAATATCAATTGTCTGTTTGTCTAGCAATTACAGAATTAATTGGAAGTGCAATTTGGAATTTTATATTTTTTCTATGCTTTTATTTGACTTTATACTGGTTAACGTTTAAGATTGTTGCTGTATGTCCCTTAAAACCTATTTGTATAGGCTACAAGTCTTGCTTTTGCATCTTACCATGACTAGTAATTACTGTCTGAAGATTTCAGAGGCAGCATGCTTCTCAGTACCAGTTGCTGGGGAGCCAGAACAGGAGAGAGTGAGAGTGTATGTGCCTTCATGGATTGCTTGGCTTCCCAGAGTAATCTGGTTGGCCTCTGTGAGATGCTGGACTAGATGAACCCTTAACCAGATCCAGCTGGACTTTCCTTAATATAGTATGGTGGGAATTACTAGAAACTACTGGCTTCATTCCAAGCATGTAGCTGTACTCTAAATGGTAGAAAGTTATATGGTGAAGTACTATTAATAACTATTACTTATAAAATGCCTAAAATTACTAAACATTCTCCAGAAAGCTAAAAATAAAGCAGTCCTCTCAATCTAAAGCTAAAGATGATATTTTAAGGAGGGTTACTTGAGAAAAGCTGGGATGAGTAAATGTCTGGTAGCTTAACGTAAAATACTGAAAAGCAAAGAAACTAGATTTTTAACAATCTTACTAATATGGGCATCAGAATTACTACTGGCACTTGAAAACTATTGATTTACTATTTTATTTGAATAGATATATCTTAACATTATGTCTGCCTTTGTAAAGGTGATAAGCGAACCATGGTGTTTGTGGAAACTAAGAAAAAAGCAGACTTTATTGCAACATTCCTTTGCCAAGAAAACATAGCAACAACAAGTATTCATGGGTAAGTATATATTCATAGTAAATCATGATTCAATTACTTTTAAAGCACCCTATAAGCTGGTGACATTTGAATAGCTAACTGCATTGATTTTTTTAAAAAGAGAGACAGGGAGAGAGAAAAGTTCTTTCCTTCCATGGCGGCAAGATGGTTCTTTACTTGCCCCATTATATGGTATGTCTGTTCTTAATTATCCTAACCATCAATTTGCCCTTTTCACTGCCTGCAGTGTATATTACTTTGCCCTTATTTTCAATCTATTCTACCATTCTTTAGTAAGTTCAGTATAGCCTCAGCACACTATATAAAAGTATTGGTTTCAGAAGTATGCTGTCTTAATGAAGTAGCAGCATGTCTTTATTGCACTTGAGGTAGCTTTTTTATGTTCAGGAGGAGCTTTGTAAGGTATGAGACTGGTGGCTTCTGCTTATTTGGAATAGTGTTCTTTCTCAGCTTCAGGGTAAACATACGAGGATATATTTATCAGTACAACTAGTGTGCTATTCCATACAATAAAAAAGTATCCTGACATATCATTTCTAAAGTGTCGATTCTAAAGTGGTCTTTTTCAAACACAGAAAAACATTCAGGCATTGTTTCAAACTTCTGGGCTTGCATAAGTTGGTAAGTGCACCATTCTACAGTAGAATGCAATGCAGAATTTTCTGTGTATCTAGATGACTTGAAAACTGCATTTGCACCTTGTACCATACCATGATTTATTGGGAGTGTGCTCATCTCAAAACACTGAGCAAAAAAAGTCTGACGTGCATACTCCCACTTCCTCCCATACAGTAAGGAGAAGGGCTTCTGATATTATTTTTACTTTTTAAGTAATTTAGCTTAGAATTATGCTCCCATCAGAGGTGCTTGTTTAAAACAAGCTTCATGCCATGAGTTATGGAACTGTCGTCTGTGGTTTGAACATAACACTGAGATGAGTTTCTTTAAAGTGAAACTTATTTCAGCAGTATGCCACCTCCTGGTTGTAGAAGGGGAGGGAAGCTAGTTAAGGCTCATCCATATAGCACCGTATCATAAGTCATTGGTACATGTGACATGGATAGAATGCCTCACCTAATCAAATATTGTTGGAGTGGATGTCACACTGTGGGTACAATTCTCCTTTTCTCCTATGTGAAAGACTTGCTCTGAGGAGGTTTTGCTTCCCCTCATCCGCAAAAAATGAATATAGAGTAGACACAGGTTGCAAAAGCAAACCCAAGAACAAACCCTGAATGTTTGCCAAGAGTGTTGGCCAAATTTCTATGGGTATTATGTACCAAACCAGCCCAGAGACGCAAAGGAAATCTTTTCAACAGTACGTAGGCTAGAGCACATGACACAAGCAACTTACACAAGGTATCTTCTTTACAACTGTTTGTTTTCCTGTTTCTCTCCCTATTGCTTTCAACATTTTAGATTGCAGTCGGATCTGGACTTTTAACTCTATGGTCTTTATACTAATCCAAACCTACGTTCTCAGTTGGTTTCATTTCTTTCTTCCTGAATTTACTTCCTGTTTTATTTTGGATGTATGGCTACTTCCCATGCATAAAGGTTGGTAGCAAAAGACTTGTTAAACAGTTGTGCATGCCTGTTTTTCTTGTAAGGCAACATTGCCACAAGTGGACAAGCAACAGTGGTTTATGCTGTATCTGAGCAGAAACTCAAAAGCGTGGCACCGATACTGGACTTCAGCTGCTTTTTTACAATGTACTCTTTGCTCCCAGCTTGGTACATGAAGCAAAATCACCGGCAGGTTACATGCATATTAATACACATTTACCACTTTCAAACCTAGTGGAGGTTCATACACTTTTGAGCTTGGAAAAGGGTAGGTGTGTGTGTCCCCCCCCCCCGAGATAATGTTTTTAGCTTCTCCAAAATTCTAAAAGTAGTGAGGTTCTTGCTGCCCTGAATATTTCCAGTTGTTGACAGCTTGACAGGAGTGCCACAGCTCCCCACCCAGTTTGAAGCTAGTGAAGAGTCTGGAGGATTGCTCTTGTACCCAAAGACATCCAAAGCATCAGAGAATGCATAGGGATGTTTGGTGTATAAATCTTGGCTGGTCTCTGAATTGAAGTGATTATGATCTTCTAAATGGTTTTAACTTTTATTATTTGTGTATTTTGATACAAAGTCAATAAAACAATTGTTTTTTGAAAGATGAGATATGCTTTTGTTTAATTAAATAACTATTGTACATCACTGTCAATATGTTTATGGTAACTACAGCTGAAGAGTAAGTTTTGTGTACTTGTTTCCCAGCCTCTTACAAGCTGGAACTTACCATTTAGGGGATTTTAAAAGTTGGAATAAATATTTCATGGAATGACTTTTGAAGTAGTCATGATAGGAGCTGATAGACACTCTTTAGATTTTTCCTCTTTTCATATACTGCTTTATTTCTCTGAGCTCTGTAGAAACACACAACTATTTGAGACAAGAATTCTACTTTATGATAAACAGTAAGAAATGCCTCCCCAAAAGCCATTAGCTGTAAAGTTTTGTAATAATAAAATTGTAATAGAATATACATTAACTTATGCTCAGAACAAATGTAATGTGTTTTTGCCATGCCGTATATGCTGCTAACTTTGAATGACCCTAAATATCTGCAAAGTTGGCCGCTCCTGCCATTTAACACTACATATTAGCTTTTAGTTACATGTTTAACTTGGCAAATATGCATTTGAATAAGAATATTGCTGGTGTTGTTTGCTTGTGTATTAGAATCGCTGAACTTCACTCACGTTTGTAAAGAGATGTAATTATTTTTCTATTTACAGTGATCGGGAACAGAGAGAGCGAGAAGAAGCTCTTTATTATTTTCGTTCTGGAAAATGCCCTGTTCTTGTTGCTACATCAGTGGCAGCAAGAGGTCTGGATATTGAAAATGTTCAACATGTCATAAATTTTGATCTACCTTCCACAATTGATGAATATGTTCATAGGATTGGACGAACTGGGCGTTGTGGTAATATTGGCAAAGCAACTTCTTTCTTTGATGGTAATTCAGACAGTCCTATTGCACAGCCTCTAGTCAAAGTGCTTGCAGATGTAAGTTTTTTTGTTCTGGAAATTTGCTTTTATTATTACTACTAAACTGAAAGTCACAAAACAAATGACACACTATCACGTTTCTTTGAAGGCTCAGCAAGAAGTGCCAGTGTGGCTAGAAGAGATTGCTTGTACTTCTGGTGGAATTGGTTTTAGCAGTGCAAGGGGAAACATGTTTGCATCCGTTGACTCTCGAAAGGTAAATCTTAAGCACAACCACTGAAAACTTTATCTTGGATAATGGGTAATCTTGAAAGTTTTTAGAGTCTTGAAGAACACTTTTAAACACGCTGCTCTCTGAAGCACCTCAGCCCCCTCTCCCCATTTTAACATCTCACTCCAGGAAGCTATAATAAAGGGGGGGGAGTGCTTCAGGGAGCAGTTTACCCAGCCACTCTCTGCAGCACCACCTTTGTTAAAGGTAGCCCAGGGATGGTGAGTGGGAGGTGCATCAAAGAGCCAAACTGCTCTCTGAAGGACCCCTCTGTTAAAGGTTGCTTCAGCTGCTGCACAAGTAAGTGGTGCTTCCTAGAAAAGAGGGAAAACAGGAAAGCTCATCCTTTCAAAAACTTGCTTTTTTATTCCCCCTGAGAGCTGCATTCAGCAAACCTGAGCCAAGTTTAACCCCTGCTCAGCATGTGCTTCCAGGGGGAGGGGGGAAATAACCCATTTCCCAAGGATCAGCCTTCCTTAAGCGATTCTTCTACCCCCGGGGATTCAGGGGGAAAAGACATCTGTTTGCTTTCTTGCAGACACCTCTTCCCAGGGAATATGCATATGCAGCAAAAGCAAGCAGACAGTGCTTTTCTGCTGTTTCCTGTGAGGTTAGAAGCAATCCACTGTTACCACTTCAGGTTCTAGATTAGGCGTGGGTGGGAGCTCATCACATTTGCCAGAGTGGGGCAGGGGCTCAGGGGTTTTCTGTATACAGATGCTATTTTCTCATGGCTCTGGTTTAATAATGTAAGTTTAAACAAGGTGCTCGCTTGCGTAGAGATGCTAAAACTAGCAGTGGGAACGGGAATTAACTCCCTTTAATGTGGTGATAAAAACTAGTTTTGCGTTAAGATTTCTCTGTGGCAGCTACCGCAGAAAGCCTGTGTTGCCAGTTTTCAGTCTCTCAGCAGTAATGTAATATCTTGAGTGGAGCATAGAGAGCCTTCATATTGTTACAGGACTCTCTTGGTGATATGATATGAGCACTCTGTGCAATGGCAACAGTCCATAGGTTCAGGTTATCTATAGACATAAACATGCTGCAGTTACATCAATCAAGAGGGTAACAAGTATTTGCAAGTATAGTAAGTAAATTTGTATCTGACAACTTACCAAATGAAAGTATCAATGGCATTGGTATTGGTTGAGTTGTGGTATAGTTTGTCATTTTCTTAGGGCTATTGTGCACAAGACCAGTTTATAATGTAGTCTATTTCTGAATACAGATTAAACAGATAAATTGTGAACATCATCATAAATAATAATTTATTATTATTTATACCACGCCCATCTGGCTGAGTTTCCCCAGCCACTCTGGGCGGCTCCCAATCAAGTGTTAAAAACCAATACAGCATTAAATATTATAAACTTCCCTAAACAGGGCAGCCTTCAGATGTCTTTTAAAAATAGGATAGCCGCTTATTTCCTTGACATCTGATGGGAGGGCGTTCCACAGAGCGGGCGCCACTACCGAGAAGGCCCTCTGTCTGGTTCCCTGTAACCTCACTTCTCTCAATGAGGGAACCGCCAGAAGGCCTTCGGCGTTGGATCTCAGTGTCCGGGCTGAACGATGGGGATGGAGACTCTACTTCAGGTATACAGGGCCAAGGCTGTTTAAGGCTTTAAAGGTCAGCACCAGCACTTTGAATTGTGCTTGGAAACGTACTGGGAGCCAATGCAGATCTCTCAGGACCGGTGTTATATGGCCCCGGCGGCCACTCCCAGTCACCAGTCTAGCTGCTGCATTCTGGATTAATTGCAGGTTCCGGGTCACCTTCAAAGGTAGCCCCATGTAGAGCGCATTGCAGTAGTCCAAGCGGGAGATAACTAGAGCATGCACCACTCTGGCAAGACAGTCTGCAGGCAGGTAGGATCTCAGCCTGCGTCCCAGAAGGAGCTAGTAGACAGCCACCCTGGACACAGAATTAACCTGTGCCTCCATGGATGCAAGTCCAAAATGACTCCCAGGCTGCCCACCTGGTCCTTCAGGTCCTTCAGACCACAAATGTGGAAGTGAACTATAGAGCTCATTTATTTCAGAATATTTGGTGTTCATTACTGATGGCTATAAGTTTTCTGATCTCTGGGCAGCCAGAATCTGGCAGGTACTTCAAGAAGAAAAGTAATCATGTTGCATACCTTCTCATTGCAATATATAGTTTTGAAAATCTGCTCAACTTTGATTTAATGTAGGTTTACCATGGCAAAGAGAATCACCACAGCGGAGGAGGTGGAGGATTTACAGCATCAAATATAAGTGCACCTGATGAGTCATGGGATTGAGGCTACCATCTGTCATGGAACAACGTTCTTAATTTACCATGCTAAATCTTCTGAACAAGATGGTTATGTGTGAAACAGGCTGGTTTCTAAACACATTTATTTTATTAAATCCCTGTGATTTCAGTGCGACTTGCTTCTAAGTAAATGTGCTTAGGATTGTGACTTTAAAATGTTCAAGAAATTGTTAATGTTGTTCAGGAAAGGTGATTGGGATAAACATACAGGAGTTTTAATTTGTTTTTGAATTACTTATTTTACTGATCTGTTCAATGGTTGTGTGAAATAACACTAGTTTGCCACAAGGAACTGTTGTAAATTATTGTAAAAACACTAAATAAAAACTTAGGATCATGTTCTGTGCAGTACATAATAATCACACCGCCCTGTGCTTTTTGACATGCAGGTATTAAGGCAAAGAGAAAGCTTAACACTTCCTGCTTTTCCCTAATTCCATCAATCCTTTCAAAAAAATAGTACCATCATGGCTTGTATGATGGTTACAGATTGACTGCAAACAATATTCATGATCAAAGTGGACTTTTGTACATTGGTGTCAATGTTGGCAATACACCCTGTATTTTCTGTTCTCCCCTGCTGCACAGTGTTCTTTTCCCCCTCTTACATTGAAAGTACATTGGAATTAAAACTTTCATCTAGTACTGTACACAACTGCAGCTGCTACTGTGCAGGCGTTTCCTTTTGATGACATTGCAAATACACATCACCCTGTTTCCTTAGCAGATTGAGCTGGTGCCCAGGACAAAAGTTTCACAAAACTTGTATGGTTTTGTCACACTTGGATGTGAGAACATATAGGTGAGCTTGACAAAGATTTTGACATTTTCAGTAATTGTATCTAATTAAAAATACGTAAGTACAGCCTGAAAGTGCATTGGTGACACTTTTAGCAGCAAACACTCTGACCATGATTGAGGATGTCAAAAAAGAAACTTGCTTGAAATTCAGTAATGGTCGGAGTGGCTATAAGCTGAAGTTAAGTTCAGTTCTTGATGTTCACCCATTTTTCTTTGATACTCATAAAACTAGTTACACAAATAAAGCAGAATGATGTGTCAATAGTTGCATTTTGCAGTAACCCCCCCCCAAATGAATGAGTTGCAACTGTTGCTATAATAATAGATTGGATTAAGTTCTTTTTTAACGTTTGGAAGAACCCTAGGACTAGCATGTAGCATTTAGACAAATTGTTTTTCTTCCGCAGTTGGTCACTCACCGCCCTACGTATAGGTCCCTGGAAAGTTTCTCAGTTCCTGCCATGGAAAAGCAGCCCTTTTCTCCAGAGATAATGTGATAGCCAAGATTTATGGCTTGGCTATCATTAATCACCACATAATTATCTCTGCTGATGAGCTGTCAACAGGGAACTTCTAGCCCGCCATGATTCCTCCCCAGACGGCTGTTGGTATTTCTTGGCCCAAATCATTTCCCCACTTTAATTTACAGGGGAGCAGGTGCTGTTCAAGTGCCTTCCGAGAGCAGCACCAAACACTCCTACTCAACCACCTGGCTTTCCTATAGTCTTTAAATGAACTCTAGAATTCTGCTAGGTTGCATGTAGTCATGTCTAGGACCTTTCCCTGAAATTATGCAGTTTAGTTGGTATCTTGGGGAAACATTTTTACCATCCAAGGTTCTTATAGGAAACACTGCAAGCTAAGGTACGATTGCTCATTTTAAAAATACAGAAGCAAACAAATGAATTCCTTCTGTTTTTCCTTGCTCTCAAGGAAATACAGCTTGCTTTCCTGAATTGCAGCAAAGCATCCATACAATTAACACAGTCAACACTGAAGTTTTCCTGAGCGCAAATCTCGGTGGAATGAACAAATGTTAACCTCATGTAAGATGCTTGTGCAAGCCTGTAAATTGCATAGCAATTTACTTCATATCTATTAGTCATTTTATGCACCCCAATACTATTGTGAGGGCCATTATGAAAGTTGTAAGAACTACCTAAAATTGGCCTTGAGAACCTATTCAGAAAGTACTAAAATCAGAGAAAACCAACAAAGTAACCATAGGGGGACCGAGGTCCCTTCACCTCAGCTTAAATATGTGAGGGGGCCACCAGCCAAAAGTTGATAGGCATTGCCATTCAGATGGGGTTCATGTGCCATGTCTTGTGCTTGATTACGTGGGGTGGGCCTCCCCCCCCCCCACAATATTTTATTCAAGTTGGCATTCCGGAATATAAATTTCTCACACAATAATATATTTTAAGTTCTTGGTTGAGCAGTGCCCGGTCTCTGAAAAGCATCTCTTTATAAAGAAATGAACTGCTTTCTGCTCTAAAAAAATGGGCAGATATGGCTCTTCACACTTATTATTTCAGGCTGGTGCAAAAGACAGCTGTCTTTCCCCTCATAGTAAAAATACAATAATAACTAAGAATCTGAGGTCCTTTCATGTGTCCTGTGGTTGCCTCGCTCGGCCTAATAGTAGTGGGATTTTCACAAGAAGGACTTTCAGGACTGTTTTCACAAGAAGCAACGTAGCAATTTTGTTATGGATGAATTTCTCTCTCTGAAAGAACATGCCAGAAAAAAGCCGTAAATTACGCCTCAGTCACATCGTTCACCTCTTTAGACGACAGTTTATTAGGGGAAAAGTCTTCACAGCATATTTAAAAATAGACATATAATACAACAGAGGCACATTCACCAAAAACAAAACAAGGCTATGCAATTAATGTTTTTATAAACTCCCAAAACGTGAAGGCAACGTCATAAGTCCACCAAGAATTAATCGGCATGTCCTCTGTAGTTACAAGTTCAGCCTACGTGGCCTTCCACTCCATTTTGTCTGAGGTGATGGGCACAACTCTTACTTTATAACTAAAAATAATTCCACGTCTGCGCATGTGGTGGTGTTCCTCCCTCACATTAAGTAGCTACACTTTTAGTCGCAATGCATTCTAGCCCATCTTTTCATCTCCCCGAAAAAAGGACATTACGAGGGGGGGGGGAGCAGAACCTCAGTTCATTGAGTACATTTTTAATGCTTTTCAATCATTTCAGCCGTGCTCTGCGTGGGTTAGAACTGGAAGTCTCCACAATTATTCTCCCAGTTTGGAGGCCGATGAGGCCCGCCGAGAGGGAGAGAAGGAACATGGTGGGCGGGGAAGACATATAAAGCTCGGCCTCAGGCTCTGGCAGAGACCACGTGGCAGGCTGCTGTAGCTTGAGGAGGTAGGGGAGCCCCAGGAGCAGTGAGTGGACTGTGCCCCGAGGTTTCCCCCTCTTCACACACTCCTTTCCCTGGCTCGACAGACCCTTCCCCGCCTTGCTTCTAGGCAGTTGTTGAAACCGAAAAGATGCTCCTCTCGCTTCCCTTTCTTCCTTTCCTGCATCTTTTATTGCGCAATGGCAGCTTCTTACTCAACTTACTCCATCAAGAGTCCTTTGGCTTCGAGCGCAACATTTGCTTTTTCATTCTCCCACTCCCCGTCATTGTACACTTCTTCCCACCCCCGGCTCCTGCACTTCCCCAGATTTCTTTCTTTCTTTCTTTCTTTCTTTCTTTCTTTCTTTGGCTGTTTTCACAGTGCCCAAACTCAGCGGGGGTTTTTGTTTGCTTTGTGCTGTTGATATTAAGAGTTCCAGTGGAGGACTTGAAAGATCCATTGGGTAGAGAACATAGCTGTCAACTTTTCCTTTTTCTTGCGAGGAATCCTATTAAGGGAATTTCCCTTAAAAAAGGGGAAACGTTGACAGCTATGGTAGAGAATACACTTCGATTCGTTCTTCACAACTTCGGATTCCTGACCCCAGACCCTCAAAACAGGACATAAATTATCTTTAAGAACGTTCGGACAGGTGCAGCTTTAAAGGGCTTTGGTCTGAGCCACGTGCACATGTTGTTTATCTTTCAATAACTCTCAACTTGATGTGCAATACCTTTAAAGTACATTTGAAGAACATACTTCTCACCTAAGAATTTTGGGCACTGAAGTTTATCTCAGTTCCCGGCAACCCTTAAAAAAGCAAAGTTGCCTTGGGGGGGGTGTGTGTAGGCAGCCTGTTCCGCACCGGAATTTGGCTTCTACCAGGAGTAGGCAGATAGTAGGTCAGGTTCTACTGGTAAGTCTTTCGAAACTGCAGTAGGTGAAGCGTTCCTGGTGCCTGATTTTTTAACAACAGCAACAGAAGGATGCCTTTCACCACCTCATGATTGTCATGCTCAAAGCCTGGAGTAACCAAAAGTAAGATTCATTCAGTTTTTAATCCTGGATTGGGAATTCTTTAATTCTAAGGGGTTGGGTTTTTTGCATTAGATAGTATAAAAGAAAAGAAAAATGTAAATCCCACAAGTTACAAGAAAGGAGATTTTGACAAAGGTTCAGGAAAACCTTTCTGACAGTAAAAGCTGTTCAACTTTGGAGCAGTCTCCCTCAGAAGGCTGTGGACTCTCCTTCCTTGGAGGTTCTTCAGCAGAGCTTGGATGGCCATTTTAGCTGAGATTCCTGCATTGCAGGGGATTGGACTAGATGAATCTCAGGATCCCGTCCAACGCTACAATTCTATTATTCTATTATTCCTACAAATAGTGAACATCATAGAATGGAAGCAATTGACTCATGAATTAACAGTGAGCTGAAAAAAATATTATTATTATTTATTGAATTTATATACTGCCTTATACTCGGAGGTAGCAACCTGATTTTTTCATTCCCCACAATGGATTTAACAAATCTGGAGTGGAGTCCTTAAGGATGGCATGTTGTATGCCTCCTCCTGGCAACTCCTGCATCCATGCTGGTGCCAAATGTAGGGCAGTGGTGGCAGAGGAGACTTTTTTCTTGCCCCAGTGCTTCCCGAGGGAGCAAAAAGAAAGCTTATTTTAAACTGTAATGTTATGTTCAAACAGGAACTTTGTGGGAATCTTTTGCCCAACGTGGGGCTCAAACCCATGACTCTGAGATTCAGAGTCTCAACTTCTACCAACTGAGCTATATCTGGAAAGAGAGTCGGAAAGAAGTGTGCATCATTTGTCAAGAACTACGTTTCATAGTAGATCCTACTAACGTTGTCTAACACAGGTAGGAGGGGCCAATGGGATGTGGCAGCTAAATAGCAGCAGGTGAGGGAACAACCATTATAACCACTAAGATCCCAGGGACTAGACTAGACTAGACTATACATGCATTACTGTTGAAAAACTGGCTATGAGCACTGAGATTGTGGGGAGTGGCACTGGTGGCAATACTGCTTTGTGGTTTGCAGGTTTTTTCTAAATCATTTGTCCCCAATAAATAGGAAGCCTGCTTCACAAGTTCTGTGTTACAGCAACAGGACTCTCAAAAAAACAAAAGAGCAAAAAATTCAGCTCTGAAATCTATTTTCAGGAGTCAACTCTGAAATGTGTGAAGTAATAGTAGAATGATGGTTTCTGGTTCCTTTGGAAATTTAGCTGAGGGAAGATATGTCAAACAATTTTATTTTCATTATAAACTATACTGTTTGCTCACCAGATAGAAATATATACTATATAATACAGGAGCATTTCTGACCTGGTTGGAGAAGAAAAATCTTAATTTCACTACAGCATATCCATGCACATCCCACCCACCACTCATTCCGGGGCCCCACGTGCATAAGTGAAATCACATAAAGTGGGGGGCACTTCTTTAAAAAGCCCCTAAATGTCTATTTCCCCCTGTTCTCCAGGCTCTCTCTCCCACCATCTCTCCAATCCAGACCAAAATATCTAGAGTCTCTGGCTGGAGGCTGCTGGCTAGTAGCCTAAACAAAGCCCTCAGTGCACCTTGGGTCTTTTCAAGGCTTCCTCCCACCCATACTGGTGCTTCTTTGGGCTCTGGGGAGGATCTTCTCCTAAGCCACAAGGACTCTCCAGCTCTCTCCTGCCATTTCCTGGTATGAGTTTATCTATCCCTTCCTTCCTTCCTTCCTTCCTTCCTTCCTTCCTTCCTTCCTTTCTTTCCCGGCACGGTGCAGACTTGTGGTCATGCGCAAGTGAAACATGTGTAAGTGGGGGCGGGGGGAATGATGCCTGTACTATATAATTCAGGAGTGCTCCAGACCTGAACGGAGAAAACAATCCTAATTTTGTTACAGTGTTTTCTGCCTCCACACAATGATTCTAAATAAAATCTTCCAAGCCTCACTTTGGATCTTAATCATGCCTTGTGGATTCTGTTCCCTAGGTAAGTTGAACCTTTTCTGCACTTATTATTAGACTGCAATCCTAAGCCTACAGAATTTTTTAAATTGAAATCAATAGTATCAACTTCCTCCTGCTGACTTGAATGAAGGTGGGTGATCTATATACACTATAAACAGTTTAAAACATCTAATTTAACTGGACTAAACCCCAAATAAGAGAACTTCCTCCTAGGGCCAAAGAGGTTGTTTAGGCAAGCTGTTGATACCACAGTTGGGAGTGAGCATTCCTTGTGTGCTGCTGTCCAAAACCATATCTGCTTTTCAAAAAGAAAAACGCACACTGATGTGATTCCCACTGACTTGTTTAGTGCTGAGTCTAGTTTGGCCCGAGTAGTACAAAGAAAGCTGTCAAATGTATGAAGTCTAAACTGGCTCCACAGTCATTGTATAATGGCAGAAAGTCCAAGATGCCATATTATGAAAAAGTATGTGGGGAATTAAAACATGTTATCCAGTTGATGCTGACACAAAACCCCACACATACCCCCCCAAAAATAAAATATAAATTTCACCATCACCCCTGCCCCCCACTTCTTCACCAACCTTATACTGTACTCAACACTAATGTCTCATAACAAATGTAACTGATCTGTAGAAAAGACTTTACAACGTGAAAAAAGAGACAATGCACGTACTTTTGTAAACCAAGAAAATCTTTAATAAGAATTACTTTTTAAAGAAAAAAACGTGTATGTCAAGTCTGAGGGGTGGTAGACAACACATGAATTTGTTAAAGGGACGAGGTAGAACCCTTCTTTGTTCATTTTTCCATCACTACTGTGTTGTTTTGTGTTTTGCTGTTAGTATATCTGATCTAAATGATTTTTCTTTAAAAATAGATGAAGATGATACTTGAAATTTTTTGACAATATTTACGCAGAATGGGATCCTAGTGGGTGTAATATTTTAAAAGATATAAATTGTAAGATTTTACTGATGCCACGTAGTTTAAAGTCTTTTTACCAAACGAAACTGGTCATTCAAATGCCTGAGAAATCTGTTGTTTTTCCTTTCTTGCTTGCAGCTCCTCCACAGCCTCCTGAAATTATTGTCTGCTTATTTTATTACAAATTTGGCTCAACTCTTACTTGCGTCTGGACATATGATAGGGACCCTGAAACAGTCTATACTCTCACTAAACAGTAAGTGCTAAGAGTTTGGCTACTAATATTATATAAAGGGGTGTGGGTACCAGTCACGAAGTGGTTGCTGTGGGTATGCTGTGGCACAGTACAAAATGGCTTCCATGGGGTCTCTGGCAGAACACAAAATGCATTTTATCCAAAAATGAATTCCAGGGTTGTACACCAATATAATTAAATTTTCAGAAATACAGTGAGATTAAGAGGATTAAAGCCATACAACCTCCTAAAAAATACCTCTACAACAACTATCTATATATAGCTGGAAGTTTGGGTGGGGACTGCCCTAAACCCTATAAATGGTAGGATTTGTATTACTTGGGATATGAATGAAAATACAAGCTGCAGAACTGTGTCAGACAAAGAATTCCTATGCTGGTTTATGCAATCAGCCTGGCCAAGCTAGTGAAGAGCAAATCTGTTAACATGGCAAAGTGTTGACTGCCCATCTAAGAGGAATCCTTGGGCTGGGCAGACAAAGGTTGCCAGCGTAACTGTGTGTGAGAGAGGTGACAGGAAAAGTGTGCTGGGAAGAAGAAGGGTGAGAAAAAAAGACTGAGATCCATCTTGGGCAGGTTGGCTGAAAGCAGGGTGGGAGAGATGCCTTGGACTCAAGTGCTGCACAGCTGAGGGAAACAAACCCTTCTTGGGATGATCATGCTGTAAGATCTGGACTCCTTCCTTCCAAATTCTGGTGTAAATATGTGAATAAATCATATTTCTTAAAGCTATGACAGTCTCTGCTACATCTTCAATTCTCCAAAGGAGCACAGACCATGGTTGAGGACCAAGACCCTTGGAATCCCATGCACAAGCTTGGCAGGGCTTGGGGGTGGCCTGTACCATAAAGTTTTACTTTCTGCCCCTCTTTGCACTCATATGTGTCATATATCTATCCATTTATGTCTATTAAATTCAATGGGTCTGTAATTATAACAAAGGTTGGATTCAGCCCACAAAAAGTCTTCATCCATGTGCATTCACTGTATGCCATCTTCTTTTCAATATCTATTCACTGCAATAACATTTTTTCAGAGTGGAAAAGAAATAATATTTGTTCCATATGTATCTCAAAGTCAGCTTTTGTTCTGAGGTTTGTTTGTTTTTAATAATGCTTCCAAAAATGGCCATATGTGCTTGACAAATGACAATGGTGGTACAGCCTTAACTAATACCTATAGGAAAAGGAATTGTGCTTCTCTCTTTGCCACCTGTACTGCTTATAAAAACCCTTGACTATATCCAGCCTAGAACTTTCTTACTATCCATAGTGTTTCCAGACTGGCAATGCAAAGAATAATTTTTGTTTTTAACTGGGGATATGTGGCCAGGAAGGTGCAGGAAGAGGCAATACTCAGCTCCAGCTGCTAAGCACAAGGTACCTCCATGTCCTTAGCAGGGTGAGTTGTAGGGATGTTGGGTTTTCTGGCTGGTATACAGCTGGGCACTTTTATGGTGGTGACCCAGGCCTAACGAGACTTCAGACGATACATGGGACATCTGTGATGTAGAGCTCCTATAGGGTTGTTTTATTTTTATTTTTTAACACCCCCCCCCAGGTTAGCAGCCTTAGATGGCCACTTGAAGCATTGTCCTGGGAGAGGAAGTTTATCGTTTTCTCCTTTGCTCTTTCTTTGATCTAAATTAACTCCCACCCATGTCTGATTTTTCACCTGTAGAACTAATAGCTCTGTGGGAGAGGGGTAAGAGAGGAAAAAGTTTAACTTACTGTCCCAGAACATTTTTTTTAATCTTCAAAGTAGCTGTGTGTGGTTACCAATGCATAAAAAGATATTTTTTAAAAAATAAAATAAATATGCATGTAAGATCTTAATCAAGAATCTCGTATTGCATCTAGGTTGGCTGCAGGATATTTTCATCCTATTAATTTCTATGTGAGGGAGAAACGCATGCTTTAAATTTCTTCTGTTGAAATATGTGGCACTTGAATGTTCTCAACTTTTGGTTGTCATTATTAAAAGCATAATTCACCTTTTACTTTTCTTTTCTAAATTGTGCTCAACATATTTCAGTCCTGGATTTGATTCTAAATGTGAGCTTCTTAACCACTTCTTCCCCCAAAAATATTTACTAATTTTCTTCTTCTCCCCACCGTCTGCATTTTTCACAAACAGGATGTTAGCACCGAATGAGGAAGAAAACTGCTCAGCGAAAGGGGCTTCGACATTAGTAGGCGATAAGATACTAAGCTGCTCAACCAAAAGTGCTTCATGTACATTATTCAATCAACCAATTTCTGCTCGGGAATATCGTGTCCGGGTGACGGCAAGAAATAGCTTGGGGGCAGCAACCTCAGAGCCTGTTTGCATAATTTCTACAACAATTTGTAAGTTCATAAGCAATTTAAAATATGAGAAACATAGACTGTGTTTGAGCAACCAGTTCTTATGCAATACATCTTTTGCTACTGCAGAGATAAAAGAATTCCAGTGGCATGCAGTGAACATTTTCGTAGGATAACATTTAGCGCCAGAGGTGCCAGCTTCCAAGTGTGATTGGGACAGGACAACGCCATGCGCATGAACATTGTGCCTCCCTTTCTAAGCTGGGAAGAAGCTTCCCGGGCTTTGGGAAGGAGTTGCCAGGCCTCTGACAGGATACTGGAGCCCTGCTGCCTCCTTACCAAAGCCGAGTGGGCTTAGGGAAGATGGTAGAAGGGCTCTTGGACCCCCTTGGAGCACTGCACCTCCCTCCATAAGCAGAGCAGAAGCTTCCTAGGCTTTGAGAAGGAGGCAGCAGGCATTAATACTTTAATACTCTTAAGTTACCAGGAACATTTAGGGTACCAGCCCAGTCTCTCTAGTACACTGACAGCACCCTGCTGAAGAATTCTATTTTGCATAAATCTACATTCCTATGCGGATTTTGAAAAGCTTCATCTCTTGGAAACCTTTCCATGCTTTCATTTATACGCATTACCACTTTGGACAAATCCAGCTTTTTGTTTCTAAGTGGTCCATAGGTAAAGGTAAAGGTACCCCTGCCCGTACGGGCCAGTCTTGACAGACTCTGGGGTTGTGCGCCCATCTCACTCTATAGGCCGGGGGCCAGCGCTGTCCACAGACACTTCCGGGTCACGTGGCCAGCGTGACAAAGCTGCTCTGGCGAGCCAGAGCCACACACGGAAACGCCGTTTACCTTCCCGCTGGTAAGCGGTCCCTATTTATCTACTTGCACCCGGGGGTGCTTTCGAACTGCTAGGTTGGCAGGCGCTGGGACCGAGCAACGGGAGCGCACCCCGCCGCGGGGATTCGAACCGCCGACCTTTCGATCGGCAAGCCCTAGGCGCTGAGGCTTTTACCCACAGCGCCACCCGCGTCCCTAAGTGGTCCATAGTTTCCTGCAATATGGCTCATAAGCAGTGCCATAATATAATGCATAGCTACATTTCCACATTATCTCGCTTCTTCCCTTAGCAGTACAAATCAGTTGCCTTTTGAAGGAGACAAGCCTACTTATCACTTTCATGTCTACTTGGCGTGGTTATTTTTTTCCTGAATTAAACAACTGTTTTGTAGTCCAGCTCTGATGTATGCACAAGACCTTTCAAACAGCTCTTAAAACTGCTAGAGGGTAGGATACAAGGAGGGAGGTTGAAGGTAGAAGGGCACAGAAAACTAATGAGGTTTTCCGCTACGCAATCAAGGTGTCAAGCCAATTCCAACCCCCAAATTGAATGAGTGGGAAATTCCAACATTCATAGAATCTTAGAGTTGGAAGGGACCTAAGGGTTATCTAGTCCAACCTCCTGCAACGCAGGACACTCTGCTAAAGCATCCATGACAGATGGCTGAGATCTCTGTGATTGGACAGCCTCAGAACTCATGGTGACTGCAATACCTGTGTGGCTGTTAGGATTAGGGGTTCAATATGTACTCTGGCTTTGGTTAGTGACGTTTTGTGATGGCACATCTTACACTAGAGTATCAGCTTGTTGAAGGTCAAATGGTTTTGTCTTGGAAAGTCATTAGATTGGTGACAGAGTACATATTTGGTATGCAGGTCCCAGGCTTGATCCTTCAGATCTCCTGTAGAAGGATCAGGTAGCAAATGATGTAGAAGACCTTTGCCTCAGACCCTAGAGAGGCAATATTTGTATTAGATGTACAAGCAACGCCCCATTTGTGTGTGCTCTATCTTTGTGTGACCGCACACACACATGGTGCCAGGAACCCAGAAGTGGGGAGCACTCTGGAGAGTCCTCCTGGCTCGCAAGTAGACCCTCCCCAGAGCCAGAAGAGAGTCCCTTGCAAGCCACTAGGACTCTCCATTTATGTGCATTTCGCTGACAGATGCAGAGGCCCAGGACATAAACCCCACATAAATGAGGTGTTGCCTATATTAGCCACAGTTCAGTGCTTACAACATTTATAACTGCTTAAAACCACAACAAATAGAGAACACCGTAATCTTAATAGCAAAGGTAAAAACACTTCCAATCCCCCTGCTTCATTTTATTCATTTCAATATATTACAGCTAATCAGCTACAAGACTGCCTGTTGAACGCCTCCGCAAGCAATATGCATAAAAACGTTCAATGAAAACACTAGTGTTGCACAACAACAATAATCTGCCTCTACCTCTAACCCAGCTGGGTTTAATTCCAAGTGTGGCAGTGGTGTTGCATCACATTGATCAGGTTCATCAGTCCCCCTCCACCGAACAGAAGTAATTTAATTATCATTTTATAGCTGTGCTTAGAAATGAAATATAAATTCTGCAATGGGGTTCAAGTGTGCAGCCTACCCCACTCTCCATTCCAGCAGACTCTCTCTTGCTGATGCCGGTAGGATTGGTTGTAAAATCGTTAGCATTGAAAGCATGAGAGCTTTCTTTCTCAATTCCAGTGAAGTCTGATCCTCCTCAGATAACTAAAATAGAAACAGTTCCAGGGATGCCGCCAAAGCTAAGAGTTCATTGGAAAAAATCTCGAATGCCTCCAAGTGCCGAGAACAATACGAGGTGCCTAATTCGTTATAAATCCATAAAGGAAAATGGCATGGTAAGTTGAATTGTAAGTGAGTAGCAATTTTTCCAGCTCATATAACTACAGGCAGTGGGCAAGACCTCTAATGAATCTTTTTATGTATTCTATCATAAAATTGTTTGCCTCATTCTGCACACACAGTTAGAACACTTCCCACACTCATCTCAAAAACAGCATGGAAGGCCACCACACAGGGGTTATTGCTGTTGTCCATGTTGGCCTCATCTTCTCAGTCTGATCCTTGTAGTATCAGCTAGTAGTTTACCGAGGTAGTGGAATGTAGATGCTCATCCTTATCTGGGTGACATTCTGACTGTATTCTTAACCTGTCAATTGTGCCCCTATTTTGTCTGGTGTCTCACAGCTTCAAAGTCAGTCAAGGGGATGGCTGCCACATCCCCAGGTCCTTTGTCACATTTCGTTATTTTGAATCCTGGTGAATAAGTCCTTCTTGGAGTCCCAGGTGAAAGGCAGATAAGTTGAGTTTTTGTGAGAAGAGTAAGAATAGCTAAGAACATGAGAGGGGCTCTGCTGGATGAGGCCAAAGGGGCCCATCCAGTTCAGTATCCTCCTTCCCAGAGTAGTCCGTCAACCAGAAGCCTATGGGAAGTCCCAAAACAGAACTTGAATGCCACACTACCCTCCCTACTTGTGAATCACAGCAACAGATATTCTGAGACATACTGCCTGTAGCAGCGAGTTCCATAGTTCCTACCCTTCCCTTCCCTCCCCTCTCCCTATCCCTTTCCCTTTCCTTTTCTCTGTCTTGAATCTTCCAACTTTTGGCTGGAACATTCACTTTCATCACATCTCTTCTTACTTGCCTTTTCTCTAAACTAAGAAGTGCCAAATGCTTTAACTTTTCCTCAAAGGAGAGTTTCTCCATCCACTTAATAAATTGGGTTGCCCTTTTCTGAACCTTTTCCATTTCCACATTCTCCATTCTCCATGTACTTGCCATAAGTGTGTGTGTGTGTGTGTGTGTGTGTGTGTGTGTGCGCGCGCTGTCTTTTGGTAAGCAGTTATTTTATTGAAGGAGCCAAGAATGCATGCCAATTTTGGGCATGCAGAATTTACCATCTGAGCCACACTTGGGGTGTGGGGTGAGGAATGTAAGAATGGGGTGTGGGGTGTAGGGTGAGGAATGTAAGTGATAGCAAGAGAGACCACAGTATTTATATTTTGCCACCTATGATTTTTGCTGTGTTCTTTGAAGGAAAACTGTTATTCTGTCCAATTTCCAGAAATATTACTTCATGGAAGAAGACAGCGCAACAATTGAACTCACTAATCTGTGGGATTGTACAACCTATACTGTTGACGTTCGGTGTGCTCATAATGACTCGAAGTTTTGGAGTGAGTGGAGTACCAAAAAAATGGGAACAACGAAAGAACAAAGCGAGCAAAAATGCTGATACAGTTTGATGCTTCTGTTTTAAATTGGCAGATCTAAAAAACAAAAATAATTGATGTTAATAGTTTGTTTTTCTAAATTATATAACCAAGACTCATTCCATCTCTAGGGGACCCACAATGAATGCTTACAGTGTGTATGTCTTACATTTCACAATCCAGTGCCTACCCTATTTAAGTGTGATGAGTGAAAACCATATTCATTTAGGATGAATGGAAGACCTAGGTGGCAGTTCTGGAGAAGTGACCCAACTTTTTATCTTCTATGAAACTTCCTACAGGGAGGTTGTGGCATTCTTTTCTATGAGGTTGGGCAGACACCATCTAGTAATATCTTGTGCATAACTATTAGTCCTTCAACCAAGGTCCAGCTGAACTGAGTGGAATTACTAAATAATAACTGGGATTTGGGAATGGCACAGATGTTCATTCACATCTCATGTGGTACTATTTCTCAGCAGAGGCTATCTCACACTGCTATACATTTATCTACTAGCTATATCATTCAGTATTGCAATATAACCGGTGGATATTGTTCTGAACCACAGGCCCAAACGAGGGTTCGTGGGAGTGGTTTTGTGTAGGGATACCAAAGAAGGATGTCAAAAACATTGGAATGATCAGTTCTAATGCTTTATTAAAGAAAAGTGTAGACTTACAGTAAAGCAGCCTGGCAGGTTTCCTAGCCTTTGCATATGTGGGATGAACACCATACCAAAGAGATGGCTTTTTTACAAACAAGCAAGTGTCTTTATACACAAAGCAGCATATGTCACTTTGTCTAGGACAAATACAGTGGTACCTCAGGTTAAGTACTTAATTCGTTCCAGAGGTCCATACTTAACCTGAAACTGTTCTTAACCTGAAGCACCACTTTAGCTAATGGGGCCTCCCACTGCTACCGCAGCGCCGGAGCCCGATTTCTGTTTTCATCCTGAAGCAAAGTTCTTAACCTGAAGCACTATTTCTGGGTTAGCGGAGTCTGTAACCTGAAGCGTATGTAACCTGAGGTACCACTGTACCCAGGTCTTACAGATAGTTGGATGGATATAGTCAGTAGAGGAAGCTTAGGACCATGATAACTGCGACTGCCACAATCCTCTCGGGTGGCAGCCTATTAATCAGCAAACTGATATCAGTTAGGCACAATTCTGGGCACATCTTCGCCTTGCACCAACATTGCACTAGTAGCTGTCCCAGCCGGGTTCAGCACTTCAGCTGCCTGCAGTTAGCTAGAGGGCTCCTGTCACCAAACAGAAGCTCCTTTTGAGCCCAAACCCTTTGTTTTTCCATAGGGTTAGGGTCTCTCTGCTCAACTGACACTGTAGGCAGCTTTCTCCAGCTGAACCAACCTTTCCCCTGCTTGGTAGGGTAATTCCCACAGGGCCTGAAGGATCACTTTTACTTCTCCTTGGTAGTTGGAGTCTATCACAACCCTGAGTACTTGCAACTCGTTCCAGGGTCCATCCAGATCTTGGGGCTATTTATCCATAAGTGTCAGTAGGAGTAGGAGCTGTGCCTATCACTCCTTCATTTAAGGCACATCAATCCATCCCTATAGAACCTTTAGAGGCTTGTGTAGGCAACTATGCAGCAGGGTGCACTTTTCACACTCAAAGAACTGGAGAAGCACCCATTATCCCGCCTTTTGCTCTCCCACAGGGAATCCCTTTCCAGTCTGCCTGTTGTTTGGCAACTGGAATGCATCTTCCATCAGAGGGGTCCTGTGGGATTTGGGTGACTCACAATTTGGATTTACTATTCCAGTAATCCATTAATGCATTTTGTGGCTTCAGTGCATGATACACAACACCTGGCTGCTATCCTGCAGGTATTGGTTCCTTCAAAGAGCTGTGTACTTTTTACCTGACCATATCACGCCTAGAAACCTCAACTTCTATTGCCTGTCATTGAACTTTGGCAGGATTTACTGCCCAGCCATTTGGCACTGCAGATGGTTTAGCAAATCTTGAACACACTACTCCAAAGAAGATAAAGTACCAGAAATTAATATGATATTCATTCAATTGAATACAATAAGAAAAAAAAAACAAGAAAAAAAAACATTGAGTTTAGTACATCCCTTGTGTCCCCTGCCAAGAAAAATAAAATTGGTCTTGTGACTCAAGGGCAATATTTAATATTTTAAAAGACATTAGCTAATTCATCTACACTTTGGGAAATGTCACCTTGCCCCTCTGGCAACTGATACCGCTGGTTGCTACAACACAAGTGTGGGCAATCACACTTCCCACAAAACTGCTTTTACTGCTCTTGCCTTAATGCTGGATATAGCTTCTTAGTGAAAAAGCTGGGACATCACCCCCCTCTTCAGTGGGGAGGGGAGCAGAAGGCACAGGGTCTTTGTAACATACTGCTTCTTTCCAAGCAAGTTTTTCCACAATTTTAACCAGAGCACATTAGGCGCCTTAGCCATAGCCTCTCCCTTAGTGCTAGCATTAAGCAAGTCACACACCATATTCACTTTCAGGAAACCTCCTGGAGGGCATTCCTGCTACTCCCCCCCTATCTGACACAACTCAAACTTTGCTGTCCTCAATCTCCATCTCAGCTATCTTCCCCCAAACATCAGGCAAGCTGCTATCAACCACTTGAGCAATGAATGATTCCCTTGCATTCCTCAAGCTCCATGAAGCCTCTGCCATAAAGCTGGGTGTGCTGCTACACTACTTATATTCATAGAATCTTAGAGTTGGAAGGGACCCTGGGGGTCATATAATTCAACTCCCTGAAATGCAGGAATCTCAAGTAAAGCATCCATGATAGATGGCCATCCAACCTCTGTTTACAAACCTCCAAGGAAGGAGAATCCACCACCTCTCATGGGAGTCTGTTCCACTGCCAAACAGCTCTTACTGTTATAAAGTGTTTATGAACGTTCAGTTGGAATCTCCTTTCTTGTAAGTTGAAGCCACTGGTTCGAGTTCCACCCTCCAGAGCAGGATAAAACAAGCATGCTCCCTTCTTCCATGTGATGGCCCTTAAGATATCTGAAGATGGCTATCATATCTCCTCTCAGTCTCCTCTTTTCCAGGCAAAACATACCCAGCTCCTTCAAGTGCTCTTCAAAAGGCTTAGTTTCCAGACTCTTGATCATCTTGGTTGTCTTCCTCTGCACACGTTCCAGCTTGTCAGCATCCTTCTGGACACAGTATTCCAGGTGTGGTTTGATCAAGGCAGAATAGAATGCGACTATTACTTCCCTTAGGGACGCAGGTGACGCTGTGGGTTAAACCACAGAGCCTAGGACTTGCCGATCAGAAGGTCAGTGGTTCGAATCCCCACCAAGGGGTGAGCTCCCGTTGCTCGGTCCCTGCTTCTGCCAACCTAGCAGTTCAAAGTGCAAGTAGATAAATAGGTACCGCTCCGGCGGGAAGGTAAACAGCGTTTCCGTGCGCTGCTCTGGTTCGCCAGAAGCGGCTTAGTCATGCTGGCCACATGACCCGGAAGCTGTACGCCGGCTCTCTCGGCCAATAAAGCGAGATGAGCGCCGCAACCCCAGAGTTGGCCACGACTGGACCTAATGGTCAGGGGTCTCTTTACCTTTACCTTTATTACTTCCCTTGATCTGGACACTATACTTCTGGACACTATACACTATGTCCACAGCATTTTCCTGATCCATCAAGTTTGTAATTCCATAAAACAAAGAAATCAGATTGGTCTGGCATGACTTATTTTTTGAGAAACCCATGCTAGGTCTTAGTAATCACATTATCCTTTTCTAAATGCTCACAGACCAACTGTTGAATTATCTGTTCTAGCACCTTCCCTGGTATCAATGTCAAGCTCACCAGTTGGTAGTTACCTGGGCATGGGTGTAGCCAAGGGGGGGGCAGGGGGCAGCTGACCACCCAATTCAATCAAAACCAAAACAAATATGGTTCTGCCCTCCCAACAAAAGCCTGCCCCCCATAACAAAAATTCTGGCCAAGCCCATGTACATGGGTTTTCCTGTTTCCTACTTTTGAAGATGGGGAACAACATTTGCATGCCTCCAGTCTGTAGGGACCTCACTTGTTCTCCAAGATTTTTTCAAATATCATAGACAAAGGTTCTGAAATTACATCTGTTAGCTCATTTAGAACCCTTGGATGCAGCTCATCAGGCCCTGGAGATCTGAATTCATTTAAAGTAGCTAGGTGTTCCCTTACTACCTCTTTCCCTATATTGGGGCTGCAGCTCCCTCCTTGTATCATTTATTCTGTTATCACCAGGTTGGGCTTTCCTTTTGGGTGAAGACAAAGATTTTCTCCACCTCCTTGGGAGAAAGACTCAAAGCCATCAGCACCCTCATCCCTCAAACGCATTCAAGCCAACAGAGATTCAAGAGGCTGCTGGTGAAACTTTTTAATTGGCTCCATCAGTGTACTAGGTGTGAACTTACCGAATACAGTCTTATTTCAGCTTTGAACCCCTGCTTTCAGTGGCCAAAGAGAGTTACATCTCATCTGTCAAACCACCATTAAGTAAGGCTATTGAAACATTTTCAGCCTTAAGACTCTATTTTCAATTTTGTTGTTTAGCTTTTTCATTTTGTGTTATCATTGTGGTTTTTTGTTTTGCTGAGCTTGGCGGTGAAAAAGAGAGAGAACTGGGTGTGATCAGCATTCTAATGGCACCACACTTTAAATTCCCAAATGATATTCCCCACTGGTTTCATGGAAATGTTAAGAAGCATGGTGGACAAGAAACCCTGATTCACAGTTTGCGTGCTTTATTCATCCTAAATGGAAAAACAACTTATCTCCTACTGAAGTTTCTCTCTGTTGATTGTGGTGTTCTGTTATAGAATGATAAAGAAACAGTAACAGGAAGGAAGTATTGCGATTTTGTCCTGCTCTGTAGCAGGGAGGCAGACCCTAAATTGGAATATATCTTGCACAGGCTCAAACTATGACTTTTATAGTGTAGTTTGTTTTCTTAAAAAATCAAATAGCTTGTGTGGGAGGTCCTAAGCAGATTGAGACCATGGCACGAGAGACTTTAACCTGCATTTCTTAGCAAATTATTTATTAATCTCATTTTTTCATATATCCGTGTTGCATTATGCCCATGCATAAGCAGTGAGTGGAATGACTTCAAATATTTGCTCTTATTTAGAACATAATTTTAAAGCTTGGGCAAAGGGATATTATATTTTGTTCCCTGCATTGTAATTAGGATAATGGAACAGACCAAAAACAATGTAAATGGATATAAGTGCTCGTTTTTAAATGGAAGTCTATTTAGTAGAAATGCATACCTGGCTCACCACACCATTTATCCAAGACTCCATATATACTTTCCTGAAGTCCTTTCAGCTACCCTTTCATTGCCCTAATGTATGCTTCCAAATGCTGCACGGAAAATTGAAGTGCGATCCTGTTGAATAAAGCCCTTTACCATTTAATGTTCTCATTTTGCTAGCAATGATAATTCCAACTGTTTGGCATATATCCCAAACAGAACTGGTATACCCCCCAGCTTGTAGCAGTTGAATAAAAGTAAAATACCACTTAAATAACAGTTTTCCTTAAGAATAACGCTCACAGTATTTTGTGGTACGTTTAACCATCTCCATCTCCGGATGGCTGTTGCTGTTTCTTGGCCCGAAACATTTTCCCACTTTAAAATTATTTGGCTTTTCTGTCTCTGTACATGTTGGATGGTTGGAGCTCTGAAGCAAAGGCTGGGTTAAGGGGAGCAGGTGGTGTTCAAATGCCTTCAGAGAGCAGCACCAAACACTTCCACCCCCTCCCCTGGCTTTTCCTATAGTTGTTTTTAAGTGAACTCTAGAATTCTGCTTGGTTGCATACAGTCATGTCTAGGACTTTTCCCTGAAATTATGCAGTTTACTTGGTATCTTGGGGAAACACATTTTTATCATCCAAGATTCATACAGGAAACTCTGCAAGCTAAGATATGAGTGTTCATCTGAAAAAAAAAGATACATATAGAAGACATTGAGTTCATTCTGTTTTTCCCTGCCCCCAAGGAAAGACAGCAGTAAACAGAGAAATTGATTAAAACATGGGTAGGCAAACTAAGGCCCAATCGCCTTCTAAGATCCGGCCCAATCGCCTTCTAAATCCGGCCTGCAGACGGTCCAGGAATCAGCATGTTTTTTCATGAGTAGAATGTGTCCTTTTATTTAAAATGCATCTCTGGGTTATTTGTGGGGCATAGGGATTCGTTCACCCGCCCCCAAATATATAGTCCGGTCTGAGAGACAGTGGACCAGCCCCCTGCTGAAAAAGTTTGCTGACCCCTGGATTAAAATAGTAAGTTTTTGAATTTTGCTTTGTGGCAAATGATTTGCTTTCTTGAATTGCAACAAAGAACCCATACAATTAGCAACTGTCAACTGTGAAGATGTCTTGAGCAAATCTCAGATGAATGAACAAAAGCTAGGCAATGTTGCCTTCATGTGTGGGCCTTTAAATTGCATAGGATCCTACTTCATATCAATTTCAGTCATTTTATGCACCCCAATACTATTGTGAGGGCTATTATGAAAGTTGTAAGAAATACAAAATGTAAATTAGCTCTTCAGAACCCACTCCTCCCCTTTAAGAAAGTAAATGTTCCATACAGACATGCACTTACTTCCTTGGAGGTGTTTCACGCAAATCCTGGGCACATGTGACTGCTTTACATTGTTAGTATGTTAGGTAAAGGGACCCCTGACCATTAGGTCCAGTCGTGGCCGGCTCTGGGGTTGCTGCGCTCATCTTGCTTTATTGGCTGAGGGAGCCAGTGTTTGTCCGCAGGCAGCTTCCGGGTCATGTGGCCAGCATGACTAAGCCGCTTCTGGCGAACCAGAGCAGCGCACGGAAACACTGTTTACCTTCCCGCTAGAGCGGTACCTATTTATCTACTTGCACTTTGATGTGCTTTCGAACTGCTAGGTTGGCAGGAGCAGGGACTGAGCAACGGGCGCTCACCCCATCGCGGGGATTCGAACCGCCGACCTTCTGATCGGCAAGTTCTAGGCTCTGTGGTTTAACCCACAGTGCCACCTGCGTCCCTCGTTAGTATGTTAGTAGGCTTCCAAACTTGTTGGGTGTTGGTCATATGTAGTGTTTAGGTTATTTGTAGTGTTGTGTAGCTTTAACTTGCTTGAAGCAATTGAATGGGTAAATTGTTGGCAGACACCATGATGTAAAGCAGCAGCCACAGTGTTAATTTAGGGTAGTGATGGATTCTACATGACAGGACGACAGCCTATATTGGCTCACTATTATTAAAGCTCCATATCTTAGCTCTGCTCCTAGTAATCCTTTTTAAGCCAGCAATGTCAGGAGCTGAACTTGGGACTTTCCACATGCAATACATGTACTCTTCCATGGAGATGTGGCCCGTCTCCAGCAA
The DNA here is from genome assembly GCF_027172205.1 of Podarcis raffonei. Taxonomy (NCBI): domain Eukaryota; kingdom Metazoa; phylum Chordata; class Lepidosauria; order Squamata; family Lacertidae; genus Podarcis; species Podarcis raffonei. Next base: position 23,010,671 of record NC_070612.1, read on the forward strand.
GCCCGTCTCCAGCAAGCACCACTCACTGGAAATGTTGTGAAAATGAATGAAAAAAGGATTGCAAACTGCTTTCCAAAAAATAAAACATCGATAAGCAAATCCTCTTTCTGCCTGTTTTGCCATACAAATGTGAAGATGGTTGCAATATTTTCCATCTTAAAAGACTGAAAGCCTGTTAAGCACAGACTTACAACATAGCCTTAGATATGTTTATGTTAGGAGTATGTCCCATAGAGTTCGCTGGAATTTTCCCCACAGTAAGTGGAGATGGGATTGGAGCATTAGGGACAAAGAATATGTGACTGTTGGGTTTCCTGATTGGGACTTCCCATGTCTTTTTCTTTTGTTGGATTGGGATGTGGTGTAGACGATGTGGCAGATGTTTTCTTAAGCCTTCACACAAAATTTTCCAGGTGAATTCCCTAGCAGCGCTTTCTTCCAGAAATGGGAAGTTAAGAGGGAGGGAGGTTGAGCAGGGAAACTGAAGAGGTGAAAGTTTATGCCCTCAACCAAATTGCTCTCCTGACTTTTTTTGTAAAATAAAAAGACTTCAGGGGTGTTGATGCAGATAAGGGTCATCTGGGCAGTGCCCTCACTGTCCCTTGACAAGTGCTTAAATCTTGGAAGGAAGACACATCCGGAACATGAGCACTAATGAAGTCATGCCAACCTTTTTCCAAGTAGCCTGAGTCTGAGAGTTGTTTTGGTCACTTAGTACTTGAGGGGGAAGTCAAGACTACACATATTTAGAGACAGTCTTTTTTATGATTGTGATCCCCAGGGTATTAGTCACATTTTTGCACTCTAGTGCCTAAAATGATTTACACAGTAAAACTAAAATAAAAAAGGTATCAAAAGCAGATAAAACCAGAAATACTCATACAACAATATTACTGCATTTAAAAGGAACAAGTCTGAACCCCACCTCTGTTAAAGGATGAGTGCAACAAAGGATACAGTCATGTCTAACTACCTTCCCAATTAAAAAAACCACATAAACCTGCATAAATAAAAATGTTTCTGCTTGGTTCCTGCCAAGAGACAGTAGTGTGCTTCCACAGATGGGAAGCCACCACTGAAAAGGCCTGTTCTTGTGTGACTATCCTCTACACCTCCCTTGGAGAGGGAGTAAAGTCTTAACTTAAGGCATGTAAATCTAGTTGAAAGTCTGAGTCTGGTCTGATCAATGTGTGGACTGGAAACCATATGCCATCTTGGGTTCCTTGATGGAAGGAAAAAACCTCACATGTGCCATGCACAGTAGATAATGGAAAGAAGGTCCTAGCTGAGCAGTGCCCTGCCTCTGAAGAGCACCCCCCCCCCTCTTTTTAAAGAAATGAACTGCTTTCCGCCCTTAAAAAAAGGAAGATATGGTTATTCACATTTTTTAACATTACAGGTTGGTGCAAAAGACCGTTTTGCTACCCTCATGTCAAAGCCAATAGTAGCTAGCCAAGTTATTTTGGCACCAGGAGAACATCCCACAAACGTTTCTCCCCTTGCAGTAAAAATACAATAATAACTAAAAAGTTGCTGTCATTTCATGACAGGCAAAATTGGGCTTCCTGCGGCTGCCTTGCTTGACCTAACAGTAAAGACTCAGGACTCTTACACAATAAGTAGCATAGTGACTTGTTCTGGACTGATCTCTCTCTCTCTCTGAAAGAGAGAAAAGCAGCAAATTACGCTTCTGTTGCACATTTCACCTCTTAAGATTACCGGTATATTCCTTAATCGTTTGTTGGGGGAAAGGTTTCCACAGCATATTTAAAACATACATATAATACATTCACATTCACGGAAAAATAAAAACACCCGTGCAATTAATATTTTTATTATTTAAAAAAAACCCCAAAACAGCCCTCACAAAACAACCCCCATGACAGCCTTGGCCACACACTGGCTCCAAGGCAACGTCCACCAAGGTAAAATTGCTTAGGCGACGTTGCCTCAAATAAGCCTTCCACCCTATTTCGTCAGATCTTACTCCTGTTTATTTCATTTTTATTTGTAACTAAAATGATGTCACAGGCCTGGGCATGTGGTATTCCTCCCTCTCTCCTCTCCCTCCCTTATGTGGCTTCACTTTTAGTCGCAATACACACTTAGCCTTGGCCTCGGGCCCAGCCCTGCCCGTAACCGCCGGGTTCAAACTGGGAATCCCTTCACGGGTTCTCCCAAATAGTTTAGCAGGACAGGAACACGATGGGCGGCGCCAGGGAACACGCGGGTCGGTCCGGAGGGCCGGGGAAGGCGAGGCCTCGTCGGCCGGGAGAGAGGCTGCTCTAGCTTGAGGAGGTACGGAGGAGCCCCAGGAACCGGCGAGGCAGTTGTGGGCTGAACCCCGAGGTTTTCTCTCACTCCACGCTGCTTTCTTCCCGCCTCGCTAAGCTCCTTTCGCTGGTTCGCTTGGCACTTCCCGCCCTCCCCGCTTTGCTTCCTGGCAGTTTCAACCGAAAAGCCGCTCCTCTCGCTTCCCTTTCTTTCCCCGGTTTCCTTTCCTTCGTCTTTCTTGCGCAAAGGCAGTTTCTTACTCAGCTATTAATTACCTCGACAGTCATTTGGCTTCGAGCACCGCATTTTACTTTTCATTCTCCCGTCCCCCGTCATCGGTATACGCTTCTCAACCACCCCGCCCGCCTTCTTCGCTTCCCAGGATTATTATTATTTTTTAAAGCTGTGTCCAAACTCAGTGGGGTTTTTTCCTTTTGTTTTTTGTATTGTTGTTTTTAATAGCTAGAATCGAGGCGTTTATTCGAGTACTTGAAAGATCCGCCGGGTAGAGAACGACGTCGAGTTTCGCAACTTCGCATTTCTGGTAACTAACTCCAAAGCGGCTTGAATGCTGCTGTCGGCTGCAGTTTGCAAGCGCTGGGTTCCTGAACCCTCAAACCGAAGACGTAAATTCTCTTTAAGGACTTTTGGACAGGTGAGACTTTAAAGGGCTTTATTCTGGGCCACCTGTGCATGTTGTTCGTCCTTAAATGTCTCTCAGCTCCATGTTCAATGCTTTTAAAGTACATTTGAAGCGCATACTCCTCTTAGAATTTAGGGCACTGTAGTTTACCCCAGTTCCCTGCAACCCTTAACAAAACAAAGTTGCCATATATATATGAGAGAGAAAGAAATGTGATTTGAATGTGCTTCAAAGGTATAGTGTGTGGACAGTCTGTTCTGCACTGAAATTTGACTTCTAGCAGGAGTAAGCAGATAGTAAGTCAAGTTCTACTGGTAGTTCTGTAGAAGTTTGCAGTAGCTGAAGCATTTATGACTCCTGATTTTTTTAACCACAACAGCAGCTAAAGGGCACCTTCCACCACCACAATCCGTAGTAATGTAGGCAAGTCTGAAAGGGCTAAAAAGAGAGGGAGAGAGAGAGACACGCTGGGGGAGAAGGAGAAAGAAAGTGAAAGGGGTGAAGTGGGGTGGGGAAGAGAGAGAATTGCTTCTCATCAATATCAGCTTTTCAGTACAGGCGCTGGTGGGGAAACCGAGGCTGGGGAGGGGCTGGTTGGCTAAGCAGCGAGGAAGAGGAGGCGCAATTCTTGGAAGAAACTGGGTGAAGGCAAAGTTTCCCACGTGCCTATGTCTCCCCATCGAATCTGGAGCCTCCTTTCCTGAGTGTCATGGTCCCTCTGCCCTTCTCCAGCCCCGGACCAAACACGTATCTTGCCAGCGCATGGATGCATCACAAGGGCATGTTTCTATCACCGAGGATTCCTGCAACCAGAGAAGACAGCCCTGATGTTCGGTGGGGTGTTTTGTTACCAGATTCGGGGTATCCTTTATTATTAAAAGAGATCATTACATAATTATCAGGAAGCCTAAGCTTTGGTGGAGTCAGTGGCACGCACACACTGCCATTTTGCCTTGCCTTTTCTACCCGCGCTCCCCTGTTACTTTGGCTGTACTCCATATGCTCAGCTTTTCTCAGCTCTGCCAGTAGATTTTTTTTTCCTATTAGACACAAGGATTTCACATTTTGAGAAAAGTGAGAAGGAACAGGGAGAATACAGGAGAAGCAGCAGGAGAGACTGCAATCTTATACCTGCTTACTTGGGAGTAAGTCCAGTTGAGCACAGTGGAGTTTACTTCTGAGTAGACATGCTTGACATTGCACTGTCAGTTTATTAACATTACACTAGAAAAATAACCTGTCAATTAATAGAGTACTTTCCATCCTTTTAAGTACAGCATCTTAAACAATTTAAGATCAGTGGCGCATAGACAGGTTTGGGGAAATGTAAGACCAGCCTATAGGGCAAAATCCTAGGGGAAACATAACAAAATAAAGATTTTAAGTTAATCATGTTCACACAATTAATGTCGTCTAGCTTGACCCAACTTTTGTTTCTTTTTTTATCATTGATACCCTGCATTCTTTCTCAAAAGGTTTACTCCAGGTGGCTTCCATCCTTCAACAAATGCGAAGTATCCCTACAGAAACGTGATATATGTATAACTCAGGTAGAACACGATTTCCGGTCCCTTTAAAACAAAGCCTTCAGCAGGTAGGATCTGTCTATTATAGTAGTGCCTAGACCCACTGTGGGAGAGACAGTTATAGCTCCTACCCCTAGAATTATAGTATTGTAGAGTTGGAAGGGACCCTGTTGAGGATCATCTAGTCCAATCCTCTGCAATGCAGGAATATGCAGCTGTCTCATCCTTTTTTACATTTGCTGTCAGCCCTCATTTTCCCCCCTCCTGCTTTGTAAATTTACATATATATCTCCCTCCCCCCCCCCAATCTCTCACACAGGTTGCCTTGGATGCTAGTCCTACTCAGAGTAGACTCACTGAAATGAATTAAAAATCCAAACATTAATTTCAAAGGGTCTGCCCTAAGTAGGATTTAGCTGGATGTAGCCTGTTATTATGACCAAAGTATCTTACCCAAAAAGATCTGCACAAACCAGTTTATCTGAGTGCATTATTCTCAGGGTGGGGGAACTCATTTATTTATAATTGCTTAATCATATGGGACTAAATTGCATTATGTTGACCTTTTATGCATTATGTTGATCTTAGAATTGTAAAGTTGGAAGGAACCCAAGGGTCATCTAGTCCAACCCACAGTGCCTATTTTAAACTATAATGTTATCGGCAGACTGGAACTGTGTGGCTTGTAGTTTGAGAGTCGGAAAGAAGTGTGGCATTCTTTCTCAAGAACTACAAGTTTCACAGTAGATCCTACTAACGTTGTCTAACATAGGCAGGAGGGTCCAATGGGATGTGGCAGCTAAATAGCAACAGGTGAGGGAACAACCATTATAACTGCTAAGATCGCAGGGACTGTGAAAGCCAGTGCTGCTGATAATGAGTTAGATCTATTTTCAGGAGTTCTAAATGAGTTAGCTTTCTTTTCAGGAGTGTGTAGAAGAATAAGCACATACTCTCGGGGACAGGAGAGCATCTGATGAGCACTTGTCAGTTTTTTTATAATTGCTATATGTACATGCAGTACTGTTTAAAAACTACCCATGAGCACTGTGGGCAGGGGGAGCCTAAAATGCTACATAACTCCAATGGTGGTAATACTGCTTTGTGGTTTGCAGGTTTTTCTAAATTGTTTGACCTTAAAAAATAGGAAGCTTTTCAAAAGCTTTGAGCTATTGCAATAACATTGTCAAAAGCAAAGAGTCAAAAGTTCAGATCTGGAACCTATTTTCAGGATTCAACTCTGAAATGTGTGAAGTAATAGTAGAATGATGATTTCTGGTTCCTTTGGAAATTTAGCTGAGGGAAGATATGTAAAACCATTTTATTTTCATTATTAACTGTAATGGTATGCTCACCAGATAGAAATATATACCATATAATACAGCAGCATTACTGACTTTGTTGGAGAAAAAAAATCTTTATTTTGTTACAGTGTTTCCTGCCTATGCACAATGATTCTAAATAAAATCTTATATACTATGCTTGGGATCTTAACCATGCATTGCAGCTTCTGTTTAATGGGTAAGTTGAACCTTTTCTGTACTTATTGTTGGAGTGCAAACTAGCTTAGAAGAAAATTCCAATTAAGCATTTAGTTAGGATGGGCAGTAAGGAAACCTGCTGCTTTCTTGAATGATGGCAGGTGATCCATATACAATCAAACCTCGGTTGTCGAACGTAACCTGTTCCAGAAGCCTGTTTGGCTTCCAAAATATTCAACAACCAAGGTGCAGCTTCCGATTGGTTGCAGGAGCTTCTTGCACTCAGCAGAAGCTGCATTGGACACCCGGCTTCCGAAAAACGTTCGAAAACCGGAGCATTTACTTCTGGGTTTTTAGAATTCAGGAACCCAAATGTTCTGAAACGGAGGCGTTCAGGAGCCGAGGTTTGATTGTATAAACAGTTTAAATCTTCTAAATTAACTGGACTAAATCCAAAATAAGGTGGTGATGGTCAATTGTTAATACCACAGTGGGGGAGGAAAACCTCTTGTGTGCTGCAGTCCCAAACCATATCTGCTATTCAAAAAGCAAACACACACTGATATTACTTGTTTATGCTGTGTCTAGTTTGGCCCTGGATGACACAAAGAAGTTTGGCAAATGTGTGAAGTCTAAACTGGCTCCTAAGTCTTTGTATGATGACGAAAAGTCTAATATGCCCTATTATGAAAAACTACATGGGGAATTAAAGCATGTGTATCCTAAGCATGAGGGGTAGTATTGAATAGTTGAGTCTCTTAAAGGGACGAGGTAGAACTGTGTATACATAAATAGTGCCTTCTTTGTTTATTTTTCCGTCAGTGCTGTGTTGTTTTGTGTTTTGCTTTAGTATAACTGATCTAAGTGATTTTTCTTTAAAAATAGATGGAGATGCTGTGGCTCACATCTTTCCTTCATCCCCTTTAATTGAAAGTGGTTCCACCTTGAAAGTTTTTTGTAGACTGGGCAAAAAACTTTTTCCTTATAAAAACGCAAGCCATATCATCTGGACACTGAATGATGTTGTGATTGCAGAAGAAAACTACCAAATTATCAATGATTCTGTCTCTGGAGTAGTTATTCATAATTTCACTTATGGAAGAGCTCACGTTAAATGTTTTGTTGATTCTCCGGTTAAAAAGCAACAGCTGGCTCACTCTGAAGTTAGATCAGGGTGTAAGTAAGCTAAAAAGTCTTGAACTGAAAATGGGTGATTTAAGCACTTTAACAATACTTAAAAACCTTTGAGAATATTTATGTAGAATGGGATCCTGGTGGGTGTAATATTTTAAAAGATGTAAATTGTAAGATTTTACTGATGCCACGTAGTTTAAAGTCTTTTTACCAAACGAAACTGGTCATTCAAATGCCTGAGAAATCTATTGTTTTTCCTTTCTTGCTTGCAGTTCCTCCACGGCCTCCTGAAATTATTTTCTGCATCTTTTATTACAAAAGTGGCTCAACTCTTACTTGCACATGGACATATGAGAGGAACCCTGAAACAGTCTATACTCTCACTAAACAGTAAGTGCTAAGTGGTTGGCTGCTAATGTTATGCAAAACGTGTAGCGTGTGAGTTAGATAATTGCATTTCCTCCCTTTAATCAAATGTTTAGTTCAACTGCTTTTGGATTACCCCAGTAATCTTAAATAGCTATTCATCACAAACAGGGCAGCCAACGAGATGCAAACACAGTGGCACACTCAGAGGCCAACTCTGTCTCTATATCTGCTTGGGCAGTGCTGCTCCATGGCCTCAACCATAACCTCCAGGGTTCATTCAGCTGGTCATCTTTCAATGATACATGGAGTTGCCAAGATTTTTGGGGTCCATGGGCACACCTGGAATTCTGAAAACATGTTGTGGCCATCAGTCATGAAGTGGTTGCCGTGAGTGTGGTGTGGCATAGTACAAATGGCTGCCATTTTTTTAATATTCAAAGCAGCTGTGTGTGGTTACCAATACATACAAAGATCTTTAAAAATAAAAATAAAAATACCCATGTACCGTATTTTTTGCTCTATAGGACGCACCTGACCAAAAGACGCACCAAGTTTTTAGATCAGGAAAACAAGAAAAAAAATATCTGACTAAAATGTTGTACTAAACTATTTAAAACAGCAAAGTGTGTGGCTCCTGTCCACTTTGCAGCTTTAAAGCGAGCCACGGTATATATTGAAGAGAATGGAAAAAGGACAGACATTCCATTATAATGTAGCTGTTTTCATTATCACTGGGAAGTCAGTATTGGCAGCAGTCACAAAAACTAAAATTTGAGCATTTTACTGTTATTAATCAAGAATATTAATAGTCAGGGAGAGAAACCAGGGCTGTGCAAATGAGAAGTGCTTGGAGTATGGAGGAACAGCAAAGAGATCAAATGATTGCGCTCCAGTTCCTAAATCTCTGAAGTTTTCTCAAAACAGGCATGGTTGTTTTGAAAGGAAGATTCAAAATGGGGTGACTCAGGCATAGCTCTAATGGCTTTAGCCCAAACGTAGCAGAGTTTTCCTGCACAGCGAAGAAGCTAGTTGAGGTGGAAATGACTAGTCAGCTAGACTCAGAATAACTATTTACAGGATTTATTAAAAGGAAAAATAAAACCAGCAGAGTTTCTGCATACAAAACAAAGCAAAATAAATCCTTTCTTTCTCTCTCTCTCTCTTAACCATACACAGCACTCCTACTCCTAACACACCTAACACACCTAACCCAAACTGTGCTAGCAATCCCTAGATAACAGAGTTGAGTGCTGGTCGTTAACCAATCAGAGTAAGTAGTTTCTAGGTCAAGCTGACCTTGGCTTTCTGCCAAGAGTAAATTGACACTGCCTTGAGTTAATTGTGTGAAGCCAGAATCTGTAAGTTTCCCATGAGAACCAATTAACAGAAACTGAACAAGAACAGAGGAGGAAAAGAGGGCAGATAAATAGCTTCCATTCAATAACAAGAGAACACAATGTTTTTGGTTTGGTATAGGTGGACTGTACTTGTAAGAATTTGTATAATGAATTATAGATTTGGAGTAGAATATCAGTGCCTCTTTTCAGCAATAAAGATTAGCTGCTAGGAACATGGTCCACACACAAACACACAGGATGTCTGGTTATAGTTGTGCAGTTTAAACTGTTCCTGAGCCAGATGCCTGCTCAGTTTTAGCTGAGCTCACTATTACTGGTTTGTGGAGATGCTTTGCATGTATTTATGACTATTTCTGCAAAACTGCTACTTGAAGAAATCCCCAAACTTAATATTTTTAAACTTCTAATGGAGCTCAGAATCTAGTTAGGCAATCCTTTGCAGTTGAATTAGGAGGCACTGAAAGACAGCAATTTGCTAATCCCTACGAGCAGCCCAGGAACACACAGCCTTCCCTCTGCTGCAAACCTTGTCGGGGCTTCAGGGGAAAGCAAAGGCTGTAGCAGAGCAGTGTGGCTCCTTCCCCCCCCCATCCCAGGAACACACAGACTTCCCTCTGCTTGCAAACCTTGTCGAGGCTTCAGAGGAAAGCAGAGGCTGCCAGCAGAGCCGCGTGGCTCCTCCCCCCACCCCCAAAGAGCAGCCCAGGAACACACAGCCTTCCCTCTGCTTGCAAACCTTGTCGGGGCTTCAGGGGAAAGCGGAGGCTGCCAGCAGAGCCGCGTGGCTCCTCCCCCCACCCCCAAAGAGCAGCCCAGGAACACACAGCCTTCCCTCTGCTTGCAAACCTTGTCGGGGCTTCAGGGGAAAGCGGAGGCTGCCAGCAGAGCCGCGTGGCTCCTCCCCCCACCCCCAAAGAGCAGCCCAGGAACACACAGCCTTCCCTCTGCTTGCAAACCTTGTCGGGGCTTCAGGGGAAAGCGGAGGCTGCCAGCAGAGCCGCATGGCTCCTCCCCCCACCCCCAAAGAGCAGCCCAGGAACACACAGCCTTCCCTCTGCTTGCAAACCTTGTCGGGGCTTCAGGGGAAAGCGGAGGCTGCCAGCAGAGCCGCGTGGCTCCTCCCCCCACCCCCAAAGAGCAGCCCAGGAACACACAGCCTTCCCTCTGCTTGCAAACCTTGTCGGGGCTTCAGGGGAAAGCGGAGGCTGCCAGCAGAGCCGCGTGGCTCCTCCCCCCACCCCCAAAGAGCAGCCCAGGAACACACAGCCTTCCCTCTGCTTGCAAACCTTGTCGGGGCTTCAGGGGAAAGCGGAGGCTGCCAGCAGAGCCGCGTGGCTCCTCCCCCCACCCCCAAAGAGCAGCCCAGGAACACACAGCCTTCCCTCTGCTTGCAAACCTTGTCGGGGCTTCAGGGGAAAGCAGAGGCTGCCAGCAGAGCCGCGTGGCTCCTCCCCCCACCCCCAAAGAGCAGCCCAGGAACACACAGCCTTCCCTCTGCTTGCAAACCTTGTCGGGGCTTCAGGGGAAAGCGGAGGCTGCCAGCAGAGCCGCGTGGCTCCTCCCCCCACCCCCAAAGAGCAGCCCAGGAACACACAGCCTTCCCTCTGCTTGCAAACCTTGTCGGAGCTTCAGGGGAAAGCAAAGGCTGTAGGCAGAGCAGTGTGGCTTCCCCCCCCCAAAGAGCACCCCAGGAGCGCGGGGCAAAGGCGCACAGCCTTCCCTCTGCTTGCAAACCTTGTCGGGGCTTCAGGGGAAAGCAGAGGCTGCCGGCAGAGCCGCGTGGCTCCTCCCCCCACCCTCAAAGAGCACCCAAGCAGCGCAGGGCAACAGCGATTTGGCTCCAGGGACCACACATTCGCTCCATAAGACGCACAGACATTTCCCCTTCCTTTTTAGGAGGGAAAAAGTGCGTCCAATGGAGCGAAAAATACGGTAAATACACATTTTCATCCTTTTAATTTCTGTAGGAGGGAAAAACACATGTTTTAAATTTCTTCTGTTGAAATATGTGGCACTTGAATGTTCTCAACTTTTGGTTGTCATTATTAAAAGCATAATTCACCTTTTACTGTTCTTTTCTAAATTGTGCTCAACATATTTCAGTCCTGGATTTGATTCTAAATGTGAGCTTCTTAACTACTTCTTCCACCAAAAATATTTACTAATTTTCTTCTTCTCACCGCCTGCATTTTTCACAAACAGGATGTTAGAACCGAATGAGGAAGAAAACTGCTCAATGAAAAGGGCTTCAACATTAGTAGGCGATGAGATACAAAGCTGCTCAACCCAAAATGATTCATGTACAATATTCAATCAACCAATTTCTGCTCGGGAATATCGTGTCCAGGTGACAGCAAGAAATAGCTTGGGGGAAGCAACGTCAGAGCCTGTTTGCATAATTTCTACAAAAATTTGTAAGTTCATAAGCAATTTAAAATATGAGAAACATAGACTGTGTTTGAGCAACCAGTTCTTATGCAATACATTTGTTGCTACTGCAGAGATTAAAGAATTCCATTGGTGTGCAGTGAACATTTTCGTAGGATAACATTTAGGGCCAGAGGTGCCAGCTTGCAAGAGTGATTGGGGCAAGGCAACGTCATGCGCATGAACATTGTGCCTCCGTCCCTGAGCTGGGAAGAAGCTTCCCGCGTTTTGGGAAGGAGATGCCAGGCCTCTGACAGAATACTGGAGCCCTGCTGCCTCCTTCAGAGTACATTGCCTCCTGCAATCAAGGTGCCGAGCCCATTCGACAGGTGTCGACCTTTGCCTCAGACCCTAGAGAGGCAATATTTGTATTAGATGTACAAGCAACGCCCATTTGTGTGTGCTCTATCTTTGTGTGACCGCACACACACATGGTGCCAGGAACCCAGCAGTGGGGAGCACTCTGGAGAGTCCTCCTGGCTCGCAAGTAGACCCTCCCCAGAGCCAGAAGAGAGTCCCTTGCAAGCCACTAGGACTCTCCATTTATGTGCATTTCGCTGACAGATGCAGAGGCCCAGGACATAAACCCCACATAAATGAGGTGTTGCCTATATTAGCCACAGTTCAGTGCTTACAACATTTAAAACTGCTTAAAACCACAACAAATAGAGAACACCGTAATCTTAATAGCAAAGGTAAAAACACTTCCAATCCCCCTGCTTCATTTTATTCATTTCAATATATTACAGCTAATCAGCTACAAGACTGCCTGTTGAACGCCTCCGCAAGCAATATGCATAAAAACGTTCAATGAAAACAGTGCCTGCCTAAATAATACCAAAGGGCAAGCTGCTTGTGTATCTTGGAAAGGGAAGTTCCATAATAACAGTTGTACCTTTAAGAAGGTCCTGTCCCTCATACCTGCCAGCTCTTCTGAAAGCCAGTGTAGCGTAATGGTTCATGTGTTGGACTAGGACCTGGGAGAGCAAGATTTGGATCCCTACTCAGCCATGAAGCTCACTGAGTGACCTTGGGGCAGTCACCATCTCTTAGTCTATCCTGCCTCAAAGGGTTGTTGTGAGGATGAAATGGGGAGGAGGAGAACCATGTACACCACCTGAGATCCTTGGAAGATAAAGGTAGTTTATAAATTGAAATACAGTGGACCCTTGGGTTATGTACCTCTCTGGATACATAATCTTTGGGTTGCGAAAGCAGCAACCCCGGAAGTATTTTTCCAGGTTTCGCCACATGCACAGAAGTGCTCTATCGTGCTGCGTGTGCACACAGAAGCGGCGCCTCTGGTTATGGATTTTTCAGGCTGCGCATGGACTCCCAGAATGAATTATATCGGTATCCAGAGGGTCCACTGTAACAACAACAACAATCATCTGCCTCTACCTCCAACCCAGCTGGGTTTAATTCCAAGTGTGGCAGTGGTGTTGCATCACATTGATCTGGTTCATCAGTCCCCCTCCACCGAACAGAAGTAATTTAATTATCTTTTTATAGCTGTGCTTAGAAATGAAATATAAATTCTGCAATGGCGTTCAAGTGTGCAGCCTACCCCACTCTCCATTCCAGCAGACTCTCTCTTGCTGCTGCCAGTAGGATTGGTTGTAAAATCGTTAGCATTGAAAGCATGAGAGCTTTCTTTCTCAATTCCAGTGAAGTCTGATCCTCCTCAGATAACCGAAATAGAAACAGTTCCAAGGATGAAGCAAACGCTAAGAGTTCATTGGATTAAACCTCGGTATATGCCTCGAAGTGCCGAGAACAATACAAGGTGCCAAATTCGTTATAAATCCATAAAGGAAAATGGCATGGTAAGTTGAATTGTAAGTGAGTAGCAATTTTTCCAGCTCATATAACTACAGGCATGTAGCCTATGTTGGCCTCATCTTCTCAGTCTGCTCCTCCTAGCATTATTTTATGCAGTTTCATCACGTCTCTTCTTACTTGCCTTTTCTCTAAACTATAAAGTGCCAAATGCTTTAACTTTTCCTGAAAGGAGAGGTTCCCCATTCGCTTAATCAGTTTGGTTGCCCTTTTCTGAACTTTTCCCTACACACACACACACACACACACACACACGTGTGGTCTCTTTCGGTAAGCAGTTATTTTAGCCAAGAATGAATGCCAGTTTTTGGCAAGTAGAATTTTCCATCCGAGCCACGCTTGGAGTGGGGGGTGAGGAATGTAAGAATACGGATGCAAGTGATAACAAGAGAGACCATGGCTTTTATATTTTACCTCCTATGATATTTGCTGTGTTCTTGGAAGGAAAACTGTTTTTCTACCCAATTTCTAGAAAGATTACTTCATGGAAGAAGACAGCGCAACAATTGATCTCACTAATCTGTGGGATTGTACGAACTATACTATTGACATTCGGTGCGCTCATAATGACTCGAAGTTTTGGAGTGAGTGGAGTGCAGATAAAATGGGAACAACAGAAGAACAAGGTAAGCAAAAATGCTGATACAGTTTGATGCTGTTAAGTTTTATATTTACAGATCTTAAAAAAAATCAGTTTATGTTAATTCAGTTTATTATTATTATTGTTGTTGTTGTTATTGTTATATATCCAAGACTAATTCCATATCTAGGGAATCCACAGTGAATGTTTATACAGTATATGTTAAATAGGATAGGCAGTGAAGGGGTATCTGTCAGGCTGGACTATCTCACGCTTCTATATTGGTTATATCATTCACTGTTTTTGTTGGTAATCTGTTGGGAGCTGCCCTGGGTGGCTGGGGGAACCCAGTCATATAGGCGGGGTATAAATAAATAAATAAATAAATAAATAAATAAATAAATAAATAAAAATTCAGTATTACTTTTGGATATTGCTGCTGTTTCCAGTGATTTACTCTTGAATATGGTTAGAGCTGTGCTTCCCAACATGGGGGCATGCCCCACAGGGGGGCAATTTCATTTTTAAGGGGGGCAAATGAATGGCCTTTTAGGTTTCCTCCACATGAATAGGAGTTGACTTTTTGAATAATAAGAATTATATGTCACGGGGCGGGGGGGCACCAGGATTTTAGAGATGCTTAGGTGGGGCATGGCCAAAAAAAAAATGTTTGGGAACCACTGGTCTAGAGGGAAAGTGTATGTGTTTAGTGTTGCCAGCTTGTCATGATGTTCCAGCACCCAGTTGCTAGGGAAGTTGTTCATAGACAGCCTCCCTAGTTTTGGATAACAACAAAGAACTAGTTGTTGTGTGTTCTATTCTTGTGCTATTCTTGAATTTCCATTTGCTGCAGGATGAGAATATGATACTAACTAGCTTTTTAGCAGCATAGAAGTGGCTATCCTGGTGGGCTATAGGAGTAGTTCATGCCTTTTATTTCTAGATTTTTAATTATGATGTATTAATTTTGATAGCTCCCTTAAAAGTAGACTTGTGGCGAGTACTTGAATCGCATCAGCCCACTGGAAGAAGAACTGTGCACCTTTTGTGGAAGGTAAAAAAATTTGACACTTTGACATTCTGGAGTTTTTTTGGTATAGTATTTGAATGGTGAATGTGCTGTCAGGTTTGACTGACATTATTTCTGATACAGCTCAGCAGCCTATATACTATGTTAATTGGTATTTTTCATGTTTGAGATGAGTCACTACATATTTTGTATCACTCTAACTCATATGCATATACACGCCATTACACTGGCAAACACCTCTGTCATTTTGATTACTCTGATTTCTGAATAGACTTTCCCAGTAATGCTTTGTTTTTCGCAGTAAACATCTCTCAGAAAAAAAACTGTTTTATTGAATTCTGTGAAGGAATTATTTGTTTTCATGAATAAAGGTGGATTATCTATGGTGGTGTCCATATTAGTTTACCAGGATCCTATTCAGGAGAGACTGGCATAGGAAATGTATGTGTGTGTATGAACTTTTTAAAATCAGGCGTTGGAAAAATATGGTCCATGCTTTGGTTCATGAGATTCTTCAGTGTAGCTTGCAATATCATACAGAAGTCTTAAGAATGCTGGCTGGTGGTGTTATTTTTTTTTTTTAAATGGTTGCATAAATGTTTGGGAGAAAAATTGCCAAAAGCAGAAGCAAGTGGCAGGATGGTGGTGAGGACTCAAAATCAGTTGGTCTTATATACCCTGCTACTTCCTACAGTAGTTTATGGGCGTGCACACATGTTATAGTGGTGTTGCGACTCTGCAGAGATTGTGTGAAGCCCCAGATTGTACAAAGCAGTACATCCGTGTGAGGCCATTGCGCTGCTCCAAGTGTCCCCAGCTTTGGAGTTGGGAAAGGTGGCTACTGGAGGACTAGCCTGCAATTCTACTGCTTGGATTGTGGTGCCCTGACCTTGGAGCATCCTCTCAAGGGCAGTTTGTCTGGCACCTACATAGCTCTCCTTTAGGCTCTGGGAAAAGATTTTACTATCTCGTGCCTTCCCTCCTGTTGATGCCTTCTGTAAAGTTTCTATTTTTCTGTGAAACACCTTTAACAATGAATTGGAAAGGTAATATACAGATGTATTAAATGAAATAATTTGCACAATTACAGTGACTGCAGACAAAAATCCACAATAGCACACATTGCCACTGATGTGTGTTAAAGTTCTACACGGAAGCTCCGTTTCCTATAAGCCAGGCAATCGGCACTAAGTTGTAAACTTGCCTGGAGGGTACATACAGGAAATGTTTATGTATTTATCCTGAAAATGTCTGAGCTCCCCTTGAGAATAAGTTTCTAGGGTGTTGCACGGTAGAAATAAATAAAATACCTTAAAATATAAACAGTCAAATAAGGAAAAACAAAAAACTGGAGTGTTAGTATGGCTCACAAAGTAGCACAGGATTGGTGGAAAGTATTTTTTTTATGCAGAGTAGTAAGTATTGTGGCATATATAGGCATACAATTTATTTATTCTCTTGATATTGAAAGCAACCTGCTAGTGCATTATTGCAAAATTCATGTCAATCTGATGAAGTAGATATGCAATGATTGGATTGGAGTTCATTAAGCTGAGAAACAGCAGCTTGCCCTTGCTTCCCGAGAGTAATGGAAATAAGAACAGTAAATAAATTTGTAATGATTTGCTGACCTATCGCTGGTATTAAGTGAATCAAGACTGCAAGGTACAGTGCAAAAAGCACTTGCTGTAAACTTCCTGTAAGCAAAAGATGGAAATAAATTTCAAGATTAGATTTAACAGTGCAATCCTTTACAGTACATGTAAACTCAAGTGTGTATGGATTGCAAACTTATTGGATAACCAACTTTTCAAAACTGGTTGGCATATTTCAAAGCTGTCTGATTCCATGAGAAGTATATGTGTATATGTATAGAGGGAGAGAGAGGATCCCATCTCTGTCCTTTTCAGTTGTGTATGTGTGACTTACATTTTAGTTTTTATGTAGTGTTTGTGATCCTATAAATGTTTGCTTAGAAGTCCCATTGTGTTCAGCACTGCTTTCTCAGGTAAATGCACACAAGTCTTAAGAGTCTTATCTTCTTCAATTGCTAAGCTGTCCTATTTTGCTTTGTTTTTTAACAGAAACATGAAGAATTCCCATCTTCTGGAAGAATAGATAGCTACAGAATAAAGTATTTTACAAAAACCAATCCTCCTTTTGAAAAAACTGTCCACGCTAAAAATAATTCCAGTAATTTCGGATTGACAGGGGAAGCCTATTCGATCAGTGTTGTTGCTCATAATATAGCTGGAGATTCTCCTGAGGCTGTTTTGAAAATTCCATCAATACATGAAGAAAGCATGAGTGAGTTTATGTGATCAAAATGTATGATTTTTTTAAAATGTAGTAATAGGTCACTGTGGTTCGGGTGTTGATATGTGTCATTGTGTTTGTAAATGTGTACTGTATCCACTTTCAGATCTTCTTTAAAATACAATTACATGGTTGCAGCATTTGCTTGCAAAAAGAGCAAAACAGCAAATACTTAGTTATGGAGCATACATCTAAAACAAAAATGTCTTAAATAGTCACCTAAATATCAAGACTTATCTGATACTAAGTAAGCAGTATTACTTTAGTGCAGGTAGAATTAGGAAACGGGACTTCTAATCCAAGACCTGTCTTTCTACTTGAATCCCTGTCTGCAAGGATATTGCTATGCAGTCTCACTGCTTATTCATTGTGTATTTATTTTTGCATCCTATACTGTATTGATAAAATGTAGAATTTACTGGAGTATTGCTTCTCAGAGTACCGTGTTTTCTGTAGGGGATCATGTTAAAAGGTTTTCTTAGGAAGGATTGCTATTGCTACATACCCTTCTGCTTCCTTCTGTCTTCTGTTCTGAAATATTTTATTAATCACAATAATATTCAGTTGAATTGCTCAAGTCAACATTCCTGCTAATGTCAGCAATCATTCTCTTAGATCTCCAAAGGATTCTTAGCTTGAATACTTCTGCTTTAAAGGAGCACTTGTTTTTGGAATGGGAAACTTCAGAGTTAGAAATAAATGAATACATTATAGAATGGTATAATGAATTGGAGACAGATCCATACAACAGATCTTGGGAATACATAACAAATGTCACAAACTGGACATTTCCAAAAGGTAAGGGTTCTGGAGACTATCTTTTAAACCCAATGTATTTATTTCTGTATCTTCACTCCCCATTTTTCTATCTAAAGATGTACATAATAATAATAATAATAATAATAATAATAATAATAATAATAATAATAAAATTTATTATTTCTACCCCGCCCACCTAGCTGAGTTTCCCCAGCCACTCTGGGTGGCTCCCAGTCAAGTGTTAAAACAATACAGCATTATGTTGAGACAGCTTCCAGTTGGGTATTTATTTATGTACTTTTGCATTTGGTTGCATGTTAGCAAATATCTCTTGAGTGGTAAGCACATGGGTGCAATGCTGTTCTTCACTGCTAAAGTCCTCTAGAATAGTCCATGCTGACTATTGAGCTATTTCAGATTATTGGTTTTGAAAATTTGGACTATTCTGATAGGGACAGACAGAAGGGAGTAGATTTCTGTCACATGAAGGTCTTTATACTACTGTGCAGCCTTATTTGCTTGGCTGCAAGCAATACATAATATCTATTGGAGAAAAACTCCACAAGTTGGAAACACATTTATTTACTTCTAGTGTTTATATCCCATTTAGTGATGGTGTTTTGTTTTAATGTAAACTCCTCAAAACAGTCTAGTTCCATTTCTGTATTGGCACAAAAAGTCTGGTTATCAGCTGTTCCAGGAGTCGTTTTTCAGAAAGAAGAAGTCTAAAAATAGCTATTGCTGCATTTATATTGGTTTTATCCTACATAAAAATTGGGCCTTGCAGGTTTCTCAGTCTATACTGCTTTTCAATATAGCAAGGAAAATATGTCATAAAGGAAAGGTCCTAAGTTTGTAAAGTCCTGATTCTGGCATGTGGCTTTTCTGTTGTGGCTGTGTGAGTGAATGTTATGTTTTATGTTCTGTTCTGTTCTGTTCTGTTCTGTTATGTGTAATTAAAAGTCTTGCTGCACACTTGAAAGAGCAGTAATATTCTGTGCATCTTGTTTCCCCTCCCCCCCCCAGGAACCTTCAATCCCTATATATGTTACAACATTTCAGTGTATCCCTTACATAAAGGTGAAGTAAAAGTGCCGAGTTCCACCAGAACCTACTTTCAAGAAGGAAGTACGTATAAATGACTGCCTCTGTGGCAAATAATTAGTCTCCCTTAATCCTATCTGAATAAATCAGCTTTTAATCTGGTAGTTCCTCTGCTTTGGGTTCTCCCTTCCTACGACTACCTCCAATAGGATTGTTCTGTTAAATATGTACAATTGCATTAGTTATTTAGAAACTTGTTTTTCTACATTGCTGTGCATTTAGCAACACTGAACACCATTCACAACATCATTTCTTTTATTAAAGTTTTGTTGGCTGTATTTTCCTACATCATTTAGGCCCAATCCGAGGTCCTACTGCTGTGGTGAAATATTTTGATAAAAGTGAAGCTGCCATAATGTGGGAGGAAATTGAAAAAGCAGACAGACGTGGTGATATTATTAACTACACTATATTTTACAAAGCTGATGGTGGAAAAGAATTGGGTACGTATACACATAAGAGGCAGAAAGTTAGAAGGCTGTCATAATACCACTTCTTAGCAGTGTTCGACTGTAGTGCTGTTCTTTAGTCTCAGGTGGCCTCCATATGTTGGCATGGATTGCTGGTAAGGAAAGGAACAGCTGAAAAATTTGGAAGATTTCTGTTTGTAATCCAACACATTTGCCTTGGTACAACTGCCAGGGCACATGTGATTTAGTGTGGAGGCAGAATGCTACCTGCTGACTCCTACCCATCCCTGGACCTTCCAAACATATCATGCAGGGTTAATGTTGTTTTGTCAGTGCTTGGAACAGGAGCCAACCACTTAATTCTTTTCCTGTCTTTTAAATGGCTCTTTTTTTCCTTTGGTTTGTCTCTTCTCAAACCTGGTGCCAAACCTAGTTTTGTCAACAAGTTTGTTATTACATGTGGGGAATTCATTTTTGTTTTTGTTTTTCTGGCTTACTGTGACATAGTTTGAAAACCTTTGCTGAAGAAAGTTTGGCTACACCCACTGTTGTGTGTGCTATATGATTATAAAATGCTCAGGCTTGGGGCTTCCAGCCCTCCAGCCCCATATTTCCAGTGGGGGAAGAAAAAGAGTGTTTGTGATTACTTCTCAACGCTTGAAACACAAACCTCAAGAGGCCTGAATTGCACCACGAAGCTGTTTCTTTCTATCTGCATCACTCCTCTTAGGGGGCATGAATGCACTGCAGTATTTTGTTGCAGATTCCACTCTCTCTCTCTAAGAAAATATCATTTTACATTTTGTCAACTGCAACATTGCTGTCCATTTTGCTGAGCAGCCGCATCTCATAACTCTTGGTAGTAAAAAAAAATCTGTTTCCTTTTGTATAGCTCTTGAGGATCCTTCAGGCTTGAAGGAATTTCATATATACTAGACCAGATGAACATTTAACCCTAAATTTGTGTCTTATTAGGAGAAACAGTGAGTGCTGATGTGCTAGAATACCACCTTAAATCCTTGCAAGCTAACACCAAGTACACAGTTCATGTTATGGCAAGCACCGTGGCTGGAGGAACCAATGGAACAGAGCTAGATTTCATCACCCATAAACTTAGTAAGTTACTCAGTGCAAATAATTTTCTATTCATGGGTCGCTTTTTAATGTGTGTTGAACTGGGCCTCAGAAAGGGTAGCCTATTCCTCCAACACTGTTACAGCACAAAGTGAAATCCAGGAAACCTTAATTCTGTTGATTGAAAGAATGTACAGTTGACATAAACTCATAGAAAGGGTGCACTTCCAACTTGTGGTTGTACGTAATCTCACTTTTTTCCGTTATACATGTAAGAATGTTCTTACAGGCCACTCCTCTAGTGCTGAGGTTATTACCTCCTTGAAATACACATGCCCTGCTGAGTTGCTCCTAGCTTAGTAGTACTAAATCAGGTCACAACTGTATGGACAGGGCACTGTGCTGAAGGCTCTCTGAGGAGGATATGCAGTATCATGACAGGAAGCTGCTACACACAAACAGCCTCCCCCCACCCCGCTGTGTGACACCCATGTAGTTGCATTCTACAGCAGCCATCTATGTGGTTCATGATATATGTCAAAAGTGCAACAATAAGATGCACCGCACATCCTTTGATGGAATTTCTTTCTTTCTTTTTCTTACTGGGGACCTCTCTACAAGACTGTAGCCCCTTCTTCCCTTTTTAAGTGCTAAAATATAGTATAGTTCAGTAAACGGGAGTAAGTCCCACTGAACTCATAGGCACTTACTTTTGAGATAACCTAAAATTCTTGGATGTTTGTATTTTGAAGTCATTTTGCCCTTCCTCTTTCCCCTCCTAGGTGAGACAGATATTATTCTTCTGTTTGTCATTGTTGGATTTTTCATGCTATGCTTAACAACTGTTGGGTTATTGTGGGCTCTGAAAAGATGCACGTGAGTAAATGTTTGCATAAGTCTTTTTATATGGGTGAAAATGAGGCATTGTAGTAAATGGAAGCATAGTTTTTTAAAAAAGTTTCTTGCTTGTTAAATATGTGTCTGATAAACAAACCACTACAAAGGAAAGGCAGAGCCACTCCCTGAGCTGAGAAATCTTATTACTGAATTATGGCAAGTTACATACCGTATTTTTCGTCCTATAGGGTGCACCAGTCCATAGGACACACCTCGTTTTTTGGGGGGGAAATGAATAAAAAAATGTTATTCCCCCCCCCAGCTCAGGCTTCCTATGCCCCAGCCCACAGAACAGGCTGCTGCCCGCAAGCCTTGCGAGCCCGCGGAAACTCCCGCCGGGCGCGCAAGGCTTGCGGACACCTGCGCGAAGCACGGGGTGTCCTCCGGAGGACGCCCCGTGCTTCGCGCTGCAGGCTGCCGCCCGCAAGCCTTGCGAGCCTGCGGGAACTCCCCCCGGGTGCGCAAGGCTTGCGGACAGCTTCCTGAAGCCTGGAGAGCGAGAGGGGTCGGTGCGCACCTACGCCTCTCGCTCTCCAGGCTTCAGCGAAAGCCTGCATTCGCCCCATAGGACGCACACACATTTCCCCTTCATTTTTGGAGGGGAAAAAGTGCATCCTATAGGGCGAAAAATACGGTAAATTAAAAACTTATTATGACGGATGGAGGAAAACGGGCTTGATTTTAACTTAGTGTAAATGGTTTTTCTTGTTAATAGGTGTCAATAGATACCTGTATTAGATGGATAAATTTTGTTTTGGCAGGTTGAAAAAGATTTGCTGGCCTGAAATCCCACATCCGGTACTACCAAGTTTTCCCAATGGATTTCAGGTAATGAATAATTTTTGCTGATCCAGTGTGATAATTTGTTTGAAAATAGAAGAAAAATAATATCTAATAGATGTGTGTGGTGGCCAGGGCTGTCCCTGATCATTACACTGCCCTGCAACCTGACTTCCCTTGTGGGCATGCACGAGACTTCGCTTTGCTCTGGCCTCCCTTTCATGCTTGTGTTTGCTCCTGCCCTTCCCCTCCACCAAACTATTACTTGCCCGCCCTCTCCATTAGGCAATAGCAGCTCCCAGTAGCAGCTGTTCCTGGCTGATGACTTGCAAAGGCAAGCAACAGACACTTGTCCTTTTTGCTTGAAGAGTGGAAAGTAGAGCTATGGCCAGTGGTAGAGGGAAGAGAGGGGACTACTTCTTCCAGGGGTCTCCTCTTTGTTCCTTTTCCTGCAATACTGAGGATAATGCTTAACTTACAGGGTGGTTGCAAGGATTACTAGGACAGTGTATGTGAAGTGCTTTAAACATTCATAAAAGTATGGTTATCATTTCTCTCTTTCTGACTGGTCTATTGCTAGGGTGGCTGACCTGTGAGCCTGATTCAGCTGGCAAAGCCACAGGTAGTCTTTCGATCTGATCTGGAGTTACTGCATGATCGTTAGAGATCACTCTCTACAGAAGAGTGTTATTTAATTCCAGGCTTTTAGAGAGACCATTCTGTGCAAAGTAAAAGGCAGAATTTCCAGCAACCCCAGCCCCCTAGCAAATGGAGTGGGGTAGGCTCATGCACATGCATTGATCATGCTTACTTGCTGGACCGTGGCCCTCATAAAGGGATGGGTAAATTTTTCCAATCTTAGATTCAGTTCTCTAAATTTCTTTAGAGAAAATTGCAATTAAAATAAAAATAAAAAACCTCATTAAGATTAGTCAACATTTCATTGTGAATTTCCCCTGATAAACTCATTGTTGTAAGCAGTTCTGAATAATATACACATTTTTGTAAGCAATTTCCCCAATATAATGCATTTTTGCATATTATATTCAACAATGTGTGCATTTTTATGCATTTTGTACACATTACTTGACTAGCAAATTGCATTGCAAAATTTGGACAAGTGTGAATTTCTAAGGACAAATGTGAACTGGGTAGCTTCTCATTAAAATGTAAACAAAATTGAATTTTGCTTCCAGCCTTTCCTGGAGAGAGGTGAATCTAGGGCCAAAAAAGGTTAGTCAGGCTGGACTAGGGCACATTATAGTGAGGTTGAGAACTCAAGTGAATGGAAAATGCCACCTGGCAGCATCCGCTCCTTAGAATGAAGGAGGACAGAACAGACTTGTTAATGAGACTTTTCCTTTTTGCTTCCATGGTATTGATTATTAGCAAGCAGGCTGCACTCGTATTACTTTGAGGATCATTCAAAGAATGTGAGATTATGAGTGTAACAGATGGACAGTTGCTCATCTGCAGGCTTACTTGTAGTTCGTTTGCAAGATTCCAAAAGGGAAGGACTCATTCACTTTCAAAGTTTCTGCAAATTTTGGAGACTTAATCATTTTTTTCTTTTGGTAAAGACCGAAGAGGAACTTAATTACTTAACTTTACATCCTCTTTCTTTCTCTTTTTCCCCTCCCAGGAGAAGACAATGTTGAGAAACTCACCCTCTGAGAATGAGACACTCAGTGTTTTGAGGGTAGATCCTTGTGGAAAGGATCATGATGAATTACACTTGCTGACCCTTGAAACCTGGTTGAACCAGACTGATGTTACCTCAGACTTCTTGATGGCCAACCATGAGATTTTGTGCAGTGAAGAACATGAAGCTATAGTACCTCTCGCACAGTCAACCTCTCTGGGGCATGATTTCAGGAATCCACCAATTCCAGCTCAAAAAGTGGATTCTAGAGATTATGGAGATGATGAAGTTCACGATCAGCCAGAGTTGAAGGAGAAAACTGAGTTCAACCTATATTTGAAAAACTCGGTCCATACAAGAGAGTTCTTAGGCCAAAATGCAGAAGGAACAAAAGGCCAACCAGTTTTTGTAACAGGACAGTGTTATGTGGCACTGGATGCAGTTAAACTGTTCTCAAAGCCCTGTTCAGAGTAATTTAATGGAGCATGAGACTCTTAATCTCAGGGTCAGGGGTTTGAGTACCACGTTGGGCATTGCAGGGAGTTGGACTAGATAACCCTCGTCTCTTCCAATTCTACAGTTCTATGATTCACTGAAAGAAGCATGATGCTGCTGCTGCTGCTGCCTGAGTCAAGGAGAGTGTTGCAGACTTCGTTTAGCTGTGACCATTATTTAGGACATGAAGTTCTCCGTCCTATTTTCAACTGGCATCAGGCATTTGATGGCTTTCCATGGGCCACTGTTCATTAGCAAAAACGAAGTAGTGTAATTCATATGGAGGCACTATATTTCTCCCCCACATCCTCTGCCCAAAGAAAGAGTGATCAGAGATGGAGGGGGTGGCGATCTCTCTGCATCCCAAACCTCTGTGGCCATCAGAATGTGGGGAGAAAGTCAACTGGGAAGCTTTGACACCAGAGGATCGAAAACATATTTTTAAAAATGTTCACAATCCTCAAAGTGTTCTAGAATACCGGAGCACCTTTTAAAAACCCTCTAATGATTTTAATCCTAATATTTCATACCTACCTGGTAAGCATGGGAGCATAGCTGAATAGGCAGGGGGAGGGAATCAAAGCATGTAATTGAAAAGTTAAATGGAATTTACTTCAAAGGAAATAATAAACATGGGGCTGTATCCCACAAAGTCATACTCAGCATAGATCTATTGAAGTCAAAAGGCTTAAGTTTCAGTGTGTCTCCTCTGGGTATGACTTTAAAATACCATGGGTTGTATACAACCAAGTAAAAAGAAAAGTAAAAGCATTAAGGACAAAGTTCCTTAGGCAAAAATCCTCTTCAAGTGACTGATATGGTACCTTATTTGGATAGATACCAAAACGTACATAGTACAAATATTCCATTGTTTCAATCCACCTTACTGTGGAGTCTTATGTTACTTGGTTTGCATATAGGTAAATGAAAAAACAATGCATTCCACTCCCGTTTCACATTGGCTGTTTGAATCTCATGTTTCTTCTCATATGGGAAGACTTGTCAGGTTTGGCAAAAAATGCTTTTTAGCCAAAGAATTTGAAAACTAGCCAAGTTGTGGCTTCAGCCTTTCCTGTAGGTAGAGGAATCACGACAGCAATCCAACTTCATTCAGCTTACTTGTCCATTTGCAGCTATTTGGCATTATTGGTTGCTAAACCACCAGTTTAATATCTTTAGGGCATATTGCTGAATGTGAAAGCATATTAGGCTTTCCAGAAAGAAAAAGGACAACAGAGAGAAAAAGCTTCGAAAGATCTAGTCAAAATGAGAAGTATGATAGCTATTTCTCCATCCATTATGCAGCTCTTTTTCTATTTCTAGCCCCCCCCCCCAGCCAAACCCTTTGTGGAAATACAGGGCCCATGCATACCAATTACAGCATGTAGACCAGGATTTTGGAACTTCTAGCCTTCTGTATGTTGCTAGAATCTAACTCTCTACACCCCCCAACAATGTGGCCAGAGGTCACCAGCATCTTCAGCACCACAGGTTCTCACACTTCTGATGAAGATAATATGAGCGCCAAGCCAAGTTCTGTATCATTTTTTGTATTTTGCAGACTGCCTAGCATACTGTTGGTGGTAGGTGTTCCTAATACAGCAGCAAGGTGCAAGTAGATGTTGAGTGGGTGAAATGAGACAGTATCACAAATAAACTTCGTAGATTATAATCCCCCACAATTGCTGTTAGTTGTCCAAACAGATGCTGAAATGATGAGCAAAGGAAGGGACTTGGAATTTGTTCCATCGCATTTCCAAATCAGGTGATCACAACTACCAAAGCTGACCACACCAGCCACTTTTAGAGGTTAAGCACATGGCATGCATCAGCTGTGGTGATGACCTGGGTTCTAGGGAAACCAAAAAGCCTTTTTATCCACCTACGCCGTAGCCAGGAGATCTACATGCCCTTTCTACATGGCAGCCCTTTGTCGGTATTCCAATATGGTGGAAGTGCTTCTTTTGGCATCTAGACAGGTTGTACCTGCCCCTACTGCTCCACGCAGGAAGGTGTGAATGGGGATTGTAAGCCTGTTAAACTGTGCAGTCTGAATTCCTGATCTGGGGGAGGGCTTTCATTGCATTCAGCCTAAGAGGCTTACAAGCCCCTTTTAAATTGTGTGAAAGTCAGATGTGGAACTGGCATGGACAGTCTCTGCTCACACAGTTAATGAATGCCTGACTAGTGCTTCAGTGGCTTAAGACCCCAGTCTCCATCTGTCAATGGAAACAATAGTGATGTACACTACAGATTTACTGTGAGGACAAACATCGAAATTATTAACAAACATGGTATATATTAAAATGCTGCATAAATTGTTCATATACAAAGCATTGATATAAGATACATGAACAAGATCAAATTTGTAAATATTGGTGTGAGACTTGTCATTTAATGTACCATCCTACTCTGAGCTGCTGGAAAAAAATGCCAATTAAAGCATTCAATAGTCTTGCTAAATTCTAGATGGCTTTGTTATGAAGTTGCAAGTGACGGGAGAGCATATGTTTCAGCCCTGAGTAACAAGTGAGACTGGAGTGAAGTGAGTAGGAGTGGAGTTCAATCTTTCAAGGACATCGTGAAACATTCCATTTCATGAACAGAATGTGAGTATACTGTGATTAGTTCAGGCAACCAGTGGTAATAGAAAAATGCCAGTTTTTCATCTTAACCTCACTTTTGCCTGATAACTCACACAGGGTTTGCCTGTTTCCAACTCTTCTCATTGCTAGTGTCTGTGCAATTGTTGACTTTGCAGCTCTATTGTGAAGCAAGATAATACAGTATAGCATTAGGACATAGACTAGTCATTGCTAGATTTTTTTGTGGCAGAGTGGGAAATTGGCTCAGTAAAACATTAGAGGTTCTACCCACACCATACATTTAAGACATTCTTATGCCACCTCAACAGTCATGGCTTCCCCCAAAGAAACATGGGAGCTGTCGTTTGCCCTTCACAGATCTCTTAGTTCACAAGATGCTTTGAGAGAAGCCATCACTATTCAGAGTATGGTGTGGATGTGACAAATTTCTATGGATGCTCCTTTTTGTTACCAAATAAATTAAAATGGTTCCAGGCCATCAGTTTTGTACTTCTGTGACATGGGCATAATGGCTAGTTGCACTAAAGACACGCAAGTCCTGTGTGACATCTTAGAGAAGATTTAATGTTGTTGTAAACTATTCCTGTTACTTCCCCCTCTGTGAGCTCCAAGGGAGGAGGACAATATATGTTAGGCATTCATCTTCAGATTGCTTTCCAGACTTTGTCTTTTTCTGGACACCAGGGAAAAGGAAGGTGATTACTGTAGCTCAGGCTTTCAGATTCAAGGAAGAGGCACAGCTCTGCAAGTCTTGAGGAACCTTTTCAGTATCTCTGGTAAGTCAAGCTATGTTGTTATACTTGTACAGCCCGTTTTCGGAAGCATACTTGACCACCGAACCCATCCTAGTTCCTACAAGATGGTAGAATACAAATACCGTAGATTCCGGCATATAAGGTGACTTTTTAACCACGGAAAATAGGTTAAAAAGTCGGGGGTCGCCTTATACGCCGGGTATAAGGTGGGCGGGCTCCGCGCCAGGAGAAAGCCACCCAGCGAGGAGTCTGCCGCCCGCCGCGGAAGCAGCAGTGGGCAGGCTCAGCTCTGCACCGGGCAGCTTTCTCCCGGTGCGGAGCTGCCTGGTGTATTAGGTGACTGGGCATATTAGACGACCCCCCCAAATTGCAGCTACCAATTTGGGGGGTCGTCTAATACACCCAGTTGCCTAATACGGTGGAATCTACAGTAGTCCTGCACAAAGGAGATGGACTTGTGAAGGGGCAAGAGTTCTCTGACCTAGTGGCCTCTAGGGCAGAGATAGCCAACCTTACAAGTGTTGTAGTTCACAACTTCCATCTCTTAACTCTTGGCCATGCTGGCTGGGTTGAGGAGTCCACAACAGCAGGAGAGCATCATGTTGGCTACCTTGCATTCCATCCTATGTTTCCCCCATACTTTTAATAACTGGACCAGTTCCTTTTTCTGGATTAAAATTTGAGGTAGCCTTCACACTCATGAGTTTCTTAATCAGTAAACAATGCCTGTGCTACAGATTCTAACTCAGCTGTAGCACAGACCACCTCAGTGAAGCCCACTGCATCCTTGTTCTCTCCAATTGATGTTGCTACTCATATAGTGGCAGAGAAGGGATCAATGCTTTGAATGTCAATCTGCTTTAATGGGCAGAGGTGGCTGCATCAAACAGGTGAGAGTTTTCCAAAATATTTCTCTTCCAGCACAGCAGTATATATGGACCTACAGTTTTGTAGCCACTGCACTAATGAATATAAAGTAACAAACACAAAGCAAAACACTACTGGGAAATACTGAGAAACAAAAAGACAACTTTTAATTATGACTTCATAGTCTTATGCAGCTAGAAAAGCAACATACACATACAACATACGGTACTCCAAAAACACTGACGGCTACACAAATAGATATGTTAACAATAGTTTGCATAACACTGTGAGGATGACAAACATGCATCTATATAGAGATGAGAATGGGTATCAGATGTTCTTATATAAGGGATGGCCAAGGGCTTGTTTAGGCTAGCCGTTGGCTACATGTCAGTGGTTAGTTGGGAGCTGAATTGACTGTCAGTTGACCTGAAACAACTGTCCAAGAAATTCTGGGAATTGCTCCAGGCATGCCTGAAAGATGTTTGCACAGCTTTCCTTTTTTTTAGTGGAAGGTTGTCTTCACTAAAGTGTGACCTATTGAAGTTGAGTGGCTGCAACTTCAAGACTGTGCCTTATCTTTGAGATTTTCTCTTGCATTTGTATGGTCTTGGTTGAAACAGGTCACATCTAGCCATGCCAGACAGGAAGTAGGAAGTACATCTTAGTTAATTGCCCCAGACAAGAACCTTCCTTCTAGAATACAGATATTAGTCATGTGAATGATTGTAAATGGTTGTATCAAGCTGCAGCACAGACAGGTCCCGATGAAAAATTAAGCACTGTGTGCATTACTGTGAGTTGACAATCAAAAGGCGTTTATGAACCTTTACCAGATATGTCTGGAGCAGTAAGCTACAATACAGATGTTCAGCATCAAATTTTCACAGCTGTTTTGAAATCAAATGAGGTTTCCAACTTTTATGCAGACTTAAAAGACAAAGTTCTCCAGCTAACATTCCATCCAGCAGTCAGAACAGAGCATGGTATACCTCCATACATTTTGTTGGTCCATCACTTTAGCTAACAAGCAACATAAGGAGGCAGTATTAGGTGAGAAAGAGACATGGGTAGCATATTACATAGGATGGAATGCATGTATCAGCATAAACTGTTAATGTATTCGTACTATCCCTGCAACCAGCCTATGTACAAATGCTATACAGAGTTAGGGAATGCATTGCTCCAGAACATCTGAACCCAGAGCTTGTATGAAGGTCTTTGTTGTTTCACCCCACTGACACCAAATGCAAGCAAGGCATCCATGTGCAAGTCCTACTGAACTCAGCCTTAATTCTGAGTATTTAAGAACAGAATCTGGTTTAAATCCATGCATGATAAAGTAAACCACAGTGTTTAATTATAAGTCACACTTAATGCCACATTAGTTTGAATTTTATGAACAAAATTACATGTATGTAGAATTTTATTACATAACAATTCTATCTCTCACAAAGGAATGGGTAATACTTAACCTTAAAAAAGGTTTACATTTTTATTTCAGCTTGCTTCAGAACTCTGGTTTAAAAACAGGCGTTCAGGTTTTTTTGGTTTTGTATTTTTTGAAAGCAGTGCTTTAAGGTCAATTTCTGCAGTGTGGCTTTCTCAATACAGAAAATAAGCATGTCACATGTGAAATCTCCCCCACAAAGATACATATATATAGCATGTAAATAACCTTTTACCTTACATTGCCTGTTAACTGGATTCAGGCAATTTAGTGTTGACATGCCTGAGGAAGATGTTAGGTGCCATTTTTTACTGTCACAAATCAGCTTTTGGTGTGGCCAAAGGAAGCAAAATCTCAAAACCCTCTTTTCAACATTAGAATGGTGTATTAAATACACAAAGGCAGGAGTAAACTGAATTGTGGGAGCTTCCTCTTCCCAAGAGTTCATCTTGCCTTCAACCACCAGGTGGAACTAAAGCCCAACTTTCACAGGCAATGGGCGATTGGACATTTCCTCTCTGCACACCAGAAAAGCTTCAGAAGTTAAATCCCACTGGTTTCAATGGAACTAGGAAGTGTGCATAGGATTGCTAACTTAAGGCTAGAATTCTGATTTCATACACACCTGGGAGCTTATTTTTAAGTAGACATGTATAAGATTGCACTGTTAGTGGCATTGATTTGATTGAGACAGCCCCTCCCAAATAAATGTCAAGACAATACTCTGTGTTCTGCATAACAAATCACCAAGAGGGATAGCGCATTTAGAGTACTAGAGAAGGAAAACAATTTATAGCTTGCCTTTCTTTCTTTATGGAACCCAAGGCAAGGCACACATGACTCTTAGGTAGTCCCCATTCAGGACAGAGCAGACCTAAACCTACTAAGCTTTAGCAAGGTATAGTTCCATGTTGTCTCATACCATACCCTGTGACAAACTTTTGAAAATGCTCAATAAAACTTTTCATGAGTACTTCCACTGAAGAACTATTTTTTAATTTTATTTTAAAATATTTTTAAATTTTGGTGAGGTAAGCTTGCCAAAGGAAAGGCGAAGTCTAAACTTCAAACAACGTGTTTTAAACTATATTTAACTGTAATGAAGTAAGGTGATTGTCTGTGTTGGAGACTAACATGAAGACAGACAGCTCAATCAATAAAATGGGATTCTGACACTTGTGATACCATACAAGACGACTGTATTATGGTCACAACAGACTGCTTTTGCCACTGAGAAACTTACATTTATTTTACTGAGGCCTGGATAGGACAAGTTCAAAAAGCACAATGGGGCTTACTCCCAGGTAAGGTGTTAGGATTGCGGGTTTAATTAAGCACCCAGAACACTATTCACAGTGTTAACTTTGCTTTCCCCCAAAATAAATCTTGGGAAGATTTGTTTCTGAAAAATAGAAAAATCACAATAAACTATGGACTGAATATTGTTGGCATTCATTACATTTTTAGAGCACTGGATGAAGTATAACTGCATCATAAAAGTGGCATTAAGGAGCCATGCACTACAAGCAGGTGAAGAGTAAATCTATTAAGGTAAAGGTAAAGGTACCCCTGCCCGTACGGGCCAGTCTTGCCAGACTCTAGGGTTGTGCGCCCATCTCACTCTATAGGCCGGGGGGGCCAGCGCTGTCCGCAGACGCTTCTGGGTCACGTGGCCAGCGTGACAAGCTGCATCTGGCGAGCCAGCGCAGCACACGGAACGCCTTTTACCTTCCCGCTGGTAAGCGGTCCCTATTTATCTACTTGCACCCGAAGGTGCTTTCGAACTGCTAGGTTGGCAGGCGCTGGGACCGAACAACGGGAGCGCACCCCGCTGCGGGGATTCGAACCGCCGACCTTTCGATCGGCAAGTCCTAGGCGCTGAGGCTTTAACCCACAGCGCCACCCGCGTCCCTGTAAATCTATTAGCTCAACATAAAAAAAAAAAACAAGTCTGGAGGTGGTTATGGCACAAATTCATTATTATAATTTATGAACTCCAAGAACATTGCTGTAATCAATTGTTTTTATAGAAGAAACCCTTAAAACATTAAAATGTGTTTTACAGCTATTCATTCTTAAGAGACTGGCTGGCTGATCTTCATAGCCACCAATTACAGTGCAAGAGCTTATAAAGTAAAAGCCACTGAGATTTCAAAACACAATCACTACCATAGTTAAAATGTTGAGGAAGAATCAAATTAACTTTTATTTCCTGTTAAAACAATTGTAGTACTTTTGGATTGCTTCAAAAATCAGTCTCAACTTAATGATTTTATATTAAATACAAACAGAATCTGCAAGAAATGTTTCTAGATTTATTCATTGGCGAAAGAGAAAACCCTCCATGCAGAGTGCCAATATTGCAGTTCTTCAAGATGTCTTTGTGGGTCCGCCATGGCTATGCAGTTTTCTTCTGCTCTACGAATTAATAATGGCAGCAGGGAATACTTGAACCTGGCATTGGCAGTCAGAAAGAGCAGTGGACTTTCCCCCTTAAAAACACACTTACTATATAACTTCATTATCTATTATTAAATATGTTTACTTCACCCAAGTCTATCCTGATAAAAAGCAAAAAAGTGCACTTATAAGTGCACAGGTTATGAGTTCTAAAAGTGTTTAAACGGCAGTAGATTTGGCTCAATTTGCAAGACAGGAAGGGTATGAAATACTGGCATTTGACGTTAATAGTATTTTGATAGTCATGATTCATGTAAATATCTCACTCCACTGGCTTGTAGTTCTTGACTGGCAAGGAGGGCACATTTCCAAACGAAGTGTTTCTGGTCCATTAATCTGGGAATATTAGATGCCATCTAATATTTTGATTCTGCCATAGGTTTGGCCACAGATTTGGTCTCCAGATTATTTTTAAAGCACAGTTGTTCCAGTATAAAACACTGTACTTTTACAAAGCTGACAACAAAGTTGATGAAAAGAGCACATTTCATAATATAATACACTAATCTCTTCATCCTGTAAGAAGGTATTCACAGTCAGTCTCCATCTCTATGCCTTTACCTCTAACAAAACGAGGTGTGTTCCATTTTACTTTAAAAGAAGTGTGATGCCCCAGAAGAAAACTGAATGGCAACTAATTTGCCTGAGAAGTTGAGTGACATGTAGTGTGTGAAGGAATATTTCTGCAAAAACGGGTGGAAACTTCCAACTTAAATCAAAGTCCGCAAACCCATGTTGTCCACGTTTTCTTCCATAAATGAACCTGAATTGTTCAGCAGAAGCAAGATTAAAAAAACAGTTTAACTTATCAGAACCAATAATGTAACAGTATCTACTGGTGGCAGTGTCTCCTCACTGGGGCATATAACCACCCTGCTTTACAGTCTGTGGTAAGTAACACTTTGGGACCTCATCCTCTGTCACTGCATTTGTTCTCATTGTTTCAAACTCTGCAGCTAGTCCTTTGGGGCTTGGGTGGAAAGCACCTGCTAAGGCAACATCATGTTCATCTGGGCCAGAGCTACACATTTGCAAAGTCTGAGGTCCAGCAGCATCTTCCTCATTTATTGGAGAAATCTGTTTTGCCCCATCCAAATGAGGCTCATCCGTGACTGTATCATCGTTATTACAATTCTGTTTGAAATAGCGATGTCTTGGTGTTGAGTTGTCGCTTCCCAGCACTGGCGGATCTTCGGGCCTCTCCTCCGAGTCTAGTAGAGGCTGCGTTGACTCAGACCTTGAAAAGACTTGGACTGAAGGTATCTGGTCCCGGTAGCCATTGGGTACAACAGTTGAATACTGCACAGTGCTGGAAGTATTTTGAGCAGGTTCGCCTTCATCGCTGTCAGAAACGCTTTGTCGAGGAGAAGACATGCAGGATGACCCCCCTATACCACTGCTGTGCCCTTCGGAGGCATTTTTCTCCTTTCTAAGCAAGTCAAAAGGCTTAGGATCCTGTTCGGAAAATGACTTCTTGTCAATTTCAACCACACTGACATCAGTAAAGCTGCCTTCTGGATATATCTGATCTTTGGAATGATGAAAATGCTAAGGAAAAAAACAGATTTAATTAATGCTACCTTTAAATGATGCAACTTGATTAACTATGTTCAGGATCTATATTATGCTGTCATTAGCATGCACTCAAAAAGCCTTCTAGGACTTATAGCTACTTGAACAGCGAGTTAGTGCAGCTCCAATTCAGTCTTTTGGCTTTAACGCCCTCTCGCCTAAATACTGAATTATTCAAAGTTCACAACAGTGCTACTGCCGTATTTGCATTATTCCCCAAACATGGTTCAAAAGGTTCTGTATATAAAATTGGATTCTCTCCCGGATAGCAAATTAATTATTTCTACTTAAAGGATTAAAAATATTAAGTTTCTTCCATGTTTTCTATCACGTAAGGATTTTTTTTTAATTGAGAAACTTACCACTTACATTTTTGTATACAGTCAATATATTTGTCTGACATTTTGGTTTACTGATACAAAAATGCAACAATAATTCCCTCTTCCACAACTTTTCAAATGAGAAGTCCTGGAGCTTGCATCTAACTGGGTATTCCTTTTTATTTTTCATCTTTAAATCTCAATACATGAGAGTTTGTTGTAGCAATCTCCACATTCCCTAAAAGAGTAGGCAGATTTCAAGCCTGCAGGATCTTGGATTTTTCTCAGACCCCACAGATCCACCAGCTGGAGCCAAGCACAATTCAGTGGATTAGAAAGAGGGGCAGAGGTGTTCTTAGAATTGAAGACGAGAGCACCTCTGAGTGCCTCTCAGCCCAAGAATTTTTCATTACCAGAAATGAGCTCTCTGTTCCGAACCCCCCCCCCCAGTTTATTTCAGCAGTGCTATCCAAAAGGAAAAGTTGCTTTCTGATCTCCAGCCGTTTGCAGCAACATCAGTAATCTTCTAAAAACTATCCAAAGATCTACCTGAAATTCGTTATCTATCTTCTGTTCACCTCTGCCCTAAAGGCATTCATATTTATTACTTCAAGGGTGCAAGAGTGCACCTGGCGGTGAACACTCGTTCTGGTCCTAATATCTGAAATGCCCTTTTTCCTTAAGTGTCAAGTTATTATTCCCCTTCTTTCTGTACTTGTAGCAGAGGTCAAGTGCCAAGAAGCCACTCTCCACTCATATTTTCCCTCGCAATACAACACTTTTTCAGCTACTAATTTCTGGAGCAACTTGTAACATCTCTACACTTTTCTGAAGACTCCGTTTCTCAGTTTTGGTTTCTGTTAATGCAAGTCCTGTTTTAAACAGAAAGTCACAGTTACTGTTGGACTATGAAGAATTTTTGTGATACTCATATCCCAAGAATGGATGCTATTAAATTCCACAATAAAATATGTTATTTCTAGCCTGTTTTCACTTCCCTTTCCCAACCATTACTATCCTTTTGCTTAGGACAGTTGCATCCTACTGCCACATTAGTGGTTTAACTGTGGAAAGGCAGCATACAAATAAACAATGATGAAGATGACAAAGTACTTCAGTTTTTGTTTTTACCTTTGATGGCGTTTGTGGTGACCACTGGGCAATAACACTCTTAGAAGGATCAGGCACGTTAGGCCAGATGTGCTTCTTGATGCTGGCAAAGGATCAAGAGACAAGTCATTGCATTGCAATTGCAAGTGCCTACTGATAAAACTTACACCAATGTTAAGCTCCAACTTTCAGATTCTTAATGTTATGATTTTTGAGCTCTGTATATAGGTGAGCAGGGATCCTGTGGTCTTGGCCACACCTTGTGAATAGGGGAAAAGATTATGCAGACAGAAGATGTTTCAAGTATTCTAGGTCTGATGCTAGATCTGGAAAACCACTGCCAGCCTCTTTCAGCTTCACAGTGAGGGCAGCTCCGACTGAGAAAAGGAAGCCAGGAGAGACTTGTACTGGGCCAGGTTGGAATGTTTTCCTTACTTAGCATCACTATGGCTGTAAAAGGAAGGAGCAATAAGGCCCCGAAACTACAAAAGTCTGTTTTCTTTCTTTCTAAACAAATGCATGCAATCCATGACACAACTAAGAAGGTTCTGTTCCACAGCCCAGCCAGATGCACTGCTCCATGTGCCATCTCCATAGGAGGCGTGGCTGGCTAGGATATGGAATGGCCTTCGCTGCTGCAGCACCCTAGCTGTGGAACATTCGCTTAAAAGGAGATAACTGTACTCCCCCACTCCAACAATGTTTAGGCAGGTGGGTTAAAACTAAAGGATTCGGACTTGCTTTAATTCCAACCATGTTGTGAATCTGCTCATCAGCTGTTTTAATGCTATGAACTGTCTTGAGGGTACTTTCAAGAGCTGAAAGGTAATATGTAAATTATTACACACACACACACATACACACACACCTAAAATATGTGAAGTGTTACAAATTCTTTCTGTAGGATTACAAAAAGCAGGGGTGGGGAATGTCAGGCTCAGGGCCTGAATGTGAACATGGGATCCACCCCAAGCTATACCCCTTTCCCTGACCCTGTGCTCTCCACTGCTGTTGCCTGGCTGGTACATGCCCTTGAATTGTGACAGTTGCCCTTGCTTGCCTGGATGGAGAGATATGAGTGTACAGAGTTCTGCCATTTGCATGGCTGCAATGTAGCCTATTATCCAAAGAACAACATCTGTTTCTCTGGCATTTTGTCTCCACCAGTGTCAAGCAGCAGCCCCTCCCTGCCCCAAGACTGCCCATGAGGAAATGCAGCCCTGAGGTTGGGGAAAAAAAATCCAAGTCCCAGTTTAACAAATCAGAGCAAACTCAGAACTTTTGCCTAATACCTCTTTCAGTGTTAATACAGCATATTATCCATGCAATGTACTGAAATAAGGATGCTTACCTATCTCGTTTGTTGAAGCAAAATAATACACCTAAAAGAGTAAATAGCAGGATTGCTAGGCACACAGGGACAACAATTGCTTCAATTTCTCCTTCCGCTAAAAGGTAAAAGACAAAATGTTAGATGTTTTTAATACCTTCCTAAAATTGCTGTGCTTAGTACAACCATATTTTAAAATCATATGAAATCCATTAGTATAAAGTAAGTCTTTCAGAACCTGACCCTAGTCTTCTTTGCTTGAGAAAAAAAAAGTTTAAATGATTTAGATGAGGTTTAAGGCATAATAAGCAAATTCTTCTATTTTGTTACACTTTTGCCCTACTTAAAAATAAATAATAAGGCAAAGCCTAAGGTGACTAACAATAAAATCCAGAACAAAAAGTAACTGATCCACACAAAATAAGCAGTAATACAATTAAAATATCAAAAGAAAGGAAGAGCAGATTTAAAACGTAAGAAAGGACAACTAATTGAGAACATGAATTACAGCAATATGGCAGAACAAATCCACCCTGGCAGGCCAAATGCCCACTTACATAAGGGCTTTGCCTGCCAACAGAAGGCTATCAACAAGGGGGCTAGGTCTATGAGCCTCCGCTGTAAGGAGTTCCAAAGCCCGGATACAGCCACTCAAAAAACCCTCTCTTAAGTATGTGAAGATAATGTAAAAAGGTATCTCTAGGTAATATGCAGAGGTGAGAAAACATGTAATATTGACCCATCTTAATTCATGTTTTCAGTGAGTGTCCATCCAACCTGTGTGGTGTGATGCCACCTAGTGTCCAAAGACAGGGAATGCACTCAGTCAATGCACAGGTATTCTATTCCTTCCAGTTCTTTTAAGCGGATGCTTTGACTTCAAGTGCCATTTCTGTCATTGGGCACTAGATGGCATCACATGATGAATGGACAGCCACCAAAGCCACCTTTCAGATGAGACCAATGGTTGCTTTTGATGATTAAGTGAGGGTTATCAAGTGTGGAATACAGTCCCAGAGTACTACTTAAGGTTAAACGAAGTATAAAACTAGACATGTGGCACTACCAAC